>NC_044569.1:67570916-68785250 GCF_007565055.1 Rhinopithecus roxellana | reverse complement strand
ACAAGATAATGACTTGTCTATTTAGTTTTTATTTTTTGTGGTGATATTAATAGGTGATTCAGAATACATTTTCCTAATATCTTGCATATAAGATCAGAAAAGCCTAACAGAGTTTATAGTTTATTCATTTAAATATCATCATTCAAGGTTAAAGCACTGGTTGGTGACATGTTAGAGAACTATTAGGCTGGTGCAAAAGTAATTGCGGTTTTACTTTTAATGGCAGAAACCACAATTACTTTTGCACCAACCTAATAGAAAAATTTGCATATACACAATTTTGCATGAAATTGTTGAGATTTTGATGATCTGCCAGAAAGGAGATTTTACTTCTTCCTTAGTAATAAATACAGCCATGTATTTGTATACATCATCTAATGATATATTATTATTATATGGCTGTGATCGCAACAGATTGTAACAGAGCTGAAAACTTGCTATGCCTACTAATGTCTGAGCCATCTTAGCAACATAGTACAACATATTATGCATGTGTTTGTGGTGGTGCTGGGGTAAACAAATCTAATGCACTGCTGGTCGTATAAAAGTCTAGCACATACAATTATGTACAGTATATAAGATTGATAATGATAAATGACTTACTTGTTTATGTATTTATTATAACTTTTTTGTTCTCTTAGAGTGTAATTCTTATACTTATATTTTTAAAAAGTTAACTGTAAAACAGCTTTAGGAAGGTCCTTCAGGAGATATTTCAGAAGAAAGCATTGTTGTCATAGGAGATGAAAGCTTCGTGCATGTTGTTGCCCCTGAAATCCTTCGAGTAGAACAAAATGTGGAGGTGTCAGACAGTGATATTGATGATCCTGACCCCGTGTAGACCTAGACTATTGTGTGTGTTTGTGTCTTAGTTTTTAACATAAAAGTTTAACAAGTTAAAAAAAATTAAGAATAGAAAATAGAGTATGGAATAAGGATATAAAGAAAAAATATTTTTGAATACTGTACAGTGCATTTGTGTTTTAAGCTGTGTTATTACAAAACAGTCAAAGTTAAAAAATAAATTTAAGTTTATCAAGTAAAATAGGTATAGTAAGCTAAGGTTAATATGATGGAAGAAAGAAAAGTAGCTTTTTATAAATTTTATGTAGCCTAAATGTACCGTGTTTATAAAGCCTACAGTTGTGTACAGTAATGTCCTAGGCCTTCACATTCACTCATCACTCACTCAGTGACTCACCCAGAACAACTTTTAGTAATGCAAGTTACATTCATGGGAAGTGTCCTATACAGGTCAGGTGTATCTTCTTCTTTCTTTCTTTTTTTTTTTTTGAGATGGAGTCTTGCACTATCACCTAGGCTGGAGTGCAGTGGCGTGATCTTAGCTCATTGCAGCCTCCATCTCCCGGGTTCAAGCAATTCTTCTGCCTCAGCCTCCTAAGTAGCTGGGATTATAGGCACCTGCCACCACACCCAGCTAATTTGTTGTATTTTTAGTAAAGACAGGGTTTCACTATGTTGGCCAGGTTGGTCTCAAACTCCTGACCTCAAATGATCCACCTGCCTCGGCCTCCCAAAGTGCTGGGATTATAGGTGTGAGTCACTGCACCCAGCCAGGTATATCATTTTTAAAACTATGTTAGACCATATTTGTACTGTAACTTTTCTGTGTTTAGATACGTTTACCTACACAAATACTTACCATTGTGTCACAATTTCTTCCAGTATTCAATACAGTAATATGCTGCATCTGTTTGTAGCCTAGGATCAATAGGCTGTACCATGTAGCCTAGGTGTGTAGTAGGGTATACCACGGAGGTTTGTGTAAGTACACTTTATGATACTCCCACAATTACAAAATCACCAATGACAAATTTCTCAGAACGTATCCTCATTGTTAAGCAATGCATGACTTTACCTATATAAAGTAGTCTGCTTTTTTTCCAAGTATGTCTCTACAAAAGGAGACACACAAACATATGCGTGACCTCATCACTGCATATTTGACCTGGATTCCATCCAAACATTTCTCTTACGCTTGAATCCTCAGTCGAAAATATTCCTAGGCCAAATTAATAGATACACATTTTCCTCTCTCTCGCTTCACTCAGACTGCAAGCTGGCTCATTTGATTAGCATAGTGGAAGATTATCCCCAGGTTAAAAAAAAAACTTGAACTTTTTCAAATGTGTGCAGATGTTTTATTTTTTTTTTCTAAAAATAAGTCCATCTCTTTCCAATAGATCCCTGATAGGCATTGCATTTTTTTACCCTAAATCAATTTAGCCTTAAGCTCAATTTTCCTCAGTTGAATGCTCATCTTGATAAACTCCTTAGGGCTTGATCCCTAGAGAATTTTGTTAAACCTAATTTTATTAAAACTTAGGATATAAAAACCTTGTTTGCATAATTATCTATATTAAATATTTCTACCTGTTTCTTTAGAGACTTCGCTGTAATCTCCCCATTTAAAAAAAAAAAGAAAAAAACTTTACTATATTTTCCAGGATTTCAGACTTGCTGTTAGAACCAGGAAAGTCTAAAAAAAAGAGAATGTGACAAAATTTTAAAAACTGAAATGAACCAAAACTACATGCAATCCATTGTGTTGGCTAGATAACTAGAGTTATCATTTTTGTCATATTTGTAAAAAAAAAAAAAGAAAAAGAAAAAAAAGAGCTCTTGTTTCTCTTTTCCTATAAAGGTAAACTAATAATACGTGTCCCATGATATCACGCACAGTTCTGAATAATGAAGGTGGTTTTATTTGAAAATACTCATGAGGTTCCAAAATGTCACATGTATATAAAATGTTATTGTGTTCTTCTTATACCAAGAAGTCATGTAAGCAGGAATTGTGTTAGAGCCCTTTTCCAAGTCAGCTTACTGACAGGCACTTATTTCAAAGGTAGTGCGTGCCTACCACTGTGCTAAGTGCTTTGAGATGGTCTTAGTCTTTTCTCACAATGAGTGAGCTGACTTACAGCTCAGTTTCTGCACCTGACCAATTTAAAACAGGAGATCCAGAAACTGAACTCTGAAGTCAAAGGAAGATGAGTCACCTTTCTGTCAAATCACCTCTGAGTCAAACTACTATTCACAGTGTGGGTGTTGTCTCTCCTTAAGAAAATCATGTGCGTCTTCTACCAATGCAGATTGTGGAGGTTCATAGGCAGAGGGCAAAAGAGGATAAATCTCTATCTCAGTGGGGACTAGCCATACTAAATGAATGAGGTCTTTTCATGTTGCAGAATACCATCTAAGGGAGCAGTTCTGGAAACTAAGTATGAAGACTCTCCAATGCTCTTCAGATGATGTCAGATAAATTTCTCCTTCATGTAGGAGAAACTGCAACACAGTTATATACTGGCTGTGAAGTCTGCTGTGTACAAACTTGAAAATAATGCTGTCCCCTTGACATATATAATAAGTATATTACAAAATAATCAGAGCAGAAATACGCAAATCACCAAAGCCAGTGATCATAGAGTGATTGGAAAAGATAATATATCCCAAGAAACAATGATTATAGCAGAATAGGCTAGCCAGAGATAAAAGTAGAGTAAAAGAGATAACACTTAACAGTGTTGAGGTCAATCAAGTATCCCATTTTCCTGACAAAAACTGCCTTTTGTATACAGGTATCAGAATCTGGTGTTGTTTACTG
The DNA here is from genome assembly GCF_007565055.1 of Rhinopithecus roxellana. Lineage (NCBI taxonomy): Eukaryota > Metazoa > Chordata > Mammalia > Primates > Cercopithecidae > Rhinopithecus > Rhinopithecus roxellana. The sequence goes on along the minus strand of NC_044569.1, from coordinate 68,781,622 downwards.
TGTGAATCTTGCTCATTCTCTCTTCCACTTCTCTCACAAGTCTGTCACTGCAAATGCAATCACATTAATGGTATCACTACTGGATGTCCACCACAGTACCCACCTGTGCTCACAAACAAGTCTCTCAACTACCAGTTAGTTATTTGTGTCTTCAAGGCCATACCACCACTGCTGAGCATTTGGCTATCACTTCGCAGAACCACATGGTTTCTAGAAGGACTATTGTGACTTTCACTATTTTCTAGCATGCCTACTTGGTGCCAGCCTTCCACTTTGAATTCTATGTATATTGCTAAGCTACATGAATTTCACTGGTCACTGCCATATCTCCTAGACACAACTATCTTTGCACAGTATTTTTTCCTTAGGAACTGCTGCCAATTTCTTAGATCCCAGTGGGTCACGGCAGCAGCCCTGATGTGTTACAGTCACAATTTATGAAACGTACTCATGTTTAAGAGAATTGTTTAATGGCATATGTATTGTTCTTTCTTCAGAGTGCATGGCTAGTCACCCTTTATAAATCTTTCCATCTTTATGAAGGTTCAAATGATAGAACCCCACTAGTTTCTGTTGTTATTCACAATCCTTTCTGAAGGCTTACTCAAATTTAGGTCTGTTCACTTTGAATTCATCGGCTTCTTTATTACGAAGATATAGCACACTATTGTAGAAGTAGCATGGCCTACGTTCTATCTGGGTTCTATCAATCTGCTGAGTATCTATCAGTCTGCTTTGGGTTCTAATTCTAGCTCTTGTACTAATTAGCTATAGAACTTTGAAGTAGTTTCTTGATTCTTTGAACTTCGTTTTTTTCTTTAATCTGCAAAATTGGCATAATATATGCTGTATTTAGAAGGTCATTGTGACCACTTAAGCAGATAATATCTGTTTAGGAATTATTACAATGCTTGGCTAATGGGAAAAGCTAAAAATTTGTAGCTCTTATTATCATTGTTGTTAGCTGTATTCCCCTGCTCTGTCCTACAAGCTTGTTTTTACTCCAAAGCAGACCTCTGTGAGACTTCTTGATTATGAAGGAAAGAGATAGAACAAGCAAATTTACTCTGATGGGTTAGTGACCTAATGTGGTGCTCTATGGGATGGTAAATAAGAAAGATTGGGAAGAAAAACTTTTATAGCAAAGACTGAATATCAGAGGTAAAATATGGGGTTCTGGCTCTTCCGATGAAGTTAGCTTTAGTAACTGTGCTAAAGTGGTCTAGAGAAGCTTTACCTGAATGGGTTTGGATTCAGAAATCCCATTACTCTGCCCCCACCCCATCACACCAGCAAGCATGGAAATGACCTATTTTATTACAAGCTAATTACTATTCACTTTTTATCAGCCAACAAATCGATTTGCACAGCACTTTTTAAAATTCAGGAACTGCAATATGAATTTGTTGAAACAAAGAGGGTCATTACCAAGTCCTGTTATCCATCCTGCTGGCTCTCTCCTGGGTTTTAATTATTCTGGCCACGAGTAGATATTGGATAGGAAGGCAGGTCACTGAGGTCTTTCCAGTTTGAGTCATGGTGCTCGGTCTTTCTAAACCTCTGTCAGCCACCTAGTCTTCCTCGCCTTCAAGACCCAGCAATGGTATTAGATAATAGCGAGTCACTCCTACTCCTCCTTCTCCTCATCATCATCCTCAGTTAACCAGCACTCAGCTCCCAGTAGTGCAGATTATGAAGCCAGTGAGTCCCGGGGGGTTGGAGAAATTCTAAAGGTCTAGAAGAAGGAAGTGAAGGAGAGAGATAATTGTAAAAGTGAGGCCTCAAAATTAGTAATATGATTCTGTAGGTCTGCCAGAACACCTACCAGCATGTTCGATACCCAGCTGCAATTGTTTTGAGTGACTGCCTCAGGAGAGAGGAGTTTGGAGTTACGGCTCTGTTTGGTGTCTCAGAAACCAAAGCTAGTAACAGTAGCTGACAAGGAGAGAGTAATTAAGGTAGACTCTGACTGTAAAATGGTCCTTAAAAGTATTAGCACTCATCACCTTCTAATATACTACACGACATATTTATTATGTTCACTGTTATTTTTTCTCTTTTGCTAAAATATAAAGGTCAAAAGACAGAGCCTTTTGTTTTGTTCCCTAATGTCTTCTAAGCACCTAGAAGAGTGCCTAGGACATAGTAAATGCTGAATAAGTATCGGTTTGATAGATGCACCCTATTCATTCTCCTAAATAATTAAGGCAACTCTTTAAAGAACATATCCAGTCTGTATTCCAAACCCTAGGTTTATCATTTGTGAGTCTTGTATTGAAATGGTAATAAAGTAATAGAATAATAGTTTAATGCTTGCTTCCAAATTTTATTCCTAAATATGGGGCTAAGCTGATTTTTCTTCTCTCTTCAGCTTTGTGGAGAGTTAAGGGCTTGCTGAGCCCATCATCATAATCTCTTTGACTGTTCCCATCAACCTCCTTTAAGTCTTTACTTAAATTTGTACTTTTGCCATGTTTCTTAATCCCTCTTATAATCATTCCTTTTATTTGGTACAATGTCCAATTGACTGAATGGTTCATGCTTTTGGACATGGATGTCTAGTTTTTCTCTCTATGTGAAGATTATTCTATCTGAAGAGAAAGAGAAGTCTTTCTCTCTCTTCCTGTATTTCCCTCCTCTTTCTCTCTCTCTCTCCCCCCCTTTCTCTTTCTCTCTCTCCCTCTCTCTTTCTCTCTCCTTCTCTCTCTCTTTGTCTCTCCTTCTCTCCTATTGCTCAGAAGACTAACATCAGTGTCAAGTAGACTTGCACACAGTTTTTGCATTGTTTCCCCTGGGAGCCTACCCTGAGCTGTGCCTGACAGGGTAGAGGAGGGAAAGGTGAATTCTGAATGTTGATCATTGCCAAAAATCACAAGAAACTTAGTCTGTTTTATTTTGATCTTTTAAAGTGCAATAACTCCTCTATATCTTGCAGCAAATTGAGTATGATAAGCAGGGACTTTATGTTCATCTAAGTCAGGGATCCATTTTTGATAGAGTCAAAAACGATAAACTCTTTATCCACTGATACTCCAGTTCTGGATATAAGAGTGGCTCACTATTTTCCTAAATTTATATCTCTGGTTACTTCCAAATGGGGTGAAATCTTTCCCCTTTAATGCTGTCTCTTGAAAGCAATAGTCTTTAAATGCATTTAATGCAAAAATGCAATTATTGATGCTCCATAGTAGCCTGTAACCAAAAAGAGATTCATTTTTATACCCACTTTTGAGTTCACATTTGCAGTTGCTTAAGTAAATCAAATCCCTGTGCTAGCATTTGAAGACATATTTATAAAATTAAATGCATGTGCATGGATGCACACAAGTGCTCACATACACACACACCATTTATAAATAAAAAGACATGTTTATCGTTTAAATCATTTATTATTTAAATGCTGTTTAATTAGAGCGATTTGATTGACAATGATAACACCTATATGTCCCCATTTTGTTTCATATATCACTTAGATTTTTTTAACATTAAAATATAAGGATCACTATTTTGTAGGGGAGAAACTATACTAAATATTTTGGGCTTAAAAAATTTTTTAAAGCATATGTAAATTGTAAAAATTGATTTATTTTATTAAATAGATGATAAAGTGAAGTGAGTTTTTAAAAGTTTGTCATCTTTCTCGTTTACCTAAAATTATTTTTAAAATGTATCTATGATAATAAAGGAGGGCCTTTGATTTCAAGGTATAGATGTGAGTGTGTTAAGTGATTAGAAATACCTGAGAAATGCGTGCTGTGCTTGTGTTCTTTCTCTCTACCATTATTTTACTTTTGAAAAAGTGCCATCAGCTACCTGTATCTTTACTGAGACTGACTCTCCCTGGGCAAACCTTGTCAGGATGTGTGTGTAGGTAGAAGCCCTCCCGCATTTTGTGAGTAGAGCAGCCCCGCACATGTGAGAGAGTTTTGGCTTATATTGACTGCGACAAGCCTAACAACCTTGAGTGATTCAGATGCCATCTCCCTAATTTAACATCTCATCCAATTTGTGAATGAAATGTGGCTTGGTGCTTTTGAAGTTTTGAATTAATGGAAGAAGAATAGGAAGCTGCCTAGAAGGCAAAATGTTCAAGTAATGGCTAGGTCTATTAAGTTGTCTGGTGGTGTTTGGGGATTCTCATTAACCAGGGTTGAAAAGGTTCTAGGCTACGTTTACCTTATCTCCCAATCTCTGTGGTGTCATACTTTATTACTATCCATTTTTGTATTGTTAGACTAGTCCTGTGGTACAAGTGAATTATGAATTCAACCTTATTTCCCTTTCCCAGATGTGTGGTGGATTAGACACAATTCTATTTCTCCCTGAGGGTTGTTCTAATGTTCCTAGATATGGTAAATCTGCTTGGTTTCCTTGTTTTGTTTTCAAATAATCCTGTGAAAGATCTGTTAGTAATGTTTACATGAGATACAGCTGGAGAATAAAGCCAAAAAGAAAAATTATAATGCTGTGAGATAAAGACGTTAAACTTGTAGAGATCTTAAATTCTTTTTTTATTTTTCTTGAGTAAAGGGCCTTCTTTTATACTAGACTACAAATTCAATAAGAATATAAAATATGCCTTTTCATTCAGTACTGAATATTCAATGCCTAGAAGAGTGCTTGACGTATCGTAAAGGTGAAAAACCCTCTTAAATGAGTGAAAAAAAAATACATGTATATATGTGTATCTATATAAATATAGATATACTAGTGTTCATGTGTGTGCATATATAAATAAATGTGTAAGTGCTTCCTAAGTTAAACTTGCACCTAAATAGGTATCTCATTTAAAAAAGAGAGAGACTAGTTGGTACAGACAGTAATAGTCTAAGAAGTTTTTATCAGAGTTAAGAGATCAAATGGATACTGAAATATCTATTGAACATACTCTCTATATCAAGAATTCCATGGGGGAATTGTAGCCTGCCATTAAGTGTCTTCATTTAGAATTTAGCATTATATATATGTGTGTGTGTATATACATATATATAAAATAAATATATGTAATATATGTAATAAATATATGTAATGTATAAAATATATGTAATATATTTTATATATGTAATATATGTGTGTATATGTATATATGTATATAGATACACACACGTATATGTGTATATGTATATATGTGTATATATACACACATATATTACATATATAAAAATATATGTAATATATATGTGTATGTATATATACACACACACACATATATGTATATGTCTATTCCAGGGATCAAATATGTGATCAAGAACAATTTCCTTGGTTTCACTCTAAAAGGAGAACCATATCTTTGGTATACAAGCCTCGGGCCTCTTTTCCGTGTTTCAGTAGACCATGAGCAGAGATGTTATAAATGGTGTTTAGTGAATGAATATGAGATCATGGAAGTCTCATAAGAGAGAATGTTTACCCCAACTGAGTTCCCCAGAAAGTAGAGTTCAAAGCAGCAACTAGCAAACTATTGTGTTATTTATCAATAGGAAAAATTTTATAGAACCAAGACAGAAGAAAATGGAAATGAAAAAAAGGAGAGCTAGCAAATACATAGTGCCTAATGGTGCTGAATTCTGCTCTCCCTCAAGCAAAGCTGTATTTTGTAGGATGGCCTTCCAAGTCCCAACAAACCATTGCTAATCTCAGGTTGGTAGGTCTCAAAGTTGGAGAGAGAAAACTTGACCCCTTGATTGCTATTTTCTTGTAGGTCAATGACTCACCCACAAGAGGTGGTGCATACAAAATGCCTTTCAGAGTTGAGTCTATGCAGAAGCTGGTGGGAATTCAGCATCTCAGTCTACAGTGGCATTGGTGAAGCCCAAAGTCTCAGTCATGGTCATTAACTCAACCATGGGTTGGGAGTCCAAGTGAAGTCAGTCTGATCTTATGCAGTGCTGGTTGCTGGAACAATGACTGGGAGAAACTGACTCAGGATTCTGGAGACAGGTGAAGCTAGGAGGCTATGAGGTGGTGCCTAAGTAGTGTCTAATTCCCTATGGGAATTACTGATACATCAAGGAGCCCGGGACCAAATTTATTTGGAGGAATGCCTCAAACACATGATCCAGGAGAACTAGGCGGTAAAAATAATTCTATGATGGTGGAGAGGCCATAAAAGAAAAGATGCAGGAAAATGTGACTCAGAAGTCAGTCAAGGAAAACAATTAAAGTTTATGAGACATACTGAGTTAGTGAAAGGATGTTCTTTTGTGAGAATAAAGTACTCTGTGATGGATATGTGATGGACAATAAGGGTCGGCAACTTTGTAATTATTGCTTCAATCTAGTATCCCTGAAAGTGCCCAGTATACTACTGTTTATGCAGATCTGACACTCAAATGGCAGGAATGAGGGATTCCCAAAATGAGAAAGGGAAGAAAGGATGAAAGGAAACAGTGAAGAAAGGCAAAATGAAAGAAAGAATTTAAAGGTTAAGGAAAAGTAAACTCAAACAAATCCTCTTTCTGTTGATGAAAATAACACTATTAGCACTTTTAACCTTTATTTTAAAAAGTAGATCATATTCTGAGAAGTTAAATAAGTATTTGTGCTTGTGAAAGAATGGAAGTAAATGTAGATATTGAGGGACATTTATTGAAATCCAGGTAACATTCGTCGTATGCTTCCATGGAGCACCATTGAAAAATAAACATCTGTGTAATTCCTGTAATTCCTGGAAGGTTTCTCTCATTATATATGCTTAACAAGTCATTAGTAGATTTTCTTTCAAGGTTTACATCATATTACATAGTATTAATAGTACCTAAACTGATGGAGAGTCATCATAACTTATTCTAAAGAGTCCCAAAATTTTTCAGAGAAAAAATTATAATTTCAGAGATTCAGGGTGTTGAGAACTTACCAATATAGTTTTTCAAGCTTTACCAATACCCCTTAAGAGACCTTGAGCTTATTGACTAAGGTGGCATTCTGGCACCCAATACCATTTTGCTATCTATTTGTTCAACAAATATTTGTTGAGCTCTGTGTCAGGCACTATGCTGGGTGACGGTGAGACAATGGAGAACAAAGTGTACATGCTTCCCAATCTTATGGAGCTCATATTTCAGTTGGGAAGACAGACAAATACAAAAAACCTGAAACACATTTTAAAAGAGTATAAATTCAGTATGTACAATGGGAGAAATAAACAAGGAACTGAAGGTCAAAGAGTTTTTCTGAGGACCTAACATTTAAGCTGGAACATTAAATATAAGTAGCAGTACACCTGTGTAGAGCGAGGGAGAAAGTGTTTCAGCAGAAAAGGTAGCATCCAGTGTTTTCTTCCCTGAGAAAGAAAGAGCATTAGGTGTTTCAAGAACTGAAAGAAGTTCAGCATGGCTGTGGCATAAAGAGGTCAAGAAGGGTGGCTTACAATAACGAGAAAGAAACAGGGTGAAGTCAGATCATGCCTGGCTGGTCAGACCATAGTAAGAAATTTAGATTTTAATGTAAGAGAAATGGGAGACCACTTAAATGTTTTGAGTGGATTAGTAGCTTAATTATAATTTAGGAAAATTACTCTGGCTACTGAGATATGAATGAAACAGGGCCAAGAATGGATGCATGGAGACCAATTAGGAAGCTGTTGGCATTAGTCAAGGTAAGTGATGGTGGCAGTTTAAACTGGGACACTATAGATTAGGAGATGAATCAATGTTGCAAATAATAATCAAATAGTAGAAAGAGATGTGTGCCATAAAATCATTCGCATGTACTATAATGGGAGATGAGAGAACAGCAAGATTATGTTTGATTTACGGCAAAATATGGATATAACAGAAGATAATTTAAGAAGATATGGTATTTGAGTTTCATATTACAGAATTGGGGTGTGGAGGAAAGCCATTCAAATACAATAGACAGTATATGCCAAGCTGCACAAGGAGAGGGCACAGCCTTTGAAGACCTATTGAGCACTTCTCTTTGAGTGGAGGGTGGGCTGGAAAGGGCACGATGGAAGATGGGTTCATGAGGTAAGTGCAACAAGAGAGTAAGGGACTTCAGTCCTGGGTGGAGGTGATAGGGCATTAAGCAAGGTGACATTGTGGCCATAACTTTGCTTTTGAAAACTTTGCTTCTGAAACAATGGAGAAGAGAAAGCACTGGATGAAGTTGATTCTATGGACGATAACAGAATTCATGAAATGACTGAATATGCAGTGTAATGGTTCTGAGGTAGGAAGATGGAGGACTTGTTCCAAGAACTAAAAGAGGGAGTGCATAGTTAGAGCAGATATGCAAAAGAAAATGTTGACTCTAGCTCCTTTCATTTTTCACATATTTAATTCTTTTTTTGCTCTTCATGTTTTTCAAAGTCCTTGGTTGTGGCACAAAAACCTTTAAAGCACCATTCTCCCCAGTCTAACATGAGTTTGAATATATATTTCGATTTGATACTTCAGCCACGTATGTTTCTGCACCAGAACAAACTAAAAATATATAGCTGCTAGATTGGTAGCAATCATAGTAAATTATTTGTAATCTACACTCCTAAATTCCTAAATGTAATTAATGCACTTGAGTTCAAAGCACTTCTTCACTTACATACTTACTCTATTTTGTCAGTGTCTTATTGTGAAAATCTCTTTATTCCCATTCATGTTGACAAGATTATAATTTAAATAAATAAAAATAAAAAGTAGTTTGCAATCCTGTTTTTTAATACTTTGTAGCTGTATCTGTTTCTATATTTATCCTGAGATCTTATATGTATATTATATTAATATATCTACAATATATAATTTATATTATATATAAAAACAATAGCCATTATTCAATGAAGGACTGTGAAGTAGCAGTTTTGGCACTAGCTACGTTATTTAGATTACTTGTAATTCTTATAAAAACTGTAAAATGGAAATATTTTCAAACTCACTTTACTTCTTAGAAGCTAACGTTCTGAAAAGTTAAGCTGCCAAGAACACACATAATTAGATGCTGGAGTTTGCATTTACCTCCAGGTTTGTCTGATTCTGAAGCCTGTGCTTCCTTTTTCACTAAAATCCTTTCAACCAAAATGTTTTAACTGACCTAGAGTAGTAGTTCTTTAAAATATTGGTCTCTGGATATCTTTTATACTCTTAAAAAATATTGAGGGCCCCCAAAGAATGTCTGGTTATGTGGGTATTACATCTATGAATATTTATTGTATGAAAATCAAAACTGGATGTTTAAAATATTTATTTACGTATTTATTCATTCACAAATAAATAATAATCCCATTATCTCTAACATAAATATCTTGTTTTGTATGAAAAAATAACTATATTTTGCATAACAAGAAAAATGTAGCGATAAGGGTGGCATTATTTTATGTTTTAAAAATCTCCTTACTCTCTGGCTTATAAAAGATGCCTGGAATCTCAGATCTGCTTCTGCCACTGAGCTGCAGGATACATTTCTTTATTGAGGTATATGGACAAAAGCAATCCTTACTCAAAGAAGTATGAGGATGAATAAATATGGGTTAGAAAAGGGAGGGGTATGTTAATAGCCATTTTGGACAGGTGTAGATATAACTATATATTTTTTAATACTATACCAAAAATCGACAAGTTACATATCAAGGTTGGGTGCAATGTGAAATATGAAATCATGCCAATAAACTTACCATACTGTTTCATTAAATTCACTGATATATTTTGTATCTTGAATTAATCTTTTGCTCATGCCCAATTTTGTAATGTTGTGCATTAGTCATTTGAAAAATATTGGTTTCCTGAACTTTGCAGATCTTTCAAATGTTGATAAATTTATTCATTAATGTTATCACTGATTCTATCAGAAAAGTCATTAACTGTTGGGAAGCAGTTCTGTGCATGGTGGCAGAGTTTTCCACAATTTTAAGTTTTGCTAGAAACCTCAGATTTGATCAATGGCAAAAGCTACTGTCCATTGCTTTATTTTAAATAACAAGTTCGCATAGTTAATTTTATGAGCCAGTGTCTACTCAATACTCATGTCTTAATAACCATTGTTTTGTGCATGTCTTTCAACATCTTTCAAAAATGACATTCCATTGTTTAAAAAAGTGGCTAGTTCAGCTTGCAACTCAATAGTACACGTGTTTTCCTTGAGACCACCACTGTGTTTGGTATGCAGCATAAGTGTTTTGTGCATACCACTTACAACATACACTCAAGATGGAACTTAATTAAATTAATAATTTTTACTACTTCTTTAAGGACATTCTTAGGTAAAATATCATTTTTTTTCATCTGAGCTTATGTGGCAATGAGTAATACAATGACTACTATAGTTTGGTGCCACTGCCTTGTTACACATATTAAGACATTGTCAGTTCTACTCACTATTTCATTTATACCATTGGTGCAATTGTCAGCACAATCAAAAAGGCCAACATGACCTTAATTTTTAAATGAAAATAGTTTGACTCTACACTTAGCCTGAAAAATGTCTTGGATACTTCCAGGGATTCACAGACTCCACTTGAAGACCTGCTGATCTGGATCACAGTTTTAGCCAGCTGAACAGAATGTATCAATATTTGCCCTATGCATTTTGTGGTGTCTTCCATTCCAGCATTATATAAATGTCTCTTGAATTTGACTCTTATTTTCGATGGACTGTGAAATTACATAAAACAAATTCATGTGGTATGGAGATATAAATGCTGCCCTGGTGAGATTTTTTAGCAATGTGAAAACTTCAGAGCTTCTTCTTCCTCTAAAACCACTTTTTATTTCTGTTAAAAAGGAATCAGCTTCTATTCCTATGCCCTTTCCTTCTGAAATCCTTGCATACTTTCCCAAATATAATACTTAACATTTCAAACTGTTGAAATAAGTTTATTTTGTTGTTGTTGTTGTTTCCAGAACACTTGCTTAGCAAGCCTTTGACCAAATTTTTTGCTAATGAGCTTAACAATGTTTGTTTTTCTTTTCCTCTAAAATTTTTGACAAACATCAACTCAGCCTAAAAGTGAGCAGAATACATAGGCTGACTTATATGGGAAAATAGCTATGGACTTTCTGTTGGAAAAATAAATAAATAAAAAATAAAAAATAGCTGTGGTCTTTCATATGATTATACAGGCAACAAGAACCAGCATCCATAGAAATATCTAAAACTTGTCAGATGATAAAAATACATTGAAATCAGTCTTTACCTGTTGTATTACAGGACCTTACATAAAGAAGATGTAATTATCTGGTTAATGAAGATTTTGTTGTTGTTTTTCCTGTTCTCTATTCATTGTAACTCAGAATTAGTCCAAAAGATTTAAGATTTCTTCACCCTAAATTCCCTTTTTCTTTCTCATCTGATAAATACTGTTGATAACCAAAGAGTTTTTTGTTGTTGTTGTTGTTGTTGTTGTTGTTGTTGTTGTTGTTGTTTTTGAGATGGAGTCTCACTGTGTCATCAGGCTGGAGTGCAGTGGCGTGATCTCAACTCACTGCAACCTCTGCCTCCCAAGTGATTCTCCTGCCTCAGCCTCCCGAGTAGCTGGGATTACAGGTGTGTGGCACTGCATACAGCTAATTTTTGTATTTTTAGTAGAGACAGGGTTTCACCATGTTGGCCAGGATGGTCTCGATCTCTTGACCTCGTGATCTGCCCACCTCAGCCTCCCAAAGTGCTGGGAAAAATAAATAAATAAAAAATAAAAAAATAGCTGTGGCCTTTCCCACCGCGCCCAGCCACCAAAGCGTATTTCATGTAGTTTCTGACCATCCCTCCTCTGCATCATGATAACAGCTCACTGCGGCTTTGACCTCCTGGGCTCAAGTGACCTGACTTTATTCAGATATGCAGATATGCTCCGAAGAATGTGCTATTTATTAAGATAACCAGACTAACTTCTTCCCAGTCTCCTGGCATCAGAATCTACATATTACCTCTTCCTTCCTTTCCTCCCCTTTGCCTTTCCCCCCTTCCTTCTTGACTCCCTCTTTATTATTTAAAATAATTTTTTAGCATGTTGCAGCCATTGCAAAGTTGAAACTTCTCTCTTTTTCATGAAAAATGAAGTTTTTTGAAATTTTGTCTTAGAGTTGCAAAAAACAATAAACTTATACTTTTGAGTTTACTTTTATATCAGATGTAAGTGTCAATGCTAGCTATTTTTCTTGGTTTAGCGAAACCAAGTTTATGCCAAGGTAGTCACTGTCTTCTTTTAGAATTGGCAGAATCTAGCACACCGTTTCTTACACATAGTAAGTGGTCAGTGAATATTCTTCGAATGAATTAAATTTTGAAGGAAAGATATCCAGGTTAACGAACTCCTTCTCAAAAAAGAAAAGGTAGCAAGAAAACATGAACATTTGCACAAATGCATATTTCACATTCAGAAGCAAGTTATTTTTAATTTAATTTAATTTATTTATTTATTGAGACAGGGTCTTGACCCAGGCTGGAGTGCAGTGGCACAATCATGGCTCACTGCAGCCTCAACTTCCTGGGCTCAAGCTATTCTCCTGCCTCAGTCTCCCAAGGAGCTAGTATTATAGGTGCACAGTCATCACACAGAACTAATTTTTAATTGTTTATAAAGATGAGAAGGGGGTAGGGTGTCTCATTTTGTTGCCCGGGTTGGTCTCAAGCCCTTTGCCTTAAGTGGTCCACCCATCCCGGCCTTTCAAAGTGTTGGAATTACAGGCGTGAGCCACCATACCTGGCCAGAGCAATTTGTATTTGTATGCTGTGGAATAGCTCAGTTCTGTATTGGAGTCTGAGATATATCTGGGAGAGATTTTCTTTTATGTCTGTTCATGTTGTTTACATTTTCAGATTTCCAAGAAGGTAAAAAAAAAAGAAAGAGAGAGAAAAAAAAGGGGAACACATTTGTCTCTAAAACACACACATTTGTTGCTTTGTCCTACTTATTCAGAACAGATTGGTTGCCAATGTGTAGGAAGCTGCTTCATCTTCATATACAGATTCAACATTTCAATTTCTGAATAACATTCATACTGACCATAGAACAATTCCTTATTTATTTTAATGCTATTTTAACCACCATTACGCTTGGCGTCTGAATCTGTATCATCCTACAAGATACCAGAGTAATCTTCTCAGTTTGGTTATATACATATACATATACATATACATATACATATACATACACATATACATACATACACACAAATACATACATATACACATACACATATGTACATATATATTCATATCTATAATATATAGTATTATACATTTATAAAATTTAAACGTGTGCAAGGTTAAGCTAAATCAACAAAATAAATGTATTTAAACCAATGCTAAATATTACTTTCTCTAATTGACTGTATCTCTCAATAAAATAATCTGAACTATTAATAGTCCCAATTATCTTACAAAAATAACATACTTCCCTGGTATGAAAGCAACTTAAAAAGTTGCTTTCAAAGATTAGCAGACTGGGATGCGGAGTGATTCAAAGAGAGATGACCCTCTGTATTATTCGTACATGATTTCAAAAGGAATTCATTCAATATTCCATGACTTCTCAAACTTGAAGTGGGACAAAATTACCGGTATTTCATATGGACTTTCTCCTCTTCTCTTTTACCTCAAATCTTTTTTTCTACCAGACACTTCTGTACATTTTCTTTTTTTTTTTTTTTTTTGAGGCGGAGTCTCGCTCTGTCGCCCAGACTGGAGTGCAGTGGCCAGATCTCAGCTCACTGCAAGCTCCGCCTCCCGGGTTTACGCCATTCTCCTGCCTCAGCCTCCCGAGTAGCTGGGACTACAGGCGCCCGCCACCTCGCCCGGCTAGTTTTTGTATTTTTAGTAGAGACGGGGTTTCACCGTGTTAGCCAGGATGGTCTTGATCTCCTGACCTTGTGATCCACCCGTCTCGGCCTCCCAAAGTGCTGGGATTACAGGCTTGAGCCACCGCGCCCGGCCGTACATTTTCAAATATCACATCTGTTATGTGAGATTTCCCAATCTCAACCCTGGGAAGACCAATTGATCTCTGTGATGACTTATACACAAATTATATATTTTTACCTTCTCAAATTATATGTTTCTACAAGCATATAAAATATAGACTATTTATATATCTATGTTGGACCAAACATTTTGGAGAAAAAATTATTTGCATATGTCTCTAAGAGTGTGAATAATTGTATATTCATTTTATCTGCATGCTTAAGATATACATATTTATGTATACATATGAACAAACATAGTACTTTGTACTTGCCTCAAATACAGTAATTATTCATGTTACATATCAATTTTTATCATATAAAAATCCATGATTCTAAGTTCCTAGATGTAAATTAAAATAGTCTTTCTATTTTTTACAGTCACAGTTTCTAAAATAGTTTCCTACACAGAATAGGTACCAACAAATGTTTATTACATAGAGTTGCCAACTTCATTTTGCATTGCAAACACATCTCTCCCACGCTTTTAGAAGAATCATTGAATTCTCAAAATCTGAAATTCGAAGCCAAGTCTGTGTGTGTACTCAGCATTTCTTCAGAGTAATGTACCCAGTTTCTTGTATGGTACTCATGTGTTGTCTTTTTTATGAAGCCCATTTTGTTCCTATAAATAGATCTACAAATTAGCATAAAAAAGAAAATTTTCTTATTTCTCTGAATCTACATGGCTTGACCCTACAGGTCAAAATGGATGTCTCTCTATTTTAGATGGAATCCAGGGACATCTGGTGTCTTCTTGACCCCCATGACCACTCTGAACATGGAGAGTGGCACTGTTCACTATCTCAATGTACTCTCCCATATTGGCTTCCGTGGCACCACTGTCTCTCATTCTTAGACTCTCTTGACACACATTTCTTGTTTGTTCCTTCGCAGTCACCTCTGCTTTTATCCAGCCCTTTAGTGCTTGTCACAGTAAGTACTCTAGTTGTGCGCCTCTCATGTACTCCCATAACTGCATCAACTCTCTATTAACCATGGGCTGAGTCTTTGCTCTCCTGCATTGCAGAAGCTTCTCCTGCTTACAATAGCATCTGCTTCCATTTTATTAGCTGGAAAAGAGTCAAACTGTCATCTCCATCTGTGAAGGGACTAGGAAATGTAATATTGTAAGTATTTTTATTTATTTATTTATTTTTGTTGAGACCAAGTCTTGCTCTGTCACCCAGGTTGGAGTGCAATGGCACTATCTCAGCTTACCGCAACCTCCGCCTCCCAAGTTCAAAAGATTCTCTTGTCTCAGCCTCCTGAGTACCTGGGATTACGGGTGTGAGCCATCATGCCTGGCTAATTTTTTGTATTTTTAGTAGACACGGGGTTTCACCATGTTGGCCAGGCTGGTCTCAACTCCTGACCTCAAGTGATCCACCTACCTCAGCCTCCCAAAGTGCTGTGATTACAGGCATGAGCTACCATGCCTGGACTATTTTTTTTATTTTTTGAAACAGATTCTCACTCTGTCACCCAGGCTGGGGTGCAGTGGCATGATCAGAGCTCACTGCAGCCTCAACCTCCCTGGCTCAGGTGATCCTCCCACCTCAGCCTCCCAAGTAACTCAAGCCACAGGCCTGCGCAACAAAATATAGTATTTTTAATTGAAAACATCTGCTATCTTCAACAGATTTTTGTCATCTCTTAAAAAGGAAGGAAAGAATGGATATTATGATAAAGAGAACGTTGAACAACTATAGTCACTAACTTCATGCAAAACAACTCCTTTTCTTCACATGAACACTTGATAAGTCCCCCTGGCCAAGTCTGTCAAGTTCTATTTTTGTGCCTTATGGTTCAAACTGCTTCATAAAATGGTTGCATCTACAGCATAAGACCACATTTATGACTGCCTGCAACACATTACAATAGATCTGTCTCGACAGATTTTTGTCATGGCCTCATATACTCCTGTTCTTTCCTCATATTATTCCCTTTTTTGGAATGTCTTCTTTCTTTAATCCCATTTCAAGGTCTAGCTCAAGTCTCAACACTAAAAGAATGACTTCAGGTCTGAATTGATGGGTTTTTTTTTTTTTTTGGAGGTTTATTAGATGTAGGTAGTTCCTCTTTTTGTACATTTCATGTCTTTTATTTTTATTTCCATAACTAAAAAGTTGTTAAGGGCAAAGGTAATGTTTTATACCTGTTTAGATCTGCTGTAGTGCCAGTATAGTTTTGGGAACAACACAGTAGGGTGCTCCAGAAATTTTTCATGACCGATATAGTGAAAAAGGTAAATGTAAACCTTGCATACTTTTTCGGTGTTACAAATAACAAACGCTGATTTTTTTCAGTATTTTGATATAATACTTTTTAGGTTTTTTTTGTTTTGTTTTGTTTTGTTGTTGTTGTTGTTGTTTTAAATAAATGCTAGAATTAAGTTGCTGGCATGTAAGTATAAAAAAGTCCATGGGAACTCAACAATAGCTTAGATTTGTGTAGGGAGATTTATGTAATACAAAATATCTTTGTGAATTTTCTTTATAAATCCTCTTCTCACAGTCTTTGTGATAACAATAGTAAAATACTTTCGGAATAACTAAATACATTTTGTTTTGTGATAAAAAGTTAAAGAATAAAACAGAATAATGAATAATCACCTATATCCTTACAATCTTACAAATAATTTTAATTCAATGTGATTTAGTAAGAAGACTTTGAAAACTCCACTGGAAGATGGGCACAGTGGTTAACACCTATAATCTCAGCACTTTAGGAGACTGAGGCGGGTGGATCACTTGAGGGCAGAAGTTCAAGACCAGCCTGGGCAACATGATGAAACCCCGTCTCTACTAAACTAATAAAATACAAAAATTAGCCAGGTGTGGTGGTGCACCCTGTAATCCTAGCTACTCGGGAGGCTGAGGTACAAGAATTGCTTGAATCCAGGAGGCAGGGGTTGCAGTGAGCCGTGACCGCACCACTTCCCTCCAGCCTGGGTGACAGAGTGAGACTCTGTCTCAAAAACAAACAAACAAAGAAAAATCTCCACTTATATCTCAATTGTCTTCTTACTTGAGGAAGGAAAGATTTGGTAAGTGATAGTAGTGACATTTATTATATGGTTGAGAGATAAGATGAAAAGGCAAAAAACAATGATAATTATTGGTTTCAAAAATATTTACCATGTTAATAATAAGTATTTTGGAAGTTTGTAATAGACACCTTAATGTAATAGAGAATACTTATAGACAGTTAATTCATAATGCCTGACACACAGTCAGTATGCAATCTTTCTATTTTCAACAAAAGTATAAAGGATAGTTTAAATTTTCTTTGTCTTTCTATTAAGCATTTTCAATGTTACTTTGTGGCCAGAGAGTTTGGTCTGACATTAAATTTTGTTGACCTTTGAGATTTCTTGTGTGCTGTTTGTGCCAGTTACATTGTAATACATGGTCCAGGTATATATTAAGTAAATCTATATTTTTAATTTGATGAATGCTTCATCTCACATGATAATTAAGTCAGATTTTTAATGTCTTCATCAAATCATCTACATTCTTGCTAAACTTTTAAAAAAGCTTTACAGAGACATAATTGACATACACTAAAATTCACATCATGTAGAATTTACTAAATTTGATAAGTTTTGACATGTATACACCATGAAATTATCACCACGATCAAGATAATGAATATACCTATTACCCCTAAAAGTTTTCCTGAACCACTTTGTAATTCATCCCTGCCCTCCCCTTCTGCTTTAAAGCAACCACTGATCTTTCTGTCACTATAAATTAATTGACATTTTTGAGTTTTATGTAAATGTAGTCATACAGTAGGTACTCTTTTTCATCTGGCTTCTTTTGATCACAGTAACCATTCTGAGATGCATTCATGCCATTGAAGTATATAAATAATTCATTCCTATTTATTGCTGAGTAGTCTTTCACAGTTTGTTTATCCATTCACCTGTGGATGAACATTTGGATTGTTTCCAGATTTTGGTTATTAAAATAACCTACAAGGAACATTTGTGTGAAAGTCTTTGAATGGATGTATGCCTTCCTTTTGGGGCAAATACATAGATGTGAAATGGCAGCATCATATAGCATATGCATATATAACTTTTTAACAAAACCACTGAACAGTTTTCCAACATGATTGCATCACTTCATATTGCCTCCAACAGATTAAAAGAGTTCCAGTTGTTCCACATACTTGCCCGTCATTGGTATCGTCAGGCTTCTTAATCTTAGCCATCTTACTGGTGAAGAGTTGTAGCTCATTGCGATTGTAATTTGTATTTCCCTAATGATTAATCATGTTGAACTTCTTATCATGGCTTGCTTTCAATGTGTACATCTTCCTTGGTAAAATCTTTTGCACATTTTGTGTTAGGTGGTTTATTTTCTTACTGAGTTTTGAGAGCTCTTTATTTATTACTTATATTTTATCATGTATATGCTTTGCAAATTTTTTTTTTTCTCAGACTTTGGCTAATGTTTTTATTCTCTTAACAGTGAATATCAAACAGCAAAAAAAAGTAACTTAGATAAAGTCCAGTTCAATTATTTTTTTACTTTATGCTGTTATACCCAAACTACTTTTGTCTAAACCAAGGTTATGCAACTGTATCCTGTTTTCTTCTCAAAGTTTTATAGCCGTAGGTTATGTATTCAGTTTTGTGATCTAATTTGAATTAATTTTTTATATGGTTGAGATATAGATTCAAGTTTAATTTTTTTGTACATAGAATTTCTAGGAATTCTAACAACATTTGTGAAAAGTTATCCTTTCTCCATTTAATTACCTTTACAACTTTGTCAAAAACTAAGTGTGTATATATGTATATGGATCATTTTTCTGGACTCCCAATTTTGTTTAATTAATCTATTTGTCTACATTTGTGGCAATACCACACTGTCTTGATTATTGTATAATACCACCATCATTTGATTAGCAATGTAGGAAGTGCACTGCAAGAAGACTTGAAATCAGGGAGTGTTTGTACTCCAACATTTTTTTAAGAGACTCTGTTGCCAAGGCTCCAGTGCAGTGGTGCAATTTGATCACAGCTCACTGTAGCCTTGAACTCTGGGCTCAAGTGATCTCCCTACCTCAGCCTCAGCAGCAGCTAGGACTATAGGCACGTGCTACCCTGCCAACTAATTTTTAAAATGCATTTTAAAAATTATTTAAATATACAAATATGTTATTTTAAAATAAATTATTATATATTACATATTACATAAATAATAAATTCATTTTAAAATAATACATTTCCAATTACTTAAATCTTCAATTTTTCTTTTCTTTAATTTTTTGTTTTTTGTGTTTTTTTTTAATTTCATTTTACTGTGAGTTCCAGGATACAAGTACAGAATGTGTAGCTTTGTTACATAGGTATATATGTGCCATGGTGGTTTGCTGTACCTATCAACCCATCATCTAGGTTTTTTTAAGACTTCCGTACATGGCATAACTGCATTGTTACATATGTATTCTTAGCAGTGGTTGCTCACCATCTCTCTCCCATCCATCACTTTCATGTAACTCCCCTCAATGCCCCCCTGTCGTTCTTCCCCCCTCCCCTATAGACCCATGTGTATCCCTTCCGAGTCCAGTTCTCATTGTTCAGTTCCCACTATGAGTGAGAACATGTGGTGTTTGGTTTTCTCTTCTTGTGATTAGTTGTGCTAAGATGATGGTTTCCTCCAGCTGCATCCATGTCCCTACAAAGGACGCAAACTCATCCTTTTTTATGGCTGCATAGTATTCCATGGTGTATATGTGCCACATTTTCTTAATCCAGTCTGTCACAGATGGACATTTGGGTTGATTCCAAGTCTTTGCTATTGTGAATAGTGCCGCAATAAACATACGTGTACATGTGTCTTTGTAGTAGACTAATTTATAATCCTTTGGGTATATACCCAGTAGTGGGATGGCTGGGTCATATGGTACATCTAGTTCTAGATCCTTGAGGAATTGCCATACTGTTTTCCATAATGGTTGAACTAGTTTACAATCCCACCAACAGTGTAAAAGTGTTCCTATTTCTCCACATCCTCTCCAACACCTGTTGTTTCCTGACTTCTTAATGATTGCCATTCTAACTGGTGTGAGATGGTATCTCATTGTGGTTTTGATTTGCATTTCTCTGATGGCCAGTGATGATGAGCATTTTTTCATGTGTCTGTTGGCTGTATGAATATCTTCTTTTGAGAAATGTCTGTTCATATCCTTTCCCCACTTTTTGATGGGGTTGTTTGTTTTTTTCTCGTATATTTGTTTGAGTTCTTTGTAGATTCTGGATATTAGCCCTTTGTCAGATGAGTAGGTTGCAAAAATTTTCTCCCATTCTGTAGGTTGCCTGTTCACTCTGATGGTAGTTTCTTTTGCTGTGCAAAAGCTCTTTAGTTTAATGAGATCCCATTTGTCAATTTTGGCTTTTGCTGCCGTTGCTTTTGGTGTTTTAGACATGAAGTCCTTGCCCATGCCTATGTCCTGAATGGTACTACCTAGATTTTCTTCTAGGGTTTTTATGGTATTAGGTCTAACATTTAAGTCTCTAATCCATCTTGAATTAATCTTCGTATAAGGGGTAAGGAAAGGATCCAGTTTCAGCTTTCTACTTATGGCTAGCCAATTTTCCCAGCACCATTTATTCAATAGGGAATCCTTTCCCCATTTCTTGTTTCTCTCAGGTTTGTCGAAGATTAGTTAGTTGTAGATGTGTTTGTTATTTCTGAGGAATCTGTTCTGTTCCATTGGTCCACATGTCTGTTTGATACCAGTACCATGCTGTTTTGGTTACTGTAGCCTTGTAGTATAGTTTGAAGTCAGGTAGCATGATACCTCCAGCTTTGTTCTTTCTCCTTAGGATTGTCTTGGCTATATTGGGCTCTTCCTTGACTCTATATGAAATTTAAAGTAGTTTTTTCTAATTCTGTAAGAATGTAAGTGGTAGTTTGATGAGAATAGCATTGAATCTATAAATTACTTTGGTCAGTATGGCCATTTTCACAATATTGATTCTTCCTATTCCATAAGGATGGAATTTTTTTTCTGTTTGTTTCTGTCCTCTCTTATTTCCTTGAGCAGTGGTTTGTAGTCCTCCTTGAAGAGGTCCTTTCATATCCCTTGTTAGCTGTATTCCTAGGTATTTTATTCTCATTGTAGCAATTGTGAATGGGAGTTCATTCATGATTTGGTTCTCTGCTTGTCTATTGTTGGTATATAGGAATGCTTGTGATTTTTGCACATTGATTTTGTATCCTGAGACTGCTGAAGTTGCTTATTAGCTTAAGTAGGTTTTGGGTTGAGACGATGGGGTTTTCTAAATATGCAATCCTGTCATCTGCAAACAGAGACAATTTGACTTCCTCTCTTCCTATTTGAGTATCCTTTATTTCTTTCTCTTGCCTGATTACCCTGGCCAGAACTTCCAATGCTATGTTGAATAGGAGTGGTTAGAGACGGCATTCTTGTCTTGTGCTGGTTTCAAAGGGAATGCTTCCAGCTTTTGCCCATTCAGTAAGATATTTGCTATGATTGTCATAAAAAGCTCTTACTATTTTGAGATATGTTGCATCTACACCTAGTTTACTGAGAGTTTTTAACATGAAGAGATGTTAAGTTTTATCAAAGGCCTTTTATGCATCTATTGAGGTGATCATGTGGTTTTTTTATGGATTCTGTTTACGTGATGGGTTGCTTTTATTGATTTGCGAATGTTGAACCAGCCTTGCATCCCAGGGATGAAGCCCACTTGATCATGGTGGATAAGCTTTTTGATGTGCTGCTGAATCCGGTTTGCCAGTATTTTATTGAGGATTTTTGCATCAATGTTCATCAGGGATATTGGTCTAAAATTCTCTTTTTTTTTGTGTCTCTGCCAGGCTTTGGTATCAGGATGATGTTGGCCTCATAAAATGAGTTAGGGAGGATTCCCTCTTTTTCTATTGATTGGAATAGTTTCAGAAGGAATGGTACCAGCTCCTCCTTGTACCTCTGGTAGAATTCAGCTGTGAATCCATCTGGTCCTGGACTTTTTTTGGTGGGTAGGCTATTAATTGTTGCCTCAATTTCAGAGCCTGCTATTGGTCTATTCAGGGATTCAACTTCTTCCTGGTTTAGCCTTGGGAGAGTGTAAGTGTCCAGGAAATTATCCATTTCTTCTAGATTTTCTAGTTGATTTGCGTAGAGGCGTTTATAGTATTCTCTGATGGTAGTTTGTATTTCTGTGGGGTCAGTGGTGATATCCCCTTTATCATTTTTTATTGCATCTATTTGATTCCTCTCTCTTTTTTTCTTTAGTAGCCTTGCTAGCGGTCTGTCAATTTTGTTGATCTTTTCAAAAAACCAACTCCTGGATTCATTGATTTTTTGGAGGGTTTTTTGTGTCTCTATCTCCTTCAGTTCTGCTCTGATCTTAGTTATTTCTTGCCTTCTGCTAGCTTTTGAATGTGATTGCTCTTGCCTCTCTAGTTCTTTTAATTGTGATGTTAGAGTGTCAATTTTAGATCTTTCCTGCTTTCTCTTGTGGGCATTTAGTGCTATAAATTTCCCTCTACACACTGCTTTAAATGTGTCCCAGAGATTCTGGTATGTTGTATCTTTGTTCTCATTGGTTTCAAAGAACATCTTTATTTCCGCTTTCATTTCGTTATGTACCCAGTAGTCATTCAGGAGCAGGTTGTTCAGTTTCCATGTAGTTGAGCGGTTTTGATTGAGTTTCTTAGTCCTGAGTTCTAGTTTGATTGCACTGTGGTCTGAGAGACAGTTTGTTATAATTTCTGTTCTTTTACATTTGCTGAGGAGTACTTTACTTCCAATTATGTGGTCAATTTTGGAATAAGTGCGATGTGGTGCTGAGAAGAATGTATATTCTGTTGATTTGGGGTGGAGAGTTCTATAGATGTCTATTAGGTCCGCTTGGTGCAGAGATGAGTTCAATTCCTGGATATCCTTGTTAACTTTCTGTCTCGTTGATCTGTCTAATGTTGACAGCGGAGTGTTGAAGTCCCCCATTATTATTGTATGGGAGTCTAAGTCTCTTTGTAAGTCTCTAAGGACTTGCTTTATGAATCTGGGTGCTCCTGTATTGGGTGCATATATATTTAGGAGAGTTAGCTCTTCCTGTTGAATTGATCCCTTTACCATTATGTAATGGCCTTCTTTGTCTCTTTTGATCTTTGATGGTTTAAAGTCTGTTTTATCAGAGACTAGGATTGCAACCCCTGCTTTTTTTTGTTCTCCATTTGCTTGGTAGATCTTCCTCCATCCCTTTATTTTGAGCCTATGTATGTCTCTGCATGTGAGATGGGTCTCCTGAATACAGCAGACTGATGGGTCTTGACTCTTTATCCAGTTTGCCAGTCTGTGTCTTTTAATTGGAGCATTTAGTCCATTAACATTTAAGGTTAATATTGTTATGTGTGAACTTGATCCTGCCATTATGATATTAACTGGTTATTTTGCTCGTTAGTTGATGCAGTTTCTTCCTAGCCTCGATGGTCTTTACATTTTGCCAAGTTTTTGCGATGGCTGGTACCGGTTGTTCCTTTCCATGTTTAGGGCTTCCTTCAGGGTCTCTTGTAAGGCAGGCCTGGTGGTGACAAAATCTCTAAGCATTTGCTTATCTGTAAAGGATTTTATTTCTCCTTCACTTATGAAACTTAGTTTGGCTGGATATGAAATTCTGGGTTGAAAATTCTTTTCTTTAAGAACGTTGAATATTGGCCCCCACTCTCTTCTGGCTTGTAGAGTTTCTGCCGAGAGATCTGCTGTTAGTCTGATGGGTTTCCCTTTGTGGGTGACCCGACCTTTCTCTCTGGCTGCCCTTAAGATTTTTTCCTTCATTTCAACTTTGGTGAATCTGGCAATTATGTGTCTTGGAGTTGCTCTTCTGGAGGAGTATCTTTGTGGCGTTCTCTGTATTTCCTGAATTTGAATGTTGGCCTGCCCTACTAGGTTGGGGAAGTTCTCCTGGATGATATCCTGAAGAGTGTTTTCCAACTTGGTTCCATTTTCCCCCTCACTTTCAGGCACCCCAATCAGACGTAGATTTGGTCTTTTTACGTAATCCCATACTTCTTGCAGGCTTTGCTCATTTCTTTTTCTTCTTTTTTCTTTTGGTTTCTCTTCTCGCTTCATTTCATTCATTTGATCTTCAATCGCTGATACTCTTTCTTCCAGTTGATCGAGTCGGTTACTGAAGCTTGTGCATTTGTCACGTATTTCTCGTGTCATGGTTTTCATCTCTGTCATTTCGTTTATGATCTTCTCTGCATTAATGAGTCTAGCTGTCAATTCTTCCACTCTTTTTTCAAGATTTTTAGTTTCTTTGCGCTGGGTACGTAATTCCTCCTTTAGCTCTGATAAGTTTGATGGACTGAAGCCTTCTTCTCTCCTCTCGTCCAAGTCATTCTCTGACCAGCTTTGATCCGTTGCTGGTGATGGGCTGCGCTCCTTTGCAGGGGGAGATGCGCTCTTATTTTTTGAATTTCCAGCTTTTCTGCCCTGCTTCTTCCCCATCTTTGTGGTTTTATCTGTCTCTGGTCTTTGATGGTGGTGACGAACTGATGGGGTTTTGGTATAGGTGTCCTTCCTGTTTGATAGTTTTCCTTCTGACAGTCAGAAGGACTCTCTGTTGGTCTGTTGGAGATTGCTTGAGGTCCACTCCAGACCCTGTTTGCCTGGGTATCAGCAGCAGAGGTTGCCGAAGATAGAATATTGCTGAACAGCGAGTGTACCTGTCTGATTCTTACTTTGGAAGTGTCCTCTCAGGGGTGTACTCCACCCTGTGAGGTGTGGGGTGTCAGACTGCCCCTAGTGGGGGATTTCTCCCAGCTAGGCTACTCAGGGGTCAGGGACACACCTGAGCAGGCAGTCTGTCCGTTCTCAGATCTCAACCTCCGCGTTGGGAGATCCGCGGCTCTCCCCAAAGCTGTCAGACAGAGTCGTTCGCGTCTGCACCGGCTCCCGCTACTTCCCCTGTTGGTCTTCAGCTGTGCGCTGTCCCCAGAGGTGGAGACTACAGAGACAGGCAGGCTTCCTTGAGCTGCTGTGAGCTCCACCCAGTTCGAGCTTCCCAGCGGCTTTGTTTACCTACTTAAGCCTCAGCAATGGCGGGCGCCCCTCCCCCAGCCTCGCTGCTGCCTTGCGGATAGATCGCGGCAGACTGCTGTGTTAGCAGTGAGGGAGGCTTCGTGGGCGTGGGACCCTCCCGGCCAGGTGTGGGATATATTCTCCTGGAATGCCTGTATGCTTACAGCGCAGTATTGGGGTGGGAGTTACCCGATTTTCCAGGTGTTGTGTGTCTCAGTTCCCCTGGCTAGGAAAACGGATCCCCTTCCCCCTTGCGCTTCCAGGTGAGGCGATGCCTCGCCCTGCTTCAGCTCTCGCTGGTCAGGCTGCAGCAGCTGACCAGCACCGATTGTCCGGCACTCCCTAGTGAGATGACCCCAGTACCTCAGTTGAAAATGCAGAAATCACCGGTCTTCTGTGTCGCTCGCGCTGGGAGTTGGAGACTGGAGTTGTTCCTATTCGGCCATCTTGCTCCGCCCCCCCCATCTAGGTTTTAAGACCCGCATGCATTAGCTCTTTGTCCTAATGCTCTCCCTCCCATCACCCCCAACCCCCTGATTGGCCCCAGTGTGTGTTGTTGCCCTCCCTGTATCTATGTCTTCTCATTGTTCAACTCCCAGTTGTGAGTGAGAACATGTGGTGTTTGGGTTTTCTGTTCCTGTGTTAGTTTGCTGAGGATGATGGTTTCCAGCTTCATCCATATCCCTGCAAAGGACATAATCTCATTCCTTTTTATGGCTGCATAGTATTCCATGGTATATATGTACCACATTTTCTTTATTCAGTCTATCATTGATGGGCATTTGGGTTGGTTTCATATCTTTGCCATTGTAAATAGTGCTGCAATAAACATACCTGTGCAGGTGTCTTTATAGTAAAATGATTTCTATTCCTTTGGCTATATCCCCAGTAATGGGATCGATGGGTCAAATGGTATTTCTGATTCTAGGTCATTGAGTAATTGCCACACTGTCTTCCACAATGGTTGAACTAATTCATACTCCCACTAACAGTGTTAAAGTGTTCCTGTTTCTCCACAGCCTCACCAGCATCTATTGTTTCTTGACTGTTCAATAATTGCCATTCTGACTGGCATGAGATGGTATCTCATTGTGGTTTTGATTTCCATTTCTCCAATGATCAGTGATGTTGAGCTTTTTTCCATCTGTTTGTTGCCTGCAAAAATATCTTCTTTTGAGAAGTGTCTGTTCATATCCTTTGCCCACTTTTTGATGGTTTTTTTTTTTTTTCTTGTAAATTTGGTTAAGTTCCTTGCAGATTCTGGATATTAGATCTTTGTCAGATGGGTAGATTGCTAAAATTTTCTCCCATTCTGTAGGTAACCTGTTCACTTAGATGACAATTACTTTTGCTGTGCTGAAGCTCTTTAGTTCAATTAGATCCCATTTGTCAATTTTGGCTTTTGTTGCAATTGTTTTTGGTGTTTCTGTCATGAAGTCTTTGCCCACGCCTGTGTCCTGAATGGTGTTAACTTTGTTTTCTTCTGGGTTTTTATGGCTTGGGGTTTTACATTTAGGACTTTAATCCATCTTGAGTTAATTTTTGTATAAGGTATAAGAAATGGATTCAGTTTCAGTTTTCTGCATACGGCTAGTCAGCTTTCCCAGCAGCATTTATTAAATAGGAAATCCTTTCTCCCTTTGCTTGTTTTTGTCAGGTTTGTCAAAGATTAGTTAGTTGTAGATGTGTGTTGTTATTTCTGAGGAATCTGTTCTGTTCCATTGGTCCACATGTCTGTTTGATACCAGTACCATGCTGTTTTGGTTACTGTAGCCTTGTAGTATAGTTTGAAGTCAGGTAGCATGATACCTCCAGCTTTGTTCTTTCTCCTTAGGATTGTCTTGGCTATATTGGGCTCTTCCTTGACTCTATATGAAATTTAAAGTAGTTTTTTCTAATTCTGTAAAGAATGTAAGTGGTAGTTTGATGAGAATAGCATTGAATCTATAAATTACTTTGGTCAGTATGGCCATTTTCACAATATTGATTCTTCCTATTCCATAAGGATGGAATTTTTTTTTCTGTTTGTTTCTGTCCTCTCTTATTTCCTTGAGCAGTGGTTTGTAGTCCTCCTTGAAGAGGTCCTTCATATCCCTTGTTAGCTGTATTCCTAGGTATTTTATTCTCATTGTAGCAATTGTGAATGGGAGTTCATTCATGATTTGGTTCTCTGCTTGTCTATTGTTGGTATATAGGAATGCTTGTGATTTTTGCACATTGATTTTGTATCCTGAGACTGCTGAAGTTGCTTATTAGCTTAAGTAGGTTTTGGGTTGAGACGATGGGGTTTTCTAAATATGCAATCCTGTCATCTGCAAACAGAGACAATTTGACTTCCTCTCTTCCTATTTGAGTATCCTTTATTTCTTTCTCTTGCCTGATTACCCTGGCCAGAACTTCCAATGCTATGTTGAATAGGAGTGGTTAGAGACGGCATTCTTGTCTTGTGCTGGTTTTCAAAGGGAATGCTTCCAGCTTTTGCCCATTCAGTAAGATATTTGCTATGATTTGTCATAAAAAGCTCTTACTATTTTGAGATATGTTGCATCTACACCTAGTTTACTGAGAGTTTTTAACATGAAGAGATGTTAAGTTTTATCAAAGGCCTTTTATGCATCTATTGAGGTGATCATGTGGTTTTTTTTATGGATTCTGTTTACGTGATGGGTTGCTTTTATTGATTTGCATATTTTGAACCAGGCTTGCATCCTAGGGATGAAGCTGACTTGATCTTGTGGATAAACTTTTTGATGTGCTGCTGGATTCGGTTTACCTGTATTTCACTGAGGATTTTCCCATTGATGTTCATCAGGGATATTAGCCTGAAATTTGTTGTTGTGTCTCTGCCAGGTTTTGGTATCAGGATGATGCTGGCCTCATAAAATGAGTTAGGGATGACTCTCTCCTTTTCAATTGTTTGGAATCGTTTCAGAAGGAATGACACCAGTTCCTCTTGTTATCTCTGGTAGAATTTGGCTGTGAATCCATCTGGTCCTAGGTTTTATTGTTTTGGTTAGTAGCCTATTAATTACTGCCTCAATTTCAGAACTTGTTATTGGTCTATTCAGGGATTCGATCTCTTCCTAGTTTAGTCTTGGGAGGGTGCATGTGTCCAGGAGTTTATTCACATATTTTTAGATTTTCTAGCTTATTTGCATAGGTGTGTTTATAATATTCTCTGAGGGTAGCTTGTATTTCTGTGGAGTATATAGTGATATTCCCTTTATCATCTTTTATTGTGTCTATTTGATTACTCTCTCTTTTCTTCTTTATTATTCTAGCTAGTGGTATATTTTGTTAATTTTTTCAGAAAAAAACAGCTCTTAAATTCATTGATTTTTGGAAGAATTTTTCATGTCTCTGTCTCCTTCAGTTTTGCTCTGATCTTAGTTATTTCTTGTCTTCTGCTCACTTTTGAATTTGTTTGCTCTTGCTTCTCTAGCTCTTTTAATTGTAATGTTAGGGTATCAATTTGAGATCTTTCTAGCTTTTTCCTGTGGGCATTTAGTGCTATAAATTTCTCTTTTAACACTGCTTTATCTGTGTCCCAGAGACTCTGGTCCATTGTCTCTTTGTTCTCATTGGTTTCAAAGAACTTCTTGATTTCTGTCTTAATTTCATTATTTACCCAGGAGTCATTCAGGAGCAGATTGTTCAATTTCTATGTAGTTGTATGGTTTTGGGTGAGTTTCTTAATCCTAATTCTAATTTGATCGCACTGTGGTCTGAGAGATTGTTTGTTATGATTTCAGTTTTTTGCATTTGCTGAGGAGTGTTTTACTTCCAATTATGTGGTCAATTTTAGAATAAGTGTCACATGGCACTGAGAAGAATACATATTATGTTGGTTTGGGGTGGAGAGTTCTGTAGATGTCCATTAGGTCCACTTGATCCAGAGCTGAGTTCAAGTGCTGAATATAGTTGTTAATTTTCCATCTTATTGGTTTAATATTGACAGTGGAGTCTTAAAGTCTCCCACTATTATTGTGTGGGAGTCTAAGTCTCTTTGTAGGTCTCTAAGAACTTGTTTTATGAATCTGAATACTCTTGTATTGGGTGTATATATATTTAGGACACTTAGCTCTCTCTTCTTGTTGAATTGACCCCTTTACAATTATATAATGCCCTTGTTGGTCTTTTTGATCTTTGCTGGTTTAAAATCTGTTTTATCAGTGACTAGCATTGTAACCCCTGCTTTATTTTTTGCTTTCCATTTGCTTGGTAAATTTTCCTTCATCTCTTTATTTTGAGCCTATGTGTGCCTTTGCATGTGAGATGGGTCTCCTGAATACAGCTCACTGATGATTCTTGACTCTTTATCCAATTTTCCAGTCTGTATCTTACAATTGGGGGATTTAGCACATTTACACTTAAGGTCAATATTGTGTGTGAATTTGATCCTGTCATCATGATGCTATCTGGTTATTTTGCACACTAGTTGATGCAGTTTCATCATTGTATCATTGTTCTATATATTTTGGTGTGTTTTTTCAGTGGCTGGTACTGGTTTTTACCTTCTATATTTAGTGTTCCCTTCAGGGGTTCTTGCAAAGCAGGACTTGATGGTGGCAAAATCCCTCAGCATTTGCTTGTCTGGAAAGGATTTTATTTCTTCTCTGCTTAGGAAGCTTAGTTAGGCTGCATATGACATTCTAGTTGGAAAATTCTTTTCTTTAAGAATGTTGAATATTGGCCCCTTCTGGCTTGTAGGGTTTCTGCTGTGAGATCCACTGTTAGTCTGATGGACTTCCCTTTGTGGGTGACATGACCTTTCTCTCTGGCCACCTTTACCATTTTTGCCTTCATTTTGACTTTGGAGAATCTGATGATTATGTGTCTTGGGGTAGATATTCTTGCAGCGTATCTTAATGGTGTTTTCTGTATTCTTGAATTTGAATGTTGGCCTGTCTTACTAGGTTAGGGAAGTTCTCCTGGATGATATCCTGAAGAGCAGGTGGGCAAACATTCAGACAATAACATTGGCTCTGTGTAAGCACTGGGAATCTAACATCTAATTCTCTCTATCGGTTCTGTCTCCAGACTCTGGACATTTTCTTCTACATACATACTTATAATTAATCAGCTGAATATTTAAATGAGACTCTGCAGGTTCCTCCAAAATTCAGCCTTTGTACAGCTGTCTCCCCTGTAGCTCTCTGTGCTATATACTCTAGCTGTTTTGGAATCTTAAATTCTTATTCTCAACTCAGGGAGTCCTTTGGGACTCCACCTAGAAGATTCCTCCCTGTGCATGTTGTCTGGAAACTCTTTTAGAGCAAAAAAGCTGGGGCAATCATAGGGTTCTACTCATTTTTTCCCCATCTTTCAGGGATCACTGTACTTCTTTACATGATGTTCAGTATCCTAGTAATATTTTTTTTCATATATTTTGCCTGTTTTTCGGTTATTTCAGGTGGAAATGTAAGTCAGTCCATGTTACTCACCTCAGAGAAGCAGAAGTACGAGTTACTGTTGTTGCTTGCCTACTTACTCTTATCAATTTCTATGAGAGGTATGATTTTCTATGACTTTTCATTTTTCAAAATCTTGAATTTCTATTACATATTCATGTGTATATATGTGTTATATTATAATGTGCAGTAACCTCATGATAATTATTTTTCTAATGGCTTCATGTTCCTGAATGACATACTAGTAGTAACAATGCCTCAAGCTATAAAGCATATTTTAAAATATATATGATTGCGACATTTTGAATTTTTTTTTAATGATTGAATTCCATTATCCTAACAAGAATCTAGTTTTCAGGCAAGCTTTTATTTAATCTCTTTTGACTTTATAGACAGCCATACATTTCTGCTTCCATTTTCTAAAGCGTTTGCTTGTGAAACATGGGATTTGGAAAATCTGAGTACAAAATTGTCAGGGAGAAGTAAAAATCTCTGATAATATATCACTTAATCATGATTTCTACATGAATTAATGCTGATCCTAGGCTTCAAGAAAACAAAGACTTTTGTCAGATTTTAAAATAATACATTGGTGGTGTCATAAACAAGGTGTGTCATAAATATTCATTGAATGAATGAGTAGATAAATGGATAAAGAAATTTAATCTTTAATCAATAAGATAATGATTAATATCTTATTGGTAAGATATTAATGATTAATAATAAAAGTGGTAAATTGTGAATGGTTATAAATCTAGGAAGCAATCATTTGTGATGTAAGTGAAATATTTCAAAAAGCAACTTTAAAAATTATGGTAAAGATAATTGATTTGGCCAGTAGTCAATTTATAATACATATTGGGAATACATTAGTCGTGTTTATAAATAAAACAAATAAAGTTGGCAATTAAAGTTATTGTCTGCCAGCATAATGTAATAGATTCCTGTAGCTCTAGCCACATGGGAGGCTGAAGTGAGAGGATAGCTTGAGGTCAGAAGTTTGAGTCCAGCCCGGACAGTATAGCAAAATCTCATCTCTAGTAAATTTTAAAACTATATAAATAAATACATTTATTATTTATATAACTTCTATTGTCTTCTTTTCACCAATCTAAATTTTCTAACTGATAGAAATTTGAAGTGTAGGAAAAAAAATGTTTGGTTCCTTCAGCCTTGAATTTTGCTTTGTAAACATATCTATTTGAGCATAGTTGAATTGAATGTGATGGTAAATACAATTGTTTCACATCAATAGGGTTTGGAGAAAAATAACTTCCCATGGTGACATTGCTGAAGTGTCTATGGGGCTCTGTTTCTATCACTGCCAATAAAGAGAGTAGACACTTTAAAAGCAAACATTACTGTAAATACATCAAATTAAAGAATTACATGATGGGACTTTACAGTTTCTTTACAGTGAAGAAACTGAAAGCTTATCAGTTATCTATAACTTTACAATTATCTAAATACTTGATACTTTTTTGTAAACAGTGTAATTGTCTAGTTGATGGTCTTTTTTGGCGTTCATCTTGATACTTAGTATATGAATTCCTTCTTGAAGGAAATATACAATAAGAGAGGGAGGTAAAGAAGAACAACAAAAAAAGTATACCTATGCCTATTTATACCTATTTAGTATATTCATTTAGTAAATATTCACTGAGCACAAATTAGACATAGATATATATTTCTCAATGTTGGGAATTCATCAGTGAACAAAACAATAAATAAATAATATACATAATAATTAAGTGGATTATATAAACATTAAATAATATAGATTATAGGAGGTGACAAGTACTGCATAAGTAAACACAGCAGGTTAAAGATCAGAAGTGCTGGAAGTAAGACGGTGGCCAGGGCAGGCCCAAAGAAGGTGATTGTGAAGAAAAGACTGGAAAGCAAAGAGGAAGTGAATTTTGTATATATCTAGAGGAAGTGCTTTCAAGGTGGAGGGAATAGCCAATACACAGCGTCAAAAACAGAAATGGAAATGATTGTTAAGGAAACAAAGGGGGTCGGTAATGGCTTCAGTAAGTGAACAAGGGTGAAAACATTTGAAGATGAGCTCAGAGATAAAATGAAGGGCGAGTTCAAGTAAGTCTCTGTCAGCTATGTCTAAACTTTGGATTTTATATTAACAAAAATAAAGGGGCCACTGCAGAGCTTTGAGCACACAAGTTGTTGCCTTTCCTTTTTTACAGGACAACTCTAGGTGCTGAGTTGGGAATAGTCTGTGGGTGTCAAGAGGGAAATATGGAACCAGTCAAGAGCCATTCATCCATGGCATTAGGTGTAGGGGGAGACATTTGAAGCTGCTTATCCAATAATAGTTCTTCAAAAAAATAGAGATAATTTACACCTGTCCAATAAAAGAACTTATTTCTATACTTCAGTTTTCCATTTCCTCCTAGTCATGAAAATTAGTTCAAATATTTAATGGAAATAATAAGCAGTTTTTTCTCTGTGATCCCCATAAGCCTATTTAAACTCCGAATGAGAAAATATTGACCGTTGTCCAGATATTATTTTTTATCATTGTTTTGCAAATTGCTGCTACCTTGTATTGCAATGGAACCAAACAATATTCAGAAAAAAGGTGGGGAAAAGAAAAAAAAGATAATTAGTTCCATCTTTATTTAAATTAAGTTAAAATGACCATTTTGTTAATTCAGAACATAGGTGAGGCCCCAATGGTGTTTTTACCATTAAAGTGCATATAAAAGAAATAAATACCAGTCTCTGATTTCAAAGATATTTGTAATTTATCAGGGTAAATGCTGGGTTACAGTAGGAAGGGATGTTGTCTGGATAATGAAATGACTCAGCAGGTGGCATTGCCTGTAGAACATATAACAAGAACAAAACCATGGACACTAAAATTGTGTGGCATGTTAGGACTTGAACACTAGATACATCAAGGTGAAGATAAAATTGTGAAGGGAAGTTGGTGCCACACTGGGAATGCCTTCAAGACTAAGCTAAGTCATTTAAACTTTGTTCTATAAGTAATGGATAATTAATACAGATTTTTAAGTGGAAAAAAAAAAAACAAAGTGATATCAGTGTAAGACATAATTTGAACAGTGCTTCAGGAAGAAAATGCCAACTACAGAGTTCAAGATCATCAAAAAACGGAGGTAGCAGTGAGTATAAAGAACAAGGAAATGAAAAGGCCATAAACAAAACAGGTCAGTGTAATGTGTTAAGGGAAAGGTAAAGAGGACTTGAAACAAAGTGGGTGGTGGTTTGAACTGAAAGGATGAAACAATTTATTATAAATTTACTATGTATCAGACTAGATGATAAGTGTTTTCTATACATTTACATATTTATTTCTTTCAATATACTTTTGATATACTCATTATTTTTCTGAAATTTAGAAGGCAAGATTAGAGAGGTTAAGTGACTGCTTAAAGCTCTATGGCTAAAAAACTGTCAAACCATGGTGGTCTTAAGTCACAATCACACCGTCTTCAGTATCCTGGCCTCTAACTTTGTTGCTTCACTATGTCTCAAGAAGTAGGATCACCGGGCACAGTGGCTCACACCTGTAATCCCAGCACTTTGGGAGGCCGAAGTCAGTGGATCATGAAGTTAGCAGTTCGAGACCAGCCTGGCCAACATGGTGAAACCCCGTCTCTACTAAAAATACAAAAAATTGGCTGGGCCTGGTGGCAGGCACCTGTAATCCCAGCTACTTGGGAGGCTGAGGCAGGAGAATCGCTTGAAACCCAAAGGTGGAGGTTGCAGTCAGCCAAGATTATGCCACTGCACTCCAGCCTGGGTGACAGAGTGAAACTCCCTCTCAAAAAAAAAAAAAAAAAAAAAAAAAAAAAAAAGAAGTATGATCTATTAGATGTAGCATCTCACCATAAGAAAGGTAGACACAAGGACTAGAAGGAAAGAAGTAACCTTAATCATGTGGAAATGCATATTTTTATTTTTATTTTTATTTATTTATTTTTTTTTGAGACGGAGTCTCGCTCTTTCGCCCAGGCTGGAGTGCAGTGGCACAATCTCGGCTCACTGCAAGCTCCGCCTCCCAGGTTTACGCCATTCTCCTGCCTCAGCCTCCCGAGTAGCTGGGACTACAGGCGCTCGCCATCTCGCCTGGCTAGTATTTTTTTTTTTTTTTTTGTATTTTTTAGTAGAGACGGGGTTTCACCGTGTAGGCCAGGATGGTCTCGATCTCCTGACCTCGTGATCCACCCGTCTCGGCCTCCCAAAGTGCTGGGATTACAGGCTTGAGCCACCGCGCCCGGCCCTGGAAATGCATATTTTTAAGAGATAAGAGGTGAAAAGAAAGTAGAACAGAATTTGATGGAAAGGTAGGAGGAAGGTATTGTGTCATGAAAGGTTGGAGCTGAGAGAAGTTCCTAGAGATAGGGACAATAATGAGAAATGCTGAAAGTTAAGGAGTATGAGAAAATAACGCATACGTTGATTGTTAAAGACTCATTGCTCTTCTTGAAAAGATTACCTTCTAAGTTAGGTGGAGGAAAAAATTAGATTGAAAAGGCCTGGTGGACAAGACTGTACGAGATAAGAAAGTACATGCCAGAGGCTTCACTTTTTATTTCCCAAGTTGAGTCATGAAAAGTAGGCAAGACTAACGGAGGCAAATTGAAGGAATATGAAGGTCAAAACAGTTGTATTAAGTCAAAACATAATAATGTCTTCATAAAGAGGTTAATCTCCGAGTGCAGTGGCTCACGCCTGTAATCCCAGCACTTTGAGAGACCGAGGCGGGCAGATCACCTAAGGTCAAGAGTTTGAGACCAGCCTGACCAACTTGGAGAAACCCCATCTCTATTCAAAATACAAAATTAGCTGGGCGTGGTGGTGCATGCCTATAGTCCCAGCTACTCTGGAGGCTGAATGAAGCAGGAGAATCGCTTGAACCTGGGAGGCGGAGGTTGCAGTGAGCCAAGATGGAACCATTGCACTCCAGCCTGGGCAATGAGAGTGCAACTCTGTCTAAAAAAAAAAAAAAAAAAAAGGTTAGCCTATATTTATATACAAAGGAAGGTATTGATAGGTAGAAAGAGTAAAGACCATAGGTGGTATGGAAATTTCTGATGGAGCAGATTCCCTAACTGAATAGATAATGGTAAAATTATATGAGAGTTACAAATGAATTCTTTATCTTTGGTAAGAAGAGAAGTGGCAGGGCTTCATCTGAATTACATAAAAAAGAGTAAGAAAGGTGAAAATATAAAAAAGAATTAAATGATTAAGAACATGACCTGAGAAGTAAGGCAAGGTCAATAGGAAGGAGAATGGTCACTCTTCACAAGAGCGGCATTTTAAAATCATTTCTACTTACATTTATAAGTTAGATAATATTCCTTCAGGTCCATAAGCCATCCACTCAAAGTTGTTGCCCCTTAAATAGGCACTAAAAGTAATTATAGATGCCACAGATTTTTGTCTAACCTAAACCTTATAGAATTCAAGAATTGACCAAAACCTGGCTGCCACCATTCCAATTACCTTATGGGACTGGACATGATAACTGGCAGTCACAGGACCTTTGATAGACTTTTTTTCATTATGGCTTATAAGATCTATCTTGTTTCTTGACTTGCAGTTATTTCCACTATAAGGGCTTTTTTTTTTTTTTTTTTTTTTTTTGTCTTTTTTTTGTAAATGAGAATTGAAATGTTCAAAATTTTCACCAAGCCATGAAGAATTCTATTTTTCAACCAAACTCTTTTTTTTTTTTTTTTTTTTGCAAGCAGGACACATAAAATTTAATTTCCTGACCTCTTCTGCTGATGTATAGCAGTCATTTTTCCACAACATTAGACTAGGTAATCTATTCTTAGGGGAACCTCGTCAAGCCTGACTGATATTCAGCATTTTTCTTTCTTTTCCTTATTTCATATTTTATTTTTTGCTCTTATTCCCCTTCATATTTTCTGCAGTGGAAATATGGTAATAGTAATAAAACACCTAGGAAAAAATAGAATGTATTTACCAATCCATGATGCTAAGCTGAAGCAAGAGAGAAAGGTCATGTTTCACATTCCTAAAAGTAAAGTGAAATAATAAATTTGCATCTTGAGAAAAATCCATGGACTCCACTAGTAAGATCCCATCTGTAGATTGTTTAGATAATAATTTCATTTTGGAAGATGAATTTCAGTGTCTGTGAAAAGTACTAATATGATGACAGCTTTGAAGACCAATATCTTCTATTAATGCAAAGAAGACACAAGAATAATACTATTGGGTTTTCTACTGTCCTGTCAAAATTAGTGATCACATTTATTTAAGGGGACTGTGAATATGCCACCTCGTTTCCATGACAAGGCCGAGCACAGCACCAAGAGCTTAGAGTAAGCGTGCTCTCAATGGTCATGATAATGTTAGGTTCTTCCTGTTTTCTTTATTTATCCTGGGGCCCATCAAAGAAAGGAACACAGTCAACATGTTGTCATTTTCTCTTTCGACAAACAAGACACTGGACAGCTGTCACATTGGAATAACTTCTACTCACAATTAATTTGTATCTGATTCAAATAACTGAGATGAGAATGCAATGAGAAAAGCCCATTCTCCTTGCCTAGAGGCCTAGGCCAGATTTGCCCAGAAGGTGGTGAGCAACGAACTGGTGCAGTTGGTTGGTACAGAGAGTGCATCTTGTAACATGATAAGCAGCATTAAGCATTAATTGAGAATTTTCTGTGATTGTGGCATTATAACAGATACAGTAGAAGAATTTTACAATTTTGTTGGAGACCTATTTATAAAAAGATAACCCAAAGCCATACACTTTCAGCATCAAATGGGTGATACTGACAGTAAAAGCTATAGGTCAGGCACGGTGGCTCACACGTGCAATCCCAGCACTTTGGGAGGCCAAGGCAGGCGAATCACAATGTCAGGAGTTCAGGACCAGACTGGCCAACATGGTGAAACCCCATCTCTACTAAAAATAGAAAAATTAGCTGGGTGTAGAGGCGCACGTCTGTAATCCCAGCTATTCAAGAGGCTGAGGCAGGAGAATCACTTGAACCTGGGAGGCGGAGGTTGCAATGAGCAGAGATTGCACCACTGCACTCCAGCTTCTATGACAAAGCAAGACTCCATCTCAAATAAATAAATAAAATATAAGCCAGAGGAGGGAGAGCCCAGTGGGTACCCTGAGGTAGTCAGAAAAGTCCTCAGGGTCTTGAAGAATGTATAAGAATGAGATAGGTGGGATATAAGAGGAGAGGTTTCCTGGACTGATGGAGTGGCACAAGTGAGAGCACAGCAGACCAGCAAGTACAGGGGAAATAAGTCACGCCACCAATCTGGTCACAATGCAGTCCTGCATTATCAAAGTGCCCCCCAGTTCCCACTCCATGTACTTCCATATTCAATTAAGATATATGTAGATAAATGTATATCCCATGTAATCTCATACAATGCAAGTGATTTTTAAACTCCTAGTTATATGAATTGGAGATCCATCTCATTGAATTTCACTCAATTATTTTATTTGGCTTTGTAGTCCAGGTAACATAGTGTGTCTTTTTTTTCCTATAAGAATATGTTGAAAACTTTATTATATATAATGCCACATATTCTGTTTTTATATACATTTTAAAAGGCAGTTAGTATTTCATTAGCTAAATAGAACTATAGCATTTAAAATACTATTAGCCGGGCACGGTGGCTCACGCCTATAATCCCAGCACTTTGGGAGGCAGAGGCAGGCAGATCATGAGGTCAGGAGTTCAAGAGCAGCCTGACCAACATGGTGAAACCCTGTCTCTACTAAAAATACAAAAATTAGCTGGGCGTGGTGGTGCAGGCCTGTAATCCCAGCTA
Organism: Rhinopithecus roxellana; assembly: GCF_007565055.1. Classification (NCBI taxonomy): domain Eukaryota; kingdom Metazoa; phylum Chordata; class Mammalia; order Primates; family Cercopithecidae; genus Rhinopithecus; species Rhinopithecus roxellana. Next base: position 68,743,425 of record NC_044569.1, on the reverse strand, counting down.
CTCAGGTGGCTGAGGAAGGAGAATTGCTTGAATCTGGGAGGCGGAGGATGCAGTGAGCCGAGATTGCACCACTGCACTCCAGCCTGGGTGACAGAGCAGGACTCTGTCTCAAAAAAAAAAAAAAAAAAAAAAAAAAAAAAAAATTAATGCAGTTTAAGTACACTCAAATCTATGTAGAGCACTGGCAATATAGAAAACAACTATCCCCAATGTTATATATGGCTTTTAACAAAAGGATTTGGGTTTTAGGCAAAATTGAGATATGCAATATACAAAATGCAAATGAAAACCCCGATGAAGAGTTACACAGAGCAATGTCCAGAAGAGTCTGAACTCAGTAGCTTCTGTCCCCATGAGTTAGTGTGCACCACCCTCTTAGCATGTGAGTGTCTTCACCAACTCACAATCTCTCCGAACCCCTAAATTTAGAGTTTTGTGGTAGTTCTATTTTGCAGGCATGATTGATTCAATAATTGGCCATTGGTGATTGAATTTCCAGCTCCTCTTACCTCCCCAGAGGTGTGGGATGGTAGGGAATGAGGCTGAAAGTTCTAAACCTCTATTCATTCTAAACCTCTAGCAACCAGCCTGCATCCTCCCAGAGTTACCTCTTTAATATAAACTTAGGTATGGTTGAAAAAGGCTTATTATAAATAATGAAAGATGGTAATCTCACTTCTATCACTCAGGAAGTTGCAAAGGTCTTAGAAGCTGTGTACATGAAACCAGGGACAAAGACCAAAGACCAAATAGATATTTCTTATTTTATCATATCACACAGCTTCTGATTTTTTGGTTTTGGGATTTTTGTTTTCCTCTCATTTTCTTTTTCAAGATTTAAAAAAAACTGGACAGCTGTGAATCTAAAGTAAGTTTTCATCCCCAATCTCTTTCCCTCTTGTCTAATTGTCCACAATCTGATATATGTGGCACAAGGCTACCTTTTGGACACGGCAAATATGAGATGAAATATACTTAATTCAGGCGAGCGACACAGAAGACCGGTGATTTCTGCATTTTCAACTGAGGGGCGGAGCAAGATGGCCGAATAGGAACAGCTCCAATCTCCAACTCCCAGCGCGAGCGACACAGAAGACCAGTGATGTCTGCATTTTCAACTGAGGTACTGGGGTCATCTCACTAGGGAGTGCCGGACAATCGGTGCTCGTCAGCTGCTGCAGCCTGACAAGCGAGAGCTGAAGAAGGGCGAGGTATCGCCTCACCTGGGAAGCGCAAGGGGGAAGGGAATCCCTTTTCCTAGCCAGGGGAACTGAGACACACAACATCTGGAAAATCGGGTAACTCCCACCCCAATACTGCGCTTTAAGCAAACAGGCACACCAGGAGAATATATCCCACACCTGGCCGGGAGGGTTCCACACCCACCGAGCCTCCCTCATTGCTAACACAGCAGTCTGCAGCGATCTAACCGCAAGGCAGCAACAAGGCTGGGGGAGGGGCGCCCGCCATTGCTGAGGCTTAAGTAGGTAAACAAAGCCGCTGGGAAGCTCGAACTGGGTGGAGCTCACAGCAGCTCAAGGAAACCTGCCTGTTTCTGTAGACTCCACCTCTGGGGACAGAGCACAGCTAAAAACAACAGGGGAAGCAGCAGAGGCCTGTGCAGATGTGAACGACTCTGTCGGACAGCTTTGAAGAGAGCAGTGGATCTCCCAACACGGAGGTTGAGATCTGAGAACGGACAGGACTGCCTGCTCAAGTGGGTTCCTGACCCCTGAGTAGCCTAACTGGGAGACATCCCCGACTAGGGGCAGTCTGACACCCCACACCTCACAGGGTGGAGTACACCCCTGAGAGGAAGCTTCCAAAGTAAGAATCAGACAGGTACACTCGCTGTTCAGCAATATTCTATCTTCTGCAACCTCTGCTGCTGATACCCAGGCAAACAGGGTCTGGAGTGGACCTCAAGCAATCTCCAACAGACCTATAGCTGAGGGTCCTCACTGTCAGAAGGAAAACTATCAAACAGGAAGGACACCTATACCAAAACCCCATCAGTACGTCACCATATCAAAGACCAGAGACAGATAAAACCACAAAGATGGGGAAAAAGCAGGGTAGAAAAGCTGGAAATTCAAAAAATAAGAGCGCATCTCCCCCTGCAAAGGAGCGCAGCCCATCGCCAGCAACGGATCAAAGCTGGTCAGAGAATGACTTTGACGAGATGAGAGAAGAAGGCTTCAGTCCATCAAACTTCTCAGAGCTAAAGGAGGAATTACGTACCCAGCACAAAGAAACTAAAAATCTTGAAAAAAGCGTGGAAGAATTGACAGCTAGACTAATTAATGCAGAGAAGGTCATAAACGAAATGACAGAGATGAAAACCATGACACGAGAAATACGTGACAAATGCACAAGCTTCAGTAACCGACTCGATCAATTGGAAGATAGAGTATCAGCGATTGAGGATCAAATGAATGAAATGAAGCGAGAAGAGAAACCAAAAGAAAAAAGAAGAAAAAGAAATGAACAAAGCCTGCAAGAAGTATGGGATTATGTAAAAAGACCAAATCTACGTCTGATTGGGGTGCCTGAAAGTGAGGGGGAAAATGGAACCAAGCTGGAAAACACTCTTCAGGATATCATCCAGGAGAACTTCCCCAACCTAGTAGGGCAGGCCAACATTCAAATTCAGGAAATACAGAGAACGCCACAAAGATACTCCTCCAGAAGAGCAACTCCAAGACACATAATTGCCAGATTCACCAAAGTTGAAATGAAGGAAAAAATCTTAAGGGCAGCCAGAGAGAAAGGTCGGGTTACCCACAAAGGGAAGCCCATCAGACTAACAGCAGATCTCTCGGCAGAAACTCTACAAGCCAGAAGAGAGTGGGCGCCAATATTCAACGTTCTTAAAGAAAAGAATTTTAAACCCAGAATTTCATATCCAGCCAAACTAAGTTTCATAAGTGAAGGAGAAATAAAATCCTTTACAGATAAGCAAATGCTTAGAGATTTTGTCACCACCAGGCCTGCCTTACAAGAGACCCTGAAGGAAGCCCTAAACATGGAAAGGAACAACCGGTACCAGCCATCGCAAAAACATGCCAAAATGTAAAGACCCATCGAGGCTAGGAAGAAACTGCATCAACTAACGAGCAAAATAACCAGTTAATATCATAATGGCAGGATCAAGTTCACACATAACAATATTAACCTTAAATGTTAATGGACTAAATGCTCCAATTAAAAGACACAGACTGGCAAACTGGATAAAGAGTCAAGACCCATCAGTCTGCTGTATTCAGGAGACCCATCTCACATGCACAGACATACATAGACTCAAAATAAAGGGATGGAGGAAGATCTACCAAGCAAATGGAGAACAAAAAAAAGCAGGGGTTGCAATCCTAGTCTCTGATAAAACAGACTTTAAACCATCAAAGATCAAAAGAGACAAAGAAGGCCATTACATAATGGTAAAGGGATCAATTCAACAGGAAGAGCTAACTCTCCTAAATATATATGCACCCAATACAGGAGCACCCAGATTCATAAAGCAAGTCCTTAGAGACTTACAAAGAGACTTAGACTCCCATACAATAATAATGGGAGATTTCAACACTCCACTGTCAACATTAGACAGATCAACGAGACAGAAAGTTAATAAGGATATCCAGGAATTGAACTCATCTCTGCACCAAGCGGACCTAATAGACATCTATAGAACTCTCCACCCCAAATCAACAGAATATACATTCTTCTCAGCACCACATCGCACTTATTCAAATATTGACCACATAATTGGAAGTAAAGCAATCCTCAGCAAATGTAAAAGAACAGAAATTATAACAAACTGTCTCTCAGACCACAGTGCAATCAAACTAGAACTCAGGACTAAGAAACTCAATCAAAACCGCTCAACTACATGGAAACTGAACAACCTGCTCCTGAATGACTACTGGGTACATAATGGAATGAAAGCAGAAATAAAGATGTTCTTTGAAACCAATGAGAACAAAGATACAACATACCAGAATCTCTGGGACACATTTAAAGCAGTGTGTACAGGGAAATTTATAGCACTAAATGTCCACAAGAGAAAGCAGGAAAGATCTAAAATTGACACTCTAACATCACAATTAAAAGAACTAGAGAGGCAAGAGCAAACACATTCAAAAGCTAGCAGAAGGCAAGAAATAACTAAGATCAGAGCCGAACTGAAGGAGATAGAGACACAAAAAACCCTCCAAAAATCAATGAATCCAGGAGTTGGTTTTTTGAAAAGATCGACAAAATTGACAGACTGCTAGCAAGGCTAATAAAGAAGAAAAGAAAGAGGAATCAAATAGACTCAATAAAAAATGATAAAGGGGATATCACCACCGACCGCACAGAAATACAAACTACCATCAGAGAATACTATAAACACCTCTACGCAAATTAACTAGAAAATCTAGAAGAAATGGATAATTTCCTGGACACTTACACTCTCCCAAGACTAAACCAGGAAGAAGTTGAATCCCTGAATAGACCAATAGTGGGCTCTGAAATTGAGGCAATAATTAATAGCCTACCCACCAAAAAAATTCCAGGACCAGATGGATTCACAGCTGAATTCTACCAGAGGTACAAGGAGGAGCTGGTACCATTCCTTCTGAAACTATTCCAATCAGTAGAAAAAGAGGGAATCCTCCCTAACTCATTTTATGAGGCCAATGTCATCCTGATACCACAGCCTGACAGAGACACAACAAAAAAAGAGAATTTTAGAGCAATATCCCTGATGAACATCGATGCAAAAATCCTCAATAAAATACTGGCAAACCGGATTCAGCAGCACATCAAAAAGCTTATCCACCATGATCAAGTGGGCTTCATCCCTGGGATGCAAGGCTGGTTCAACATTCGCAAATCAATAAACGTAATCCAGCATATAAACAGAACCAAAGACAAGAACCACATGATTATCTCAATAGATGCAGAAAAGGCTTTTGACAAAATTCAACAGCCCTTCATGCTAAAAACGCTCAATAAATTCGGTATTGATGGAACGTACCTCAAAATAATAAGGACTATTTATGACAAACCCACAGCTAATATCATACTGAATGGGCAAAAACTGGAAAAATTCCCTTTGAAAACTGGCACAAGACACGGATGCCCTCTCTCACCACTCCTATTCAACATAGTGTTGGAAGTTCTGGCTAGGGCAATCAGGCAAGAGAAAGAAATAAAGAGTATTCAGTTAGGAAAAGAAGAAGTTAAATTGTCCCTGTTTGCAGATGACATGATTGTATATTTAGAAAACCCCATCGTCTCAGCCCAAAATCTCCTTAAGCTGATAAGCGACTTTGGCAAAGTCTCAGGATACAAAATTAATGTGCAAAAATCACAAGCATTCTTATACACCAGTAACAGACAAGCAGAGAGCCAAATCAGGAATGAACTTCCATTCACAATTGCTTCAAAGAGAATAAAATACCTAGGAATCCAACTTACAAGGGATGTAAAGGACCTCTTCAAGGAGAACTACAAACAACTGCTCAGAGAAATAAAAGAGGACACAAACAAATGGAAGAACATACCATGCTCGTGGATAGGAAGAATCAATATCGTGAAAATGGCCATACTGCCCAAGGTTATTTATAGATTCAATGCCATCCCCATCAAGCTACCAATGAGTTTCTTCACAGAATTGGAAAAAACTGCTTTAAATTTCATATGGAACCAAAAAAGAGCCCGCATTGCCAAGACAATCCTAAGTCAAAAGGACAAAGCTGGAGGCATCACGCTACCTGACTTCAAACTATACTACAAGGCTACAGTAACAAAAACAGCATGGTACTGGTACCAAAACAGAGATATAGACCAATGGAACAGAACAGAGTCCTCAGAAAGAATACCACACATCTACAGCCATCTGATCTTTGACAAACCTGAGAGAAACAAGAAATGGGGAAAGGATTCCCTATTTAATAAATGGTGCTGGGAAAATTGGCTAGCCATAAGTACAAAGCTGAAACTGGATCCTTTCCTTACTCCTTATACGAAGATTAATTCAAGATGGATTAGAGACTTAAATGTTAGACCTAACACCATAAAAACCCTAGAAGAAAATCTAGGTAGTACCATTCAGGTCATAGGCATGGGCAAGGACTTCATGTCTAAAACACCAAAAGCAACAGCAGCAAAAGCCAAAATTGACAGATGGGATCTCATTAAACTAAAGAGCTTCTGCACAGCAAAAGAAACTACCATCAGAGTGAACAGGCAACCTACAGAATGGGAGAAAATTTTTGCAATCTACTCATCTGACAAAGGGCTAATATCCAGAATCTACAAAGAACTCAAACAAATATACAAGAAAAAAACAAACAACCCCATCAAAAAGTGGGCAAAGGATATGAACAGACATTTCTCAAAAGAAGACATTCATACAGCCAACAGACACATGAAAAAATGCTCATCATCACTCGCCATCAGAGAAATGCAAATCAAAACCACAATGAGATACCATCTCACACCAGTTAGAATGGCAATCATTAAGAAGTCAGGAAGCAACAGGTGTTGGAGAGGATGTGGAGAAATAGGAACACTTTTACACTGTTGGTGGGATTGTAAACTAGTTCAACCATTATGGAAAACAGTATGGCAATTCCTCAAGGATCTAGAACTAAATGTACCATATGACCCAGCCATCCCACTACTGGGTATATACCCAAAGGATTATAAGTTATTCGACTACAAAGACACATGCACACGTATGTTTATTGCGGCACTATTCACAATAGCAAAGACTTGGAATCAACCCAAATGTCCATCTGTGACAGACTGGATTAAGAAAATGTGGCACATATACACCATGGAATACTATGCAGCCATAAAAAAGGATGAGTTTGCGTCCTTTGTAGAGACATGGATGCAGCTGGAAACCATCATTCTTAGCAAACTATCACAAGAACAGAAAACCAAACACCGCATGTTCTCACTCATAGGTGGGAACTGAACAATGAGATCACTTGGACTCAGGAAGGGGAACATCACACACTGGGGCCTATCATGGGGAGGGAGGAGGAGGGAGGGATTGCAGTGGGGAGTTATACATGATATAAATGATGAATTGATGGGTGCTGATGAGTTGATGGGTGCAGCACACCAACATGGCATAAGTATACATATGTAACAAACCTGCACGTTATGCACATGTACCCTAGAACTTAAATTATAATAAAAATAAAATTAAAAAAAGAAATATACTTAATTCAAAAGTGAAGAATATAATTTTTTTTCTTTGAGGTAAGGTAACTAAACTGTGATTATTTCTACAGTAAATGAGAGCCGAGTCCAAATATAAGTTGGAAAATAAGAATGAACGGTGCCTGGTATACTTTAAGTACTCAATATTAGTTGAATTACTGAATGAATGAATGAATGAATGAATGAATGACATTCATCTATAACCCAGTTGCAATTAGTTTTGCTTACTCCATAGTCCTAAATAACTTCAGAGATTTCCAGCAACTGTGTTAACTTCTGAGCTTTTTATACTTCAGCTAGTACCTGAAGTTTCAAACCAATGCAATCTCTAAAGGGACACACGAAGAATCTGACGCTGAAAGAAGAAATGTTGGATGATAAATTCCTGTCTTTACGGCCAGAGAACAACAAGTCTCAGCTGTGTCAAACTCCCATCTACTGTGTAAACCCAACGAACCAAATGAAAGAGCAGAAACTGTCAGAATGATGCTCTGATAAGGAATAAGAAAGGCTTCTTCAAGAAAAGTCCATTGCTGGAACAAGACAGTTTATCGAGGGTGGGTGGAAAAGAAGAAATTGCCACATGAAACAGCAGAGCTCTGAGTTTAGATTTAAAAGTCCCCGTGGTTGAAAGTGTTTGGGACTTCAATTGACAATGTATTCCAATCTCCTCTGGCTTTGATGAATCGTGGAATTGTCTCCTCATATACTCATTACCACTTAAAAAAAAAAAAAAAAAATGGAGATCTGACAATCCCAGCCATCGTCTTTAGCTTCTGCTGTTTTCCATTAGCAACAGGAGCATATTCTTTTAGTGAAACACAAAAGCTGGTATCCCAGGCTACCGCTGCGCCATGCAGCATGCAGGGCGATTCACTCATTCGGAGAGACGCTCAGAAAGATGGTTAGAGACTGTTTTAGCACTTTATTTGTCCCAATTATCTGTTCCTGCCTATTAGGGTGAATAGAACATCATGGCATTGTTTATCACGGGCTTTATATTTGCTAATAACACTGTTGTTTATTACCGCAAACATGCTGTATGCAGTCAGCTCCGCTTCTGTTAATCCCCACTGCTCCAAGTTCTGTTTTTTTCCTTTATCTTTTTTCCTACCCAAGACAAATTAGATCCCACAACCAACTAAGTTTCCCACAGCTTCTGGTTGTAAAGATACCTTCTTGAATTGGGCTTCAGGTTGTTTGGTTTCAGGCTGAAAACCCTAAAGAAAATAACAGGGTGATACTTACATGCAGGAATGGCTCTCTAACCATATTTCAATGGCAAGTGCCTGCCTGGGCATTTCCTTCCAGGTGCTCGCAGCCTGAATTGCTCTAGTTCATGTAACCGTCAGAGAAAAGAATGCAGCAAATAGTTGCCATTAGATCATTTAGACTTCCCCAAAGTCCTCTTCTTCCATACACTGTTTTATACAAACATATCCAGGGACTCTACATAGCCTGAGGCCTGCTGAACATGCTTTAAAAAAATGCCCCTCATTTGGGTGTATGGGAAAGATAGTATCACTGTAGTCTATTATTCCCCGGACCACAGAGAAGTGCAAGAATTCTGTGTTGCTTCCTCAGCATAAGGTTGCTACATTTCTGTACCAAGATCTTTATTTAATAAACAATTAAGGTAGATGATTAATACCTAACTAGAAGAAGCAATTTCTTAACTATGCACATAGTAAATTATCTTTTGGGCCATCCCCTCCCTCTTGGAGGGTATGTGTAATACGGGCTACTTAAAGATGTGCAGGTCGTGATTAGAATACGGCAGTGAGGAAGACAGATCTTGTTGAACTAGAGACAGATGCTACTCGACATATGATGAGGTTACATCCTAATAATCCCATCGCATTTAAAATGTTGTAAGTCAAAAATGCATTTAACACACCTAAGCTACAAAACAGCATAGATTAGCCTAGCCTACTTTACTGTCTTCAAAATACTTATATCAGCCTTTAGGTGGGCAAAATCATCAAACATAAAGCCACTTTTATAATAAAATGTGAAATATCTCATGTAATTTATTGAACACTGTACTAAAACTAAAAGTGAAAAACAGAATGATTGTATAGGTACTCAAAATACGGCTTCTACTCAATGGGGTCTTTCTTTTTTTTTTTTTTTTTTTTTGAGATGGAGTCTCACTGTGTCACCCAGGCTGGAGTTCAGTGGCACAATCTCGGCTCACTGCAACCTCCGTCTCCCAGGTTCAAGCAATTCTTCCACCTCAGCCTCCCAAGTAGCTGGGACTACCAGGCGCCCACCACCACACCCAGCTAGTATTTTATATTTTCAGTAGAGACGGGGTTTCACGGTGTTAGCCAGGATGGTCTCGATCTCCTGAGCTCTAATCTGCCCATCTCGGCCTCCCAAAGTGCTGGGATTACAGGCCGTGACCCACCACGCCAGGCCCTCAATGGGTATTTCTTTTGTACCGTCGTAAAGTCAAACAATCTTCAACTGAGTCAGAGTAAATTAGGGGATCTCCTGTAAATAGATTAGTAAGAGAAACCAAAAAGAATACTTTGGAATACTTTGTTGAAAAGTATGTGCTAATTTACTGCAGATAATCAGAAACATTTAAGTTTCTAACTGATACTAAAATATGAGTTAACATGCTTGGGGAATACATGTTTAGGTTTTTGTTGTTGTTGTTGTTGTTGTTTTAATTTGCCACGGAAACATATGTTTATAGAAGACCAAAGTAGATCCCTGTGGAAGTGGAAAAAAAATCTGTTTTTTAGATTCAGACAGTGTCTTTTTCGCTTTGGAATCTTCATTAAGTTACTTAGTACTTTTTGGATTTCAATTTGCTCATTGTAAAAAAGGGGACAAAAACCATCTTATAATATTGTGCTAATTAGAAATAACTAATAATGATTAGAAATTATAAATACTTGAGTCTTAGCAGAAGCCTTCAGTGGACACTTCCATCTTACATACTTGAAATGGAGATGTGGAAACTGAGTAATATTTCTACTAAACTAGCTGTCTTAACAGCATGAATCGAGTCTAACAATATACATTTAAATATAATCTGTTTTACCAGCTTGAATGGGTGAAACAGAATACTTTTTAAAGCTCAGGTTAATGAAGGACAATAAGAAGTTCTTCGTGAATAAAAGAAATAATACAAGAAGGAAACAAGAAAGTAAGGTACAATTCGAAAGTATTGGGCATGAAGCAATGGCCTTTTTAAAAGTTAGGAGAGTGTTGTAATTTGAAGTAGCTTGGTCAGAATACCCCACCCACAGAGAAAATTGATAAAATCGGAAAACAATATTTAACAACGAATTGTGGAATTTTGGAGTATATCTACTCTTGAAATATTGATTGTAGTAGGCTAGGATTTGTGAATTTGAAGCACTTCGCCTGAGAGCACTTCTGGTTAGCAGGCCTCAGAGCCTGAAAGACAAGGTATCAGACGGCAAAGGTTAAAGATGGCGCCATAGTCAGAAATTTAGTAGTGGACTCCTTCAGGCAGAAAGCTGAAGAAATGAGTCTGAAAATATGAATATAAAAATCTATCCATACCCTTGGTTGACAAACTATAATGTGAGAAAGGAGGACAATTTCTAAAGAACTTAAAGACAGAAGAGAAGCTGGGAGGTACAATAATTATATAGAGATTCAGTAGGCAGAGTTTGGAGTTTGAATCCAGAAACCTAATTTTTTTTCTAACACAGAAATCATTCTTCAGAGGAAGATTAGAGAATTCAGAGCTTCTGTATAATGTACAGAATCCAAAAAGAGAAATTAAAACAACAACAAAAAACATAAACTCATAAAAAACACTATGCATGTAAAGAAAATAAGAAAATGTGACTTGTATTTAGGAAAAAAAAAAGTCATCAAATGAAAGTGACTCTGAGATCACCCAGATGGCTAAAATTAACAGAAAATGGCATTAAATCATCTGTTATTAATATGACTAAAAGCTTTAAGAATTATGTACAAAGGGGCCGGGCGCGGTGGCTCAAGCCTGTAATCCCAGCACTTTGGGAGGCCGAGACGGGCGGATCACGAGGTCAGGAGATCGAGACCATCCTGGCTAACACGGTGAAACCCCGTCTCTACTAAAAAATACAAAAAACTAGCCGGGCGAGGTGGCGGGCGCCTGTAGTCCCAGCTACTCGGGAGGCTGAGGCAGGAGAATGGCGTAAACCCGGGAGGCGGAGCTTGCAGTGAGCTGAGATCCGGCCACTGCACTCCAGCCTGGGCGACAGAGCGAGACTCCGTCTCAAAAAAAAAAAAAAAAAAAAAAAAAAAGAATTATGTACAAAGGATGAGAGAAAAAATGAAGATTCCCAACATAGAAATTAGTTGAAACTACAAAAAAAGAACAAAATAGAAATTCCACAGTTGAATTTATAATAGCTAAAATACCAAATTAATTGAATGACATTAAGAGTAGATTGGAAATGACAAGGAATAAATATACTTGAAATTAATGAAATTTACTTAATTTGAAAAAGAAAGAGAAAAAAGCCTGAAGATAAATATCAGACTTGCAGAAATCTGTAGGATGATAATAAGTAGTCTAGCATATGTGTAACTGAAGTTTCAGAAGTAAACAAAGAAAAAATAAAACAATAAAAATGTTGAATAAGAGTCTGAAAATTTACCAAATTTGATCAAACTCACCAATTTCCAGATCCAAGAGGCTTAATAAACCCCTAGCGTGAGAAATACAAAGAAAAATCACATGTAGGCCCATCAAAGACAAATTTCTGAAATCCAAAGATAAGAAAAGCCTTGAAATGAGTTATAGAAAATGATGGCTTACATAAGGGAAACCAAGCAAATGACTGCTGATCCTCAGGATTAAAAAGGGAGACCTGAACACCGTGGAGGACCTTTAAAATACAGAAAGAAGTTAGAAGTAAAGCAGAGAGCCAAGAATTATACGCAGAGAGAAAAATCCTTCCAAAATAATAATGAAATGAATACATTTTCAATAAAAGCGAAACTAACCCTCATAAATGAAGATGAAATAGATGAAATGCTTTTCAAATAGATGAAACCTACGAGCATCATCAGCTGCGGTTCAAATAACACGCACAAGAGCACAAGCTGAAGACTTGAATCTATAGGAAGTGACAACAATCACTGAAAATGATAAATAGATAATAAGTATAATATTTTTAAAAATTATTTGTCTAAATTATTTGTACAAATATGACTATTAGAGCAAACAGCATAACATGGTGTTAAAACACTATAAACATATTAATGTATTGTATATGGTAACACCACAAAGAATAGGGGTGATAAATAGAAATATGGTATTGAAAATTCTCATGTATCACATGAAAAAGTATAATCCAATACTGAATAGGAATAGTATAAACTAAAACATACTTAAGTTTTGGAGAAACCATTTAAAATTCAAACAGCTAAAGAAATATAATTAAACCACAAAGGAGTCAAACTGTAATATTATTTATTTATTTATTATTTATTATTATTATTATTTTTGAGACTGAATCTCACTCTGTCACCCAGGCTGGAGTGCAATGGTGTGATCTCGGCTCACTGCAACCTCTGCCTCCTGGATTCAAGCGATTCTCCTGCCTCAGCCTCCTGAATAGCTGGGACTACTGGCTCATGCCACCATGCCTGGCTAATTTTTGTATTTTGAGTAGAGACTGGGTTTCACCATGTTGGCCAGGCTGGTCAAACTGTAATATTTAAAAAAAGATTTTAAAAGAGACAGAAATGAAAGGAATTAAAAAACAAATAGGTAGTTACTTCTGGTTTGCTGTTTCATATGTAAGGAGTTTAGAAGTCATGACTTCATCCTAAAAACAAGTAAAACACTGGACGAATTTAAAAAATCAACTTCATAGAACCAAAAGAGAAGTGAGGTCACAGAGCAAGCTGCTGTTTCTCAAATTGGAGAGACAGACAGGCTGGTAAATAAAATTAAAACATACCTGAGCAGTAACCTGTATGGGAACCAGTGCTATAGCAGTAAAAGCTGAACTGTAATTGATTAATTACTGGAGTCTAGGTGTGGACAAATCTGAGTTAAAAACTTCAGGAGGCTGGGCATGGTGGCTCACACCTATAATCCCAGCACTGTGGGAGGCCAAGGCAGGCTGATTACTTGATACCAGGAGTTCAAGACCAGCCTGGACAACATGGTGAAATCTCGTCTGTACTAAAAATACAAAAAATTAGTTGGGTATGGTGGCTCTTGCCTGTAGTTCCAGCTACTTGGGAGGCTGAGGTGGGAGAATCACTTGAGCACAGGAGAAGGAGGTTGTAGTGAGCAGAGGTCATGACACTGAACTCCAGCCTAGTCCACAGAGTGAGACCTTATCTCAAACAAAACAAAACAAAACAAAACTTCAGGGAAACCTGGTCATGGGGAAAGAGGAGGTACATGCTTTTGTGAATTTTGCCTCCAAGAGATCAATAACATTCTCATAGTACATAGTAGAGACTAATCCCCAGCTCTGGCAGGGGGAGGGAATAAGAAACCTTTTCAAAATATAACAGAGCGCTATGTTTTTTATTCACAAAGGTCTTCCCTCAGGAAAAACAGGTTAACCAGGGCCTAACTTGGTGGGATTTTATCTAACTGACCTGGAGAAAGGGATACAAACTCCAGCTCACTCCAGTCATGCTGTTCCACCTGAGAAAGAAACAACAGCAGCAAAAACAACCACGATACTGAGAAACACCTGCGAAGCTCACACTCCAGAGGCATAGGCACACTAAAAATCAGACTTAATCATAAGACTATAAAACACACGCCCTGCCTCTGCACTTCACCACCACATTATTAAAGGCATATTTATAGCAGTTCTTTTTACCTGGTACATCATGTCTGGCTATCAAGAAAAAAAATTACAAGGCATACTAAAAAGCCAAAACCACAATTTGAAGAGACAGAGCAAGAGTCAGAACCAGAGGTGGCAAGAATGTTGGAATTATCAGAAAAGAAAGTTTAAAACATCTGTGATTACTGTATTAAGGGCTCTAATGGATAAAGCAGACAGCCTTCAAGGATAGGCAATGTAGACAGAGAGATAGAAATCCTAAGAAAGAACTAAAATGCTAAACACAGAGAGAGAGATACTGTAATAGAAGTAAAGAATATCTTGGATGAGTCTATTAATAGACTGAACACAGCTGATAAAGGAATCTCTGAGAATGATCATATACTCATAGAAACCCCCCAAACTGAAAAGCAAAGAGAGTAAAGACTTAAAAAACAAGCAAACAAACTATATCCATGAACAATGGAACAACGATCTAAAGGTATAACTTACATATACTGGCAGTATCAGAATGGAAAGAAAGAGACAGAAAAACAGAATAACTATTTGAAGCAACCATGACTGAGACTTTCTCTAAATTCATGCCCAACACCAAAGCGAAGATCCAGGAAATTCAGATAATACCAAGCAGGATAAATGCCAAACAAACAAAAACAAACAAAAAAGCCCACCTTAGCATACCATTTCAAAGTTAGAAAAGCATATCAGAGAGAAAGAGTAAATCCTGAAAGAAGCTAGAGGGGGAGACAAACAAAAGCAAACAAAATCTTATCTATAGATGCAAAAAAGATAAGAATTACAGCTGTTTCCTAAAACCCATCCAAGCAAGAGACTGGAGTGAAATAAATAGTGTTGTGAGAAAAAGAAAAAAAAAACCAACCACCAACAAATTTGTTGACAGTAGGCCTGCCTTGTAAAACATGTTAAAAGAAGTTCTTTTGGAGAGATGAAACATAATATAGGTTCAAAATTGATCTATGTAACGAAAGGAAGAGTATTAAAGAAGTAAAAAGTGAAGGTAAAATTAAAAATTTTATTGTTTTTAAATTTTAAATTGATCTAACATATAATAGTTTGCTGAAAATAATCTTAGTAACAATACATTTAATTACGTATGTTTATTTATAACCTATTTGCTGATGTATACATAAAACTACTGACAGAAATGATACAAGGAAATGGCAGGGAGGAATTGTAATTATTTTGTTATAAATTATGCTACTCATGAAGTGGTACAGTGTTATTTGGAAGTGGGCTTAAATTAATTGTAAATATATATTGCTAATTCTGAATAGTCTCCCAAAAAGTTAAAAGAGAATAACTGATATGCTTAGACAGGAGGAAAAAAAAATCATATAAAATACTCAATGAAAATTCCAAAAGGCAAAGAATATATACAAAAACAGAAACAAAGAAAAGGGCAGCATATAGAATACAGTAACAAATGTGGTAGATATTAACCCCATTAAACCAATAATAATTTGGAATACCAATGGCCTAAATGTGTTTTCATTGTAATATCAATTAAAAAACTGAGATTGTCAGAGTGGATCAAAGACCGAGAGCCAACTATGCGTTGTCTACAAAAAAACCGCTTACAATCTAAATACATATATAGATTCAAAGACAAATAGGAAAAAAATGAATGAAATAACAGCATGGTAAATCTATATCCAGTCATATCAATAATTACATTAAATGTAAGTGGACCAAACATGCCAATTAAATACAGAGATAATCATATTAAATAATAATTTAAAACACAAACACAGATCCACCTCTGTACTATTAAAAGGAAGAATATTTTAAATACAAGGGCAAAAATGAAGTGGAAAAAAAAAAATGAAAAAAAATCAACCAAACACCTATCAGAAGAAAAGTGCTGGCAAGGAGTTATATGAGAGACGAAGAGGGACATTTTTCAAAATGTAAACAACAAAAAGTGTCTGTACTTCAGAATACAAAATGAAATTGAAATGTTTACATGATTAATTGCAGCGATTCGTGGTTCAAGAAGAAACAACTAACAAAACAAAAGGGAAAACAGACAAACCCTCAGTCATAGATGGAGATTTTCAAATCCCACTCTGTCACGCAGGCTGGAATGCAGTGGTGTGATCTCGGCGAATTGCAACCTCCACCTCCCAGATTCAAGTGATTTCTCCTCCTACCTCAGCCTCCTGAGTAATACAGGTGTGTGCCACCACACCCAGCTTAATTTTTTTGTATTTTCAGCAGAGACAGGGTTTCACCATATTGGCCAGGCTTGCCTAGAACTCCTAATCTCAAATGATCTGCCCACCTCGGCCTCCGAAAATGCTGAGATTACAGGTGTGAGCCACTGCTCCTGGCCTGGATAACCGACTTTTGATTTTATTTCTTCTATTGATTTTGTTTTTAAAATTTCACTGATATCTCCCCTAATACTTATATTTTTTCCTCTGCTTCATTTAGGCTTAAGTTGATTTTCTTTCTCTAATTTCCTTAGATAAAACCTTATATCATTGACTTTAGATCTCTCTTTCTTCAAGTATGCATCCAGTGCTATAAAATTTCCTCTAAATACTACTTTTGCTGCATCCCACAAATTTTGATAAGTTGTATTTTAATTTTTCTAAAACTATGTTTTTAGATTTTTTTCCTTCAGAGTTCTTTTTTTGGCCTTTGGGGTAGTTGTAGGTATTTGTAAGCATGGCTTTATTTTTATTTTATTTCCTTTTATTGTTATTATTTTAATTTAGAGAGTGAGTTTTTTTGCTTTGTCCAGACTGCTCACAAACTCCTAGCCTCAAGTGATCCTTCTGCCTTAGCTTCCAAAAGTGCTGGGATTACAGGTATGAGCCACTGAACACAGCCAATAAGTACATTTTTCAATTTACAAATATTTTATACATTTTCAGCTACCCTTCTGTTATTGATGTCTAGTTTAACTCCATTGTGGACTGAGAATATATTTGTATAATTTCTATTTATTTTTTAATTTGTCAGTATATGTTTTATGGCCCCAAATATGGTCTATCTTGGTGAATATTACAAGTGAACTTGAGAAGAATGTTTATTTCACTGTTTGTGGATATAGTGTATTAACATCAGTCAGATTCAGTTGATTGATGTGGCTCTTCAGTTCAACTATATTATTATTGATTTTCTGGCTGCTAGATCTGTCAGTTACTGACAGAGGAGTGATGAAGAGTCCAACTACAATAGTGGATTCCTTGCAGTTGCATTAGTTTTAGCCTCATGTATTTTGATGCTTTCTTGTTAGGAACATGTACATTAAGGATTGTTATGCCTTCTTGCAGAATTGACTCCTGTAACATTATGTAATTCTCTCCTTTATTTCTCACAAGTTTCTTTGTCCTAAAGTTGACTTTGTCTGAAATTAACTACTCCAGGTTTATTTATTATTAGTAGTAACACTGGCATGGCATTCCTAATTTTTCTTTAACTCTTTTTCACTAGTTGTGGTTTTAATTTAGCATTTCATATGATTATATTTTCTCTTCATTCTTAGCATATCCAATGTTCGTCTTTTAAAAATTTGATTAGTGGTTGCCTCAGAGTGTGAAACATACATTTACAATTCATCTAAGTCCTTTTCAAATAATGGTATATCACTTCACTCATAGTGCAAGTAAATTATAACAAGAGTATTTCCAATTCTTCCTTCTGATCCTTTACACTATTCATGTAATTCATTACACTTACTCATATAGCATAATTATCAAATACATTGTTAATGTCATTATTTTGAACAAACTGTTACATTTTATATCAATTAAAAAATTGAAAAAATTATTTAACCTTAATTTATTTTTCCTCTGACACTCTCCCTTTTTTACATCAATCCTGGTTTCCGATGTATGCTATTTTTCTTTCTAAAGAAGAACTTCCTATTACATTTTTGCAAGACCGTCCTATGTGTAATAAATTTCCTCAGATTTTGTCTATCTGAATCATTTGTCTTTTAAAAAGATTACTTTATAGTATATATTTAAAATGTACAACATAATGTCTTAATATACATGTACTTTTTTGTGATAATGGCACCTAAATCTACTTTCTTAGAAAACTTTCAGTATACAATATTAACTATAGTCCTCACACTGTATATAAAATCTCTAGATTTAATCATCTTACCTAACTGTAAATTTGTACTCTTTTACCTACTTCTTTCAATTTTCTTCCCCTCCTTGGTCCTGGTAGCTACATTAATGCTATTTGTTTCCATTTATTCTACTTTTTTAAGATTTTACAGATAAGTGAAAGCATATATATTTGCTTTTCTAGTCTGGATCATTTCACTCAGCACAATGTCCTCCAGGTCCATTCATGTTTTCATAAATGGCAATATTGCCTTTTTTAAGGCTGAATAATACTTTTTATCTAAGATATATATATATATATATGTAAAAAGATATATATTTATCTATCTTACATTTTTCATCCATTCATCTGTCAATGAATAGCTGGTTCTTTAAATATCTTGACTATTGTATATTATACTGCAACAAACTTGGGAGCACAGACGTCTCTACCACATGCTGATTTATTTTCTTTGGGTATATACTTAACAAAGGGATTGCTGGCTTATATGATAGATTTTTGTTAATTAGTTAAAATCTTCAATGTCATTTTCCATAACAGATGCACCAGTTTACTTCCTACCAACTAGTGTACAAGGATTTCCTTTTCTCCACAGTCTCATCAGCACTTGTTATCCCTTAACCTTTTGGTAATAATCATTCTAACAGGTGTGAGGTGGTATCTCAGTGGGGTTTTGATGTGCATTTTCCTGATGATTACTAACATTGAACACTTTTTCACCTACCTGGTGACGATATTTATGTCTTCTTAAAAATGTCTATTCAGGTCCTTTGCTTACTTATATATTACTTACTTATTTATTTATGTATTTTTCTATTACATTGCATGAGTTGCTTATATATTTTGGATATTGCCCCTTATTATGTATGTGGTTTGAAAATTTCTTCTCCTCATCTGTATGTTGCTTTTTCATTTTGTCATTTTTTGGTTTGTTTTGCATTTTCTGCTTGTTTTTTGGCTGTACAGAAGCTTTAAGTTTGACATAGTCCTACTTGTTAGTTTTTTCTTTTTATGTGATAGCCAAAAAATTCTTGTCAAGACCAATATCAGGAAGGTTTTTTCTCATGTTTCCTCTAGAAGTTTTATGGTTGCAGGTTTTACATTTAAATCTTTAATCTATTTTGAGTTGATATTTGTGTATTGTGTAATGTATGCATTGTTTCATTCTTCTGCATGTGGTGTCCAGTTTTTGTTACACCATTTATTGAAGAAACTATTTTTTCTCCCATTGTGTCTTCTTGTTGGATTTGTCAAAAATTAGTTAGCCATATGTGCTTGGGTTTATTTCTGGGCTTTCTATGCTATTTCACTGATCCTTGTGTCTATTTTTATGACAATTTCATACAATTTTGATTACTATAGCTTTGTAATATAATTTGAAATCAGGAAGTGTGGTGCCTCCAGCTTTGCTCTTAGTGCTTAAGATTGCTTTGGCTATTCAGGCTTTTTGTGGTTCCATATGAATTTTATAGTATTTTGAAAAATGTCTGAAAAAGTCATTGGAATTTTGATAGTGATAGCATTGGAATTGTATATCAGTTTGGGATATTTTAACAATATTAATTATTACAATCCATAAGCATGGAATTTTTGTTGTTGTTTGTTTGTTTGAGATAGGGTCTCGCTCTTGTAGCGTAGGCTGAAATGCAGTGGAGTGATCTCGGCTCACTGCAACCTCGTCCTCCCAAGTTCGGGCAATTCTCCTGCCTCAGCCTCCTGATTAGCTGGGATTACAGGCATGCACCACTACGCCCAGCTAATTTTTGTATTATTAGTAGAAACAGGGTTTCACCATGTTGGCCAGGCTGGGCTCGAACTCCTGACCTCAGGTGATCCGTCCACCTCGGCCTCCCAAGATGCTGGGATTACAGGCGTGAGCCACCACACCCAGTCAGACATGGGATATTTTTTATTTACTTATGTCTTCTTCATTTCTTTAATGAATGTTTTATAGTTTTCAATGTACACATCTCTTATTTGTTTGGTTAAATTTATTCCTAAATATTTTATTATTTTTTGCTATTGTAAATTGGATTTCTAAAATTTTCTTTTTCAGATAAAACATTATTGGTGTAAATAAGTGCAACTGATTTTTTCATGTTGATGTTTTATTCTGCTACTTTATATAATTTATTTATTTAAGTTTGTGTGTATATGTATGCATGGAGGAGTCTTTATAATTTTCTACACATAGAATCATACCCTCTGTAAACAGTGATAATTTCCCTTTCTTATTTGAACATCTTTTATTTCATGTTTTAGTGTGATTGCTCTTGCTAGTACTTCCAGTACTACATTGAATAGAAGTGGCAAGACTGAGCCTCCTTGCATTGTACCAGTTCTTAGAAGAAAAAAAAAATCACTCAGTAATTATCTATTAATTATAATGCTAGCTTTGTTTTTTTTTTTTTTACATAAATGGCCTTATAATGTTGAGAAAATCACCTTCTGTAACTATTTTGTTGAGAGTTTTTTATCATGAAATAATGTTGAGCTTTCTTCAATGCTTGTTCTGAATCTATTGACGTGATCATGTTGTTTTACCCTTCATTCCATTAATGTAATGTCACAATAACACAATGTTAGTAATGTAAGTCAGCATTATTATTCCATTTATATGAAGTTTTAGAACAAGCACAACTTTCCAAGGTGAAGAAAATTAATCCATCAGAATAGTAGCTGGCCTTCAGTTGGGAGAATATATGGTGAATGGATGTGAGAACGTTCTAGGGAGGTAGAATTTTTTTTTTTTTTATTGTGAAAGGGAGTGGGGTGGGTTGTATTGATGTTTCCATTTATCAGAATTGTTCAGTTAAGATTTTTATGTAGCTATATGTAAATTTTACTTAAAAAGAATTTTACACTGCTGTCTATGGAGTAGACATTCTTTATTCCTTTACTTTCTTAATAAACTTGCTTTCACTTAAGAAAAAAGAAAAAGAATTTTAACATCAGCCATAAAATATGTATAGAAGGTAGTTTGACATTCTGCACCAATAAAATGTTAAAAAAAAAAAAAAAAAAAAAAAAAAAAAAAAAGTTATTTGAATGAACAAATATCATAGAGAGGAAAAAGCAGTAAACCAACTGAGATACACAAATGAAATAAGCCTTTTCTAAAGAGTGGTCAATCTGCATTTCTATGAAAGGTAGTAACATTTTATATTCTATTACACAATAAAGATAATTCATGCTTTTGCCAGAGTCAAGTAAAACTTTTACAGGCTTTGAGAAATGAGAAACTGGCTATATAGATAGTGATAAAGAATGAGATTTTTGTTTTGTTTTTATTTGTTTGTTTGTTTATTCTGACAATCATTTAAGGTGATACCTAGGGATGGAGTGACTAAAAAAAAGGCCAGGAATGGTGTTTACAAGTATTAGGAAATTTATTTGGCATCAAACTGGGATCAAGTCTCCCTGACCCTGTGACTCTGGTGAATTGCTTCATTTATTTTAACCTCCCTTATTTCACATACAAATGGATGATATTTCTACCCTACAGCATTGTTAGTGGAAAGAATATATGTGAAAGCAGCTAGGATAATGAACAGTAGCAGAGTAGAGCTCAAGGTTTTATGAACCAGATTCTATTGAAACATGAAGTTAAACTGAAAGTGAAAAAAGAATAAAATTAACCCCAGTTAAACTTAGAAATGAAGTTATATATTTTGTTTAGATAAGCCCCCAAAGAAAGAGGATTTAAGAAATTTATGGAGTGGAGTGGAGGGAATAACAAAAATGGTATTAGTTATGCATCAATTTTATTGTTAACCATCTCTTATACACTAGGCACTGTTCTAAGCTGGGTAATTATAATGATGAAGAAAACAAAGTCCTTAATTCATGGGTCTTGTATTCTGTTAGGTAAAATATAGTACTGAAAGCCTCAGATAGTTCTGTATCAGTATTCAACATCTGGGTAATAAACTTAAAAGTTCATCTGATTTTTTCCAAAGAGGAGGAAGTGATTGTAGTGATACGGTATTCTTGGTTTTCACATTCATGAAATGGAAGTCTCATTTCCTAAGATTTCTTCAATACCCAGAATAGTTTGTAACACAGTGAGTATTCACTGAATATCAGATCAATGAAAGACTCATGGAAAAATACCTCTTTAGAAGTCCATACAACTAAGAAGGGAGGGATTTTACATAGATAAGCATTTTTGCACTAGAGAGACACATTTTGAAAATACTCACCTCTTCCCATGTCAGTTCCTTTAGGCTGAAATAATTGAGTCCAACTGATAATTATTAGACTTGTAATGGCTCTGGGATAAGCATGATCCTAGTAATCTACTGATTTTCCTTCTTTATTCACTTGTGATTCAAGCTAAAATATTAGGCTTCTGACTGTTTTTACCATGTGTTTCTATTTCCTTCTTTCAGGCCTAAGCTTTTTCTGAATTCCAGCTTGTTCCTCTGTCTTGAATGTCTTTGAGTTTCTCTTACCAAGGAGTACTCATCTCTGACTATTTCAGCCACCATGTGAAACCTGGTTTCATTGTGAATTGTATGCCCAGATTCTAAAGGTAACCTCATATGACTTTGAGGGTTACCATTATAGACTCCTGTAAAACCCTCTAAAAAAATCACCTTTTGGCAACAATTTGACATTATGATTGAGTTTACCGTTCTTTTGCTCTCCAGACACTGTAGTCTGAACTGCTATTTCCCCTACCAGCCTGCCCCCAGTATCTTATGCTAAGTCCCCTTAGCTGCAATTCTCAGCACACAAACTCAACCCTGTTTCATGCAGAACTATGGAGCCTCCACAGTCTGGAACACTGTGGATCACTGTCACAGGAAGCAGGCAAGCTTCTGCCTTGAAAAGTATGTGCAGTCTCCTTTCAAAGGTGGGGATCAAAGCAAGTCACATGGCCAGGGAGCAGAAGGCAGAGAACTGAATGTATTTAGTGATCACAACTAATGACTGCCAGGATGAAAAGCTGTTCATGATTTGCAGTTAAATAAAACATGTAGGGTACTGTAGGTGCTTGCTTTTTATTGTTGTTTTATTTTTGTATGTGTTTGTTTTTTAATGGCAAACAAAGACATAACAACAACAATAAGTAATTTTCTCTGTGCACAGAAACGAGACTGCTAAGATGCCACAATGTGAACAGCATTGGAACCAATCAGAGAATGGATGGAAATAACTTCTTTTTCCTATTTGCTTATTTTTTTCCTAAATTTTGTATAATAAATTATGAGATAAATTATTTTAATAAGAAAAGCATACATATATACACACAGGTTAACACACATATGTTTCTCCTTATAACAGCTCTAATGAAGAGAGAGTAATACATGTATTATCTTAAAAAGGTTTCCAATCTTGAAACAATCTTTCAGAGTTGAAGGAAGATCCCAACCTAGGATTAACATAAAATGATAGAAGCTTTTTCTTATAATGAAATAATAAAAATGAATAAAACAATGCTTAAATAAGGATGTATTAGGGAAACTTAATGGCTTTTTATAGCTATGCTTGAGACAGGGTGGATTAATTTAACATTAACAGAAAACAGCAGTACAAAAAACTCCTTGCAATCTATATTGCTGCATTCTGTTCAATTAATGATAATTATTTTAAAGCATGAAAGAATAAAACATATTTGCAAAAAGTATACTGAAACGAAACATTTTCTAGAGAGTTTATATTTACCAAGATTAACTTAAATATCTTTGTCATTAAGTATTGCACTTCAGAGTATTGAGGGAATTTGCAGATAAGGGTATAAAATTAATATTGGTCATCTATGAAGAGTTTTGGAAGTGGGAAGAGGAGATGAGAAATTAAAGTGGTCTATCAATATTTTCACAAAAGAAAACAAAAATATCATGACTAAAGTGATTTGTGGGTAGGGCAAAACATTACAAAGCAATGGTGGGTCTCATAGCTTTTCTTTTCTTTTTCTTTTTTCTAAATTTTGACAAAAACGTTTATGATTTCAAACTGGCAAATTCAATTCCATGTGCTGTAATGTTTCATACTCATTGTCGTTGTATATGTCTTTGTGTGACATTGGGATATCAGAATCTTAAGAAGGGTCATGGGCAGAATGGGCATGTTTACATGTTTTCCCTTATCCAACACTATTAGATTGGTACAAAAGTAATTGTGGTTTTTGTCATTAAAAAAATTTTTTTGCACAACCTAATATGATTATGAAAGAGAAGATGTTGGATTTTATAAGCTACAAATAAGTGACTTTGATGTTAGTCTCAATATTTATCAACATCATATTTTTCATTGTATTTGTGCTTCTTAATATAAATCATTTAGTTCAACAAAAACAAGTAGTTCCAGATTTACCTTCTTTAATGCTATTTTTACCTATTGAGTAGATCAGATGAGTAGTGTGTATGCACTTCAGCAAAATATATTTCAGCCCTGGGCCCTACATAGCACCCTTTAAGGTAAATATGAAGATGTGGATTGAATTATTTTGAAATTGATTATAACTGACTGATGAAAAGGATTCCAATTAAAGTGATTAATTTTAACCTGGTAGAGGGTATTTCCTTGTGTTTCCAAGTCTCTATCATGAATCCTAGCTTTTTGTGCATTTATATTAAAGTACAGAAAAAGGTCAGTAATGGCATTCTGATCAGATTAGTAGATGACAGCTAAAAATAGGTAGAAAAAATTGTATGATAATAGCCAATTCAAATATAATAGATGGATTCTGATTAGACATATTTAATAAAAATAAATGTTAGGTGGAATCCCCTGCCCTATCTCTACCTATTTTAGAACCTATACAGTTTTGAAAAGGGCTTAATAGAAAATAAAAGAGAAAATCTGATGTTTTGATTTTAGGAAAATGATCACTTAACTCATACTTTACTCTTTTTGTAACCGGTCAACTAGAATCAGAATATTATATCTCTTTTTAACTACTACATTGCTGGGGAAGTGTTTATAAATACTGAAAAGGTGTGGGTGGCTCAGCACTAAACTTTACTGTAACTCAATAGAGGAGGCAGAAAGGCTAACACTGGAGAATCAGAGTCTAAGGAATACAGTGGAAATCTGAAATTATTTGAAGAACTGTGATGTGGACGAGATGTAGCTTCTATAGCTATATGTAAGACTGAGGAGTCAGACTCACAAAAGAAATATAATTTTAGTTCAATAAAATTTAAAAATTAATAATTAACATCTAAAATTGAATCTCTTTTCTTAAAAGAGAATGATATTTTTCATTTGTTGTGGGTTTTTTTTTTTTTTTGGTTTTTATTAAGTATGACTACGATTTATCAATGATGGTGAAGAAGAAATTAAACATCCAGTGTAGTGAATGTGGTAGGGTAGAGAGAGAATTTGTCATGTATAACTTATATCGGGGTCCCAGAACCACCCCCTCCTCCATCGCACACAGCAACAGCAGGACATGGGCAGTGGGCAAGCATTACTGCGTGAGCTCTGCCTCCTACAAGAGATAAGCAGCGACATTAGATTCTCATAGGAGCAGCAAACTCTATTGTGAACTGTGCATGCAAGAGACCTAGGCTGAACATTCCTTATGAAAATCTAATGTCTGATGATCTGAGGTGAAGCAGTTTCATCCCCAAACCATCCCCCAACACCCAGTCCGTGAAAGAATTGTCTCCACAAAACAAGTGCCAAAAAGTTTGGGAACTGCTGACTTATATAATCTCTCCCAATCATGTAATCTTCTTAGAAGTTTTACAATTTTTTCTCCCAAAGAGCTCAATTGACAAGTTGAGAAGAGATGTGGAGGCTTAGAATCATTGTTTCATAACTGGTGTAAGAGGAACCCGAAGGTTGAATAGTATGTTGCAAATGACAGAATATACTAGTATAAGAGCAAAAGTTGGATTTGATGCCTATGAATTTCCAATTGGTAACTTAAAGAATATGGCTGTGACTAGTACTCTAAAAATGAAACTGCTGAGCTGTTGAACCAATACATCTGGTTTGCCTTTGAAATTTAAACCTATTTTCTCCCTGTAAAGTCTAATATACTGGGAAGTAAATTAATGACTTAAGTTTGACTACAAGGAATCCTTCTAGGTTGGTAGTATATTCTGTATACTTTGTAATTTAGAACAGTAATTCTGATCATTTCCAATAAAATGAATCATTCTAAATGACCAGAGACTTGTATTCTAGGGATGCTATAGCTTCTGAATGGGAAATTCTAAAATACCAGAACACAAGCTAGGGCCACCTATTCTGGAGCAAAGCTGGAGTAGTTCTGCTTGGGGGAAGTAAATTCCTACCTTCAGCCAATCACTAACAGGTTGAAAACTCATGAAAACTCGTGTGACTTCTATAAAGATGTTGGACTAGCATAATCAATAAGAGTCTGCCAACTCTAATATTTTGTTGTTTTTCATGAAATTGTTGGCTGTCATGATCTGAAATGAAGGTTACAAATTGGCCACCAGTGGAATAGATCTGCTTCACAGATGTGCTTTCTTTGCTTCTACCTCCATATTACTTTTAAGCAAATTGAATCAGACAATATTAACAATTAGGACTATCTTGCCACCTTTGCTGTTTAATCATCTAATCTAGTTGAAGAAGTGACAAGCCCATCATATTCACAGATCACACCATATTCAATTGGAGGTGATTATACATGGCTTCTACACCAAGGGAAGAAAATCTATAAGCTATCTTAGAATTCTGCCTATTATAGAAAGAAACATTTAATTTTGAAGATTTAGAAATCATGTTAGTGATTAACCAGTTCCTTCTCTGAGCATCAGTTTCATCATCTGTAAAATGAAGATACAGCACTGTTTTATTTCTCTCTAATTTGGTCTTGAGCTCTCTGGAGAGTGGCTATAACGTATAGCCCAGCCCTGACAAGGTTTCAGGGGATTTAGCTGCAGACATTTACAAAGTGCCTTTCATGGACATGTTTTTATCCAATGGACAGCCTAATGCCTAAGTATCCAACTCAATGCCTGTGTCCAACCTGGACTAGGTATCCTTTTCGCAGGAAATTTGTTCATACTGGTAAATGTCCATGTGGCTCTTGTCTGACCTATTTCCAGTTTACTTATGCTAAATTAGCCACTCTTTAGGAGAGTGCCATTGTCTATGTAGACCAAAATGACAAAGGCATCTCTCAAGCATCCTTTCATCTTGTATTATCTTTACTGGTTGAATCTCTATTTCTACACTAGAAAACTCATTTTCCAGAATCACCTACATAAATTCCTTAATTCAGCACAATTATCAATTAATTTACTAAAAAGATAGTTTGTGTGATCTTTTGCTTTAAATGCAATTAGATTCAAATGTGAATTGTATGCAATACTGAAAAGAAAATACCCCAGATAGCAATGATTATTCATCGAGTTACCATGAAATATGGAGTGGATCCTGCAATTACTAGTGTAACTCCATCTATCTACATGGTAATTCACAACAATGCGAAGTTCTATTGGCCATTTGTAGGATTGATACGGTTATGTAGTACTAACAGATGTTAAATTAGTTTATAAGAACACCTAGGAACAACTGTAGCAGCAGATTGCTTGTAAGTAATAGGCAAGATTACAAAATTCAGATAACATGGAATGCAATAGTTTTACACTGAGACAAAGAAAAAGTACATATAAATATTAGAGACAAGGAGTGAAATGAACCAAATTAAGATAAAACTAAAATAAATGGGTTCAATATAAGTAAATAACATTAATAATAAAGATAGTACAATAGTAATTTTCCTGCTAGGGAAGTTCCATGCATCTTTCATGCATTTTTGAGATGTTTGCTTTGAAATGCATGATGGTATTTCTTACCTATAAATGTATATATCACATACAGAAAATTAGTATTTCATGAAAAATAATGAATACATTTTACCTGGAAATTAGAAGATTGTAGAAGTTTCATATTTCCTCTCACTGTATTAATAAGCCAATAAAGGTAATCAATGAAACTGAGATATTTCAATCATATTCTGACAGAACGCTGGTGCCACCTTAACCACAACCACGTAAGCCACACTTCAATATAATGAGGCTGGATTTTATTTCACTTTATTTCTCTTCAAAGGCTGTGTTGTTTAATAAGAACTACAACAAAACAAAAGCCAAAAAAAAAAAAAAAAAAAAAAAACCCAGTAGCAACAAAAACAAAAAATAAGGAGGTATTCATTTCTACCCCCCAGAAGTTGTTTTAGCTCACATTAGTTTAAATAAGATTGAAATTTCTCAACCTAAATTGCAGATAATTTGAGATAAACTTTGATGTGATGTAGGATATTTTTGAAATAAATAGTATTGTGGTATTTCTCTGTAAAAACATATTAGAATCTTTAATGGAAAAGATGTATACATGCTGAAAACTGTTAATTAATAAGCAGTTTTTGATTCCTTATTTTGTAAAGGAGGGAAGAAAGATTGGTGAGAAATTCGAAAAAATGTGTACAGAGTATATTTTAAACAGCATTTTAATTCTGTTCAGTAAAATCATTTATTACTCCTGCTACAAAAGAGCCAGCCCTGTTGATTCTCAATGCTTTTTAATGCATTGTGACTAGCATTACAATGACTGATGCAACACAATGAGTGGAGGAAAAAGTTCTCTCTCCCTCTTCCTCTCTCTTGCCGATCAATATGCTGGAAGAAAATGTCACAGACTCCATTGAAGGTAATAGGTTTGGATCACCACTACACTTTCTATTCAATGAGCTGAGGCTGTTTGGGCCATTTCTGTTGGAAAATTCACCTGTTTGAAAAGATTCATTTTATTCAATGCAGTAGAACAAAACAGCAGAGCAGTGAGCCTGCTACACCTCCAGCTTATGTCGTCCCTTTTTTCTGCTGCACCCGCACTCCAGTCTTGCCTGTGTAGCCAGATGTAATTGAAATATATGAAAACTTCAGAAGGCGGGCCATTGAAAAAGGTGGTAGACAAAGCAGGCATGTCATTTTCTTTGTTACCTTCCCTCTACTTTTCAGCACTCTTTCCTCCCATTATGTGCTGTCTGCAGTGCCTTCTTATGCTGTCCTACTGAGAGATAGGACTAGGTGGATTTCCTAGGCCGACTAAGAATTCCAAAGCCTGAGGAAGGGTGACTGCACCCACCTTTAAACACAGGGCTTGTAACTCGGCTCTCACCCAACCAATCAGGTAGTAAACAGAACTCACTAAAATACCAATTAGGCTAAAAGCAGGAGGTAAAGAAATAATCAAATCATCTATCGCCTGAGAGCACAGGGGGAGGGGCAATGATTGGGATATAAACCCAGGCATTTGAGCCGGCAGTGGCAGCCCCTTTGGGTCCCCTCTCGTCATATGGAAGCTCTGTTTTCACTCTACTAAATGTTGCAATTGCACACTCTTCTGGTCCGTGTTTATTCCGGCTGGAGCTGAGATTTCACTCACTGTCCACCACTGCTGACCGCGACCATTGCAGACCCGCCACTGACTTCCACCCCTCAGGATTCGGCAGGGTGTCCGCTGAGCTTCTGATCCAGCGAGGCGCTGCCCGTTGCTGCACCCTATTGGGCTAGAGGCTTGCCATTGTTCCTGGGTGGCTAAGTGCCGGAGTTCGTCCTAATCGAGCTGAATACTAGTCGCTGGGTTCCACAGTTCTCTTCCGGGACCCACGGCTTCTAAGAGAACTATAACACTCACTGCATGGCCCAAGGTTCCATTCCTTGGAATCCGTGAGGCCAAGAACCCCAGGTCAAAGATCAAAAGGCTTACCACCATCTTTGGAGCAGCCTGTCCCATATTGGGAGCTCTAAGAACAAAGACCTGCCGGTAACACTACCAGGCTTCTCTGAAAACCTCTGTCATAGTGCTTTATGAGGTCTGCTCTTTGCAAGAAGCCCTGGCCTGTGGTCACCCCATTCTTTTTTTTATTGATGTCTGGGACAAGTCCTATGATCTTGACTCCATGACTCTGCTAGGAGATTAAAATAATACCAGACCTAGATTCACATGTTAATGCAAATACTGGGGTAATGGTTATCCCTTCCAGATACTCCTGCATATTACAAAACTATTATCCTTTTTTTTTATTTTTGTTTTTAAAAATTCTATTTATTTATTTGTTTCTTTGTTTGTTTGTTTTTGAGACAGTCTTGCTCTGTTGCCCAGGCTGGAGTGCAGTGGCATGATCTTTGCTCACTGCAACCTCTGCCTCCTGGGTGGAAGTGATTCTTGTGCCTTAGCCTCCCCAGTAGGTGGGATTACAAGTGCACACCCCCACGCCCAGCTAATTTTTGTATTAAATATTTTTGGTAGAGACAGGGTTTCACTATGTTGGTCAGGCTTGTCTTGAACTCCTGGCCTCATGTGGTCTGTATGCCTCAGCCTCCCAAAGTTCTGGTATTGTAGGCCACTGCACCCTGCCCATGTTATCCTTAATGAGCACCTTCTCCAAGAAGCTTCAGAAGATACACTTTTGGGAGAAGGAAGCAGTCTATCCGATATTTGTATAGACCTGACTTGAAGATGTTTGGCAGCAAAATTATGGCCTTTTCTCTCACCTAATAATCAGTAGTGTAGAAAGGGTATTTTGTGTGAGTGAACAGGAGTCTTCAGTGAGTTCATAAACTCCATTAGTCTCCCTAATTTCAGCTTTTTTTCATCTAGTATTTTTTAAAAACTGTGTAAAGTGATAAACAATTGCAGCTCCAAACTCTCTTTCCAAATAGATTATTATCCCTAAGCCTGACTTAAAATAATACTGGAACCAAAAGTGGGTATGAAATTAGGCTTTGCCTGTAAAAGTTTTATATTCATACTTTTTAAGATTTGTCCAAGATGTTTCCATTCCAGAGACTAAAGATGTACCCATCATTTGTCCGATTTTGTTATTTGTTTTTAGAGGCAATCTTGCGTAGTAGTTAACATCTGAGGTCAGACAAGGTATAGGTTTTGGGTCTCAGCTTGTTGACTTATTAGACGTATAACCATGGAAATAAACTGTTAAGTCTTAGTTGCTTCATTTACCAAATCTCTAGAAACTGTTAGGTATTTAGGGATAAAACACCAAAGTTGGTGTGGAGTTGGGGGAAAAAAGTATGTATATAGGCCTGGTGCGGTGGCTCACGCTCTGTAATCCCAGCACTTTGGGAGGCCAAGGTGGGAGGATCACCTGACGTCGGGAGTTCAAGACCAGCCTGGCCAACATGGCGAAACCTTGTCTCCACTAAAAGTATAAAAATTAGCTAGGAGTGGTGGCAGGCACCTGTAATCCCAGCTACTTGGAAGGCTGAGGCAGGAGAATTGCTTCTATCCGGGAGGCAGAGGTTGCATTGAGCCAAGATGGTGCCACTGTACTCCAGCCTGGGCGACAAGAGCAAGACTTTGTCTTAAAAATAAATAAATAAATAAATAAATTTTTAAAATGTATGTATATAAAGCATTTAAAGTACTTAGCAAATATCTTGTAAATAACTATTTTTAATTATTTTACTACTATTATGAAGGAAACGATTAGTTAATATGATCCAGTCCATAATATGCTTATAGGAATCAGTTTTTTAGAGTTCCTTCATCTGATGAACAATGGATTATCAGATGGAGTTTGGAGTTTAGAGTGTTCACGTTAAAAAGCATAAGCAGAATGGCAAAGAGGAATATGGGAAAATGGAGGCAGACTTGACATTGTCCCACTTTCTCCCAAGATAGACACCCATAGGGTATTTATTTGTGGGACACATTCCAGCCATTGCAAAATGCATTGAACTTTGTTATTAAAAAGCACTGTGGCATTATCATCCTATGAATGATGTTTATGTTGGGTAAGAATCATTAAAAGTTCAGATTCCAAAACTCTGGACATCCTTAGGCCCTCAAATTATTTAGTCAAGCAAAGAGAATTCTCATGCTAATGAGGGCAAAAAATTGGATTCCCCAGTTTACGGAGTATAGCAAACTGAACAAAATTGTCAGCAGAACATTTAAATTACTTTTTTGATAAGCTTGGCTATTTACAAATCATCAGACAATTACATCTTCCAAAAACTATTTAGCATCAATTCACTCTGCCTTTTCAACAGTGCACTTGACTAATTCCAAATAAATTGAAAAAAATTACCTTGCAGATTGCAAGAAACTGACCAAAAACAATTGCTAGGGTTTTAAATTGTATATTGTTAAGCAAAAGAGTTTTCCTTTGCTTCATCACCCGTGTTCCAGACATTAACCCATTCGGACAGAGAGAAAGACAAACAATGAACATAACACCTAAGACGAAGCTCCATCTTAAGAATCCCAATGAAGAAATTTTGGACTTTGAAATGTTACATTTAATGACATGGGGGGAGATCATTCTTTAACATGCCCTGGTCCTGCAATTTATTATTATTAGCCATAGTCTTCTTACTAAAAGGGAAATTAGAACTCATAGATTGAGGCCAATATTTAAGGGACCCAAATCTATGCCCTAAGGATCAATTACAGCATTCTCCAGCAAAGCAGTGAAACCATAAAAGTTGATTCCTCTCCCTACACACTCTCAGAGATGCTCAGGACTCCATTCCTTACCACACCTATTGAGCTGTCTTACAAAACCTGCTCTGCAGAAAATATCTGCAAGGGAGAATTTTCCTCCTGAAATAGCAGCGCTTGGACAACAATTCCTCAGTCCATCTAAGAAAGTACAGAGGGCAGAGAGCAGTGCTGACTCTAGTGGATGGCGCTTGATAAACGCTATTTCAGCATCCACAGATCTTAGGTGTATACGCGAGCATGAGGGATGAAATATTTTCTATTCAGATATGGGGTACTTCTTTTATTAAAATTATGTCTTAGTCAACCCCACAATGAATTGGTTTTTATTCAGAGAAGGTTATTATTATTATTATTATTATTATGTTAACTTCAACATTCCTTAAGAAGAAAATTAAGACTGTTCACTTAAAAATAAATAAAATGTAATTAAACTCAAGTGTCAGTAGTAAATAAGTTCATGCTTTATCTTTTTGTCTGGACCCTCTCCTGGCATTCTCTAGTTACCTTGGAAATGATGGCCGTGTCTATCTGAAGACTGAAGTGATTGCACCAAGAAGTCATAATAGGCAGATTTCCTTCAGTCGGTGCACTGCCTTCCATGTAACCTTGTCTTTGAACAGTTATGCCTTTTTTGAGCTGGACTAAACTGGTATGGTGTGGTAAATGATATGGTAAACTATTAAGATGATGAATTCTTCTGGATCAAAGAGGTGGAAATGTCAAAAGCCTGTTACCAAAATACCAGGGGTTCTGTCTAGGTTCTGCTGTTTAATGCACAGAAAGCCAATCTCTGAGACAATTAGTATTTCCAGGGACGAAGGCTTTCATTGGATGCTGCAGTAGAAGAAAACGAGAGATAGTCTCAAATCTGTCTCCCTGAACGACTGAAATTGGGGTGTTTATATAGCGAGGAAGGCAGGAAAACAGGAATTAAGGAGAAGTATGGAAGCAGTCATGATAGATGAAGAGTCTAGTGTCTGGTTGTTTGGTTGCAGTGATCTCAAGAGTTTCAGTTCCTTGCCTGTGGGTTGGTTTCCTGGGAAAAAAACTCAGGAGACAAATGTAAGTTTCAAGTTTTAAGACCAGGAGCGTCAATTTCTATGTTTGTTCAAAAAACCTTAAATATTAGTTATATGGGACAATGGGTGGGTTTCATCTTGATGGATATAATGTATATTAAAGATGTTTTAAAATCCAATCAAAGGAGAAAAATTCACGAGGTACTGAGAGTGGAGATAAAGCTGCAAGTAAAAGGCAGATATAAAGGTCATCGTCTTCTGTGGGTTTTATTCTGCTCCCAAAAAAGAGAGGCTTCTGAGAGTTAGATAGTTTTTAGCTGAACAATACATAACACTTTCACCCTGTAAATCAAGGTTTCGTGAGGACTTTAGGAAAGGTGAATAGATTGCTATTGCTCCAGTTCATTTCTTCTATCAGGGGGATGGCATTATAGGACAGTGATTAAGTAAAAACGTATTAACGGCCCAGTGGCCAAATATCCTCCACTGAGGACAGTTTTGGGCAAAAGTAATTAATTTGATTTACAACAGCTACTGGTCCTAGAATACACTTGGGACTTTTGTCTCTCTGTAGTTGTTAAAAATTTTCTTAAAAGATAAAGAAAACACAGACACACGTGTTAACCCTTTGTTATTTATAGTACAGTTGTCATTCTTATCTTGGTAGTTATTTTATCCACTATATGGTTCTAGGTTTAATTTTCTTCAAAAGTCATAATAGTCTTTAGCTGAAGTGCTTACAACTGATCATTAATTTAGCTTCAGGGCATGAATACTAAAGAAAAAAGATACCAATTAAATTTCAATTGGCTATTTTTTAAAGCAGCAAACAGCAGAATCCCCATTTCAATTTAATTAACTTGGGAGAGGAAGTTAAAGGAACAAAAAAGGTGGACTTCAATATTTTATACTTATACATACTGTTTTGAAGAAATTTTTCTAGAAAATTTTTCTATATAAACAGGAATTAAACATAAAAAACTATAAGGAAACAGAGAGTGCTGACTACACAGGACAATTACCATTGCCATTCTTATAAATTTGTATTATATTTTGCCACAAACCCAAGCAATAGTCTCTGTGATTGTGAGGAATACTCTATTTTTTTCTTGTTTAGCTTCAAGCCACCTGGAATGACAGAGGTCTGTGCATCCCATACAACTTGAAAATTTTTCAAATTATTCCAGGGAAGAAATGAAAAATGACATTTTTCAGTGCATGAAAAAGAGGTTATTCTTCATAGAGGAAAGACTATTCCTCTCTTGATGGAATGGTGAAGTACAAGAAAGGGGAAGAAAAGTAATGCAGAAAAATACTTTCCTTTAAGCCACACAACTCATTTTCTCCCTTTCTTTTCGCATTTATTTTCCTGCCAGGCCACAGCCAGCTTTATGTTTAGGTAAAAAATTCAGACCAACCAAATAATATAATATGAAGGTTGCAGATCTCTTCTTTTACCTAAAACAGTACTGTAAATTTAACCATTACCGCCGTATTTTCAGAACTCTCTAAATGCAAAAATCTAGAAGTGTAAAATATTAATAACTTAAGGTGAATTTATCTTATTGGATTCCTAAGGGTATAGTAAAGATCTGAGGGAATAGTTTTGTTGTTCATAGATTTAATGGGATATTTACCTGTAAGGTGCATTACTTTTTTGAGAGTACTGGAAAGAGGCACAAAGTGAAGGTACTTGAATTTAGAGGTGAAGAAATCAGCAATAGTACAGTTGAAAGATTTTATCTCTCTCTCTCTTTACTTATCTGTCAATCAATAATTTTATACCTATTTCTATGAAGAAAGAAGAAAAGGAAATTTTGGAATGCTGTCTGTATGCATTAAGCACATATGGAATTGTGGATAAATTGATTTATTTAGAGATTAATAATAATCAAAATGTGAACCCATAGTCAATAATTTTACATACCTTCTTTCACATTTGGCAGAATTACAATTTGAAGACAGAACTCAAAGACTTTAAGTTTTATTGTGAGAAGTTCTGTTTTCATTGTCATAGCCTAAGATGGTCTTGCTTCCTTGAAGACCATCCAGATAGGTAGTACTAAAAGATGGGCTCCTGTCCCATTTTCGTCGTGAGGCTGTGACTGGGGTAATTGCCAGAGCTCCTAAAGCCTTACTGACCCTATTCATATTATTCTCCAAGTATGTATTGAGCCTTGTTTTGTGCTAGGTTCTACTCTAGGTACTGGGAATACATCCGGGGACAAAACGTACCACCTGCTAGTCAGGGAAGAGTGTTAACAAATAAATTAACACATAAACATATTCCAACATGGGAAATTTATGGAGAAAAGAAAAGTTAGGTGAGAGAATTGGCTGTTAGGGTGGGGTCTGCAGTTTCATTTAGGGAAATTACCAAAGGCCTTCCTGATAAGATTAAAGTAGAGAACTGAAGGACTCGAAGCACTGGAATGTGGGTGAGTCCTGGAAGCTCCACAGCCCACCATGGGGACACTGAGGAGAAAAATGTATCCAGAGTACGGTGAGTGAAGGGAAGAGTGGTAGGAGATGAGGACTGAGAGGTGGGGGCTCAGGCAGGACATGGAAGAGAAAGGTCGAATCCTACCCAATGGGCTTTGCAGCCGTGTAAGAACTCTGCTATTACTGAGCAAAAGAAGAGAAACTCTTGGGCAGAGAGTGAACGTGATCTTTATCTAATACAACGTGAATGATAACAATACCTACATCCCTGGATTATTATAAAGATAAAATGAGATAATGCTTGAAAAGTCAGCACATAAAAATTGCCAATCGGCTTCATCAGTGCCAGCTACATCTAAAAACACAAACTGTAAAATCTGTTCCATAGGCTTCTCCACTTTCTTAGTGTTCTTTTCAGGTTGGGCTTTACCTCCCAACTAATCTATAAACTCCCTGAACACAAGGTCTGTCTTACATCTTTCTTTGTGTTAAAGAACCTAAATTTGCCCCAGTAGCTGATTTAAGATTTATGTGAATTGCTTGAATAGCATAAATAAAAGCAACAAACTATAGTAGGCATCAGCTCCTAATGCAAGCAAGCCTTATCACTGGTGAGAAGGAGTGTGAAAACAAGGCTGGGAACAATCTCTTTGTAAAGAATTAGAGCAGTCCATTCCCTGCCAATTACTCATTCAGACCCTTATTCCTGAAAATGTTTTCTTACTAGTTTCTCTCATAGTATCCTGGGAAACAATTGGATATAATTCTAAACAATATGACTTAAGATTGTTTAATAAGACTGTGAGTGTAAAGAAAGAAACCTAAAGTAAATATTTATATTTTTACAAACTTAGTAAAAATATTTTCTTTTTTTTTTTTTTTTTTTTTTGGCCTCCATTTCAAACCTGTAGTCTTTAATTTTAATTTTCTCTTTCTGAATCAGGCCAAAATATTTGTTGAGTACTTATAGCAGGTTCAGAGGGGCTGAGAGCATGCAGCTGGCCTCTCTCTTTCTACATGTCAACATGAAAGAACAATGAATTTGGTTCTAGGCTCAGCTTTGCTACTTTGGGCAGCAGAACCTAAGCTGCACTTTAGTGCCTGGTTTGTTTAACTATAAAAGCAGGTATCAAGCATATGCTGTGTAATGAATCACAGGGATGTGGAGGTAACCAAGCATGGAAAAATATATAAAGCTACTTCTTAAATTGTCTCAATTAGTCTGCCACCATCCCCCCTGAATATATGATCATATATAATTAGGGGGGAAAAAAAGTGAAGTCAGTAAATTCCGACTTCTGTCAGCTGAAGAATGGTGAGGTTCAGACATTTGGAAAGGAGAGCTTTGTTTCTCGTAAACGCTTACAGCCTGCAAGGTGGCCATTCTGACAGGCTGGGAAGCATAGCCTCCAGTCAGAAATCTGAAACAGAAACTAAAGTGAGAGGTAAAGGGTGTTAACAGGAATTTATGCTAAGTGGGGTGGCTGATTATACATATTCAATAAACTATAGGAGGAGTCATGAATATTTATAAAAGGAGAAATGTGCTTCATACCCTCTGGGGTCCCATGTACAAAAAATGACTGTGTAACCTAGAACCCAGGGTGGAGTTTTCAGCCCTCTGATGTCAAAAGGCACAGGACATGAAAACCCTCACTGCACATCTTCCATAGACTGGCCAGAACCATCTTGTGGCAGATGGTCTCTTACCAGGAAGCAATGTTGGTCAGTTAGTATCAAAACTGCAAAAAGGGAAGGGCAGCCTCAGGAGGCTGGGTAATACCAGCAGTGGAGCTGGTGTTTCCAAAGGGTTGGTTTCTGTTTAGCCCTTAGGGAAAAAAGCCTAAAGGCAGTTAGGGAGGGAGGAGGTATAATAGGGTGCATCTGGCCTGGGGCGGTGGCTCACTCCTGTAATCCCAGCAGTTTGGGAGTCCAAGGTTGGAGGATCACTTCAGCCCAGGAGTTCAATATCAGCCTGGGCAAAATGGTGAGACTTTGTCTGTACTAACAATAAAAAATTGGCTGGGTATGATGGTGCATGCCTACAGTTCCAGCTACTCAGGAAGCTGAGGTGGGAGGATAGCTTGAGCCCAGAAAATGGAGGCTACAGTAATCCATGAATGCACCGCTCCATTCTAAGGGACAGAGCAAGATCTTGAATAAAAAAAAAAAAAAAAAGTCGGAGAGAAGGGAGGCATGTCTGACCTCTTACCCCTTCATAGCCAGGAACTTGGTTTTCAAGTTTCTCTGGGGTCTCCCTGGCCAAGAGCGGGTCTGTTCAGTGGGTTTGGGGGCTTAGAATTTTATTTTTCTTTCTTAATAGTACATTTTAAAAATGATTAATATGAATTGTAATGGCGAGGGAAAGCTAAGTGAAACAGGCAAGTTTTAAGATGAACTAAAGAGTCACAATTTTTTGCTTTGCTCTGCAGTTTAATATCAGGCTTTTGGTGAAGTCACGGGTCTTCCTCCTCAGCTTCATTTAGCTTGCTCACTTTGTCTTCTTTTTGGGTTTTTAAATCTTTTAAAAATTCCAGATGCATATTACATCCCATGTGTTTTATTAATTTAGCTAAGATGATCCTATTTGCTCTTTTACTTATTTCTCATATTTTTTTCCCTTGGATATTGTTGAATATTACTAATTTTTCCCCTCCTGAATCTGAGGAGGAAATTCAAGGTTGCACCATCTATCACATTTCCCCTTAGAAATTCCTCCAGGAGTCCTGGTTTATGCGAGCACCATCTACCTCTGGCAGCCATTTTGCACTTCATGCTTCCCTTATTAATGTGCTAGAAATTTAGCTGATTGCCTCTGTGGCCCCTTAATTAAAGACAATTAAAAGTTGCTGGGTTACCATGGGGATGACTGATTACCCAGCGGAGTTCACATTTGAGAAGATGAACCCTCAATAGTCCTCTTGCATGAGAAACAAGGACTTAGCCCTCAGGCCCCTTTATTTCATTCCCACAATACTAAGAAGTTACCTAAGCTTTTATTAAGGCTGAAACTCCAGGTCCCTTTCCATACTGCAAAACAATTTATTAAGTGTCTCTTTATTCCCCTCTCCCAGGCCTCTTCTTAAATTTGTTATGACAGAATGCTAGATAGAAAGGTACTTAAAAAGCTAGTTAAACAAGCTAAGCAAACCAGCTCGGCTAACTAGAATCATCACAGTTTGTTTCATATCCCAGATCTGGAGAGGGAAACTTCCCCGGTCCTCTTGCTTCCAGCCCAGTTTTTATTAATTAGTATGCAGTTAATTTTGTTAGGATGACTCCCTGAATTTTGATAATTGGCCACTGTAAGGAGAAGATGAAGAAGGCAGAGGTAAAAAGTTAAGGCTTCCATTTAGTCTGGTCCTTTAAAATGCTGATAACTGACTCGATTCCTTCTCCTACTTCTTACATTACATGTTATTTTTATTTATTTTGCTTTACTGAGCACCATAGTCTGATGCCTGATCCTATTTTCTTCAAGTTTGCCATAGAGAAGAATCTTCCTTGAAATGTCACTGTTATCTCATGAATCAGTAATATGTTTACACAGTGCCACAATTCCTGCTGGGGATCAATTGCTCAGCTCTCCCAATGCTATCTGACAGGCTAGGTCTTCTACTGACTCCAGCTGGACCTGTTCACTGAGTGGCTGCCCCACTCCTCTATCTGGTTCTTACCTACTGCTAGCACATGAAACCTCCTGAAGGGGAATCATCCTATACCTTTTAAAGTCCCAAAAGATTTTGCCTTAATTAAGTTACTGAGAAGATGTTAAACTGCTTTTGCCTTAAAAGACAGTTTTAAGGCAAAACTGTGGACTCATCTCCTGTCTGTGTAAGGAACTCACACTTCCTCATTTATATGGCCAAGCATCCAGGAATTTGGTCCTTGCTGTTTTCAATGGATTCTATCCTCAGGAGTTCTAGGTAGTTTCTCATGATGATTATGGATGTCTAGATCATTAATCTAGACCAAGGCGCCTCCTCTGTTCTAACATTTGTCCTCAGCTCCTGCAGCAGCACTGATTCCTTGTTGAAGACAGACAAATACATCTTTCTGGTGTAGAAGATTATCAGTATGATCCATACATTTAAGAAAAGATCTCATATTATTGAACCAAATATTTTATTTGATAAATTG
This sequence comes from Rhinopithecus roxellana, assembly GCF_007565055.1. Lineage (NCBI taxonomy): Eukaryota > Metazoa > Chordata > Mammalia > Primates > Cercopithecidae > Rhinopithecus > Rhinopithecus roxellana. Next base: position 68,703,236 of record NC_044569.1, on the reverse strand, counting down.
AACTAGGGAATAAAGTACTTTTAACAAACTGTACTTTCTGCAGTGGTTCTTTCTTTCTCTTGTTTCCTTTCTTCTTTCCTTCCTCCCTAGCTGTCTCCCTCATTCTCTTCCTTTTTTCCTTCTTTCCTTTCACTTCCTTTTTTTTCTTGATTAGAATTCTAGAATTTCTACTTAAGTGCAAAGATTCCTACTATCTGAAATGCCTGGTTTCAAAGGGATAGAATAGTAACCCACATATTTTTTTCAATCCAAGGGAAATAATAGAAAGACTTGTGCCTTACATTTCTTCCCATTCTTCCTACGACTATATGTTATTCACAAAAGCACATGGCACTTGAATTCTAACAAAATTGTGATTAGTATTAAAGTGAGCTTCTCAAATGCACTCTGCACGTAACACTCCAACAATTCATGATGGATTTGCTGCCTTAAAAATAAAATAATCTTGATAATTTTTAAAACCAATAAGCAGAAACTAATTTCAAGAGCCTGCTTTGTGTGTTAGATTCGGAGCATAGCACTTAGTGTTTTCCTCAGATAATGGCAGCATAATAGGTGTGAAAGGCTGACAATTTGGACTTTGTGGGTGGTCAGGAAGGGGTCACTCATGGGGCCACCTGTCCTTTGTTCATGAGCAGCACAGCCATGTTTCAAGTAGTCCTGGGGTAAGGTTCCCTGGCACTGTGCTCTCAGCAGGATGCTAGCCTGACCTGTAGAGACCACCTCCGAGAGTGTGTGTAGTTCACTTTCCGGGACCGGCTCTGTCCTTGATCTCCGTGCTGTGACTGACATCAAGGTGACCAATTAGTGAGCACCATGATGGTGTTTTCTGTGATGTTGTAAGGGCACAGAGGTCACAGGCGATTCAAGCCCAGCTAAATCCCAGGAGGCTGCACAAACCATGCCTCTGAAGTCTGACTTCAACACAGCATCCCGCAAATGAAGGTATGGCTCCTTTTTTGAACTTGACCGGGAACCTGCTCACTGAGCAGGTGCCTGAAATGCAGCTGCTACAGCAATTTTCAATAGCAAAGACATTTACTGATTGCCAAAACCCAGCTTTACCCTGAGACAAGGTAACCTGGGTCATTCTCAAGGGGAGATGAAGGCTGAATGACTAGGAAGAAAAAAATAGCTTTCAGGGTTTTTAGGGTTTAGGGGCTAAACTGTACAGTAAGTGAGTGACCACCTATCAAACTTTTCTTTCAACTTCCTTCTCCACTACATAATTTGTCAATATTTATTTTATAACAGGGTAACAGTCACAGAATCTTATTTTGTTTCTCATTAGAAGTTGCAAAGAGCTTTGCCATTCTAACAACGTTCTGAGTTAAGGAGATTAATTGTCTTCAAATATCTGATGAAACAAATTGAGATTTCTAGAAGCTCCTAGCCTGTTCTTTTCCACTCATTTGTATTCTTTGCCCTGTTTCGTTGGCAACTGCATAGGGCCAGTTCAGTCAATCCAGAATGAAGAATTGGCTGTATCCCTGATGGAGAGGCCAAAGGTCTCTGTACCTGCAAGATGGGCTGCTCTGGGATAGTAGAAGGTAGGAACAGGAGGCAGCTATGATTATTGAGTCTGGCATAAGAAAGATCAGAGATCATCAGCTGGGCACAATTCAAAATACAGGCCAATGGTGAATTTTTTACTTGTAGACAGAACAGTTCTGTCGTCTGATTTATTCTACTGAGATGTATCTTTGGTAGAATTGTCAGATTTAGCAACTAAAAATATAGGTCATCACTTACATTTGGGTTTCATATAAAAAGCAAATAATTTTCATATAAGTATGTTGCAAATATTACATGAAGCACATGTATACCACACATACACACATATGTACATATATCTATACACATATGCATATGCATATATATATATATATATGTGCTTCATTTATCTGAAATTGAAATTTAGTTTGGTGTTCTGTAAGTTATCTGGCAGCCCTAGGTTCTGGAATCAGAAACCGACACAGGCATAGAGACCAAAGAGCTGGAAGGGTTCTGACAACAACTGGTAAAAGTGACCAAAACTCAGTCAATGTTGGGGAGTAGGGGGAGCCAAAGGTCTGGATAAAGGGAGACACTGATATTTCCAATGCTGCTTTATGCCACACACAGTGCTGAATTTTTCTCTTTGTTTTATTCTCAGTAGAAAATGTACAGAGAAATGCAATCAAACTATTCAATATAACGTGGGTGTCACCTGACTTAGTAGCACAGTTTATAGCATCCTTCTACTTTCTGTTTGCATCACCTCTTCCTCTGGTGTTGAGATCCTGCATAGTTTTTTTTGGCTTCCACACTCACCCAGACATGTTTTAGGTATTTCTCTCCCTAGCACCACACACAAAAAAAGAAATTTGAAATCTGTTCCATGCCCTCTATCTTCTCAGTTTCTTATAAAGTGGTTAGAGCTAATTCCGTAGACTAAGTCATGCTGTCTTAATGGATGGTGATAGTTTAAATTACCAACACACATGAACAGGGTCTTTAGGGACTTTATCTTGACTTAGTGGCTAAAGTGTGAATCTCTAGCAGTTAGGGAGAGGATATTTTCCAAATAGGGTGCCTCTTCCTGTTTTTAAAGTCATGCCATATTGAATATTGCTAAGAAGTAGAGATGGCTCTATTTTCAGAGAATGGGAAAAGTTTTGGACTCCTGCGTTACATTTAGGCTAACTTTCAAATGATAGTCTGTGTTCTCCTGGAGAATTAACACATAGCCACTACCTACCCTGTTACTTAGGGCTGCCTTGTGAGTTTTGATCTCACACATTTCATCAAATTCTGAAAGGCTGCCTTTCTCAATCCTGATGGCAATATTCCAAATCACTTCCTGCCCTCCCCCCAACAAAAAAAAAAAAAAAGAGAGAGAGAGAAAAGAAGAAAGAAAAGGAACACTCACTGAACTCACTGATATATACCCTAAAGCAACACACAAGAATCTGGTTATAATATAAACACAGCTCCATGATTTTCAGATGAGAAAGGCTATAAAATGTGCAAATGCCAAGTGTCATTATAATCACAGAGTTTGTCTTGCTAAAGAAGCTCATAATTTCTCAGACATTTACAACAGCTATTTCTGCCCCCATGGAGATGAGTTATAATCAAATGCAACCACAGGCCATTGTCTCTGAGCCAAACTCCAAGGCAACCTCCATTAACAATTACCAGCATTTTTCATTTGTCCTTATTTTGTGTAGGGATTATATCTGGGGAGCAGGACACCAGACCAAAGCACTGCACTATTTAGTGAGGCTGTGCTGTTACCAGATTTTAATCTAAGAACATACTACTACTATGATTGGCATTTGTGTGGACAAAGGAATGATAACAATTTACAGCTGAAAACCTCTTTATTTTCCCTCTTGACTATTTATACTTGCTCTTCTCTCTCCCTATTTCTTTCTGTCTAGTTTTCCCTTCCTATGTTTTTCTTCCTGTCTTATTCTCGTCTCTTCTCTCCCTTCTCTCTCTTTTTTCTCTCTTTATTTCTTTCTGTGTGTTAGTGCTGGGACTCTTATTGTTAATGCCAGAGGACTCTTCTTGAACTGACAACTGAATTGCCAGTGTGAATTTCCAGTGCTCTGGTTTATTTTCATTCAGAGTTGTTTTGGTAGGATTTCAAACTGTATTTACAAAACAGGAGAAAACGAGCCCATTAATCTCCTTTGCCTTCTCATTCTAACATTCCCACCTGCTCTATTTCGTCAAACTCTTTTTTTCTCTCTCTCTTTTTCAGAAATAGACTTTGAAAATAGACTTTGGTACTAATAAAATTAAGCTGATAAAGTTGTGTCAACTGGAATCCCAAGATGTGTAGGGTCTGATTATCATCCCTACTCCTGTTTTGTGATCACTCGAGTCTCCCATGTAGGTGAGAGCCCTGTAAAGACGAGAGGAGAACTTTGCACAGGATGCCACTTTTATGTGTAGACGTTTAACCCAGTTTGTCCTTGCCCACATGTTTCTATAGCTTTGTCTTTTACTCTCCCCCTTGTCATTTGATCATTTTTTTCCTATTCAAAGGCTTCATTCCTATACTGCCAATTTACTTCTTGCTACTGGATCATCTCCATCAGTCTCAAGACATGTTATAATCTTAAAAGGAAACAAACAAACAATAAGAACAAGAAGGAATCTTCCATTAACCCACATTTCACTCCAGCTACTGTCTCATTTCTCTTCTCCCTTTGTGGCAAAACATTTCAAAACATTGTCTATATTTATGTGTTTGTATCTTTTATGCACATACCCTTTCATGCTCTTCTGAACCAATAGTCATCCCCATTGGTTCAGTGTCAAGGCCACCACTAAGTTATTAAATCCAATGGCCAATTCTTATGACTTTGTTTATCTGTAGAAACGTACTCAGTGTGGACAACTGGAGACTAACAGTATAAAGAAAATAAACTTTTCATAGAAAAGAAGGCTTGATTCAAAAATAATGAGTCAGTACTGGAACAATGAGGTGAGTTGATGTCTTAAATCCTAGTTCTTGTTTGGTGCCCATCGACTGAGAATTGAGACAATGAATGTAGGATTATAAAATTGGAAAAGTCAGAAGCCAAAAGTACCATTTTAATGATGTTGCCATGGGACACTGAGGGTAGAATTGTGGAACAGTGGCACTGGAAAAATTTTTGCAATAATGATAATAACATTAAGGATGGCATCTCCATATTGGTGATGCTTGAACATTGTTTTGCAGAAGTACTTGTGGAATCAGAATGAGGGGTATTGTTCATTTGCTTAGAGCGATTTACTAACTATTTTATCTATGTTCTTCAATATAGTGCATATGGCCTATTTCTTAACCCAAATCGATTTAATAGCATGTAAATCCATTTATTGCAAGATTGTGTATTGACACTTGAGAGTATTGCTGCTTTCTGGGTTGCTGAATTGTCACAGGGAGAGCTCACAGGGAGAGCTTTAGCTTGTTATCCATAGTCAGGAGTTCTGTCTGTATTTTTACCCTTTTTCTTCTCTACTCTGATTTGGTTGTCATTTCGTATTGTCAGAGTTTTTATTGCTTCTAATCTATTGTGAATTGAGAAAACAAAAACAAGTGTGTGAAATTGTGTCTAAAATAAGCCAAAGAAGATCTAATTGAAGACCATATGTCTTAGTCTGCTTTGTGTTGCTATGACAAAATACCACAGATTGGGTAATTTACAAAGAACATAAATTTATTTCACATAGCTCTATAGGCTGGGAAGTCCAAAATCAAGTTGCCAGTGCATTTGATTGTCTAGTGAGGGTTTGGTCTCTGTTTCCAAGATGGCACCTTGAACATTTTGTCCTCTAAAGGGGAGAAATACAGAAAGCAGGATAAAAAAGACAAACTACCTCTGCAATCCCTTTTAGAATAGCATCTAATCCCATTCATAAGGAAAGAGCTCTCACGACTCATCACTTTCCAAAGGCGACACTTTCCAATACTGTTGCATTCGGAATTAACTTTCAACATTATTTTGGAGGGGAAGAAGCATTCAAACCATATACCGTGAGAATGACAAAATAAAGTTTGCATTTTTTTTTTTTTTGAAATAGTCTTGCTCTGTAGCCCAAACTGGAGTGCAGTGGTGCAATCTCAGCTCACTGTAACCTCCACCTCCCAGGTTCAAGGAATTCTCCTACCTCAACCTCTGGAGTAGTTGGGACTACAGGCATGCACCACCACGCCCAGCTAATTTTTGTGTTTTTAGTAGAGACGGGATTTCACCATGTTGACCAGGCTGGTCTTGAACTCCTGACCTCAAGTGATCTGCCCACCTTGGCCTCCCAAAGTGCTGGGATTACAGCCCTGAGCCACTGCGCCTGGCTGAAATTTTTGATTTTTAAGACCTTTAACTTCTCTAATCTGCCTAGCTAAGCACATATTCCCTTACTTATTTATATCATATGTAGTTTCATGCCTAGATGTTTATGTCCCACTCAGTATCATAAAACTGACTAGAGATTAAGTTTTAGAAGAGAATTCCATTCCAACTATCAATTTCACCTGAGTTCTACAACCCAGGTTAATCTCCCATCCTCTCAGGTACTACTACTTTAAATGTCTAAAATATATTGGCACATGGTACAGCCCTCCTTATATCTTTATCTTTCTCTAAATTTACACAGTCTCTGGAAGTAATTTGTGGGCACCTTGAGGTCAGAAACCAGTTTCATCTCATTTCATTTTATTTTACTTTGTTTTAGATATTTATATATACCTTGTTCTAAAAAAAGATTTAAAGTGACTAAAAAATTACTCACAATTCTGAAAAATAAATGCATAAATAATGAAAAATTAGGAGGACAGAAAGTCCTGGTAGAAAACAGGATGAATTCAAGGGTGAGATTGATACATACAAGTGTTTTCTGTGGGGTTCTCTGCAATGCTCTAGATAGGTTATTATGCGTCATCTTTCTAACAGCAGACTCAAATATGAATTCTTGGTCAGGCACTTGGTTTACAATAGATATAACACAGATAAACAAATAAACAATAACGCCCAGTTGCTCAGGGACAGCCTACTTATTTCTCATTTTCAGAAATAATGTCTCTAGGGGTCTTTATAAACCTTATGCTGTGTCAGGTAGTGAATAAAGTTTTTTTGTTTGTTTGTTTTTGTTTTTGTTTTTTGAAATGAAGCCTTGGTCTGTTTCCCAGGTTGGAGTGCAGTGACCTGATCTCGGCTCACTGCAACCTCTGCCTTCCGGGTTCAAGTGATTCTCTTGCTTCAGCCTCCCAAGTAGCTGGGATTACAGGCATGCTCCACCACACCTGGCTAATTTTTGTATTTTTAGTAGAGACTGGCAAAGTTTTTTACAGCATCTCCACATTAAGTATCAGCCAAAGAGTTTCATCTAGCTGTTTTGTATAATGGCCTTAAGCTCAGGCTAAGGCACACGATCAAGAATTAGATTTTCTACATTGTTATGCTCACATTGATTCAGGCCATTGATATAGACAATATTCAAAGGAAAAACAAGCTGCAGGATGCCTCTAGAATAAGCCAGCACACAAATTGAACGCACAATATACATACTCTGTGAATGTTCGTTTCAGATTAGTTTGTGCTTTTATTTGGCTCTGGGAGTAAATGGGACATTTCTAATGAGTGCTCATCATTTTGGCAGCCAGACTACTCACAGATGATATGAGCCGCTAACCACCAGGGACAATGTTTGCCCAGATGTGACTCTATCTTATGCTACAAAGCATTGTAAATGTCAAACCCCTGGTTGGTATGCAATTCTCCGTTTACCATACACAAAGCCTGCTGGAGAACAAAAGGTGCCAGATATGGATGTGTAAATCATTATAACGGGACCAACAGATCAACAACATCCCCCCTTAGAAATAGGATGGCCTGAGGTCACGCTTCTTAGATCACTAGCCCCTTTTCAAAATGTCCTTTTTTGTTGGTCCTGTTTTTCAAGAGGCACCACGGGCTTTTTGTAATTAAAGTTGTATTGATTTTGTATTTTAAAAAAGAATTATAAAAAGACTAGCATGAACCAGAACAAAGGCAGATAATGGATGGTAAACATGAGGAAAGATAACAGTCCAGCAATGCGCTCGTAATAATTCCCATATACCTGCTTTCCAAAGTTGATTCAGATGCTACTTTGTTTTAAAAGCTATCCTGTGTACCAGCAATTTTCAGCAGCGATCCTAGGCCCTTACTTAGGTTGATTATAGCAATTTTGCTACATCATGATATAGCAAATTGCTTTATTTTTGCTATATCATGCTATATTATGATTGCGGTCTTTTTATTTTCCAAATCTTTAATTAATTTTAAAAGAAAGGTTTATTCCAGGATGGCAATACTGTGGTTGAAGCTGGTGGCGTGAAGATAAAAGAACTCTTTAGAACTTCAGGATTCTTCATTGTTCGGGCATTGCTGCCCACCTGCAGAGGGTCAGGCTGACATATCTTCTGGAGGCATATGGAGGTAATGGTTAACTCTGCTACAGTGAAGACCGGGGTAAATTGAGTGCACTAAAGAGAAAACCCTGAGCACTTCTGCAGCTTTGCATCTGGAGTCTGGTAGGACCCTTCAGTCTCTTTTGGGACATTAATTATAATGTGTAATGCTAATTTCAAATCTGTGGATAGACAGAAGTCATCAGAAAAGGTATGCCAGAAATCTCCCCAACTCCAATCCCCTGAAGATGTCTCCTGAGTTACATCTGTGTTCTCACCAGGATATGTCAATGGTCTGATCTTCTCAGTCTGTGGCTGCACTGTATGTCATCTGCCATGTTCTTCCTGTCTCTCTTATTCTCCTTCACTGACTCACGTCTTCTGTCTGAAGAACATTTGAGGGGGCCTTAGCCTTGCTGTCACTCCCATGACCAACCAAGACAGTGCCACATCTGGGGTGGTAGGATCTCCTGCCATTTCCAAAGCCACTCAACTGTATAGTTTTCCATCTAGGCTGTTTTCCAAGAGAATGAGGATATCACCCCTCTCTGCCACACTTCATCAACATTTCTCATCTTGACCTCTATAGGACTGCTGTTTCCTCATTTGAAATCAGTAACTTTACTAACTACACTTGGGCATCAGGTCATGTAACTGAACTACGGGCAGAGATCAGGCTGCTGTCTCTGCTTTCTCTTCTTTTCTGCCCTTTTACTGCCTCCCCTACCTTACTCCCCAGGGACTCATGCACAAATACCCTCTCCATTTCAGTCAAAACCTAAAGTCTTTTGCAAATCAATTTGGATAAATGAACTGGTGTGATTTGAATATCAGTTTGTGTAGAAGATTGAAACTAAAGAGAAAATGGGATGTTAGATTAGCAATGGTTTCCATATAGCTATCTGGTGCTTACCAGCTAGCATGCATAATGGGGAGTTGACTAAAACAATCAGATGGATTGCTGGAATAACTAAATGAAAAGGATTGATGTGACACTTGTGTAAATTTTTTTTTTTTTTTTTTTTTTTTTTTTTTTTTTGAGACGGAGTGTCTCGCTCTGTCGCCCGGGCTGGAGTGCAGTGGCCGGATCTCAGCTCACTGCAAGCTCCGCCTCCCGGGTTTACGCCATTCTCCTGCCTCAGCCTCCCAAGTAGCTGGGACTACAGGCGCCCGCCACCGCGCCCGGCTAGTTTTTTTTATTTTTTATTTTTTTAGTAGAGACGGGGTCTCACCGTGTTAGCCAGGATGATCTCGATCTCCTGACCTCGTGATCCGCCCGTCTCGGCCTCCCAAAGTACTGGGATTACAGGATTGAGCCACCGCGCCTGGCAGACACTTGTGTAAATTATAGGGAGAAACTTTAGCACTTTGAGTCAGGAAACCTGTGACCTAGTTACAGCTCTACTACCCACTAGTTGTGAGACCCTAAAAAATATAATTAAATTTTCTGGGCATAACCTTCCTTTTTCTATTAAATGTGATAAAATATACTCTCTCGAAGTCACTTCTTGCTCTCTGCTTCTAGAAGAATGAACTCCTATGCGGATTCTTTAGTACAAAACAAGGATATATTTATTTTCTAGGTATAGCTTTGAAACCTTCTTAGATCCTTAGGAGAAAGTCCATAGGCAGTCACTAAATCAATATTTAAGGAATATCTGCTTCAAGCAAGGCCTTATGCAAAATACCATGAAAAAAACCAAAGACTCTTAGGACGTGGTCTTTTCTGTAAAGTTATTTTAAGAGATAAAAGAGCCATGAATGTAAATGAAGTCAATCTCTGACTTCTGTGGCCAAGGGAATGGAGTATAGTTCTCTGTACTTGCATGGGATGATGTGACAAGAGAGGTTCTGGGACTGGGAATGGGCCATGCTAGGACTCTGGTAGAAGGAGGAAAGTGCGCAGCCGTGTTGGTAGGAAAGAATCAGTAGAACAAATTGGGATGTCTCTGCTGGAGGTGGTTTTCCAGGAGGAGAAAGCCCGGCTGGCTGGTGGCAATTCTGGGATTCTGAGGGAAGACATTTGGAGTTCATCCCATTCACTCTAAGGAGCAATCAGAGGTTTCTGTTTTTACCAGGAGAGTGAACAACTGTTTTCTGGAGACAAAGGTTTTCCTGTGAAGAGTGAATGTTGATTTCATATTAACCTTTAAATTCTGAGGTGATGCTGAGAAAATCTGACTTAGAAAAATAAAGGAATGACATCACCAGAATCTTTTAAAAACATCTATGAAGGTAGTTTGAAAAAGCTCATGAGGAGCGTCTTCTCGGGGAGAAAGAGATGAAGAAACAAACATGAATATAAACTCTACATTTGGTTTGTGCCTTAAAGCCATTGGCATTAATTAAGATTCTATGGCTTCCAAACAATTATGACATAATTAAAGTAAGATTCTTTCTACAGTAAAACGATAAGAAATGACTTTTAGAAACCATGGGAACCATTAAAATGGCACATCAGTATCAAAATGAGCAATATTTACTCGTATTAGCACTATTAAAATGCCTTTTGAAGACAAACTTGGGCAATTATTACTCAGAAAAACTCACATTTGGAGATATAGAACAGTGACAATTAATTCCCACACTCTATATATCTCTCTTTTTTGTGTTTGACAGAACAGAGTCTTTAAGAGATTCTATTTTAATGGCATTGAATTAGCAAGAAATTCAAACAGAGAAAGGGCACTTAGCAGGAGGTTGGTATTCAAGGAGACACAGCCTTCATTATTATTATTGTTATTTTTATTATTATTCTTACTCTTTTGGAGGTGCTAAAGCTCCACTTGTGGGATTGGAACATGCACAAATAAGTTCAGTCTCTGGCTCATAAACTTTCTCTAATGGGTGTAGCACACCCTTAATTAAAATGGACAATGCACAGCTAAGCTGGATGATTATGCAGGTCTAATAGATGGAGCACTGGGGACTTGGGTCATTGGTTTGGATCAATTGGTGAGCTTGTGTCCAACTGGTCAAAAGCATCTTGCAAAACAAAGGCCTTCCAGTGAATTTTGAGGCCCTAAATTCTGAACTGGCGAAAACATTACTCCAATTAAAGACAGCCTTAGTAGAGATCAAAGATGGCTTATTTTCTTTCTAGTATATGTGAGTTTAAACACATGCACAGGAGGTGTGTATGTGGAGGTGAGGAATAATTAAAATGAGAAATAGACAAAAGACTGTGAGGAGTCGATCATTTCCACTCAGTGGGACCATCAGATTAAATCATGGTGGCCCTTAGGAGAGATGTACTTAAGGAAGAATGGGAACTTAGGTGCCACTTACAGCCCCCAATCACATTCCAGCGTTTATTTTAAAGACTATAATGAGACTGTTTCTGAAAGAGAAAGCAAATTTTCTCCAAAATTGTTAATTATTCTAAAATAGATGTGGAATATATAAAATAAGAGCGGGATGAATGAGAAGGGAACAAACACTATACACCTTGAATGAAATCTGGTTATGTTCTTTTTTTTTTTTTTTTTTTTTTTTAAGATGGAGTCCCACTCTGTCACCCAGGCTGGAGTGCTCTTGAGTAGCTGGGATTACAGGCATGTATCACCATGCCTGGTTGATTTTTGTATTTTTAGTAGAAGAGGGGTTTTGCCATGTTGGCCAGGCTGCTCTCAAACACCTGATCTCAGGTGATCCACCCGCCTCAGCCTCCCACAGTGCTGTGATTACAGTCATGAGGCACCGTGCCCAGCCTGGTTATGATTCTTAAAAAATATACATGGAAGGGACTAGAAGACATAACACCTGCTACTCTCACTGACCAGTTATGAGGCCTGTCTATGTGCTGAAATTTCCCTGATTTTTCATTTTTGTAAGGGCTGAATGAACTGGTCTTAACAATTGTGTATACAATTTTAATGCTATACAACATGAAAATGAAAGCACATTTTCTGTAGTTCTGAAGGCAAATTTTAAAGTGAAGTAAGAAATTCCCAAAGTCATCTAAGACTGCCAATGTTATAACTATGGTAGATTTTTAGTTAAGTATTTTCTGTGTTTTAATGTTGCTGATGTCAAAAAGGTCACCAGGTTGTAGAGAAAATAGTCTTAGATTTCAAAAGTGAAGAATCCAAACTAAGGAGGTGTTATGTCAGCTCCTAAGCTCTCAGAAGGCATAGCTGGGAAGGCAGCAGCACTCAGCAGGCAGGGTGGAAGATGGAATGCCTCCCTGGAAAGTTGGGTGGTGGGCTTGGTTACTTACTAGTGAGGATCCAAAAACACAATTCACATTTGGTATATGACTTTTCATGGTTGGAATGACATTTGTGTGCACGGTTTTCTGCTTAGACTTTAAGATCCTAGGAGGCAGAAGGCAGGTCTGATAAACTTTTTGTATATAGGGCTTAGATCTGCCCTTTTGATACTTGTAGGATCTCTGGGCTCTTCTGAGTTCAGATTTCAGAATGACTGGCCCTATAGATTCAGAACCATTTTGGAAACAGAAGGAGTACTGATAGTGATGAAATGAAGAAAGCCTATTTCTTGATCTGTAACTATTCACAGCTCACTTGAGGAAAAAAGTTGTCTACATGAAAGAAATAGAGAACAATGATGATCAGTCTAAAAGCCTTTACCTGTTCAGTGGAGTCTCTTTTTCACCTGTTCTCACTGATAATTCTTCTCCCCCACCACGTTATCTTACCTATTTTCTTATTTGTTTAAGCGTTCCCTTTTCCATCTCTTGGAATGCCTTCTTTCCTACTCTCTGCTGGTCCATTTTATCCCACTTGGAATTTTTACCTTCTTCATGCTCCTGTAGTACTTAGAAACCATACCCCAAAGTTAATTCTTTAGTCATGCACTCATCTGACTTACCCTATAATTTTTTTGTGCCTGTTAGCTTTGTCTTCCTGGGGATGTTAAAGCCTCATGGATGGCAGAGTTTCTCTTATACTTTCCTGTGGCATTGCACAATGTTGGACACATAATTTTTATGACAGATAGATTACCACCGAATAAATACTTTTACAGAATATTTACAAATATAGAATATTAATTAGGTTATGCTAGGCTAACTTATGCTAGGCTATGCTGAGATAAGAAACAACACACGGCCTGGGGCAGTGGCTCACACCTGTAATCGCAGCACTTTGGGAGGCTGAGGCAGGTGGATCACCTGAGGTCAGGAGTTTGAGACCAGCCTGGGCAACATGGCAGAATCCCATCTCTACTAGAAATATAAAAATTAGCCAGGTGTGGTGGTGCATGCCTGTAGTCCCAGCTACTCAGGAGGCTGAGATGGGAGAACTGCTTGAACCCAGGAGATAGAGGTTGCAGTGAGCCAAGATCATGCCATAGCACTCTAGCCTGGGCGAAAGAATGAGACCCTGTCTCAAAAAAAAAAAAAAAAAAAAAAAGGAACAACATACAAATTTCAATGGCTTAAAATAGCAAAGGCTTATTTTTCACTCACCCAAGGTTTCCTGCAAATCCTGCTGTCTGTAGGGCAGTTATCCTCCACATAGTAGCTCAGTTTTACATTTCATTCATGGCATAGAGGCAGAGAAGGGTATCATGCAGGAGAGTGTTATACACGTGATAAAATATTTCCACCATCTCTGCTTACAGTTCATTGGTTAAGGAGAATCAGAGGGTGATGCCAAGCCCAAAGATTTAGGAAGGGACCAACCCTTCGATGGCACAGAAAGAGAAGAGCTAGGAATACTGATAAGCAGCTCTAGTATTTTCACATATAAAAACTGGTAGCAGACCTCAAACAGTGAAAAAACAAGCACTTAGGATTCTATAAAGAGCACTAAATGCCAGAAAAACTGATGAAAATAAGCCAGAGAAAGAATTCAGAGGCAAAAATATGTGTCACGTGATTTTGGTAAGTGAAGTTGAGGAATGATGTTTTTAGTGTGATGTTTCATTTATATTTTAGAAAACAAAATCAAACTGATTATTACATTGAGGTTGAATCAAAAAGGGGGGAAGCTATATCAAGAATATGAATAAAAAACTAATAAACATATTAACAAATGAAATAAGTGTGACATTTGATGACAGCAAGACAGGTTGCAAATTAAATTCATGAAATAAAAAAAAAGCCTTATGTGAAAAACCAAAGTAAAAAAAAATGGCTAATTAGATGGTAACATAGACTTGGAATGAGCAGCATCTGTCAAGGAAAGATAAGCAAACACCTTGAATTATTGAGTGTATACAAATCAGCATGTCTCCACTCATTCCTGTCAAGGTTACCAGGAGCCAGACAAAGAGATGAATGACACACACCTTCATTATTTAGACCAATTCTCTGCTCTGGCTGGAGGTGATTGGGTTGCCCAGATAAACCATTTAATGTTTATCCCCAAGCAGTGGGCCAGATAGCAATTTATCTCATTTGGTCTCTAAAGGAACTTGAAATAGAGAGAGAAAGACCATGAAACTGCCAGCTCTGTTATCCAAGCATCTGAACTCTGCATCAGATTGGTCTCTGACCATTTGCTTGATTGAACTGTTGCTTACTATATTAGCATATTCTAAATGTTAAAAACATTTTTATATATGTAGATGTGGCCAGAAAGAATACCTAAGTCTGGGGGGAGTGCCTCTTGGAAAAAAGTGAACCATTCTATTAGGTTGTTTTGACACAATATACCATCTCTGGGATAGCTTAAATATAGACTATTAAAAACAGAAGTCTGTATCCCCAGGAAACAAACCTGACAAAGCAATTAGTCAAAACACAGAATATTTCTACAGCCAAGTCAGTCATGGATGACATTGCTTATAGGTTACCAAACAGTGAAATAAAAACTAATAAAATTTTAGAATATGTCTAACATACAGATTTCTAGCACCATTTGAGCTAATCATGCCAATTGTTGCCTATATTCTCCCCTCCTCCTTTTCATGATATGTTGACTTTTACTTTGTAGAAAGTGTCTTTGTCTAGTAGTTTTTGAATGTCTCGCTAAAACTATCCCCTTTGGGATTTTTATCTCCCTTTGCCTCCAACCATAATATTTTATGGCTTTGGGTGTTAATTAATTATAGTTCTCTTTGCATGTGAGGGCGTTTGGAGATAGTTCTGCTGTTTTAATTTATGTCTTTTTCCCAATTAAATGGAAAATCCTGGTTGGTAAGAGACATAATTTTCTTTGTGTTTGTATCCTACCCCTGACACAATTCATGACACAGTGCCTTCTACATCATAGGCACTCCATGAATGCTTGTTGGGGTGCATTGAAAAGTCAAGCCCATTGTGAGTAAAACCACATCCTGATAACTTAATGCCATGCACATACTACCTTTGAGCTATCTTCTTTCCATAAGGCCGATTATTTATTTCCAATGACACAGGTAGCACCTCTTTTAGGCTTATTCCCAAAAGAGACCACAGAGATATGAATAAAGAAATCTTTGGCTCTCCTCTGTAGGTTGGCCATGTAGGGTTTCCACATACAAAAGTTATAAACCACTAGAGACAAAATTTTAAAAGCAGCAAAATATGTGGTTCATATCATATCAGAAACATTATGGAAGTTTACTTCAGGAAGAGGTTCATGCAAACTGAACAGGAAACTAGAATTCTTGCTAGTGAGGCCCCCAGTTAGAAACTCATCTCAGCCACATGTTCACAGTCCAATGTCAATGTCCAGCCATTCTCAAATATGTCAAAAATAACATTGGCAGTAGTATTTAACCATAAAGGAAAAAGAGATCTAGTTTTCTTTGAAGGTTATATTATCAGCAGTCATATTGAGAGAAGAAAATACCAAAAAAAAAAAAAGCACATGAAATTGTGGAAGAAGCCTTCTGTATCACTTATTACTTATCAGTTATTCAGATTCTAAGTGATATGTAAACACACATGTATGACCTCAAGAAATCTCTCTTTATGGTCAAGAAGACTAATGAAGGAAAGTTTTTAGAAACAGTTTTATCACAGTCAAACACACAAATCCTGTGTTAGTTCTATCTCCCTCCTCCATAGTATCTGCTAGTTAACTGTGAATGGTGTAAGCTCTGGCCAAGTATCATCATTTCAGATCTCTGAAAATAAACATTTTGCACCTTTTCTGTGACGGATTTTTTAACACTGCACTTTGAGGAAATGTTTATAGAATAAATTTTACACTGATTAGATTAATAAGCATTGTCTCTCATGCCCAAATTTTCTAAATAACCAAAGCTCATTTACATATCAATTTATCCTTAGAATTAAAAAAAATGCTTGTGCTTACATTAGTATATACAGTCTGTCTTCTGTATGTGTAAGTTCTGCATTCACAGATTAAATCAACCTTGCCTCAAAAATATTCGCCAAAAAAAAAAAAAAAATGGATGGTAGTGTCTGTACCGACTACATACTGGCTTTTTTCTTTTTCATTATTCCCTAAACAATACAGTAGAACAACTATTTACACAGCATTTACATTCTATTAGGTATGAGAAGTCATCTAGGGATGATTTAATGTGTATGGGAGGATGCGTGTAGGTTATATACAAATGCTATGCCATTTTATATAAGGGACATGAGCATTCGCAGATTTTGGTATCTGCAGGGGCTCCTGAAACCAAACTTCCCAGATATCAAGGAACAACTGCGTTGATAACTAGGTTGGCATTCAAAAGACTAGATATTCTTGGAACTTTTAAGATAATTATCAAACACAAGCATAATTATAGTTTAAGTAAAACTGTGTGTCTCTCCATGTCTCACACTTTTCTGATTCTGTGTATCCTTCAATGGCACTGCTTTTGAGACTCTATTACGCATCTCCTATTCTCCCTCCTCGATAGTGGGTTCTTTAAGGACAGGCGCTGTGGATTCCTCATCGTCTTTGTGCAACACCCTGTCTTCAGCAGTATTAGGTAAATCCTTGCTGAATGAACTGATCCAAGTTGGTCCGTGGTCTTGACTGATAAAAATCCTTGATCAAAGTTGGTTTTCCTTCAAACATAAAAAAAAAGAATGAACAAAGCTGAAAACATTGCTTTGGGTTGAAGAATGCCTAGAGCAGAGAAGACAAATTAAAAAATGAAATTATCACCACACTCCAGCTGTTTCTTTTTCACCTGTTATGAACCTTGGCTTAGAGAAGAAAAGTTAAATGTAATTTTTCATAAGGGATCAAACATACCCTTTTCTCCTATTAGCTGTATTCTTGGGTAGAATAGTGAGGCTATTTTTTCACTGAATTGCACTTTGGCTCTGCATTCTTTTTCTTCTGGACAGGTTTACTAACGTGCTTTCAGGTGACTGATACAATAACCTACTAGTCTATGGCAGTGGGTCCTAGCCCCACTCAGTTCCTGAGGCCCATTTGCTCCATGGTCTTTACTTCAACAGGACCAGCTGCCATTGGCTTCATTTGGTGAGCCAGTTGCTCAATCATAACATCTGTGGAACCCTATGGAGGAACCCCTAGTATGTGTCTGACGTGAGGTGAAAATGCTTCTACATGACATGATGGACCTTGTATTTAGGAAGTACAGTGTGTCAGTCCATGGGCCCTCTTACTTTTTCAGTTAAGCTCCAAAGCTTCAGGGATAAAGGTAATAAAAGACCACACTGGCTGCAGAGGAGTGAGTAGCCCTCCCTTTTTATTTTAGTCAGCACTTCTGGTTTATTGCACTTTGCCTTTCTAAAATTGTGAGCTTTTCTGTAGCCTTTTAAAGACATGCCATCCTGCCAGCTGGCTGCATGGTTGGTTCTCATCCTTTATCTACTCTTTAGTGGTTTTAATTTTTTCTTAACCTGGAAACTCCATGGAATAAATCCTGCTTTAAGTTATGTAACTTATTTGTGTATCTTTTTAATGAACCAGATCTGCATGGAAAAACACAAAAATAGCTGGGAGGAAAAAAAAAAAAAAAAAGCAGAAATAAACAAAACAAAACAAAAATCCCCACATCTACTTTTTCTCCAATTAGAGCCAACAGTTTACCAGCATTGGAGCACATTTCTGGCACCAGCCAGCCTATGTTTGTTTTTAATACCACTGTGCCTTGTCATATAATATAACAGCTTTTTATTTTCAATGATATTAACTGTCTGCAGGGAGAAAGAGGCAGAAGACCTCTCCAGGACCTGAGAGTCTTATAAATAAATGAGTTTTTTAACCTCTGCTGTAATACAGATATCTTTTCAATATAATATTAAGACCCTTTGTGACAGGATCTGTCATTTTAAATACAAAAATACTATGCCCATGGAATAAAAATACTTACTTGGCAGATGAAAAATATTTATGCTCCATTTTTACTTCCTGTGGCTGACAGTACAGAATTCTTTGTTGTTTTACCCTGTTATAATCACAGGGGATAAATGAGAAGGAAAGACATGGCCAAGCTATAATCAGGTGGGTGCCAGCAGATTGAGGGTAAATCTCATTGCCAGAAACTCTTGGAAAGCCTCATTTCCTCAGCCCTCAGTCATCTTCATCAAAAAGTATAACATAACTGGACATCTCTGGAAATACTCATGAGTTCCAGGAAGTTCTACATAAACAATGAAAATTATAATAAGCATCAGTAGGCTTATCATTGAGTTCACTTCTTTCCCTCTCAAAATATCCTTCTTGCAGAAATAGAGAAGACCTCTGATTAACGTCATAAACGTCAACCAACTGCAACATTTGCTGGGGTATGGAATTGTCAACACTGGGTACTTTGGCCAACATTAATAACTAGACATTTTTGGAGAGATACTATGTAAGAAGCCCTGTGCATGATACTATTGTGGATATAAAAAGGTATACCTGCTCTGAAGAAGCTTATATCAACCACATTTAAATAAAATTTAATATTCCCCAATTGAAATACATATCAAATTTTTGTGGCAATTCAAAATCGAAACAGAATATTCTGTGTATCACACAGTACCAAAAGGTTAGTACAAATGTGTATTGTGAGATTGGAGATAAGTAAGATGTCTGTGTTCTTTAATCTGTGAAAATTTTATAATAAGATCAAAAAAGAATGAGAAAAGTTAAATTATAAGAATTGGAGGGAGTCTCTTTTAGCCAACGCTGGCTCAAGAGGCTGCCTGATTCTTAAAATTAAAAAAAATATGTATTTGACAGATGTTAGATGGATGGATAGATAGATAGGAGATGACCATTTCAGATGGGCTATTGGGCACTTTTTTGTTTGTTTGTTTGTTTGTTTTGTTTTGTTTTGTTTTGTTTTTGAGACGGAGTCTCGCTCTGTCGCCCAGGCTGGAGTGCAGTGGCTGGATCTCAGCTCACTGCAAGCTCCGCCTCCCGGGTTTACGCCATTCTCCTGCCTCAGCCTCCTGAGTAGCTGGGACTACAGGCGCCCGCCACCTCGCCCGGCTAGTTTTTTGTATTTTTTAGTAGAGACGGGGTTTCACCGTGTTAGCCAGGATTGTCTCGACACTTTTAAAGGATGACGGTGTGTTCTAATACAGTGATTAGCTTGAAATGACAATAATGGTAACAGCTAATATTTTTTCACTAAAACTAAGTGTATGTAAATTCAATATCTTTTAAAATTATAGTTATTATTTATGATACTTTTGATAGAGTGAACTAGATTGAGTTAATTAACAGTTATTTAATTACAACTGAGGAAACTGAGGTTCAGGTAATTTAAGGGACTTTCTCAGTAGTGCAGGTGGTAGCAATACTTGTTTCAGAACACAGAACTTCTTTTTTTTTTTTTTTTTTTGAGACAGATCTCACTCTGTTGCCCAGGCTGGAGTGCCTGGTGTGATCTTGGCTCACTGCAATCTCCACCTCCCAGGTTCAAGCAATTCTCCTGTCTCACCCTCCCCAGTAGCTGGAATTACAGGTGCACGCCACCACGCCTGGCTAATTTTTGTATTTTTAGTAGAGGCAGGGTTTTGGCATGTTGGTTAGTCTGGTCTTGAACTCCTAACTTCAGGTGATCTGTCTGCCTCGGCCTGCCAATGTGCTAGGATTACAGGCGGGAGCCACTGCGTGTGGTCAGAACTTCTAATTTCTAAAGATTTGGCATCTAATACAGTGCAGTTTTATATCAAGAAAAAAGTATAATAATAATAAGAGGAGATGAAAGAGGAAGGGGAGAAGGAGAAAAGAAAGGAAGTGGAAAGAGAATAGGGAGGGGAGGAGGAAACAAGAGGAAAAGAAAAAAAAGAGGAGAAGGAGAAGGAAAAGGAGAAAAAGAAGAAGCCGCCGCTACCACTGAGGCCATCATCTTGTAGACATAGAATATCAAAGGCCATTAGCTACAGGGAAATTCCAGAGGACGACACAAGAAAAAGGAGTCAAACAATCAAGCAGAACACATCTGTTTATTACTTTTTTCTTGTTTTTTTTTCTTTTTCTTTTGAAGAGTTGTACTGCGATTATTAGCTCTTTTGACTAGATGTGATGCCAGACTGTCTTTGGTCCATTCCCTTTTGTTATCTCGGAAGAGAATAAATGAAGAGTAGTTCTCAGTCATTGCAGCTGAGGCATCATGACTGTAATGGGATTAACAAGATGATAATTCACCTTTTGCCAAGACCACAAACTAATAGCAAGTAAGTCAACTGATGCTGCATGTCATTCAAGCCCCTGCATTCATGCCTGCAATGGCCCTTTGCTTACTGGAAATGGACAGATCTTTTGCAAAGTCGTCACATAATCCTAACTACTACATAGAAACACTAAACATCAAACAAAATCAAAGTCAGGAGACACGTAGCACAGGCTGTTACAATTTTCACCACTGCCCTTTCTCCATGCTGATTAGCTCCCCATAAAGCATAAGTCCATTACCGAAGTGAAATCCCCTATTTTCTGGAGGCTGGAGTGCATGTTGGTTATACATTTAGAGTCAGAATCAGGTTCGTGGGTTTTAATTCTGGCTCCAGCACCTACATAAATGGTGGTTTTGGGTAAATTATTTTATATTTCCGTGTATTAACTTTCTCACCTGTTAAATGGGAATAATTGCAGTGCTTACTTTCTGCATGTATCTAAAGATATAAACAATGTGTGAAATATATAGCACTAAGAACAGTGCTTTGTGCTTTGTAGCTCAAAATTATTATCTGCTATTACTATTTGGTTGCAGCTTTTCAAGACACCCATTGCAGCCAGAGAATGGAATTGGAGTAAAAATGTCTGGGATCCTCTGAGTCTTATATCCACATTCCCAAATCAGAATAGGAATAGTACTTACCTCTAAAACAGGAATAATGTTGGCATCCCTACTCTATTAGGTAGGCCAGACAATGTGAAAGTCATGTTAAGCCCAGGTCTCAGGGGCTGAACATGACTGTTCGCTTCTTGTGCCTGTAAGAGTCCAGTGCAGATGTTCGGTGGGAGGCTTTCCTTGCTGACTCATGGCCCAAGATCCCTCTGTCTTTTGGTTCTGCCTTTCTGCCTTTATGATACCCACACTTTCTCACTCCCGTAGGTATGTGGGAACAGGGAAACACGCAGATGGATTTATTGGGGATTTTTTTTTTTTTTTTAGTTCACATTGTAAACAAAGAGAACTCTAAAAACAAGCATTTAGCAACTTCTTGTGGCTTAGGGACAAACCCAAGGCATTCTCTACATTCACACTTTGGGGTTCTTAGGACCACAATAAAAAGTTGTAAGGAGAAGAAATAAATTTTGGAAGGCTTTATGCTAGTTTTTCCTCTGGGGCCTGGTACTGTCTGACTGGGCTAGTCCTGGAAGAATAACTATTTGTCAAGCACCTCTAAGAATTTTTATTCTAAGGAAATATTTAATTAAATTAGTAGAGTTGCTACAGCCACCTTGACCTATGAGCATTTACACTGGTTCATTTCTTTGGCAACAGCTCTGCTGGCCAGACCATCTTTTCACATAGAGCTGATGCTAGGGGTTGCTATCTATCACACGGCCTCTGTAGGTCAGGCAGTGCTCCAAGTACTTTACATGTGTCAGACCATTTCTCGACCATATGCTTAGAAAAACATTTGAAGGCAGGCACTACTACATTCATTCCTATTTTATAGAAAGTATGCCCCAAAGAGAGGATTAATGTTTCCAGAATTGCAGAGACCTAAGTGGCCAAGCTGAAAATCAAACCTAGGCATCCAACAACTGAAGGCCATCCTCTTAATCCACCTACTACTCTCTACATTATTGCAACATCAGTGATTCTCCCAGTTTTGATTTTATGATACATATGGACAAAACCTCTCCTCTCCTTATTGCTTCTGTAAATTATTTCAAAATCCATATTACTTAGAAGTAAAGAGTCTTTTAGTGCTATTTCTGCTGAATCCCTGCATCATACCCACCCCTCCCCACCCATCTTCCCTTCTCCAAGTCAAACTGCCTGGGTTTTCCAACCATGTTTTAAACAAGGCAATGATCTGCTTTTGCCATACTTCTTGCCCTCGAGTTGTCAATGCCTCTTAAAATGTCGCCCCCAGCAAGGGATATGAACAGACATTTCTCAAAAGAAGACATGCATACAGCCAACAGACACATGAAAAAATGCTCTTCATCACTGGCCGTCAGAGAAATGCAAATCAAAACCACAATGAGATACCATCTCACACCAGTTAGAATGGCAATCATTAAAAAGTCAGGAAACAACAGGTGCTGGAGAGGATGTGGAGAAATGGGAACACTTTTACACTGTTGGTGGGATTGTAAACTAGTTCAACCATTATGGAAAACAGTATGGCAATTCCTCAAGGATCTAGAACTAGAAGTACCATATGACCCAGCTGTCCCATTACTGGGTATATACCCAAAGGATTATAAATCATGCTGCTATAAAGACACATGCACACGTGCGTTCATTGCTGGCACTATTCACAATAGCAAAGACTGTAAATTATTTCAAAATCCATATTACTTAGAAGTAAAGAGTCTTTTAGTGATATTTCTGCTGAATCCCTGCATCATACCCACCCCTCCGTACCCATCTTCCCTTCTCCAAGTCAAACTGCCTGGAATACTATACAGCCATAAAAAAGGATGAGTTTTTGTCCTTTGTAGGGACATGGATGCAGCTGGAAACCATCATTCTCAGCAAACTATCGCAAGAACAGAAAACCAAACACTGCATGTTCTCACTCATAGGTGGGAACTGAACAATGAGATCACTTGGACTCGGGAAGGGGAACATCACACACCGGGGCCTATTATGGGGAGGGAGTAGGGAGGAGGGATTGCATTGGGAATTATACCTGATGTAAAGGATGAGTTGATGGGTGCTGACGAGTTGATGGGTGCAGCACACCAACATGGCACAAGTATACATATGTAATAAACCTGCACGTTATGCACATGTACCCTAGAACATAAAGTATAATAATAAAAATAAAATAAAATAAAATAAAATAAAATAAAATAAAATGTCGCCCCCAAAATTAAAGAAGAAAATAACTCTAAAAATGATCTGACTAGACCATAATGACTTGGGACTTCTGTCTCCACAGATTTGTCCACTAAATCTCCCTCTTCAGTTTCAAGAATGTATTCCTTCCCAGCAGCTATGTGACAATGAGTTTGTGGTTTCTTTTATAGACTTACAGCCTGCTAGAAACATCATACTCTCTCCTTCTTGCCCTATCTCATTCACTCTTTTTCCAAACATTTTGCTGAGGAAGCACATCAGATTTTAAATTTTAGCTTTGGAAATAAGGCTTTCCATGCCAGACAATATTTTGTACTTTATGCTTTTATGGATGCCTAAATGATTCCTTTACCACAAAGACCTTTCTCAAGTTTTAGGTTATTAAGGCAAGTTTAAGTATCCTTCTTTAAATTACTGTACTCAAATGTAATACTAAATTCAAGCTTATTTTCAGCAGTTAAAAATTGGAGAGATGTTTTAAACTTACTGAATTTGGCCTTTTAAAAAAGACAACAATCAAACAAGCAGTCAACCAATTTTCTATTTTCCGGGACTCAGATTGCATTGGAGTTTTAACTCAAATGTCTGTAAATGTCATCATGGAGAGAGACTAGAACATCTGGTTCTGTGACATCCTGACTTACTCTGCTGTCTCCCAGGTGGGAAGGGAAAGAAGGGTTTTGAAATGCATTAACCTTTTGTAATTGTTCATCTATTCCATAAACCCTGGAAGATGGAGTTGATTAAAGCTTTGTGGAATCCTATACAATCACTTTGTACCCTTTATCGGTTTGATTTTATTGGGTTTCTAGCCTGAGGAAACTAAATTTCTCTCTTTCTCTCTCTCTGTCTCTCTCTCTCTCTCTCTCTCTCTATATATATATATATATACACACACACACACACGTGCACACACATATATATTCATATATATATATGAAACAAAACCCCGGGAAATCCAGGGAAGTGACAGAATGAGGTGTGCTGTTAGTCCTTTCTCTGATTTCTTATATCATGCCTTATTTTATTCTCCTTTTTGGCATCATCACACACCAGGTTGTATCAGTCAGATCTCTGCAGAGGGACAGAACCAATAGATACAGCCATAGCTATGGCAACATAGCTATCATATCATATATCATATCAAATATATCTACAGCTATTATCATATGTATGGCTCTAGCTATAAGCTATTATATCATATATATCACATATTACATATGTCATATATCTATAGTTATAGCTATGAAAATCTTCTGGAGGTCCAGATAGAAAAAAAATAATTCTTCTAGCTATAGGCTATATGTCCTAGCTATAGGCTATATGAGAAGTCCATGACAAGCCACCTGCAAGATGGAGCCCCATAGCTCTATGGTACCAGCATTCTGAAGGCCTCAGAACCAGAGAAGCCAATGGTATAATTCTCAGTCTGTGTGAAAGGCTGGAGAACTCTGAAGGCTGCTGGTAAAAGTCCTGAAATCCTAAGTCTGGAGAGCCTGGAGTTCTGATGTCCAAGGGCAGGAGAAGGAGAGTCTCCCAGCTCCAGGAGACAGGAAATTCTTTCTTTCTTTATTTATTTTGTATCTGGGCCCCCACCCGAATGTCACCTACATTGAGGACGGATCTTCCCCATTCAGTCTACTGACTCACATGCCATCCCCCTCTGGAAACACTCTAAAACATACACCCAGAAGTATGCTTTACTAGGTCTCTAGGTGTTCCTTAATCCACACCTGAAACCTGAAATTAACCGTCTCACAGGTATACTCTCTTTCTATTTCATTAATGCGAATCTCTTTTGAATTATCTCTTTCTTATAAGGCTGGGAGTGGTATCTCATAGAAAGTCATTATTAGACAAATGTCTGATTGCTATTTAGTTGTCAATGCCTTCTAAAAATGTTGCACTCAAACGTCTCAAAAATAAACAAACAAAAAATACTTTAGAAGTATTTAATTCAACTAGAATTTCCCTGAGCTCATTGTTTGCTGAGTCTCCCTTATCTCAAAGAAAAAGTAGACTACTTTGAGAAACTCCTTGATACTTAACTTTTTGCTTATATTATAAATTCAGAGCTTTCTAGAAGCATTGCTCTTTATCCTCTTTCCCTCCCTTTCATGCAGTTACTAGAATGTTAGATTTTCAAGTCAAGAAACGTGCCTTATATGTTCTCGTAGCTCCACTGTGTATCAGGCAGACCCAGGTACATACCAGGCACTAAATGTGAGCTTTTGATTCCAGTATTATGGAATGTTTACCTCCACAAATTTGTATCTTTAGAAATTCTGTCAGCCATGTTTTGTTGTTGTTGTTGTTGTTGTTGTTTTGTCTAGCTAGTCTTTAGACTCACAAATTCCTGGAGTCACATAGTGTTGAATTTATAAAATTCTACTATTTCCGTAGACCACAGCTGTCCTTGATATAACTAACATCAGTGATACCCTGACTACTATGGCCCAAGTACCACAACGTCATGCACAGTGTCAGTTGTTCTATAGACAGTGTCTCTAGTGACTGGCAGCCGGCTCCTGTCATTCCACTTTCTCATCCACCAAAACAAAGAGTGCATACAACAAGCCACAGTGTTTGCACATCATTTCTAGAGTTTCTATAACACAAGCTCCCGTTTTCATTTGCAGTAATGAGAAAAGCTCACAACAACAGCTCTTGCCACTTCCCTCCTTATTGTTCTTGTTTGGAAATGGGCTATAAAACTTTACCACCTCATCATTATAGATCACTTTAAAAAAATAAAATAAGATAAAATAAAATCTAATTTACATTTTGTTCCAACTGGTTTTCTTGACTGACAGTTGTCCACAGCTCAGTGGCTGCTCTGTTCAGTGTACTTTAATTTTGAGCTTTCAAGTATTTCGGAAGCCCATTCAGAAGTAAATTCTCAGAGAAAATTGAGCTCTGTCATGGATGGATTAGTACTATAATAGTTGGTCACATATCTTGCATGAAACCTTTCAGAAGCAAGGCAAATGAGAAGGAAATGAAATTCATTTCATACTTCTTCAAGCACGCTAAGAGACTTTCTCTCCAAGTAATCTGTGAAGTAGCGCTGGTTTATTGGAGGTTCGCATAACTACCATTACATTATACCTTGTCACAATCTCATGTATTGGGTGACTGCTTTTTCTGAACGGATGGTACCTGCAAAGTGCTCTCTGAAGGCACTGAACAGAGAGTGTCGTTTCTTTCATCAAAATGTATAGGTCTAGGGAATAGCATAAATAAAAGTACTTGAGCTAAATTGGACCATTACAGGTCAGAGGTGAATGAAATCTGAAAAGCAGATATGTGGGGGAGTCATCACATTTGCTTTTTGATATATTGATAAACCAAAGACCAGAAAGGGAGGGTGACTGGAGGAAGGAGTGAGAAACACAGAGAGAGAAACTGACAGAGAGAGAAATAGAATTGTTGCTAGACATGCCTCTTGGAAAACAAGGAAAGCTATATTACTTTTAGCAATATTGTAACATAGTATTTTGTTACTTTTTCAACGGCAATAATGCCAGCATTTCATTGGAAAGTATGTGTGTTTCGGGGTGCATATCGTTTTACCATGTGATAAGCACTTTTCGTATGTAGCAAAGACACATTATGTAAAATTAGGAGGAGGAGAGAATGCAAGTTTGCATGTGAATTTTATTTTGATTAATCACTTTTTTTTTTTTTTTGCTTTTCAGCAATGCTATTTATGAACAACAAAATTATAGAAAAAGTGAGAAAAAGGTCAATTACCAATTATTTTCTGATGAACAACAACAAGACAAAAAATGGTGGGATTGATTTATTTTCCCCTGACAGAATTGATTGTTTCTTTAGGTTCTGTGCAACTTGCAGACTCATTGAGGGTGAATGGAATGTGCTGAAAAGCCTGACTTGGTAGCTCCAAGGGACACACCTCAATGTAGAGAAAGCAAGAATTCGAGATGAGGATTTTAATACCTGTCTCAGTTTTGCCTTACAGATGAACCACAATGAGTCTCAAGCAATCTGAGTTGAAGTAAGTTGGTATTAAGCAGGAGTGGTTTGGCCATGAGTATAAAAATCTGGTCGTGTCTTACCAGTGGATGAGGAGGCAACAGCCTATGCTACCTGGTTTGGGAGAGGGTGAGCAATACCTCAGTCTGAAAGGTGACATGTATTCCCTCAATGGAAATCACTAAGTTCATACTCTACCATTAAAGGCTTTATCATTTGTCTTCCTCAAAGATGTCAGAGAACTAGTAACTTATCTGGAAAGGAGTATGCAGGTATAGAAAGAAGACAGTTTGAAAAAGGGAGTGGGTGGATATTAAAAACCAATCTTATCAGTCACATTTTGATGTAGGCCTGCCTTGCAGGAATCAGTTACAAAAATTTTTTTTAAAAATTAAAAAAAAAAAAACAGAATTTACCTATTTTTATCCACTAGCTTTTGCTTAATTTAAAATTGTTTGGAGAGGTAATGGTATTTTGTGTCAACCAGAAAGAATGCAGTCTCTCGGATTATCCACATCTGCACCTCCCTTGCAGTGGACTTTCCCTTTACTTTCTGGATTTAACTTTACATTACTTTTGGACACAGAAGCATTTTCGTGAGATGCCTCCCATTGTGTCTTCCTCTAATATGGGCTACCATACCATATCTCTTCTTATGTAGCTAGTCTTCCAGGTTAAACAGACAGAATTACATCAGGTAATATTGTAACACAAGTCAATTCATCAATCAATTAATCAATCAATCCTGGGATATTTAGGAACAGTTTCTAGAAGCAAGCCATTTAGGGTACTTGCTAAATGCTATTATTATCTCACATTCTGATTCTGTAGTGCCTTCTTCTGTGTTAGAGCTCTAGACCATGCATTTTTAACAAGTCCTGGGTGATTCTGGCCCCAATAATTTGTAGACTTCCTCTAGAATGACAATTAATGATGATTAATGGTAGGACTCAGGAATCTAGAATTCTAATTAATAAACTCTATAATCCTTAGTCTATTCATAGACAAAATGAAATAAACTATTCCTGCCATGTCATTTCACAAGGTTATGTGACTCACTAACGCTCACAAAAAACTTTGAAGTATACAGTCACTAAATATGTATTGAGTGAGTGTCAAATAAATTAATACCAATACAAGCTGTTATTAGTGAAACACCTATTATTGCTAATATGCAAAAATCAAATTGTGTGTTGACTATTCCACATAGTGTTAAGACATTTAGGGTATGACAATGTGTGTTGTATGTCTGTGTGATGAGAAATCATCAATATGAGGAATGTTGGCCTCAATTCCATTTGCTGTTTATTCACCCATGTGACCAAAGCACTTGGACAGTGGGGATATTTGGCTCATCATAAACCATTTAACATGGAAGCTAATTCTTTCATAGCTGAGCGATGTTTCAGAGAAACAAACAAAGAAACAAAAGTTATTAGTGAAAATACTAGTAATATTTCTCTGAGCTTAATGTGTTTGACGCCTTCTATTTGGAAATCCCAGTGGAAAACACAACTTTTCCAGTTTTCCAGTTCCTTTTAGACTTTAGCAGGATGATTGTTTTCAGTTGTGATATATCAGTTGGCCAAGATATCTAATAGTTAAGTCTGCAGGGTAATAGTAGGCATTTATGTGACTTTTGCTACTCTCCAGGTAGAAAGTTTGCTGTCACATGCATCTTTACTATCGGGAAATTATCCCTAGCCATGCAAAGTCCCTTCTTGCTGAAATGTTGTAAGTCTATTCACAGAACAAACTTCCACTAAGCAATATTTTATTCATTTTGGGGAATATAAGCACAAGATAGTTTTTAAAAACACATTAGAATGTACTAGTATCCACCAAAAAAAGTTATCTTTTTGCAAATACTTGTGAATTTTTGCAAGTATTTTTTCCCAGCTAGGAAATGTCACTGTAGCTGAATGTTAAATCAGGTGTTCATATTTCTTTGGGGAGTTTCAGATCAGCAAAAAAATGGAATATTTACAATTTGGTGCATAATTCATTTTCTGTGTGTAACTAGATTTTTTTTTCTTTTTTTTAAAGGCTGAATTATGCTGAATTTTGAACAAAAATGGAGATCATAAATTATTAAGAATCATTCCAGAGGCTGGAATAAGTGGCTTCTTATTAGCATCATTATCATTGTTGCTAATAAAAGAACTTAGCAGGAAAGGAAACAAAAAATAGGATGTAAGATTGCTGACAAATGTGGCTTAATGTTTTAGTGCTTGCATGTTTATCAGAACCCATGTGGGACAGGATTTTCTTGAATCACCAGTCTGATCTGTCTTTTCCAGCTGCAAAACCCAGGGCACATTTCAGGGCTGCCAGCCTGCTTTCCCTCTCCCAGAAAGGCCTGTGTTCAGAGGGCTGGCAGGGCGATAACATCTTTTAGCAGATAGGTGTGAAATCAAGGCAGGTTTTCATAACAACTCCTATTCAATCTGGCTTGGAATCCACTGGAGTGGCACTGGACTCTCAAAATTCTTCAAGTTCTTCCCTTAGGCTTGCTGACACATGAGCAAAACAAGAGTAAATATCTTAGCAGATAGTTTTATCTTAATATTCTCATTATTTTTCCTTTGGACCCAGGATCCCAGCTCCAAAACTTCTCCAGCACCAGTGTAGCTCCTCATATGGAATCCAATCATTAGTCATTCGTGACTTTTTGTGAAAGTGTTATTCTTTCAAAAAAAGGTTAACCGGCTTTCTAGGGAGCATCCACTGAACTGCTCTCAATCATCAGTGTTCTTCTATTTGCTGGCAGTGGTCTAGAGCTCATGAAGTCTGGTTTCAGTTCCTCTCTCTGCAGTTTGTGCCACAAGGAAGGTCTCCTGGTGAATGAAACAGAGGGTGGCTAGGCTACATTTCCCTGGGGGACAACTCTCTACTCCCTCCACATAAAGTGGTGTAGGTGCAGCAGTCTTCATGAAAGATTAAGGACATAGCCACAAAATGAAATTAGACTATGTGAGGAAGATAATTTTGAATGTCTACTGACAGAAAAATGTGCCCAAGCGGAAATGGGCAAAAGGGCTTACTGTATTTTCTTTCGCCGGAGTGTTGGACATTGTCTAACAGATCCTTCAGTGATCTGAACCTGTCAGGATGTGTACCTTTGATTGTCTTTCTGTTGAAGGTGCTACATTACAATTTGGTAGGGGAACAAGTGAAGTTGTAGAACACTGATATTAATACAAATTATTCTCCTTCATAAGAATACAAATAATTTTTGTCAAGTAAAGATATAATTGATTTCTATCCTGTAGAAAAGATGAGTCTAAACCTCACATGGTATTGTCCTATAGACTATTAATATGTTTTACATCTGTCAGCAAGTTCATTCATTACTGCTGATTATATATTTATATGTGTCTGTTTTTCTAATATTTATTTCAACTGACCTTAATATCTTGCTAGCTTCTCACTAATTAATGGCATGAATAAAATATTTGAAACATGCTCATTTTGTATTTGCCTGAGAAAAATATTTTAACTGTTTCAAAATTATAATTTAGCCTAACGATTAAGACTTTTCTTAATATCTAAGAGAAAAGCTAGAATAAGCTAAAATCACCTTATAAGTTTCACTCATGATGTTCCCTGGTTTCCAATATAGCCCTCCTCCTTTCTCCCCAATTTCTGCCTCTTTGGCTTTAGGAAGTAGCTCTTTTAAAGTACAGATTCTCTTTTTACCTTGTGGGAAATCCATCCAAGTACTTTGGCAGTTATTATATGTAGCTGAACAGTCTAAGTTGAATATTAACATTTTAAGTAGAATCCTTTTAAAGATTTTTCATTGATTTAACTTTCAAATTCTTAGACAGTCTACTAAGTACCCCTGGAATGCATGCTTGTGCACACACAAACACGTACATTCTCACCTGCACACACATACACATCATTTTTCTAAAGAAAAGCATTAACTGTCATAGACAGTAATTCGGCAACTTAACTTTTCCTAAGTCATAAAAAGGAAAAAAAATTTCCTAATTGAACAATAAGTTGAACAGCTAAAATGGAATATACATAATCTATTATTAAGAAAAATAGTGTAAGCTTCTTTCATTTAAGAATTTTGCCTTTTTGGACCCATCAGGAGTAAGAAATTGGCTAATTATTGGCTCATATGCATTTTAAGGACTCCTTTCTTAGCTGCACAAAGAACAAATTTGTGTAATGATAGCTACTAAGACCAAATTTTAAATCAAGGCACCATTTTCTCTTTATTCTCTGGATATAGGAAGTTAGGTAGTTTCATTCTCTCAGTGTCATAACAAAAGATAAAAAGAGAAATATTTTAAATACCAGGGCATAACAAACAAATTGAGAATATATATTCATGTCCTTTTTTTTTTTATTTAATACGGAAAGTAGAGAAGAACTGAAGACATATCACAGTAGTTTGTCTCTGTGAGTGTTGTAGATAATGGTCTAATCCAATGTTACTCAAAGCGTGGTGTTGAACCATAGAAACATCTGGGAGCTTATTATTTATTTATTTATTTATTTATTTATTTATTTATTTATTTTGAGACAGAGTCTTGCACTGTTGCCTGGGCTGGAGTGCAATGGCTTGATCTTGGCTCACTGTAACCTCCACCTCCTCGATTCAAGCGATTCTCCTGCCTCAGCCTCCCAAGTATCTGGGATTACAGGTGCCCAACACCACACCCAGTTGATGTTTTGTATTTTTCGTAGCCATGGGGTTTCACTATGTTGGCCAGGCTGGTCTAGAACTCCTGACCTCGTGATCCACCCGCCTCAGATTGCCAAAGTGCTGGGATTACAGGTGTGAGCCACGGTGCTCCGCCTGGGAACTTATTAAAAGCACAAATTCTTAGGCTCCACCCTGGACACACTGAATCAGAATCTCTGGGGTGAGGTCCAGGAATCTATTTCCTAACAAGCCCTCCAGGTGATTCTGGTGCACTCTCAAGTCTGAGAACCGGGAACCACTGAACTCTGACATAAGTTTTCCTAATAGTGAGGAGCAAAGATAAGGATTTAAAAAAAACTAGTGTACTTGGGGGGTAAGTCAGGGCAGTGGCCTAATGTGGGTAGGTCTCAGACTTTCTATTCATCCTTCTACTCATAATTTTACCTGGTAAGTTTAAGTGGTTGTCTATGCTATATACTTATTCTCTACATAGAATGTGCTTTGAAACGAACCCCTATTCTAAAGAGAGAGAGAGAGAAAGAGAGAAAAATTTTCAACCTTCTAATTTTGCACTTGGATTTAATTTAATTATTATAGGATTTGCTTTATTTTCAAATTATTTCTTGAATCAATTGTATAGTTTACATATGAAGAGAAGGGGGATGCTATGGTGGAAAGCAGAAAGAATTGGCCAAGAAATGGCAGACGTGCCTTCTTGCTTACTTTCTAGCATATCCTCATAGTCATTTTCTTTCTGTGTGCTTTTGTTTTCCATTTATAGAATAATGGTAAAAATGTTTGAAGAGCAAATAGGAAACAGTGCTTGAGAAAACATACTAAAAAATAAAATGCAAAATAGAGAAAGAGGTATAAAAGAAATAAGATTAACTAGCAAAATAAAAATTAAAAATAAGATACATGAAGAGATAAGATAAAACAAAAATAAAAAGAAAAATATTTAAATTGGATTATCATGGTAAAACAAAGTAGTAAAATTGTTAACTTTATTAATTCAGAAAAACCACACATTTAATATTGAAAAGTTAATGTTATTTTTTATTGGTAGTTGCAATATTAAAAACCAAGGATTAAGAACTATAGGTAGAGAGGCATTATAGCTTATAGTTAAGAAGATAATTTGGTGTTCGCATAATAGGGTGTTCGTATTCTAGATTTGTGATTTATACCGTGATAATAGGGGAATTTCAAGGTCTGTAAGACTTAGCTACATAATTGATATGATAGCAATAATTGTGGAACATTTTCTAGAGGCACTTTTTTGCTTTAATGAGATAACATAGCGAAGCACAGCACGATATGCAGCTCTTAGTAAATACCAAATTAATGTCAACTTTCATTTTTAAAATAAACAGAGAGCTTTTCTTCATCTTAGTCCCTCTCCTTATCTTTACCCTTCTCTTCCCTTCAGTCATAAAGTCATTAGGTATGGTGAATAAGGTAAGCTTTCACACAGCAGCTGGGAAGAGTCTTGGATGGTTCAGAGGGAGTGTCAAAACTCAAGTAGGTTGAGTAGTGCATTCTTCAAGAAAGGAAATTCGATGTGGGAAGTCAGACTTCAGCAAAGACAGAAGGACATCATATGTGGTGGTGGCCTGGTATGTGTGTCAGAGCATAAGGCAGATAGGGGGTCCAACTATACAAGAGCGTATACCAGACTGGGTGTCAGAATCCAAGGGTGGTGATGAGAGAATTCACAGTGTCAGAGTCCAAGCAAGATTCAAGGTGCAACTTTTGAAGTCTGAAGAGAGTGAGCAGTGGAGGTAATTCCACACAGGGTGCTAAAGCCCAGATGGGATGATGTCAGCTTCTGCAAATGGGTGGTGAGCATGGCAATGGTTTTATATATACATGCACATACACATATATGTGTGTGTGTGTGTGTGTATACGATAATAAAAAACTGGTTTCTCAGAGTCACAGAAGTATATTTATTTATATGAAGAAGAGTTTAAGATATACTGGTTAGCAAAAAAAGTGTACAAAGCACTTTCTATAATATGATGAAATATTAAAAATAGATAAAATATGCAATGAATCCTTTCTGGGAGCGTATACTAAAATATCAATGGTATTTTAGTGTGGTGAGTTAGTGATCTTATTATTACCTTTCTTCTTCATTGTTATTTTCTTATTTTCTACAATATTCATGTTTAATTTTTGTAATATTCAAGTTTGTTCAGTCATTTACTGAGTATACATCATGCTTTAGAAAAGCTCTGGCTGTACACGTATGAATATTGTCTTCCTTATCTTTGAGGAGTCCAGTAGACACACATTGTAAATTCTAAAAGAAGAGATGCCTGTATAAACATTTTTAACAAAGTAAGCTTAGAGTAATGTTAGTTGTCATCACATTCTTATAGCTAAGGCATAGTCAAATATAAGATATTTTCATTGACAATTAGACATATCTGTATATAAGTGGTCAGATGGACCCTGACCGAGAAAATATATTTAAATGAATGTTAGATTTCATACTACACAAAAGAGAGATAATGACAATGCAAACAAATTTTACATTCCTGTTGACTTAGAAAGAATAAATGCAATAACTCATTAGTAGCTATTTTTGATACTTCTAGTCTTCAATAACTTTTCTGTAAGTATGTGGTAAGTTTGAAAGTTGAATCCACTGTTGTAGAAACAGATAGCTCGGCATGCGTAGGCCAGAGCAAGTAGAATCACCTTTGGTTATGTCTATAGGACATAAAATAAAGGGGAAATTTGGGAGTTATTAAGATCTAGTTTGATCTATGTAGATAACCAACCCAGATAATAAGTCCTTTGGGTGAGTTATTTGTACTGAATTATCTGGTTTGGCTATATATATGTAAACATAGATCAAATTAATAGGATAATTGTCAAACTTGTTCTTCACCTTGTGGTGTGTGGACTTGCTCTCAGGACGTAATAGGTACTCTGGGAGAGTCTAGCTCAAAACTGAGTAAACAGGAACAATAACTAATGGAGATGTTGCTGAGTCTAGGAGAAAATGCAATGTGTTATGACTGAGTCTAGTAATCGGGTTTTTGGAACCAGACGTTCTGAATTGTTAAGGCTAGTTGGTGTTTAATGACATTTAAAAAGAGTTGCCTAACAGTTCTACAAATACAAATGTGGAAATGACAGCTTTAATTCTGATTTATGAGGGAAGAGATAATAAAAAAAAAACTAATATTTTTAAATGTACAAGTAAAAAAGAAATGGACACTATACAGAGGGCAGTTAAAACACAACTTTAAATAGCCTTAGTTAAAATTTTATTTTTTATTAGATAATTGCCCTTCGGAAGGCTGACTGACAAAAATGAGTTTATAAAAAAAGTAATACATGAATATAACAATTATGTTCTCAGAAAATGACATTTATCAGCATTTGGATCTCATTACGTATTCTCAGCAAAACACAAAAATGAGAGAGACTATAAATTACAAGGTAAAGGCAAGATTTTCCATTATAGAAAATTTAGAATATTCAGAGTGAGTGTTTCCAAGGCAACTGCCTATGTATTACTCTGCAAATAAACATGAGGAAAAGTTTTGCAAGTATCATTATTTGAGAGATGTTATTTGAAAGATATGATAATACAAATATCTACATATGCTCACCTCCATTTCCATACAGTAATCCAAGTTCACATAAAACCGCTGCCATGGGTGCAGTCCTCATGGGAGGTGGAAGTAATAGGAGAGAAACAGCCACTGAGCTGACAGTAAATCAACCAGTCAAGTTAAACATACTTCCTCTACACCTACTATTGACTGGCATGCTTTTCTAATAGCTGTGGGAAGATGCAAAGAATAAGAAGAAATACTTCTTGGATTCAAGGGACTAATGGCTAGGTAGGAAACTGGATCTAAGCAACAGGAACATTAGCTCATACCAGAGGGAATGTTTGGCAAATGCTGAGGGAGCCCTTTGGGGTAGCGAATGGTGCTCCGTGTATGCTCCCTGGAGCAGCAGCAGAAAGATCATCCAGGAACTCGTTAAAGTGAAAATTATCAGGGCCCACCCCAGATTCCAAATATTAAACTCTGGAGGTGACGCCAAATGCTGTGCATCTTAATAGGCTCTTCAGGTATAGACAATAAATCACAAGAATGGTTCAAATAAAAGGGAATCACTAAGTATGTATAGTTATGGGAGAGAATGAAAAACGTGAGCTGAGGCTTGAAAGATAGAAGGATATCAGGATCTGGGAGGCTGAAACAAAGAGAATGCATTCCAGGCACAGAGGTTGATGTGAGAGACAATGACACTCCATGCATGTCCCTGTTGAAGTCATCTGTTAAATTGTATGCATCTCTTCACATGCTTTTGCCCTCCAATAGACCATAAAATCGCTACAGACAAAGAACAAATTTTAACTTTCTTTTTTTTCAGTGTTTCACGTGTAAGGAGTGCTCAAAAAACAGGAGAAGAAGTAGAAAATGGGTCAGCAAGAGGAGAGGGGAGAAGGAAGGAAAACATGTACATAAGCTCTGTGTTACGGGGAAGAGCACATTGGATTTAGAGCCGAAAATATACTATATTTAAATGATATTTATAAATCTTTCTTACCATATGACCTACAGTATTCCTTTATTTTCAGTTTTGGTTTTCTCACCTACAAAATGACAGAGACAAATTCCACCTCAAAGATGTTGGTGCAGAATAGACTATATTACATAATTTAATGGTGTCTGGCATTGTGTCTAGTCTGCGATGTGGCACAATAAATATTTATTAATATCAAAATAGTGATTTTTCCTTGAACAGTTGAGGGCATGGTGATCTAAAAAATTGACTTAGTGTCCTCTAAATATTCTTTCTTTATTTTTTCTCTATTCCTTTAGTTTTTACACTCATTCCTTTTATAGTCTTTCACATGCTTATTATTTATACTTCCATCTCTGGATTCCTATTGAACAAATTTCCCTCCCCATTTTCTATTTAAATTGCTAACATTTACAGAGCCCTTACTAAGTGCTAACAAAAGGGCTAAATATTTTGCAGGGATGATCTTATTTTAAAATTACAATAGAGGGATCATTATTATTTCTATTTTGTGGATCAGAATCCAGACTTTTATAATGATTCAAAAAAGATTTCCAGCATCACACAGTTATTACATGCTGGATGAGATTTGCACCCAGGCAGTCTGAGCTTCGAGACAAGTGCAGAACCCTCACATTAAGCTGCTTCAACTCCACAATATTCCTCTATGCTCTAGTCTCTAGTAAGAAAATGAAGTTCACAAAAATAGCATCAAATTATTTTAAATGTCTGTAGTTGTATCTCATTTAATTTTCGAAATATCATCTGTTTGGCTTATGTTGCTTTGCACCTGTAGGATTCATGTAGGAACCTGTGAACTCCTTTGGAATAATGCCTTTACAATGTACTTACATGTCTTCATGCCATCCTTCTGTAGAAAATGGGAGGCATTACAAGAATGTGGTTACATTCTTAAACCAGGTAGTAGTTTCTGCGCCACCTTTCCCTAATAAAAGTTTTGTTTGTTTGTTTAAGTGAGAGAACTATCAAAATATAATCACATTTATAGTACTCTGTTTAACTTAGAGAGAGAGATTAATAACATATTTTAAGTAAGATATCCATCCACAATGAATGCATTTTGAAAATGAAACATTTTGTACTTAAATGATAAGTTTTGGTGTTCTGGAAAATTCAGTTATTTGTAACTCTTCCTTCCCGAACAATGCTCAATAAATGACAACTTGTCCACATCCCTTTTTTGTGGGGCTATTGCCTCAATTATCTGTACAATCACCTCATTTTGTAACTTTACTTTGCCCTGTGTAGGGCATTGTCCTGGTTGGTAATTGTGTGTCCTATTGTTTGCAGCACATGGGTAATTATTTTGCTGTGAACATCAATTTGTCGTATTGTGGCGAATGGCCCGATTTCCCGAGGGACATGATGATAGCTGTGATTCTCCTCAGTAGGGGGTGGGATGTTGCTCAGGGCTAGAGCTCTGCCCAGTAATTCCCTCTTTACAAGTAAGACTATACATAGTACATTTAGAAGTCCTTCATTATAGCATTTGTTTTCTGCTTGTTAACATCATTTCACGCTGGATGGGCACTAGTGTAATTTTCCATTTTGTTTCATCAAATTGAAGGAAGAAAGGAGACTGTCTTGCAAGTCTTTTATTTTATAGACAGTTGGTCATTTCATTAACACTTTTCATATTCTTGTTTGTCATGATGACTGACGATAGTAAAAAGATTTTCTCCCCATTAACTTATGAGAGAACAGCACATTTATTTATTTATTTATTTTTGGGCTGAGAAGTATTGATCGACCAAAAAGGACATTTATTAAAATGTAACCAGCATCTTGGCACTTGCAAGTGGTGCACACTTTAACCGATTAAATAGTCATGAAGAAAGAAATCAATACATCTTGGATTCCTCTACTCTGGTCTCTGCCAGCAAAGTGGCCTCACAAATTAAGAAAGAAATAAACAAATATGTTTACACTGAATGTTTAAAGCACTTTGCACTTTAATCAGGAAATAAAAGGACATTACTACTATTGGTTGGGTAGGTGGTTTGGATGTGGTTACCTTTGTAGAAATCTGGTGAGAAATAAGAAATCTACGACTAAACTTCCTGACCACGATTGGAATGAAGTATGTCTATGGGAATAATGCAACTGCAGTTGGTTCTCCTATGAAATGCAAGAGGAAGGTCATTCGAAGTCTTACAGAACCAGAAGCTTATTGAGTTATTGTTTGTTTTGTTTGTTTGTTTTGGTAATTCTAGTTTACGTGGCCAAAGTGTTCCAAATCTTTGATCTCTAGGGTCAGATAATTTGATGATGCAGGAGTGATGCAACATGCAAGGATACAAAACAAATATATATTACTAATGTCAGTGGCTTCTGAAATCAGTCACGGATAATTTCACACTAAATTCTAGAGTCTTAGCACACAATTCTTTAAGTATCAGTTCACATTTTCAGATGTGTGATTCAGAGCTGAGGTGATCATCAACTAACAGAACAGCTCATTTTAGTTTCTGACATTGTGAATTTTTTGAAATGCTGTGACTATTTGGAGTGATTTGTTATAGGTCTGTTAAGATCACACTTATTCTTTGCATTGATTCTTGTCAAATTTCATCTTCTTGGTTTTAGTTTACCATTTTAGACTATGGTGGTGGTCAATATCCCTGCCAGGTTTGTGTCATTTGGACATTTGAAGAGTACCACTGAAATGGGAAAAGTTATCTTGTCCCCCTCCAGGGTGTGCAACAGGAGGAGTGGCTCGCGTCTTCAGTGTCTGCTTCTCAAACTGCTAGGGGAGAATACAGACGGGCAGGCTGTGGTTCTCTAACCCCATGGCAGTATCTAGGGGGTAAAAGGTTACAGATTCTGAAGCCTCAGTAGGCGTGTGTTACAGGGCGCTCTTTTAGTTTTGTCATTGGCAGGCAGTTTGTGTTAACCAGCTCAATTAAACCCTCTGTCTTATCTCAAGGACAGAGGGCTTTCTGTATCCCGGTTCTTGCCTTGGAGTATGGAAAAGTTAGATCACACGTGGCCTTGGAAAACGAGTGCAAGATTTTATTGAGTGGAAGTAGTTCTCAGCAGATGGGGGAGCCAGAAGGGAGATGGAGAGAAAAGGTGGTTTTCCCCTGGAGTGGGGCTATTCAGTGGCCAGACTCTCCTCTGACCACCCCAGCCAAACTCCAGGTCGTTTCCCCGGTCCATGTCTTGCTGGAGTCTATCAGTGCCTGTCGTTGTGCTCTTCCTCTAGTGTGCTCCTCTCGACGTCCAGCCACTTGCGTGTTCTTTCGCTGATGTGCTCCTTTCAACGTCCAGCTGCTTGTGTGCGTGCCCACTAGGATCTCGGGATTTTCGTAGGCACAGAATGGGGGCGTGGTAGGCCAGGGTGGTCTTGGGAAATGCAACATTTGGGCAGTAAAACAGAAATGCCTGTTCTTACCTAGGTCCGCGGGCATAGGCCCAAGGGTGGAGCCCTAGCTGGGGACCGGACCTTCTCTACCCAGCACTTCCCTGCCCCCCTCCCATATCACCACCATTCATCAAGAGAATAGGGGAACGCCAGGAACAGGGCTTTACAAGTCTCCAGTATAGGGGCTAACTCATTATTAAGTTTAGCTCAAAGTTATTTGACATTATTACATACTTTTATCATGCTTGATATAGAACTTATTTTCTCCAAGATGAGAACAGTTTTCCACTTAAAAAATAAAACTAGAACTTTTATTATATAATCCAAATGTATGCACACAAGTATAGAGCACACAAGCCAGCATTATGTACTCAACTTATTTATTAGAAGCTTTTTAATGTCAGAAAGGGATTATAAATGCATTTTGTTGGAGTTGGAGGGTATTAGAAAGACACAGATTGAAAATATTACATTCTCAGGGAAACTGGGTACTAGTGAAGCCTTCACTGTACACAGTCCACATCTTCTGTGTGCTTATAAGACTGCCTGCACCTATTCCTCTGGGAGGAAATGGCCTGTATCAGGCAGGAATAGACTGTATTTATATTAGCACAGATGAAGTGGACATAATGACTTTTGGTTAATCATATTTACTTAGCCTTGTAAAAAATGGCCACCTTAACTGTGACTTTAAAGTGTTTACATAAAATAATTTGTGAAAGTTGCATTTCTTGATTTTAACTCTGGTGTTATTGCTTAGTTGTTACTCTTCATCTACCCTCTCCCTGCCCTCCATTATGTCTACAAAGGGAATGTCAAGCCTGAAAGTATGAATACTGATATGGTTTGGATGTTTTGGCCCCTCCAAATCCCATGTTGAAATGTGACCTCCAATGTTAAAGGTGAGCCTCGTGGGTGGTGCTTGGATTGTAGGGGAGGATCTCTCATGAATGGCTTGGTTTGAACCTTGTGGTAATGAGTGAGTTATCCGTCTATGAGTTTGTGTAACATCCGGTTGTTTAAAAGGGCTTGAAACTTCCTCCTCTCTCTCTCTTGCTCTCACTTTGCCATTTGATATACTGTGATATACTGACTCCTCCTCCACCTTCTGCCATGATTATAAGCTTCCTGAGGCCCTCACTAGAAGCAAATGCTGGCTCTATGCTTCCTACACAGCCTGCAGAGGCATGAGCCAAAATAAACCTATTTTCTTTGTAAATTACTCAGCCACAGATACTCCTTTTATAGTGACACAAATGGACTGACACAAGTACTGTCTTCATGTGACCACATTCTACATGCATCTTCTACCTTCCACAATGTGTTCCCGGACAGTGCTGTCATACAGGATAATCTACTCCCTGACTCCTATAACAACCTCCACTGCACATTTCCCCATGTAATTATATTCCCATTGGATTAATTATCTCTTGTTTTTCATGTTTTAAAATCTTGTTCTCCAGCTAGATCATAAAATTTGGAGCAGAAAAACAAAATAAATGTTGGTTATATTATATTCCTTGATACACTTATCACGTTTCTGGGAATACACAGGTTGAGTATTCCTTATCCAAAATGCTTGGGACATGACGTGTTTCCAATTTTGGATTTTTTTTCAGATTTTCCATATGCACATTATACTTATAGGTTGAGCATCCTGAATCTGAAAATCTGAAATCCAAAATGCTCCAACATTTTGGCCTTTTGAGGGCCAACCTAATGTTCAAAGGAAATGTGCTCATTAGAACATTTTGGATTTTGGATTTTCAGATTTGGGATTCTAAACCTGTAGTATATGTTGAAGAAAATATTTTTTTCATTTGAATTCAATTTTATATCATCATGTTTAGGTGTAGATTCTTCATTCAAATTCTTATCCACATAAAGCCTTTAATTTTAATAAATTAGGAAATGGCAACTTCATGCCTAGGTTATCCTCTAACCTTGGAATTATATACTGCTTGTATACTTTATTCTATCTGTTATAATTCTCCTGGCAAATAATGATATTGTTGGAACTGGCTTCCATCTCACAATACTAAATAATAATATATACTGATTGTGCCAGTTCTGAAACAGATATATCAGCTTTATTCTAAAAAAAAAAAAAAAAAAAATGAAAATGATTCCTCTACTTAAAATAGCAACACTTGCAATATGTGGTCAAGGATGAGAGATGTATATCTTACCAGTGAGGAAACAAACTGTAAAATTACCAAGAAATAAAGAAAGCATAAAGTGTTACGAGCGCATTATATGGTCTTGCATTAAATTCAGAATCATCTTACATGAAAGAGACCTGTTAATTTAGATCAGTTGAAATAAATTGTATTTTGACTAGGATAGATGATAAATGTAAGGATATCATTAAATGGCCAAAACAGTATATGAAAATAAATTCCAACTGTTACTGGTTTCTAAAGGACAGTTGAACTAACAAAAGAGGAAACAGAATTTCCACATACTTTGGACAAACTTTTTAAGTCAACCAGGTAACGATGAATAAAGTAGGGGACCAAAGAGAAAAAAATGTACCTAGTCCTGAAATCAGTAAAAATCTCATAACCCAATGAGATATAAAGAAGCAAAACAAAGCAAGAAATAAAGTCATTAAACTCAAAGAACGAGTTGAGACACAAGGACTGTGGAGATAAAGGGGAAATATGAACAGAGTGAGGATCTTATCTCACTTAAACAGAAGAACAATAGAATCAGGCTGCATTTCCTTTTCTACTAGATAGAGTTAGGGATGAAGTGCACAGATAATAAAGGAGC
Organism: Rhinopithecus roxellana; assembly: GCF_007565055.1. NCBI lineage: Eukaryota > Metazoa > Chordata > Mammalia > Primates > Cercopithecidae > Rhinopithecus > Rhinopithecus roxellana. The sequence goes on along the minus strand of NC_044569.1, from coordinate 68,660,618 downwards.
CAATGACTATTGAAGGTTTTCTATTGTTAGGTTCTCCATGAAAGCTTTTTCTGGCCAAAGTTAGTGGTGGGTGTGGGTATGTTATGGGGGGTGGGTGGTTGTGTAAGAATGTGTGTGTGCTTGGATGCATGCATATGGAATTATTCTCTAATATTTAGTAGGATTTAGTGTTAAATTTTTAAAGAAGTTCATGTAAACCAAATGCAGTTTACAGTGTCACTTACAAAAAATATACAAGACTTAGAACAGCAGACTGGGTTTAGCTGGCCTTAGGCTTTAATTTTCATTCTGGGTTTATCCCTCTATGCTGTCTTCCCTTCCATGCATAACTATTTTCTATCCACATGTATTTGTTTCCCTTTCCACATATAACTTTATTTCTATCATAAGGAAGCTCATTTTGGGGGATTATATTTTCCGTATTCCTTGTCAGTGAGGTTGGCTGTCATCACTTGTCCACTTTTTCTCAAAGTGAAGAATTATAAACTCATCCTAAGATATGCAAGTCTTTTGGGTTTATTCAATAGAGTCCATCTTACAAGGGTTTTTCAGAGAAAAAGAAATAATAAAAGATAGGTAGATGGATGGAAGGATAGATAGATAGAGGTATGGGCATATATATCTATATGGGCATATCTATCCATCTCTCTGTCTATAATAAGATGTATGTCTCTGTGTGTGTGTGTATGTGCAATCCATATATGTAGTTAGATAACTATAGATATAGATGCAAGAAGATTTGTTATGGCAATTAGCTCACAGAATTACGGAAGTTGTAAAGTCTCACAATATGCTATCTTCAAGCTGGAGAACCAGGAAGGCTGGTGGTGTAATTCAATCTTAGTTTGAAGGCCTGAGACCCAGTAGCATCAATATCCAAAATCTGAGGGCAGGGAAAGATGGGTGTCCCAACTTAAGAAGAAAGAGAGAAAACTTAACCTTCCTTCACCTTCCTTTTTGTTCTATTTGGATTGGATGCTGCTGGCTCACATTGGTGAGGTAGATCTTTACTCAGCCTATTGATGCAAATGTGAATCTCTTCCAGAAACAACCTCACAGACACAGCCAGAAATAATGTTTTAACAGCTGTCTGGACATCCTTTGGTCCACTCAAGGTGACACATAAAATTAACCATCACAAATTTCAAAAGTGGAGTGACCATGAATCTTTTACAAAAAGTTTCATGTCAATGAATTTCGTAGTACTTTAGAATTTCAAGAATGATGTTGCTATTTATTCAATGGAAGAAAAGACTATTGAAAAGACACAAGCTTATTTCAAGTATATCAGGTGACTAGGTTGAGAACAGTTGTAGAACAGGATTCAGATAAGTGCTTATCTAATTCTTCTCTTTGTGTAGCTACAGGGCCTCATGTCTGAGACTAGGACACCAACTCAGTTGCGGATTCAGTTTTACCTGTGTATCTGTAGTCAGGTCATGCCCCACAAAGCTCAATGGAGTCATGACTAAGTGGCAACTAAATGATTATTTCCAAAGATTTCCTGTAGTTACATGTAAGTGTGGCTACTTACACAACATAAACTCCAATCAATTAATATTTTTTATTCTTGTCTTATGTTATTTGTTCTGCAGTGGTTGCTAAAGGAGTAACAAAGAAATGTGGGAAATTGTTTGTACACAAAGCAAGCTGCATTTTCCCAAAGGGAAAAGGTCGTATCTAAATTAAGTGTAGATGCTTGTTCAACAGAGGCTTAAGAAAGAAGAAAATCTTGTTTAAAAGGGCTTCATGGTCTTCTAGAAACATCTTAGTCATAAACTTTCCATGACCCTTGCTTTTTAGTTTTAATTTAATGTAAGTTTCTCCTTTTCTTCTTTCTGATAACTCAATATTTTCAATGTGTAGGATGTGTCGTGCTAACACAATACAACATGACTTCCAATGCAAGATTCAGACTCATTCCAGTAATGTGTACATAAGGCATTAAATGTCATTGAATTACATAATGAGGGAGTTATTCTCTTTTCAATTCTGCTCCAATCCTGCTGGTTACGGGAAGATGAAGGTCTCCTTTGCAAGTTGGGGTGTTTTATTCCATTTTCTGTTGCTCTAACTGAATACCACAGACTGGGTAATTTATAAAGAAAAGAAGTTGACTCAAGGTTCTGGAGGCTGAGAAGTCCAAGAACATGGAAGTGGCATCTGGTGAGGACATTCTTAACGCATTGTGGAAGGCATTACATGGAGCGAGGGCAAGCTTCTGCAGGTCAGCTCAGGCCTCTCTTTCTCTTTTTAGAAAGCCACCAGTCCCGTCATAGAGACCCCACCCTGATGACCTTATCTGATCCTAATTACACCTAAAGGCCCTACTTCCAATCAACATATGAAATTGGGTATTAAGTTTCCAGCACATGAAATTGAGGGAACACACTGAAACCATAGTGAATATTCCTTTTTAAGAAAATTAGAGTATATATTAGACTCCAATCTTTAAGCAGGCAATAGGTAAGAGCTACAATTTTAGAATATTATTTTATTTTGTTGTTTTTTTTTTTCTTGCTCTAATATCTTAAATTTAGGGAAAATTTACACACAAAAAATTCTATTTGTTTGATTAATTTCAAGGATATGAATTTTTCTGACTAAATTGTTTTATTTAAGTCAAGCATAAAACTTATATTAGTGGAAAATAAATAGTGTGGGTGGTAGGTGAAGTTATGAAAACCTCACACCAACCCACGTCCTTGCAATTTATATCATCTTTCTTGTAGAGGCTTTCTCGGAAAACATGCAGCCTGATTGGCCTCCTTACCCCTAATATTTTCTTTAGTCTTTTAATATATCCCCATATATAGTGCTCAGTAAATGAGCTGGATCCTTGATTGACACATATTTATTGTCTGGGGTAGATATTTGCTTAAGTAGTGAAAGTGAGAAGGATTTGAATCTTAAAGAGCAGAGAGGGAGCATTCCAGAATAGTAAAATGGGAGCATCCAAGATAGAGATACCAGCATCTCTACATTTTGAGTTAAGGGAGTAGTACTACACCAACCACTGATGTTCTGGCACTCAATGTTCTTAAAAGAACAACAGGAAAAAAATTAAATAGATAACTAACAGTTCTCAATGAACTGCTTGATGCATGTTGTCTTACTTTGAACCTGCCCTTAACCTTGCCAAACGTTTTTGCCTAGTCATGGTTCACAGATGCTACCATTGGCTGCAGAGCTTCTCATCACCACCACTTAAATATTAATATCATTTTAGCCCATCTGCTAAAGCTAAAGCAGCCTTTCATACACTTCTTTTTTTGGTATGCTTCCAGATTCACAGAAACACTATGGCTTGATATTAAATCTAAGTTACAATAGGTTTTGAAGTTTTAGTCTTCAATTTTCCTGAAAGTACACATAGGACACCCTGGTTATTTTCCATGCTCAGACCTAATGCTCAGAGTGGCAAGTAAAGATAATGCAATGAAGTTCCTTTGGTAATAGTTAGCATTATTTCCCAGTACCATGATCTGCCCAATTTTCAACATAATGTGAAAATCTTAACAAAACAAGTGATAAAAGGAGAAAAACCATAACACCAATAAAAGCCTCATGCTTGGAGGATGTGTTTAATAGTTCTAACATGGATAACATTAAAATTTTATCAACAAATCAGGGAAAGGACATTTTGTACACAGAAATCAATTTACCTAGCTACTATCTGCAAGACTTGCTTGTAATTTATTTTGTCTCAAAGAATACATTGCTTTTAAACCTAATTCTACAGCATTTTAGAGTGTATGAAGAGGGGAGGGATATCAATATTTTTGCTCAAAGCGTAAGTAAAAGATTTAGAAGGCTTCCAAGTATTACAGACAAAAAACAAATGTTTTGGTGAAATAAAATGAAGTTTTGTGGCATCAATTTTCTGAGTGATTGTGTCTTTGTTTAAAATTGTTTTTACATTGTAAGCTGCTTTAATGCTTTGTCGGAAGAGCCAATCTATTTATGAAAGAAAGGCATATAGGCCACAGGGTAAGTCAGGTTAAGGAAAGGCAAATGAAGTGGCTAAGATTATGAACCATTATTTCTACATGAGTACAATTGGAGTGGGCCCTACCGTTTTCTATCTAGTGAGACACAACAGCAATAAAAAATAAATAATAACAAAGAAAAAATCCCCACAACGTTGTAAGTCACATAAACCTGAGTTTGAGTATCAATAGCAATACTTATTAATTATGTGACTTCGAATATGTTACCTCTAAATAGGTCTTATTTATATTATCCATTAAATATGGAAACTTGATTGCAGATAAGCCATGTGATTTTTTTTAAGGCTTAAATGATGTAACAGTTGAAAGCTCCTAGCATAGTGTCCAGACCTTACTGGGCCACAATAATTGCTAGTTGATTCCTGACTTTACCTTTATTATGAGATCTCAGCCATTGTTGTTTTCCTTCAACAGTGAGCTAGCTTCTGCCTCTCTTACCATTAGAGCAGTGTTACTCAAAGAACAGTAACCCCCATCAAGAGGGTGAGGGACCTAAATGTAATATCTGAATGTAGCACTTCCATGTGGTGTGGCCCAACCAGTCATTCTGGTGTCTCCTATGCTTTGTCATAACTTGCTCTATACTCCAAACGTAGTCCCTCAGAGTGGTACAGGCGTGTAGTGATTTTGCAGAGCATAATAGCTGTGATAGAAAGCAAGTCACTGGTTTGCATAAGGTGTCACAATAGGGAGGTAGAAGATTAATAATAATCTCACAGTTGGCTAAAGGCTTTTTATTTATGTGATGTCACTATAGCCCTGCTATAGGAGTGAAGAAGGAGAGTCCCAGTTCTCAAGCAACTTAGGATTCTGAAAGAGAAACCAGGTACAAAGGCTAGAAGCCTTTGGGAAATACCCTTAGGAAGGCAAACCAATGGAGCGGTCAGTCCAGAAAATCTCTGGTGGAAGGGAATGTAGGCATTGGATTTGATAAACAGGGATAGATTGGGAGGTTCTGGTATTGAGTTGACACTGAAGCATCCCCCTTAACTTGAGCAAAGGTGCACAAGGTGTTCAGAACAGAGGTGCCCAAGAGAGAAGTTAATCAACTATACTTATGAGAAACAAGTTTGAATGTTAAAAAGAAAAAAAAAGATTAAAAATAAATTAATGTAAAAATAATTTAAATTGTCTTAGAGTGAGTTAAAAATATGCTTCAAAGCAATTATTTCAATTTTGAAATAAAATTAAATTAATACTAGACCTTTAGGCCTATTCTTTCTTGACATCACACATATATAGTCACACACACACTCACACACACACAACTTATGTATGCATGGATGTATATATACATACACACACGTATATGTGAATGTATATACATATATACATATATACACACATGTACATATAAACATATATGTGCTCACATACGCATATGTGGGATTCCTGGCACTACATTTGATTTTGCATGCCAGAATCTTATATTTATATAATATATTACATTTGCCAAAGTGCTTTCACTCTTCTCTCTGTGATTACTCCTCACTAAAGAAGCTGCATGAATGGTGTGGTAAATTTGTGGCCAATGAAACAAGAATTTTTGGGTGTGACTTCTAACATTGCTATAGACTATGTGACACTGGGCAAATTACTCAACTTTTTGTATTTAAGGTTTCTATGAAATGGCAATAATAAAAGTACCCATGTTCTATGTTTATTACATTAATTGAGCACATATATATATATATATACACACACACACACACATATATATATAGTACTCAAAATAGGATCACTTAAGTAAACCTTAGTTCTATAAACACTGACTGTTACAGTCAATGTTATAACATTGCTATAACTACCAAAGCTATAACTTTCTGTGATAGGTAGGTGTGATATGATTATCCTGGTTTTATCAATAAAAAGCCTGGTTAGGAGCTGGTTATTATGAACTTGATCACTTGGCAATATATGACTCTACAGTTAGGAATAAAAAAGGGAGAAACTTGTAAGAAAGCATTTGAAATACAAAAAGAAAGAAAATGAGGCATCTCTATTGATGTTGAAAATATAGTATTTGTAGAAAAATGAAGAAGGTAATCCAGTGGATTTGAAAACTCAGCCACGTTACTGTACATATTGGAATTGTTAGCCTTCACATGTCTAGAGGTGGGTGAAGCAGCTGGGACCGTGAGCACAGCTGCATGTTGGCAGACTGGCCAAGGGCAGCCCCAGGCTGCACACAACCCTGCAGAACTCCTCTCGGTCCAGTTCTCCAAATCTCATTGCTGCCTCGAAGGCAGAAGGAATTCTCAGGATGATGGATGTTGGCTGATTATAGTTTCGGTTTGATATATTTACATCCTGCACACCCCTGATGGTTACTGTTGTTTGTATAAAACCACACTGATGAAGAAGGATCCTGACATTGGTTGGCAGATACAGGACAGCCTAGAGGGAAAAACATGGCAGAGAGCCAGCTCAGAGCCCCTCAGCTGCTGCCTGTTCTGTGCCTGCTCCTGCACTCAGGAATGAGAATTTGGAATCATGACTGGGAAGGCTAAAAAATGTGTTTCTATCTCTATTTTCCTCTCAGGTATGGCTGGAGACCAGAAAACACCAGGAGTATACACTTTCAGACAGACAACACCATTTGCTAATATCCAGAAATGGCTGAATTCAGAGTCACAACCTGATTCTATTTCTGTTTTCTCTCTGCTTAATTTTATAAAGGATAAGAAATTTTCTGGGTATTTCTATTGATTGCTTTGCCATTTTATACATTAACATTTCCAAAAGAAAATGTTATTTTGAAAGTTTCCATAACAAATTTGTATGGTAAGTACTAGGTGAGACAAAAATAAATAGGTTGTGTTTTGAAGCACTTCTATTGTTTTGTAAAAAATATAGTTGGTCTTTTATACAGTTTTTTAGTACAGAGCTTCAAAAACCTTTGACATTTCCTAAGTAATAGTAGTGTCTTGTTATGACACTAATGAGGTGACTTGTGGGAACCCCTAACTAGCATCCCTATGGGAGGCCGTTTGTCAGAAAAACCAACCACATGATGAGAATGTTTTAACTTTTGGCCTTATCTCCAGACCTCCAATGTGGGAAGATGCAGGAGGAACAAGGGATTCAGCTCAACCACCAATGGCCAGTGATTCAATCAACCATGCCTGCATCATGAAGCCTCAATAGAAACTCTTGAACAATGAGGTTTGAGAAGTTTCTGCATCTGTGACCGTATCAATATCCTGGGAGGCTGGCACACTCAGGGAGGGAATGGAAGTGCTGTGCACCCCTCCCGCATATATTTCCCTATACATCTTTTCCTTTTGGCTCTTTGTGAGTTGTATTCTTTTTTGTTGTTGTTGTTGTTTTTGAGATGGAGTCTTGCTCTGTTGCCAGGCTGGAGTGCAATGGCGCGATCTCGGCTCATTGCAACCTCCGCTTCCCTGGTTCAAGCTATTCTCCTGCCTCAGCCTCCTGAGTAGCTGGGCCTACAGGTGTGCACCACCACGCCAAGCTAATTTTTGTATTTTTAGTAGAGACAGGGTTTCACCATGTTGACCAGATGGTATTGATATCTTGACCTCGTGAACTGCCTGTCTCGGCCTCCCAAAGTGCTGAGATTACAGGCGTGAGCCACCGCACCCGGCCAAGTTGTATTCTTTATAACAAAACTGTAATGTTAAATATAGCAGTTTCCCAAGTTCTGTAAATCATTCTAGTGAATTATTGAACTTTAGGGTGAAATGCTGTGGGAACCCCAAATTTGCAGTCTTTTGGAAAAAAAAGTGAAGGTAACTTGGAGATACCGAAAACCTGCAACTGAAGTCTGAAGTGGGAGCAGTTTTGTGGGACTGAGCCTTTAACCTGTAGGGTCTTCACTAACCCTGGATACTTCATATTAGAATTGAAGGATTTTGTCTTTGACTTGTAGGGTCTGTACTAACTTCAGGTTAAACTGAATTGTAGGACATCCCTTTGGTGCCAGAAGGTTGTTGTGGAAAAGATGCAATTTTTTAGATATTTTGACATGTTAAAAGAACATTGAAAATAAGAAAAAGACATTTAATTTTTAAAAATTATTGATTTATTCTGAAAATCTTTGCTTGGGTACAACATCACAGGGACTTATACTATCTGGTACACACTTTAGGAAATCATTTGATAAAAACTGCTTCCATATACTTAATATTCTGTGTCTACCCTATGTTAGGCACTTGTGAATAAAGCAAGAGGAATAAAATGTTTAAATGCAGGTAGACTTTTTATTGTTTTATTTACCATCACAACATTCCCAGACCTCTTCTTGCTTCTATTTCTAGTTTTCTCTTGAAGTCTTATTTCCTTAGAATTCTTTAGAAACCCAACTCTAAAATCCCTGAGTTGACAAAAATTATAATGAATCCATTGGTTTTGAAGTAGGTGTAAGAGGGCCTGAGGGCTACTTATTTATTATTTTTCTTAAGTGATCTTGAAACAAGTCAGGGCCTAGATCAAGTTTTGCCAACACAAATCATCAGAGATCAGTCACTGAACATACAAGAATGAGGCAGTTTGTGAAGTGAACATGTTTATTTCAAGGAGAGAACTCTTCTCCAGCACCAATCGTTACTAGCCAGAAATCCAGGCCAAATGTGGGCACCTCTTCTAACTTTTTAAGAGAGGCAGAAATTCTATGTAAAATCCCACTTTTCTTCTAAATTTAGTTGAAAAAGATTATGTGTGTGGACAATAAAATTTAAATATAAAAGGATGTCTGTCATTTGAATTTGGGCTACCATCTGTGGTTTGCAAAGATGTTCTCTTAGAATACAATACTGTTCATAATGTGGCCCCTGACTTTTCTTCAGCCATATTGCTAAAAGTCCAACCTATTTATACTCTTATTTTTTTTGAGACTGAGTCTCACTGTGTCACCCAGGCTGGAGTGCAGTGGGGGATCTCCACTCACTGCAATCTCCACTTCCCGGGTTCAAGCAATTCTCCTGCCTCAGCCTCCCAAGTAGCTGAGATTACAGGAGCATGCCACCACTAATTTTTTGTATTTTTAGTAGAGATGATGTTTCACTGTGTTAGCCAAGACAGTCTCGATCTCCTGACCTTGTGATCCACTTGCCTCGGCCTCCCAAGGTTCTGGAATTACAGGTGTGAGCCACCGCGACTGGCTCCAGCCTATTATACTCTTGATCTTACTGAATTACCTACACTTCTACCTATATTTTTTTTCTTTATTTTTCTTGGATGCTTCTTGGGCTCTCATAACATCTAATGACCTACTACATTTGTAAATAATTTTCTCAAACACCATTTCCTTTGTGAAACTTTTGCTAACTCATTCTTATGCCTCCATGATAAGCTTTGCCACTTCCTCTTTGTACAGCAATCATATATTAAAATGCTTCTATCATAGTCTCATAGCTTATATTGAATGTGTAGTTTTAAACATCGATCTTTCTGTAATGGACTATGTGCAAATGCCAACAATGCCTGGTACATAATTGAAATGTAATAATTTTGAATGAATGGATGAATTAAAGAAGAGGGATATAATGACCAGTTAAATAGTCCATCATTGCCTTGATCTAAGCTTGACCTCCTTAGAATGACACATGAAATTCTTTTTGTGTGATGATCAACAAGAAGATAATTTTTTTGGAGTCTCTATCCTTGACCAGTTATATAAATTTGTGTAAGATAATGAATGCTTTATATTTATTATTATTATCAATTTTCTTATCTGTGAAATAGTGATAATAGATGCCTTCTAGTATTGTTTTAAATGTTTAAATAATAGAAGTAGTGCTTCTACCACAGAGAGGTGATTTTCTACCTGCTACTTTATTTATCATCCACCCAAGCCTATGCTATTTGACACTACAAGTCTTCACTACAACGTTTAGTCAGTTATATTGAATTTCCTTGTTGTTACCACACAACGTGTTTATACACACGGATTTCTACATGCTGGTTCTTCCATCTGGAATATGCTCCACCCCTTTTCCAACTTGTCCTTCAAGTCTTACTTCAAATTCTATCTCTCTTTCATCTCCCAGGGAGAGTTAGCTCTTCTGTACCTTTGGGTTAGCACTAGGACACAGCTTGGTACATAATAGGTGGATAATAAACATCAGTTTATCATATTACTTTCTTTCAAATTCTGAGTTATCCAAAGGTAAAGAGAATGGTTCATTTATTCTGGAACTCTGTTGCCTTACACAGTGTCTGGGAAGACGTCATGTATAAATATACATCTGATGAATGGATGAGCGAAACCAAATTGGACTTTGGGAACTGAAAGGTAAGATTATGGCTACTCTTGGCTGGCAGCACATTTTTTGTTCCTGGGCAATTCTCTAGAGAATTAAATCCTCCACAGGTTTGTACTTACCAGTAGATATAATCCCTTGTTTACTAGCAAACATATTTGTAGTTTCACTCAAACGTATTGTATTTGTGATTACAAATCAAGAAATTGTGGGCCTTACTTTCCTTATTATACCAGACTTAGATCAGTATAATCTGTAAGGTAGGTATCCAAAGTTAAGTACACTTTCCATTTCTGATAATGCCTATTAAAAAAGGAAGTAGGTCTAAAAACAATGTGTTTCAATCCTGAATGCATACTTCCTAAATGACTGAGAAGATTATGTTTTTATTTGAACATAAACACACACAAACACACATACATACATGATGCTTGAAATATGCAATTATATCCCAATTGTGCTATGTAACATGAACTGACAAAAAAGAAATGTCAAAGTCACTTCTCACAGTTAACAACTTAAACATAGAATTTTCTTTTCTTTTTTTCTTTTTTTTCACTCTTGTCACCCAGGCTGGAGTGCAGTGGTACAATCTAGGCTCACTGTAACCTCCACCTCCAGGGTCAAGCAATTCTCCTGCCTCGGCCTCCTGAGCAGCTGATATAACAGGTGCCTGCCACCATGCTCGGCTAATTTTTGTATTTTTAGTAGAGACTGTGTTTCACCATGTTGGCCAGGCTGATCTTGAACTCCTGACATCCAGGGATCTGCCCACCTTGGCTTCCCTAAGTGCTGGGATTACAGGCATGAGCCACTGCGCCTGGCCAATTTAAACATAGAATTTTCTACAACTTTATCATACAGTCTTATTTATGTTGCTCGAAGTTTCCAGTTTTTTTAAGTTTCAGGGTCATGTGCCTTCAGCGTCAGCATAGCAATCCTTTGACCCACGTGTATGTCGGTATTTTGATCCATAATAGGTTCCCCTGCACACCACTTCCCAAGTATTTCTGGGGATCTCTCTGGGATGATTACGCATCCCAAAAATCTGACCTGCTTGTCATATGGATCCAGACATCCAGGTGTTTTGCTTATATCAGTGCTCTACTCCTTGAAGGACATCTGTAATCACCTTTTGCCTGGTTTCTTCTTTCTGTTTATCTGTGTTACTTCTTCTCAGTCTGGAACATCTCAAGGCAGAGTTAAGAACAGGTCACAAAGGACAAGAAGATTTCACAGATCTGAGGTTAACAGAAGGGAATTAGAAGGCATGTAATCAAACCTACTATTGACTACTAAAATGACTTTTGCTAGAGGTATAGGTCATCCTCTTTTTAAAAGTGACTCTTACCAGCCACTTCTCCACTTTGCCTAGTAGTTGTCACGCCTGGTAGGAAGGTAAGCTTTTCCCTGACACGTGTGCCTCTAACTATGCCCCTTACCCAGAGTTTGCGCTCTCCTCTCCCACTTCTCTGAGGACCAATGGGAATAGGAAAATATACTTTCCTTATTTTTTTCCTCAATTAAAGTCTGCCTTTTAGGGAAAAGCAAATCTTTTACATTAAAAAATTAATTGCATCTTTTCTAAAAATTCTCCAATTCAGAAGATAAGTTTTATCTTCCGTGGATAAATAAATGACTCATTTAAGCTGGTTACCACTCATTTCTCTAAAACAATGGTCTAGTTCAGTTTCACAGATGACTCCACACCTTTGTTTAGAACAACTAAAAAGTTGCTTCAGTTTTAAGAAGCAGTTTTAGCCCCACCATCACTGCCCACATCTCTGCCCTTCCAAAATGAAAGCTTTCCAAAACACTGTGATTCATATTAAGTTACATAATCCTATTAAACTCCTATAATTCATATTTAATAGGGAAAGACAATCAATTACACATTTGAATCAATGAGGACAGACACAGAAGAGTCATTCTAATGTTTACTGCTACAAGAAAATAAGAGTTCTATTTTATTAGAAATACAAAATGAGAAAGTTAAATATTCTTTCTTATAAAATTATTCTGAAAAGTACAGTGCAATGATTTTACATACTCTTCCAATGATTTCTAATGAGACTATAATTTTTGTGGATTTTTCCAGAAGAATTCAAAATGTGCTACCGTCCCTGTAGTTTTACTTGAAAAACTCCCTTGGAAATTAACAATAAGGCACTGACTGGAGCTGAATTTGCAAATGTTTTAGGAAGAAACTTGATTGTAGACTATCCTTGATGCATCAAAATATTTAAAGCAAATGGCAAAGGTAGTGAGCAGTTCACTCTCATGCACATGAATATCACAGGGAGAGGGCTGAATGTTCAGGTGAGTTTTACTAAAGGCAATAACTGTAAGTCAAATGTTGCTCCATAGTTTCTAATTACAGTTTGTAATTTCTGGAGGTTCAAACTCTGATAACTTCCTATTTCTAGGCACTGAGCTAAATGGCTTTGGAAATGGTATTATAGTGAGATTGAAAACTAGAGCTATTAATACATATTTGCATGTTATTTATGAAAAACCTAATAGAAATATGATGAGAAATTACAAATAATGATAATAAAATATGGCATTATTACTATATCATAAAGCTTTATCATGTTGTTGACTTGTATGTGTTATCTTTGAAAATGAATATTAAACATTATGTGATTTAAAATCAGTTGCACAGCTGTCACTTGTGTATTAAAATATGGGACTGACAGCAGAATTCAAGAAACACCTGTTTCTGTTCACATCATTTCTCCAGGATAATTATATAATTTTTATAGTTAAAATTCCAATTCTGAAACACTAGATGACACAAAAAATTAGTGGAGAAAAATACAAACACAAGATTCCTCTTTTTAAATAAAGATTCTATTCGTTATAAAAATAATCCATGTTTCCTTCAAGAAAACTGGAAAAATTTAGAAATACAGAAAGAAGAAAATTCAGAAATAAATGAAGTTCAAAATTTGAGGCATTTCATAACTATAATAGTTCTGCTTCATTGTTTGCATTTGCATGTCTACAACATATTTTGTTTGACAATGAACAAGTTATATATAGGGTTTTGGAAAGGGGCAATACAATGGTTATTAATCTATTTTTACTTTTAAAGATCATAAAGTATCTCTGGTAATTTAACCTTTATTTTTAAAACCTTCAAATTATTTCAAAATTCCTTAGATTTTGTGGAGGGGAAAAATTATTTTTCTTTATAATTTTTCTGATAAAAGAACCACATTTATGATTCTAGAAATGTATCAAAAAGAAGATGTATTTGCAGTTCTAAGCTTTGCCCTGGGGCTATAGAAACAAACCACCCTATAAAGTATAATTCAAGTGAATTTTGGAGTTGAACATCACAAAATGTACAAGTAGACCTAACACATTTTATACCTAGACATACCTGATCTTGGCTTCTTAATTTTTTTTTCAGACAACACCATGATAATTGAGTACAATTTAAAAACCCTTTCCATTATCTTTGCCTTTAATTACCTCAGAATATTTCTGTATTATCTTATAATTTGAAATACAAAAAGACTTGTCATGAATTGATGCAGTATAACCTTAATTATGTTATCTTCACGTATTTTGTGTTGGAGAGGACAAGTCTGGCATAAAACAATCTGATTCTTTTTTCTTGATTCTATGTGGTTATTTGTAAAAATGTTTTATATTTTTGTAACTAAAACCATTTTTCAGTATCTCTAAAGGTGTGATTTCTTGTTATTGATTTCTTGGTACTGAGTTTAAAACTCTTTTATCTGAATCTGTATACTCATCCCTTTTCCTCTCACTCAAGAGCAATCCCTTCATTTTTATTTTTATGGTTTTTTTCATTTATTACTTTTATAGTTTCTAAAATGTCTCTTTTTAAAATACTTCTATTGCAAATATCTCTCAACTGTCCATCTATATCCATTTATTTCCTTGTTATATATTTTGAATGAGATTTTCAGATTCATGCTATTTATAAATTATATTCTTTTCCTCTGTGAATATATGCCTTTTTGCATGAACAGTTTATTTTTATTACATCCTTAATTTTTTTCTATTTAAAAAATTTAATGTATTCAATTTTTTCATCTCTTTTTTTTTTTTATTTTTTATGTTCTGCCTATATTTCACAGGGAACAAATAATCTTACAAACTTTTGATATTTTCAGTTTTCTAAATTTTGTAATGGCTCTTGCAATAGGTCAGTTTTAAGAAGCCTTCAGTTTTCAACTGTGTGTTTGAACCACTCTAAACCTTTTAAACAGAAATCATTCATCATCACTCATGAGTCTACGGTTGCCTGTGGGTATTATCTGATATAGAAAGGGATTGACTGGAGTATATTGGGCATTTATTGTATTTGTGACTAATTGGCTGGCTCAGACTTACTTTTCTCGTGGTGATGACAGATATGCAAGAGGGAAAGCTAAAGCACACAAGTCCTCTTAGGCCCAGGCTCAGAAGTGATACACCATCTCTTTAAACTCATTCTATTGGCCAAATAATCAGGTGGGGAATTACCCTTTTGTCCAGAGCAAAGTCAAAGGGTGGAAAAAATACATTCTGCCTTTATGGAACACGTTCTAAAGTTGCATGGCAAAGGGCATGTATACAGGTGAGGTGAAAAATTCGAGTAAATAATGAAGTCTACCAAGAGTCTTATCTTTATTTAAAAATTTGTATGCAGCTTTCTTTTCCTTATAGTAAAGCACACCTATGAGCATTACTCCTTTTTCTTTTAAAAATTTATCTTTGATCAAAATACAATATAATCAGATTAAATGGTTATCAATAGATATGTTGTGTTAATTGGCCTTAGCCTAGAGTCACTGTCTAACAGGCATTCATGTAATGTGGCTTAGTGGAACCGAATTGCAATTGTTGCCATTCTTCCTTACCTGGCTCTCTGTCTCTCAAGATAGATGAGGTTCCTGTGATATTCTAGAGCCGAGAATATTCTGCTTCTAGGACTTTTGCTGTTGTCATCCTGCTTAAACTATGTTTAAGAACAGCATCTTCCAGAATGTAATGTACCTCAACCATCTCTCTGTGCTTCCTACCTACTCATCACATTATCCTTTGCTCTTTTGTTGTCTATGACTTGCACATTTAAAGTAGGTGTAAGAAAAGACATATTGTTAGAAAAATTGAAAGAATAAGAAAGCTACCCAAGGTTCTATGTTAAGATAAATAGGAGTTGCAAAGAAAGTGGCAGATATGCAGAAATTTTGCATTTTGAATTCAAAATGAACTTAACTGGAATAGTATGAAAGGTTTTTCTATATATGTTAAACAGTCTCTCTAGCTGCTCAGCATGGGCTCAACACTATCCAGTACTTCATAGGATTTATCTTCGGATACTAATATTTGACTGAATTTTTCAATCCTAGCTTTAGCCATAATTGTGAATTATCATCTTTTCTGGTGCCCTCATAGGAATTATATATGTAATTTGAGAGTGCCTATATAAGAGGCTATTTTCCAAACACAATTTTAAAACAGTAGTCAAAATCCATAAAGGGATTAAGCTCATTCTGGCTAAAATGAGCTTATTATTTGACTAACATATTCAGAGTCACTTGAGTGGCATGCTTCTTAAAGGTATGGAAAAGGCTCTCCCTGTCCCTCATATCTCCTAGGACACTTCACAGTAATGCCCATGAAAAATCATATTAAGACCTACCAGTACAAAACTATCATTAAAGCATGAACAAATTTACTGTAGAGATCATCTTTGAATAATGGGTGAGGTGGGGGGCAAAGAGTGGATATTGTCTCAGGGCAATGAGCAGTCAAATAGTTTTCATAGCAGCTGGTAAGGTTGGGGTATATTCAGTCAATAACCATGTTAAATTGTTAAAACATCTCTACATATAGAAAAAGAGTAAGGTTATGAGATTTCTTATGGTGTCTACCATGTGACTAGAATATAGATATTTTAATGGCCTGGACTACCATTGGATGTGTTCTAGGTCAGGATAACACAACAAATGTTTGCTGACTCCATGAAATCAAAATTATGTTGTACTATTGTACATCTTCTCACAGAGTTCTTCCATTCCAGTGCTGTTCTAGCTAACAGGATATCACATATCAACCTCATCTTAATATCAAAAGGTCAAAGTATGGTTTCAGCATTTACCATACCTATCAACTTTGATCACAGAACCTGAAATTTCTGTTATTAGTCATTGAAAAATGGTCACCACGATGAAATCAAGGACAAGTGTTGGAAGGGTAGGTTTAGAATGATGATAAAAGTGGACTAAGCAGGAAAAGGGAAACAGGGAATTGATATAATTCAAGGGTGGTTTAACATAAGGAAATACATTAGTACAATATCCTGCATTAGTACAAAAAAGGGAAAAATACATGATCATATTAATTCACATAGAAAGGGCATTTGACAAAATCCAACACCCTTTCCTGATAAAAACACTCAAAAAACTAGAAAGTGAAGGAAATATTCAACATGATAAAGGACATTTACAGAAACCCACAACTAACCTCGCAGGATATTTATAGAAACCCACAACTAACATCATACCGAATGCTAACTGAGAGCTTTTTCCCTAAGATTAGAAAGACAAAGATGACCACATTTGCCTCTGCTATTTAGAATTTTACTGGAAGTTCTACGCAGAGAAAGTAGACAGAGAAAGTAGACAACAAAAATAATAAGGCAACTGAGTTGGAATGAAAGAAGTAAAACTACCTCTATTTACAGATGACACAATCTTACATGTAAAAAGTCCCAAATAATTCATCAGAGAGTTACTAGAGCTAATAAACAAATTTAGAAAATTTTTAAGTTGCAAGATCAACACACAAAATCAGTTATGTTTCCATATACAATGAACAATCTGAGAAGAATACTGAGAAAACAATTGCATTTATGATAACATTTAAAAAGATAAAATACATGGGAATAAATTTAATCTAGGGGTAAAAGATGTGTACACTGAAAACTACAAAATGTTACTTAAAAAAGACAGCATAGATAAATAGAAGTTCATTTTATGTTCATGTGTTGAAAGACTTAATATTATTAAGATCTCAATACTACCCAAAGCAATCTACAGATTTCACACAATTCCTAGAAATATTCCAATAGCCTATTTTTTTTTTTTTTTTTGGCAGAAATGGTGAGGGTGATTCTAAAAATCCTATGAAATTGTAAGGGGAACTAATTAGCCAAAACAATCTTAAAAAAGGAGAATATTGTTGGAGGACTTACATTTCTTCATTTCAAAATTTACTATAATGCTACATTAATCCAAACAATATGTCACTGCTATAAATATAGCCATAGAAATCAATGGAATAGAATTGGGAGTCCAGAAACAAAATCATACACATATAAGCCGGGCACGGTGGCTTATGTATGTAATCTCAGCACTTTGGGAGGCTGAGGTGGGCAGATAACCTAAAGTCAGGAGTTTGAGACCAGCCTGGCCAACATGGCAAAACCCCATCTCTATTAAAAATATGAAAATTAGTTGTACGTGGTAGTGCACACCTGTAATCCCAGCTACTCGGGCAGCTGAGGCATGAGAATCACTTGAATCCAGGAGAAGAAGGTTGCAGTGAGCCGAGATTGTGCCACTGCACTTCAGCCTGGGCGACAGAGCGAGACTCTGTCTCAAAACAAAAAAACAAAAAACAAAAAACATACACATATAGTCAATTGACTTTTGGCAAAGATGCAAAGTAGATTTATTAATGTAAAAGGAAAGAATAGTCTTTTCAACACATTTTGCTGAAAACTGGATATCCACATGTAAAAGAATAAATTTGGATTTCTACCTCACATCACATGCAAATATTAACAAAATATGGAACAATGACTAAATATAAGACCTAAAATTATAATAATCTTATAAGAAATCATAGGCTATATCTTCATAACCTTAAATTTAGCAACGGAATTTTAAATATGACATATAAAGCATAAGCAAAAAAATTAGACTTCATCAAAACAAAAAATACAACTTTTATTTATTAATACACATTATCAAGAAAGTAAGATGACCTACAGAATGGGAGAAAATAGTTGGAACTCATATATCTGTAAAGTGTTTGGTCTTCAGAACATATATTTATAATTCCTACAACTCAACAACAAAAAGACTAACCCAAATGAAGAATAGGCAATTGATTTGAGTAGATATTTCTTGAAAGAAAACATAAAAATCACCAGTAAGCACAAGAAAAGATGCTCAAGATCACTAATCACCAGGGAAATGCAAATCAAACCCACCATACTACTTATCACCTACTAGGATGGCTATAATAAGGAAAAAAAAGGAAAATAACAAGTGTTGGCAAGGATATGAAGATATTGGAACCCTTTTGTACACTGATGGTAATGTGATAGCGTGCAACTGCTGTATAAAACAGTTTGGCCATTCCTCAAATAGTTAAACACAGAATTCTCAGACACAAAAGAACAAATATTGTGATACCATGTATATGAAATACAGTCACACATAGCTTAATGACAGAGATGCACTATGAGACATGTGT
The DNA here is from genome assembly GCF_007565055.1 of Rhinopithecus roxellana. Taxonomy (NCBI): domain Eukaryota; kingdom Metazoa; phylum Chordata; class Mammalia; order Primates; family Cercopithecidae; genus Rhinopithecus; species Rhinopithecus roxellana. Next base: position 68,641,876 of record NC_044569.1, on the reverse strand, counting down.
TGTTAGGTTATTTCACTGTTGTGTGAGCACCATAGAGTGTATTTACTCAAATCTAGATGGTTAGCCTGGTGCATACCTAGGCTATATAGTACAGCCTATTGCTCCTAGGCTACAAACCTGTGCAGCATACTGTACTGAATACTGTAGGCAGTTGTAACACAATGGTAAGAATTTGTTTATCTAAAATAGAAAAGGAATTAAGGTGAGGTGAGGTAAAAATACAGTATTATAATTCTGTAGAATCACTGTGGTATATATGGTTCATCATTGACCAAAGTGTTGCTATGTAGCACATGACTATATATAGAATAGGCACATTCATAAATACCAAAAATAGATTAGAGGTTTCTAGAAGATGGGATGAAGGGGAGTGAAGAGTTGTTATTTAATACATACAGAGTTTTTGTTTAAGATGTTTAACATGTTTAAGAAGTTTTGGAAAAAGTGGTAAAGTTTATACAACGTTGTGAATGTAATTGCACTGAATTGTACACTTAAAGATAGCTAAAAATATAAAATTGTATTATGTATATTTCAGCATAATTTCAAAAATTACGTAGTAAATTGGATTCTAATAATATGCCACTTTATAGAGCAGTTACTCCTTGATAACAAGAACCTAACAAAGTGGCTGATTCAAGAAAGGTCTTGAATTTGGTAAGTGTAAATTAGTAACTGTCCAGTTATAGAATAAATGAATGACTGTGTATATGATGATTGTGATATTTTTATATAAAGGAAGTGGGTAGATGTATATGGATTCCTGGTATATCTACAACTATAAAGACTATGTGATACCATGCATTTGCAATTTGCCTCACATAATATTTTTGGAAATTAAATTGTATTGTAATAATTTGGAATGTTATATAATAACTGAACGGTAGAGAAACTGATACATGAAAAAATTTATTTTATAATATTAATCATAAGATCCCATATTAATATATTGGCTAAACTTTTCTCCAATAAAAACAGCTTTCACATATTTAATTTAATCCTACAAATAACTGCATTGGATTAGTTGGTTATAAATTATTACACTGATCAAAAACAAGAGTAAGCTAAAGTCAAGATAAATTCAGTGATTTATCAAAATCTTTTAGTAAATTAATGGCAGAGGTAGGGCAAGAACTCACATAGCTAAAATTAAGATAAGTTGCCGAGAAATTCTAATCCCAGAGTCTATACGTTAATGGAGAAGGTTGAGTATTTATGAATCTCTGTGAGAGGGAAGACTCTGTGAGAGGCTCTGTGAGATGGCCCTGTTCTCAAGTACCCTTTCCCCTAAGGAGTTACCTTATGGCTGGCATGTACAACCATCAGAAAAGACAGCGATCAAGGGATGGCTATGGCATGCAGCACATAGAGCTAATAAACAAATTTTATTTGGAGCATATACAGAGCATGCTTCCCTCTGCAGCTAGCATGAGCTACAGTGAGAAAACCAGCCGTTAACTGGTGTTCCCTGAGCAGTCTAATTCTCCCCTTCAGGATCTGTGGCATATTAGGAAATGGGGAATCAAAAGGAGTGGCGATGCAAATGTAACTTTCACTGGGGAAGTCAAAGAAGGTCTGTGTAAAATGGTTTCAAGGTACATGGGTTTGAGGTGAGGCAATAGGTTAAATCACGTAAAGCTAAGTATGAAGCCTTAAATTCTAAGATGGAGGTTTAGGAACCACACCTTCAGGCAATGCTGTATTCTCTGAGGCAAGGAGCAGATACAGTGATTAAATCACATCATTTCCAGAATCGAATTGTCTGCTTTCAAATCCCAAACTCAGTCTCCCAAGTCCTCTGCCACAATACCTGACAGAACTCCCCATTGCCACGAATGATTGGCAATGGTAGGAATGTCTACTCTTTTTCAATATAACTGCTTTTTGACTCCTCCTCTTCTTGTTTTCACTCCCCCATATCTTCTCTCTTACAGCCACACTGTCCCATCAGCATGCTCCCTCCTCTTTTTAAATTTTTTTCTTCTTCCTTTCTTCTGTGTCATTCTGTATTTTCTTTCAATAAAGCTTTTGTCTCGTGACTAAACCATATGTCTCCTTTCCCTTCAGTTACAATGCTATGCAAATCTGCCTCACCTAGGTTGTACTTTGCAGCTATAACTGATTGCACAATAAATATCTCATGATGCTATTTGTTGACATTCATGCCTCCAGCGTGGTTGCATATTCTCTTGAGCAGTTACACTGAGACCATTCACTAATGAATATAATTCTCGCCATATGTGATCAGGAACATCCAGAGCAAGTTTTAAAAAATGTGCATAATATCTATATCATATCTTATTTTGAAATGATTTCCAATCTGATGCTTTTTGCCATCTAATCTCAGGCCAAATGTCATTAGACCTTGGGATAAATTTTCGTGTGCTTCTCTCTCTGAAATGTTCCTGGCTATAAACTAACTATTCTAAAATCTGTGATTAGGTGCAGTGTTATATAAACCCAGGCCAATATGAAGGAAATGTCACTTGAAGATAAGTCTGGAAGATGAGGAGTTAATGACACAGAAATATTCCTCTGGAATTACTGCCCTCAAATAAGAAGTAGACAGTACAGCCAAAAACAGCACACCTGAACCAAGAAACTTCTTTTTTAGTCAGCTTCATTATAATCGAACAACATAAGTTACACCCAAAAGCTGCCTCTCTCTGGGTCTTGGTTTTGGCATCTGTAAAATGAGAAGGCTCAGATCACATGTCTTTATACTGTACTCTGCAGGTTGCCAGAGGTCTTTAGGGGTTGCTCAGGGTGCTGGGGACAAATGAAGAAAAAGAGATGGTGTGTAGGCACTTGGCTAAAGACAAAGTTGAACTGAAATGCCACCCAGAGCAGTTTTTGTATATTTTGGTCCCCAGTAAGGTGCCTGTATTAGTCCATTCTCACACTGCTATGGAGAAATAGCTGAGACTGGGTAATTTATAAAGGAAAGAGGTTTAATTGACTTACAGTTCTGCATTGCTGGGGAGGCCTCAGGAAGGTTACAATCATGGTGGAAGGCAAAGGAGAAGCAGGCATCTTCTTCACAGGGCAGCAAGATGGAGTCAGTGCAAGCAGGGGGAATGCCAGATGCTTATAAAACCATCAGGTCTCATGAGAACTCACTATCAAGAGAACAGTGTGGGGGAAATTGCCCCCATAATCCAATTACCTATACCTGGTCTCGCCTTTAACATGTGGGGATTATGAGGATTACAATTTGAGGTGAGATTTGGGTGGGGACACAGAGCCAAACTATATCAATATCCTTTGAGAAAGATCACTATTTTTAAAAGTTTGTAAACTACAAGTCAAAATAGTGCAGCAGACTTTGCCTAACCATATAAACTGAAATAAATTGCTTTACATTAAAATACTAATTTATACTTTTTTTTTCAAAAAATGCTGCCAGATGCCTCTTTTGTCTGCAGTATTCCAGAGCATTAAACATGTGAGTAACTGACTGCCTTTCTTAACCTCCCTCTCTGGCCTATGTTCCAGTTTATTATGAAGGAGAAAGATAAACCAATTCCAATCCATCTATCCCAATGCTATTCACAGCCAAGCAATAACAATTATCTCTGTCTTTACATTTTCTCCCATCTCTTGCTATTTCTTGTACAGTAATGAATTGTAACAGCTACTTCTTGCTGACTTCTCTCCCATATAATTAATGTCCTAAGATATTCTATTTACTGGTGAAGCAGTTTGAATCAAGAAGTGATTACTTTTAGGGTAAACAGAGCTGCTAAACCCTCTCCACAAACAAAGCTGACAGCAGTTTTATTTTTAAAATAATCAAATTGAAATCCCCAAAACATTCGAGTTTGGAACTTCTTATTTATTATGTGTATGTAGGTATTTTATGTGTGTGAAAAGTATATTAATATTTAGAACAGACAATAGAAAAGTACATAGATCTCTGGAAAGAAATGGCTTACAAAAATCCATAACAATGTGACCCACTCAGGCTTTCTTGTTAGGCCTCACCGTAAGCCTTCACATCAGGTGAAAATAACAGAAGAGAGATTGTTTGTTTAAGAGCATAGATTCAATCCTTGAAAATATCAGAATTAGATATTGGACTTTCTGTGTTGGGGAGAAAAAAAAATTGTCTGGAATCAAGACTCCCATAATCTTTGAATAGAAAGAAAGAAAAAAGAAATGCTATTGCCAAAAATGTTGCAGTGTGGAGTTTAATCTAGCCAAGAAGAGGTCTCAAGGTTTCATTTTCCCTATATTGAAAGAAGTAGTAGCCATAGCATTAGTCACAGCTATCAATTGATTAATATATGTCACTGGGTGACCAGTTGATTGCTCTGATGACCACATCTTAAAGTCTAGCCATTGTTTTTATAAGCACTACAGTACCAGTCCCAGCTGCTCATCTCAATGGACTCCCACCGCTTCAGGATTCCATGCCCCTTCCAGTGCATCCTTTTTTAATATTGCAGGCTTTTGCCTTCAGCCTGTACTTCAAACATATGCCCTCGGATTTCTGTTCTATTAGGGATCATTTAATGGTATCAAAGCAATTCTCCAAAATTGAAACTTCATGGTAGTTTTGAATTTCTTTCTCTCTTGAATTCTCTTATTCAATAGTTAATTCATTTTGATTATTTTACACATTTTTCCCTTTCAAATCCTGTCCACGTTCATCTTTTCATTACCTCAAATGTGAATAGAGAAATGACCTTCTAAACAACCTCCTTGTCAATATGCATTGCCCTCTTCACTTCATGCAATGCCTCACTCCTAGATTAATCTGAAATCTTCTCTAATCAAGCATCAGAACTAGTGACATTCAGAAAATTGAGAGATTATTGACAGTAGAGCAGTTAAGGAAGATAACCCTGAGGAGATGGGCCTTAAAGTATGAATCGAGAGGATGTAGATAATCAGAGCAGAGGTTGGAAACCGTCCTCAGAAAAAGGAAGCACATCAAGAAAGCCATGGATGGTGAGCTTCAATAGTGCTCCTTGGATTGTTTCCAACCCTTCTAGCTGCCCTGACTTAACTCAAATTCAACTCATTTACAACTCCCTGACAGACATGCTCTTTTGCAAGGACAGAAAAAAGGTTTGACAGTGTGGCTTTTTTGAATGCCAACATTGCCCCCACATGCGACCTTGTCATATTTGCATATTGCTTCACAGGGAATCCGAACTTATTTTCTAAACTATATCCTCAGCAACAGGTACACTAGTCCAGTCATATTCCACATACCATAATTCTTTCCCATTGATCATTCTATTGATTCATGTAGAAGTTCCCTTTTTCCCAGTTCTGGTCTGTAACCTTATGAAATTTTACTCCAGGCTGGAATTTCCTTTCACCTAGCTGTTGTTCTACACTAATCAGGCAAAATGAATGAGCTGCCTTATATTGTTAGTTACTTTTTAACATTGTTTTATGCATATATCAAGCTTGTCTAACCCACAGCTCATGCACGCAGCCCAGAACAGCTTTGAATGCAGCCCAACATAAATTTGTAAACTTTCTTTAAAAATTATGATTTTTTTTTGCAATTTTAAAAAACTCATCAGCTATCATTAGTGTTAGTGTATTTTTTCCAGCGTGGCCCAGGAAAGCCAAAAGATTGGACATCCCTGCCATATATAGTTTTAAATTATAAGACACTTTGGTTCACTAGCTATTTGTAATAGGATAAAGGATGAATTCCCATACTCTATACCTTGTGTGTTACTGAAAAACCAAAGTAAAAGTTTCCAAAAATTTGTTCTTAAAGTAAAAGGTGAATAATTAAATATCTCAGGATGTATATAGTAACATAGACTACTGCATGTTGGTGATAAAGAATTCTAGCAGTTCAGTTGATACGTCTAGTCAGTTGTTTAGATGAGTTACCACCAACAAACACATTCCTACCAAGAACTTCATTGTTAGTCATAAATCTAAATGAACTTATAGCTTTTAAGACTGTAGCCTAACTAAAGGTCTAATTTTTATTTTTTAAATTTTTTTGGGACCAAAATAAATTACTTCTGGAAAAAATGTTCTACAGGCCCAATTCTACAGTTTCTGTAAAATTGAGACCAGCCAGCTTGTGACTGGTCTCTATACGTATGCAGTTGCTCCACTAAGTCTAGGTAAGTAAAATAATGGGCTGAAAACGCCATGAGCTAGACTTTAGACAGCATTGATGAGTAGGAATAGTCATTTATCATGGATGATTATGACAGCAATGGATATTATAAGCAGGAAGAAAAAGAACTGGAAAGCTGGATTTTAAGATTTTATGAAGAAATGGATTTTAGCCACAAACTTAGGCTATGTGTCTTTAGTCCTGAGGGTAGAATTACTTTCCTAGTCATAGTGTTTTCCTTCCTGGGGGAGAGATCACCATGAGTTTCCGGAAGACAAGAGGGAATTTTGGCTGTGAACATGCGTCTGTATGTGTATTAAGGATTAAATCAGGTCAATTTGATTACCAACACTAGGATGCATAAGCGATTTTTATTTTATCCTTCTTTAGCTCATATTATCTTAGTCACTTATACAGTATCCTATACGTAGATGTAGAAATAAGTACATTGTTTTCATTGTTGAACTATAATTTCTTTTGCTAAGTTATTCTTAATTATCACATCTATCCCCGACCAAAATAAATAATAACTTAGGCGTTGGAGGTGTGTCTAGAGAGGGACTCATTAAACCATCACTGGTTGTCATAGTCTCTATCATGCAATCAATACTAGGGATTGCTGGCTTGGACTGTGAAGCAGAAAACGTGGGATGTGGGCCTCCATCTGCCATTTGGCAAGTGTATGATCTTCATGAAAGCATTGAGGTTTTATGAACCTCTTTAGCTCTTTGAGAGGTTTGGTCCAAACAATTTCTCCTTATTCCTTCCATTTCGGCAATTTTGATAATCCATGAAAATAGTATGAGTGTGATTTCAAGAGTCTATTTTTTGGTGAGGAAGTCGTATGAAAAATTCTATGGCATGTTATACTACATTTGTTTTCTATATTCACCATGTGTATGCTAAATCTGTTTGACATAGTTAAACCTTTTAATATCAAAGTCAATTCATAGTTCTTTACAAACTAATTTTAGCCTATTTTTACAGTTTCTTAGGGTCACTAGTCTTTAATGTCTTCTGTCCAGTCAATATGGGTCCTTTACCATTTTCAAGTTAAATCTCACTATACCTCAGTTGTGACAAGTACTGGGTCATTTGCTTGGAGCAGTCATCCCACTTAATTCATCTAATAACTATAACAATGGTTAAATCGTTATTAAATCACAAAATTGTTTATTTAAAATATTTATTTTGAAATTTTGAATGAAAGATTGTGTTTATTTTGTAAACATATACAGTGCTTACTCTTTGCCAAGCACTGTTCTAAGCCATTTGCAAATATTACAAATATTAATTCCTTCATTTTGTTTCTTAAGGTAGTGAATACATAGTTCTGCAGTAAAATATTGTCTTTTATTAGAATGCCTTTCACACCTAATGTATAAGGGTTCTGATAAATGCCATAGTATTCATCTGTGCTTAGAAAATGATTCAATAAGAGGAACCATAAAACCTTGGAGCATCCCTTTATCTGCTTATCTTCTATGTACTCTCATTGAGTACCCATATGAAGAAGATCTCCATATATATACAGAAAAAAGCTTGCCTCAAATCTTGGAAGAGCAAGAAAACACTCATAAATACAAACTTTTTTGAGCCCAAAATGGGAAGCATAACTATTCATAAAATATTTCCTTCACCTGTAACATAAGAAATGTTATTTTTAATATTATAATTTTATTTATCCAATATGTGTTGACTTATCTAAAATAAAATTTAAATACCTCTGTATTTCAGTTACAGTTCTGTTAAGCTTTAACTATGGGCGAGTCACTTGCTAATCTTTGAGTGCCTATACCCTCTTTAAACTTAAAATCTAGTGAGTTGATGCATCTGCATAACTATGGCCTAATTCAATAAATGAAGAGTGTCATAAAGGAAAGTGCTTTAGGAAAGAAAAGAAGGGACACATTCTATGGTGCTAAAGAAAGACGAGAAAAAACTGCAAAAAGGTGCTAGCATTTGACCTGAATTTAGAAGGGTTAGTGTATAAGAGGGAGTAGGATAGGAATGTCAGCATTGAAGAAAAACATCAAAGCGTGTGTTCATGAGGTAGCTGACCCTTTGAAGGAAACATAAGTACCCAGGTGAGATGTGGTCAGTAGAAGTGTGAAATGGGTCAGGTAAGATAAGACCAAAGAGCTTTCCTTGGGCCAATTTTTTTAGGACCCTGGGCTTTATTCAATGAGCACTGGGACATTATTCTATATTTGGATTAGAAATGGAATCACAGGTTCTCCTTGCACTCCTTGGAGGTCCAGGAACACAAGAAGGAATGTGCCTACAAGGTTAGAATTTCAAGCATTTCTCACTGATTCTCAAATGTATAAGAATTAGATATTACACATTTCTAGCTAAGAGCAAGCACTATTAGTGGAATGGGCGACAATTTTGGAAGGAAAAAACACTGCCTACATTGATTAGATGCAGAAATAGGGTAGCATGGGCTTTAGAAGAGACCTAGGGGTCCATGGTAGAAACTACTAAGTGAAAAGTAGCCCAGACAGGGAGGCTGGTGGGCTCTGCTTATAACCCTGGCCATTTCCGTTGGCATCAGCTTTGTACCTATGTGCTAGCAGAGTTCTTAAAAGACTCTTGAGTAAACTGCTAGTACTCTCTCAAAACAGTGCTCATTAAATTATATAAAAAAGTAAACCACAACAATAAATTAAAATAAATTGACAATTTTATTAATAGGCTTAATTATTCTTTTGATTCATTGTTCTGGTGACTGAGATAGAGCGAACATAGGTGGAACAATTCATTTCACGAAGGAGAACACTCTGCATTGTCACCTTCAGATCGACTTACAGGCAGAGACTGACTGAAGGCAAAGGCAGATGCTAATATCTTTCCCATGTAGGGTTTGTTTTGCAATGCTCTCATTTGAACTGATTAAGTGTCATTATTTAACAAGCTGAATGAACTTCGCCTGTATGGAAAGGCACATTGAGCATCCATACTAACTCTTTTAGTTAGTATAGATCTTCATCTGTGGCTCATGTATCTCATAGATTATATATGTGTAATGCCATAAAGAAAGAGAAACAAGTAGTGACTCCATTCACATTTTCAAACTCACCACATTTATGCTCACATTAGATGCTATCTCTGAATTAGGTCCATGAACAGGTAAAACTATTTCTATTACCACAGGTGTATTTTTTTCTTAACTTTTAACTTTTCTGTGATTTAACAGAGTAATCCATGTTTCTTTAAAAAAATTGGAAATAACAGAATGAAAATAATCAGCAGAAACAAAGCAAATCACACACAACATATTAGCCTGAAGAAAAATAAATTGTGGAATACTTCACAGGTTGATCTTAATATCACACTTTCACTAAAGTTATCCTCCATTAATATAAGCATTTACTAAATATTTATTATGCAAATTTTATGTGCCAAACATTGTGTATAGATGACTATAACATATCCCTGCATTTTAGGGAATTACTGTCTGGATAGAGAGAAAGATATATAAAAAACAGTTTACAGCACAAGGTAACATGTGCTATGATACCGGTATGCTGCTTGCCAGGATTGGGGCATATTATAGAGACATGAAGCATTCAGATGTCATGTGGACTAAGATGCAGGGTCTCTGGAAGGATGATACACAAGTGATTCATGCCAATTTACAAATCCTAGTCATATTTCTAAAAGCAAATCTTGGTTTTGACTTAGAATTATATTATTAGCTAGATTCCATATACTGCATACCAGGTTTGGTCATATGTAATTATTCAACGTTTCCAAAAGTGAAATTCATCCTTAGCATATCTTAGAATATTCAAAGAGCATTCCACAGTCTCTGAAAGCCACTATGCCATTTGTGGTTGCTTTACTTATCAGAAAGGGATTGCTTTACTTTTATGTAACCAGATATTAAAGAACAATTTAAAGCATGGTTGTAGTATCCTCACTTCATTAAAGATAAGTCAAAGAGTAATTTTAAAAGGACTTCTACAAAGAATGTAACAGTTCTATAGGATTTAGAAACAAGAATTTCTCAAGGGCAATGGCATATTTATACGAAAGAGCAGAGTACTTGGCAATGGGTGGAAACGAGAGACTAGGTAACAGGTGGAAGGTAACAGATATGCAGCTTTTCTTGGTAATATGGAGGAGAGAGAAGCATTCACTTTCCTCCAAGTTTTTTCAGACTTCTCTACCAGCAGCAGACAAGTAATAATTTTAGATCACCTACTGCCAGCTGGAGAAGATCTGATTAGAGATTGGATTGGCCTAACGAAGACCCTTTCCATCTCTCAGCCTCAGCAGTTCTGCAGGTCACATTGATTTCTTTATGGGCATGTCAAGTAAAGAGATATCCTGTGTATAAGGAAGAAGCAGGTTCACCCTGAAAGACTTGCATTTGAGGCCAGAGAGCAAGTCTTGCTTTCCAGGGCAAGATTAATAGATAAGGGCAAAGCGCTAAACAGTCAGGCAAATCCACAGCCACGAGTCTCAAGTGGAGAAAAGTGGAATCAAAGGCCAAGGGAAATCACAGCCAAGTTAAGGGTAAGAGATGTATCAGGGCAAAGCATTCTAAAGGCAACTGGAGACTCAGTCCCAGGACTGAACTCATACCCTGTGCAGCAGCTGCCAAACCTTTCACCACAACTCTTGCTTGTAAAATGGAGAGAATGATGCCAATGTACAAATACACTCAAGGGAATCATAAACACAGAGAGCTTGTTGGAACTATATAACCCTTTGTAGCAAAGTTACTATCTAGGGATAAGAATGGGAAAAGCAATAAAGGAGGGAGAAACTGTAGAAAACATAGAAGCACTTAATAGCTATGTATTGTCAAGCTACTGAAGTCAGCTACAATGATAAATTGAATTATCCTAACAGTGTGAAAAATTTCTTCCACAGTGCAGACCCATTATATATTTCTTATCTGATTTTCCATAATTTTCTCTATAGACCACACAATGTCTTGAAAATTCTTCCACAATATCTAACCAACACTTTCCAGAAAAACTTCATTTCTCTCCATGTACCGATGTTTTTGGGTCCAGCCCAATTCCTGTCCTTTCAGTGAAGCCTTCTTTAATTTTACCAATAAATAATAGCTCTCTTTTTTGAATACCTTTGGTAGTTATTATTTGAACAAGTTACTTGGTGGTTATGATGTTAACCCATATCTCTCTCAACACAATTCTATGCCTCTTGGTGGTCAGACCCATGGCTCATGTAAACCCTCAGAAAACTGAATATATTGAAATTGTGTATTGAAAAGAGCAAAAGGGATTTACTGTCAATTTATCACAATATTTTTATTTTGGGCCATAATATTCAAATAAATTATGTTTCTGTAAATATCTATAAAATTTATTTTAAATTTTATTTAAGAAGTTACCTTATGTCTTAACCTCATTTTAATTATTATAGATGCAAAATAGAATTATAAAACTTATGACCAGACATCTTTTCAAGATATTCCCTGGCTTATTTCCTTATCATCATAGAACTCCTGATGTACTTAGTATGATGTCTTGTTCAAAATACCTGTTCAATAAACATTGGTAGAGGATGGGTCAGATGCAATCCCAGTGAGAAACAGCTCCTGCTTGCCCTGATGTTTTATAAAAGGGTAGACTTGCCATTTGTCGTGTGAGCAGGACTGCATTGCCCGAACAATCTTCACTCACTCCTCAACTATAATGCTCCGGACCGATCTCCACCTTTGATTCTCTCCTTATACCTTACCACTTTGGTGTCACATCCTTTATTATGATTCCCAACTACATACCTGCCTGTTTCTTATGCCTCTGATTCCAAGTCCTGCTTCTGGTGGTCAGAACTCCATTCAGAGGGGAAGAAATAGAATTCAGGTAGGTCTGTGGAAAGGTGATGACTGGTGCAGGCTGGGGCTACAGGCTGCTGAAGAATTACACATGGTGAGTGCATGGTTGCAGCAGAGGATCACAGGATATTCTGATACCCACACTGCTGACCAATCTTTAGGCTGCCAAAAACAACAGCAGCAGAGTCCCGTTCCTCCTCCAATGTCCCTCAAGCACCCTTTTGCTGAGAAAGGTTAATATTGTGCTGCTGTGAAGCAGAAATGCTTGAAGGAATTCCAATTACTGCAAATCATGTATTGAAGGGTGAATTTGAGCTGAGAGAAAATACTTTGATAACTGGAACAGCCCTGCTCCCATGTTAGAATAGGTGTTTATCTCATATGCAATAGGTGTTTTACTCAGGAAGTGTACGTACAATTGATTTTTTTTATGTCACAAACTATTTCAACCACATTAGTGAATACCTTTTGCTTAATTAAATTGAAAATTAATAGAGACAGGGAAAGACAGAGAAGAGAGAGAAAAAGAAAATAGAGATTCTGAATGAATAACTGTTTTTTTCTCCAGAAACATACTTTTATATATTAAATTAATAATGGCTAAATTAGAATGATTAAAAAAGAAGTTTGGGCGTATTACCCTTTAAATGCTCTTATTTATATAAAATATATATAAATGTATATAAAATGTAATATGTTCATCATGTATCAATATAAATATTTACTATCAGAAGAGTGTGAACTTTTTAATACAACATAGATTTTGAGATTTATATTAATAACAGTAAAACTAAAAACCTAAAACAATTGCTAAAAATGTAAGTATCTAAACAAGAACCACGGGAAGCACAGTATTCAGGGCTTGTCTATAATCAAGCAAATGTAAAAAGAAATAATGCTGGAGAGTACATGGAAAAATGCAATTCTTATTTAGACAGTTCTGATATATATACAGCAAGGAAGTCAACGTTTGCCTGTTTTAGTCTGTTTAGTGTTGCTATAACAGAATACCTGAGACTGAGTAGTTTATAAAGAAAAGACATTTATTTAACTCATGATTCTGCAGTCTACAAAGTTCAAGAGCATATTGCCACATCTGGCTGACTTCTGATGAGGTTCATGTGCTGGCTCAAAACACGGTGGAGAAATGGAAAACAGTGGATATGTTAGGCTGTTCTTGCATTTTTATAAAGAAATAACTGAGACTGGGTAACTTATAAGAAAAGTGGCTTAACAGGCTCACAGTTTTACAGGCTGTACAGGAAGCATGGTGCATCTGGGGAGCCCTCAGGAAGTTTCCAGTCATGTCAGAAGGCAAAGGAAGGGTAGGCATGTCACATGGCAAAAGCGGGAGCAAGAGAGATAGAGAGAGAAAATTGTTGGGGAGGTGCCACATACTTTTAAGTGACCAGATCTTGTGAGAACTCCCTATCTCAAAACCAGCACCAACCATGAGAGATCCACCCCCATTATCCAAACACTTTCTTCCCAGGTCCCGCCTCTAGATTTGTAGGGAGACAAACATCCAAACCACATCAGTGGACATGTGCAAAGAGATCATGTGGCAAGAGACAAAGCCAGAGAGTTAAGGAAACCAAACTCACTTTTTTAATAACCTGCTCTTGAGGTAACTAACCCAATTCCACAAGAGCAAGAACACACTCACTCCTGTGGGAGAACATTCATCTACTAATAAGAGCTCCACTCCATGATAGCTCCCAGCAGGCCCTACCGCCCAATACTGCCACATTGGAGATCAAATTTCAACACGAGTTTTGGAAGGGAAAAACTGAAACCATAGCATTTCCATTTTGGCCTAATTTTCCCATATTCCTTTTCTCTTATATCAGGAACAACCTAACTCAAAATGCCTTGTTCTCTACTCCTGACCTACTTAGGTAGTCCAGCACAGCCACCTCTTCAGTTTAAGTAATTGTGAACTTTGTTCTTTAAAGTCAGAATTTTTGGATTTTCCAAGTTTCTTTTATGTAAGAAAACCTTACAATCAATCTCGAACCAATCAAAAACCAATCCTAATTATGTCTTCAGTAAAGTAGGTGCAATTGTAGAGTAGGGTAGTGATTTGGGATCTCTCTTATTGTGTCAGAATTAACAACTAGGCCTTAAAACTGGGGACAAATCAGTGTGATCAGTCAAGCCTAGTTTTATAAGGGACACAATATAAAATTAGGGCCAGGGACTATTCAGAGCTTATTGAAAGATGGCAGAGTGAGCTCTCCTACTACTATCCCTCTCAGCAAGCCTCTGCCTCCTGTTAACAACAGAAGGTTGTAGAGGGAAGACACCTGACAGAATAGGAGTGTATGGAAGTGCAGGGTGTGATGAGAGGTTACTCCTTCCTTGTTCCATCAAGGGAATGCCAAATGAGGGGGAGCCTCATGAGGATTACTTGCAGATACTGGCATCTTACTGAGAGGTAGAGTTGCTGAGCTGTGCAAACTATAGAAACACATAGTAGAGAGGAGTTTGGTAAGGGATTTCCTATCTTTTAAAGTGATTCCCAGAGTTTGGTGGTCTATATGAATATAGACAGACTAATGCTGAATTTTCACCTGCAAGTTTCTGAAGGCAATAGATTACAAAAGTAATTTCAAGAATACTGTGACTAGGGACTGTACCATAGCTTTATCTGAACACATTGGAGATAAAGAAGACAACCTCCTAGTCTCCAGGGTTTCATGTGAAGGGACACAGAAGATAAAGGATAGGACCAGGTCATGCGGGAAGGGCTACTAGTGACAGCAAAAGGAGGCAGGGCTGCTGCTCTCTGAAGGGTGTCCTTGATGACAAAGTGGACCAGGATAAAGTTAACACAACTCCAAAAAGCAAGCACACAACACACATTTATATGAAGACTATAGTCATTTTTGCTGGCGCATGTTAAAGGATGTTTCCCCTCCACTCTGAGATGATTGAAAGCCAAGTTACATAAGAAAAGCTCTACATGCCTGATTATCCCTTCTATCATCCAAACCTTGAAAGGGAAAAAAAGGCATTGTCCGAGAGTAAGATCAGGCTCCAACTCCCCAGAGGAGACCTGGAGCAGGAGGAAGAGTAAAAGGACAGGCACCAGTCCTCCACCTCTGCTCCAGTTTCCTTAAGTCACAACCTGACTGCCTCTAGGGGAAGGGAAAGACTTGAATTTTAAATCAAATCAGAGTTTGGAACTTTTTATAGGTATAAACTTTTAATATTTGAAAGTGATCAAAAGTTTGAACAAAAAGCCGTGAGATCTGTTTGAGGTGTTAGTAAGTGATGGGGCATTGGACAGAATATAGTTGAAGTCACTGACAGGAGAAAAATAACATTTTGTGTTTACTCTCTACTGAATTGAAGCTTCTTAATAAACTGGTTGCAGCAGCCTGGCTTGGAAAACAAATGAAACAGAAAAAAACCCAAGGCATACAGGTCTAACTAGAAACAGCAATAGGAGAAGGGACAGGTGAGGTGTGAGTATGGGGAATGAACTGGAGGGGTGGGCTTTGGATCTATAGAGGCAGTGAGCCTAAAGATATAAAACTCTAAGTCATCTAAAGTAATTACTTATGTGTCAAACTTGAACCAAGGCTTTGGGCTCAGGCTCAGTCTAGTTTGTGTACATCGCTCTGCAAAATGGAGAAAGGAGCCCTGGGAGAGCTCATTTCTAGTAGAACTATCTGCTGCCTACAGGTACTGCCAAGTGAAGTGGTTATACGTTCTGTGGTAGTCACGGCAGACACCAACCAACCCGAATGGTTGCAGTTAACTGCCAGGAAAATGCCTGGAGCATCAGGAGAAGAGGAGCTAGTCAGAAACGTTTCTCTAGTCACCTCACTGACATTTCATACCAACTGCACGAGCGCTGGGAAAGGGCTGTTATCTGAGCTGCTTTAATATGAAGGCTATAAGGTACCAGAATTCTGCCTTTAGTCTATTAGATTGAGAGGTATTGTGCAGCTCTTTTCACCTTCTCTTAAATAGTTATGCCAAGTACTCGTCCAATCCCCATATACTGACATACAGTTAGACCCTACTGACAGGCATGGCTTCTGAAGGTCAGTGACCTCCTTGACAAGGATCTATAATCTGGACATAATCTCAGCATTTCTAGTTATTGCCACCAACATATTCTGCACCTATCAAAAAACATTTTTCCCAACTTTCCCTTTATTTAATTAAAGCATTATTTGGATTTACTAAACATGCTTAGTAATATCAGATATATTGAAGTATCCCTGAAAAATCCAAGACCCTATTTAAAGGAAGGCAATAGAAGTGTATAAATTATAAAGTAATCGGAGAGAAAAATTACTGGAAGACAGTCTTCCAAAGCTGAAAGGCCACAAACTATTTGAGTCATTGGCAAAACTCTTTGGTATCTTCCTGGACTTACCTGCTAGCATATATTTGGAATCCTAAATAATTTGCTATGCAGAACAAAAACAAAATTAACAAACAATACAGTTTTGTCTAGCTAATATCCTTGTGTATTTGCAGAATCTCCCCCATTTTATAGGTTTGTAGCAATACTGCCTCTTGTCAACCTGAAAAACGTATTTTTCAGAGCTTATTTTCCCATCTGTAGCATGAGGAACAGAATACTATCAGTGTGTCTTCTCTCACTGGGTAACAAGCAGTGGAGTTGGGTCAGCTATAAGGGAATGTATACTGTAAACCATAAGCGGTTATGGTTTATGGTTTACAGTATACATATAGCATCTATTATGGAATACAGGTGAAATTGATTAAAATATGATTTTGTTTTCTGCTAATTCATGTGTTCTTTACACACTGGTTTTTGTGTGCTTTGCATGTATTTTACATAGTAAAGGTCAAAGGAAAAACAGAAGAATATTATATTATTTTAAGGCAGATGTTTAACTTAGTCCTTAGGAGTTCCACTGCAACCTGAGAAAGTCTTTAAAGATTGTAACAGGTTGCTGCTGCTGAAATTCTCCCTGCACTGTGTTCCTTAAAGGAACTGATATTAATTCAGCCTTCAAGGATGAATGACCAAAATCTTTAGGATCCACTTCTTTGTTAGATGGGCATATAAACACAATAATGAGGATGAAAGGGACTACTCAACTTAAGACAAGGCAGAATTTGGGGTATTATTGAGATGAATGGCTGAACAAGATTCTGTTACACCAAGATTAAATCTCAACACCCAGAACAATTATCTCTTCAATACGGGGCATGAAATAAAATTATTCAACTATTATCAAAAAACAAAATGCCATAACAAATACACTGACATGGCGTTTTTGCTCCAAATATTGATTATATTTCTCAGAATCAGTATATCCTGTAGTAAAGAGGTCATGCAAAACATTTGTGTTGAGAATTCAAATATTCAGTTAGATATTTAGTTTTTCTC
Organism: Rhinopithecus roxellana; assembly: GCF_007565055.1. Taxonomy (NCBI): domain Eukaryota; kingdom Metazoa; phylum Chordata; class Mammalia; order Primates; family Cercopithecidae; genus Rhinopithecus; species Rhinopithecus roxellana. The sequence goes on along the minus strand of NC_044569.1, from coordinate 68,624,578 downwards.
TCTTTATATTTCATCCCTCCCTAGTCTCTCTCCCTCCTTCTCTTTTCCACTGTGGTCTTAATTTTCTATATCATTATTTACAGGAGCATTTTATACAATCTATGACACTTTTGTGCTTTTTAATTTTATAGTTACAGTGTCATAATTTATCAGAAACTTCCACATATGTTTTTCCCTTAATGTTGTTTATGAGATTTTAACCACGTTTTATATATGGCTCTATTTTATTCATTTTAACTTTTGCATTATGTTGTTTTAATTTATATATTTTATCTGTTCTGCTTTTGTTTTTGAGATTCCTCTATGTTGACATGTATATATATGTGTGTATATATGTGTGTGTGTATATATATGTATATATAAAGTTTACCCATTTCCATGCCTGTAAATTATTCCACTTAGAAATGGCCAACAATTTGCTTATCCATCATAGAGTTGATGGTATTTTTATTGTTTCTAGGTTTTTAAATTAAGTTTGTATTATTACAAACCATGACACAATAACCGTAGTTGAGCATGTGTCTTTGTTATGAAATAGTCTTTATCCATTCGCCACTGATTAGCAAGAAGAATAAAATTTTGATTAGATTTTACAAACAGCATAATTTTATTTTACATTTCTTGAGGGTGGGGAGACTTAGCAGATGTTTACTTAGCATTTATTGAAGCAATATCTTATCATGTTATTTCCCACTGTCCACTTCTACAATCAATATACACATTTGTCCATATTTTAACATCTTAATAACTTGGATATATTTTATAATTGATGGCATCTTTCAAAAACTTTGCACAGAGGGCAATTGTGACAGAAAGTGTGCTACGTGCCTTAACTTAATTATTGCTCCAGTTGGTATGACAGGATAATCACTATTTACTCAGTTTTCATCACTACTTTAGGAATCAATTTCAGAAAAGAATATGAGTCCCAATAGTTGTCTGAAAATATTCAATTGATAATTTTTCTGGTAAGATCAACAAAGTGCCAGCATTAAAACTTGGAGAATGGGTATCTGTGGCTTGGGTGAAAATCCTGGAGATAATAGTGAAGCGCTTTTTAAAGAAATGGGAATTACCACCGCTCTTGATGATACAGTGAATGATATTGTAAAGAAAAGCATCAGTATTGATGACTCTAAATGGAAGAGTGATTCAAAAGATTTATATGCTAAAATGGGAAAACATTTTAGTAATACCTTAACCAATTTATTTTACTCATATTTTTATTTATATTAATACATAACATACATGTGTCTGTGTGTGTGTGTGTGTTTGTATACCTAAATGAACATAGAAGAGTACTGATAAAATCAGGTATTTTAAATGTTGATATCTGGTATCAATCTCATGCTTCAAATTTGTCTTGGTACTCAAAGACCTTAGTTCTACCATGTGAATTTTATGGTAAATTTGTAGGCCTGTTGAATTTCTTTTGGCAGTCTTTCAATACACATTTGTAGGAGAAATTCAATTCTATATGTTTTCCTCACTAAAGTTTTATAATTTTTCCTATGAAGTTCAGGTATATTTTTGATAAGTTTATTCATAGTTACCCTAGATATTATATTCTTATTTTAAAGTGTATTATATAAAAATTATCTTTCTAATGGCTGGTATACATGAATGACATTTATTTTTATGTATTGAGTCAGAAATAAGCAGCTTTGATAAACTCTTTTATTAATTCCAACTATTGATTGTCTTGGAGTTTTTGTATGAACAATCATAATGATGAATTTTTTCTAACTTTCTGATCCTTTAACTATTTGTTTTCCTTATATGGCTGCAATGACTAAAGCCTCCAGTACAGTATTCAGTTGAAATGGTGAGAGTGGACATTCCTTTTTCTTTTAACTTTAAAGCTAAGATTTTAAAATTTTAAAGCATTAAATGTAGTGTTTGTTTTACAGTTTTGGTGGAAAGTCTTCTTAAAGAAAAGGTTTGTTAAAATGTTCTTCTTTCATGAAGGGTAGTTGAATATTATTAAACACTTTTCAGCATTTATTGAGATGATCACATAGTTTTTTTCTTCTTTGATCTGCTAAGTGTTGAATTTCATTAATAGATTTTCTAATTTTAAAACACTTTTATATTCCAGGGACATACTCAAATTGGCATGTGTATATGTTTAACACTGCAATAATTGGTTTACTTCTATGAGAAAGGCTGTATATTACAGATGAACTCAAATCCTACTATTTTGTTCCAATACTGGATCTCCCCCTTAGTGGCTGGTTACCTTTCAGTGAGTTAGTTAACCTCAATGTACTTCAGTTTCCTCATATATAAAATAAGGATGATGAAAATACTTGTTTCTCTTTCGTAAGAGTAATACAAGATTTACATGGCATAATCTTTTATTCATTAGAGAAATGACTAGAATGTAGAAATCACCACAGAATCATTTCTTAATTTAAAGTACATTATATTTTCCTTGGAATTTTAGTTAGATTTACCTTTATACATTTCTCACCTATCTTTTTCTGGTTTGAGTAAGAGATAATAGTAAGTTTTTAAATGATTTCAGAAGTATTCACCCTTTTTTAACAGCTATATTGTTATAATTGGCGTAGAAGTTGCCTGTATTTTAAGTGTATAATTTGATGAGCTTTGAAATATGTATACACATGTGAAATCATCATTACTAACAAGATACACCCCTCTCCCAAATTTCCTTGTGCCCCTATGTAAATTGCTTCCTCTCAACCCCCTAGGTATATCTGTTCCCCAGGCAAAATTGATCTGCTTTCTGTTACCATAAATTAGTTTAGATTTTCTAAAATCTTGTATATGTGCAATTATATAGTAGGTATTATTTTTCATTTGTCCTCTTTTTCTCAACACAGTAATTTTGAGATTTATCCATGTTGTTACCTGTCTCAATAGTTAATTTTTTAAATTCCAGAATGGTTATTTTATTATATGGGATATACTACAGTTTGATTAATCATTCACCTTTAGAGGAATGTTTGGTTTGTTTCAAGCTTTCCGGCTATTACAATAAAGCTTATATGGACATTGATATACACGTCTTAGATTTCATTAGATCATTGATTAGACATAAGATTTCACCATTTCTCTTGAGTGTTTGGGGTACCCATCACCCAAGTGTTTACCATTTCTATGTGTTGGGAACATATTAAGTCCTGTCTTCTAGCTATTTTGAAATATAATGTATTGTTGTTAATCACCCTACTCTGCTATAAACCATTATAACTTGTTCCTTCCAAATAACTTCTTGTTTGTGCCATTAACCAACCTCTCTTCATTTTGCCCACCCGCATACTTTTCCCAGCCTCTGGTATCTATCATTCTACCTATCCCAATAAATTCAACCTTTTAAGTTCCTACATACGAGTGAGAACATGCAATATTTGTCTTTCTGCGCCTGGCTTATTTCACCTAATATAATGACCTCCAGTTCCATCCATGTTGTTGCAAATGACAGGATTTCATTCCTTTTTATGTTCAAATAGTATTCTATCACGTTATATACACAACATTTTTCTTTTTTGTTGTCGTTTGCTTCTAAACTTTTAAGCTCAGGGATACAAGTACAGGTTTGTTACACAGGTAGATTTGTGTCATCAGAGGTTGTTGTACAGATTATTTCATCACTCAGGTGTGAAGCCTATTATCTATTAGTTATTTTTCCTGACCCCCTCTCTTCTCCCACCCTCCCCTCTCAAGTAGGCCACAGTTTGTATAGGTCCATTCTATGCGTTCATTTGTTTTCGTCATTTAGCTCCCACTTATAAGTGAGAACACGTGGTATTTGGTTTTCCATTCCTGCATTAGTTTGCTAAGGACAATAGCCTCCGGTTATATGCAAGTTCTTGCAAAAGACATAATCTCATTCTTTTTATGGCTGCATACTATTCCATGGGGTATATATACCAATTTTCTTTATTCAGTCTGTCATTGATGGGCATTTAGGTTGATTCCATGTCTTTGCTATTGTGATGCAATAAACCTACGCATATATGTATCTTTACAATAGAAAGATTTATATTTCTTTGGGTATGTAACCAGTAATGGGATTCCTGGGTTGAATGGTACCTCTGTTTTTAGGTCTCTGAGGAACCAACACACTGTCTTTCACAATGATGGAACAAATTTACACTCCCACCGACAGTGCATAAGCATTCCTTTTTCTCCATAATCTTGCCAGTGTTTATTTATTTTTTTTTTTACTTTTTATTAATAGCTATTCTGCCTGGTATTAGATGGTATCTCATTGTGGTTTTGATGTGCATTTCTCTAATAATTGGTGATGTTGAGCTCTTTTTTCATATGATTGTTGACTGCATGTATGTCTTCTTTTGAAAAGTGTCTGTTCATGTCCTTTGCCCACTTTCTAATGAGGTTTCATGTTCTTTTAATGAGGTTCATGTCCTTTGCCCACTTTTTAATGAGGTTGTTTGTTTTTTTCCGTGAACATTTAAGTTCCTTACAAATGCAGGATATTAGACCTTTGTTGAATGTATGGTTGGCGAGAATTTCCTCCCATTCTATAGATTGTCTGTTTACTCTGTTGATAGTTTCTTATGCTGTGCCAAAGCTCTTTAGTTTAATTAGATTCCATTTGTTAATTTTTGCTTTTGTTGCAATTGTGTCTTCATCATGAAATCTTCGCCCATGTCTATGTCCTGAATAGTACTGCCTAGGTTGTCTTTTGGGGTTTTCATTTTTGGGTTTTACAATTAAGTCTTTAATCCATCTTGAGTTAATTTCGTTATATAGTGTAAAGACAGGGTTCAGTTTCAATCTTCTGCATATGGCTAGGCAATTATCCCAACAGCATTTATTGAATAGGGAATCCTTTCCCCATTGCTTATTTTTGACAAGTTTGTCGAAGATCAGATACTTGTAGGTGTGAGGTCTTATTTCTGGGTTCTCTATGCTGTTCCATTGCTCTCTGTGTCTGTTTATGTACCAATATCATGCTGTTTTGGTTACTGTAGCTGTGTAGTATAGTTTGAAATCAGGTAGTGTGATGCATCTTTTTATGGCTTTTTTCTTTTTTCTTAGTATTTCCTTGGCTATTCAGGCCCTTTTATGCTTCCATATTAATCTTAAAATAGCTTACTCTAGTTTTGTAAAGAATGTCAATGTTAGTTTAATGGGAATAGCATTGAATCTATAAATCATTTTGGGCAGTATGGCCATTTTAATGATATTGATTCTTCCTTTTCATGACCATGGAATGTTTTTCCATTTGTGTCATCTCTGTTTTTTTTCTTGTTTGTTTGTTTGTGAGCAGTGGTTTGTAGTTCATCTTATAGAGATCTCTGACCTCCCTAGTTACCTGTACTCTTAGATATTTTATTTTTCTTGTGGCAGTTGTGAATAGAAGTTAGTTCTTGATTTGACTCTCAGCTTGACTGTTGTTGGTATTCAGAAATGTAGAAATTTTTCACATTGATTTTGTATCCTGAGAGATTGCTAAAATTGTTTATCAGCTTAAGACACCTTTGGGCTGAGACTATGGGGTTTTTAAAATACAGAATCATACCATCTGCAAACAGGGATAGTTTGACTTCTCTTTCTATTTGAGGGCCCTTTATTTCTTTCTCTTGCCTGTTTTCCCTGGCCAGAACTTCCAATAATATTTTAAATAGGAGTGGAGAAAAAGGGCATCCTTGTCTTGTGCTGGTCCTCAATAGGAATGCTTTCAGCTTTTGCCCATTCAGTATAATGTTGGCTGTGGGTTTATCATAGATGGCTCTTATTATTTTGAGATATGCTCCTTTAATACCTAGTTTATTGAGAGTCTTTATACTGAATGGATGTTGAATTTCCACAAAATACTTTTCTGCATCTATTGAGATAATCATGTGGTTTCAGTCTTTAGTTTCTTTATGTGATGAACCACATTTTTTGATTTATATATGTTGAACCAACCTTGCACCTCAGAGATAAAGCCTACTGGATTGTGGTAGATAAGCTTTTTGATGTGTGGCTAGACTCGATTTGCCAGTATTTTATTGAGAATTTTTGCATCGATATTCATCAAGGATGTTGGACTTAACTCTTCTTTTTTTGTTGTATATCTGACAGGGTTTGGTATCAGGATGATGCTGGCTTATTATTAATAGAATGAGTTAAGGAGGAGTCTCTCTGGCTCATTTTTTTTTTTTTTTTTGGAATAGTTTCAATAGGAATTGTACTAGCTTGTCTTTGTACATCTGACATAATTCAACTGTGAATCCTTCTGGTCCTGGGATTTTTTTTGGTTGGTTGACTATTTAGTACTGCCTCAATTGCAGAATTTATTATTGGTCTGTTCAGGGATTCAACTCTTCCTAGATTAGTTTGTGAGGGTGTATGTGTCCAGGAATTTATAAATTTCTTCTAGATTTTCTAGTTTATGTACATAGAAGTGTTCATAATATTCTCTGATGGTGGTTTGTATTTCTGTGTGGTCAGTGGTAATATCCCCCTTGTTGCTTCTGATTGTGTTTATTTGAATTTTTTCTCTTTTCTTCTTTATTAGTCTAACTAGTAGTCTATCAATTTTATAAACTTTTAAAAAATAATACAGCTCCTGGATTTTTTGATCTTTTGAATGGGTTTTCTTGTCTGTATCTCATTCAGTTCAGCTCTGATTTGGGTTACTACTTGTCTTCTGCTACCTTTTGGATTTGTTTGCTTTTGGTTTTCTAGTTCGTTTAGTTGTGATGTTAGGTTGTTAACTTGATACCTTTCTAATTTCCTTATCAAGGCATTTTGCTCTCTAAATTTCCCTCTTAACACTGCCTTAGCTATGCCACAGAGATTCTGGTACATTCTCTTTTTCCTCATTAGCTTCAACGAACTTTTTGATTTCTGCCTTAATTTCATTATTTAATTAAAGTCATTCATGGAGCAGGTTATTCAATTTCCAGGTAATTTAATGGTTTTGAGTGAAATTTTAGTCTTGATTTTGAATTTGATTGTGCTGTGATCTGAGATACTGTTATTATTTCAATTTTTTACATTTGCTGAGGAGTGTTTTAGTTCTGATTATGTGATCAATTTTAAAGTAAGTGCCATGTGTTGATGAGAAGAATATATATTCTGTTGTATGGGGTTGGAGAGTTCTGTTGATATCTATCAGGTCCATTTGATCTAGTGTTGTACCTAGGTCCTGAATATCTTTGTTAATTTCCTGTCTTGATTATCTAATACTGCCAGTGGGGTATAAAAGTCTCCTAATATTATTGTGTGGGAGTCTAAGTCTCTTTGAAGGACTCTAAGAACTTGTGTTATGAATCTTGGTGTTCCTGTGTTGGGTGCACACATACTTAGGATAGTTAGATATTTTTGTTGTATTGAACCCTTTGCATTATGTAATGCTCTCCTGTGTCTTTTTTGATCTTTGTTGACTTAAAATCTGTTTTTTTCAGAAACTAGGTTTGTAATCCTTGCCTTTTTTCTGTTTTCCATTTGCTTGGCAGATCTTTCTTCATCCCTTTATTTTGTGCCTATGTGTGTCACTGCATGTGAGATGGGTCTCTTGAAGACAGCATACCAATGAGTCTGGGTTCTTCATTGATATTTTCAATCTGTGTTTTTTTAATTGGGGCATTAAGTCCATTTAGATTTAAGGTTAGTATTGATATAGGTGGATTTGATCCTGTTATGATGTTACCTGGTTATTTTGCAGACTTGTTTATGTGGTTGCTTTATACTATCTGTGTCTGTGTACTTCAGTGTGTTTTTGTAGTGGCTGGTAACTGTCCTTCCTTTTAATATGTAGTGCTTCCTTCAGAAGATCTTGTAAGAAGCAGGTCTAGTGGTAACAAATCTCCTGAGAATTTGCTTTTCTGAAAATCATCTTATTTCTCTTTTGTTTATGAAGCTTAGTTTGGCTAGATATGAAAATCTGGGTTGGAATTTTTTTTTTCTTTAAGAACGTTGCATATTGTCTCCCAATCTCTTCTAGCTTGTAGGGTTTCAGCTGAGAGGTCTGTTATTAGTCTAATGGGCTTTCCTTTGTAGGTTACCTGACCTTTCTCTCTAGCTGCCTTTAACATTTTTATCTTTCATTTTCACCTTGAAAAATCTTATGATTTTGTGTCTTGGAAATGACCTTCTAATGAAGTATCTTACTGGGGTTCTCTGCATTTCCCAAATTTGAATGTTGCTCTCTTTAGCTATGTTTGGGAACTTCTCAAAGATGATATCCTAAGAGGTGTTTTCCAAATCGGTTCCATACTCTCCATCTCTTTTAGGTACACTAATGAGTTGTAGATTCAGTCTTTCTACATAATATCATATTTTGGAGATTTTTGTTCATTCCATTTTATTCTTTTCTCACTATTCTTGTCTGCGTGTCTTATTTTAGAAAGGCAGTATTCAAGTTCTGAGATTCTTTCCTCTACTTTGTATACACATTCACTCACCACTTCCATCGGTAGCTGAGGTTCTCTTGGCTCTGTGTTGCTCCCAGGTGACATGTCATCCTGCCTTGCTTTTCTCTGTTCTCCATGGATTGAGTCATTTCCTTAATTAGTCTCAATGTGATACCTGGATGTTTCTGTTGAAGGTGCTGTATATACTCACCCCTTTTATTCCTCTCCATGAGAGCCACACACCTAAGCTGCTTCCAGTCAGCCATCTTATGACTACAACATTTTTCTTATCCATTCATCTGTTGATGGATATTTTGGTTGATTAAATATATTTGCTCTCATAAGTAGTACTGCAATAAACATGGCATTGCAGAGATCCCTTTGATATACAGATTTTGTTTCCTTTGGGAAAATGTCCAGTAGTGGGATTGCTATATCATGTGGGAGTTCTATTTTTAGTTTTCAAAGAAATTTTCATAATGTTTTCCATAATGGCTGTACTAACTTACATTCCCACCAACAGTGTGTTAGCACTCTCTTTCTCTGCATTCTTGTCAGCTTTTCTTATCTTTTGTCATTTTAATAATAGCTGTTCTAACTGGGGTGAGATGATATATCATTGTGGTTTTGATTTTTATTTCCCAATGATTAGTGATATTGAGCATTTCTTCAAAATCCACTGGTAATTTGTATGTCTTCTTTTGAGAAATGTCTATTCATAGCTTTTGCCCACTTTTTAATTAATGATGATGATGATGATGATTTGCCATTGAGTTGCTTAAGTTCCTTGTAAATTCTGTATTTTACTACAGCCATTTAATTTATTCTGAAGTCAAGTAGTGTGATGCCTCCAGCCCTGTCATTTTTTGTTCAAGATTGCTTTGGGAATTTGGGTTCTTTCTTGGTTCCATACAAATCTTAAAATGTTGTTATTATTTCTGTAAAAAATAACATTCCTATTTTGATAGGGATTCCAATGAATCTGTAGATTACTTTGAGCAATATGGTCATTTTGACAAGAGTAATTATTTCAATCCATGCACATGGGATATATTTCCATTTGTTTGTTTCCTGTCCAACTTATTTCATCAACATTTTTGTGTTTTTTCTAGTAGAAGTCTTTCACCTCTTTGGTTAAATTTATTCCTAAGCTTTTTTTTAAAGCTATTATAAGCAAACTTGCCTTGTTGATTTCTTTGTCAGCTAGTTAATTGTTGGCAAGTAAAAACAATACTAGTTTTTTTTTTTAACTTTATACCTACAAGTTTATATTCTACAACTTAACTGAAATTATTTATCAGATTTCAGAGTTTCTTTGTATAGTCATTAGGTTTTTTATATATATAAGATCATGTCTTCTTGATTTCTTTGTCAGCTAGTTCATTGTTGGCATGTAAAAACAATACTAGTTTTTTTTTTTTAACTTTATACCTACAAGTTTATATGCTACAACTTAACTGAAATTATTTATCAGATTTCAGAGTTTCTTTGTATAGTCATTAGGTTTTTATATATATAAGATCATGTCATCTGTAAGGTGGGACAATTTGACTTTCTCTTTTCCAATTTAGGCACCTTTTATTTCTTTCTCTTTCCTGATTGCTGTGGCTAGCGCTTCCAGTAGTATATTCAATGACAGTGGTGAATATGGTTGGTCTTGTCTTGTTCCAGTTCTCAGAGAAAAGACTTTAAGCTTTTTCTCATTCAGTACATTCAGTAGAGTCTTAGCTGTGGATTTGTTACATATGGGCTTTATAATGTTAAGGTATGTTTCTTCAGTACCTAGTTTGTTAAGACATTTTTTTCATGAAAGGATGTTGAGTTTTATCAAATTATTTTTTCTGTGTCTACTGAGATGATCATATGGTTTCGTCCTTCATTTTGTTGATATGACTTGCCACATTTATTGATTTGAGTATGTTGAACCATTCTTGCATCCCTGGTATAAACTCTTCTTGATCATGGTATGTTATCTTTTTGATGCATTTTAGATTCAGTTTGCTAATATTTTGTTGAATATTTTTACATGTCTATTTACAGGGAACATTGGCCTATAGTTTTCTTTTCTTGTTATGCTCTTGTCTGTCCTAGCTGGCTTGGGCTCTCCAAAGTCCACAGATTGGAATGGCTAAGTCACCCAAACAGCAAAGATGGCAGTCCATCCCTCCTTTTGGAAGTTCTGTCTTAGGAAGTTTTGGCATCAGGGTAATGTGAGCCTGGTAGAACAAATTAGGAAGAAATATTTTCTTTTTAATGTTTTAAGAATAGTTTGATAAGAATTGTTGTCAGTTCTTCTTTGAAAGTTTGGTGGAATTTAGCGGTGAAGCCCATTCAGGCCTGAACATTTCTATGTTGGAAGACTTTTTATTATGGATTCAATCTCATTACTCATTATTGTTCCGTTAAGGTTTTCTATTTCTTCTTGATTCAGTTTTTGTTGGTTGTATGTATCCAGGAATTTATCCATTTCCTCTAGGTTTCTCATGTTGTCGGTGTATAATTGTTAATAATAATCTCCGATGATCTTTTGCTTTTTTGTGGCATCAGTTATAATGTCTCCATTTTCACTTCTAATTTTGTTTATTTGGGTAATTTCTCTTTGTTTCTTTGTTAGTCTACCTAGTGGTTTATCAGTTTTGTTTATCTCTTCAAAAAACCAACTCTTCACTTTGTTGATGCTTATTATTTTTTAGTCTACTTTGTTTAATTCTGCTCTGATAAATTTTGTTAATATTTTTCTTCTACAATTCTGGGTATTTTTTTATTTTCTAGTTTTTTGACTTGTACTATTAGATTATTTATTTGAAATATTTTAATTTTTCTGATGAAGGTATTTATTGCTATGCACTGTCTTCTTAGCATTTTTTTTTTTTTTTTTGCTCCATGTCTTAGATTAGTATGCTTTTTTTTTAAATTTTCATTCATTTCAATATATTTTGATTTTCTCCTCAATTTCTTCATTGACACAGTGAGTATTCAGGAGCACATTGTTTAATTCCCATGCATTTGTACCATTTCCAAAGTTCCCCTTGCTATGAATTTCTAGTTTATTCCATTGTGGTCTGAAACATACTTGATATAACTGATTTTTTAAAAATGTGTTAATATTTGTTTTGTGCCCTAACATATGGCTTATCCTGGAGAACGTTTCAGGTGCTGATGAGAATGACATATATTATGTAGATGTTGGTTGAAATGTTCTATAAGCATTAGGTCTATTTAGTCTAATATATAGTTTAAATGCAATGTTTCTTTGTTATTTTGTGTCTAGATAATGTGTCTGATGCTGAAAGTTGGGTGTTGAAGTTGTCAACTATATTTTATTGAAGTCTATCTCTCCCTTTAAGTCTAATAACGTTTGCTTTGTATATATATGAATGTGTTAGTGCTAGGTGCATATATTTATAGAATTGTTATACCTTCTTGCCAAGCTGATCCCTTTATCATTACATAATGACTTTTTTGTCTTTTGTCTTTTATTATTATTTCTGATTTAAAGTCTGTTTTATCTAAGTATATCTACTCCTACTTGTTTTTTTTTTTTTTAATCTTGAAACAGAGTTTTGCTCTGCCACCAAGTCACCCAGGCTGTAGTGCAATGGCACAATCTTGGCTCACTGCAATAGCCGCCTCCCAGGTTTAAGCAATTCTCCCAACTTGACCTCCCAAGTAGCTGCGACTACAGGTGTGTGCCATCACACCCAGCTAATTTTTGTATTTTTAGTAGAGATGGGGTTTCACCATGTTGTCCAGGCTGGTCTCAAACTTCTGACCTCAGATGATCCACCTGCTTCAGCCTCCCAAAATGCTGGGTTACAGGCTGCTTCTGGTTTTCAATTGCGTGGTTTATCTTTTACCATCCCTTTATTTTCAGTGTATATGTGTTTTTACAGGTGAGATAGGTTTCTTCTAGGAAGCATAACATTGGGTCATGTTTTCAATCCATTCATCCAGTCCACATCTTTTAAGTAGAAAGTTTAATCTGTTTACATTTAAAGTTATTATTTATATGTGAGGGCTTATTCCTGGCATTTTATTATTTGATTTCTGGCTGTTTTGTATATTCTTTCTTTCTCTCTCTCTTACTGTTTATCATGTGGCTTGGTGGTTTTCTACAGTGGTAACTTTTTAGACCTTCCTCTCCTCATTTGTGTGTTTGTTCTATCAGTGGATTTCATACTTTCACGTGTTCTCATGATGGTAAATATTGTCTTTTAGCTTTTAAATGTGCAGCTGCCTTAAGTATTTCTTGTAAGTCTGGTCTAATGGCAATGTTTTCCCTCAGCATTTGTCTGCTTGGGAAAGACTTTATTTCTCCTTCATTTATCAAGTATAAGTTGATGGTTATAGTATCCTCGGCAAATAGGTTTCCTTTTTTTCCTTTCAGCACTTTGAATATATTCTACAATTATCTCCTAACCTGTAAAGTTTATGTCGAGAAACCCACTGTTATTCTGATGGGAGTTCCCTTATAAGCAACTAGAAGCTCTTCTCTTGCTTTTTTAATAATTCTTCATCCTAGACTTTAAAAGTTTGACTATAATGTGCCATGAAAAACATCTTTTTGAATTGTATCTACTTGGAGATTTTTGAACTTCCTGTATCTGGCTGTCTAAATCTCTTGCTAGACTTGAAAATGTTTTAGCTATTATTTTGTTCAATAAAGTTTCAGTCTTTTTATTTTCGCTTTACCATTTGGAAAACTGGTAATTGTTTCAAAATGCCTGTCTTAAAGTTCTGAAAATCTTTTTTCTGTTTGTTCTAGTTTACTGCTGAAGCTTTTGAATGTATTTGTATTTAAAGTAATTAATTTTTCAGTTACAGGATTTCTGTTTGGCTCTTCTTAATGATGTATATCTAATAAATTTCTTATTCATATCCTGAATTGTTTTCCTGATGTCTTTCTATTATTTATCTGTGTTCTCTTATATATCATTTAGTTTCTTTGATATCATCATTTTAAATTATTTTTCTGGGATTTCATAAATTTAATTTTCCTTTGAATCTGTTGCTGGAGAATTATTGTGTCCCTTTGCAGGTATCATATTTCCTTGCCTTTTTATATTTCCTGAGTTTTTACATTGACATCAGTGCATCTGGTGTAATAGTTACTTGTTCCAATTTAATGTATTTACTTTTAAGGGGAGGAGTTTTTTCTGAAAATATATTTTGTATTGGTTTGGTAGAGTACTTTGGCTTTGATTTTGGATACATGGAGTAATATAGTCTCTATATAATTTCTTTGGCTGAAAACAGTGTTATTGGTGTTTAATTTCCTCAGCGGTATAGGGCGTGGTTGTTAGTAGAGGCTGTGGCATACTTTTGGTGGGGATAGGAATGCTAAGTGGGCCAGTCCTTAAGCCTCAGTGGTGGCAATGTCAAGCTGAGTGTGTCTGGCTGTGGGCTCTAGGAAGGTATATGCTGGCACTGGTGTTAGCAGGACAGGCAGGCCAATTCTTGAGTGTTTAGTTGGCTTGTGTGTGTGCCAGTAGTGATAGCATTTGGCTGGGCGAGCATGTTCTTGGGCTCCTTGGAAGCAGGCATGTTGTGGCAATGACAGTAGCAGTGGAAGAACAGACTTCTGACTCCCAAGTGGTTCTTGCTAGCATTGGAAGTGGCTGTGATAGGTTGGAGAAGGTAGGGGGTGGTGGGAGACAAGTCCATTGGCCTACAGGTGGCACATGAGGGTGAGTACCAGCTGTGGTGGTAGCAGCAGGTCACGTGGGCCCAACCCTTTCCCTCCAGGCAGAGTGCTCAAGTGCCAATTGTGGTTGGGGCTAGGGAATCCCCAGACCTGCAGATGGCATGCTCAGACACTAGAGACATAGGAGCCAGGACAGGTAATCATGTTCCCCAGCCTCTTTATGGTGCATGCAGTCACTGATAGGCAGGAGGAGTGTGATCCCCAGGCTCCCAGAGAAATGTTTGAATGGAGAGGCAACCACTGTGCTTCTTCCCAGCTAATTAGGTGGGTAGGGTTGTTTCAGTGGCAGCATCTGTAGAAAGATATCTTGGGAGCACATGCTTTGATCCCAGAGAGTGGCTGTGGCAGTTTAGCCTGTCCTCACTGTGCTCGTAAATGTATGGTAGCTCCACTGCTGGGAGCAGTAGGATTGTTGCCAGGGGCTTGTGCTTTGACTTACTTTTCAGGGCAGCATTTTTCTCTATGTCTATAAGCATGAATGGGAGAAAGAAACTTCTTTCAATTACTTCTTGGTGACTGCTGTGGGTAGGAAAGCTTATCTTCAGGGCACAAGAAATATGCAGCAGGGCTCCACTGCTGGGGTAGTGGACTTGCTGCTTGGACCTAAGCAGTATCAATTAGCTGTAAGTGGAGAATTCAATTGGAGATGCAGGAGCTGCTGGGTCTCATAGAAGGATGTAGTCTGATGGGGGCTGAACTTCCAAAATTGTGCCTTGCTGTAGCTACTTAGGACTTGGAGGGAGTGTGAGACACAGCATGAGCTCCCTCTCTGAAGTAATTCCAGCATACAGTCTCCAGGCAGCTCTCTCTGTTAGTCTCAGGGTCCACAGGGGTTGAGAGGTGCTCTTGTGGCTAGAATTACAGGAGTCTCTGGTGGGAATGTGAACCAGTGGATCTCTCACTTACCTTTTTCTCAAATTAGGGAGCCTCTCCAAAGGTCCCTGCTGATCCCAGCCAAGCAGGCTGCCTCACTTCCCTCTCCTTCCTTGCTTTAGATAGTTTCTGTCACTGTTCTTTTGAATGCTATTGTTCTCTCATAGATAATCTATTCAAAATGGAATTATCTTCTCAAAATTTTGGTTTTTCTTTGTGGAGGAGGAAAGTAGCAGACATCAGATACTTCCAGTCAACCATCTTGAGCTAAGCCTATTTACATCATTCTGCTTTTTGTTTGGTTGGTTGGTTTTCCTTTTTCTTCCCCCACTTCTCTCTGTCTCTCTCTTTATTTTATTTTATTTTATTTATTTTATTTTATTTTATTTTAGGTGACATGGTCTTGCTTTGTCTCCCAGGCTGGACTGTAGTGGTGTGATCATGGTTCACTGTAACCTCAAACTACTTGGCTCAAGTGATCCTCCCACTTCAGCCTCCCAAGTAGCTGGGACCACAAGTGTGCTCCATCATACCTGGCTAATTTTTAAATTCTTTTGTAAAGACAGAGTTTCAATATGTCACTCAGGCTGGTCTCAAATTTCTGGCCTTAAGTGATCCTCCCATATAGGCCTCCCAAAGTACTGGGGTTACAAGTATGAGCCACCATGCCCAGCCCCTCTTTACATTCTTATTATAGAGTTATAATAGTTCTGTAGAAGTTCTTTGTTTAAAAGTTCTTTATCAGGGATATACTTTGCAAGTATTTTCTTTCAAGAGAAAATTGAATTTGTCTTTATGTTGTCAATAGTGTCTGTCAAAGAGTGTAAGTTTTTAATTTTGATCAAGTTTAATTTATCAATTTTTCTTCTATATGTGGTTCTTTTGGTATTAAATCATAAAATTTTTATGTTGCCTAATCTCAAACTATAAGAATTTTGCATTTAACTCTATAATTAATTGTGAGTTAATTTTTGTGTATGGTATGAGATAGGATTAAAATTAATTTGTTTGCATGTAACAACCAAATTTTTCAGCACCATTGTTTGAAAAGACTCTACTTCCTCTGCTAAATTGCCTTTATGCTTTTGGTGACAGTCAATTCTGCATATATTTATGGGTCTAGTTGTGGATTATATTTTGATCATTAAACCTGTCTATCTACCAATACCACAATCTCTTAGTTGTGTAAGTCTTAAATTCACTTTGTGTTAGCCCTCTCACTTTATTTATTTTTTTTGAAAGTTGTTTTGGCTATTCTAAGGTCTCTGAATTTTTAAGATTTTGATTTAGCTTGCCAATTACTGCTAAGATTCTAATTCGAATTGTGTTGAACCTACAAATTAATTCATAGAAAATCGATTTTGAAACAATATTAGGTTTTATGAACTATGAGTGAAACATACCTATCTTTTATTTAGATGTTCTTTAATTTTGCTCAGCAATATTTTGTAGCTTTCAATTTGCAGTTCTTACATATCTTTTGTTAGATTTACCTGTAAGTATTTCACATTTTTTGATGATATGGTAAGTGGTAATTTTTAAAATTTAAATTACCACATCTTCATTGTAGGTATATAAAATAAAGTTGATTTTGGGGTATTAATTTTGTGCATAACAGCCGTATTAAGCATACCCATTAGTTCTAGTGACATTTTATAGATTTCATCAGAATTTCTTCATATTTATTAAATAAAGTTTTTGCTTTTTAAATCTGGATTAATTTTATTCCCCTTTCTTGCTTGATTGCACCGGCTATAACCTCCAATACAATGTACAATAGATGTTAAGAGGTTACATTTCTGTCTTGTTCTTTATCCTAAAAGGAAAGCAGTCCATCTTTTACCTGTAAATATGAGATTGTTCATAGATGTCTTATATCAGGATAAAGAAGATTTATTCCCTTTCCAATCTCCTGACAGTTTTTATAAGAACCTGAAGTTGGATTTTGTCAACTTAATTTGCTAAATACGCATATGAGTTTTTATTTAATTTATTAATTTGGTGAATTGAATGGTTGATTTCCAAATATTAAACCAACCATTAATTATTGGTAAAAACACCCACTTTATCATGATGTATTGCCATTTTTATATATTGTAGCCTTTGCTATAATTTTGTCTTAAGTCTTTACATTTATAAGGGATTTTTATGTGGTTTTTATTTATTTATTTGTGATGTCTTAACTTATTTTAGCTTTAAAGTACTACTGAAAATATTCAGTCACTCTCAATTTTCTGAAAGATATGTAAAATTGTTATTAATTCTTCCTTAAATGTTACAGAATTCACCAATGTGGTCATCTGGGCCTATAGCATTTTTTGTGAGAAATGTTCAACCTGCAGGTTTAATTTTTATTAGAAATGGGATTATTTACTTTTTCTCTTTGATTTTCAAAATCTTTTGTACTCTGTGTCTTTCTAGGAATTTTTGCACTTCATCTAAGTTTATAGGCATGAAGTCGTTTATAATAGCCTCTTACTATTTTTAAAATAACTATAAACTCTGTATTGATGTTCTTATTTCTCCGATTGGTAATTTGTATCTCTTTGTCTTTCTTTCTTCCTCTTTCTCTATCTCCTAATACGTCTCAATAGAATTTAATTCATTTTATTGATATTCCCAGAGAAACAGCTCTGGTTTGTTGTTATTGCTGTTGATTTTTTCCACTTTCTCAGATTTGTAAGTTCATGGTTATTGTTTTATTTTTCTGCTTATTTTAAAAATAATTTCTCTTTTCCTATGTTTTTAAGGTAGAAGCTGAGATCATGAATGTAAGAGCTTTCTTTCTATTAATATGATTTTTTAGTACTCTAAATTTCCCCTAAAATACTGTACTAGTGACATTATGCAAATTTTGATATGCTGTAATTTGATTATCATTTAGATAAAATTACTTAATGATTTTCATTTTTTTTTCTTTATTCTGAGTTACTAAAAACTAGTTTTGGGTTTAAGAGAAGAAGACTACAGAAGTAAAGTGCCATTTTCATCACATCATATCAGCAATACAAAAACTGTCACCAGTACTCACGATTGTTGATGCTAACCTTGATCGTTGGCTGAAATAATGTTGTTTATTCAATATAAAGTTATTATTTTTTTCTATACTGTACTCTTTGGAAGGAAATCACTATGCATAAGCAACACTTATGGAGTACGAAGTTATACTCCACCTCTTTTGACAAAAGATATTTCTGTACCCTGATCACAAATTTATTTATTAAATTATTAATTTATACCAGTATGGACTTATGGATAATTATTGTATTCCCTGAGGTATAACCAAATATATTTGATTTTTTTTTCACTCAATCATTTTTAATTCTGCCAGTTTTTTGTTTTTTTTTTTTTCACTTTGTTATTCTGGTCTGACAGATTCTGCTACTGAAAACACTTTTTAGTTTGTTCCTGTGTCTCTTTGACATAGCCCACTGCCAAAATGATTATTTTTTAATTTGCATGCTTAAGATTCACTCTTTGTGCTATAAAGGATTGTGGGTTTAGAAAAATGTATAGTGTCATCCACAATTACAATATCACAGAAGATACTTTTACAACCTAAAATATCACCTGTACTACACCAATTCAAGCTTACATACCTTCCCACATCTTCCTGGCAACCACTAATCTTGGAATCCTGTAACCTTTTACATAACAATAGGTATTTAAGATTTAGTCACGTGTTTTCATAGCTTGATAGTTCATGGCTTTTTATCATTAGATAATATTCTATTTTATGGGTATATCATAGTTTTCTTATTCATCACTTACTGAAAGACATCTTGGCTGCTTCCAGATTATGGTGGGGATGAATAAAGCTACTACGAACTCTCACATGCAGGTTTTTGTGAGGATATATGTTTTAACTTCAGTTGGTTAAATACTTAGAAGAGCATCAACTGGATGGCATAATAAGACAATGTTTAGTTCTGTAAGAAATTGCCAAATTGTCTTTGAAAATGGCTATGAAATTTTACATTTCCACCAGCAATAATTGAGAATTTCTGTTGCTCTGCATCCTCACAAGAAATTAGTATTGTGAGTTTGTGTGTGTGTGTGTGTGTTGTGTGCATGTGTTTTCGTGTTTTGGCTATTCCGAAAGATGGGTAGTGGCATCTCATTGTTGTTCTGATACCTAATTCTCCAATTACAAACAACTTTGAGCATCTTTTAATATGTTTATGTACTATCTGTGTATTTTGTTTGGTGAGGTCTCTGTTCTAATTTTTGTCCATATCTTATGGGGTTGTATGTCTTCTTATTGTTGAGTTTAAGGAGTTTGGATATAAATCCTTACTCACATGTACAATCCGAGAATATTTTCTCCCAGTATGTGGCTTGTCTATTTATTCTGTTAGTAATCTCTTTCACAGAGCAGAAGTTTTTATTTGTAGTGAAGTCCAAATCTACATTTTTAAATTTTATAGATCATACTTTTGGTTTTCTTTCTAAAAACTATCGCCACATGCAAGATCATGTAGATTTTCTACTAAGTTTTCTTTTAAGTATTTCATAATTTTGCATTTACATTTATGTCTACAATCTATTTTTGGTTAATGTTTTGAAAGATGCAAGGTTTGTGTCTAGGTTCATTTTCTTCACATAAACGTATAGTGATTCCAGTTCTATTTGTTGGAAACACTGTATCCTTTCTCCATTGAATTACTATTTCGTGTGTGTGTGTGTCAAACATCAGTTGACTATATTTGTGTGGGTTTATTTCTGGGCACTCTATTCCATTCCATTGACATATGAGTCAATTCTTTTATCAATAGCGTGGTGTTTTGATTACTATGGCTTTACAATAAGTAATGAAATTGGGTAGTGTGAGTCTTTTATGTTTGTTTCCTTCAGTATTGTGTTGCCTATTCTAACGTCTTTTTGACTCTTCATTCAAACTTCATAATCAGTTTATAAAAATTCACAAAATACCCGATTTGGATGTTGATTGTGATTACATTGAAACTATGGATCAAGTAGGAAAAACTCATATGTTAACAATATTGTCATCTAATTCATGAACATGGAATATATCTCTAGCTTATGTCTTTGATTTTTTTCATCACAATTTTGTATTATTCACGTGTAGATATTATACATATTTTGTTAGTCTTATATCTAAGTATTTCCTTTATTTGGTATTGTAAATGACATGTTTCAATTTAATTGTTTATTACTACAATTTAGAAAAGCAATTAAATTTTGTATATTAATTTTGTATCCTGTGACCTTGCTATAATTGCTTAAAAGTTACAGAACTTTTGTGTTCATTTGCATCAAATATCAGTTAACTAAAATTGTTTGTTTATGTTTTTTCTTTGTCAATTCTGTAGAATTTTCTATATAGATGAGTATGTCATTTGTAAACAAGATAGTTTTATTTTTCCTTCCCAGTGTGTATACCTTTATTTTTTCTTATTTGTTGCACTACCTAGTACTTCTCATATGTTGTTAAACATGAATGATAATATGTGCATTTTGCCTTCTTTCCAGTCCTAAGGAGAAAGTTTCTAGTTTCTCACCATTAAATATAATGTTAGCTATAGTTTTTTTGTAGGTTTTTTTTTTTTTATTAAGCTAATGAAGTTCTTCAGTATTCCTAGTTTTCTAAGATTTTTTTTTAGAACAGGAAAGTATGTCAGATTTGCCAAATGCTTTTACTCATCTATTGACATAATTATTTCATTGTTCTTCTTAATCTGTTGATGTGGTAAATTACATTGATTGTCTTTTGATATCATTGATGTATTCAAAAATATCTTTCTTATGATTCATCCAGGACCTTGGTGTTTTCCAGTCACAAGTTTTTAATATATCAAGTCTCCTATATTCTCTGAAGTAGATTGTTTTAATAACAGGTATTTGTCTATTTTCTTCACTTCGATTATTTCACTGTGCTTGAATTCTTACATTTTACTATTTCAGTATTATTCTCTCTGGCTTATGAACTTCTTCAGATGGGCAAATATTTAGATCTGTTGGATTACTGGAGATTACATCTAGAGATTGCAGTGGAGATTCTGCAGATGATGAAAAGCCAACTGAAGAAAATTTCTCTTAGAGGTCACATATACAGAAACTGAAAATAAATATATTATTTACCCATGAATAAATTATAGTATAATAGGAGAGACCAATAGGTAAGAAAATTATTATAATACAGTCTATAAGAAATCTTAAACCTGAGTCGCTGACCACTTTATAATTTATTTGTTGTTCTTGCAAGAGTGTATATTGAAGAACATAAATTTATATTTCTACTACCAGGAAAATAAAGACTTAGAACATATCTTTTACTCATGAAACTATTCATTTAGTAAATCTTTCCAGATCATCTGCATGGCACAATCAACGTCCCATGGAAAACAGATTGTAGTATGTAAGGCTCTGGATAGAAAATCAAAGGAGTTACCAGAGACCCAGTATTTACTGTATAAAATGAGGTAGTCTGAAGTCATATTCACTAAAGTATACTTTACCTTTAGTACATAAGAATAGCAACATTCAAAGGCATTTCTAGCTGTAACATGATTAACTGCAGTTCAAAGACTAATGCTAGACCATACACATATTAACTAAATAGTCTTTCTGTATATAAACTGGGAAATGTGTGATCTAAGTAAACAATTCTATTGCTTTCAGCATTATAAACAAACCAATAAACAAACAAACAGATCAAAGCAGCACATAGCTGGTACTGTTCTATACCTGGCCAACCCTTTGCTCACATTCTAGGTGACACCATCGCTATTACAGAAAGAGGATGCCAAGAATCACCTTTTCTCATTGTATCCTATTGAAAGAGTGTATTCATGAACAAAGACATAAAACTCTTCTGAGAGGGTATGCCTTGGGGAATTTTTTACCTACTAGATGGACTTAATACCATAAGAAACATTGATAATGTATTCAGGATAGAAGTTAAAAAGTGAATAAAATACTCTAAAAACCATTGAATATTAATCAGGAGGCCACAATTAATCTTGGTCTGTCTTTAACTGGTTTGAGGACTTTGAACAATCATTAAATTTTCTGGGTCTCAGTTTCTTCATCTGTAAAATGATATGCTTGTGTTAGATCATTAAAATCCCTCTACACTTATTCTATTATTTCATGAAAATTAGTCCAATAGGCCAAAATTTATTTTGATCAAAGGAAAGATGACCTTAGAAAAGCAGAGTGATGAGGGAGAGGTCGGGGCTTAGTTCTAGATGTGTTAATCTAGAGCAGAACAGGCTCAGGCTGCAACTATTGTCAGGGAGGTAGAACTGGGAGCATATGTGGCATGTCCTTGTTGTGTAACAAGTGCTGATGTTAAGAGTAAGCAAAAAGCCTGAATGAGAGATTTCTAATTGAGTTCCAATATT
Source organism: Rhinopithecus roxellana (assembly GCF_007565055.1). Taxonomy (NCBI): domain Eukaryota; kingdom Metazoa; phylum Chordata; class Mammalia; order Primates; family Cercopithecidae; genus Rhinopithecus; species Rhinopithecus roxellana. The sequence continues at coordinate 68,602,298 of NC_044569.1, read as the reverse complement.
TTATTTTAAAAAAGGTGACATGAAAACGGTATCAGAAATGGTCAATTTAGGAAATTGTATACTCACAAAACTGTAGAGCTGGGATTTAGAGACTAGTGTTCAAATTATTTTATGTCTATGAGTTAACTGAAGCTCAAAGAAGTAAAATAGCTTGCCCAAATTTACTAGGCTAACAGTGGGTGATTAAATGGGCTACCATGTAAAGTTACAGGATTTTCTCATTTAAAAGTGGGGTGTTAATTCCTAGGAGAAGGGAAATCTCAGAAATTAATATACAATTTACATTTCATACACATGCAGATAATCTCATGAAATCAACAATGAATTATGGTGCCTCTGTAGGTCTACCCGATGTGTGTTTTGTGCTGCTGATGCAATAAGATTGAAAACAAAATCAGAGAAATAGTATTTCATATCTGCTCCTTTGTATCTTGTAATATCCTTTCTGGTCAAGCACCCTATCTCAGGAGCAGGTATTGATTTCTTTCCAGCTTTAGTACAATGCTTCACCCTTACCACCTCATTCCAATAGCTTCTAGCTTGTAATTATAAAATGTTAAAGGCACAGTAAGTTATGTAGTTTCTTGTACCTGTTTAGTATATTGAAAAGCTACCCACAGTTTATTAGGAAAATCACATTACTAATAATAATGCATTTGGGGAGAGAAGCAGTACCACTTGCTTGTATAAACCATGTCATGCCCTCCACAAAGAAAAAGGTGGGTTTTTTTTTTTTTTTTAAGACAGGAGCTGGGTGTTACTCACCACTCAATGCATAAAATCCCATTTCTTCTGCTCTCAGTTCTGTGCTGCTAAGATTCTTTGAACCTGTGTCTCAAGGTGGGAAATCTAAAAATTCACCCTATGGAACACCCTGTTTTTTATGCCAAATTTTCTATTTCCTACTCCTAGGTCTGTAACCAAGTGGTACAGTTACTATTTTTCCTAACTGTGAAATGGGAAAAAATTTTTTCTCTAATCATCTCTAAAAGCTTTTATCAGGGGAAAATTTGAATGCCTGGAAAGAATGCAGAATTTGGTATTGTTTTTTCTAAGACATGATTTACAAACGCATGTTGTATTACATGGAGGGACATTTTACAAATAACTTTAAAAAACCATGAATATTATTCCTGCTGCTTTTTCTGAATAAGAGAAATAGACTGATGTTTTTGTATTTTTGTAAGAGGTAATTCTATGGTTAAGAAAATGGAAGCATGATTCAGAAATTATGAGCTGGTCTTTCCTAACTAAAAACTCTGCTAACTTCTCTATGTGGGCTTTCTGTGAGTAGGTTTCCATTCTATCGAGAGCACAGGGAACTAAATCTCAAGGATGGTTTTATCTATTAATAGTGCTCATTTACATTCTAGGGAAACCTGGATTCTTGACATTTTGTTGGGGAATCACACCATTTACAAATAATAGCAAGCTAAGAGAAAATAAATGTACAATCTCACTACTGCAAAAAAAGAGAAGCTTTGCCTATGTTGTGAAAGCATCTGAACAAAAAAGTTTAAAAAATACATTTGATTATCCAGATATTTACTGTACATTTCAATGTATGTGTGAAAATCAGAAATATGTAGATGACATTCTGTTTTCTTTTTTTCATCCAGGCTGTGTTTCAGGACTTTCTGCCATGATGGAAATGATCTGTATCCATGCTTTCTAATATGCCAGCCACTAGCCAAAGGTGACCATATGACACTTGAAATGTGGCTACTGCAGCTTAGGAACTGAGTGTGTAGTTTCAGTATTTTATTTATTTTATTTTTAAAAATTTTGATTATTTCATTATTTTTTGTTGTGATAAGAACACCACCTTAGATCTATCCTCCACAAATGTTTATGTATGCAATGCAGCATTGTTAACTATAGGCACAGTGTTTTGCAGATCTCAAGAACCTATTCATCTTGCAAAATAAATACTTTGTACCCATTGAATAGCAACTCTCCATTTCTCCCTCCACCCAGCCCCTGACAGTCATCATCCTGCTCTCTGCTTCTATGAGTTTGCCCATTTTAAATAGTGCATATATGTGGAATCCTACAGGTCTTTGTCTTTTTGTTACTGATTCATTTCACCTAGTGTAGTATTCTCAGGGTTCATCTGTGTTGTAAAATATTACAAGATTTTTTTAAGGCTAAATAATATTCCATTGTGTAAATTTATGCCAATTTTCTTTATTCATACATCTTTTGATAGACATTGAATTTGTTTTTCTATTCTATGTTGGCTATTGTAAATAGTACAGCAATGAACATGGGAGTGCTAATATCTCTTTAAGATCCTAGTTTCAATTATTTTGCATAAATACTCAGAAGTGGGATTCCTGGATCATCAGGTAATTTTATTTTCAATTGTAGGAGAACCTACATATTATTTTCCATAGCGGTTACACCATTTTTCGTTCCTACCAAGCATTCAAGAGTTCCAATTTCTATACATCCTCATCAAATGTAGTTGTCTTTTTTTCATAACCATCCTAACAGATGTTAGATGATATCTTGTGGCTTCAATTTGAATTTCTCTGATAATTAGCAACGTTGAGAATTTTTTTCATAGACCTGTTGGCCATTTGTATGCTTTTTTAGAGAAATGTTTAAGTTCTTGACCCGTTTATAAATTAAATTTAATAACCCAGCTTCATTCTGTTTGTGTGTGTGTGTGTGTGTGTGTGTGTGTTTTCTATTGAGTTGTACAAGCTTCTTATATATTTTGGAAATTAACCTCATATCAAATATATGATTTGCAAATGTATTTTCCAATTTTACAAGCTGTCAATTCACTCTATTTGTGATTCCCTTTACTATACAGAATATTTTGGTTTGATGTAGTTCCACTTGTTCATTTTTGCTTTTATTCCCTGAAAGCATTGCCAAGACCAATGCAGTCTTTCCCTATATTTTCTGCTAGAATTTTTAAAGTATTAGTTCTTATTCTTAAGTCTTTAATTCATGCTTAGTTGACTTTTGCGCAAGTTGTAAGATAAGGGCCCAATTCCATTCTTTTGCATGTTGATATCCAGTTTCAGAACAATTCACTGAAGAGACTGTCTTTTCCCAAGTATGTATTCTTGGCACCTTTGTTGAAAATTACGTGACCTTATATGGCCCGGATTGATTTACTTTTAAATAGCCTCATGTGATTAGTGACAACCATATTGTTCAGGTCACATCAGATGCTTGGTTTCAGCCTGTATTAAAACTTCAAAAAACTTCTTGAAAATAATCCTACCTAATGGCTGATTAGACAGTTGTTGCTTTCTCTGAATGATCTTTCTAATTTCAAATTCAGGAAACAAATTACTGTAAGAATGAACCCCTCTCTGATATTAGTTTTATCATCTAATCTGATTATGAAACACTAATCCCTTTGAAAGTAGCTACTTTTATTTACTTAATGATTATAATATTTATTATTTTCAGTATAAAATTACTATTATGCTTCACCAATGAAAATAAAATGAAACTTGACAGAAAGACTCTCTCAGCATGTACATAATCTTACCATTAAATATTTGTGATATGCAATGGGAAATTCATCCATGACTTCACAGACATGTAGCACACTAGAAGTCCCTACTTCCCACACCAGACGCCTTTCAAAGCGAGCCTCTCTTCGGAATGCAATTTATCACAGTTATCCCAGGTCACCTCATGTTCCTCTGTGTCATTTCACAGGGGAACACGACATGACATGGTGTAATTAAAGGAACGCAATGTGGTGGCTCCCATTAGAAAGAAAGGACGTATTTTCCAGATCAGCTCATAGGTCTTCACTCCAGCTGCCACGGAGAGGCTCAGAAGCTTTTGCGATGAAAGCTGGCCAATCTTGTGTGTTCAAATGTACAAGGTCTCTACATTTCTGCCCATTTCTATTAAAAGTCAAGTCAACCACTGTCAGAGAGTGTTACAGACCTTCTCCCTCAAGCTGTGATCTTGTCAGATCTCATAAGCCAAACAGGGTTGGGGCTGGGTGCATACTTAGATAAGAGACCTATTAGGGGAAAATAAAGGTATTCTGGGTTGAGGACAGGGAGCTGTTTTACCTTACAGGTCCAAGCAGGATTACCTTGTGGCTAATTCACTCCTGTTCTAGTACCTTGGCCTGTGAGCCTAGACTAGAAATGTGCTCATGTATCACACATTGCACTCTCCTTCCCAAAGTTGGAGAGAATCTTGCCTTGCTTTCCTGGCTCTGTTCCAGTTCAGCTAATTGCTTCCTCTCGCTTTAAATTCCCCCTGCAGTGTCTATTGAAGGCTGTCTTCTTCATTTATGATTCTGAACTGTTGTGCCATGTTGCCGTGTGCTGGCAAGCAGCTGTTGCTCTCTGCTCCAGCTGTGGTAGAATTTTTGTAGTGGCCAGAGTGAATTGTACACATGCCATACTCAATTGAGTAGAGGGAAGTCGTAAAGTCCTGGAGCTCATCCCAATGATGCATGCCATTTCAGTGAAAAATTATTCTATATAATCATATAGATGCAAATGCAGATATATACTCCTACAGTCTAGACTTGTTAACTCACTACCATCTGTCTGAGACGAATTCTCAAATGGAAGCCAGGGTGATGAGGCAAAGCGTGGGTTGGAAGTTGTGAAGTTGGAAATCCTTATTTTCATGAGTTTTATTCTTATTTTTTGGTTTAGCAAGAAGTCTCTAATTTAAATCAGTCATTGAAAAAACTTACCCATGTTGGTTTGTAGAATTTTCTTTAAACATCATTTCTCTATTTATTGATTTTAAAAAGGAGGCACTGCTTTGCCATTGATGAATATAACTTTTAACACACAAAGGACTGCAGAGAATAAAATGTTTTAATCGGACACATATATGAAGACCTGGGAAATCATTTGAAATGATTCTGTTTTGGACATGGGTTTTCTTTAGCCCCTTCCCATTCCCTTTTATACCCCATTCCCCAAATAATCATACAATATTTGGATCATTGGAAATTTCCCACTCTGATACCCCCTTATTCTAATCTGCACTTCCTTGCTCCACCACAGCACCACATGCCCTGAAGTAACTTGTTTATCCATAAACTTTTCCTATTTTTAAAACCTCCATTTTCTCATTGACAGACAGTTTAAGAAGAAACAGTCTACTTAAAATAATTTTTACTAAAATGAGTATAATTGTGTTTGTCTTCCTGGTCTGTGGTCTTTAATTCAGTTTAACACCACCAGGCAAGGACTTGGGGCCACTATTGCCGTTACTTCATTACCCTCTTCTTTGTTCCAGATCTGTTCTCTGTCAAATCAAATGCAATGTTCACCAGACTCTGAAATCCAGGTGCAGGATGCCTCACTGTAATTACATCTCAGGCAGTTTAGACTTGTGTTTCAGCTCCTTGGCTATTGAGTCTTGGGTTTCCACTTGTTAAGGCTGGACTTGGTTAACTCCTCTGATTCTCCTCACATCAAGAAGACAGTTTCTTTCTGTAGAAAGCTGCCCTTACCATGAGCCACATGGGAAGGGCTGAGAAAGGCCACTTTTGAAAGCCTCCTATTGAAGTACGCAGCAAAGGGAGAGAGAGAGGAATAGATTCAGACGGAATTGCTTTAAACTCCTCCATGCATATTTACATTTGAAAAAAAGTGCTTGGAACTAAAAGTCAAGAAATCTATTATCTACTACAAAATTTTATTTATTTTCTGTGACTTTAGGTAAGTCAGCAATCCCTTTAAATGAAAAATTTTTAATAGATTTAAAAACTAAAATTTGGCATTACTAGAAGTTATTTGATAGTTCTTACTACATGCAGAAATTTGGGGGCCATAACAGAGACAGATGCATATCCAGATATGAATGTTTATGAGAAGTCAGAAACTTAATGAGCTCCATGTCCTCTATTTTTAAGACACTCACTCAATTGCTCAATTCCTTCTTTGGAATTAACCAATTCCAAAGCAGGGAGCCTGGTAATATTTACGAAACATCTAGTATTGATAGGTTCTTTGTATATGTTATATCACTTTATCTCACCACAATCTGTTACAGTAAATATCATTTGTTGATGCTGAAGCTGAGGCAGAGATTTTAAGTAACTTGCTCATGGGAGTTCGTAAGTGTGAGGAGAATGTTTGAATCTCAGTCTGTGAGTCTAATGTCCTTTCTCATTCAGGTATGCCACACCACATCTTGGAATTTCTCTTCCTCTTCAGACATGAATCTACAAGGAACACTGTACTTGTTTATATTGATACTTATTTGACTAGTGTCATTCACATATTAGAGAATCATAGAATTCTAGGATTGCAAAGTTCTTTAAATGCCATTTGGTTCTGCATTCTTTCAAGGTTTACATACTTTATATAATCATGCTATATAAAATGAACTTATAAGTCTAAATAAGAGTATTCTTTATCAATAAATAATGTCTTCTTTGCCAAGTTACCTGACCAGCAGGAAACAGAGAACATGTGGCTACCATGCTCCCTGAAACTCACATAGAACTTTTTGCAAGATCCATTATTTTTTTCTTTCTAAAAATAGAGAATCTGCCGGGTGCGGTGGCTCACGCCTGTAATCCCAGCACTTTGGGAGGCAGAGGCGGGCAGATCACCTGAGGTCAGGAGTTCAAGACCAACCTGGTCAACATTTTGAAACCCCATCTCTACTAAAAATGCAAAAATTAGCTGGGCATTGTGGCAGGCACCTGTAATCCCAGCTACTCGGGAGGCTGAGGCAGGAGAATCGCTTGAACCTGGGAGGCAGAGGTTGGGGTGAGCTGAGATTGTGCCATTGCACTCCAGCCTGGGTGACAAGAGCGAGACTTCATCTCAAAAAAAAAAAAAAAAAAAAAAAAAAAAAAAAAAAGAATCATTAGGAATATAAATTACAAGTGCTATAAAAGAAATAATTCTGAGGTAGTGTTTTCATTTCACAACAGGAATGTGTGCATATGAATAAGACCAGATTGGAAAAGAAGTTTGAGAGTTTTGGTTTGCACTTCCCTAGTCTGAGGAAGCCATGATGTTGTGGCTTCATTATCATTCAGCTGAACCAGAGTGGAGGTATGTGACCCAAGCTCACTGCACTTTTGGTGGGTTAAACCTAATTATCCAAACTCTTCAGACTATTCAGCTTTGTGATTTGTGCCTGAATTTGGATGTCCACTTTTGGAGTTAGTATGAAAATCTCCCACCCTCTCTTTGAATGGAGTCATCTTCGTGGGCTCTCAATGACATTGCCTTACTTCCAGGCTGGTCAACAGGGTTGAGAAATCCACCTTTTGTTTCTGCCTATGAATTCTGTTGGTTCTTTTTTTTTTTTCTTTCTTTCTTTTTTTTTTTATTATACTTTAAGTTCTAGGGTACATGTGCATAACGTGCAGGTTTGTTACATATGTATACTTGTGCCATGTGGGTGTGCTGCACCCATCAACTCGTCAGCACCCATCAATTCATCATTTATATCAGGTATAACTCCCAATGCAATCCCTCCCCCCTCCCCCCTCCCCATGATAGGCCCCTGTGTGTGATGTTCCCCTTCCCGAGTCCGAGTGATCTCATTGTTCAGTTCCCACCTAGGAGTGAGAACATGCGGTGTTTGGTTTTCTGTTCTTGTGATAGTTTGCTAAGAATGATGGTTTCCAGCTGGGAGTCTCGCTCTGTCGCCTGGGCTGGAGTGCAGTGGCCGGATCTCAGCTCACTGCAAGCTCCGCCTCCCAGGTTCACGTCATTCTCCTGCCTCAGCCTCCCGAGTAGCTGGGACTACAGGCGCCCGCCACCTCGCCCGGCTAGTTTTTTGTATTTTTAGTAGAGACGGGGTTTCACCGTGTTAGCCAGGATGGTCTCGATCTCCTGACCTCGTGATCCGCCCGTCTCGGCCTCCCAAAGTGCTGGGATTACAGGCTGTTGGTTCTTTAAGACCTAGTTTCTTTCATGAATTCTTGTCTAACCTCACCTGCACAGGCTGCTCTCTCTTACTTCTGAAGTCCTATCTAGACTTATATAGACACTTAAACTCATAGTTTTAGTTCTCTGATGTGCTATTTTCTTTTCAGCATATGTTCTTCAAGGATAATTTCTACTTGGTGTGAGTGTGAATCCTTACTACCATGGTAAACATTATTGCCATGGTAAACATGCAGAAGGTACGCAACACATGGTTGCCAAATAAAAGATACACTTTTTTTTTTTTTTGAGACAGAGTTTCCCTCTTGTCACCCAGGCTGGAGTGCAGTGGCTTGATCTCAGCTCACTGCAACCCCCGCCTCCCAGGTTCAAGCAATTCTCCCACCTCAGCCTCCCGAGTAGCCACTGTGCTTGGCCAAAAGCTACACATTTTACTTACATGTCTGTAATCTCTGAATACAAAGGAAGACTTAAAATGGGAAATCTGGCTGGGCATGGTGGCTCACGCCTGTAATCTCAGCACTTTGGGAGGCCAAGGTGGGCAGATTACCTGAGGTCAGGAGTTTGAGACCAGCTTGGCCAACATGGCAAAACCCCATCACTACTAAAAATACAAAAATTAGCCAGGCGTGGTGGCAGGTGCCTGTAATCCCAGCTACTCAGGAGGCTGAGGCAGGAGAGTCACTTGAACCTGGGAAGCAGATGTTGCAGTGAGCCGAGATTGTGCCATTGCTCTCCAGACTGGGTGACAAGAGCAAAACTCCATCTCAAAAATAAAATAAAATAAAATAAAATAAAAGACAGAAAACCAATTTAAATAGGAGAGATATTTTAAACACAAATCCCCCTTGTTTTGCTCAATGTGAGTGCATCCTACTGATAGTGACAGAAGGCACAGAAATTCTAGGCAGACAGTGGCATGTCCCTGGCAAAACCCCACCTTCGATTCATAAAGCCTGGAATTCACAGTCCAAAGTGAAAACTTCCATCCCTGTGTTCCCACTCTTTCCCAGTTGGTTCTTTCCGAATGTCTTTTTACCAGTTAAATGTTGCCTTTTCCAAAACCACCTATGGCCTGCCCTGTCCCCCATACTGTGCCCATATAGACCCCAGACTCAGCTGGCAGAGGGAATAAGCAGCTGGACATTGGAGCGAGGTGACTTTGAGATAGCAGCTGAATGAAGCAACATGACCTCAGAAGAAAGAGGCAGAGGTGGCTTGACTTCAGGTAAGAGTGACCTGCTCTTCCCATTCCCTTTCCAGCTCCCCTCTCCACTGAGGGCTGATTTCATGGCTCAATAAAGTTCTTCGCATTCACCATCCTTCAATTCATCTGCATGACCTCATTCCTCTTGGGCATTGGACGAGAATTTGGGATGCACTAAGTACAAGTACCCAAACAGGTTTTCACACTGGCCTTTTGCCCTTGCTGGCAGAGGACAGCCATCTCACAATGAGGCAAAGGGTCCGCTGAACTGATAACACGCTGCAACTGTGGACGGCAGAGCTAAGAGGACAATGTAACAAGTCCTCTGGGGCCTTGGGATCACAGGCACCCACCCCCACTGGATGCTGCTGTGGGGCCTGCACAGAGTTTGCTCCTGCTGGCGCTAAAACTGCCAGCCCTGTTCCTGCACTCGCCTACACACTCCCTCCAGTGGTGGATCAAGGCAGACCGAGAGAATGGAGTTTGCTCCTGCAGGCACTGAAGCTGCTGGCCGGTTCCTTCAATTGCTTGCTCTGGTTCCTGCACTCGTTTGCTCGCGTGCTCCCTTCTGGGAGAGGTTGAGTGGGGTGGGTTGAGTAAATTGGGCACCCCTGTCCTGAGTCCCACGAAGTGGTCAAGAAAATATCTTGCATCACTATGTTCAATGAATTCAAGAAAGGTGTTGCCTGGTGCTTCAAATCTTTGGTGAACATCTAACCAATAACTGCCCCAGTCACTGAGAGAAATGATCCCTGGTATCTGAGTGGTATATTTCTTTCTGGATCAGGCTGTCTATTTAATCACTTTCCAACAGGCTGTTCTATTCACATGTCCACTTGATCTACATTAATTATTTTAACCGACATCCTTGTTAAGTGAAATTGTTTTTCCTAGCCAGACTATAAATAGCCTCCACCTTATTCATCATTTATCTCTTTAGAGATCACACTGGCTGCATTTATAAAGAAAGAAAGGCACAACTTGGCCAAGATACATGAAGCAGCCCACTCTAAGGGGCAAAGGAATTTCACAGTTATTGGAGAGACACAGCTTATGCTTTTTGTTTGTTTGTTTTGACAATGCCCAAACAGGGCATTGGCTTTCCTTTAAGTGTGAAAGATTGCTTTTTGTAGTGTTCTTTTACTGCTTTCCAAGAAGGAGGGAAAGGAGAAACACCAGTAATATTGAAAAGCATCAGAAATAACTAAAATTAATAAAACCTCATATTCTATCACCTCTTCTCATCCACACAGTCCCACACACAAAGTAATTAAAGGTTGAAATGTATTTTAAAAGAAAAGAACTAAAGGGAATAAGTTTACTGTGACTATGTAAAAGGGTTAGCATTAGTCAACTTCTCATTATCTTCGAAAGAACCAACAGCTGAAAAGGAGACGAAATTCGCTATAAAATATGCCTGAGATCCTAGCACATATTATTGCTATTTCAGCTGATGTATTAAGATCCCTTATGTCAGTCAGAGCTCAATTATACTACAGTAGCAAACAATCCCACAATTCAGTGGCTTCAAAAGGTGCTTATTCTATATCTCCACCTATGGTCAGCAGGGTGTTCTGTCCCATGTCATCCTCAGGCAGACACCAGGGGAGACTTCACTTTTGAACACTGCTGGTCATCTGCTAGGGTACAGGTTAGGTAGCAAGTTGCATAAAGATTTGTAAGACTTTTGTTTGAAAGTAGCATCACTTCTGTTAACGTTTGATTAGCCAATGTAAGTCACCTAACCTCAACTAAACTCAGGGATGCAAGAAAGTGCAGCCTTTCCATGTTCTTGGAGGAAGAGTAACAATAGCAAACATGTTGGCTGAATAACATGGAATGAGTTCCACAAATCATTTCTCCCAGTATTGAATTTGCATTTGTAGTTTTCTTTCTGCATGTCTTTATTCCACAGGAGAGAACATCCGAAAGTCCCTTATGGTCAAGCTCTAAGTCCAGCATTTCTTGGGAATGCAGAGTGGCTCTTATGTTAGGCCTGGATATGGTTCCTTTTGACCTGGACACTTATGAATTTAAAAAAATGGCACTTTCTATGGGCATCATATTAACTATGCAGAGGCTGGCCACCAAAAAAATCAATGAGGTTATCACTTTCTCTTGTTAAAACAATTTTGCTGTCAAAATTGTTTTTTCACTGATCTTAATTAACAATTGAATTCCATGGACCAAATATCAGTCTCCTTGGTTATGTGGCAATTATGTATTATGACTTTTGGGAAGATGCATTAAATAAAATAAAGGCAAAAGTACTCTATTTGACCAAAAGAGCTTTACAGACCTGAATATTATTCTAGTTTTTCTCCTGAGTAGATTTTTCAAATGGTTTTAACGTTTCATTCTTGTTTTTCATATATATTGGTCTACAACATGTGTGTGTGTGTGTGTGTGTGTGTGTGTGTGTGTGTGTGTGATGGAGAATAGGTAGGGTGGATGAAAACTTAGTTGGATCATTTCTAACATTATGCAAGTTAATAATGTGAGTTTTAGAAATTTGAAGTCAGTAGCTAGAATTATTGTGACTACTCTCCATCATTTGATATTACTACTCCCATTTATTTGTATTTTCTCAGCTTCTTGTGGTCTCAGATTTTATTCCTCAGCTTTTCTTATATCCCTCCTATCTATTGCATGTAAAATTTCAGAGTGAAATGGATGCTAGAATTTTCCCATTAATAAAAGCTCAGACTATTATTTCACAGGTTTATTTCAAAAAAATGAAAGTTTGCATATTAGTCAAAATTCTTTCAGTAGCAAGCAACTGATTCCTGACTCAAACTAGGTTACATTTTAAAAAGGCATATATCAGCTATTGGTCTGTATCAAACCACATCCAAAACTCAGTGGCTTAAAATAACAATAATTTATTTTCATTCAAGAATGTGTGGGTCAGCTGGTCTCAGTTGAACAGCTCAGCTTGAAGCTGCAGATATAGCTGAGCTTGGCTTCTTACTGTGGGTTGGGCTTGTGTCTGTTCCATGTATATAAATTATGAAGCTCAGGCTGAAAGGATAAGTAATGCTTTTCATGGTGACAAAAGAAGCAGCAGAGGACAAACCCAATGGAGCAAATATCTTTTAAGCCATTGTTTACCTCACATTTTTTAACATCTTATTGGCAAAGCAAGTCATAGGGATTAACTCAGCATCAAAGTAGAGGGAAAGCATATCCCTCCCATGAAGGTGGTAGAAGGGGAAAACGTACTTTTGAGCAGCAATCTCATCTTCCACAAAGGGCGTTATATTGGTTCATGTATCAGGGCAGTCCAAGGGCAGTAAATCAGACTGTGTGCACAGCCAGATCCAGGTCAGATCATTGCCTTTCTCTTTATTGCTCTCCCTCTGTCCATGTCCCATCTCTGATGCCTCAGTATGATGATTTTATTCTCTAGTGAGTATTCTAACATGGGTAAAAATACAACCTCTGGTAGTTTGGGGGTTATTTTCTATGTGCTATTTTCTAAATGCATAAAAAAGACCTTTCCCCACCTCAGAATTCATCTATCAAACCTCAGAGAAGATTCTGATTGATGTAGCTGAAGGTCAATACCTAGTCTATATCAGTCACTAAGGTCAGATGAATGACATGTAGGATTAGCAAACCTAGACTAACCCATTTGTTGAGAGAATGGGGCATAAGATTTGACAGTCTCAATAAAGTCACTTGGAGTTGTGGTTGGATGGTATCATTTAGGCAAATTGGGTGGTTGTCACGTGCAAAATATGATTGATATTGAGTAAGCAGAAACATTAGATGCTCACTGCAGTAATAGTGTATAATTAATATGCACACATTTTACATAAAATATTAAGTAGATGGTTTCACAAAAATACATAGACATGGAATGGAATTTGGTGGAATTTACCCATTTACAAACACTCAGATTAACCCTTTATCTGTGTTTTCAGAGAGGGAAACCATTCTCTAGGTTCAGAGCTCAAAGCTCACTTAGTTCTTATGTGAGTCTTAAGATTATTTCTACTTTACTTTTAGATATTCAAAGAGAGTAATATTAGCCTTTTAATTAATATATTTCCAGTAAGATTCTGATAAAAACTACTTAGTTTCCAGAGATTTTAGACATTATATAATATAGTACCTTCATTTAAAGAGAAGGAAACAAGGGCTTCAAGATAAGAAGTCAATTTCCTAAAGTTGTAGTTACATATTGACAGAACCCACCAGACCAGATCACGTCAGTCAAAATAAACAAACAAAAAAGAGAATAAAAAAGAAACTAATTTGGAATTAGATTCATCCAGACCCATTACCTAAATGGATCACTTTACCAGGAGATTAGGGAGTCTCCTCTGCATTCCTTAATTTATAGAAGCAAACTATCCCTTTTGTATGAGTCTGTTTCCACACTATTGATAAAGACATACTTGAGACTGGGAAGAAAAAGAGGTTTAATTGGACTTACAGTTCCACATGGCTGGGGAGGCCTGAGAATCACGGTGAGAGGTGAAAGGCACTTCTTAAATGGCAGTGGCAAGAGAAAATGAGGAGGAAGCAAAAGCAAAAACCTCTGATAAAACCATCAGATTTTGTGAGACTTATTCACTATCATGAGAATAATATGGGAAAGACCAGACCCCATGATTTAATTACCTCCCTGTGGGTCTCTCCCACAACTCAGGAGAATCCTGGAAGATACAATTCAAACTGAGATTTGTGTGGGGACACAGTCAAACCATATCATTTCGCCCCTGGCCCCTCCAAATCTCATGTCCTCACATTTCAAAACCAATCATGCCTTCCCAGCAGTACCCGAAAGTCTTAACATTTCAGCATTAACCCAAAAGTACACAGTCCAAAACCTCATCTGAGACAAGGCAAGTCCCTTCCACCTATGAGCCTGTAAAATCAAAAGCAAGCTAGTTACTTCCTAAATACAATGGGGGTACAGGTATTGGGTAAACACAGCCATTCCAAATGGGACAAGTTGGCCAAAACAAAGGGGCTACAGGGCCCATGCAAGTCTGAAATCCAGTGGGGCAGTCAAATTTCAAAGCTCCAAAATCATCTCTTTTGACTCCACGTCTCACATCGAGGTCACACTGATGCAAAATGTAGGTCCCCATGGTCTTGGGCAGCTCTGCCCCTGAGACTTTGCAGGGTACAATCTCCCTCCTGGCTGACTTCATGGGCTGGCATTGAGTGTCTGAGGCTTTTCCAGGTACACGGTGCAAGCTGTCAGTGGATCTACCATTCTGGGGTCTGGAGGACAGTGGCCCTCTTCTCATAGCTCCACTAGACAGTGTCCCAGTAGGGACTCTTTATGGGAGGCTCTGAACCCCTTCCATACTGCCCTAGCAGAGATTGTCCATGACGGCCCTGCCCCTGCAGCAAACTTTTGCCTAGGCAACCAGGCATTTCCATACATCTTCTGAAATCTACGCGGAGGTTCTCAAACCTAATTTCTTGACTTCTGTTCACCCGCACACTCGACACCACATGGAAGTTGCCACGGCTTGGGGCTTCCACTCTCTGAAGCCACAGCTGGAACTCTCTGTTGGCCCGTTTCTGCCATGGCTGGAGCAGCTGGGACACAGGACACCAAGTCCCTAGACTGCACACTGCATGGGGACCCTGGGCCCAGCCCACAAATTCACGTTTTCCTCTTGGGCCTCCAGGCCTGTGATGAGAGTGGCTGCTGTGAAGGTCTCTGACATGACCTGGAGACATTTTCCCCATAGTGTTGGGGATTAAGATTAGTCTCCTTGCTACTTATGCAAATTTCTGCAGCTGGCTTGAATTTCTCCTCAGAAAATGGATTTTTATTTTCTATGGCATTGGCGAGATGCAAATTTTCTAAACTTTTATGCTCTGTTTCCCTTTTAAAATGGAATGGTTTTAACAGCACCCAAGTCACCTTTTGAATGCTTTGCTGCTTAGAAATTTCTTCCCCCGGATACCCTAAATCATCTCTCTCAAGTTCAAAGTTCCATAAATCACAGGGCAGGCGCAAAATGCTGCCGGTATCTTTGCTAAAACGTAACAAGAGTCACCTTTGCTGAAGTTCCCAACAAGTTCCTCATCTCCATCTGAGACCACCTCTGCCTAGACCTTATTTTTGATATCACTATCAGCATTTTTGTCAAAGCCATTCAACAATTCTTGAGGAAATTCCAAACTTTTCCACATTTTCCTGTCTTCTTTTGAGCCCTCCAAAGTGTTCCAACCTCTGCCTGTTACCCAGTTCCAAAGTCACTTCCACATTTTCGGGTATCTTTTCAGCAACGCCCCACTCTACTGGTACCAATTTACTGTACTAGTCCATTTTCATGCTGCTGATGAATACATACCCAAGACTGAGAAGTAAAACTTACAGTTCCTCATGGCGGGGGAGGTCCTCAGAACCACGGTGGGAGGTGAAAGACACTTCTTACATGGTGGCAGCAAGAGAAAATGAGGAAGAAGCAAAAGCAGAAACCCCTGATAAACCCATCAGATTTTGTGAGACTTATTCACTACCACGAGAATAGCATGGGAAAGACTGGCCCCCGTAATTAAATTACTGTGCCCCCCCCCCAGGTCCCTCCCACAACCACAAGGGAGTTCTGGGAGATACCATTCAAGTTGAGATTTGGGTGGGGACACAGCCAAACCATATCACCTTTCTAGACCATGTTCCAACTAGAGAAGAATGGAAAGTCTGGTCATCCCAATTTTCCACAATTCAGAGATTAGCAGAGATACTCAAATGAGTACCCTGCTGCTCCATGCCCAGAGTTGTAAATAAGTGCCTACCCCTCAAGCTCTTCAGACTCCATCAGGCACTTCTAGGTAGAGCCATGCCTATAGTTGGGATTTGACAAAATTAACCTCAATCTTTACTTTCATGATTTAGTTCTTGTAGGATGTTTTGGGATGAATGGAAGGTATGCAAAATAGAGGATCAAATTGAATAAATAAGTTTAGTCAAATAAGGAGTATATGTGTTTGAGTGAGAAAATCACATTGTAGGCATCACAATGGAATCTGTTTCCTCTCTGGGAGGGCAGGCATAATACCATATGTGTGGTATACATATACCCACCTGACAACTTTTAGAGAATAAGAGGGAAAACAAAGACTTTTAGTTCAGCTAGAGTGTTAGCTGAATTGTATTCTGTTCCTTCTCACTTTGGTCAGAGCCAATTTAAGTAGATCTTCGTTTTCTTCTCATGCTCCATTTCCACCAAATGTCTTTTCAGTTCAGATAAAGCCTCTCTCAGCCAGACTTTACTTCTGTCTTGCACTGGCATAATTACAGAAAATTGCACTGTTTGCTCAATTTTTGCAAATTGAGCTAATGCAAAACTATGTAAATTATTTACCAAAAAGAAGCAAAATCAAACAAGTAAATGGGTTTGTGCTACGCATTAAGGGAGCACAGTGGCACAGCCGGCATCTTGGTTCCAGAGCCAGCTTGATGAGCTCAGCCCTGGGCTATAGAGTGGGACTACTATTGCCTGGCTCTGGTGAGCATTAGAAGGGGCGTTCTTTTCCTGCCACTTCAAAATCTTAATCAATTTTTTTTTCAAACTCTTGAGTCAGCTGAAGGATTTGGAGAAGTCAGTATTTTGCAGTCTGATTAAGGCAAAGTTCTACTACTGTTTCAATTCCTTCTCATTCTTTCCACTTCCTGCTTTGTCCTGCCTTTCTGTTTTCCCTTTCCTTGTCTCCTCCTCTGTTATACAACACTTGGTGCTCTATAATAATGATTAAGAGTGCAACTTTTAATTCCACAGTTTTGTTTTGATTTCATTTGTTTTTGTTGTTTTCTGAAAGATATTTGTACTTGAGTGGATTTCATTACATTTGAAATACTAGTTTTCTAGTTGTGTGGTCAGTACAAGCCTCAAAAGTGTACTTGTGCCAGTGTTTCATTCACACGTAACCTCTCAAACCCACATACCACACATCCTGTCTACCTAAATCAGCATTTATTGTTTCCATAGCTGTCTTCTGTTCTTGATGACTGTTGGTCTCTCTTCCACACTTAACTTTAACAAGGGAGTGTAGAATTATGAAAGAATGAATTTGCAGCTGACATTGAAAACAGATGTTTGATCATAGATTTTACATTCATGTTGGTGCTGGGAAGAGAAGCTTATCTTTTTATTTCAATTCATGTTAATTCAATTGTCCACATCTTTCAAATTCTTCTAAATGTCATGTGAAGAAAGAAATTATATGTAAGAGAAACAAGCCCAAACCAAATAAATATGGTCTATAGTAATAATATAATGGATCTAGTTTTCATGTGGTCTAGGAGTTCAGAAAAGGAATGAGTTGGTATAGACTTATGAATTCTAGTAATTTAAAAAGGTACAATCATAACAGTAGTTATTCAGCATGTACTCTGCAATGCATACAGTGGTGAAAAAGACAAACATGGCCCTTTCATGAGACAAATACAGAAGAAAGTGACCTGAATTAGATTTGAATAACAGGTAAGGTTGAATAATTATACCAGAGATTTAAGGGTATTACTAATATAGACAATGGTATGATAAAAGATATTGGAATGTGAGGGAATTTTTCAGGGTCTCTGGGTAGGAAGATCTGTCTGGAAAAATAAAAATTAACTGTGTATATGTGGGTCACACACACATTCACATTCACATTCTAATTTGCACACACATATATATATGTGTGTTTATGCTTGTGCTTCAATATGTAAAAGGCTTAACATTTTACATAAGAAGGCAATTTATCTGATTAATTAGTAGGTTAGGAAAACTAATCTTGAGAAACCTTCACTTGATTTTAGTGTTTTCTTCAGTGTCTGATTGCTTATTATTTTTTTCTATTGTTACAACATTAGCAGCTTTAAGATTCCTTTTTGAAGCTAATGACCTATATGTACACAAAAATCATACAACCTAAGATGCCTTGCTATGTTTTGTGGACCAGAGATTGTTTTCCTTCTCTCTCTTCTGCCTATCATGTTTGTAGAAATCAAAATAAAGGAAAAAAAAATATAAGCTCTCCTAGGTTACTTATCACATGTTGTTAAGGATTTGGAATTTTGTTCTGATGTACATTGTCAATCTGAGAAGCACAGTTGAGGCAAAAACTTCAATGAATGCATTATATTTCATTCAAATTCAATTTGAAAGCTCTTCTAGAAATGGTTGATCCCTTAAGTAGTTACCGTGATTATTTTAATAAAAAGTTGATATTTAAGATCTAATATTTTGGGATTGGTTTTAATTAGTTTAGAAGTGACATTCATTTATGGGACATTAAGAATTTAACCCTCCAAGTATATTGTTAGAACTGCTTTACAAAATTCAGAAAATCTCCAATAAAAAAAAAAAGCAGTGATTTTGTTGAACCTGGTCATCTCAATTTCAGCATTCTCCTCTTACAGATTATCTCTTTGTTTTGATTATTATTGCTTCATTTGTGCTATTTTTGTATTGATGGTCTTTCTTTAAATTCTTCTCTAGGTCTTTTGCTAACCCGTGATTCCTTGAGGTTTGTGTTCTCCATTTTCCTCTTCTCTCCTGAAACAGTTCCTTCAAACAGTCACATTGATTGTCACGGCTTCAACTCTGAACTCCAAGGAGATGATTAACAAATGTGACAACTTGTTATGATCTGACTAATTCTCTGCATCCCATTTTCTCTCTCAATCTGCCTGCTGTTACTATCTAGATGTGTGACCATCTACACAACTTCAAATAAAATTTTCTTGCAAACATTTTTCTTCCTATTTTCCAACTTTTTACTAATGAAAACTCCACTCTTAGTTACCTGGACTCATAGTCTCAGAGTCATATTTGATTCTCTCTTCTTTTTTGTCAAGATAAATCAATGTTATTTAAAAATCTTTCTTTTTTATATTGTTTGTTGTTGTTGTGATGTTCACATCCAATAGATTTCATTCCCTTATTTGTACTTCTACTTTAAGCCCCTAGCATCCTTTATAAAGTGATGCTACAAAGTTTGACTGATCTCTGTACTATGCTCATTGGCCGTTTCACTCATGACCTTGTAAGAGATAATTCTCTTTTACATAAGACTCTACCCCAATTCTTGGTCAGGCCTGATTATGCAATAAATCGAAGTGTCTATGACTGTGAGAAAGTTTAGAATCACACTGGGAAACATCTTTGACAAATTTAGGGGATTTGCCTCATTTTACCTTTCTTTTAGTTTCCTGTTTAAATTTTCTCCACCCACTTTTGAATTTTTAAATTGTATTTAATCATGTTTTTAAAATTTCTGAAAGATTTCACAGCTCCAGATACTCCAATCATCTAACGCCTTACAACAGACCACATCAAATATTGTGGCAATAAGCAAAACCTGCCATTTATTATTATGTGTCATGGTTTTGAGCGGTGAATGACTGGAACCAGTTAGGTAGTTCTTTGTCAGGGTGTCTCATGTAGTTGTAGTTAGATGATGGCTGGGGCTGCAGTTGTCTCCGAGTCATCCTTATCACATTTTTAGCATCTGAGCTGGGAAGATGCCCATGGCTGATGGAGGAACAGCTGGAAGTCCTCAAGCATTTCTCTTTACCTCCATGTGTTTTCTCCAGCATGACAGTTTCAGGGTAGTTGGACTTCTTATGGGATGAATCAGGGCTCCAAAATTGCATATATTGAGAGAAAGTCAGGCAGAATCTGTATCACCTTTTATGACCTAAACTCATAAGTTACATAATTCAACTTCTGTACCATCCTATCAGTTGAGGCAGCCGTAAAGGCTGACTCAATTTAAAGATGAACCAATGTAGACTCCACCACTTGATGGTGGAGTGGCAAGGTTCTGGAAGTTCATGTGTGATGTTAATGTTGGAAAATGCAATCTGCTATACTGGGTTAAAGTGTAACATACGTAAAAAAATTTTTTTAAATAATGTATCTTGCCACCTCCATTGTTTGTTCCTACTAACACAGCCTGCTAAAGTTTAATTTTCCTATAGCATAACATTTATCCTATAGTAATCTTCCAGTTAATAGACAAACATTCCTACTTTTATGATGTCTTTGCATCTTGTGATGAAAAGATTTCTGTGGTTAAAAAGTGTTAAAACATTTAAATAGCCTTCTACACTACAGGACTTGTACATGTGCATTGTGAATGTTCAAGAAGGACAGATATCACATAGATGATTTTCACAAAAGTTTATAGAAACCTTTTTTGAGTGTCCCTATTAACATTTTTCAGTGTCTTTATTCTGTAGGATGTACTGTGGAAAGCACTGATCTATACTACCATGTCACAGTTCTGTATGTACAGAATAATCACATAATCTGCTAGTTAAGCCACACACTTTTGAGAGACTGGAGGCTGCTATTAATGATAATAGACATTAGCCATTCCAGATACCCCAGTGTAAGGGTCACTCTACTTAGGTGGCATTACAGGCTCTCCATGCTGGTGCCTAGCTAGCTTTACAACCTCTTTCTCTTGTCCTTAGCAGCCCATTTTTAATCTCTTGCTACTCATAGGCTTTTGGACACAGTACATAGTTTTTATTCTCTGTGCCTCTGTATTTGCTTACCTCTAAAACTTTTCCACTCCCATTTAGAACTTTAAGAAGTTCTCCAGTGAAAGGTAAAAACCTTTCAATGAAAAATCATACCGCTTCCCCAAGGCAAACTCTGTTCCATCCTATATTACAGCCAACTATAATCTAGGCTTCCTCTTCCTTTACATTGTGAAATGCATGTGTTTAGGGATAATTTTTTACAGTATTGAATTGCTAAGCATTACGCTATATCATATCCAAACTAAAGAAAGTTATGTATTTCTCCCATATTCAATACATGCAGATATGTATTGAAATGTTAGCAGTTATTTTTACTCTAACATAACTATTTAACAATGGTTTTATGGATCAACTATCAGCCTTTCCTAGTACTGGATGTCAAGGGAGATTTGAATGAAGATGTTTAAATCTTCAAAAGGGGTAGAGACACACACATGTTCTATGTTGAGTTTATGCAAGTGTTCAAAGCAACCAATCAGGTTAATAAAAATATACTGACATTACGACAATTGGCATAAAATATAGACAAATATATTGGTATTATCATAGTTTTGATTTATAGGAAGGGTAAGAAGAGAAAGGGCAAATAAGAAGGGATGGGCTAGACCATTTAGAAGTGTGACAAGAAGGGGAGGATGGACATACATTAGACAGCAGTGACATTTCCTACCTCTCCTTCATTATCTTAATTATAGTTCCTTTCATAAAGACAGTTGCTTATTTTCAAGTTGGAAAAGAGGAATATTTTCCAATATCCTATACTCAACCTTAACTGTAAGAAAACTGAAGAATGAGAATATTTATGGATGTCTACTTTCCCATTTTCCCACAAAGCTTTGGACAACCACTGTGTTTAGTTCACATATAGCTCACAAGTTTATCTTCATAATGTTGGGTCTATCTCTGAACCCCTGAATGTTGAAAAAGAGCTCACCTTTGAAAAAGAATAATGAGAATGGGAAGATTTGAGCTGCTGGAGAGCCCAATGGCAATAATGGGAGAGGATACAGGCAAGTGATAGAATCTAGAAAAAGGATAGAAAAGAAAGACTTACATAATTAAGTTGGTTTGAAGGCAGCAAAGATACTGTGGTTGCTGGGAGCCTAGAAACCTGGCAGAAATAAATACAAACATGAACAAAGTAGGAAGAGATGCAGAAAGCTAAAGAAATGAAGTTTGCGTTTTAAAAAGGATATGAGATGTTTAGTTTGAGGGAAAGAATGACCTGACTATTAGAAAGCAGGGTGAGTTTCCTTGTCAGAAACATTCAGAATTCAGTGCAAGAAAGAAAAAGCTATGAGAAATATTTGTTATAGGAGTCTTTCTATAAGGGACGTTGAGCAATATTGTTAATAATATATTGACCAGCTTTATTTATAAACAAAAGAAGTATAAAATTAACACGTGATCAGTGATTATCCTGATTGTCAGAAAAAGTCAAGAGTTAAATTTCAAAGTTTCAGTCTATAGAGACAAATCTATAGGGAAAATAAACAAATTTAGTTACAAGAAAAACTATTGTTCAAATTCTCATGCACCTTTTACCCAGTCATCTGGATTCTATTTTTAATTCAGTATTAGGCCATCCTAGACACTGGATCCATAGTTTAATGGCGAAGCCTGGGACTCATAGTCCAAAAGTTTTTCAAATTCTGAAAGCTGAATCCTCTTCCTGTTTCTCTTATCACTCATGGCTGCCTGTCTCAGCAGGTTAATCCATTCCTCTATTGAGATTAGTAGTTATTTTATAATATGGTAACTATAATTATGAATTATAAGATAACTCACATATATATCTTCAAGTGAAGACAAATATCTCTGTAACCCCAGATGTGTGTCCAATGGTCTTCTCACCTGCCATCTCCTCCTAAATATTTCAAAGACATTTTAAACTCAATATGGTTAAAACTAAATTCGGTAAAAATCATATGATTTCTTACCTCTCCAAATTTATATAATCTTGAAACTAGGAGTAACCATGACACTAATAAGAAATGTTTGATACGCATATCACTTTTATCCCCTTATTTCTCTTCATACATACACCTACCACTTTTGCCCAGGTTGCATCTTTTTTTTCTTTTTTCTTTTTTTTTTTTTTTGTCTAAGACTTTTATATTAGTCACTTTACTGTTCTACCTGTATTTTTCTCTTTTCCACTTTGACTTCTCCATATTCTAGATAATTGTATTTTCAAAATGAAAATTTGAATCATATTCTTTTTCTGTTTAAAATCACTCTAATCTCATTGTTCTTAAACTCTATGTGGCATCCTGCAACTTGGCCTTCAAGACCTGGTATAATGATATCCACTTTAGGAGTTCCTCTTCAGCTTTATTGTACAGTTTAATCTACCCCACTTTTTTTGTTTCAGAGTCTGTAGTCTTCTGCTCCTTTCAAGCTCCATGCCTAAACCTGCCATGCATCTCAATGTTGGCACATCTTATACCACCAACATGAAATGTTTTTCTCTGTCATCAGTCATTGTTTTCTTTAACTGTTCAATTGCCATTTCTTCGAAAAAGTGTCCCTAACTTTCCAGATTGTGATCAAACTCCTGAAACTTACGAAATTAAGCACTTCAACTTTAGAGTATTGTCAATGTTACAGTCTTACATTGGTTTGTGTGGTTGATAACATTTGTCTATTTTACTGGCATAAACATTCTATAAGATCAAGAACTCTGTTTGCTTTTGTTCATCATTGTACTCCCACTACCTCAGACTGTACTTGGCATATACTAAGCATTTTGTGAAGACTTGTTACATGGATAATTGTATTAAACAATGAATCAAAAGGTACGTCATAGCCCAGATAAACACAAGTATTGTATCTTTTTGCTCTTACTAGAAATATGGTGAGAGCTCAGTCAATATGCATGATATTAATATAAAAAGTAATTAATTGTTGAGGTTCTTTTTCAGTAAACTTCAAAGGAATGCATTATTCCAGTGAGGATCTTCTGGACGGTCAAAGTTGATATGCAATCAAGGGTGTTAGACTGTTTTCAAGTTATGCTATACAAACGTAGAGTGAGGAAGCAATAGAAGAAAGAAATGCAGCAGGCCAGAGTCAGTTGGCAGTAATGAGGAAAAGAGCAATTGCCAACAACTGCACTTTTCAGGGAGACAAAAATGTGATCAAAAGCATCAAAACCTCAGGGATCAAGTCAGTGTGCTTGCCAGTCAGCAATCAAATCTTTATCCAGTGTACCGGAAACACCCCTGGCAAGGTACCAGATCCAATGTGTATTTGGTTATGAAGTGTCTTCATTGTTATCAACCTTAGGAATGTAATGTTTCACCTGCCAATTGTCTACAAAAGTTGTTCAACAGAACATCCAAACGAAAGTCCCTGCCATCAGTCCTGAGACAGATAATGCAAACACAGATTAGGAACCCCAGAACACATATATCACTGAACTCTCTTAAGTCCCAGTTTTGTGTTAGGCACTGAACTATTTTCTGGGATGTGTGTATTTGTCAGGAGGAGGGGGCAGTTGAAGGAGGGAGAATTAAAGTCCTTGTCTTTAAAGAGCTTTTTAATCTTAACATTAAATAATCTCGGCTTCCTTCTGAAATCTGAAGTTGACTAAGAAATTTACAAAGGGTTTACCATGCCCCATGCATTGTTATAAGTGTTTCATGTAAATTACTTAAGTTAACTTTCATGACAAATCCGTATGATAGATATCACTATCTCCTTTGAGAAAATTAGGAAACAGGGGCATTGGGAGTTTATAAAACTTGTCTGAGGTAGGAATTGAACACAATCTGTGTTACTACAAAACCTGTGTGTCAGTCACCACAGGATTTAGCCTCCAACCTCTTTGCCCACTGCAAATATAAGCTATACTATACATTTGGTGGAAATCTTGGGGAACATAATCTAAAAATAGTGGTTCTGATATATCATGTGATGTCTTACATTTATGTATTAATTCAATGGTATGCACAGAGAAAAAAGCAAACTAAATATTTGAGTCTCATAAGATTTATCTCTGTAGATTTTCATAAACATAAGTGAAACAGATACAAACACCTTAGCTATCTCTATTATTTTGCTCATGGTGGAATCTTAAGTGAAGTTTTCACAATTACCTTAGTTGGTCTTGTAACTTGGCAAGCACGCATGCTATCTCAGTTTGTCTCTGAAGCAGAAATCAAACTACAGTGTAGTTAAAAAGCTATGACTACTTTCTACCAGGTTGATCTTTTTTGGACTATTTTAATTTGAAAGTAAAAGGTGGCATGTCCCTCCTGGTCACCAACACATAGTTATTATGGGAACGGACTAGAAACCAGGTATTAGTACGTGAGATATGATAGTACAGCATTGTAGAGCTAGAGAAATAGTAATGACAAAATGATCCCATTTTGAATGATTCAGGAGGTTCACCAAGAGAAGTTTGGATACCCTATAAAATCATTATTATTTCTGGGTAACAGTGTTAGGTACCTGAAGTCTTCATTAGCTCACTGCCAATAGCCCCTGAATATGGGTCTCTAGTGAAGAACTAGAGGAGACTAGAAAAGCCATGTTTACTGAATTATCATCATCATCATCATCCTGCTTGATATAATTTTTTTTATCTTTTGTTAAACAAGAATCTCATGACTCAGTAAAGTGAGCTATAAGTTGTATATTAACTATGGGACCTGAATGTCCATTTGATATATTCTTCAGACACAGGGGAGTCTTTTAACTTCTTTGGTTGTCTTCATCAATGGTATTCATCACCTCAAAAGCCTTACATGCTTATTTAAATAGTTTGAATGACAAGTGATAGTGAGTCAACAATAGCTTTATTTAGTGGCTTCAGGAGTGAATTTAAAAAAACATATTCTTATCTCTCCCCACCCACTTTAGCTGCCCCATTTCTTTAATGATACATAGCCCACAATGCATTTTTCTTTGAGAAGCAGAATACCCATGATTTATAATGATATCTGTATAAGGAAGATTTAAGTCAGCATGTGTCCTCTGCAGTGTTTGCGTTTTATACATTGTTTTTCAGTTTTGAATTTTTTATTTATTTTTTTGGCAGATGTTTAAGGAACATCAGACATCTGTAAGACAATAGGTAGATATTTTGTGTGTCGGGGGGGATGGGGTAGTGAAAGGGCTTCCAGTGTCCCTGAAATCACACAGCAGAGAGACCCACTTATCTGCCAATGACTGACTAGCTGGCACTGTAGAGGAGGGACAGGCAGAGAGAGATAAAGTGGCTCTCACTCGATGCACTTGTACCTAAGCCTCCAAATGACACCCACAACATCCTTTCCATGCAGCAGGCTCCCTTGACATTAGAGAAAATATCACCGATACCAGCTTGCCATATGGGCATCTCCAGGCAGGGCATCTGCTGTGTGCTGTGGCGGCACATGGTGGAGACAAGAAAGGTTTAACATTTTTTATTAGTGTATGCCATAGACAGTTGAACTCCATTATAATGTCTGCAGGAAGACTCTGATCCATTCCATTATCACAGTGACAAAGAGAAAGGATGGCTCATGATTCCAGAAAGGTCAGAGAGAACTAGTATTCAGCTGTAAGCACTCAGGGTATGATGATAATAATGGGAGAAAGGCTTTAAAAGATGAAGTTTACAGTCAGATGAAAATTAACATTTAAAAAGAAAGCCTGATCTATGAGATATCCCTATTCCTCTCTATTTCTTTCTCCTAGAAATTGCTGGTTGTTAGTGCATTTATATAAAAATATGTTCTTTCTCCTTCAGAAATCCATATCTGCTCTCTGATTCTTCCCACACTGACGTATTAGAAGGAGATGCCTGTTGCTATGGGAGTGATTTCGATGTCACAAATGGAAGATAATTGTTTCATTGTGTGATTAAACAAAGGAAGGAAATGAATTGGGAAGGCAAAGCAGGTGGCTTATCTGTGTTTCTGGCTATAGGTAGCTAATTATTAATCCTTTGGCAATCCTGGGAATAACATTAATCGTAAGAAAACTCCTGGGGTACAGAAGTGAATGGGGTGTGATGTGTACTTGAACCAGAATTCACATTTTACAGTGACATGTCTAAAATAGTGACTAAAAATTACTTACTTGTTTCAGGACATTATCTGCATGACTGACAATAAATTCGGACAACTGGTTGCTCCCTCCTGAAAACTTCTCTGATGAATAAAAACCTCTGTGATATGTGTTTACTCTCACTCATCCGCTTCTTCTTTTTAACAAAAAGGGGTAAAAGGGTTATCTGAATTCATAAAGTACTTCCCCCATCATTACATGGGCTGAAGGAATAAGCGTCAGAATTACTTAGACAAATATTTCCCACCTCTTCACTTGAAGCCCTCACCCTCATCTCAGGATACCTCTTTTCATCTTTTTAATTTAATAGTCAGGAGGTACTGTGTGAAGTGAATCTAATGTTAGGTGTTTGACAGTCTGCAGCTTTAAGATGGCTGAATCAAGTCTATGTAGACTGCAGTTTCCACCTAATCAAAACAAACAAAAACATGTTAACACTGTTTGTTGCAAACAAATTAAATCTTAAAATGAAGATCTCACCCTAAATCTCACCCTCATTATTTCATCTTAAATTGAACTTTCAGTATCAACCCTAATGTTACCAGCCTTTCTGGCCAGTAACCAGTTTATCTGAGTTCATCATAACCAAGGGTGCTATGCTGAACCTGACAGGTATACAACTGCTGTATCCCTTTGACTTTTGTCCCATGTACTCAATAAATTCTTGATCTTACAATCCTCCTCTTCCACTCCTATAATGAGATGTCCATCCAGATAAGATGATGCTCTTACTGCTAAGATAACTGCTCAATCCAAAGATATTAGTCCTTATTGCTCTAGAGCAATATTTAATACTATGGACCAATATCTTCTTTTCCATTTTTTTCTCCCTTATATTTGCATTAGTATTCTCTCCTTTTACCTTTCTAGACATCTCTTGATATATTTTTTCACCATTCGTTTATTCTAACCATACTCAAAATATATGTAGGACTTTAAGTCCTTCTGTTTTTTTCTACTCTTCTCTCTACATATTTTGCAAAGAAGATGGCATTTATATGTTGCCCATCCATAGTTACATCTACCATGTATTTCCTCAAACCATGTGGACCCTCAAATCAAAATATCAAGCTCAGACATCTTGGTTATACTCTAACTTCATATAGCCATCACTACCTGAGTATCACACTTGACTTTCTCCAAGTTCAAAGCTTTCTTACCTTAGCAATCCCTTGTTTCAATGCACGGCCAACTTATGTCATGATTTGCAAAGTCCAGTTAATTTCATATTCTGCAGGGAAAAAAAAGGAAGCAAAAAAAAAAAAAAAAGCAGAACATAACAAAAGCAGATGGCAAAAGGGCCGATTTAAAAAAGTATATTCGTAATTACATTAAATGTAAGTGGTCTAAAGTAATGGCAGAGATTGTAATATTGAATAAAAAATGTAAATTAAAGTTAATGGAACCTAGTTGAAAGACACTGTAAGTAAAAGGACCTAAATAGCTTAAAAGTAAAAGGATAGAAATACATATGTCATGATAAGATTAATCAAAGGGAATTGAAGAGGCATGGTTAATATTTTATATTTTATTTTTGAATAACATTTATATTTTATAAATATTTTATAACATATTTTCATTGGTGTTTATTTAATAGTTTAAAATTTGTCTCCTCTTTCCTTTACATATGCTCTCCTGGTGCAAAGGTATTACTAACAAAGAAAAGACTGCTTCTGTTATACAACAATAAATTTATTGAACTAAAAGTTGAGACTGACACCTGGACATTTTGGGCTCCTCATATCTCTGAATAAACAGGCAAATAAATGAGTTACTCTACTGCAGAGGTAGTTGATCCTGATTATCAGAGGAAAATTGAGTTGCTATCTATCACAAAGTAAGTTTAAGGTACAGTATGTCCAGAATATAGAAGATTCTTCAGAGCATCTTTTGGTACTGTCATTTCCTGTAATTAAAAGCAATGGAAAACTACAGTAACACAGTTTAAGCAGAATGTATAACGGCCGTAATCTTCCAGCACTAAAGATTTGGGTAACACCACCAGGCCAAGAACAAGGTACAATCATATGACCTGCTGCGGAAAGTAAAGGCAGTAATGATAACGAACATTTCGACTTTATTTTTTTATATCAGTATTTTTCTATTTCTTGCCCATTTGAGATAAACTTGGGAAAATAATTATTTCTTTAAAAAAATGCTACACTCTAAGTTTCTTTTGAAATTGTATACCCAAGTATTTTCTACATTTTTTTTAACTTTTGAATTGGGTCCATGCTATTATTGGTCTTTTCACTGTGCACTGCAATTTTTTGTGTCAATTTTTCTCTCCTACTATTGTGTTTGCTCTGGTGCAAAGGTAAATCTAACACAAAGAGTAACACAGTTACTCTTTTATTGAAGTGAGGTTTTACTAATAAAATTATGATTCATGGTCACCCTTCTGATACCTGAGCTCTTGTCTGCAATTGTTCATAATTTCTTATGCACATCTTGCTGCCAGAGACATCAGCTCATTTCTTGAGCACAATTTCTGTTTTGGGGGTCTTAGTGTAGAGTCTTGCAAGAGGTTTTATCTGGTTCATTTTCTGCATGACAATTTTAGGAGAAAAGCATTGGGAAATAAAAGGTGAGAGGGGGATGGGACAAATAGTGTTCAATTTTCTTATCAACCTGCAATACCACAGTTAGTCCCAATCTAAATATTCCATCTCTCCTCTGGAGTTGCTGTGTGTCAGATCTTTGATATTAAAATACCAATTGTGTGACCCAAGAAAGTGAAACATCTGTGGTTAAGGACAACAATTAAAGGAGGTGTTGTGAATAGTCAGTCTAAATACTACAGTGTGAAATGGAGAAACAACAGAATCGCAACACATTGATGTGAGGAGTTGTTGGCTGCATATCTCTAAATGTAGCACTTGCCTACTCATAACCAACTTAAAAAATTGTTGCTTGTAGTAGTTTGCTAAGCAAGTTTGAAATACTTAACATTCACATACACAGGTGTGAGCACACGCACTCATACACTCACCCATACCCACCCACCCACACACATATATATGCATACACATATACGTTACATGTCATTTTCCAACATAAATTACTAAATATGAAGGTCTGTTCATAAATTACTGAATTTTTGAAGTACTATCCTTCTCTTACATTGACTCAATTGATCTTTTTAGCTAAAGGTATAAAGATCTTCCTTTTAGCCTAAGAATATTCAGGAAAAATTAAGAATAGATATAAACCTAAGTGGTTATTTAACATTAGAATTATCTGGGGAACTTTGAAAAAATATCTTTGCCTGAGCTTCACTTCTAAAGGTATAACCCAGGAATGAGTGTAGGCCTCTCAGATTATAAACGCTATTTCCTGTTCCTTTAATTTCTGGTAAAATTTAGGATAGATCTGATTCCTTCATCTCTAAGTTAAGAGGCTGGATTATGTTAAATATAGAAAAGAAATAGTTTTCACAAAGGTTAACTGTATGATTTGGAGCTCTAAATAAAACAGAACAAAACCATAAAGCATGAGGAAAAAAAACATGCAGAATCTTTTCAGTGATTTTAATGGGACAAACTATCTGGAAAGAAGGATTTGACAGCCAGTATCTTAGGCAATGCACCAAAAGATGAGTTCATCAATTTTGCAATAAAATCAAGGTTATTAAGATAGAAAAATTATTAATAGAGATGAAGAAGATGTAGAGAGTATTTACATTAATGAACTGGAAGGTAAGAACATTTATGAACTGAAGGGTAAGGACATTTGAATCACATGGACTTAGGTAAAGGAAAAAAGGAGCAGACATACTATTGTTAAACTTCTACAGGCTGTCCATGCAGAAAATGGATGTTTCATGTTTTATAATCATCTCACATTTGTGATATAAAGTATGATTAGAGAGCATTAGTTTCTGCTTTCCTTTTTGAGCTAATTGAATGTCAGACAACTGCTTATACTTTCTGTCATGATTTCATACTCTAGAAGGTAGAAGATAAATATTAGAAAATTCCCAGTGGGCCTACTAAATCCTATCATTTCTGCTTCTTCTCTTCCAAACACCAAGGCTGATACTGACTGAGACATGACATATCCAAGCCCTTTTGGGATCATTATATGGTTCCATCATGCCTACCCGACTGACTGTTCATCTTAACTTATTGATGTTTTCCTGTCCTAAACACCAGTCTTCCTCATTCACATACCTTAATTCCCTCTCTTACCTCCATGAGTAAGACTGCTGGTAACAGAGTTTTGCACTACAACCCAGCACCAAACACTACACCTCTGCCAATTTGGCAGCATGCATTTTTAGAATCCTCTAGAACTGTAGTTCTGCTTTGATCATAATCACCTGACTTGTTGTCATAGCAATAAAGCTTAGCCTGATGGCTGGATCCCATTTCCTGTTGACATATTATCCCTAATCAAGATTGTCTGCCTGCTTGCATTTGTCCATTTCCTCATATATGTGTTCCTTTGACTTTGGGGTAACATCTCTTTGCTCAATATGTGACTTCTCTTTTACCTTCCTTCTTCAGCCTAGTAGTTATTTAATCTAGGTGGTGAAATGTGCTGTGATGGTCTCTGTTTGTACCTTAAAAACTCATCAGCCTTTTTTTCTATCCGTGTCTTCTAGGGGTACAACCAATTTTCCGGTTTTGACCCCTTATCTGTTGACCAAGCTGAGGCAGAAACCAGCTAAATACTGGATTTAATCTTGAGCAACATAAAAGATCAGCTTTTGAAGTGAATCTGCTTTTATTCTTGGCAAAAGTTCAGAGGAGACCAACCAGAGTGGTGACAAAGTTCTTCAACATCAAGCCAAATGTAATACAAGGAATTATGGATAGTGCTTAATCTAAAATAAAGAAATTCCACATCTCCCTAAAAAGTTATTGGCTTCAAGAATGAAAACAAAAGAAGCATATTTGTCTCAATCCAAACATAGACACCAGAAAGACAAACCAGGACTATATAGCAAAGTAGCTTGCAGGATAATACATTGAAAAATGTAATTGTGCATAAATCATGCACAAAGTAGAAACCACAAATTCTGTATTTGGCAAGGCTTCCATTCCTTTGCACTAATTCTTTCATTTTCATCTTGCTGCTTCCATTCTCTTTTCATCGAATAAAGCTACATAAAACAAAGACATAAACTGTATGCAATTAAAATGAGAAAATAGCTGAAAGGAATGTATTGATAATTATGTTAAAATCTATAACATAATTTTTCTTGCATTGTTAGGCATCTACTTTGTCATGTGTTGACGTCAGCATCTCAGTTCTCTCCAACATCTGAAAGCCTTTTCTTTTTTTTTTAAGGCAACTTCTTTTAGAGTGAACAAACTTATGTACCACTGAGTTGACAAAGGTGTATCTATATCCTACAGAAAGAGACCTCAAGTAAACCTCCAGCAGCCATCTGGACTTCCATGAAAACAGAGCAATCAGTGAGAGGCAGAGCTTGGAGGAGACGGTTTCCATAGACTGAAGCAGGTGCTGAAGCAAAACTCACACTTGCCGGATTGCAAGAGGTTGACCGAAAGAAGGAAGGACATTGACAGCTATGTTGTTGTGGAGTCCTGTTTTATAGTTACAACCTTGAGTCAAGTGGGTTTGTCTGGACAGAGTGTGTTGCCTTTACTGATAGGGAGGGCACCAGACACAGATAGTCTCAGGGACATTTGTTCTAGCCTTTCAGTATCCTTTCTCTTAATTATCTCACCTCATCCATGAAGCTGGTACGTATGATTTTTCCTTTCTTTCTCAATCCTTTAAAAAATTAAAGCCCTAAATCTCATTTCCACTGAGGTTTTAATGTTTCATTGTAACTTAAGATAAAACCTTTCTCTGATGTTAAAAATATTAAAGTAAGAAGCAATATGGCATGGTGCTTATGAGCAGGACTACATAGTTCTTTCTGAAGACAAATCTCAGACAAAACATTATCTCAGTGATCAGCCAGGTTAAGCAACCTTTTTAGTACCTCAATTATTCCATTTATAAAATTGCAATAATGATAGCACTAACTTATAAGATTGTGGTGAGGATTAAGTCAGATAATACAAAAGAAGCGTTTAGAGAATTACCTGGCATTATCTACCATTTATTGAATTTTTACGGTTAAGAAGAATAAGGAAAAGCAGAAGAAAAGAAAAAGTGAAAAAATAGGAAGAAGGAAGACTGGTAAGTTCTAATAAATTACAACAAATGGTAATGTAGAAAACATTTGTTAGCCCTTAATATAGGCCAGGCACTGTGTTCAATGCTTTTAAACTTCATTACTGTTCTTTGAAGTGGATAACATTATTCCTTCCATTTTAAAGATAGGAATCCTAAAGACGACTTTGTCGATGTTACTCATGTTATAAATGACAGAATTTGACCAATACAATAGAGAATGAACTCTTAATCCCTGTATTGTTTTATTTTTTGAAAATAGATGTTAAGTTCTTATTAAGTGTTAATGAATCACATCAAAATAAAGCCAATCAAAATTGACAAATTGACAGCAATTTATTTGTATTTCGTGCTTCCCCCCCCCACCCAGTGGGATATAGTGGGAAAACATTTGAATAGGCAATTAAGATACTTGTGTTTGGGCTGGGCATGGTGGCTTACACCTGTAATCCCAGAACTTTGGGGGGCTGAGGTGGGTGGAACACCTGAGGTAAGGAGTTCGAGACCAGTCTAGTCAACATGGTGAAACCTCGTGTCTACTAAAAACACAAAAATTAGCCAGGCATGGTGGCACATGCCTGTAATCCCAGCTACTCTGGAGCCTGAGGCAGGAGAATCGCTTGAAGGCAGAGGTTTCAGTGAGCCGAGATCGCGCCATTGCACCTCAGTCTGGACAACAGAGCAAGACTCCATCTCAAAAATAAATACATAAATAAAATAAAAAGATACTTGTGTCAGTTGTTAATTTGTTGAGAGATCTGTGTGTGACACATGAAAGTGGATTGAAAACATGTAGAATACCATACACATGAAAGACATAATACAACATTTTGCAGGGACTGTTGGGGAATTTGGTACGCTAATGGTATCCAATCCTATTTACTTTGCACAAATCTGCTGCTTGAATCTTACACGGCATAGACTTGAAAAGATAAAGCAGAGATTGAAAATGTTATATTCCAAACATTCCAGATACTATGTTCATTAAAAGTATATCCTCTCTGCTTCTCTCCCATTAACTATTTTTTGGCTGCTTACATTCCTCAGTGTTTCTCACTCAGGTGAAGCTTCCTGTTGTCTTTGCTTCCAACTATATTGTCACATTTTCTCCTGGATTAGCAGCATCCAGAAGAGTACAGGCACCTAAGGAGACAGAAAATCTACTTCAAGGAGCTCCTGCGTATAATTGTTAAAGTTCATTATGGTGGCAATGGAGAGAAATAGAGCATTCATAATTTGGTTAAAGAGGAACTTGAACATCAAAGCCGACTACTATGGTGAAAGCAGTGTCAGAGCAACGAGGTTTGCTCTGCTGTGGAGTGGCTTGCGCACCAATCAGCACACCCTTATGCAAGCACCGCATAGAGCATGTCCAGGGCAGAAAGCAGCAATTAGATCAAGGTTTTGTCCCCCCAGGGAGCTAAGTCACAGAGTCAGAATTGAGTCAGAATTGGTGAAATTAGGAAGTAGACACAGTTTTTACACCTCATCATCTCCTTGTTTTTTTTTTTTTTTTCTACTTATTTTTCCCCATGTTCCTGAAACTAGTGTCTCACATTGACCTCACAATCCACAGTCCTCCACTGAGTCTGGTTTCACAACCTTAGACCAGTAGCTCATTTGTCTGGCCTTTGTCATTTAACTTGCTTTGTGTCATGTACTATCATTAAAGGCAGCAGCCCGCCCCCCACCCCCAATCAGGAGAGGTGGCCTTCTTCTCTGATGCTCCTACATAGAAATTGCTATTTATTAAGCACTGAAAAATGTGTATATTTATGGTTTATTAATGATATTTTACAAATAAGAAAACTGAGATTCTCGTTAACAAAGTGACTGGCCCTACATTACATAATCAGTCAAGTCAAAATTCAGAATCACACCGAACCAAATGCAAAACCTAAGCATTTTTTTCTGACATCATGTTTGTTTGCTGTAAATAGGCTGTGTAGACACAAGTAATGCCCTCTTTCCCCAAACATTTTAGGAAAAGTGCAAAGTTCATCATTCTGTAGGTGTAGATTGGTTTCTGGAATTCAGCATTAGTATGAGAAATACAGGAAAAAGAGAAAAGAAGAAAAAAACAAACAAACAAACAAACAAAAAAAACAAAGAAGGAACCAGCATGGGAAACAACCTATTCTCATATTTTAAGTAACAAGCTTTGATGTTTCAGAGTAGTTTTGTTTTGTTTTGTTTTGAAAGTCATAACCTCTTCACTGAGACGTACTATTTATTTGCAGTGATGTAAGCCAGAAAATCTCTGTTCTATACATCGTAAAAGCATGAGTTAATTTGGTAAAACTCAGTGCAAGTGTTCTGCCCTTTCTTCTTCCTGGTGTTTTATTTCTGCTGTCATATTCCTGTTTTTTTTCCACTGAATTTCCTAAAATGCTGCTTCAAACCCCTCCTATGATTCTGAAAATTAGTGGCATTTAAAACCTATAACTGATTAATCAATTCTTTTTTTTATATCAGGAATGGGTTTGGGACAAAAATGTTTCCATCAAAAGAAGTTGCTTGTTTCTGCCTTTTCCCTTCTTGAAGGTGTGTGTGGTGATGGTGTATTCTGGAGCCTTGAGATGGCATTGAAACTGATAGAGGGTCACACAATACTTGGGTACAATGTGCAGGGGAGGTAAGTACCTCACTTTATTGTGTCAGCATTGCAAACAAAGAAGGGAATTATCTTACGTTCTACCAAACTTGAACTTCTTGAATAAGTAACTTTTAGAGAAAATAAAGAACTTCACAAGTTTTGCAGCATTTTTATTGAAAAAAAAATCCATTTTAATACTGAAATAATTCCTCTGCAATTAAATGGAAGACTCTTTAAAGGATGTTTATGCTAGGGGTTTTATTGTGCTAGCAAAATAGTTTCCCTTTTATGGCTTATCACACCAGAACAAGGAAAACCCTGCCTAGCAAAATGCTTCCACATGCCAAATGACAGAGTCTAAGGAGCTTTCAGGAAACCAAGAAATCTGATCGCTCCTGGGGGTGTTTTAATACTTTAAATACAAACATCATTTAAGCTTTGCTTTCTCACTACTGATTGTCTACTAGAATGAGACCTCAAAATGTATTTTGATGGTCATTATTTTTCTCAGCCCATATTAGCAGTCAAAGAATTTTTGCTAATAAGTACTATCTCAATAAATATTTATACTTATTTTGTACAAAGCTCTTAGCAGGATATGAGGAGAATACATAAATGTAAGCATATTTGCCTTTTAGAATTGTGAAAATCAACAAGGTATAAATAATACTGTTTTTAAAATGGAAGCAATAAGGAGAGTGTCCAGAAATTGGTCCAGGGAAGACATGTTATAAGAGTGCAACCCAGGGTGGACACACATAGCCCATCTCCCAAATGGGAACTTCGTAGCAGAGAAACCTGATGCAGTTGGAATCATGAGCATTTGGAATAGTGTCATTTGGACCATGTAACATAAAAGAACGGCTGCAGTGACTTTTTTTTTATTTAAACATTATGTCTGTGTTCCCTATTCTAAGAGATGAAGTGGTTTGCCCAAGCTTCCAAGCAGGATTAGAGATCGGGTCTTCTGACTCTGAGGGCTATGCTTTTTGTGGGTCCTCCATTTTTCCTCTTGTTCACATTGCAGCAATATGTAAGGAAGATTTTGGCTGATCCTCAGCATGGAGAATAGCACAAGCCTAAGCTTCAAAATAACTCAACTTAAGTTGGATTTTAGCTCTGAATTGGAACCACTGTGGCAATGTGCAAGTTGAAAGGAAATGAGAGCAATCCTCTTACCGGGGACCAGATAGAGAGCACAATGAAAGCATCTAGAACAATCCTTGGCATAGACTTACTATTCATGTCTATTTTTTGTTGTTGTTATGTGAGCTAAACCGTACTTACCTGTTTTAATGGGATTTTTTTGTTTAGGTATATAGGGATGGGAGACTACCTTTTGTCTCAAGAGTATCAGTTCTCTCAGGACCCATGAAAAGAGTAAACATAAAGTGTTTAAAGGATATTAAGATTATTTATTAATAATTATAATAATAATACATTATTATTTATACAATATATATTTGAGAAATACCTACTTTGTGTCAAGTATTTGGGCAATAGGAGTGAATAAGACAGCGAGGTCTTTATACTAACTGCTAAAAAGTGATACTAGAATTAATAAATGAGTATGATAAGAGAAACCCCTGGACTCTATAAATACATAAAAGGGGAAGCTACCCCAGATATGGAGTAAAGTGGGGCAATAGGGAATGTTTTTCTGGAAAAGAATCTTTAATCTGAAATCTGAAGTAGGTAAAGCAGAGGAGTTGGAAAGACAGAGAATGCTCCAGTCAGTAGAAACCCTAGGCATAAATGTTAGGGGGACAAAGAGGAACAAGAACATGAAGAGGAAGAAGAGGCTCTGTGGCCTGCACACAGATCAGGCGCTACCATTCTGCCCACAGAATCTCTATTCTAGGTCTTTCCATGCCAAAATCAAAGTCTGACTTCAGCAGAAGAGGTCAGAAGCCAAGACTCGACTATCTCTGTGCCACTTACTCTTAAACACATACAATTGTATTTTAGCTCAGTGATGTACAGTTCCACTTGCTGCCCCCTCAAGCTGAATGGAGCCAAAAGTTTGCATCTAGAAACCCCTGGAGGGGGTCTCTACTTATTACTCTCAGCCTCTGCTACTTGCACCAGTCGTTCTGCTAAAGGTTAGCTTTCCTATTTGACCTTTTGCCTCCCATGCAAAACCATGTGGCTGACTTTACTTTTTAATGTGTTGCCCAGAAGATAAAGTGGTTATCTTTACCAACTGTCTTTCAAACATGAAGAACAAGGGTACTTTTAAACAATGAGATACAATGTGATTGCAGTGGTATAACACGTACCAGCCAGAGATATGATCGCCTCATTGATGAGTAACAAAGTTGGTTTCACACCCGGTCTCCAGAATGCCTCCATCAAAGGGAAATTGGAAAATGGTCTTGAAGAGGAAAGAACCAGCTCCAGTCAGGATTATCTTCTGCACAACTAAGGACTGTCCCTCAAAATGTTTCCTTTTTCGCCTGGACAGTCCAACACCAGGGAGCAAAAGAGGAAAAAGTGGAGAAGACTATTGCTGCTGGGCTCCAGGAACCAGAGTGAGTTGTAATCTTGCTTTGTTAGCATCACAGAGAAGTAGATGTAGATACAAGTGGTTGAGATAATGTGTGTCATAGCGGAATACACCATGGAAGGAATTACTATATCATGCTTCTCTATATCCTGTTCAATGGGTAGGACCCTGACCCTAAACTGAGCCCATGTCATTGATTCTTTGGTAGAATGGGGTCTACTTTAATGGTTACTGAGTTTTACCAGTGGAGGCAAAGAGTTGGGAGGTCAACTACCCTAGCATTCAAAAGCGCTAGCCATAAAGTCTATGTATAAGTGCATCTATGAGAATGTATATGTGAAACATTTGTTATAAACCTTATTAATAACAATATGAATCTTTAGAAAAATTCTGTGTATATAAAAATCGCATAGCCTATATCTTTGTTGATCAGCATCATGACCAAGAGATTAAATGGTACTCTTGGCACAATACATCTTAATTCTCTCACAGTGAAGATGCATTATGTATGCCTCAACTCAAGCAGCAGAACACACAGGGGTGTTTCCCTGTGACATTCATATCCAGGTTAGGATAATGTACGTAGGAGGAAAGAAAGAAAACAAATAACAATGATTTCACTAGTACAGGAAAAATAACAACAACAGCAACAAAGAAAGCCCTGAAGTCAACGACACAAAAACCAAATCAAAATCTACCTAACTCACCAACTCTGTTTTCTTTATCTGTGTGATTAATTTTCTCCATGTACATTGTGTAGTTAGCTTTATCCACAGTAGCTACATTCGTGTTTAAAGTAATGGCAGTATTTAAGGACAAAAAAATACACACTGATTATCGCATTCCCCTTCATAAAGGTTACTTACTGAGTGGAGCGGCACGTAGACCTGTAGACCCATTTTATGTGGCAAACCTTAATTATTCTACTCCCTCGCAAGATACCACTAGTACTTAAAGCATATTATTTTAGAATAAAGGTTTCACTTTGCCTAAGCATTAAGACTTAAAAAAAACATTTAACTTTGACATTTCATTTATAGGCATTTTAATTATCTGGATGGTTTCCTTTAAATGCTAGATGTAGGCAGAGAAATTTTATACTTATATAGAAGAAAGTGCTTCCAGGACTCCCTAATTTTCATGTGTTATGAATTTTAATGCCTTATGCGGGTCAGGTTTTCATAGCCATGAAGAGGGAATACATTGACCTTAAACTATTGTATAGTCGTAACAGTGTTTTTAGTCTGTGTTTGTTATGAGCAGATAGGAAATATATTTTGTTTATGTTTTCTTTTTCAAAAGTTCTTGCAGCAGAAGTAACAGAGCCCCAGGCATCTAAGAAAGGTCTCACATTTTTGCTATTTTCTCTTTTCATTTATTTATTTATTTGATGATGAGGTAGCAACAAGACAGACTGGATCTGCATCGTTTAAAATCAATGGAGTACTGCCTAGCAAGTAAGCGATGGCTAGGCTGGCAGCGGGCCCTCCCTGCAGAAAGGACTACGGTGCAGATTGTTTCTCTCAGGTGTCCAGAGTCCCTCTTGCTCCTCGACACTCAGGAATTTTACTTGGCTACCCTACTCAGGCCTTTCTTCCCAGGGTGTCAATCCTGGCTATGCGTTTCTTGTGTCTTCTCCTACCTTATTACAACTTAACCATCCTCTCTACTATTATCTCTCTAAAGTCTTGACCAGTGATATAGCCTATGGAATCAGAATAAGCTAATTAGGCATGTATACTATCTCAACTACTTTGTCGGTTATTGCAGATAGGGACAAGTGAATGTATGCATGGATGAAAAGAAAGATGCCAGAATATTGTTTCATTTGTCATTATTTCCAGACAATACATGCCCTTCAAGTTTGGGTACCTGGAGGCACAACAGTTCTGCTATAGTAAGTGATTCACCAATGGTGTATTTTCCAGTTTTTAGCAAGGATATGTAGGGCATCATCTGTGCAGATAATCAAATGTTCTTAAAATAATAGCCTGGCCTGGCTACAGTCAGGTTGACAAAGTGACAATTTTGGTTATTAAGACAATGGAAGCCAAATTTGTGATTGTGCACAAATAGCTTAAAAAATGGGCAATCAAAATTTTTTAGTATGATAATACAATATTTTCCTTTCTTTACTCCCAGAGTGCATATATCCTGTACCATAGAATTTGGTTCATGGTAAACACCTGAGATTTATTATTCTCCAACAATTTGGGCATGTAAATATTGTCTCTTCCAGGTGATCTCTTACATTACATCTTTTGTGTCCCCAAAGTATCCAGGACAGGGCTGAGCATGTGGCAAACCATTAATAAATACTTGCTATAAATACTGTTGGACTCCCCTTGTGTTTCAAAGTCCCTGTGTGTCATGTAGGCCACTGCCAACAAGCTTACCATGGCCCTGCAACTGCACATTTGCATCATCCCAGGGAATCCATCTAAATGAAGTCTTCTGTATCTTAAAATAAAACTGTGCCAGGTTCTTTTATGATGAAGTTAAACCACAACCCACAAACTTTAGTAAAATGGAATATTTCTCAAGGTCAGAAAAATCCAGGAAGGCTCTGCCCCCACCTCCTGAACCCCCTCCCTGGACCTGGAATGGCCATCTGTTGCTCTGGCAGATTTACAGTTCATTCACACTGTGAGTGATAGGAGGAGGAAGTGAGCAGAGCTAATCAGAGCTAAGTAGTTAACGAGCAGAGGGCTAACGAGCTGGTGAGTTTACGAGCTAAGCAGAGAGTTAATGAGCTGCTGTTTCCCACTACATGCAAGCAAATATATCTTTCAGGTGATTGTTTACATTTAGCATTCTTAGCCGATGTCCATAATGACATAGCTATGTCTTTGACAGTTCCCCAAACGTCTCAATTTAAAGCAAATTCAGCCATACCTTCAGCCTAGTCTTACATACCTTCCATACTACCTGTGTGACCTTGAAATGAAGCCACCTTACTTTTTGACTCAGGGTGATGACCATTCCTTCATGTTTTTTTGCATATATACTATGGTCATTTACATAAAATTAATGACCATTATCTACAGGGCATCCATTCTGTACTAATTAATACGTATAGTACTAATGATGTAGGAGAAGAGCAAAATTTAAAACATTAGTTTCCGTCCCTCAAGAATAGGCGATCTAATTGGGAAGAGACATGAAGGACAGTTGAACAAATAAAGTAGAGTACTGGGTATAGGTGATGATTGCTACTAGGAATTCACAGAGATCACATTGTATGGGGGAGCCCAGAGAGGGCCTGAGGGGTCAGGGAAGGCTGTGCTTTTTCTGGGCCTTGAGACTGAGGTCAAGTGATATATTCTAGAGATGATATTCTAGAAGAGAGAAAGGGTAAAATCATGGCCTGAGTCGAAAGTGGCTAATTATGCAACAATTACCCCAAATGTAATTTTGCATTAATTAACTGTGAAGTGCTCCTATTGCCACCTGTGTCTGAGTCAGCTTGGCAGAATTGCTAGCAGAGGGGGCTCACCCGAGGCTGCAGGAGAGCAGGCCAGGTTAGATGAGGGCTCAATGACTCACCCTGCTATGCATGTGGAAAAACATGTACAGTATGGATTAGTGCATTTTAACTTTCTACTGTGGTTGAAATGGTGATTCAAAGTCTTCCTCAGCTATGTGATTGGCAAAGAAGAGCTAGGTGCTGTGTTGCTTCCTATCCTCTAAGTTGGTGGTTGTCAAATAGGGATGATTTTTGCCTCCCAGGATTACATTTGAGAATATCTGGAAACATTGTTGATTGTTACAAATGAGAGTGAAGGCTATAACCCCCACAAGGAAGACTTATCTAACCCAGGTACTAATAGTGTCAAGGCTAGGAAACTCCACCGAAATTTCCACCTTGAAAAAGGACCATCTTTTTTTCTCACATAGTTGAGTCTCACAATGGTTCCTTTGTCGTTTCTAGATGCTTCTTCATTTTGTTTGCTACTTACTTGTATCCTCCAAATTTGTCATCATATCCAATTTTTAACCATTTATTTAATTAATAAACATTTCTGTACACAAAGGGTGCAAGTCTTGTGTTTGAAGTTGTAGAGAGGAAAAACTGTAAGTTGGTTGTGCTATTCCTAGAGTTAGAGACATAAAATCTGCACTCTCAAAGATCAAATAGCAAAAGTTAGTTACCAATGCAGATTGGCAATGCAGTTGCACACCATGATATTTACTTATATACTAAACGAATAACAAAATTGCATTTAGATGTAACAGTTTCAGATTTTTGCAAGAGACTCCTAAATGACCTTTTTGTCTTCTGATTTTTCTTCTGCAATCTTTCTTCATTAAAGAAAAATTTAAT
This sequence comes from Rhinopithecus roxellana, assembly GCF_007565055.1. Lineage (NCBI taxonomy): Eukaryota > Metazoa > Chordata > Mammalia > Primates > Cercopithecidae > Rhinopithecus > Rhinopithecus roxellana. Next base: position 68,560,069 of record NC_044569.1, on the reverse strand, counting down.
TGAACCTTTTCTAAGGCAATGACTGTTCTCAACACCAAAAATAAAAGTGGTGAACAAGGAAAGCAGATGGGCTCATAGAGTTGATCTTAAATGTGAGCAGCAAGAAACAAACAAATACAAAATAAAGAATGTTTTTAAAATAAGTGCTAGGACAATAAACAAAGCAGAGTGAGAGGAAAGAGAAAGGGATTATGGGGTGGAGGGAGAAGGCTGTTTTAGAGAAGTGGTTAGGTCAGGTCAGGGAAGCTCTCATTAAGCGGGAGATATTTCAGTAGAGACCTGACTGGGGACAGACATAAAAGCTTAAAATGATCTGAGAGAAAAGAATTCCGGTTGATAAAACCTCAATGGTGAAGGATTAGACAGGATACTAAACAGGACTGAGGTGTTCACCAATGGCAAGAAGGCCAGTGTGGGTGAGTAAGGGATAGGAGATGATCATGATCAAAGAGAGTGAGCAAGGGTTGCCATAGAGGAGGGGTCCACAACTCCCTGGGACACAGACCAGTACCAATTGTCCTGTTAGGAACTGGGCTTCAGCAAAATGTGACTGGCTGCAAGTAAGTCAAGCTTCATCTGTGCTTTCAGCCGCTCCCCATCACTGGCATTATCACCTGAGCTCCATCTCCAGTCAGGTCAGCAGCGGCATGAGATTCTCATAGGAGTGCAAACCCTACTGTGAACTGTGCTTGTGAGGGACCTAGGTTGCAGGCTCCTTATAGAATCTAATGCCTGATGATGGGTCACTGTCTTCCATTACCCCCAGATGGGATCATCTAGTTGCCCAAAAACAAGCTCAGGGATCCCACTAATTCTATATTCTTGTGAGTTGTATACTTAGTTCATTGTACATTATAACATAATAATAATGGAAATAAAGTGCACAATTAATGTAATGCACTTGAATCATCTGCCTCCCCGCAGCCACAGTAGAAAAATTGTCTTCCACAAAATCAGTCCCTGGTGCCAAAAAGATTGAAGACCACTGCCATAGAGGATTTTGTGAGTCAAAGAAAAAAGGTTAGACTCCATTTAAAATGGAATAGCCAGTTATTGAAGAATTTGTGCTAGAAGAGTTTCATTAAAGACTTTACATTTTAGAACACTTATTCCAGTTAATCCATGTTTAAAAATGTGTTGAAATTTAAGCATTACTAAGATGAAAGAGAATGGGGGAAGAGCAAGTCTCTTGGCTGGTGAAGTACAAGATGAGATAACAAAGTTTTTTTTTTTTTTCAGATTTGTTAACTTTGAGAAACTTACAGAACTTTAGACTGCATGCACATGCCATTGGATTCCTCTTCCATTCCATCCTGTTGTCACTTAACTCCAGCTGAAAACAGATTTTTTTCTATATCATCTCATTCACTATAGTTTTAAAAAATTACTGTCTCCTCATTTATTGTCAACTGAATAAATTTCAAGTTATTTAGAATGGCATTAATGTTACCCCATTGCTTTTGTCAACCTGATTACCTTTTTTTGTGATGCTTTTTAAAAATAATTATTAAATAACTCATCAAATCAAATGAATTGTATTTGCTCATATGCTGCCTGTGACTTTTATTTGCTCAGGAAGTATGTTTTTCTTGATATCTCTCTCTTCAACAATTTTTCTATTTTTCCCAACTTTGCTCAAGAATGGCCTCTACTGGCAAGCATTACACAACCTTTCCTTCTAAATTCTCCACAATTTTGAGTCAGTGGGGCTCTTCTTACTTATTCCTTCTTGGAGCGCAGAGCGCTCCAAGTCTCTTGAAGACAGAGACCATGCCTGTTTTATCACCACTACTTAAGGAGAGCTGGGCTTGGTGCCTCGGAAGTCTTTTTTTTTTTTTTTAATATAATATTTGTCAAATGACTAGTCAGGAAAATCATAGAGAAAAGAGAAACTGATGTGCTGCTGAAAGATAATATAAGATTTGGATGTGTAGGGAAAAGAGGGAGATATGATTACGAGGGAAACAAAGAGAAACTTAGATTTGTGAAAGTGAGGTGTACTTGCAGAATGGCCAGGGAGAACACAGAACATTTCTAGACAGACAATTTTGGTTCAGATTGTATAGGATATTAAACAGTAAGCTGAAGAGTACTGAATTTTTATACTTCTATTTTTCCACCTTCTTTTACTTTAAAATAGGCTGTCATAAAATGTCACATTGCAGCCAGATGGAAGCTGAAACTGAGCACCTTCAAGAAGCTAAATAGATAGTTGTCATTCAAGATGATGTCAGAGAGCATGGATCCCAAAATCTTACATACGAGAAAATTCTATAGGGCTCACAATAATCTGAAGCTAGTGAACATGACATTGCCGTAAAGGAAACCCTGAATGCACTCTGGTATGCAAAGGACAGATAGAATAATGACTTGAAAATAAGAGTTAGCGTGTAGGCCTGCATTAGATGTGAATATATAGGGATGGGTTTAGAGAGCAAAGCCTGGATGTGTGAATGACCAAAAAAGGCGGGAGACCAACTCTCTAAATTAAAATATTATTTACAACCAGTAAATACCCATCTATTCTGTGCTATATCAATTCAATCATTCATTTCAAACTTATGTATTATTTCCATGTGTTAGGCACTGTTATAGCCATTGGGAATGTGGTAGTAAAAACAAAAAATAAATTAGAGACAAAAGTCTTTGAGCCCATGGAACTTACACTCTGGGCAAATGGGTCTGATCCAGTGAAATAATTCTCATCAATAGTCAATAAATCTCCACAGAGGTTGTCTTAGTTTGCAATTGAATCCAGGCCATTGCTAGCATCACTAGAAGTGTAGTTCAATCTCTAGGGAAAACAAAACAAAACAAAACAAAACAAAAACAAAAACCTGGATTGGAGGTTAGTTTCTACTGTAGAAAACCCTGTAAGTGTGACTCTTAATACCTACGGGGCATAAATATCAAGAAGTAGGAGAGAATGTAGTAGCAACTCAAGTATTTAGGTATATACCCATACTGAGCCTGGGGCAGTCAGATTTATTTTATATCATACCTCCAGCTGGGAATGAATCTCCCATCTGATTAAGAATTTCTATAGGGATGAAAATGAGCTGGTTGAAGACTCCTGTTTTCATGTGATAACTGGTGAAGTGGCAGTATTGGGTGGTGGTCTCATACATGGATTTTACCAGTACCTACATCTGGTTTTAATTACTAATTGCTTGATGTTAAACGATTTACCTAAAACTCCTAAATTTTAATTATCTCTTTTGTACAATGTCCTTGCTTCACAGAAGTGTATGTACATGTGTATGTGTGCGTTCATACTCATGTGAAAGAGAATGACATAAGATGATTTATTTAAAATGTAATAGGCCAGGCACAGTGGCTCACACCTGTAATCCCAGCACTTTGGGAGGCCAAGGCAGGTGGATTACCTGAGGTCAGGAGTTCGAGACCATCCTGGCCAACATGGAGGAGCCCGCTTTCTACTAAAAACACAAAAAAATTGGCCAGACGTGGTGGCGTATGCCTGTAATCCCAGCTACTCAGGAGGCCCATCACTTGAACCCGAGATGTGGAGGTTGCAGTGAGGCGAGAGTGCACCATTGCACTCCAGTCCAGGCAACAAGAGTGAAACTCCATCTCAAAAAATAATAATAATAAACGAAACAAAACAAAACATAGTAATGATATGGTGTCTGACACATAACAAAACTCAAAATTGACAGCTCTTATTCTATTTTAGTAGAGACAATTAATAACAATAGAAACAACTGTAATATAACGAGATTGGCCTTGAAGCAGTGAGAGATTTAGAAGATGAGAAAGATGTTAAGGTTAAGGGAAGTAAAAAGGGAAGTTTGATGGATTGTGGACTGCACACAATGTAGTCTTTCCTGACTGGGGAAGTGAAGGTACATAGACCTTGTGTCATGACACAGAGTTCCATTCATAGAAATACGTAAAAAGACAGTCCCCTGGGAGAGTTGTGACCTGGATATTTGATTTGCATATAATCAATTAAACCAACTGCCTTCAATTTTCTCATACGTAAAATGAAGATAATATTAAAATTTCTCCCACAAGATTGTCTTGCGCATCTTTAAAACCTTGAGGGTTTTTTGTTTGTTTGTTTGTTTTTTGAGGCAGGAGTCTCGCTCTGTCGCCCAGGCTGGAGTGCAGTGACGCAATCTCGGCTCACTGCAAGCTCCGCCTCCCGGGTTCACGCCATTCTCCTGCCTCAGCCTCCTGAGTAGCTGGGACTACAGGAGCCCGCCACCACGCCCGGCTAATTTTTTGTATTTTTAGTAGAGACAGGGTTTCACCGTGTTTGCCAGGATGGTCTCGATCTCCTGACCTCGTGATCCGCCCGTCTCGGCCTCCCAAAGTGCTGGGATTACAGGCGTGAGCCACCGCGCCCGGCCAACCTTGATGGTTAAAGTGCCTATCCTGATGCTTAATCTGTGATAAGTACTCAATAATATTTATTCATCGAAACCTGTTTGGAGTTGGATAAAAAGAAAGATAATTAAGGGGAGTATCAGTTTTTGACATAAAGCAACTGTGATGGTAAATTTTATGTGTAACCTTTGCTGGACCACAATGCCCAGATATTCAGTCAAATGTTGTTCAAAGGTTGTTCTGGATGTTTCTTGGAAGGTGTATTTTTGGATGAGATTAACATTTAAATTGGTGGACATTTAGTCAAGCTGATTGCCCTCCAGAATGTGGGTGGCCATAATGCAATCTGCTGAAGATCTGGATAGAACAAAAGACTGACCTCCCCTGAGCAAGAAGGAATTCTGCCAGCCATACTGCCTTCATATTGAAACTGCAATTCTTCCCTCGGCCTCCAGCCTGGAGATTTAGGATTTACCATGCAAGCCTTCATGATGCGTGAGTCAATTCCCCAAGGTAATTTATCTGTCTCTTCACATATATACATACATAGTCACTATGTATGTATATATGTGGGTTGGTTCCCTTTCTCTAGAGAACCCTGAGTAATACAGTAACTTGAGTGTTATAGTCTGAGAGACAGAATTTCCAGCAGCCAGCAGATTGTCTTCTTTCTTTGTAGACCGGGGAGGCAGTAATGTGGCAAAAGATTGACAAAAGTAAGAACAGATGTTGATGAGTACTGGGATAAAGATACCTCCCTAGCCAAAGGGTTTCCCTGAAGAGGCATTGGTAGATAGCAAATGACAGGGCCCTACTGGGAGAATAATTATGTGTTGTTTGAATATGTGCTGAAGTTTTTATAACTCATAGTAAATTATTTGTTCATTCCATAGTTAAATTTTGGTCTTCTTAATTAAAGTTCATAGTTAAGAGAACTATTTCAGATACATATTTTTAATTTAAATGCTTGAATTGAGTGTGAGTGGAACTTAATGGCATTTTAAAACTTTTTATGGTATTTTTATTTTAAAGAATTCTAAAGTGTTGTTATGGACTGAATATTTGTGCCCCCCTAACATTAATGTTGAAGCCAAAACCCCCAATGTGATGACATTTGGAGGCAGGGTTTTTGGGAGTTATTTAGCGTTAGATGAGGTCATGAGGTCATCAGGGTGGTGCCTTCCAAAGGGATCAGTACCCTTATAAGAAGAGACCAGAGAACTAGCTCTCTCCCCACCTCATAATGGCACAGAAAGAAGGCAGCACTCGTCAAGTTAGGAAGAGAGCCCTCTGCAGAAATGGACCTTGCTGGAACCCTTATTTCAAACTCTCAGCCTCCGAAACTGTGAGAAAATAACTTTCTATTGTTTAAACCATCTAGTTTAGGGTACTTTGTTATGGCCGTCCAAGTCAACTAGGACAAGCATATCATCATTTTAAAAAATAACATTTTAAACTAGAGCAATGAAAAATTCCTATAAAATCACTCTTCCATCTTTTCGTATTATAGTGTAATATTTGTCCATATACATGGACATTTTAAACATAGCTGTTGATCATAAAATTGCCCACATTTGAAGTCATTATCCCTCTGATAACACTAGGTAAATCAAGTAAGTGCATGACTTACAATTATGCAACAATCTTTTTAAGCAGAATTTTATGAACATGTGGGACCCAATTGATATACGGTTACTTAAAAATTTAATTTATCTTAACCCAGTAAAATTTTATGATCACAGATAATGATATGATGAATAATAAAAAAACCACCATATATGCCCTGGATGGTATCATATGCTAACATTTGCATAAATGATGTATGTTAACTCCATTTACATAAATGGTTTAGATAAATTGTGACTATTACTATAATTAGGTGTATTAATAATGTGTGTCTGGTGGCAATTTTAATGGAGTCTGTTTGCAATTGGTGACCCTCAATTTCATCCTCTTTTTACTTTTCCTTCAAAGCAGGATTAAGCATCTATCTACCCTTAGAACAGAATGAAACACACTGACTTTCAAAACCCTTTTCAAAAAATATAGTCATTAGAAGCTCCTCTTTTATGGCAGGGACATAGAATTGGAAAATGTAACAACTTACTTCCCACAGGTTTTAGGGAAGTGAGAAAGAGCCTTGGGCATGGCTCACGGGAAGTCATTGTGAACCAGCAGAGCCAGGTAGTATTGCCTGAAAAGTCATGCATCCCATGACCAGTCAAGACTATTCCGCCAGGTGTATGCTGCAAGGATGCTGCAACTAGACGTGGGCTGGTCTCTCATTAAGCTCGACTAAGGTCTTGGTCAGGCTGCGAGTTCTATCCCTCGGCTTTGATCTGTGGTCATGGATTCCCTGTCATTTCACATTTGCATAATGAGTGAATTATCCATTAGTAATAAACCTGAGAATATGAAACAAACACAGTTGCACAGGAAGCATTCACACTTTGTGGATATAACATCTTAGTGTTAAAAGGGTTAGGCCTTGGTGTTTCTGAGAGGATCTAGGAAGGAAGGGGTTTGAGGTAGAAATTAGTCATCAAATCAAAGTGCTAGAACAGAGTCTCTCTCTCTCTTTCTCTCTCTTCCTCTCTCTCTCTCTCCCCTCGCCGTGTGTGTGTGTGTGTGTGTGTGTGTGTGTGTTTGTGAGAGAGAGAGAGAGAGAGAAAGAGAGAGAGATTACACAGTAGAGAGGGTCTTTTTTGTTTAGTCTATTCTTCTCTTTCTGGCTAGGAAGACAATAGCAAATGATGAATAGTAAATATTTATTTCATTTGCGATGCCTTCCAAGAAAGATTTCAGTCTCTTCATATGATACATAAATAACAATCACCCCTCAACTGCCCCACATGCATTTTGACACTTGTTTACAATGATTAAGACCCTTGACTATCTAGTTGTGTTTTCTAACTTTATCATGAAGTTACACAGTGTTGGAAGATAGCTGGAAACTCAAATTAGATGTTTTTGGGGAAGGAGCTGCTATATATCCAGAAGAGTGTGAAATAATTTCTCTTCTCTCTCTTACCTTTTCTGTATTTTTCTTAACTTCTGGTTATAAAATAATTAATAGTTATTAATCTCTGAATCCTCAGCCCTTGGAATACCCTTGGTCCTTGGAACTTGGTCAAGTGTAAAAGAAGACACATAAAAGAAGCAATCAAAATATGGTTCCTGCAAGATAGGAAAAGCCATATATATACATGATTGTAATTATTATACATATATGTATGCTTGGGTGTGTGCGTGGGTGTATACACACACACGCACACACACACACACATCTATAAAACGGGAAAAAAAATTGTGCCTGGTGTGCCTACATTACATTTTGGTTAAAAAAAATCAAGTAGAAGGATATGTGAGAAAGCTTTTAAAAGCTCTGAGACACTATAGGGATGCAAGGGACTATTATTTACACTAGAGTTTATGTATATACATACACACACACGCATATAGTATGTATAATAATTATGGAACAAAACAAAGTGCAACTTGTTCTTGCCTTGTGCAACAGGCGATATTACAGAATTATGCTGGAAAAAGTTGGTAATTATATAGCATAGTCTATAAATGCAAGAAGGAATGGGGAGTGAATGTTATATAGGCGGGGTTGCTGCAGTTTAAACATGCTTTCGTTTATTCTAAAATTAACTCTAGTGTAAATAATAGTCCCTTGCATCTTTACAGTGTTTCAGGACTTTTAAAAGCTTTCTCACACATCCTTCTACTTGATTTTTTAAACCAGAATGTAATGTAGGCACTGCAGGCACTATTTTCCCCCAGAACAGTTTAGTGATCTGTACAAGGTAAACGGCTAAGACAGGATACAGCTACCTCCCTGTAAGCCAGTATCAGTATTTATTCAACTGTCCAGTGTATTCCAGTTGGAAATAATCAAACCTGTCTGACTGCCTCACAAAATTTGGTCATTAGGAAGAGATTAACTTTGGTGGTTCATATTAAAGCATGGAGTTTGAATAGTTAGGTTGTACACTAGACTTAATAATTCTTCAATTTTGGAGATATGGACCCTTTGAGGATCATGTGATATTTAATTATTTATCGTACAGGTCCACCAGTAAAAAGCTAAAGAAAGGAAACCCCTTTTAAAAAATTAAAGAATATGAAAAAGGTAATAAAGATTAAGTATGTGGAGAACACAGAACACAAATATATACACATGTACACTACTAGTTTATGAAAGCTGGTACTTTCTCCCTCAACATACGCTGTTCTCCCAGCTCTCAGTTGAATGCCTTATTTTTAAAGGTTTCAGAATAATTGCTGAGGCTTTCTCCCAACTCGAAGGACACAGTTGGCAGCACTTGTTGGAACACCTGTTCAGAGCACATTCAGGTTCTAAGAGCCTCTCTGCTGGGAAGTGATTTCAGGTTGTGCTTCTCAGTGGGAGGTTTCCTGCTGAGAACTCGTTGAAAAATCTCTGACATTCAATTGCAAAGCACTTGTTTACTGATGATGTTGTTGTTATTTTGTTGTTTCAGTAACATCTTCCTCCGTTAGTGTTTCATAAAGTCGAGAAAAGGATTCATATCCATGTCTTCAGCTCAACCCAACTGAAGCAACTTAAGTTATATCAAAGACTCTGAAACTGCTTGGGAAGAAAAGACAGCAGAATACATAGCCATTTTACGGTCACTTCACCTTTTTAAGGGAAACATTTACGTTTTAAAGAGATAATTTAATTCAATAATACTCAAAAGTTCCTTTGGACTTTACATTTTTTTCCTGAGAACAGTCACCACCTTCTGTCCTTGCCTCGGTTTAACCTGTGTTTCATCTCTTATTTGTTGAGTAAGAGCACAGTCTTTCTTGCACATGTACTCTCGTGGCCTTCACGTGTTACATGTTTCTTGCCCTTTTATCCTGAAGCTAAAATTGTAGATTCTTCTTATTCTCTAATCAACACAAAAGTTCTTTGTTTTAAAGCCCATTTTGATCATATTGTGAAAGGTAATTTACTCTCTTCCTGGATGATGATGATGATAGTGATGATACATCTAAAACTTCAGTGGTATGTGACAGGCTATCAATTGAACAATTTATAAATATTACCACACTTAGTTTATAAGACAACCCATGAAATAGATTGTTGTCTTGTCCACAACATCGGTGAGGAAACTGAAGCGTAAAGGGTTGATTATCCATGTTCACCCAGTTATGAAGTGGCAGAAACAGGCATTAAAGGACAAATCTCTCTAGAGCCAAAATTAAGCTCTTGATACTTGCATTGTTTGAACTCTGAGCCTGTTTCATGAAGGCAAAATTTTAATGGTTCCTGTATAAATCAGAAAAAGCTAGACGCTACACATGATACTCACTCAATGACCCAGTGGACAGAGGCTTCCTCACAACACATGACTATCCATGAAAAATGCAGGAAAAGAGGAGGAGGCAAGATCTGCACAACCTCTGAGAGCATCTGGCCAGGTGTGACTCATGTTACTACATTTTATAGGCAGGAGCAAGTCCCACAGGCAATCCTATCTTTAGTGGCATGGGGAATAGTAATTTGACATGTACCTACAGGGAAAATAGACCTGAATATCTGTAAACAACCCTCAGGGTATCCACCATGCTTTGTGTAACTCTTTTCTCAAAATAGACTTGTTTCTGAAACTCTTTTATAATAGTTGCCTTATAAGTTCTATTATTTTAATCTCTGAGTTCCTGAAGTTCACTTATTTAGGAAACCTCTTTTCATACTAATCGGAAAAGCAGAGGTTTATGTTAGATGGTGTTGGGTCCTGACCTAATTATTTATTCATTTGGATAATGGTGATAATGGAACTTATAGATATGAGATGAGAATAAAATCACATAAAAACCTAAAAGTGTCTAATGTGAGCCTGAAGCACAGTAGACACATGGTAAATGTTAGAATATATCTTGACATTAACTCATTTTTTCATTTTCATTCTGTATTATATCCCACAAAAGTTAAAGAACATGATTTTCTAAAGTCCTTTCTAACATATTATTTTTATGAATTTAAGAATATTTACATCACTGGAAAAAATAGTGATGCAGACGGTTCAATATTTAAAACTCTAGTAAGGGACATCTGTAATTCTAGTCTTCATTAAAGTCCTTTTAACTACAATAATTCTCTATAGAAATAAGAATAGGAAATTATAAAATAGAGGTCTTATGTTTACTGAGTTGTCACTTCTAAGACAAGCCACTGATCCTCACTAACAGCAAAGTCTTCTCTTCCCATGGGGCATAAAATAGAAAAAAGCTTGAACACCAGTTGTAAAAAGTCAATTAACTGTCTTCAATTTCTGGGAAATACAGTGTGAAATTAATGCTCAAACATGAGGTTGAGCAGTCAAATGCAGATAGATTTTACACACTTAGAGGAAAGGGGAGACGTTCTTTCACATACTCCCTCATTCAGGATCTTCTCATTTCGCTTTAGTTCAAAAATTTCCATGTCATGTATGTTCATATCAGAAGAGTGAAACCTACTACGACCATGATAAAAATTGTGCAGATGTAAAATAATGTGACTACAAATCTATTATTTGCATAGCTTATTTATTAAAAAGTCTGAGTCATTCTAAGCACCGTGTAGTAACTTTGCAGGTATTTATTATTAGAAAGCTGTTATTTTACAGTGGGTGACTCAAGACTCTTCGGAGTTGGACACTGCAGTTACTAGATCTAGAGCTTTGAAATTTGTACCATGTGCATTTGTTTAACATTCAATAAACAACCAGTGACTTGGCAGCTGCTTTGAAAGCACCAACTAAGTAAAAAGTACTGAGTTAATAACTACAGGATACAGTCTAATTGGGAATATAAAGGTGATACATGGCAAAGAAATCCTATTAATACCAACACGAAGAAATCTTGGTTCGCCTCAGAGGTTGTTTCTGGCTATGGCTCAGGGCATGGAGTCATCTGCTCTGCATTTTGTTTCCTCAGAATCTCTCTAACATATATGCATTCATACCTGGGTCTCAGGATACTATCTCTGGACAAGCTGGCTCTCCACAGCCCCAACTTACCCTCAATATGAATGTCCCAGATGTTTTTCAAGGGTTTATTTGTTTTGTTTGATATATTTCCATTAGCATGCTATTGGGGTAGTTATCCACTTAACCACAACATCTAAGCCTCCATTTTGGACATTTCTCTCCTTTTGGCAAAATAGATTATTGTTTTTCTAACCCATGTAAACTTCCATTACTTAGGGGCATTTGTAGCACTCAATGCAGAGTCTGTGCTTAATCAACCGTTGTTAAATAACTGGTAGGAAAAAATTGAACAACAATAGGTCTTGACTCCCAGAATGACCCAGTTTTCTGTTCTACAAGTAACCACCTCTGTTCCTTGTTCAGAATTTCTCTTAATGAGTTACTATTGAGATTTTTTTCCCATGGGAGCTTTTTTGTTTAGAATATTGTCACTATCATTTCATTCATTTTTAAAAAATGCATGTAAAATATAGGAAATATAGCAAAAGCAATTCCTACAAGGGAGAGAAGACAAATAGCCTAGTATATAAAGTCTTGCAGATCTTCCAAAGTAAGTTGCAGATCCACCAGAGTATAGAATCCCTTTCTACAGCAATACTAGAGGAAGTAACAGTTTTCCCAACAGTTTAGAAGCCAATAAATTCAGGCTCACTAGTTATAAACTCCCAGAGACAGGGAGCATATCTTCTTTTCCTTCTGACATACTTAGTAGTGCATCTCAAAGGAAAATAAACACACTATAAGAGATCAGAAAAACAACAACAACAACAACAACAACAACAACAACAAAAAGAAACAGGATAGAGGGGGTTGAAAAAAACTACATTATTTCTAAAATGCATCCTCAATGGGAAGTTACAGGAGGAAAAGGATACTCTTTATGCACTGTAATGGAGGTTTCTTTATCATTTTCCCCCTTTGTTCTACCACAAGACTCCAGTCAATGCTGGTTAAGTCAGTGGTTATGCTATTAATTAAATTCCTGTTTGCCATAAACCACTGGTGTCTCAGATAGCACTGCGATGGAAAATGCATATAAATACATAATGGAAAAAAAGAATCCTCTCTAAAATCTAAAATAATTAGTTAGTATATTCTGATTTATTTAATGAAATTTTATTTTCTTTTGGAATAGCAGCTAATATTTTAGAAAACTCAAATACTCAAGAATCAAAATTTTCCAATCAGCTGTTCACCCATATCTGGGTACATGAATATACTATATTGTAAAAAATACAACTTTCTTGTATTTATTAGAAAATGAAAAAAGGAATTACATGATATCCAGGATATGAGAGATTCCCTGAGAGATGTCCCTGTCCTTAATGAGAAATCACAGAGAAGGCTGCCATCGCTTGCCTGGACGCCTGGGCTTATCAGCAGGTCTCAGAGTTTAGGCTTCTGCGATATTGAGTGAAGATTATAAGCCAGATGGGCCACAAATTCTGTCAAGCCTTCTTGGCAGCTGTTCTCATTACAAAAGGCAGCCAGCCTTTTCCAAAAATAAGAATGTGAAGCAAATTGGGCTTATAGACCCTTATAATGCAATTGCACTGCAGAGATAGTGGCCTGAGCGGGCAGGCAGAAATATTATTGATGGCTGGTGAAAACAGGGAATAAGATGTTATTAAGGCAACTCAGAGATAGATATCGATAGCTAATATAAAGCCTTTATTGGTTTACAGGCTCTAGGAAAAAGAGTTCATAGCTTCAACCCTTTACTTTGCTTTTAATTTCACTGGAGGTGCAAAGTTTATGAATAAAACATATCTTCACTCATGATTCTGATATTAGTCACTACTTTCTCTGTCCCTTGTTCACCAGGAGCAAGAAAAGTACATTAACAACATGAACCTTAGAGGCTTTTTCTGGGAAAGGGACTTCTATGTATGTGTTGGAATGAGGAGGGACCATTTTCCAGAAACATTGAAACTCAAAAAAAATAATAAATTGCATTTAAAAAAAATTTCCAGAACAAGATACCAAGGTATAATATAACACCCCAAATAAACTACATGATAAAAGAGAAAGTAACTTTCATGACACAATATCCCAAATTGGGAGACTTCAGGAGAATCATCAAAGGTCCCCATGAGTCATACTTCTAATGCTTAAAAAAACATGGTTCTGAAATGATATTGACTTGAGAATAGGGGATCAGATGGAAGAATTAATTATTAGTTTCTTCAGACTTCGCATATTACAAGTGAGACAGCTCCTTGGTTCCCATCTGCCAGGCATTACCATGATGGTGACAATTTTGTTCAGTTTCTTCCGTTCTAATAGAAAATAATAGCTAAAGTGCATGCAAAACTAACTAAGCTAATCAACCACCCATTTGATGTGCTATTATGCAATCACTACATTTTGTTTCAAAGTATTTATAAAAATCAAGGGTGATGCAACCAGTCTGTATTACAATTAGAAATAGAGCTCAATTTGCACTAATCCTTTCTCTCTTTCCTTCTTGCACTCCCAAAGAAATGTAGAAAGCATAAAGATAATATTCTTAGCTTATACCTGTAAACAACTCATTGGATCAGGCTCTGCAATTTGAGAGAATGTGCTTATCTGTTGTATATCTCAGACTGGGTCAGGAATATATTTTTAACTAGAAAGCCCCTTGGGTATTGCTTATAGTCCTCCATGAAACTATTGGGACACTTTATAATTGTCACTTGAGACATGTTCTTCACATACATCACAGTTAAATTATTGCCATGTGTGTGCTTATGAGCACTTGACTAATACATCACATATCAACTCCAAGAATATCTATACCACGTTAAATTATCTGAAGAAAACATGAGAACTTCAGGCAGTTTTTTTTTTTCTCATTACTATTTAAGTTTGGTTGAAATTTTACAAGAATTTTATTTTTCTTTTAATTTCATCAAAAAAAAAATATTGTTCTTTCAAACTAATCTCAATGCTTTGCATTTTTAATTCTTTTTTTTACAAATTGTTTTATAATGACTGCCAGTTTTTAGATTTTCAATGAGTTTGGAACTTCTGTTTCTATTTTTGTATGTGCAAACTCCTAACTGGTGTGTTTGTGGTTGTGTGTGTGTGTGTGTGTGTGCAGATGTGAATTTCTTTAATGGTTGCTGCACTTATGTCATTTCCAACAACTAAACTATAAAAAAATCCAAATATCTGGTACCTTTTTCTTTCCAGCTTTACTGAGGTATGATGGGCAAATAAAGATTGTATATATTTGAAGTGTACAACATGACTTGATATACATATACAATGCAAAATGATTGTCACAGTCAAGCTAATTAATTATCTATTACCTCACATAGGTATCCCTTTTTCTGTATGTATGGTGAGAACACATAAGATATACTCTTAAAGCAAATGTCAAATATACATCATTATTTACTATAGTCATCATACTCTATATTAGGTCTCCAGAACTTTCTCATCTTATAATTGAAAGTTTTTACCCTTTGACCAACATTTTCCCCATTATCCCAACTTTCACTATGTGGTAATCATTATTCTACTCTGTGTCAGTAAGTTCAATTTGTATTGATTCCGCATATAAGTGACATCAGCCAGTTTTGTCTTTCTGTGCCTAGCTTATTTCACTTAACATAATGTCCTCCAGGTGCATCCATGCTGTTGCAAATGGAAGGATTTTATTTCTTTTTTAAGACTGAATAGTATTTCAATATATGTACCAAATTCCTTTTACCAACTCATCTGTTGGTAGACACTTAGGTTGTTTCTATATATTAGTTATTGTGAATAATACTGCAAAGAACATAGCGGTGCAGGTATCTCTTCAAGCTAGTGATTTTAGTTCTTTTGGCTCTACACCTGGAAGTTGAATGGCTGGATCATAGGTAGTTCTATTTTTTAATTTTTAAAGAAATGTCCGTAGTATTTTCAATAATGACTATACCTATTCATATTTTCATAAACAGAGTACAAGGGTTTCCTTGTATCCACATTCTTGATACATGCCATCTTTTGACTTTTTAGTAATAGCCTTCTTAACAGGTGTAAGGTGATGTCTCATTGTGGTTTTTTATGTGTACCTATCTGATAATTAGTGATGTTGAAGACTTTTTTATATATCTTTTTATATTGACCACTTGTATGTCTTTTTATATTGACCACTTATATGTCTTCTTTGGAAAAATGCCTATACAGGTCCTCTGTCAATTTCTTAATCATGTTTTTCTATTATTATTATTTGCAATAATATTATTTTATTTGTTTGGTTGGTTTTTGTACTATTGAGTTGTATGAGTTGTGTATTTTGCATATTAACCCTTAGCCAACATAGACCTTGCAAATATTTTCTCCCATTCTATAGGTTGCCTTTTTATTTTGATGATTGTTTCCTTTGCTGTGAAGAAACTAAGTTGATGTAATGTCATTTTTTAAAATTTTTGGTTTTGTTGCCTGTGTTTTTGGAATCATATTCAAAAATCATTGTCAAGCCAATTTCAAGAAGCTTTTCTCCTGTGCTTTCCTCTAGGATTTTTATAATTTTAAATATTATATTTAAGCATTTCATCCATTTTGAGCTGCTTTCTTTGTACTATGGTAGGAGATAAGAGTCTTTGAGTTTATTCTTTTGCATATGGATATTCAATTTTCCCAACATCATTTATTGAAGAGACTATTCTTTTTTCACTGTGTATTCTTGGCATTTTTTGTGGAAGATTAGTTGACCATATATTGTGGGTTTATTTCTGGGCTTTCTATTCTGTTCTGTTGGTTTATGTATCTTATCTGTTTGTGCCAAATGCATAGAGTTTTGACTACTATAGCTTTGTAATAAAATTTGAAATCAGGTAGTGTGATGCTCAATTTTTGTTTTTCTTGCATAAGATTGCTTTAGCTATGTGAAGTCTTTTCTGCTTTCATATCAATTTAAGGATGGTGTTTTACTATTTTTTTGAAAAGTGACATTGGAATTTTGTCAGGAATTACAGTGAATCTGTTGATCACTTTGGGTAATATGGATGTGTTAACAATACTAATTCTTTCAATTCATAAACATGGGATATCTTTTCATTTAATTTTGTCTTCAATTTGTTTCATTTTTTTTTAGTTTTCAGAGTACAGAGTTTTCAACTTCTTGGTTAAATTTATTTCTACTTTTTTAAATTTTGTTATAAATGAAATTATTTTCCTAACTGATATTCAGAGAGTTCGTTGTGACTGTATAGACTCACAACTGATTTTTGTATTTTGTATGTTAATTTTGTGTCCTGCAACTTTACTGAATTCATCTATTAGTTCAAACAGTATTTTTGGTGGTGTCTTTAGGGATTTATACATATAACATCATGTCATGTGCAAATGGAGACAATTTAGTGATTACTTTGTGATTTGGATGCCTTTTATTTCTTGTTCTTGCCTTTCATTTCTTGTTTCTTGTATGTGTTCCTTGATGTTTTGTGTTGCTATCTTTATATTTGAAGATACAGTTACCTCCTCCAGTCTTTACTGACTGGTTTTGGGAAGGAAAAACCTTTACCAGTCAGCCTGTCTAGGGATTATGTGACTCTCTTTGTCCTTTTCTGTGAATCTTCTCACTCCACTCTTCTTATTCCTTCTGGGAGAAAGAGGAGAGTTCTTGAGATTGTATGTCTTTTCTGAATCCCACAAATCAGGCATGGTTTTGAGAATCTTTCTTTTATTTTCCTTAGCCAGTACCCTAAAATGTTTGTTCTTCTACCTTCTCCTAATCTCGTATTATTTAGCTGAGTGACTGCATGTGCTTATAGGCCATCTGCAAAAGCTTGTACTTACCATTTGGGGGCATGTGAGAAAATTCCGCCATCCATGAGTGGGAGGAACACAGTGTGTCAGGAGGGTCTGTGGTCATTTAAGGGGTCCACAGGCAAGCCAACTCAAATGGATCATGTGTGGGCCTCCTGGTACAACTTATGAAGTAGTCGGTAAGATATGCAGCCCTTTATTGAGTTCCATGACCTGATGGCTGTAAGTCCCTTCTTCATATCCCTGATTCAATCTCTAGTGGCCATTCAGTCATGAAGATTTCCTTGATATTCTGGATAGATTGAGAAAGAGGTAGTCCTCTTGGGTAGCATCTGCAAAGCTGTGGAAGACAGGAGCTCACCCTCAAGGCTTGTATCTTCTCCCACGGAGGAAATTACAGGTTAGAGGGTTATCTCTTGGCATTGGGTTGTGCCACTTGAGGAGACAGGTGACATGGGGAAAGCGAAACCGCTCTTCTTACTCTTTTCAATGGGTCTATTCTTAGATTTTTTCATTCCAGTGGTGTACTGGAACTTCTCTGCTGAACTCCTAGACTCCCAAAAAGGCACTTTCTTCAGTAAGTAGCTGTCAAAATCTGTGTACTTTGGAAAGATAATGGTAGAAAGGTTCTATTTGCCATCTTGCTGATGTGACTTCTGTTTTAAACTATTTAGATAATAATAGTCACTGCATTGGTTGGACTGGCAGAGATGAAATCTATATATGTACCATATTATCATTACTTTTATTCCATCTAGGTCATTTAACTTATATTAGCAAAAATCTGTAATATTTAATTGACTCATTGTTCTTTAAAAGTTCTAATAATTCTGGGTTATTAAGGTTACTGCATCCAAATAACTAAACTACTTAGAAGTCCTTTATTCTCTGATGATATAACACTGGTCATTAAAAGTGTCATCAAATAGTCAAATGCAATGTGTATATTAATTTTAAGCTCACTTCAATAATTACTTCACTTATGTGTGTATGACTGACTATCAAAGAATTCTGAGAAATAGTTACCCAACATTGTTTAGAGTATTTTAGCCTAGACCCTCCAGATAGATTGAAAACTCATGGAACAGAAGATTAATAATTTTATATTTTAAATTTTTTGTTTTTTGTTCTTTTTATGATGAAAAACCTAATGGTAAACTGTATAATTATCAAGTACAGAATATGTATTATAGTGATTGCTCATTTTCACCTGCATTTCTTTAATGGAAACTCCTCAGACCTTGACCTTCCCCTGTTGAGTGTTATCTGGCACTGAAAGAGACTTGTATTTCTTCTTTCATCTAACTATTGGTCCTGCTCACACAGACTCAGTCTTTTGTAAAACACATCCAATAAAATAATTGGAACTGAGTAAGTGTCTTTTATAAGAGAACAGGGTTGTAGTGGAAAAGAAGGGAGTATATCAGATAAAAAAGGGAAACATATCTATTATGCAAAGGCACATCCTTTTTTCTTTGCAATGTGAGCTTAGGAATGGTACAAAATTATAATAAAAATTATCATGTCATCACATGTAAGCCAAAAGAGAAGCACCTTTTGTTCTGATAGTTGCTTTATTTCCTCTCCCAGTGACTCCAGGGAAACTGCTCTTGCTTCCTTGCTCTATGCTTCCTTGCTCTTTGACTTCATTTTTGTACCTTGTAGTGTCTATGTCCAGAGGGGCACTCAGGGGCATAGGATTCCTTTCATACTTTTCTGCTCTGTGCTGTCAGGTCTTCTTAGCATCAAACCTCATGTTGCCTATGAATTGGCAATTGTTATACAGGAAGGAGATCTTAGAGATTTGGAACAGACAGATTATTGAAGTATTGAGTATGAAAGAAAAAGCAGAAAATACGTTGAGTATGGGAGAAAAAACAGAAAACACATTTTCATCTTCCCTATTCTTGCTGATTTTACAGATTTACTTAATTACATTGAAGCCTAATAATTTATAGACAATATCACATAATTCTTGCATTTTTCATTCTCACTACTACCCTCCAGGATAAAAGTTTGGTCCAAGCTTCATTGAGTGGGAATACTGTAAGTCAAACACTGTTCTAGGTATGTTTTGCATGTAAATGTTAAATAAATGAATATCAGATTTCCTATGCCACATATCTAAACACTTATTTTTAAATTGAGTATTGGAGATTCCTCAGAAATGTTTGAAATCTTCATTGTTCTTGCTCAGCAAAGATATTATTGAATTTGAATATAGAATAACAGTTCTGAGAGTTTCTTAATGTTGTTTGTTTTAAACTGAAAAAAATATTTTTCATATTTGACTAAACAGTTTTTAATGTACAAAAAGTTATCTGATTTTTTAGAAAGATCTTAATAAGAATTAAAATGTGTAAGTAGAACATAAAAGAGTATGAAAAAATGGACATTCTAGATTACTTTAGACCCACAGTAATACTGCCAAAAGAAAAAATAAACCTCTAAAACTTTTTAATATTTTCTCAGGAGTCATTGCAAAATGAATGAGAAGATCAAGTGAATACTTGCTCTCAGATACATAGAATATAGGAGGGCATGGGTTTACCTATGAATATTGTTATAGAGAACAGTTTTTTGGTTGTTAATGAAAATAAATTATACTTAGATTTCTTAGAATTCTGGTTTTATTATGGCAGAGAAATAATATATCTGCCCCACCACAAATGAAAACAATAAAAATAAAAAATATATTTTTGTGATGAATCTAGGAGAAATCTGTAAATCCAAATCAAAATGTAGGAGAAATGATTATCATATACTTAGCAATGGGTGAGTTGAATGAGAACAGATATTGTCAAGGGCTCCCTATGACCATGCATTATAAGATGAGCTGAAGAACAGAGCATTCGCTCCAGAAATGGGACAATGATGACTGGAATAAAAGCTTTGTATTTGAAATAAGAGGTTTTGGAGTACACAGGCTGACTGCTGAAGATTCTTGGAGCCCCACTTGGCATTATAAAATAGTAGAGAGAGAAAGATATAGTTCACTGATGTGATATTTTTGAAAACTCTGCCTGTCACTGCAGCAAGGTCTAAGAGAGACTGGGCTTTTGTCAGCAACCTCATAGCTGCCCCACTTTGTCATTGAGGAAAAGTAGTAGATTAAGTCTTTTTCTCTGACTTTTTCATTCTCAATCAGTCTTTATGGGTTTCAGTCTCTATCTTTCTCATCTATATAGTTAGACATATGTGCACAGGAATTAATAACATGATTTTAATGAACAGATAGAAGAATGCAATTCATGGAAAAGATAAGAATAGGACTAATTTTCTTCCAAAAATCAGATGCATTTATAAAAATGTATGTTTGAACAAGTTCAGAGATTTTAACAAAATAAATACTCAGTATAAATACAAGTCCACGAAAAGGTAAATGGTTTTGAGAAAGAAATACTAAAATAACAAATAAATTTGATATCTTAGGCAAGATCTGGAAAATATAAATGAAATGAAAAAAATAGAAAGTTCAACACAGGAGAATGACTACCATGGAAATCATAGCCAGTAAGATAAGAATAAACCTAAAAGGGAGATTAAAATTAAATTTAAAATATACAGTTGAAAAGGACTGGAGACATAAA
This sequence comes from Rhinopithecus roxellana, assembly GCF_007565055.1. NCBI lineage: Eukaryota > Metazoa > Chordata > Mammalia > Primates > Cercopithecidae > Rhinopithecus > Rhinopithecus roxellana. Next base: position 68,539,374 of record NC_044569.1, on the reverse strand, counting down.
GGCAGATATGAAAGACAGGCAAAGTAAATAACATAAGCATAATTGATACCCCAGTAGAAAAACAACCAATAAATAAGAAAAAAATATATAACTGAAGAAAATTTCCAGGTGAAAAAGAAAGCCTAAAATCGAAAAATTGATAGGGGAAATTATTTCCCAGGGAAAATTGGTATATATCACTCTAGAGATATGTTCTGGTGATATTATTGGACTTCGAAGTTAAAAAAGAAACTTAGTGGCATATAAGCCCAAAAAATTAGAAAATCATCTCCACTGTAAAGGCAGAAAAGATAGACTGGCTCTAAACTCCTGCACAGCAACATTCAAAGTTAGAAGATGGTAGAGTACTTTGTACATTGTTCATATTTTCAATATGAACAATAAGAAAATTTCTTTTCTCATTTGACAATGAGAAAATTGTCAAAAGAATGAAAATTTATTTTCATTTAAAACTTTATGTATGTGCAAAGGCAATTGATGGATCAATATTTTCAGGCTATAAAGTGTTCAGGCAATTGTATCTTATGAAAAAAGAAAAACTAAAAGTAATATTCATCCAATCTAGAAGCAAATGGATAAATTAGTAAAAGAACAAGTAAAGAACACACAATATATTTAAAAGTAACACAAGGAGTAAAACAACTGTCTGAAGCCAATGAGCATTAGATTTAGGATCCCTCCCTTGCGAGTGCACCTTCCAAGGCAGGTGTGTATGTCTGTATTTCAGGGCCAGGGACTCCTACCATTGTGTTCACATGTTCATATATTTTAAAATTTACAAACAACAGATATAACTACTATGCTTTAGGACTTCCATCTCTACTTCAGCTTCCCTTGTGGCATTTTTTTTCTTCTGTTGAAAAACCGCAACCACTTTTGGGAACCAGCTAAAGGGAAGCTTACTTGGGAATAATGTTTAGTTGGGGTTTTATATGATATACTCTTGTGACTCACTGTCATTTCCATGGCCTATGGTGGAAATAACTGATTCCTATCACCCACTATACCCAGTGTCAAGTTACAATGTTGTAAAGCCACAGGACATTATACGATAATGAAAATGAGCAAGCACCAGAGGTGACCTGGTAGCCAAAGAGAACGAGGTTTGAAAAAGATAGAGCTAGAAGCTAGTCCTTGAAAATCCTTAAAATTATGAAACATTCTATCAATACCTAGTCAAAAATGCATATTTTCTCACATCAGAAATACACTCAATATGCAGTATATACAATTTAAAATGCACTGTGTTAATTTAGTTGGAATCATGTGAAATAGAAATTCTGTGTGGGTAGAGCATTAATCTGTATCAATGCTACCAGCAGCAAGTAGGTCTGTGTGGGAAGTCACACTTTAAATCACTTTTTAGTGGACATTGTGACATATCTTGGCCTGATGTCTGAGGGTTCCAGATAAAACCGAAAGGAAAATGGCCACCAGTGCAGCAAATGAAACACAAATGACAAACAGGTTAACATGCGTTTTCATTTAATGCAGAGTTTAATCACGGCGTGAAGAAATTAAAAATGCTCTGATATGTTACAGCTTGTTTGGATAAATGTGATCCTAAATTTGATAAATATGCAATAAAGTTATTTATCAAATTAAAAGTATGTAATCAATAGCAAATTAGGAAACTGCAAGGAATTTTCTGGCTATAAAAAATCCATTGACTATTCCAGAAAGTAGGCTGAATTATAGTTTTGTTCATTTTATAGGACATATAAAATCATTGTCATATGAAAAGATGATCAAAGAGTATACTTCACAAACGTAAAAGGACAAAAGTATTTTAGAGACACATTTTTGACTATTGGTAAAAATATATAATTTCTATAGATTTTGGGATAACAGTATTTGCTTGATTTTTGAGATTTCTTATTTGTTTTGATTTCTCAGTCAAAAGAAAAGTATATTTACTCTTTTAAATGTACCTTTTCAATACTAGGTTTAGATTTTCTTAATTAATGAGGGATATATTCTTTATGCTTTGAGCACCACCAAACCCAGATCTACATTTTGGTTATAGAAAACAAAATCTTACATCATATAAATACTGACAATGTGGAAAAAACAGATGGTCAGAGTCTGTGTACGTAGGCTGGTTCAGTTGTCATTTTTGATAGGTGAGGGTCAATAGATATTTTAAAAACCTTATAACTCAAATTATAGGAGTATATTATTGAAAGTCATGACTATAAGTATATAACTTTCTAAGAATAGATATATAAAGTGTGAATGAAGAAAAAAGCTGTAAAAATGAAAAAGGATGGTTCATTTACTTTTATCTCATGGTTTGGTGCCTAAAGAGTTATTGGTAAAGTTGGAGGACAAAAGGCAAGACATAGAAGCATAAGAATATTTAAAAATCTTTGAAATCGTTTTCATATGCATTTATTGAACTTCATATATTTTAGGGCAATATTAACTTTCAATGATGGGAGGGAGAATGTTGGATATGAGGAAATTTAGTAATTTGTTGTTATTTATATTAGGGTGCTAATAAATACCCCTTGGGGAAAAAAGAAATTAAAGCTATAAATAAAATATATAAAATAGATTTTATAAATGTACAAATATCGAACAAACAGGAAAAACACACCTGTCAGACAGATATTTATGTATTAAGGACCGCTGAAAACTGAAAGTGTAACAGAAATTTGAATTTTGAATGAACATTGCATGGAATCTCTTCAGAAAATACAGTTTGAATTCAATGTATTGGGATCCTTCTTAGTCTAATTGCTACAGATGAAGTTTTCACAAACAATGCAACTTTCCAAAGGTATATAATGAATCTAGAAAAATAATCTCTGATTACTACTGCATCTTGTAAAATTATAGATAAATTTTAGAAACACTTTTACCTCAAAAGTAGGTACATTGCATGTGCATTTTGCACGTGTGCATCAAAAATGAAAAACAAGTATTCTATTTTTGTATGATAGGATGCTTTTCCTAGCCAGCCATCTCAGGGTAATATAAATTGGATTCTGTTTACATTTATAAAATAAATAGTAAATGCAATTGCAAATATTTGGAAACCTATCCAGTGAATAAAGCAGAATAAACCCTTACCTTGGTTGGGGTTTCAGTTTTAGGGCTGAGTGAATAGTTATTCTGGAACCATGTTAACCAGTAATAATAGACCTGTGTAAGAAGCAGGCAGAAATGCAAGGATGAATACACGATTTTTTTTTCTCCATCTGAGCTTCAAGAAACAGTCGTTGTTTCATCCATGACATTCCTACATGATGACTGTCCTATCACACCTACTTTGAAAAATCCACATCAAAGTCAATGCAAACAGACAGAAAAATTCACCTTCAAAACTCTTGAACTAAATCACAATTTGCAGGGCGATGTGTGGGAGCAGTCGTCTATTTATTTCCAATTACCTGCGAATAGCAAGAAAAATTTGCTTCCAACATTCTTGTACCCCAGCTGGTCCTCAGCTTTCTGGGATGTGACATCGAGGGTCATTAAAGCCAGAAGCACTTGTTTTTCAGGAGATCGAACTAAATGTTTCACTGTACTGGCTGCTGTAGGCTCAGCTGCTACTTGCTCTGGGTGTACTTCAATTTCTCTTTTTCATTTTAGATTTCAGTCTCCCCTTTTTCCATTCTACTGAGTAATATATAACTCTAAATGATTTGTGTAATGAGAAACTGATGTTGTGTATGTACTTTATTGACACAGTTGCCCAACAAACAGCTTAGACCACATCTCTAAGTGGTGTAATTTATTGTTCACTATCTCCCTCTCACCCACATATAATGGTAAATAAAAGAAAGAGAATGATATATTGTAATATCAACTCTTTCCCTAAACACTTAAATATTATCCAAGTTCCAATAATTAAATGTGAAGCATGTAGTTTTTTCTTCTTGGATTTTCAGGTCCTGAGATACAACTTCCTTGCAATACAACTGTTCACTAGCTTTGGTGGTTCCTTCTCACCCATCAAGGGGAGAAGTCGAGGCTCAGTTATCATCATTGTGTTACCAAAGAGCCAGAGGCTACCTTGGAGAATATTCCCATATCCTTTACTGAGGAGGTGAAGTGATACATCACTCCTTTCACTCAATATAGAAACCTTTCAGCATCCCCTATAGGCCTATGGTGATGGTGAGAAAAAAAACATTCTTCAGTGACACGTTGGAAGAAATTGTCACTTTGTGTTTTCAGTTTGTATCTATGAATTAGACTTATGATGCATTAACTGGCTAATGCCTATCAGTATCTCCTTAGCATAGGACAAATACACTTCTGTTTTCAAATAAATAAAATTTTATATTGAGAAAGGTTTATGTGCTTAAATATTTGTGTTAGAACAATTAACTAATTAATTTATTTAATTAAAGTAAGTATAGGGCAAGAATCAACCTTGGTAATCAAAAGTGTAAGTGGCAGCATTATGTAACATTTGCCAGAGATAAAAAAAATGTTACTTTGTGTGTCCGGCGATTGGAGGAAGTGGAGGATCCAAGAGCTTGTAATGAAGATAAAAATTATCCATCAAAAGAACCAATATTCTTATAGACTAAAAGGCCAAGCTACAATTCTGCTGGTTACTGATAGATTGTATCTACTTGCTCTGAATTAAATGTCTCCTTAAAAACTTATGTTGAAATTCCAGTATAATTTTCACAGTATTAAAAGGTGGGGACCTTTAAGAGATGATTAGGTCATGAATGCTCATGAATGGATGGATGAAGCTACCATGGGAGCTGTTTAGTTAGCGTGAAACAACTTGTAACCAAAACAAGTTTGGCCTGATTTTTTTTTTCTCTGTCTCACATGCCCCCCACCTTCTACTCCTTCACCATGAGATGACCCTCATCAGATGCAGGTGCCATGCTCTTGGGCTTCTCAGCCTCCAGAACCACAGGCCATATAAATCTTTCTTTTATAAATGACTCAATCTGTGCTCTTCTATTATAGCAGCAGAAAATGTACTAAGATTTTACTTGATCTGAGATCGTATGTGTGTTATTTTGTATGTGAACTTTGTTTTATGTACAAATATATCTATACGATAATGAGTATTTTGTGTATATTTTGAAATATTACAAGAAGAACACATTGAACTTTGCAGAAAGAAATCTAATCCGAAAAAACCCTGCTTGGAAATGAGATATAAAAATAAAAATACTATGTAAACAGTAATATGTTACATATGTGCTAATAATTACTATTGTTATTGTATTTGATATTGTTATTATTAATGCATAGTAAAATGATCATTTTTTCATAGAATTGTGAGCCACTTCTTTAAGCAGTTTGCCGAAATTTAATTTGTCCTACATTTGAGTGTTACAGTTTTGACTGTAAGTGCACGACCCCTCTGCAGTTCCTCAAATCCTTAGATTAGATTTAGAAAACTTAAATTTTTCTAGTGCAATGGAATCATTACTAAATTATCTTGGTTATTTTCCAGTAGCTTTCATTTTAGGTAAATATGGATAAATTATTTTTATTTTTCATAGTTTCCAAGTTATAGGACATGCTTTGAATCACCAATGCACAGTCAAGGCAGACCTTGGTCTACCTTGGATAAAATTATTTAATTATTTTCAATAGAGCATCTATTTTTTCCCATATATTATCAATCCACTGAGTTCTCTATGTTACTTTATTCAATCAATATGTATTATATATTATTACTCTGTGCCAGGCACTCTACTACCGCTACAAATAAAGCTGTGAACAAATAGATACAGTCTGTCTTCCTGACACATTGAGTCTAATACAGATATAATTAAATACCTGTTTTAGTCTGTTTTGTGTTGCTATAAAGAAATACCTGAGAATGGGAAATTTATAAAGAAAAAAGTTTTATGTAGCTCATAGTTCTGCAGGCTGAGAAATTCAAGAGCTTGGCCTTGGCTTCTGGCAAGGGCTTTCATGCTGCATCAAAACATGGTATAGAAGGTCAAAAGGGACACGAATATTTACGGAGAGAAGCCTGAGGGACAACCTGGCTTTGTAACAACCTACTCAAGGGAACTAATTTATTCCCATGAGAACTAATCCAGTCTTGCAAACGTAAAAATTCGCTATCTTTAGAAAAGCATCAAGCCATTTATGAGGGATCAACCCCCATAGCCCAAACACCTCCCATTAGGTTCCATCAGCCAACACTGCCATACTAAGGATCAAATTTCAATACAAGATTCAGTGGAAACAAGCAAAGCATATCAAACCATAGCAATCCCCAAATGCATATTTTAACCCAATTACTATTAAGTACCACTTGGGAAGAGTAAAAAGTAGAGTAAAATAAGGCAAACTAGATGTCTGGTAAAGTTAGAACAAGAGAGAGGCAACTGGCTAAAAACAGTTATTAGGTGAGAGTGGTGGAAATAACAGGTGTGCAAGTCCTAAGATAGGTAAGAGCTTGCAGTGCTCAAAGTTAGCACAGAAAGGTAAAGAAAGGCTGCCTTAGCAAAAACACACCAACAGCTTTGATTTTTTTCTTGGTGAGATGAAAATCAATAGCGATTATAAAGGAAACTTGAATGAAATTAAGAGTAGTATGGAAATAAAAATGAAGGCATTTCTATCAATAAAACAATAAATGTATAAACTAAAATGCAGTCTACCTTCTGATTCCCTAGTGATGGCAATGGAAGAATGTCTACTGAGGACAGATATATTTTGGAATAAGAAGATACAGTATTGATTACAGATTGAATATGAAGAATAATGGAAAAAGCATTTCAGTACTATCTGTTAAGAGTCACAGATAAAGTGAAATGTACTGAGATTGGGAACACTGGGGAATTATAACTTTGGAGCAAGATCAAAGGTTTATTTTGCATCTCTATTTAGTTTGAGATGCCTCTGACCTATCTTCATGGTGCCAGACATGTGCATCCATTCCTCATGTAATAAAGTCCAGAAAGAAAGTCCAGAAATCCTGTAGATGCTGCCCAACCTCATCAGTGTCTGAGACTTCTTCAATCTTTCTTCTGTTCACATATTGTTTCTTTCATCCTCATGGCCATATTATGTTCACAAGTGGTTAGTCTGTCTCCAGTTTCACATCAACATTCCGAATAGGAAGGAAGAAGGGAAAACAATAAGGAGGAAAGTGAAGCAAGTATATCATGAAGCGTCTTTTCCAGCAATTCTCCATAGATTGCCAATCACAATTCCTAAGCTTCAAAGGAATGTGTGTATTTTTTTTTTTAAATTAAGCTGGGTGCATTGTTTTCCTAAACATTCTTTCTCTCTCTTTCTACCTCTATTTTTTCTCGCTCTTTACTGACTTAGTAAAAAAAGAAGAGGGAAATGGATATTAGAAACGCAACTATCAGAATCTGCCACAGACGTCGTTTCTGATCTGAGTGAGAATAGTGTCAGTGGTGAAGTGGAGGCAAAAGTCAAATTTAAAACTTTAGAGAACTAATTGGAAGAGAAAGTCTTGGTAAAAGCAAGCCTGGGCAGAAGCTTGCCTGAGAAGAAAAGGAGAGGAAAGGGGCCATATAAATGGATGTAGAGGCAAATCCATTCATGTTTAAATGTGTAGGAAATAACTCTTGGCTTTTCTTGCTCTGTACACCCTTGACACCTGAAACTTGAGCAGCCATTCAACAAATACCTGTGAAATTAATGAGTAGTATTGTATTGAGATCATTGATTTTTTTTTTTTTTTTTTTTTTTTTTTTTTTTTTTTTTTTTTTTTGGTCAGCCTTTCCCACATGTAAGCACAAATAATGTAAAAAACAAAAATGCTATGAAATGCAACTGAAATGTTGGGAGGCATCAGACCACGAAGAGCTATGTAAACCCTGCTAAGGTTTTTTGTATTTTCGCACAGAAATTATGAAAATCAGTGCAGGGTTTACACTAGCACAGACATGATATTTACAATTTTAAAAGGACTCTCTTTGGGTCTAGGTAGAATTGGAGGTGGAGAGTGAAACTGGAAGTCAAGAACTCTATATCTACTGCAATAGAAAAGGTAAGAGATAGGAATGCATGGAATGTACTGGTGATGGTGACTTGAACTTTCTATGTTCTTTATTATATAATAGAAATGTTAATGAAGAATATTTTAAGTGCTGTTTATGTGCTAGTCATGATTCTAGTGCTTTCTGTCATCTATATTACAAATAGATAATATAGATACTTATATAAATCAAATTCCAATATGTAACTACCTTTGATTAAGTGACATATAGGTAACAACAAATCACTGCAAGTTCTTGCCAAAGCCAGAGCCAGGATTTAAACTCAGGTCAATCTGGCTGAGGAGGCTGCTAGCTCACTACATACTTCAATAGGCAGCAGCGTTACACTGTGGCTTAGGGCCAGGTTTTCTTTGTGCATAGTAGAGCAATTCAGAGCCTGCAATTCGGAGCTGACACGTCTGTGTTCAATTCCAGCCTCCATCCCTTCCTCATTGTATGAACGAGAGTATTTGTTTACCAACCGCTTATTGCATCAGTTTTCTATTTTGTAAAATGAAGGTGATGATAATAATATCTGACTCATAAAATTGATATGAAGATTAAAAAGTTAATATTTATAAGTCCTCTTAAAGTAAGCATGACATATAGAATAATATAGGTCTTATTTAAATAAAATAATTTTTTTCTGTGTGCTAGCATTTAAACCCTCTGTGCAAGTATTACTTTGATGAGCCTTATTCACTCAGATATTTTACTTTTAAGTGGGTATGAAAAATTAATATTTTATTTGACTGTGTCCTTTGTTTTTCTATGTCAACTTTGACTTCAGTTCCTCAGTTGACTTAATAGCTTCCCAAAATGAAAGATATTTAGTATTTCATGCTAATCTACAAATTTGGATTATCTTGAAATTGTGGCAAAGAAGCTTTCTTTTACTTTAATTGCTCATGCAGGTGTGGGGAAATAGTTTTTATACCTTGGGTAATTCTCATATGTAACTAGCCTACATGTAACTAATATTTTCTTTTAACTCCTTCCGTTGGTAGACACTGTGTCATTGTTCTCAGAAATTGTCTTGTGAAAGAAAGACCCAGAGAGAAAATGAAAGTGTAAGAGAAACAAACCTGTTTCATTGCTTGGTTTTTACTTCTAACAAACGGAAAAAGAAGTCACTTCTTCTCTGGCTGAAACAGTTTTAGCTGAGACCTGAAAATTACATTTTATGTTGGTTATTGCCACTATTGAAAAGTTCATCATTTTTTTTCTCATGTGACAGTAATGATGTATTTTCTAAACCAATAATTAATCTAACTATAAGAAAACAGTACCCAAGACTACCTGAGACAGGCCTGTAAGTACTGGGATGGATGTTAAGCCAGGCATCTAACTAGAACTGAATTTCAACACTCTCAGCTTCATTGTGAAAACTCAAGATTTTATCAGTTACTTGGATCTGGTATTGGGCAGATTGTTGGGCTGTTATCTCCAAAGCTACAACCATCCAAGAAAATGGGAAGTTTCTTTAAAGACACAACACAATTCTTACTCTCAATCAGGGTATCTGTCTGGAAAACGTGCATTCGTGGAGCTGGGGAGGGTTATCAGGGAGTATGGCTGAGATTCTTTCTGTACATACCCTCATGCACTTATGGTCTTGAATCAGTCTCTATCTCTTGTCTAGATCTATTGATATCTTTTTGTCTTGGACTACTGTCTCCATGGTGACAGCCATGGAAATAGCAACACTGAAGAGAACTTTAAACTTTAGTAAATTCATAGGGAAGGAAGATAGAGAAGGAGACACAGATGTTAAAGGAAAAAAAGAAATTTTTTTATTTTACATTCACACCAGTACTAACACCAAATGTCTGGAGTTTTTATACAGGAAGCATTTCTCCAATTTTCCTAGCACCAATCGGGTATTTTACAATTTAATTCAATTCTGATATGATCTACCTGAAGTTGTGGTCAGATCCCACAAGTTAAGGGGTCAGTTTCATCAGACTGCCCCCATTTCAGATGTCAATCACAAATCTGGGCTTCCAGTACTTTTGATCAACTGGCTATAAATTGGGGATTTCCATGATCCCTTCCCGTGGGTTTAATAATTTGCTGGAATACCTCACAGAATTAAAAAATACTTACATTTACTAGTTTATTACAATTGAGAAATTGCCAAATGGAACAGCTGCATAGGGCAAGGTATGGGAAAGGGGAATGTAGTTTCCACACCCTCTCTAGGTGTGCCTGGCTCCCAGCACATCTATGTATTCATCAGTCTGGAAGCTTTTCAAACCCAAATGCAGGTTTTTACTGAGGCTTCATTACATAGGTAAGATTGACTAAATCATTGGTCATTGGGAATCAACTCAATCTCCAGCCCTTCTCCCCTCTCTGAAGATAGGGGGACAATAGGGATTGCTGAAAGTTCCAACCCTTTAATCACATACTTGGTTTTCCTGGCAGCCATTTATCTCCATCCTTAGGGGCAGTCCAAAAGCGAGCTCATTAACAGATGCTCAAGTGTGTTTCAAAGGGGCTTGTGATGTATCGCAGAAGACACTCCTTTCACCATTACCTCTCTGAGCTATCTCAGGAAACTGGGGAGAAAAAAACCCCACGTTCCAAAGGCTACAAAAATCCTGTTAGATCAAGGGGTAAAAATTCATTTTAGGACAAAGTTACTCAAGATAAAGAAAGGCATGTCTTGAGTGAGAGAACTGCCTGCTGCAGATGACTTTTTGCTAATGTGTTTACAGATTATGGACTTCTCAACTTTCTTAGTTTTCTGGTAGCCAAATCCTCCTTGCTTTTTTTGCTTGCCTTCATTGCTGTTCATGTTCAGACCAACAAAGGGAGGCACCTTGAAACCAAATGACAGAGCAACTTGAGGCAAATTTAAGTTATTGACATTAAAGATCTGTTTCAGAGAATAGGAATCATAGGCTCATATGTATGACTTATATTTTGGACTGGTCTGACAAGAGTATAAATTGACTTGGGTTGCAAGTACTGAGCACTGTTACTTCTATCAAGTCTCTTTTATTTTTGGGACATAAAACAGGCTTTAATTTTCTTGGTTGCCCAAGCACAGAGCAAGGAATGTCTGCTGTTTCTTGTGATGATATAATATTTTAATTTTAAATCTCTCTCCCTCATACACATGAATGTATGTTATTGTTTCACTATAAAAAAAAACCCACATATTACAACAAAATATGCTTCTATAACTCTTGTCAATTAGAACATTACATGGGTTTCAGAAACTCCGGCCAGGAGTTGGGGATAAAAACCAAAATATGTATTTATTATAGTATTTACAGATGTTATGATTTGGAACTTTTCTATTGCCTAAGCATTGAGGAGTAAAGCCTTCAAAGCTCATAAAAATGGGTTGTCAAGCAGACCAAGGGCATCTCAACTGGAAGAGATTGCAGATATCAAGATAGAAAGATTTGAATGTATGCTCACGTAACAAGATTTTTTTTTTCCTGCATGTGAAGACTAGATGAAATTGAGGTTGAGAGAAGGAGAGGTGATGTGGTGAAAAGAGGCAGGTTTGGATAAGAGGGAGTTACTGGGGTGGTTGATCTTAACGAAAATGCCATATTCAAAGCGGAAGAGATTTGCCTGGTTCACCTTTTTCCCCACCCAGAGGCCAATAAGATTCTAAGGCACTCTTCCTATAATATATGAAGGCTACCCTGTTTCCTTTTTGAATGCATGCCTAGGTTTTAGATTTGAGTGCTACCCCTGTGCCTATCAGAGGAGAGCAGAGAAATAGAAAGAAATGGCAGGACCTGGAGAAGGAACAGCTTCTTCACTATGCAATGGCAATACATTTTCACTGAGGCTAATGCATATATTGGAAAAAGTATCCTTGATTGAGCCACACTTTATCTATGTGGACTACCCACTTGTTGAAATGACCACAGCAGCAGAACAGACTGAGGTCGATAAAAGCCATACTATGTACACATCTCGTCTACTTACTGCGACTAGAACTCCAGCTCAAGATTGTACTGGAGAGAGAGAGCAGGAAATAGGATGTAAATTGAGTTTAAGATGAAAGTATTAAACTGGCTTGAGTTTTTATTGCTGGATCAACTGGAAAGTTACAGTTTCCGCCCAAGATGTCATTAAAGGACAGGAAAAGGAAGATTTAGGAAAGCAGCACTGAAACCAGTGGTTGGGGAAAACATTCATATTTATATACTATTGCATAATTTAGAATCATCAATAAAGTGTTGCTATATAATATGTGTAATATATGTAGTAAAAAGTAGTCTTAAATCTTCTTGTTTATTTGAGTGTTTGTTTATTTTCTTTCTCCTTCCACCAGATTATAAGCTCCATTAAAATTCCCAAAATAATTGAATTTTATAGCTATGCTGCATTAAATCAACCTAACAATGGTAAAATATAAAAAGCAAATTTTCTCAATCCATCAATGTTTATTATTATACATTTAAATTTCCAAGAATTTCCCACTCCTCTGCTGTCCCGAGACTTAGTAATTCAATTGCTCATTTTCCCATGTATTCACTCAATAAATATGTATTCAACTTCATGCACATTGCAGTTTGTTAGGTAGTATGGGGACTGCACACGGACTTAGAAACAGATTTTTCCAAAGAACATAAAATCCGAGCTGGGCTAACAAGATGGAATTCAACAAATCAGCTGAGAAGAAGGTGTGAATTGTAAAATGAAGTTGTATTTACAGATGCTGCTAGCTTTTCAGAAGATGGTAGGTTGGTCAGATGCATGATCATCAAGGAAGCAGTAACAGACCTGTGGAGTGTGAAGAGGGAGTGGAAGTTATTTGCATCAGGTTAGAAGAAGTGAGGAAGTGGAAGAAATAAGTTGGTGTCATTAATGAGATTTGTGGGCCTCTCCAAGTAAACCATTAGTTATGTGTAGGGTCTCATAGCAGAGGACCTAGAAAACAGGACTGAGAAGTTTGACTTAACTACATGGAAAACCTTGTACCATCTTTCCATAGGAAATCCACAAAACACAGAATTAGGATAAAGACAATGAGAAGAGACTGCTGGAAGCCACCTTGGGTGTGTTTAAGATCAGGACTGGGCCTAGAAATTGGGGTAAGAGTCAGGATTCAGGTGGAGGTAAGTTGCAGGTGGTAGAAGTACATAGAGGTAGAAAAACAGGCAGTTGCATTCTTCCTTCTTCTAATCACTATTAGAAAGCTAAATTTATAATCTTGGTAATAGTATTTCCAATATGATTAACACGATTTTAGAATGTCATTGGGGTAATAAACAGATAACAGTGATTCCAACCCAAACTTCCTTTGCTGACTGGTTTAAATTAAGAAATTTAGAGGGCTATGGAGAACAGTTTTTCTCCCCATGGTATAATCCAGGAGATGTGTTAATAAAAGACATTTGATGTAAACAACAGGGGCCGTATTCATGGAGTTTGCAACTTCTGTGGTTTTGTGGCTCAGCCACTGGAACATCTACAATGTGAACAAAGTGAATTTAAGACCTTTTCATGTCGCTTTCACCCTTAAGAAAAGCTCAATAACTGCTGATCAATATGCTGTGCAGAGCTTCTTCCTGAAACTGCTGGATAATTTTTACTGCAGTTATAATTATAACATTTACTCATTTTTTGGTGTAATTACTGATGTTCACAGTAGCTCAACTTGAATATTTCAAAATCATTTGAATATTAATTTAATATATATTTCTTCTGTTTCTTCTTCTTTTATTTTTAGCTGCTACGGTTGCTTCCTTTCTAGAAGGAGCCAAGGAAATGTCACTTCTTGGAAGCCTGCCTTGACCTTTGCCACCAAATGATGAAGTCGTACCACATGAATTCTTCGCTATCCATTTGTCATTGTGATATTGTGATACAATAATAAATACATATTTGGTCCTCATCCTGAGCTCCTGGCACAGAGCTCCTAAAACCCCTGGAATTCCTGAGTGATGGGGTGAGAAGAGTGTCTTTTATTATTCATGACAAATCGCTTTAAACTATACCTGAATTCATGCTAGCGAGGTGACTGTGGAAGGATGGGGTCTTCTTGCCAGAGAAATTAATCATGTGATTAGAGGGTGGAAGTTTAGTTCCAATCCCTCCCCTCCAAGGAGAGGAGCTGGGAATTGAGTTAATCACCAATGGGCAATGATTTAATCAATCACATCTACATAATGGAAGCTTTATAAAAATCCTAAACTATGGGTTTAGAGAACTTCTAGGTTGGTGAATGCAGTCACATGCTGGGAAGGTAGTTCCTCCCACTAAAGCTCAGGCACTCAGGACCTTTCTAGACTTCACCCTATGTAACCCTTTAAGGTAGAAGGCGGGACTTGACTCGAGAGGTCAGGCTTGGGCTCCAAATCAGATTGAAGACTAGGTGAAACAGGGAAGAGGTGCTTTCACCACTGCCACGGCAACATTCAGGAGCTACCGCCCCGTTTCATGGCAACAACTCGAAGACCCAGAGGTTACCACCCTTTTCCTAAAAAATTCTGCTTAATCTGCCCCTTAATTTGTGTATAATTATAAGTACATACAAATATGACTGCAAAACTGCCTCTGAGCTGCTGCTCTGGGCACATTGCCTGTGAGGTAGTCCGGCTCCTCAAGGAGCAGTACATCTGCTGCTGCTACAAACTGCTGCTTCAATAAAAGTTGCTGTCTAATGTTACCAACTCACCCTTGAATTCTTTTCTGCATGAAGTCAAGAACTCTCCTGGCCTAAGCCCCAGTTTTGGATTTGGGGCTTTTCTCCTGTCCTGCATCACCTTCCTCAGGCTGTTTATTGGTACCTTTATAATAGTTTTTTTCTTTTCTTTTTTTTTTTTTTTTTTGAGATGGAGTTCACTCCGTCACCCAGGCTGGAGTGCAATGGCGCCATCTTGGCTCACTGCAGCCTCCAGCTCCCAGGTTCAAGTGATTCTCCTGCCACAGCCTCCTGAGTAGCTCATATTACAGGTATGTGCCACCATGCCAGGCTGTTTTTTTTTTTTTAGTAAGGACAAGGTTTTGCCATGTTGACCAGGCTGGTCTCAAACTCCTGAACTCAGGTGATCCATCCACTTTGGCCTCCCAAAGTGCTGGGATTACAGGCCTGAGCCATCATGCCAAGCCCCTTTATAATAGCCTTTGTAATAAACTAATAATAGGAAAGTGTTCCCCTGAGTTCTGTGAGGTGTTTTAGAAAATTATCAAACCCAAGGAGGGGGTTGTAGGAACCCTCAATTTGTTGCCAAGTTAGACAGAAATGTGAGCAACATGGAGACCCTCTGGTTGTGATTTGCTCCCAAAGTAAAGAGGTGGTCATTTGGACCTCAGTCCTTCATCTGTGGGGTGTGCACTAACTCTAAGTAGTGTCAGAGTGAATTAAATTGGAGGGTATCCATTGGTGTCTGCAGAAAATTAGATAATTTCTTTCTGAAGAAAATTCATACATTAGGTGTTAGAATTTTGCAAGTAGAGTAACATTTTTCCATTTAGTTATTAATTATGGAGTGAAATGTATAAATTTCTTATGTTGCTTTTAAATCATTAGTTTTAACTCTGTATATGCTTGTGAATTTAACCAAATTTTAAATTATTTGAGAGAAAAAAGGTGGACTATCAATTACTGTAGCCAGAAAGCATAGTTGTTAGTTTTTAAAAGAATATGCCTGAATTGCATAAAATATGGCCACTTTTCCTTGAGTCATTTTCATTTGCCTTTCAGAGACAGCAAAGGCGGCTAATTTTCTTTCTGTAATGCTAGTCAAATATTCGCACACAGTCTGAGTTGTCTAAAACCTCTCTCTTTTTCTCCCACAAAATTACCTACTGAGTGCAATGTCCATTATTTGTGTGATGAGTATAACTGAAACCCAAACCTCACCATCATGCTATCTATCCATATAACAAACCTATGCATGTACCCCCTGGGTCCCCTGAATTAAACATTTTTTAAAAAATTTTGTTTCCTACCAGTAACTTTATGAATCTCTTCTCAGATACTTTCACTTGCAGCCATCCTGTGCTCTGCCTGAAAATCAGGACACTAGTTTCTGCAAATATGTTAAATAAGCAGTAATCTTACCCAGGTAATACAATGACATAGTGACTTAATAAGAGAAATTATGTCAGACATTTTAGAAAAATGGTTGTATTGGGACAAGTTTTGTTACCAATAAAATCCAGTTGTGTTGGTAGTTATCTACTTCACAATCTGTACAGCTTAAAATCTTGGTAATCCTATAAAACCTTTATTTACAGTGCTAATATAAAGCTTTTTAAGTTAGTTTGTAGAGTGTTTCTTCTTAATTTTTGCAATAATGCCATTCTCTTTGCACCGACTTTTCCTTCTGATGAACAGAGAAGTGTGCACAATAGGAAAGAGATCCACAGTAAAAAAAAAAAAAAAAAAAAAAAAAAAAAAAAAAAAAAAAGAAAGAAAGAAAAGAGAAAAAAAATTGTAGTGTGGCAATTAAGGCCCCAGAGAAGCAAGTATGGATTGCTGCCTACATTAAAATGTTTTTGAGGGCACATTAGCTCACACCTGTGCTTTGGGAGGTGGGAAGATTGCTTGAGCCCAAGAATTAGTTTCGGTTTATGGTGAGCTATGATCATGCCACTGAACTCCAGCCTGAGAGACAGAGTGAAACTCTATCTCTAAATAAAAATGAAAATAAAAATAAAATGCTTTTGGCTCAGAGCAAATCCATCTGGTGTGAAATAGCAATCTATATGTAGTATGATAGAAGAAGATGACCCTATACAACTTATAAGGGGTCCACTTATTTCTTACAACTCTGCTGATGTTATATATACCAATGCACAGGGCAGTCATTTACACTATGCCTTTCCCCTGTGTGATACATTCTGTTGGGCTAGAAAAGTGACTTATGTGACACACAGTCTCACCTTAACTGCACGACGCAGTGCTTGGTAATTAACAAACAATCCATCTGCTCATCTCTTTTAAAGAATAATTTTCATTTCATAACAATTCAAGTGTTTATTTTTAAATCAATGATCTGAATTAGATGCTCCAGGAGGAATTGCAGGACTTCAAAATGCAACATGCTGCTAAGATAGAGATGAAACCCACTCAATTGTTTTGTAGAACTTGTATTTATGGCTTCTTTTTATAAACATAGAAACTGATCCTCCCAGTGTTAAAACTTGAGAAAGCTGCATTTGTCTTTTCTGAGTTCCTTTCTTACGAAATCACCCATCAGAACTCCCAGATAGTATTAAGGAGCTAAAACTTACCAGATCACCACATCTGGGCAATACTGAGGCAGAACCCTCACTTACCATGATTGTCTATCCAACCACCTGTTTCCTGTTGACCAACTCCTTTTCCTTACTTCTCCCTAGTTCCTGTTTTCCCATACATGGTTACATTCCTTCCCTGCTATATAAACCCCTAATTTAGTCAAGGAGATGAATTTGAGACTGATCTCCCTTCTCATCAGCTGCAGCAGCCAATTAAAGCCTTCTTCCCTGGCAATAAATTTTATCTTTGTGATTGGCTTTCTGTGTGGTAAGCAACAGGACTTAGACCAACCCTCTGAGATTTTGGTAAAATAGATAGTTTTCCTGTTTGAAATGATTTGATCTAAAATAAGAGAGTTCTAGAATGTTCCTCAAAGTTTCCTGTGACCTCCAAGTACCTTTCCCCACCATTGACCAAATCCAAATAATCCTTCAATAACATATTTTGATAGTCAATTAGTCAATTAATATGTTGTGTGGTAGCCAAAATAATTGCTCAACTTTGTTCATGGTTCTAAGAACAAATTTCTGGCCATCCCACACACTTTGCTCAAAATGTTATTTTTATTTCTTCAACTATAGAAATGTAAAAAATAAAGCACAATGTTGGAAAAAATATGTCAGTTCAATATAAATGTTTATGTAAAAGTTGATCACTAAACTCCATATCAGCATTCAATGGTTCATATAGTTTACTTCTGTAAAACTGCCAAATCTTATTATTTCAGATGTTAAAATAGCCAAAGCAGATTGAGAATTTAAGCCCTTGGTGATGAATTCAGTCTGTAAACATTCAGCCTGGTGGTACTGTCTTTAATGGTGCAACTAGTGAAGAATGTGGGTGGAAAGAAAGGTCAGAGGAAGGTTACTGACCCTTGATTAATTTGCTATAATCTCTTCTCAGCAACAGTATGAAGTGACTATTATTATCTTAATAACACATATGAGAAAAGTGATTTTTAAAAATCTTGTGGTTTACTAAATATTACTCAAATAATGATGAATGGTTAATATCGAAAGTCCCTAATTGATGATGAATCTGCTCTTTATTGACTGATATTAACTGCTTCAATTTTTCCTGGCCATTTATACCTGCATTTTTCTCATTTACATCTCCAAGAAGATTTTAAATTTGGTTCCTTGTTTCTATATTATGTTTGATGTAACAGAGATCTAGAAAAATTCTGAAACTTGATTGCTAGCAAATGATGGGTTTAATTTGAGGCCAAATCTATCAGATTTTACTCTGCTAGTATGTCACACTGTATGCCACCCACAAACCAACAAGAAGGAAATGTTATTTCCTGAATTTTTCGAAATGATTGTAGTGTTACAGATTCATGATCATGGGTACAGCTTTCTTAAGAAGTGTGAAAAATACACCATTTTCTGTTTTAGAAAAGAGACTATAAAACATAGAAATACTAATCTAGTATATTAGGGCCTAGAATTCTTATTCAGATATATTATCTTGTATGGTTGTTTCTATGTTATCACATATGATAAATAAGTACTTTCATTTTATTCCTTTTGTTTTGTTCCTTTTAAATTGGAAAAATAGTATGTGATTAATTCAGGAACATGTTTCTTCTCAGTTTCATGGTTTTCTGGGACCAGAGGCATTTTCTACCAGGGAAGCACTAAAGCAATCAATGACTTCATAAAAACATGACTATGCCCCATTGCCATTCATGTCAAAAAGAGATGCTTGTAGTGTTAGCAATTCAAGTACATATACATGCAAATTTATAAGAGCTACTATGCTTTAAGCCATCTTTAAACAACGTATATTTTCCCCTCTCCCATCACTTCGATAATGAATTCAATAGTAAGTTGAGAACTAATTTGTTAAAATGGTACCTTCATTTAATTACACTGTAACTCACTCAAACTTCAAATCTTCATAAGAGAGAAATATGCCTTCTTTTTCTTCACTTCTGTGTAGTTCCTGCAATTCTGTTTCTTCTCTTGAACTACAGTCCTATTTTTACATACTGAGTTCTCTTACCCTCTATTTATCTCTGCCTCCTTCACAAATAGGGTCTCATTGCATATTCTCTGAAACTTCCTTACATTTGTCATTCCATTGATGTAAACGTACTATTAGTCAATTCAACATTCAAGGTGAGTTCATAACACTGACTTACAGAAGAGCATTACAGTGTTTTTTGTATCATTCTCAATCATATCCTCATTTTTTTTGCCAACATTGTACATTGAAATACTCACAATGATGCATAGATCCTTTTCCTGAGAGGTTACAATGCAGGGTGAAATAAGAATACTTTCTGGTAATATATTACATGTCACACAGTGATTTCAAAGCACTTTGTTAACAAAGAAAGATTATTATCATCAATTTAACGGAGACTGAAACACACAAGTTAAATTACTTTTTCAAAGTTGAACAGAAAGTAAGTTACTACATTATGAAGATAATTCATATTCTTGTCATTATGGTGTTTAATTCTATCTACTGGAATACACTTCCTTTCAGGCTGTCTTCTATATGACAATTTACTGCCCACTTGGCAGAGCAGAGGCTCCAAATTCATGAATATGAGAATCTGCCTGTATGTAGGCAGCATCTGGGTTTATCTAATCCGTATGGTGACATGGTTTGTCTGGTTGGAGCCAAAGTGGGACTGGTTCACTACATCTGAAGCTGCTCACATTTTCAAATGTGCATAGTTTTAAAATTTGGACAAAAGAATACAGTAAAAAACTAAACAAGATAAAAAATAAAAGAACAAGCACACATTTCATCAACTGAAAATCAACACTGAACTAATTTTGGTATTACTGTTTTTTTTTTTATTATGTGTATATGCACATAGGTGTGCATTTTAAGAATTAGGATTACAATTTATATATCTGTGTCTTTAAAATTTTCACATAATATTATTTATGAGTATTTAAACATTAATGAGCACTTTTCATAGTATTTTAATGAGCCACTTTTAATGGGCTCTTAATTTTCATATATATGTGTATATGTATACATGCATAGTTATACATAATTTTTTTAAGCAGTCCACTATTATTGACCATTTCTGTTGATATTTACTATTTATTAAAAACTTTAACATTTATTATGTGTTCATCAAATTATCAATTTCTTCCTTCTGGACTTGCCATTTTTTATCTTGTTTAGAAATATGCTATCTTCAGGTAGCTGAGATATTATCTTATATTTTTTTCTAAAAAATGTGTTTGCATTTATTTTCAGTAATATATTTTTAAATTTTTTTGTTTTAATGTTTATGGATATATAATAACTATCATTGCACACATTTATGGGATACATGTGATATTTTGATAGAAGCATCAATGTGTAACGATCAAGTCTGGATGGGATATCCACCATCTCAAACATTTATTCTTTGTGTTGGGAACATTGTAAATCTACTCTTCTAGTTATTTTGAATTATACAATAAATTATTGTTACATAAAATAAATTATTGTTAGCTATTGTTGCCCAATTGTGCTACTGGACACTAGATCTTATATATTCTGATGCAGGATTTTTCTCAGTTACTTTGCCAGCTGGAACCTCTGGCTGGCAACACACCTGCCCATGCCTCACTTGGGCATGCTACCTGCTGCAGGAGGTGCCCTGCCCACTCAGCTTGCCCAGACCAAGGTTGACTTGCACACCAACTCAGCCCGTGGCTGGGCCTGGTGTGCCCCAGTTCACCTGTGTTATAGCTTAGACCCACATTTGGCGATTCCCGAGCTCTTGTTTTGCATCCAAGAAGAATGAGGATACATTGAATATCGAAGAGTAAGGGGGCAGAGAAGAATTTCATTGAGTGATGGAACACCTCTCAGCAGAGAGGGGATGCAGAGTTAGTCCCCCATCCCTGCAGTTCAATGATTTCTCTTCCTGTGTGGCTGAGTCTGGGGCTTTTACAGGCTCGGGATAGGGGAGTGCATGCTGATTGGTTTATGAGTGTGCAAAGAACGGCTAAAGCAAAGGCACCACTGAAAGGTGGGCACAGCAGTGTAGAAAAGCAATTAGAAAAGGGTAGGCGTATGTAAAATATGTGAAGTGTGGGGATCAGTCAGAGGAAAGCACACCAAATGGGAAGACAGGTACTCAGTCTAGTCCCTGAATTTGATTTGTAGCTTGGCTTTCAAGCTTTAAACTGTCTCTGGCTTGGAGGTTGGGTTTCATGGGGACTTACCCCTATCTGCCTAGGCATTTTTCTACCTCCTGCCACTGTCACTTCTATCTTACTACTTTTATACCTATTAACTAATACTTCTATAACCTCCCTAATGCCCCCCAACTACACTTCTCAACCTCTAGTAGCCACCATTTATAATGGTGGTAATTATAATAATTTTTTAACTCCCACAAATGAGTGAAAACTTGTGATATTTGTTTTTCTGTTCCTGACTTATTGCACTTAGCATAATGTCTTCCAGTGCCGTCCATTCTTTTTTAATGGCAGAATAATATTACATTGTACATATATCTACACACATTTTCTTTATCCATTCATCCATTGATGGATACGTAGAATGATTCCATGTCTTGGTGATTGTGAATAGCACTACAATAAACATGGAAGTGCAAATATTTCTTTGATATACTGATTAGTGGGATTGCTGGATCATCTGTTAGTTATATTTTTATATTTTTGAGAAACCTCCATATTATTTACCATAATGGCTGTACTAATTTACATTTCTATCAAAAGTGTATGAGCGCTCCTGTTTCTCCTCATCCTCACCAAAATTTGCTATCTTCTGTCTTTATGTTAGTAGCCGCTCTAACTGGGGTATGATGATATTTTACTGTGATTTTGATTTGCATCTCCACGATAATTGCTGATTTTCAGCAAGTTTTTAATATACGTGCTAGCTATTTGTGTGTCTTCTTTTGAGAGACAGCCAATCAGATTTTTTGTCCATTTTTAAATTAGATTATTTGTTTTTACTGCTATTGAGTTGTTTGATTTCATTATATGTTCTGGTAATTAATCCTTGGCACCTGAATAGTTTGAAAATATTTTCTCCCATTCTGTAGGCTGCCTCTTTACTTTCTTGATTGGTTCCTCTGCTGTGCAGAAGCTTTTTAGCTTTATGTGATTGCATTTGTCAGTTTTGGCTTTGGTTGCCTGTACTTTTGAAGTCTTATCCAAGAAATCTTTGCCCAAATCAATGTCCTGAAGCATTTCCCCAATTTTTAAAAGTAGTTTCATAGTTTCAAGTTTTACATTTTAATTTGATTTTTTGGAAGGTGAGAAATAGGGGTCTAATTTCCTTCTTCTGCATATGGATGTCCAGTTTTCCTAGCATCATTTACTGAAGACTGTCCTTTCCTCAGTGTATGTTCTTGGTGACTTTGTGAAATACGAATCGACTGTAAATGTGTGGATCGATTTCTGTCTATTCTGTTCCTTTGGTTTATATGTTTTTATGCAAGTATCATGCTGTTTTGATTACTATGGCTCTTTGTAGTAGAATTTAAGTCAGGGAATGTGACTTAAGCTTTCATCCTTTTTTCTCAGGATTGCTTTTGTGGTTTCACATGAATTTTAGGATTTTTTTCTATTTCTGTGAAGAATGTTATTGGTAGTTTGATAGAGATTTCATTAAATCTGTAAATTGCTTTGGATAGTACGGACATGTTAGCAATATTTCTTCTTCATAAGATTTACTCCCTTTGAAATTTATTTTTATTGATGTAGAGTTACATCAAACAAAATCACTGGCACTGGGAGCCAGATTAATATATTTTTTAAAACTTTCCCAATTGATTCTAATATTCAAGGAGCATAGAGTATGAATGCTTCATATAAATAAAAAATGGAAAGTTATGTAAATATAAAAAGTAGTGATTTTTTGTCAAAATATTATTGATATTAGTATGTACATTTTTCTCTGTTGTATAATTTTTTGGCTAAAACCTACAAGCTTTAATACTTAATGATTTCAGTATATTTTAGACAAAACTTTTAGGTTTTCATTTTTAATTTTCTCATTGATAAAGTGTTTTTTAAGAGAAAGTCACCCATTTCCTAATGGTAGGTCCTTTTTGAAGTTAATTTCTGATTGTGTAATAGATTTTTTATTTTATTGCATCAAGAATAGAATCAATGGTTCAATAATCAATCAATTATTTTAACACATTGGATTTTATTGTTATTTTATTGTAATCTAATATTTGATAGGATTTTGAGAATGTTCTTTTGTCATTTGAAGGAGTGGTGTGTTCTTTAATATGATGGTTTAGTATTTAGTATAAACATTAACCAAATATATCTGATTTACTGTGTCATTTAAGGCTTCTATACCCTTATTGAATTTTGTCCAGTTGATATGTCCTGGATTGAAAAGAAAAATCTTATTTTGCTTGTTTGTGTGGTTTGTTTTGTTGCCTTTTCCTTTTGTATTTTTTAGTTTAATCGTTTTTATTTGAAGTATTTAAAAAATCATAAATGGGGTTTCATAATCCAAAGTTGAAACATTTATTTTTCATAGCTTCAGAATTTGACGAGAAATTGTAGACCATGCTTTCCAAATCCAGTCTTCTTTGTTATTTTTCAGACTTCTGAAATCCTGTATTAAACTGCTCCATTCTAAATGTACAGTTGTTTCTTTTTCTTTATGAAAGTTTCTGCCTTGCTATGTGCTGTATATATATTAATAAATGTGATAAACTAAAAAGTATACCTTATACCTTCTTCATCTCATTTTCTGTGTTTTTGTCTGTATTCTACTTTATCTAATTTGAAAAACATAATTTCTTTTTTTCTTTTTCTTTATATTTGCCTAGTAGAACTTTTGTCATATCTACCTACACTTTTAAATTCTTTATTTTCGTTTCTTTTTTTTTTTTTTTTTTTTTTATTATACTTTAAGTTCTAGGGTACATGTGCATAACGTGCAGGTTTGTTACATATGTATACTTATGCCATGTTGGTGTGCTGCACCCATCAACTCGTCAGCACCCATCAATTCATCATTTATATCATGTATAACTCCCCAATGCAATCCCTCCCTCCTCCCCCCTCCCCCCTCCCCATGATAGACCCCAGTGTGTGATGTTCCCCTTCCCGAGTCCAAGTGATCTCATTGTTCAGTTCCCACCTATGAGTGAGAACATGCGGTGTTTGGTTTTCTCTTCTTGTGATAGTTTGCTAAGAATGATGGTTTCCAGCTGCATCCATGTCCCTACAAAGGACGCAAACTCATCCTTTTTTATGGCTGCATAGTATTCCATGGTGTATATGTGCCACATTTTCTTAATCCAGTCTGTCACAGATGGACATTTGGGTTGATTCCAAGTCTTTGCTATTGTGAATAGTGCCGCAATAAACATACGTGTACATGTGTCTTTGTAGTAGACTAATTTATAATCCTTTGGGTATATACCCAGTAGTGGGATGGCTGGGTCATATGGTACATCTAGTTCTAGATCCTTGAGGAATTGCCATACTGTTTTCCATAATGGTTGAACTAGTTTACAATCCCACCAACAGTGTAAAAGTGTTCCTATTTCTCCACATCCTCTCCAACACCTGTTGTTTCCTGACTTCTTAATGGTTGCCATTCTAACTGGTGTGAGATGGTATCTCATTGTGGTTTTGATTTGCATTTCTCTGATGGCCAGTGATGATGAGCATTTTTTCATGTGTCTGTTGGCTGTATGAATATCTTCTTTTGAGAAATGTCTGTTCATATCCTTTCCCCACTTTTTGATGGGGTTGTTTGTTTTTTTCTCGTATATTTGTTTGAGTTCTTTGTAGATTCTGGATATTAGCCCTTTGTCAGATGAGTAGGTTGCAAAAATTTTCTCCCATTCTGTAGGTTGCCTGTTCACTCTGATGGTAGTTTCTTTTGCTGTGCAAAAGCTCTTTAGTTTAATTAGATCCCATTTGTCAATTATGGCTTTTGCTGCCGTTGCTTTTGGTGTTTTAGACATGAAGTCCTTGCCCATGCCTATGTCCTGAATGGTACTACCTAGATTTTCTTCTAGGGTTTTTATGGTATTAGGTCTAACATTTAAGTCTCTAATCCATCTTGAATTAATCTTCGTATAAGGGGTAAGGAAAGGATCCAGTTTCAGCTTTCTACTTATGGCTAGCCAATTTTCCCAGCACCATTTATTAAATAGGGAATCCTTTCCCCATTTCTTGTTTCTCTCAGGTTTGTCAAAGATCAGATGGCTGTAGATGTGCGGTATTATTTCTGAGGACTCTGTTCTGTTCCATTGGTCTATATCTCTGTTTTGGTACCAGTACCATGCTGTTTTGGTTACTGTAGCCTTGTAGTATAGTTTGAAGTCAGGTAGCGTGACGCCTCCAGCTTTGTCCTTTTGACTTAGGATTGTCTTGGCAATGCGGGCTCTTTTTTGGTTCCATATGAACTTTAAAGCAGTTTTTTTCCAATTCCGTGAAGAAAGTCATTGGTAGCTTGATGGGGATGGCATTGAATCTATAAATAACCTTGGGGAGTATGGCCATTTTCACGATATTGATTCTTCCTATCCATGAGCATGGTATGTTCTTCCATTTGTTTGTGTCCTCTTTGATTTCACTGAGCAGTGGTTTGTAGTTCTCCTTGAAGAGGTCCTTTACATCCCTTGTAAGCTGGATTCCTAGGTATTTTATTCTCTTTGAAGCAATTGTGAATGGAAGTTCATTCCTGATTTGGCTCTCTGCTTGTCTGTTACTGGTGTATAAGAATGCTTGTGATTTTTGCACATTAATTTTGTATCCTGAGACTTTGCTGAAGTTGCTTATCAGCTTAAGGAGATTTTGGGCTGAGACTGATGGGGTTTTCTAAATATACAATCATGTCATCTGCAAACAGGGACAATTTGACTTCTTCTTTTCCTAACTGGATACCCTTGATTTCTTTCTCTTGCCTGATTGCCCTAGCCAGAACTTCCAACACTATGTTGAATAGGAGTGGTGAGAGAGGGCATCCCTGTCTTGTGCCAGTTTTCAAAGGGAATTTTTCCAGTTTTTGCCCATTCAGTATGATATTGGCTGTGGGTTTGTCATAAATAGCTCTTATTATTTTGAGGTACGTTCCATCAATACCGAATTTATTGAGCGTTTTTAGCATGAAGGGCTGTTGAATTTTGTCAAAAGCCTTTTCTGCATCTATTGAGACAATCATGTGGTTCTTGTCTTTGGTTCTGTTTATATGCTGGATTACGTTTATTGATTTGCGAATGTTGAACCAGCCTTGCATCCCAGGGATGAAGCCCACTTGATCATGGTGGATAAGCTTTTTGATGTGCTGCTGAATCCGGTTTGCCAGTATTTTATTGAGGATTTTTGCATCAATGTTCATCAGGGATATTGGTCTAAAATTCTCTTTTTTTGTTGTGTCTCTGCCAGGCTTTGGTATCAGGATGATGTTGGCCTCATAAAATGAGTTAGGGAGGATTCCCTCTTTTTCTATTGATTGGAATAGTTTCAGAAGGAATGGTACCAGCTCCTCCTTGTACCTCTGGTAGAATTCAGCTGTGAATCCATCTGGTCCTGGACTTTTTTTGGTGGGTAGGCTATTAATTGTTGCCTCAATTTCAGAGCCTGCTATTGGTCTATTCAGGGATTCAACTTCTTCCTGGTTTAGCCTTGGGAGAGTGTAAGTGTCCAGGAAATTATCCATTTCTTCTAGATTTTCTAGTTGATTTGCGTAGAGGCGTTTATAGTATTCTCTGATGGTAGTTTGTATTTCTGTGGGGTCAGTGGTGATATCCCCTTTATCATTTTTTATTGCATCTATTTGATTCCTCTCTCTTTTTTT
Organism: Rhinopithecus roxellana; assembly: GCF_007565055.1. Taxonomy (NCBI): domain Eukaryota; kingdom Metazoa; phylum Chordata; class Mammalia; order Primates; family Cercopithecidae; genus Rhinopithecus; species Rhinopithecus roxellana. The sequence continues at coordinate 68,512,422 of NC_044569.1, read as the reverse complement.
CTTTATTAGCCTTGCTAGCGGTCTGTCAATTTTGTTGATCTTTTCAAAAAACCAACTCCTGGATTCATTGATTTTTTGGAGGGTTTTTTGTGTCTCTATCTCCTTCAGTTCTGCTCTGATCTTAGTTATTTCTTGCCTTCTGCTAGCTTTTGAATGTGATTGCTCTTGCCTCTCTAGTTCTTTTAATTGTGATGTTAGAGTGTCAATTTTAGATCTTTCCTGCTTTCTCTTGTGGGCATTTAGTGCTATAAATTTCCCTCTACACACTGCTTTAAATGTGTCCCAGAGATTCTGGTATGTTGTATCTTTGTTCTCATTGGTTTCAAAGAACATCTTTATTTCCGCTTTCATTTCGTTATGTACCCAGTAGTCATTCAGGAGCAGGTTGTTCAGTTTCCATGTAGTAGAGCGGTTTTGATTGAGTTTCTTAGTCCTGAGTTCTAGTTTGATTGCACTGTGGTCTGAGAGACAGTTTGTTATAATTTCTGTTCTTTTACATTTGCTGAGGAGTACTTTACTTCCAATTATGTGGTCAATTTTGGAATAAGTGCGATGTGGTGCTGAGAAGAATGTATATTCTGTTGATTTGGGGTGGAGAGTTCTATAGATGTCTATTAGGTCCGCTTGGTGCAGAGATGAGTTCAATTCCTGGATATCCTTGTTAACTTTCTGTCTCGTTGATCTGTCTAATGTTGTCAGCGGAGTGTTGAAGTCCCCCATTATTATTGTATGGGAGTCTAAGTCTCTTTGTAAGTCTCTAAGGACTTGCTTTATGAATCTGGGTGCTCCTGTATTGGGTGCATATATATTTAGGAGAGTTAGCTCTTCCTGTTGAATTGATCCCTTTACCATTATGTAATGGCCTTCTTTGTCTCTTTTGATCTTTGATGGTTTAAAGTCTGTTTTATCAGAGACTAGGATTGCAACCCCTGCTTTTTTTTGTTCTCCATTTGCTTGGTAGATCTTCCTCCATCCCTTTATTTTGAGCCTATGTATGTCTCTGCATGTGAGATGGGTCTTCTGAATACAGCAGACTGATGGGTCTTGACTCTTTATCCAGTTTGCCAGTCTGTGTCTTTTAATTGGAGCATTTAGTCCATTAACATTTAAGGTTAATATTGTTATGTGTGAACTTGATCCTGCCATTATGATATTAACTGGTTATTTTGCTCGTTAGTTGATGCAGTTTCTTCCTAGCCTCGATGGTCTTTACATTTTGCCAAGTTTTTGCGATGGCTGGTACCGGTTGTTCCTTTCCATGTTTAGGGCTTCCTTCAGGGTCTCTTGTAAGGCAGGCCTGGTGGTGACAAAATCTCTAAGCATTTGCTTATCTGTAAAGGATTTTATTTCTCCTTCACTTATGAAACTTAGTTTGGCTGGATATGAAATTCTGGGTTGAAAATTCTTTTCTTTAAGAACGTTGAATATTGGCCCCCACTCTCTTCTGGCTTGTAGAGTTTCTGCCGAGAGATCTGCTGTTAGTCTGATGGGCTTCCCTTTGTGGGTGACCCGACCTTTCTCTCTGGCTGCCCTTAAGATTTTTTCCTTCATTTCAACTTTGGTGAATCTGGCAATTATGTGTCTTGGAGTTGCTCTTCTGGAGGAGTATCTTTGTGGCGTTCTCTGTATTTCCTGAATCTGAATGTTGGCCTGCCCTACTAGGTTGGGGAAGTTCTCCTGGATGATATCCTGAAGAGTGTTTTCCAACTTGGTTCCATTTTCCCCCTCACTTTCAGGCACCCCAATCAGACGTAGATTTGGTCTTTTTACGTAATCCCATACTTCTTGCAGGCTTTGCTCATTTCTTTTTCTTCTTTTTTCTTTTGGTTTCTCTTCTCGCTTCATTTCATTCATTTGATCTTCAATCGCTGATACTCTTTCTTCCAGTTGATCGAGTCGGTTACTGAAGCTTGTGCATTTGTCACGTATTTCTCGTGTCATGGTTTTCATCTCTGTCATTTCGTTTATGATCTTCTCTGCATTAATGAGTCTAGCTGTCAATTCTTCCACTCTTTTTTCAAGATTTTTAGTTTCTTTGCGCTGGGTACGTAATTCCTCCTTTAGCTCTGATAAGTTTGATGGACTGAAGCCTTCTTCTCTCCTCTCGTCCAAGTCATTCTCTGACCAGCTTTGATCCGTTGCTGGTGATGGGCTGCGCTCCTTTGCAGGGGGAGATGCGCTCTTATTTTTTGAATTTCCAGCTTTTCTGCCCTGCTTCTTCCCCATCTTTGTGGTTTTATCTGTCTCTGGTCTTTGATGGTGGTGACGAACTGATGGGGTTTTGGTATAGGTGTCCTTCCTGTTTGATAGTTTTCCTTCTGACAGTCAGAAGGACTCTCTGTTGGTCTGTTGGAGATTGCTTGAGGTCCACTCCAGACCCTGTTTGCCTGGGTATCAGCAGCAGAGGTTGCCGAAGATAGAATATTGCTGAACAGCGAGTGTACCTGTCTGATTCTTCCTTTGGAAGTGTCCTCTCAGGGGTGTACTCCACCCTGTGAGGTGTGGGGTGTCAGACTGCCCCTAGTGGGGGATTTCTCCCAGCTAGGCTACTCAGGGGTCAGGGACACACCTGAGCAGGCAGTCTGTCCGTTCTCAGATCTCAACCTCCGCGTTGGGAGATCCGCGGCTCTCCCCAAAGCTGTCAGACAGAGTCGTTCGCGTCTGCACCGGCTCCCGCTACTTCCCCTGTTGGTCTTCAGCTGTGCGCTGTCCCCAGAGGTGGAGACTACAGAGACAGGCAGGCTTCCTTGAGCTGCTGTGAGCTCCACCCAGTTCGAGCTTCCCAGCGGCTTTGTTTACCTACTTAAGCCTCAGCAATGGCGGGCGCCCCTCCCCCAGCCTCGCTGCTGCCTTGCGGATAGATCGCGGCAGACTGCTGTGTTAGCAGTGAGGGAGGCTTCGTGGGCGTGGGACCCTCCCGGCCAGGTGTGGGATATATTCTCCTGGAATGCCTGTATGCTTACAGCGCAGTATTGGGGTGGGAGTTACCCGATTTTCCAGGTGTTGTGTGTCTCAGTTCCCCTGGCTAGGAAAACGGATCCCCTTCCCCCTTGCGCTTCCAGGTGAGGCGATGCCTCGCCCTGCTTCAGCTCTCGCTGGTCAGGCTGCAGCAGCTGACCAGCACCGATTGTCCGGCACTCCCTAGTGAGATGACCCCAGTACCTCAGTTGAAAATGCAGAAATCACCGGTCTTCTGTGTCGCTCGCGCTGGGAGTTGGAGACTGGAGTTGTTCCTATTCGGCCATCTTGCTCCGCCCCCCTATTTTCGTTTCTTAACAATTTAACTTTAGGGATACTTTTTGCTCTGTGAAATAGACTGAGATTTTGTTTTGTGATCCAATCAGTAAGGAGTTATGTGAGATTATCTATAGATAGATATGAAAAATGTTGTGTTTTTTTTTGTCTCAGTGTATATTGTTTTAAAATATATTAAAGTCTTTTACTACACATTGTTTTTCTTCCTCAGTTATTCTAAAATTCAGAAAAATTTATTTTAGGCTACGGTCATCTTAATATAATGTCCTTAGCTTCTGTTTCTTTAGGTAGTATCCTTTGGTTTCTTAGGATGAACAACCTGAAATGAGCTTTTATCCTGTTTTTAATACTTCCTACTCTCCTTTCCAATCCATTCTATAAATCACCTTTCTTAGTATTTTCCTTTGTATTTTTAAATATTCTTTAAAGTCTAATACTTATTTTATTAATTTCTAGTGGGGTCTTTAAGTTTTGGTTATTATAAATGAGGCAATGAAAAGGCTTATTCCACTTTTCATCTTTTAAACTACTTCCTCATTTTTGCTAGCTGTGTCATTTCTACCTTTACAAATAGCTGGCATTTAAAATTATATTCTATCACTTCTTTTCCTATCTAAGTTTTTGTTTTGATGTGGCAGTTCTTTTGTACTCACCTTCCAGGAATCTCCGAAAACTCTGACCACTATTTTTTCATTTATTTTATGTTCAAAATAATAGCTTTTGTCCTTGAGGAAGAGTTTATTGGGACATAAAAATATGGGGCCCCACTTTACCCTCCTACAGTACTTGTGAACAGTATTCACGAACTCTGCATTGATTATTACTGTAGAGAATTCAGACACATTCATGAATGTTTTCTTTGTGTGTGTAGTTACCTAAAGAATACATTATTTATCTCTGAAGTCCAATTGACGTGGGAGATCAGCATGTATTATTTCCCTGTTCTGACAGGATGAAATAAAAGAGAACAGGGCAAAATCAGAAAATGGTGCTGAAGGCATATTATATTTGCCTCTGATACTCATCCCCCTAAGAAACTCCCACTAGTGCCATGACAGTTTACAAATGCCATGGAAACACCTATTAGTTACCATGCCTTTTCTAGAGATTTCAGAATAAACCACCTCTTAATTTGTGTATAATTAAAAGTGGGTATAAATATAGCTAACCAACAGCCCATATGCTGCTACTCTAGGTGCACTTTCCATGCTCTCTGCTCTGCATGGAGTAGCTACTGTGCTGTACACTGCCCTTTCAAAAAGCCTACACTCATCTGTTGCTGGCTCACTCTTAAATCCTTTCCTGAGCAAAGCCAAGGATCCTCCCATGCTAAGCCCAAATTTTGGGGCCTTCCTGTCTTGCATCATCTGATGCCCAACAAGAAAGCAAGAAGTGAGAAAGCGGGTGAGGCAGTGATCTGGCAATCAGTAAGATGGCAAGAGATGATGAGGCAGCAGTTGAAGCTACAGAGCTGTAACCTGAGCTATGTAACTCTAAAGAGCTGCCAACACTGCAGAGCTGTATATTGACCAAAGGCCCTTCCGAGGGCCATTTATTTCCTGGCAGAATGACAGAACTCAGCAAATAAGGAAGTGGCTGCAGTGCTGCCATTTCATGTGGGACCCACTGCTCTGGCTGGCAGGTCAATGGTCTATGCATTGATTCCCTTGTGGCAGATGAGCCCACCCATATCAAGGGAACCCGGTGGAGACCTTTACTGGGACCCTAAGTTGGAGACTGGCCAGTGCCATTTTGACTCCTGCAGACAGGTGAGTGTTCCCCCTGCCCTGCCTTTGATATTGAAGGAAACAGCATACAACCCCCACTACTGCTTTGTTTAAGTCAATTTTTATGGGGTTTCCAGACCCCTAACTTGACAGACGACTGCCTGCAGCAACAGACAGGTGGCCGCCTAAACACTTTCTTTGGTGTCTCCATTTCGGGGTGTGTTCTCTGGTGGTTTGGGAACTATAGGGCACCCTTTGTGCAATTCTATTTACCCTTTCCTTCTCTGCCTTCATTAAAAAAAATGAGATAAAAGAAGTTTTTAAAATCAAAATTACCATGATAACCACCTTACTCATTTCCTGGTCTGTAGCTTTCCTTGGATTAACTAACAAGGCAAACAAAGTTTAGCCATGTAGACAGGTCTTAATCTTGTCAAAAATAATTTGAAATTCCATTATTTTTTATAAAGTGGTGAGTTTATATTGCCATCTTATGACTAAAATTCTGAGGTAGATGCTATTGAACCTTTGTGTGTATGTATACACATTTAGGTATTTTTATGTGTATGTATGTGTATTATGTGTTGTGTCTAGCATGCTATCAAATTGCTTATAAGTAAGTGAATACTCATAAAGTAAGTAAGCTCATATGCTTTTCTAGTTTATATGAATCTTGGGTAAATAAAATTGATTTTAAAATTATTGATAAAAATAGAAATGTCTTCAGAAATACACAAATAAGACTAACTTAAGATTGTAGGCTCAATAAAGACAGCTGAATCTTCTGAGTTACTGACAAAATAGTCATATGTTCAACTTTAAGAGTCATACTTAGTGGTTTACCTAATGTTTAGACTTTAAAAATCATTAACCAGGATATAACTTTCAATGATTATTAGTTTTGTCTAATATTGCATTTTTTTCATAAAAAATTTCAGTAAACTCCTAAAAATTAATAATGATAAATTAGGTAAATGAAACGAGATAAATGCTTGTAGATGAAGATTTTGTGTAATTTAAAATTTTTAACTTGTTTTGGATGCTTACTCAGTGTCTGGCTCATTGACACTTAAGAGAGGATTTTTATATGGGAAAACTTCTTTTTTTAATTATTGAATGTTTTTATCTATAAAATATTAACATCTGAAAGACAGTTTAGAATTTCTTGTTTCCTAGGTTCATGTAAAATGTGCCAAAGACAATGTGTTTTTATTGAGAAAAAGAACAATTTTTTTCTATTTCAACATTTATTGAAGGTTGATTTAAATTATGGACTTCAAAAGATTATGAAATCAGGTAGAGTAGGGGATAGAAATGTGAAGAAAATTGTGGATATAAAGATATATTTTTAGTAAGGAAAGATAGAAATAAAAGAGTAATTTTAAATAAGAAAATATCTTCTACGGTGACATGGTTTGCTGTGTTCCCACTCAAATCGCATCTTGAATTGTAGTCCCCATAATCCCCTTGTGTTGTGGGAGAGGGACTTGATGGGAGGTAATTGAATCACAGTGGTGGTTGCCCTCATGCTGTTCTCATTATAGTGAGTGAATTCTCACAAGAGCTGATGGTTTTATAAGCCACTTTTCCCGCCTTTTGCTCATTCTGCTTCTCCTTGCTGCTGCCATGTGAGAAGGGATGTGTTTGCTTCCCTTTCTACCATGATTTTAAGTTTCCTGAGGCTTTCCCAGTCATGCTGAACTGTGAGTCAATTAAATCTCTTTCCTTTATAAATTACTGAGTTTTGGAAAGTTCTTTATAGCAGCATGGGAATGGACTAATACATATGGTAAGTTATTTTCCTAGAGTAAAATGATTGGTTATTAAGAGATAGTATAGGACAAGTTAGAAAGTCCAAGCATATCATAGATAACCTGTGTAAGTTCTGACAATGTTTGTGAAGGGCAATTTGTGAAGAAATTTTGTGTGTGATTAAGTTGACTGAAATTATAAGGGAATTGTTTTTGTTTTAATAGTCTTTGTAAAGACTGGTCTCCTATGTTAAAAACAAGTTTTCTCAACATATTGTGAATGCCTGAGATGATAACTCTCTATTTCAGCTTTTTCATCAGCTCCTGAATTTTTTTCCACTCCGATTCTAACTATTGCTATGGCCTGTTGCTGAAATATTTTTATCTTAGAGGTCCATAAAAGCAATCTTTTTCTCCAATATAGCTTGGTTCTAGATTATTGGTTATTTGAGGTGTGTACCTTTATTTTTGCATTTTAGATTTTGACTCTCATATTGCTTAAAAAGGATTTTAAGGGTTAATGGGTGTGTTCCCACCCCCATTCTCATATGGCCTGGAAAATTTAGTTGGCTATAAGAAACCTGAAGAACTAACTTAAGACATTACAAAAACAGGGGGTCAGATATGTGTCATTATGCCCCCCATTTTGGAATTCAGGCCAGGTTCAAAAGGCCCTTTGAAAAGATGAGATGAAATATTGCCTCCTCCCACAAGGGAAAGAATCAACTCCCCCGTTCATCCAGGGAATTAATCTTACTATAAACTTGGAAAGAAGTATCCCCTGAGGATTAATTTCAACCAAAATGGGAAGGCCCTTATCGGATATTATTAAATACTTCCACTACTGTTTAACTTCTGGGGATCACTAACTGGGCACACTTGTCCAGAATACATACATTTGCAAATTGGTGGAAGATCTCCACACCTATTTAAGATAACTAACATTCAACCAGAAATGGTAAAATGATGCTGTGGGTAGGCATAAAAGCATACATTTTTCTGTTCTTTCTAATTATAATTTTTCTATTCTATTGTTCTAGACAGTTTCTCCCTGGTAAATACCTCTTTTATCCCTGCTGTTGGAATTCAGTAAATGGATTTCTAGTCAGTCTCTTGGATTTTACCTTTTCTAGGACCTTTAATAGCTATCTTGTTACAACTAATCATTAGTTCTTGCTTATTTAACCACTTAGTAAAATTTGTATCATCAACATCACAACAATTCAATGTAAAGACACTGCTGGCACAATGCTTCCAATGTGTCCTGTTTTCTGATCTGGAAGACAGACATCCTGCCTTTGGGTCCCTTAGATCCATAATCCAAAGGTTTATACTCCTCCAATGCTAGGCTGGGCCTACCCTCGTAAAATCAGCAGGCAGCAGTTAAAGAAGACAGACTTTTGCCCTTCTACAACCCTTTAAGATTAAAGAGGAGTATATAATCTGTGATGGGAGAGTGAGGCAGGAGACTGCCAGTACTTATTCCCTGTTCTTAACAGGATGAAATGAAGAAACCAACTGAAACCAACAAATGGTGGCAAAGGCATCCTCTAGTTACACTCATTGCTCATCAGCATAAGATCCTGTCACCAGCACCATGACAGTTTACCAATGCCATGGCAACACCTGGAAATTACCATGTCTTTTCTAGAGATTTCTAAATACCTTGCCCCTTAATTTCCATATAATTAAAAGTGGGTATACATTTAGCTAGCCAATAGCCCATACACACAGGGTGCACTACCTGTAAGTTAGCCCTTCTCCACAAGAAACAGCCACTCTGCTACATACTGTCACTTCAATAAATCTGCTTTCTTCAACCATCAGCTTGCTTTTGTATTCTTTGTTGAGTAAAGCCAAGAACCCTCCTGAGCCAACCCCAGCTTTGGGGCTGCCCTGCTTTACATTGTAATAACTATTTTTACATATTTAAATTTAAATTTATATTAACTTGTTATTATGAGCCATTCTGAGTCAGCTTCACTTTGCATATTACATGAACATCTTTTAGATGCAAGGCTTCTTTCATTTCAGGAAAGATTCCTTAAATTATATATTTAAGTATTTTATTTTGCTTTATTATTTTGATTTCAGTTGGATATTCCTGTTAGGGACACATGGTATGTTATTCTCTTTACTCTTTTTTTTTTTTTTTTTTTTTTGAGATGAGGTTTCACTCTTGTCACCCAGGCTGTAGTGCAATGGCACAATCTTGGCTCACTGAAAACTCTTCCTCCTGGGTTCAAGCAATTCTCCTGCCTCAGCCTCCTGAGTAGCTGGGATTACAGGCATCTGCCACCACACCCGGCTAATTTTTGCAGTTTTAGTAGAGATGGGGTTTCACCATGTTGGCCAGGCTAGTCTTGAACTCCTGACCTCAAGTGATCAACCTGCCTCTGCCTCCCAAAATGCTGGGATTATAGGCATGAGCTACTGTGCCTGGCCTACTCTTCATATTTTCTTACTCTTTTGACCTTTATTTCTTTCTTAGCTTGTTTTTCTTTCTCAATTATATTACTTGTAGTTTATAATGCAATATCTATGGGATCTATTTTCCTTTGCACTCGTGTTAGTTTAGTATTCATTTCTCAAATTGCTTTCCCCCCCTCTATTTCTTCAGTTCTATAAGTTTTCCTTTCACCCTCTCGTTTGGCCTGTATACTGCCTCTTGTTTTCCGGTATTTCTATTCCTGATTTCCTGTGTTGGTGTTTGGTCTTCTGTCATAGCTAGAATTGCTTCATGTACTTCAAAAATTAATATATAAAATTCTTGTTAGAAATTTAATTTGTGTGCACTGCACACACACACACACACACAAACACTCTTAGTGGCTACATTTTCTCCTAATTTCATTTATCTTTCCTTACTTTGTATCTTCTGATAGTTACTGTCTTTAGTCATTTTTATGGTAATACAAATATGTAAATGATATGATTTTTTGCAGAAATATCAAAGGCAGATGATCCCTATGGAAAAGGTTGAGAAATCAAAGAAGTTGTCACATTTATATCTTCAATGTTGTCCTCCCCTGTAGATACAGGAATAGGTACTTCCTTAAGAATATAGTCCCCAGGTTGTAATCTCACTTAAGTACATTCTTTCTCCCATCGACATTCACCTGACTCCTTCCTTCACTGGCTATTGCATCAAATAATAAGACCTTTCCTTCCTTCTCTCAGTCTTGGGCCTCTCTTAATGTTTTCTAATTCTAGGTCCTCTCATCATTCATGCTCTCTTCAATCCTGGGCCTGATCACAGAAGTGCTAGTCAAGGTGAGGCCTGGACCTTTGGGTAGCGGTTACTGGCTTGTCCATTCGGAGATCTGTTACCTCCCCACCTCCACCCCACTGTAGCTCCTTCCTTTGTTCCTTTCTTGTCACCCAGCTGTAGTCTTCTGCCTTGATTCTGCTGTTGTTGGTTCTTTCTGGCCCACATACATACAATTAGAGGAATAAGTTTTTTTTTGTTTGTTTGATTTTTATACTTTTTTGTCATCTAAATTTAATCTAGGTTAAAAGAGTGTCTGTCTTTGTATGTGTGCACTTGCCTGTCCTCCTTGTAGCACTGCAAAGGTTTTAGGACACTAAATAGAAAACTTCAGAACTAAGCTGACTTTATTCCTAGTATATTCTCTCTCTCTCTCTCTCTCTCTCTCTCTTTCTCTCTTATGAAAGAGTTTTGCTCTGTCACCTGGGCTGGAGTGCATTGGCGTGATAGCTCACTGAAACCTCCACTTCCCATGTCCAAGCAATTCTCATCTCTCAGCCTCCCAATTAGCTGAGATTACAAGCGTGTACCAACACACTTGGCTAATGTTTGTATTTTTAGCAGAGACAGGGTTTCACTATGTTGTCCAGGCTGGTCTCAAACTTCTGGCCTCAAGTGATCCACCCTGCTTGGCCTCCCAAAGTGTTGGGATTACAGGTGTGAGCCACCACACACGGCCCCTAGTGGACCCTCTATTTAAAAAACAATCTTCATATATAATATAAAGCTGAACACATCATTACCTTATTAAAATATCTATGCATTATGAAGAATTAAATGTGAAGTAAGGCTTAGATGTGCATGAAAGAGGTGTATCTTTCCAGTGTGTGTTAAACTGTGGAATGTTGAACCTTAGTAACCCTGGACTATGATTTTTAGTGATTGAAGTTAATTAGGTGTGCTTCTTCTTTAATTTTTACATTGAAGAAAACATCTACCTTTTAAACTTATAAAAATTCTATAAGTAGTTACATATTTTTCTGGTAAGGTAAAATAATTCTGTAAGAGAAAAAAGTGGAACATTGATTTTGCAAAGGGGAGTTTTAAAATAAAACCTGATCATGAATATAACAAGGCCGATTTATCTTAGGTTCAGTTGGCACAATGCCTTAGATTAGCACAAATTATTTTTCAACTAAAGTCAAACATACTGGACATAGATACCAAATGGAAAAAGTAAGTAATATGCTGAAATTTCTCACATAAAGACATGCTGAGTTTCTTTGTTGTGTTTTGTTATCTTAAGTTGGATGACAACTAATTGTCAACGAAAATTTTCAAAGTCCTCAACGTATTGGAGGTAATAGAATTTTACAAAATGTTTCTATATCTTGAAAGAAAATAGAGTCATTCTGCAGGGAAGCTACTTAGCTTCTTTCAAAGTTTATTCAAAACCTTAAGGTTACCACTGAAATTAATCAAATGAAACTTAAATATTACAATGAAATGTACTTATATTAACAACCTCAGAAAAATGAATTGTTACATTCCATATGAAAGCAAAACTCATAGTGGAGCAATTGTGCTATTGACCTTAAAATGTTTATGTGGTCAAGCTACTGATACAATTTTATAAGCAGAAAGTTTCAGAACAGTATTAAATATTTAAATGCAACTGTATTGGTGAGCTAGTAGAAAGGCAGGGAGGGATGTAGGAAATCTTTTCATCCTGCTTGGAAGAGAGTAAAGCTATGAATGTTTACATCTTACTTTGCTTTTGTTTGGTATGTACATGCTGGAAACTCAAGAAAAACTCATAGTTAAAAATTTTTCACACATTAGGAGAAAAAAATTAGATATTTGGATATATTTTTATTTTATTATGAAAAGCCTAAGCGAAAATTAGCCAATATTGATACTGAAACTGAAAGCTACGGCAGAAACACACACTCTAAACAACGCACACACACAAACACACACACGTATACAAAAATGATGGCTCCTCCAGAAGCTGTTGCCAGCTTTATTTTCCCAAGAAGACGGGAAAATATCATGAGTTTTTGGCTTCTTCCTCTATCCTCATCTAAATCCAATCTTGCAATCATACAGAAGGAATTTGGAGATTTTCAGATCTGTGAAAGTAAATATGAAGTCTCTGAAATCTTTGTGTAAGAATAAAATGGTTGGTTGCCAGTGAGAGATGGAAGAAGGGAGCTGAAAACTGTGCATTCCATAATCAAGGACTTCTAGCTAAAGAATAAGAAAAGTAAGATCTTTACACTTGTGTTTATTTCTTGCCCCCAAATTGCCATTAGTGTATCACTACTCACCACAGTATTCTAGAAGCAGCTGTATCAACTTACAACAGGCCAAGGAGGTCCTCAGGGACTAGTTAGATTAGGGCACAGATTTCAACAGATTCAGAGGAAGACTCGAGTTTCAGAGAGTTGTCTTGTCCCCAGAACATACAGCCTACAGTCCAAGGCAGTGTTCTTTGTTTCATTTTGTTTGTAAGATGAACACCTCTAACTTATTAAGGGCAGCATTTTCTGGTATGTGTTGGCAAAAGTGGTTGGAGAGAGCTGGTGAATGGGTAGCACTGAGGCACAAACCCTCATACCAGACAATTTAGTTGACAGCTCAGGAAAACAGGTCAAGACAACTAAAAGGTGGAAGTGCTACATAAAGACAGAAAACTAAGTAAGCTATGTGTTATGGCAAAGAATTAATGGAATGAATAAACAAAAATCTCAATAGACTTTATCCACAGGAAGATATAGAAAGATATTGGAAATATAACTTAGGCCAAACAGCTAGGCATAAGGAAGAGTCTATTGGAGATGCTGGGTGTCTACAAAATTTAAAAATAAGGCCAAAATGTGATAAAATAAAACTAAGAGAAGCTTAAAGCATTGAATGAACACTGCCAAGAAATGAACTTGATCTATTTAGTGAGAGAAAAAAAAAGCATAGTAAAATATTGCATATTTTGAAATGAAGCAGAAATAAGTTGTAATATTAGAGTACTGCTAATGAATAAAAATAGACTATACTCACCAAACAAAAGCTAGAGACATAGGTTTGCATAGAAAGGAAACATCTGTAAGATGGGTAGTTCATAAGAAATACTTTAAATAAAAATAATACAGAAAGCTTGAAAATGTCTAATTGGAAAAAATATAACAAGATAACAACATTAAAAAATGCAGCAATTTTATGTTAAACAATACAAATTTTTGATAGAAGTTATAAATATGAATGAGTATTCTATATTAACAAAGTAAATAATATAATCAAGAAGACATAATTAACATAATTATCATTAGCATATAAATACATAACAAAATAACTCAAAAATCAAAAAATTGACAGCACTGAGGAGGAAATAGACAAATCAGCAATTCTTGCTCGATATTTTGTCATAAACTTTACAGAATCTGAGGAATTAAACAGAGAAAATGTAATAAACATTGATTATTGGAATAACATGATTAAGAAGAACAAATATTCTACATATTTGTTGGACATAAAGTAATAAATATTTCTAAATATTGTATTTACAGTCATGTTTATACATACATAAAATGTTTGTCCAACAAAGACAACAGTCATAATTTCCAAGAATACATGGAGCATTCATGAACAGTAACTGTGTCTTGACCTACAAATGATACATCAAAAATTCCAAAAAATAGAATAGTTTTTCACATATATTCTCCGATCAGCATACAATGGCCTTATTAATTAATAGGCATAGTCTAGCATTAAAATTACATATAAATTTAACTTGAAATTTTACTACTACACTTTTGAGTTAAAGAGCAACCTAATTCCAAAAGAAACTATAAAGATCTTACAGAAAATTGACTTATAATTACTTATAATTATATATAATTACTAACATATATAATATATATTATATAATATATTTATAATATAATACATATATTTGAAATGGAGTCTAGAGTGCAGTGGCATGAACTTGGCTCACTGCAACCTCCGCCTCCCAGATTCAAGCAATTCTCTTGCCTCCACCTCCCGAATAGCTGGGATTACAGGTATGCGCTGCCATGCCCAGCTAATTTTTGTATTTTTAGTAGAGACAGGGTTTCACCATGTTAGCCAGGATGGTCTCGATTTCTTGACCTCGTGATTTGTCGGTCTTGGCCTCCCAAAGTGCTGGGATTACAGGTGTGAGCCACTGCACCCAGCCTTGAATCTATTAAACACAGCTAAACCAGTGGTACTTAGAGAAAAATTCATATTTAGCTATAAAAAATACAAAAAAAAAATCCAGAAAGACAGAAACTAAATAAAACATAATGAAAAGATAACAAAGGGAATCATAAAGATAAGAGCAGAAATCAAAAAGATAAAAATTTCAAGATTATGGAAAGCCAAACTGGTTAGGGTTTGGGTTCCCTTTAAGACTATCCTTTCAGCCATCATTTAGTGAATTTAGTGGATATGATAGAGTAAAAAGATAAACAATAGACTGCAAAGAGATATTCCAATGCCTAAACTCCATAAGGAGTTAATATTTAAAAATATAATAAATAGCTCAAATAAATTAGAAAAAATCAGAAAGCAAACAAAAAATGGACAAAATATCTGAATGGATAATTACTACTAAAGTGATCAAGAGTTCTGGAACAAAAAAGTATTTCTCACTAATAAACAGATGAATACACATTACAACAATGTGATACATTTTGAAACCCTTCAGACTGTTGAAAATAAGTTACTCAAATAATACTAATTTGGCTAACTTGTAGAGAAAAAGGAAATTTCATGTGTTGCTAGTAAGAGTGTAATATGATACTTCCATTTAAGTGAACAAACTAGCCATATTTAGTGAAAATGGTTGTGCATACCCTATCTCTTTTCTTGAGAAAATATGCTGTAGAGAATCCCCTGCAAAGGAACTATATATGAATTGGTTTATCACAGCACTATTTGTGGTTGCAGAGAGTTAGTTACAACTGAAGTGACCATTACAGGAGCTGGGGATATTGTTATTGCCAGCGAATCCATATGAGTCTGTAGCAACCTCAATTCTTGCCTCCTCAGAAGAAATAATTTGACTGAGGGGCATAAGGCAGAGTGAGATACTGAGGCACATTTTAGAGCAGGAGTGAAAGTTTATGAAAAAGCTTTAGAGCAGAAATGAAATGAAGCGAAATACACTTGGAAGCAGACCAAGTGGGCAACTTAAGAGATCAAGTGCCCTGTTTGATCTCTGACCCTGTTTTATATGTTGCCATACTTCTGGGGTCTTGCTCCTTTCTCCCTAATTCTCTTGGCATGGGCTGTCCACATACACGGTGACTGGCCAGCGCTTGGGAGGTGACCATGTGCAGTATATTTACTGGAGTTGTACACATGCTCACTTGAGGTGTTCTTCCCTTACCAAATGTTCCTAGGTCATACACCAGTTAAATTGTACCATTTTGCCTCTTAGTGAACATGCTTGAACCCACTCACCCAACTCCTGAGATCTTCTCAGGAAACTGCTGATCACCAGTTTCAGGTTTTTTTCGTTAGGAGACTGCCTTTCCCTAGATCTGGCTGCTACAAATTACTGTTTTAGTGAGACAGTTTACAACCATCTGACCATCACCTGATGGTCGCCTGACATTCCTGGTGGGGTGGGGGAACCCTCTCCTGCCCTGCTCATGCTGATCTACTGTAACTGTATGAGCGACATTAGATCTGTGTATGTGTGCATGCGTGTGTAGAATCTGTGAAAGGAAAATAAACTTCAGAACCCCCAAATCACTAAGCCAAAGGGAAAAGTCAAGCTGGGAACTGCATCAAGTACACCTCTCTCTCATTTTACTCCTAAATAAGATAGCTACAAATATTTTTTGTTTGTTTTACAAAAAGCTACATACCTCCCTCACAATTTGCCCACTAGGAAATTCCTTATGGGCCCCATGATCTTTACTGTAAAATGGTTCTGTTGAATGTCACCATGACAGTGTATATCGATAGCTTATCTTCACAGATGCCGGAAAGGACAGAACTCTAAGTCATCTCTCGGCTCACCTGAGACAAATGCATATCTGATTGTTTCCTCTGATGTAAAAATGCAGATTCACTGAGCTAGAGGAAGGCATAAGTGACAATTCCTTTACTCGTCTCTTACATGTAAATTATGTATTTGGTGAAAGGCTGATCAGAGACTCAAAAGATTCAACCGTTTGGTCTCTTATTTACCCACACCTTTGTAGAACTTCTTCCTCCTTCCCCAATATCCACGTTTTCCATTTTAAATATTGAAGCTCTCAAAATCTTATTTGGAGAAGGCACAGACCTACTTCTTGGGTGCATGTCCTTGAACTTGGCAAATTAAACTTTCTAAATTGATTGAGACCTGTCTTAGATATATTTTGGTTCACAAATCCATGCATGTAATGAAATATTATATGTATTATTATGTTAGGGATGCTGTAACAAAATCCCAGAGACTGAATGACTTAAACCACTGAAATTTATTTTCTCACCATTCTGAAGGCTAGAAGCCCAAGATCAAGGTGTCATCAGGGATAGCTTCCCCGAGTCCTTTCTCCTTGGATGACAGGCTCTCTTGTTTATTATTCACATTGTATTTTCCCTGTGTACACCTGCCTCCAACGTCTCTTCTTCTTCTTATAATCCACCAGTCATATTGGGTTTGGGTTTCATTTTAACTCAACCATCTCTTTAAAGACGTTTTCTTCACATACAATTACATTCCAAGGTACTGGAGACTTGTAACTTCACCAAATAAATTGAAGGGAGACACAATTCGGTCCATAACATAAAGCAGTTAAAATTAGATGCTCCAAAGTACGTCTGGCAACCCAGATAGAATTTGAAAACTGTTGAGTGAAAAAATATAAGAAATATAATTCTACCTGTAGCTCAATAATTTTTTTTGACAATTTACAAACACATAGGCAATAAATAATTACCATATGTTGTAGAGAAGGCGTATATGTATATACACACACATATATATGTGTATATATATGATATTTGACATGAAAGTTGGAGCCAATGAAAGAGTGATAGAATAGAACTGAAATTTGGGTAAAAAGAGAATAAACACTAAAAGAAATGGCCTTGTATGGACTGATGATGATTGCATCCTATAAACTGAGGAGTTTGATAAAATCAACTTTCAAAATTGAGGTTAAGATTTTTTTTTTTTTTTTTTTGAGACGGAGTTTCGCTCTGTCGCCCCGGCTGGAGTGCAATGGCCGGATCTCAGCTCACTGCAAGCTCCGCCTCCCGGGTTTACGCCATTCTCCTGCCTCAGCCTCCCAAGTAGCGGGGACTACAGGTGCCCGCCACCTCGCCCGGCTAATTTTTTGCATTTTTTTAGTAGAGACGGGGTTTCACCGTGTTAGCCAGGATGGTCTCAATCTCCTGACCTCGTGATCCACCCGTCTCGGCCTCCCAAAGTGCTGGGATTATAGGCTTGAGCCACCGCGCCCGGCGAGGTTAAGATTTTTAAAGCTGACAATAAAGTGTGTGCAGATAGCTATGTTGCATAGACTTACATTACATTCACATTTGAAGGCATTTTTAAATGTTTAGTTGACACTCTCACAGCCATTATTAATTTTATTGCTGTAGTGTCATTAAACTACATAATAATTATTGGGTTTTTACAGAGGGGACACAAACAGGTAGAAGGACATTAGTTTTAGAAAAGAGTGTTGGACAGAAGGAATAAAATAAGAGCCCACAGTAGACACCCGGGTACAAGATTAACGTGTGGTTACAACAAAATTAAATTGACATCAAATTCTGTTGTTGCAGGGGTGAATATTCTTACAAAGAAAAACACGGTAGCAGAATCTGTTGCTGGACTTGTTTTCATCTATAAGAGCTGGGGAGCTAAAGGATAATAGAGGACATTATTTAGAGCCAGCAGCATGGAGAAGAAGAACAATAATATCTTCACCTGAATTTTTGTCTGGTATCCTAGCCAAACTATATGGGTTGAATAAATTCAAAGCTTGACCCTGAGCTGTTAGAGATTATTTCATTTTTCCCCTGAAATAAAGCGAGTTCTGTTTATACATAGAATTTAAATACAGATAACCTCACTGGGGCCTCTACCTCAAAATGACTTCATGTTCCAGCTAGATTTCTTTCTATTCATTTTTTTTTTGTACAAATTAAGCATAATTTGAGCTTCATTGAGTTTCTCACCTAAACATTTAATTCTTTGTGATCATGTAAATAGCAATAACTGTACATAATAGTTACTACTTATTTGTGAAATAAATAATCATTGATTACCTACTGTGTACCAGGAAATATCCTAAAAACAAAATATTAAAGACACGCCATCAATAGTTTATCTCATATTTTTATAAACAAATAAACTAATACAAACACGGCATCATTTCCAGCACTGAGGAAGGTGTGTTCTACTTGAGAAACTGGTGGTAAGTCCAACTGGAAATGTTTTGGAGGCAACTGGCTACATGTGTCAGAATCTTAGAATGTGGCCAGGCTATATAAATTTTGAAGTCATTTACATCTGAGTGATGGTGAAGCCACAAAAGTAGATTAAATTGCTTAAAGAGAGTTTGTGGAATACTTGATTTAACATTAACTTTAATTTAATTTGATAACTTGGTTGTTTATAATCCACGTTTGTAATATATTGCTCATGGAACCATCTTACCTGTTCATGACTTAACAACTATGAAGTGTATTTTTTATTTGAATTTTGTTATAATTTATAATAGGAAGCAACATTATGCCATAGAAACAACCTTGTCTTTCCAAACATGCTGACAAGGATTGAAATCTAGTGTGACACTTGATTTCTGAGTGGATACAATGAGGAACCCAATGTAAAATGCATAGCATCTACTTTGAATTAACAGTGAACATTTTATTAAATATTATCAGATTTCATTCTTTGTAAATTTGCCATTTGTGTGGACATGGAACAATAATTCTATTACAATCAATAGTTATGGATTATTGTAAGATATTGAGTGCCTCAATAAGAAACCAGGATTTTAATTGACTCTAAACAAAGAAAACATCCGGGGCAAATGAGAAAGAAAAGAAAGGGTTCTATATTTCAGTCCTCCATGAAGCATTATTGTTTCTTCCCTTCCTCTGAACTTTTGGTTATTCTTGCCCTGAAGCTCAGTCAAAAAGCCTGTGATTTAGGCTTTTAGTGCCTCTAGAGTCTAGTAGGAGAAAATTATGCCTGGCATGATAGAAAGAAAATGGATTTAGAAATCAAATCCTGTTTCAGGTCTTAAACTCATGTTAACACACCATGAACTGAGAGGCATTACTACATTCTGGGGGTCTTCAGTTTTACTCTCTGTAAAAGGAGGTTGTATATATTTGCACTGCATATATAATGGAGCCGTGATGAGAACAGGATAAAATGAGTATATATTAAAGTGGTATTAAAAACATGATATTATACGTTTACTTATACTTAAAGGGCCTATTACCATGTTCTTCTCAGTATTTTAAAACAATATGAGAATGCTGTTATTTTATTTCATCTAATTAAATGTGCTGTCATACTTGCCAAGAAATGAGACTGACTCTACTTGCACATGGAGCTTTTCATCTCAATTTTTTTTTTCTTTTGCTTTTTTTTCTGTGTTGTCATCGGTCTATGATTACTTTTTTTGCAGTCAGTTTGTACAAATATTTCTTTTATATGAAGTTGTGCTATGAATTACTGAAATTTATAATAGTTATACTTTTTTTTCACTGATTCAAAGGTACTATTACTTAGAAAAAAGCACCATTATTTTATGTTGAACTAAGGAGACAAAAAAAGCAAGAACACTTAAACTCCAACACACCTCAATCTTAACTTCGGGGTTGTTAAAATTTCAAGAACTATGCCTATAGAGTATGTGGTAAATGTTAATAAATGGTGTCTTAAATATGTATGACTATTATAATTTAAAAATCAGTTTTTGCATACATTGTCTCATCTCACCATGGCAGGATATTCATATTTCCCTTGATACAGAGCATTGGAGGTCAGGCTTGGTGGCTCATGCCTGTCATTCCTGTGCTTTGGGAAGTCAAAGCAGAAGAACCACTTGAGGCCAGTAGTTCCAGGCCAGCCTAGGCAACACAGCCAGACCTCATCTTTACAAAAAGATGAAAATAAGTAAAGTGAAGTTAGCTGGGCAGGGTGGCATGCACCTGTAGTTCTAACTATTCAGAAGGATGAGGTGGGAGTATTACTTCAGCACAGGAGTTTGAGGTTACAGTGAGCTATTGATATAGGAGTTAAGAAAAAATCACTTAGACAGAGAATGAGGGTATGGGAGTCTTTGGTAAGACTTTTCTTTTTAATGAAAAGCAGCCCCAAATCATTTTCTAACAAAGAACAGCCTGTAAAGTCGAACTGCAGACATAGACAAGCTGGGAGCTTGAATAGGTGAATGATGCCAGGTACTAGGAACTAGACATGTTCAAGATGGTGGCTCCATCTTCTCTTCTCTGTCAGCCACATGTACTGTAAGGAACAGATAAGATGGCCCTGGTCAAGTGGAGAATTTATTTGCATAATAAGATTAGAGTGGGGCGCCCAGCCTTCCCCAAGCTCTATGTAAACACCACACCTGATTGAGCCAATCTGTGAGCCAAATGGTAATCTGACACTGCCTCCTCAAGCTGGACTATAAAATCCCCCACATCTACTGCCAGCCAGTCTTCCCTCTTGGAAGTGATAGGTGACAATGTGCTAGCAGCCCTCACTCTCAGCACCTCCTCCGCCTCGGCGTCCACTCTGGCGGCACTGAGGAGCCCTTCAGCCCGCCACGGCACTGTGGGAGCCCCTCTCTGGGCTGGCTGAAGCTGGAGCCCCCTCCCTCTGCTTGCTGGGAAGGGTGGAGAGAGAGGATCCTGCCCGAACCAGGGTTGCGAGTGGGGCTTGCGGGCCAATGTGAGTTCCGGGGGGCGCAGGCACAGTGGGCTCCACACACGAGAGGCTGGCGGGTGCCGCCTGCCCAGAGTAAAGAGGGGCTTAGCACCCGGGCCAGCAGCTGCGGAGGTTTTGCCGGGTCCCCCAGCAGTGCCAGCTCGCCAGCGCTGCACTCAAATTCTTGCTCCCGGGCGACAGAGCGAGACTCCGCCTCAAAAAAAAAAAAAAAAAAAAAAAAAAAAAAAAAAAAAAAAAAAAAAATTCTTGCTGGGTTTAGCTGCCTCCCCAAGTGACGGGGCTCCGGACCTGCAGCCTGTCACGTCTGAGCTCCCCCCCTGGAGTGGATCACTCCCCCGTGGCCCGATCACACTGCTGCACTCTAGCCTGGTCAACAGAGCAAGATCTTATCTCCAAAAAATAAAAATAATAAAAAATAAATTAAAAATAGTGAAACTATAATTTACAAAACATAATTTATATAACATCACAGAGTATAATATATTTTGGGAACAACCCAGGTTTTCTCGTAAGGGACTTGATCTTTCTTTTGTATCATGCTTTTTTTTTGAGATGGAGTCCCGCTCTGTCGCCCAGGCTCTGTGCAGTGGCACCATCTTGCCTCACTGCAAGCTCCACCTCCTGGGTTCACGCCATTCTCCTGCTTCAGCCTCCCGAGTAGCTCGAACTACAGGGGCCCACCAACACGCCCATTTAATTTTTTTTGTATTTTTAGTAGAGACGGGGTTTCACCGTGTTAGCCAGGATGATCTCAATCTCCTGACCTGGTGATCTGCCCACCTCAGCCTCCCAAAGTGCTGGGATTACAGGCGTGAGCCACTGTACCCAGACTGTGTCATGTATTTTAATGGAAAAGTGAGAAGATACAATTCGACAGTCACAGAAACTTGGAAGTGAAGGGAATAATTGAGGCACTAGTTTACCTTCTCCACTAAGGCAGAGATCTATTCTATTTAGCAGTTTATTTGCTGACTTAGATTGAGCACTTCTCCCAATATTAAAGTTTGACTTAGGCAATTAGTATGACCCAGTGAATAGATTTAGGATTCTATCAGTCATGATGAAATGAGAATGCTAATGGAAATACACGCATGCACACACACACACGTATCTTAGTTTGGATGCATTCAATCATACTTTTCACAGATAACCACGAACAAAAGAAAGATGGTGAGATAGCCGAAAAATATTAAGACCTGAAGGCATCTATAAATAAAACAAACACAGACTGTTTGTATCTTGCTCACAGAAAAATTCTGATCTCACTCAGTAGTTTTTTTTCCCTAATACCCAATGTGAATTGTTCTTTATCAAACAGAATATTAAAATTACTTCTCACTGTCTTAGATTTAGGTGAGGAATGAAGCCAATAGATGTTACATTTCAAATTTAGACTGTGATACTGGCAGCAAATCTTCTTCATGTAGTCAGTGAGAAACTAGCACAACAGGAGGACCTGCCCCTTCCTAAACCTTCCATAGCAATCCTTAAGCGATTAAATAACAACACAGCAAGAGATCGGGGGCTTTCGTCTTGAGTACCACCCACAGTGTATTCAGTTATGCCTGACCCAATGTTCTCCCCATGAGCTGGCAGGAGAAACTCACGTTATACCTGTGCTCTCAGTTCTGTTTCTGAAGCAGCACCGTGTAGTATTTACAGTCTTTTCCTCACTGCTTAATCACTCACTATAGATCACAATGCAGAATATCCAAAAGAGATGTCTTGGTTTTATCCAAAATATAGGAGGCATAAGAAAAAGGCTAGAACAAATGCAATCAGAAGAGACAAAGCAATCAAGACAACTAGATCATGTTAGAACTGTATGAGAAGGAATTAAAGCTATCTATGATTGATATATGAAGCTTTCAAAAGAAATATTAGACAACATGTATTATCAGATGAGTAATTTCAGAGAAGAGATGAAATCTATCCAAAAACATTAAAAATATGAGAAATAAAAAACAATGAGAGTGATGAAGAATTGTTGGTTTTTTTCCATGAGTTTATCAGGAGATTGATCTGAATTAGAAAAGAATTAGTGAGCTTGAAGATGGGACAATAGAAGCTACACAAATCAAAACACAAAGAGATAAAATGCTTAAAACACTATAACAGAGCATCCAAGTATGGTGAGAAAATGTTAAATGTTCAGATATATTTGAAATTGGAACCATGAGGTGTAGCAAAAAAGAGAAAAGAAGAAATGTTTGAAGAACAACATCCAAAGATTTGTCAAAATTAATTACAGACAATAAAACAGAAATCCAAGAAGCTTAGAGAACATCAAATAAAATAAAAACAAAAAACAAGCAAATAATCGATTTGGAAAAAAATACAACTAGCTGTATAAAAAATGTAAACTGCTAAAAGCAACAAAGAGAAAATTCTGAGGGCGAACAGAGAAAAAAATACATATTGTCCATGAAAAAAAGAATGCTAACAATTACAGCCAATTTTTTTTTAGAAACCATATAAGAAAGAAGACGATGGAGGTACCTGTTTAAACTCTTAAGTAAGAACAAAAAATAGAAAGCAATTAAATAACAAAAACTCTTTTCAATCCAAAGTGGTACAGTTAGCGAAAACATTCTTCAAAAATTAAAGAGAAATAAAGTAATTATTAACTGACCTAAACTACTCTTCAATCAATGGTAAAGGACAAAGGATATAACGCCCATCAGGACTGTGGATCTGCACTAAAAATCAAAGAGAGTTAGAGAACGAATTGATCAATAAAAAATAAAATTCATTTTCTTTTAATTTTTGATTAATAGATGAGTGACTTTCAAAAGCAAAAATAGCAAGAAGGTATTGTGTGCTTACAACATATAAAAGTTAAAAAATGACAACTATTACACAGAGGCAAAGAGGGAATAATTATGAATGTAATATTGTAAAGCCCTTAGATTACATATAAAGCACTATAATTTTATCTTAATATAGATCAATTGTGAAAAATATGTATAAATAATAACTACAAAGCAGACATAGAATCAAAAAATATTCAACTCAACATAAAGCAAAAAGAAAGGAAGATAAACAAATAATTAAAAAAAAAATTGCACGCAACTGGCCAGGTGCGGTGGCTCACGCTGTAATCTCAGCACTTTGGGAGGCTGAGGCAGGTGGATCACGGTGTCCGGAGTTTGAGACCAGCCTGACCAACATAGTGAAAACCCCATCTCTACTAAAAGTACAGAAATTAGCCAGATGTGGTGGTGCATGCCTGTCATCCCAGCTACTCAAGAGGCTGAGGCAGGAGAAGCGCTTGAACCTGGGAGGTGGAGGTTGCAGTGAGCTGAGATCACGCCACTGCACTGCAGCCTGAGTCACAGAAAGAGACTCCATCCCGCCCCCCCCCAAAAAAAAGACACACTACTTGGATGAATTTCAAAGCTATGCTTACAATTTGCGTATCCTATAATTCCATTAATATTCTCATAAAGACAAACAATAGTGATGAAGCACAGATCAGTCATTGCCAGGTGTTAGGGAAAGAGAGAGGATGACTATAAAATGATGTAAGATATGAATTTTTTAGAGAGATTTACCTGCTTTTCATTCTAATTGTGTTGGTAATTACATAAATCTATATTTATGTAAATATTTATAAATTATGTAAACATTTATAAAAGTAAACATCCTAAAAAGTAAAGCTTTTGGTATGATAATTTAGAAAATACAATTTAAATATAAAAAAGATACAATAAGCATATAACAGAGTTGAGCATGTGTTATCAGAATACATCCTAGGGCCATAATTTCATACAAGTATAGAAATTGATGGTGGTGTTACTTATAAAGTGAAGTGCAGCAAAGTTTCCCAATTGGGTGGTTGGTCATGAGTAAGAAAATAAAGAAAAATACTCTTGATTTAAAGAAGGTCATGCATATGTGAAGACAGGAAGTAAAGAGCCTGGGCCATTCATGGATTTGTAAGTAGTTCTATATGGAAGGATAGTAAAGTGAAAGGGAGGAGAGCAGCAAGTGGAAGTGTACAGAGTTCAGCTCAGGGAGAACATAAAACTTATCCAAAAGATCCTATTTTATCCTGAAAGCAATGGGGAAAACCTGAAAGATTGGAGAGCTGGAAAGGAACATGAAGAGTTTAATATTTCAAATGACCAATTTGGTAAGAAATAAGTGCTTTGCAGCCTACAGGGGTGATATGGTTTGGCTCTGTGTCCCCACCCAAATCTCACGTTGCATTATAATTCCCATTGTTGGAGGTGGGGCCTGGTGGGAGATGACTGGATCATGAGGGTGGTTTCTAATGATATAGCACCATCCCCATAGTGTTGTCTCATGATTGAGTTCTCATGGGATCGGTTGTTTAAAAGTGTGTAGCATCTTCCCTCGTGCTCTCTCTTTCTCCTGCTCCAGCCACGTAGGATGTGTTGGCTTCCCCTTCACCTTCTGCCATGATTGTAAGTTTCCAGAGGCCTGCCCAGTCATGTTTCCTGTTCAGCCTGTGGAACAAACTAATACAAGGGGGAAGGTGGTCCAGTCTGTAAAGTAGCATGAGAGATTTTTTTGTGGTCATGGGAGAATTGTATATCTTGAGTAGGATGGTAGTTAAATGAATGCCTATGTGTGTCAAAACTCAAACAGTATACTTAAAAATGGGTGCGGTTTATTGCATGTCCAATGTACCTCAATAAAGTTGATTAAAGAATACTATAGGGCAATTAAAAAGAACAAGGTTCTCATATATGTCACTACAGGGGTGGACCTTATAAATGTATCGAATTTTTAAAAGGTTATCTATTTACAGCATGTTGAAAAAGTTAACCCCTGTTATATAAGTCAAAATAAGATTTTTTTTTTTTGAGAAATCATGATCAAAAGGGTCACAAAGGAGGTTCAAGTGTGTTAGTGATCTGGAGATATACTTATAATTTGTATGTTGTATATAAATCTGTTATACATAAGTTTTCAACTACAAAATAAAAACCAAAAAGGATGGTTGGAGAACTCTAGTTGGTATATACAATACATGAAGAAGGAATTTAACTATATTACAGATAGATGACATAAGCTCACTGAAGGGGAAGGAAAGGAAAGGAACTCATCTAAATACCTTGGTAAAACAGTATTTTGACTAAATAGCGTTAGACTAGAAAAATTGTACACAAAAAATTTTCTCTTATGTCTAGATTTATTTTTCACAGGGGTACAGTTTAGCAGTTCTGACTATATTTATGCAAGGTTTGAACAGGTAAATATATTATAGATAATGAGAACCAGTTTTGCCCTTGTAGGAGCAGTTAACAAAAAAATAAGCAAATAGAAAAAGCAACAATGAATTCTGAGGTGGTTTGTCAGAGTGGGAGATATCAGAATAAACTCATGCTTCTTTTAAAAGATAGATGATAGATTAGATAGATAGATAGATAGATAGATAGATAGATAGATAATAGTCAGATAAAGTAAACAAAGATTGTGTGTACACATAGGTTAGTACAAATACACACATTCCCTACCATGTTGGCTGAGAGGGTTTAAATTAGTGAAACCTCAGGAGAAATGAACACATTTGTTTTCTGAAGGCCATTTTCCAGGACCTTTCTACTTGATTTTTGCAGCTTTTGTTTCTGTCTTGGCAATAAGGGTTTTACCAGTGTTAATAGTTAGAAGCACAGGTATGAGGCTCTAGATGTGACACAACATTGTCTCTTAGAGATTTGGTTCTATTTAGATCCATGGCCTCATCACCCTGCTTATCTCACCTCTGAAATTATTACTTGGAGCAAGTGCAGTTCAGTGTTGGAGTGCCTCCAAATGACCAATGCTTCAAGCCTCAACCACATATTTGCCCTTCTTCAATTATGGATTTTTAAATTAAAGGTGTATAATAGCAATACAGCCTTTGTGCAGTTGTCTTGAACCTGAGAAATGTAGTATATATAATGACAAGATTTATTGCCTAAGTAAACAGGCAAAAAAGTCTATAATGAACTGCAGTAATCCAGCCAAGATGTAATGGGGACATGAATTAGTGTCTCATTCTCCTCTTGAAGACAGCAGTGGTTTTGTACTTCAGAAAAGAAGACAGTGAGAATTACTATTGTTATTTAAAATGGAGTTATGATGAGCATTAGAGTTAGAATTTGACGTTGAAAATTATTCTGAATTTTTAATGAAAATTTCTGTTAAGCATTTATTTCAAGTTTATGAAGTAACTGAAAATACGTTTAGTGTATTAAAGTTAGAAGAGAGGCAAAAGAGAAAAAAACCTTTCCCACTTTCAATGTCATTTTCTAACAATTTAACTGCAAGACATTCAGACACTCAAGACTGAGTGTCAATTGACTGGAAAGAGCTTCCTTTTGGTCAGGGAAAAATAATTCATATATCAATGTTATCTTAAGTGATTCCTTTGAGTGATGATATGTAACCACCTGGGAACAAAGAAGTGAACCCTATCGGACTATGCAGCACATTTATAACTAGTTTGGGAGAGCTGAGCCATGATTCCAAGTGGTGTGCCCTGCATAAAATAAGTCCTGAAATTTTCTCTTCTTTTCTTTTTCTTTTTTTGTTTTGAGACAGAGTCTCGCTCTGTCGCCCAGGCTGGAGTGCAGTGGCACGACCTCGACTCACTGCAAGCTCCGCTCCCGGGTTCACGCCATTCTCCTGCCTCAGCCTCCCGAGTAGCTGGGACTACAGGCGCCTGTCACCACGCCCGGCTAATTTTGTTTTCGCATTTTTAGTAGAGACGAGGTTTCACCGTGTTAGCCAGGATGGTCTCGATCTCCTGACGTCGTGATCCGCCCGCCTCGGCCTCCTAAAGTACCGAGATTACAGGCGCAAGCCACCGCGCCCAGCTGAAACCGTTTTTTGAAAGTGTCCTAATAAAGTAGTGTAAAGTTCTAGGTATTTTAATAGTCCATAAGAACCAGATTGACAGGAATTTGTAACCTTTTCTTATAACGCCATTCTCTTCTGGATTTGTAAGTTTCCGTCAGGTACCAAGCAGCTAGCTCTCCTTCTGTGCCCTTTTCTGGGTTCTCAGCCACAGGATCTCCTGTGTCAGCAGCAGGGAGCAGAGAATGGCTGACAGCATTGACGGGGAATAGTCAGAGTGTCTGGGTGGGAGCTAGGGCAGCAGATACTCTGGAATAGTTATTTCCTAAAGCTTCACGTTCCACTCAGAGGCAAGCTATGTGTAGTGTAATCCATGAGTGTAAGCAGAAGAAAATTTCTCCATCTACTTGCCACTTACGGAAAATTTCAATTTCACTTGTTTTTCACTAGCCTAATCTCTGTCCTCAGGTCAATTTTCTGAAGAGCAGATTACATTAGGCTAGTGGAAAACAAAGTGAAATTGAAATTTGCATTGACTCTTTCTTTTCTTGGTTTCCACAGGTTTGCATGAAGGGGATGTGATCAAGGGCAGAGCTGAAATAGTTAAAATAGTCAAGACTGTCCAAAAATTTCAGTTACTCATATAATTTTCTTGTTCCTTGATTGTGTGTTGTTAGGATTTTTTTTCATTAAAAAATAGAATCCTTATTGCATACAAAAAAAAAAAAATGGTATGACTTCTGTGTTTGAATACTGGCTCCTCCCCTTACTAATTGTGTGACTTTGAAAAATTGCATCTCAATTCTCTCATCTTAAATCAGAGAATAAAAATAATATCTATCTCAAAGAGCTGTATGGGAGGATTAAGTGGGTTTTATATGTGTAAAGGTCTTCTAAGAGTGCTTGGCACACAGAAACAGTAAATAGTATCTATTTTCAAACAATCATAGTTTTTGCATTTGAGTTATTTTCTTTGCAAATAACATAAAACACAATCAAAGGTGACTTCTAGAAAGGAAAAAAAGTCACTGAATCACAGAACAGTACGGGAGCATGTATGCATTCAGTCACAGCTTGAGGTAGGATTTCAAATCATTTCAGCAAAATCTGGTTTTTGTCTTTCATGTCTTGGGCCTACAAACTCTGCAAATATTTCACTCTCATACATGTGTTGAATTTAGTCACAGAATGGCTGTTAGTTCTCAGGGGTACATGCTTTCCAGTTGATATCAAGTAGAAAAAAAGCAAGAGACTCTGTCCCAGCATTTTCAGCTAAAGTTTTATTGCAGGCCAGTTCTTGAACAAATATTTGAAGTTGAGGAAATGCAACACTGATTGGCTTGTATCTAATTCATTTCATTTGTCTCTGGGTAGAGTCAGGGCCTCTGTAAACATATGAACAGATGTGGACTCAGGGTAAGGAACAGAATAGTTCCAGAAAGAGATTGAGGAACCATTACCCAGAAGAGGATGTGTCTGCTAGTTGGCAGAAACAGATGACATCCATAACAACTGAGAAATAAGAACATAGCAAGAAGGAAATAAGATGATAATCTCAACATATGCATGAGATTCATTGGAATGAGACAGTAGAAATTTAGAACAGTATAGAAATGATGATGGAAAAATAGGATAAAAATAATAGTGAATACTATGCTTTCATATTCAAGAATGTTTTCCAGTTTTTTTTAAAAATCACACGTGCAATCTTATTTTTTCTGTGCAACATCCTGTGAGATGTCCATGCCATCATATTTACCATTGTACTTTGAAGGAAACTAAGGCTCAATTGTATTAAACAATGTTTCCTAAGGCTATACCAGTGACTGAGAAGAACTAAGATTGGGACCCAGATCAATTAACTTTTAGTCTCATACCACTTTCATTATATCTCTCTATTTTATTAGAGCAGTTTAACCAGTGGTTCATACTCTGAGATGTCAGAAGGAAGGTTTACCTATATTAAGTATTGACACCTTAGCAAGATATATGAGGTGGGTAGCAATTGGTAAGCACTGCCTGTTTGATGCTTTAGAATTCTGCTGTAGGATACAGCTACAAAAATCATGTCACTCTCTCTAGAGTGGGCAAAAAAAATCTTGGTTAATGGAAAAAATGATTAGAGTTAGAAAGCTGCTCACCAGCTCTAATGGTCTCAATTTTGTTCACAAAATAACTTATAAACCATTCATACTATTCTACCAGTACCTCTTTCTCTTGATTTATAATCTCTTTTTTATGGTTTCAGAATGGAATCAATGGTCTGGAAGAGCACAGAAGGGTAATGTTTCCCAGAAGAGATGATGTTAGAAAAAAAATGTGCTACCCCTGCAGCTTTTGATGCACTTTCTCATTGGTCTACAGGTTGTTTTCTTTCTTGACTGTGATCTAGAAATGTACAATCAAAGGATCTCAGGGAGTGGCATGAGTGAGAGACGGTGGACACGAATCTGTGACAGAGAGAGGAGCTACCAGGACCTATGAAGACTGGTCATCTGGGTTTCGCATTTCTCTGTGAATGAACAGTTTTGAAAGACTATGGCTCGTGTATCTGTTCTCCTTTAAAAGTACTGCCTTCCTAAGGGAAACATCCTCAGTGTATTCATTTTGTTTCAGTTCTTTGTCTGGAGCTGTTGCTCCAACTGCTTTAATGAGAGACAATTTTTTTTCTATCACCCACAGTGTCTTTTCCAGGCCTCTTTTGAATTAATAAAATGCATTTTCAAAGTGTTTTGTTGGACTTAGAAGTGCTCTTATTATACTCCACAAAGTAAAACTAACCATAACCTCATGAACCATTTAATAATCTAGTATGCAATTATTCCAAAGAGCTATTTATTCATTCATTAAGCCAATTATTAAGCCTTGAGATACATAATTACCTGGAATTTAAGAGACTATATTCTCATTGCTCCTACCAAAAACTATCACCTCAAATTTCACTTGCAAGTTACTGTCTTCCTTGCTCAAGACAGTTATTTGTGATAACAAAGAAGTTTATCACTTTCTATGTAAAAGAGTCTAACTGCTTGTCAAAATCCATAGTATGTTTGTCACTCCTGCCATGGGACACAGCAACGGAAAGTAATAATAACTGCTGTTTTAAATATGTGATTTATATCAGCTTTTGCCTTAGGATAATTTAAATAAATTATGCTAAAATAGCAAATTTTCTCTTTGACTTTTGTCTGGTTGTTATAAAAAAGTTAAAACGATAAATTAATTATCATCTACCAAACTCTTATGTTAGGATTACATTCTAAGGATTGAGAATTTATATCATTTGGTGAATTCTAAATGCAAAGATAAAGCTCATGCATATGTTGTGATTTCAGATACTGAAATATAATGATCAGACTTTTGATTGTGGTGTTAAATTATGTTTAATTTTTAAAAACTGAAGAGAAGACCTCCTAAACTTTTAGATAGCAGTGTCCTGAATGCCACAGAAACCTGTATGATGGCCAAGGTGGGAAGCATACTCTCTAATGACTGAAACTAATCCCTGCATGTTCAAGAAATGACTACCAAATGTAGTCAGAAGCATCTATTGTATTGTTGCAGGAAGAAAAAACAAATTCACACTTGACCAACCAAAGGTGCAACGAGAACCGTAAATCAATGTGAGTCTGGTCTCTGTTCTTCCAGCATTTGAGCACAGCTCTCTGGCAATTCTTATGGTTTATGGAAGCTATCTTTTGGTCCTACCTGTTCATGTAGGAAACAGAATTTCATTAAGTGCACAAGGATGCGGGCATCTCTTTCTTTACCTCTCCCCCTGCAATCCCCTCCATGGTAGCGAAAATCATAGAATATTAAAACTGGCTGCCTTCTAGTTCAGAAGCTTTTACTCACCTGAGACTGTGTGCAAAATGATTGTGCATTTGTGATTATTACTTTTTTTTTTCCCCCAGTGGAGAGGATCCACAGATTTCACTTCATTCGAAAGATCTCTCCAAAAGTTCAGAATGACTGGTCTGATTCAGTGCTAATGAATCACAAAAGAAGAGAGGAACATAGATAGGTCTCAACAGAGACAGTTAGTACCCACAGCCTGTTTGAGGCAGAGGCACAACTGCAGCTCACGTCTTCCTCACTCTAATACTGTTAGATTAGTATTGTTGCTAATACTGTTGCTACTTCCACACGTCTTGGAGGACCCTGCCAGTGGCAGCCCAAACAAAAGAAGTGAAAGAGGAAGGAAGTGAAAGAGGAAGAAAGGGAGAAATGGAGGGAGAAGGGGCTGGAGAGAAGTATTGGAAGCACAATGCCTCCAAATGTACAGGCTTCAGAAGCTTGTATCTTCTATTGTTAGCATAATCTTTCATTATTTGCACATTCAGCATTCAGGGTTATTATTCAAATTAAAACTTCCCTTCCTTTACGGAGACAAAAATTAAGAATTGGTTTTTTTGAAGGTGGCTCTAGGCCCTCCCGAAAGCTAAAACAGATGCTAAAATTGTAACTCTATTAAATGGAAAAGCTACTGATAAAAATATTAATTAGCATATAGTGGTCAGCTACAAAGAAATATATTTTTTAAGTTCAACTTTTAGTTTCCCTCTATCAAATTTCAAAACTCATCACTTTCAAATGCAAGATAATATATCAAATAACATAAATACAATATACGCATACTTTGGAAAATGAACTCACATGTGTAAACATGTATATTAACACATATGTAGACAGGCATATTTGTCTTAGGAATTGATTAATGCATGCATACTAAATTCTGGTCATAACAGCATATGATTTATGTGTTATATGTAAGTAAATTGTCATTTACTCAGAAGGTGGTTAACCCTACCACCTTCTCCTCTCAATTTTTGAATCTTTTTTTCTAGAGAAGTGAATTTCAAAGCTTAGACTCAGAATTTATATTAGAATCAAGTGAAACTAATGTGGTTTTTCTGCAAGTACTGGTTTTTCTACAATTATTGAATCAGTAATTGTAGAAATTTTTCTGAAATTACTGAATCAGTATCTCAGGGAGTAGTCCCAGAAATCGGAATTTTGGAAGAAACTCCACAAATAGTCCTGTTGCATACCAATGTTTGACACCCACCCCATCCCTTCAGCAGCTTTCATATGCCGTATCCCTGTAGGGCACTGTCACCATTGAGGAAGAGGTTACAATCTGATTTGTCATAATTATTGAAACTCAGGTTCATATTATGCTAATGAAAAAGAAATTAAAATATGTAACTTAACAAAAGAGAAAATTAATGCAATACTGACTCTTCTTTAAAAAAACACAATGCTACAAAACACAAAAACAAAACTCCCTGAAATTGGGCCTATTTCTTATCCATTTTGTAACAAAGACATGATGTTTTTGTTTTGTTGTTTTTAAATAGCTTTATTGAGGTATAGCTGATATTCAAAAAATAAACATTTTAATGCATACAATTTGATGAATGTAGACATAGCCATACACCCAATAAACCATCATCATAATGAAAGTAATAGACATATCCATCACCTCTAAAGGTCTCCTTATGCCTTTATTAAACTGTTTTTGTTGTTGTAAGAACACTTAGCAAGGTTTATACAATTTGGGGAAAGAGACAAATATTGTTACCTGTCCCTATTTCACTTAGCATTTGTAAAGGTAAGTTTCATTTTGTTTACTTTTTCCATCAATAAAAATATCATTACTAGAAAAGATTTATAAGGTCATCCCAGTAGGTTTATTCACTTGAAAAACAACTTAGCTGTTTTAAACAACTTATAGAGGTGGTCAATCTCTGTCCTTTAAATCTCTTAAATTATAATTACAGGAAAGAATATAGCAGGAAGTAATATTACTTAAGTGATTCCATTTATCAACCATGTAAGAAATTGGTATTTGACTACTCTCTGACTGGATTCATGCAGCAAGCAATGTTATGTAAAATCATGATTTACATCTATCTATCTAAATCAATCAATCAATCTATCTATCTATCTATCTATCTCTCTATCTACCTACCTACCTATCTAGTGTGTGTGTGTTGTGTATAAGCAACTACTTGCAAAATCCAAAAGTCAGTTTTCAGTCTTCTTACTCAGCTTTCCCATATCATTTTACAGAACTAGCTACTGTTTTATGTCTGAAATATTTGTTTCAGAATTTTTGAAACTACATTCATCTGGTTCTCCTCCCACTCCACTGACTATTCTGTCTTAGTCAGTTTTACTTGTGCCACTTTCTCATTGTGACCTCGAAATGCTCTTATCTGTATACATTCCTTAGATGAACTGATCCAATCCATATCATTTAACTGCCAAAACATGCTTCTCACATACGAATTTCTACTGCTGATTGTGAGCTCTCCCCCTGCACTCTATACTCATATATCCAATTGCCTACTTACCATTTTTTCTTGGCTGACTGTTCAAGCATCTCAAACTTCATTGCAAATAAACAAATCAACAGAAAGACACTACCTCCAAATACACTTTCTCTTCTCTACACTTTTCCACTGCAAGTGGTTGCTCAGGCCCAAAACGTAGTGTCTTCCTCAATTCTTCTCTTTCTTCACACTACTCTTCCCATGGCCTTTTCCATCAGCAAATGTTTTTGATACTGGCTTCTGAATGTTTACTATATTCACCAGTTTTTTCAATTTCCAGCACTTTCACCTCTGACTAAATCACCATTATTGTTCAGAGACTACTGAGATAGCCTTTTCTTTGTTTTCTGAGTCTACTGTCGCACCTGTGTGTTCCACTCGCCACATAACAGCCAGGGCAATTTTATTTTACTTAAGATCGTGCTATTTCCATGCTTAAAATTACTCTATGGTTTCCAACTATGTGTAGAACAAATCCAAACTTCTTGCCATGATATTCATGGTCGTATAGGATCTCACCCTTGCTTACTTCTCCAATATCATTTCCTAATACTTTGCCTCCCATTGGCAATGCTGTAGCTCAAAGACGAACACTCTTTCCTACTCTGATAACTGTGAGTCTCATCACAATTTGCACCACTTGGTCCCTCTGG
Source organism: Rhinopithecus roxellana (assembly GCF_007565055.1). Lineage (NCBI taxonomy): Eukaryota > Metazoa > Chordata > Mammalia > Primates > Cercopithecidae > Rhinopithecus > Rhinopithecus roxellana. The sequence goes on along the minus strand of NC_044569.1, from coordinate 68,477,741 downwards.
AATTATACTTCTTGGATCCCTTCCCATTGTTAAATATTAACATAAATGGCATCAGCGCTGATTGTAGAGCAAATCATCCATTACTATCTCATACCACTTGATATTCTATTTGACTATTATTTTATGACTTAATTGCTCTTTAAACTCATAGTATTTATTATTGTTCAATTCCTCACAAACCCCTATTATAATGGTTCTTGCTATGGAGGCAGAATTTTCTTTTATTCAACATTGACTCCCATTATTTAGATTAGTGCTTATATATGATAGATACTCAATGAATAATTATTGAGTGACTATATGTATAATTGTCCCTCACTCACTATGAAAAGAATTTTCATAGTAAACCCACTATAACAAAATTTGGCTTAATCTAAACTCTGAATTAAGCATAAAAATGTAGATATAATCATCTTCTGATTTAAACCAAACATCTAAATGTTAGGGAAAAAGTCATAAAAGGCAACACATATCTCTATAGTAATTTAATAAAATGTTTAAAAATAAATCTAATTCCATGAAACCTTTTCAAAATAATGACACTGAGGCCTTGTGAAATTTATAGTGATAAGACCTTTTGTTTTGACCTTGACTCATCTATTTAAGGTAAGCAAAAGTATTGGGAAATTTTGAAATGTGTTTTGATAGTCAGAAGTAAAATGTGTATTTTCACCCTTACTGATAATTTTGTTTAAGGTGTTACTATAGAAAGATGGTTCTACAGAGTATTTTAACTGTTGTTTAAAGTCCCATAACTGTTGTATCAGGTTATTTTTATCTTTTCATCTGAACAATACTCAGGTGCCCCAGCAGCAACAAGAAAGGACCTGACGAGAGCATCGCTGTGGCAAGTCTGCACCCCAAACTGTTGTGGCATTGATACCAGGTATATTAGTTCATTCTCAAGCTGCTGTGAATAAATTCCTGAGACTGGGTAATTTATAAAGAAAAGGGGTTTAGTTGACACACAGTTCGGCATGGCTGGGAAAGCCTCAGGAAACTTAAAATCATGGCGAAGGCACCTCTTCACAGGGTTGCAGGAGAGAGAATGACTGCCAGCAGGAGAAATGCCAGATGCTTTAAAAAAACCATCAGATCTCATGAGACCCACTCATTATCATGAGCACAGCATGGGGGAAACCACCCTCATGATTCAATTACCTCCACATGATCCCGCCCTTGACACATGAGGATTGTGGGGATTACAATTCAAGGTGAGACTTGGGTGAGGACACAGAGCCAAACCATATCATCATGTTTACTCCAACCAAGTAGTGTTGCACACACCCATCTGGCAGGTAGTTAGGCAGATACTTGCAGAAGATACTCCATCCAGACAGTTACAGCACAGCTGTGATTGATTAGAACTAGCTCTAGATATATCACTTTTTAAAGTGCGTTTATTTTCATGGGAAAGCAAATAATTCCAACAAATAAAAATTGCTCATTTCAGCCAGGTGTGGTGGCTCACGCCTGTAATCCCAGCACTTTAGAAGGCCGAGGCAGGGGGATCATCTGAGGTCAGGAGTTCAAGATCAGCCTGACCAACATGGTGAAACCCCGTCTCGACTAAAAATACAAAACATTAGCCAGGCATGGTAGCAGGTGCCTGTAATTCCAGCTACTCAGGAGGCTGAGGCAGGAGAATTGCTTGGACCCAGGAGATGGAGGTGGCAGTGAGCCAAGATTGTACCATTGCACTCCAGCCTGGGTGACAAGAGCAAAAATCTCCATCAAAAAAAAAAAAAAAAAAAAAAAAAAAAACCTCATTTCACCTACTTAGCCAGACTTACTCAAACATAATCTTAAAAATAGTGAAAAAAAATTGTTTTTGTCTTCTAAAAAAACACTTCCAAAATTTTTGCTGTAAGAAGTTAAGGTTACAAGGTCACTCAAGGTCTCATTCTGAGAGGATATTAAAAAAAAAAAAAAAAAAGGTGGGGGGAGGACTTTGTAAATCATGTAGGTTACAGAACTGAAAAGAGAATCCTTTGAAGAATAGGTCATTGGTTTTGATATTAGGGAATAAGGTATCAGATGCACTTTGAGGAACTGTAACCTAACCAAGCAGCTAACACATAGTGGTTTCCATTAAAAAATTGCCATTTATCTTATCGTGGTGAGTTTATCTTACCATGAGCTGTCATTGAAAGGATAGAGAAATACTATGACTTACTACAGCACAGTAGATATCAAAAAAAGACAGATGGCAACTTTTTAATGACAGACACTGTTCTCCAGGCCTTATTCACATCTCCAAATTCAGGAGCAGCCACCATCAACATCAGCCTTTGGGACTGGGCTGAATGGAGACACTGATAGAGTGAAATCTGTATTAGTATTATAATCTGGAAGTCTTGGGGAAATTTTCATTTCTTTTGGAATTACTTCTGCTTTCATTGAAAAAAAATTAGCATGATGATGAGAGACAAATTTGTATGTTAATATTTTCATTTTAACATTTTTAACAATGTATATTTTAATAACATTTGTGAATTTTAAAAATACGACTTCACAGTTAAAAGCCTACAGTTTTGAGCCACATACACTTGGAATCAATCTACTTTTTTTCTTTTTCTCATTCTCCTCATTTATAATGTGGGAAAAAAGAAATGTTCCCATCTCACGGGGTTGTGTTAAGGACTCCAGAAGATAGGGAATAGAACAACAGCGCTGTTATTGTTTTTGCGGTTAGCATTAACTAATGACTTCCATTGTACTTACTGCCGTATTTAGTTAATCAAATATAAACGCTCTAAGAAAAGTGATTCTATTAGTGTCCCCCAAACAAACAGAGATACATTTCAAAAAATGTGATTCTTAAATCAGTCAGTTAAATGCCATACACCCGTAAATTCCAATTCTGCACTCAACGGCAGGCATTTTTTAGTTCTTTTGTACACTCAAGTCCTGATTGACCATTTAGAGAGAAATTTCCTTACTTCCATAGTCTTTCCGTTTGGGATAGCTCAGGGTCATGTCTCTTTTTCTTGACCACTGAGAGCACTCGTTATTCACGCACTTTTTGGTCCTTCTTTATACATTGCATTCTATTGCTCCGTATCTGAGTCTTTCTCTCCCAACTAGATATAGATTATTTGAAAGTGAATATACATGACATTTTTCATAGGCTTTCATAGGCTTTAATATTTTAACTTAAAATAATATACATTAATTTACATAAACTAAATTTATAATGCTATCATTATATGTGGCTTCCTTCCACTCCTCAATCGAACAGTGCGATGAAGAAACAAAATATTATGCTCAAAAATTGCCAATCCTGTATTTTAGAAGATGACTTCCCCAGAAAAACCACGTATCCTTTCAGGGCCTTGGTTTCATCATCTGTTGAATAACAAAATTGAACACGTTACCTTAAGATCTGTTCCAGATTGAATATTATTGAATATCATTTAATTAAATATGGCAATATTTGGAATATGCTCACTAATTTCAACATGCATTTCAAAAAAGTGGACCAGCATATGTTCTAACCACATGTAATGGCATTAGCCATAGTCTTAACAATTTGAAACAAAGGTAAAAAAACAGACTGCTTGACCACTAGTCGTTTTACTTTAAGACAGAATAATACTGAAAATATTTAAAACCTGAAAGTCATTTCCTGTTAGACTGCTTTTCATTTCCTTTAGTGTTTCACTCAGAGCGTTTTTCTTTCTTTCTCCATTTATCAGATGCTTAAAAACTCTGAAGAATGAAGTTAACTAATTGTCCATTAGATGCCGTGGATCTTTCGTCTATTTAAGGATGTCTCCTTGATGCAGTTCGTCTCATTAGACAGAGCTGTGAGCTTTGCTGTGCACTCACAGATGGGATCCTGGCTTCTGCAGCAATGGGCACTTAAGCTCCAGGAAGCCCTGTTTAGACAGGGATGTTTTAATAGAGCAGTCCACATCCAACCTCTCACTCTTGTCTAAGTACCTGCTGGTGATGATCACTTTGCTTCCTGCTGCTCTAAGTGGAGTCATTAAAAGAAATGCAAGTTTCAGCACGATTGGAAGAGGGTGGAAACTTCCTTCTTCATGAGAAGGTCAGCTCCATCAAGCGTTTTACCTGTCCACCTCCATTAATTTAATCGTTATGAGAAAATCAGATAACCTTATTGTTGAAGTGTCCTAAGAGATTAGTAAGTCTATTTTTCTTCCTAGCAGTTGAAAACAAAAATTTAGAAAGTTAATAGTCTTTCTTGCTTTTTAATTTTAAAATATAGTGGGGATATTATAGTACTCTTCAGAATATGTTTCAATGTTTGATATAATTAAATTTTGGAGATATATTTTTTTCTCCAACATCTCCTCAGCCCTCTATCCTGTGGTAATAGAGGGGACAGTGATAATTTTTTAAATTTGCTTGGGATTATCGTATAAGAAATGCAATGAAAGAGAAAGAAAAAATGGTAAATGAGTAATTTACACTATTTATGACGTTAGTTTTATATGCATGTTCTCAATTAATTGTACAGGTATTTTTCAAGTAGTTATGGACATGGAGCTATGCTACTTCCTGAGGGATGTCTGAAAGACTCACCTGCATGACATCTACTCTCATTCTTCAAATGAAATCCATTTGGATAAGAGGAGACAAATATATATAAAGAATATAAGGTATAATTCAATATAAAACAAGCAGAGCAAAACTATCAGCTAGCATACAGTCAGGTACTACGTTTAGTATCATCAGTTACAAAAATAAAGCCTGCAGCTTATATTTGCCATAGTCAAGAGATTCAAGATATTATGATTATTTAGGTTAATGTCTCATATAGATTTTGGATTTTAAATGATTTTTGAAAAAGCAGGAGAGAATTTTTGGTGGCAATTGCAATGAACAGAAGTTATGAATTTCTTTTTTTTATTATTATACTTTAAGTTCTAGGGTACATGTGCATAACGTGCAGGTTTGTTACATATGTATACTTTTGCCATGTTGGTGTGCTGCATCCATCAACTGGTCATCACCCATCAACTCATCATTTACATCAGGTATAACTCCCAGTGCAATCCCTCCCCACTCCACCCTCCCCATAATAGGCCCCGGAGTATGATAACTTCTTTAATTCAGGGATTGTAATGCAAATACTCATCTGGGAAGAGCTCTCCCTCTTTATCTGGCTCCTGAAGGACTTTATCACTCATTATCCACATGGTCTCTATGCCCATCTGTTTTATTTTTTTCTTATTTCAATTGTATATTTATAAAATTGCACCCTACACTTTCAATAGCCTCAGGGTACAAGCACCAATAAAATTTCCATTGATTAAAGTATTAAAATACATGAAAAGAAACAATAGCCAGCAGCAATAATGATTAAACACATAAGTATCAAACAAAGCAAAATTGTATTAAAAACAACAGTCCCCTCAAATCTATCCTTAAAATGGAGCAGACTTGCTTATACTGTAGGAAAAATTAGGTGAATTGTAACTATATACAACATCTCTGGCTGTAATATATAGTAAAACTCTCGTATTACTATTTGACTTAGTTTCTAAAGATTCTTGGTATAATTTCTTTCACCTTTATGTGCCTCTATCTCATTAGCTATCAAATAGGAAGGATACTGTTCATCATAGAAAAACACTGTCTCCTAGGAATATTGTAAGAAAGAATAAAATAAGAAATTTAAAACAACTTAAAAAGTGGATCAATACAAATATTAGTCATTCCTAATCTTTCCTATCATTCCAATATTTTTGGAATATCTAACCTTTGCCTGTGACCTTACTTTGATAATAGAGTCTGTATTTTCAGAGATGCACTCTGTGGTTGCAGATGTTAAATGTCGTACATATAGGAATACTTGTGGCTTTATCATTTTGTAAATTCTTATGGCTAATGATAACATCAGAGGTAAAAATGACTCTCCCTTCCCTGACACACTTCAAATGTTGCTTGGCACATTTATAAAGCTCTTATTGCAACAATAGAGACTGAATTGTACCAACTTTGCATTACAAATTCAACAGCCAGGAGCATGTGTCTACCTAGGCCTGTAAACACAATTCTAAAAATGAACCTATCTTCCAAGAAGAATACCGGTCTTATTTCCTTTCAAGCCTTAATTTCCAAACTCTAGGAGACTATTGTAGCTTTCAGAAATGCTTAGCGGGCACTCACGTGTGCAAACATACACACAGCATTTGCCATTCAGAATGTCCTGGAAAGAGTAAACATCATTGTTTTTTACCCTCATTGCAAAAGTGTACTGGAAAAATAATTCAACAAAAATCGGATCAAGTATGCATGCTATTTAGCAACAACAATAATGACAGCAAAGGAGGTTAATGATCTTTATGTTAACTTGTAATCAAAACACTGGAGTTCTCGTTCTTTGTTGGAAACTGGTGAGGTGGTTACCATGCCAGTGGCAATCATGAAACATTGCAAGAATAGGGTTTCATAAGAATGTCTTACACACTGAAGCTATTCTTCAGTATGTTGAAGGCACTACAAACTCAGATGCATCTCTACTGACACTTATGATGTATCTTCTGGTTAAAATTAATACATATTATATAATTCTAAGATTGTACTGAATCTGTTAGAAGCAAGATTATATATAGTAAATGTGTCTTTAGATGCTTGGCAGATTTTTCTTAAGCTCTGAGTTCTTATAGCAGGAACATAGGGATGCACTGCTGTAGAAGGAGAGAGGTCTAACATATAAGGTTAATGCCATATAGGTGAAGAAAGTGCTTTCATGTAAAGAGGATAAAGAAGTTCTATTGCACATACAACTATATCTTCATCTACGGTAATAACTGAAATCTTAATTTTTTGTGCTTGCATAAGTCTTTAGGTTATAGTTACTTTTACTACATTATGAACATACCATGATACATTTAATAGAGAGATATTTATTGAATGCCCGTTAATGGAAGTTATTATTTCAAAATAGAAGTCATAGCAGTAATTAAAAGATAAGACTCTCATCTGAGGAAGCAAAAAATGTACAGACACAAATATATATTACATTAGGTGATGGTAAGTGTTGGGAAGATAACTAAAGTGTTATAAGAGAATAGAAAGAAATGGAGATGGGAGAAAAATCATTTTAGGTAAATTGGTCAGAGATGACATTGTGTAGAGATCTGAGAAAGTGAATAGGTATTTGTGAGAAGACTGTTTTGTGGGAGAAAATACATTTTTCAGGACTCTACAAATATTCTTGGGACTTTTAAAATAGGAATAGCCAATCAAATTGAGGTGAGTGGAGAAAGTTTATGATTTCAATGCAAATTCCTACAGCCTCATATACATTATGAAGAATTTTCATCTCATTGTCTGATTTTAGTTTACAACACCCAAGTACATTACATAGCACGATATTGTGAATATTGTCCTACAATTTTCAGATAACAAAATCTGAGTTTCCAATATTTATTTTTATTTTCTAAGCTGCTGGTGTAAGGATGGTAAACCTTGAAGCTAAGTTTATTAACTTCACATTTAGAACTTCTTCCAGTACACCACACCTTTCCAGTTGGTCGATTACTTTCCACTCTAGAAGTCTACTTCTTTAAGGATTTGTTTTTAAACAGCGTATATAAAATCTTTGTATGTTCATACAAATTGTCACAGTAACATATAAATAAAGAAAAATGATATATATCAAAAGTAAGGCTTTTGTATAATAGAATATGGATAACAAAAGACTCAAAGAGAACATAGGCCTTTATGAAAAAAACATAAACTTTTTAGGGGAAATATACATTTGAATATTTATTGTTCATGTCAAATGCCATAAAACAAAGAGCCCCACGAAGGAAGCTTCAGGGGCAAGTAGGCAAAAGACCACTAGACAACTTGAAAGTAGTGCATTACAAGATGTTTAGGGTCTCTAATGAAAGCTTAGCTCAGAGAGACCAGTTGTAGCGATAAAACAGCTCTTAAATTCTGTACAGTGAGAGGCTCTGCATCCAGAAGATGTCCGGAAAAAGCAATGAAATAAAAAATACAATAAAAATACTATTACAAAATACAATACAAAAAAATACAATTAAGAATTCAGCAATGAAATGAAAAAACTCAGAAAAATGTAGATACAATAAAATACCCATTTTATTTGTTGTTAGGAAGAGCATCCATTAGTAGCCCAGGCACTCCATTAGTGCATCAACAGCGACAATAATATCTGTACTTCCTCATAATGGCCCGACTTGCCTACTTCTTGGCAAACTCAGCCAACTCATAGCAAAATGTAAAACTGACTATATTTGTCTAACTCAGCCTCAGCCTTATACACTTTAAGAACACATACATGTGTGTGTGCACATACACGCATTTGCCTCTATTTGTCTGTCTTCCATTTTCGATATGAAGTATTCTTTGCTATGTATTCACTTTCCTTAATCTTCCATCCTAATACCAGAATATGAGTAACAATGGCGATCGGGTTAAAAGATATACTTTCATATGCAAGATATATATTGTAAACAGTTTCACAAATGGGAAACTACTTTATACCCAAGTAAATTAAATTGGGATACTAGTGTGAAGATAAAGGTGTGTGTGTGTGTGTCTGTGTGTCTGAATGTTTCTGGAATCTCTTTAATAAATAACTTGTTTATAAAGCAATGACCTGTTGTTCTTCTGGAATGTATAGTTTTGTTCCTTTAGGCAATGCTGTGAAAGGAGGGGTGGGGGGAGGGGACTTTTCTGCCCGATGAAATACGCTGCACTGAACAAATCCAAGAAACTTTGGAGAGGATTATATATTCCTGACGGCCCAAATGTGATAAGTATATCAAGATTTAGTGTCCCTTTATTAGTTTCTCTTACAAGAGAATACCACAGCTGCCAAATCTGAATCATTACCCTCATTTTTCCTGATATAATCAGTATGAAAATGGTGACTACTTGGATATTGCCTCAATGTGAGCTTTTCTAACTGAATAAGGTAAGATCAACCTTATTGTATCACTCACTGATTAGAGTTCTGATTAATGCTGCTTCTTTTATTTTCATTCCCCAGGTTGAGATCATGCATATGCTCCTGAATTACTGGGCCCAGCACCTGTCTCAGAATCAGGCCTTTTCTTATATGTTTGCCAAGGGTTTGGGAAATGCATAGGCTTCTCAGAAAGTTTAATTACTGCCAGTGTCTTCTCTTTCATCCCTCATTTACTTCTCACAACTTTAACTAAAAATAAACAAATAAAAATGCCCTAAAACTGCGGAGTGTGTTTATTTCATTATGTTGAACAACATCCTGGTCCAAACATCACTGGGTCAGCAGCTCTAAATACAGACACTTTACATTTTCTATTCAAACACTTTTGAAGAAAGAAGACAGAAAAACACTGAAAATTCACTACCCCCCAAAATTCAACTGACAGAAAATCTTTTGCTCTTATCTGAAGAGATTTGGCATTAAGTATACAGACAATTGAGCTGGGTTGAGAAAATAATAGGTGGCTCTCTCGTTGTTCACTTTTCTGAAAGGAATAGTCTTGTCCCCTGAAAGTAAAACAGGGAAAAAATGTCTCCCCCAAAGCCTAGGAAGTATAACAGATAATAAAGCAGCTTCTTGTCCATTGCAAGAGGATTGCTTTTTTAAATGGATGATTACTGTACACTGCCAGAGACACAGTATCACTTTTGTCTAATGCTCATTATAATACTTTCTTTACCTGAAAAAGAGTAGTAAGTATAGTAGTAATTTCAGACTGAGTAATTGCAGAGAATATGCTGTGCAATGTATACTTTCTATAGAAAAGGCATTGAAAGTTGTTTTCTAAGTAAAGCATCTTATGACAGCAAATAATATAAATACAATTACAATTCAGAAAAAAAGAAAATTTTTTATTTTATATCAGAGGTTGACCAACTATGGCCTGAAGCCACTGCATATTTTTACAAATAAAGTTTTGTTGGAAAAAAGTCATAGTCATGCCTTTATGTATTGTTTATTACTGTGTTCCCACTACAACAGCTGAGTTGAGTAATTGAGACAGAGACCATCTGGCCCTCAAAACCTAAAATATTTACTGTATGGTCATCCATTTATAGAAAAATTTCGCCAGCTCTCCTCTTCCTTCTTATATAATTAAATTATGCAAAGATGATTCTAAATTCAGAATGTTTAGAGCTTAAGGCCTCTCTCCCCCAACCCCATTTCTTTCTTTTCTTTCTCTCTCTTTCTCCCTCCATCTCTCAGCACTGTATTTAGTATGTTAGATTCATTCCTAGGTAGACTTTTTCAAAAGGGTGACAAAGAAACTACCACTGGTAGTTTAATATTCTTACTATCGTGTTAACAATACTTCAGAAAGCAAAGCGTCATTTAAACATGTGAAGCAGAAGCCCATGGTGGCTTCTGGCCTGATATGGCTAATATTTCCGTCCTTGAACTATTTACAGAGCCCAGGGAAAGTGAGTAGTGAGATTTGGCAGGCCTGCATTACACACTGTCTCATTAGTGACATGTGCAGAGTAAGGCTAATTCAAACCTCATACATTGAACATGACTGCTATTGACTTATAGAAGAGTGGTAGACCAAGGAGAAGTGGGGCAGATACAAAACATGTCCACGTCAATGGTGATGGAGAAGAAAGAAAGAGTGCTGGTAACTCAGCATGCAGAGGTTTGTGGGTTTTGCTTGCTGTGAAAGGGTTAATCTGATTTCTCGTGTGTTTCAGTCCCTCAAACCTTTAGATCCTGTATTTGAATGACCATTTGGTACTATCAGTTGGACAACTGGCCCTCCTGCTATCACAATAAGAGAAGCTTTAAAACAGGATCAAAATGAAGAAATGTGAGACTTGCTCACCCATTCTAGATACTGACGGGCCTAAAGTCTATATTTTTGTACTGCGTTAATATAGTCATGCAAAAGAATAATTTTTGAGTCCAATTATGATGGAGTCATGTCCTGTTTTCAGGTGCTCATTATAACATGAGAAAACATGAAGAAACAACTTCTATGACTATAGACAAATTCCCAGCAAATTTGTAGTAGCTTCTAATTGTTGAAAGGCAATGAAGTCCCCTGTAAACTCTCTGTGAAAGAGAAACATAGGCATTCTGAAGTATCAAAGTAAGAGCATGCTATGATTCGAATGTGTCTTCTCCAAAATTCATGTTAAAACTTAATCCCCATTGTGGTGGTATTAGGAGGTGGGACCTTTTGGGAGGTGATTAAGATATGAAGGCTCTGCACTCGTGAATGGATTACCGCCTTACAAAAGGGCTGAAAGGAACTAGATTAGGCCCTTTTGCCCTTCTGTATTCCGCCACGTGAGGACTCAGTGTTTCTCCCCTCCAGAGGATGCAGCAACAACTCACCATCTTGCAAACAGAAAACAAGGCCCTCAGCAGACATGGAATCTGTCTGCACGTTGATTTTGAACTCCTCTGTCTCCAGAACTGTGAGAAAGAAATTTCTGTTTTTTATACATTACTCAGGCTGTGGTGTTTTGTTATAGTAGCACAACAGACTAAAGCAGAACATATTTCTGATTTACTAAAGTTTTCAAAGAAAACTTTAGAGATTTGTATGCTATCATCATAACAGTATGCTATGTGAATATGTTAAATGGAAAAAGAACATCTCATGGACAGAGTGAATTAAGGTACAATGATCCAATATAAAAATATGATGAAATAAATGCAAAGATAAGGAATAGAAACGAAACAGGAGATTATTGACCTAAGAAATATTAAGATACTATTTAAAAGAATGAGCTTTGAGGTTTTACAAATCTTGCTTGATTTCTAGCCTTTTGTGTTATTTAACATCACAAAGCTAGACAGCTTCAGCTTTCTAGAAAATCAAAATATGTATAGTAACTACTTAATAATTTAAAGGTTAAATTAAACTGTCTAAATATATGTGTGTATAAATATATACATATATAGAAAGAAACAGAGAATGTAACAAAAGACAAATTACAACAGAAAGAGAAATAAATCATAAAATATTTAAGAATATAGTCACGAATAAAATCAAACATATTAATCATTAAAATAAATATACATTAATTAAAATTTACTTACAAAGATATTAACTCCCAAATTGGGAAAGGAAGTACGGCTAAGAGGAAACATTATTTTAAAAGGTGACATCATAGAGTTGAAGTAAATGGATAATATCCACTGGGTGCTATTAACCATGATAAAAATAAAATAGCAGTATTATTTTTAGGCAAAGTAAAATCTAAACCAATTTCCATTAAAGTACAATGAAAAGAGTCTATTAACTCTCTCTCTCACTATATATATATCTTTATACACTTATATATAGATGGTTTAATTTAACCTTAATTAAACACTTTATATATACAAAATGTTTTTATATTTATAAAACATAAAAATTCATATTATATATATATATGTTCACACACACACTGATATGGTTTGGCTATGTACCCACCCAAATCTCATCTTGAATTGTAGTTCCCACTATTCCTACATGTTGTGAGAGGGTCCTGGTGGGAGGTAATTTAATAATAGGGGTGAGTCTTTCCTGTACTATTCTTGTGATAGTGAATACACCTCCTGAGGTCTGATGGTTTTATAAAGGGGAGTTTTCCTGCACAGGCTCTCTTCTCTTGACTGCCGCCATGTGAGATGTACCTTTCACCTTCCACCATGATTGTGAGGTCTCTCCAACTACGAGGAACTGTGAGTCTATTAAACTTCTTTCTTCTGTGAATTGCTCAGTTTAGGTATGTCTTTACCAGCAGTATGAAAATGGATTAACACACACAAACACACACACACACATAAAAAATGCATATATATTTCATACATGATAGTCATGCAATTTTATGTACTAACTCATTTATCAACTATATATACATATACAAACTCTATAAAATATAAAACCCTGAGAAACTCAGTCTGTATAAAACCTCAAACATAACTCCACTAGCATTAGATGTATAAAGTATATGCAATAAAAATTCAATATGGAAATAGATAATTTAACATAGTAATTTAAAAAGAGTAAAAGACTTCCAGATACAAAGTAAAAAGTGCTGGATATAGCTACTCACTATAAACAACCCGCCTGGACTAAATGCATGAAACTATTTTTAACTATTGGATAACAGAAAGCTTAGCACTGTGATCCTGGGTAGAGGAAAACAAATAAGGTGAGCTCTATAGTCACTTCAGTTTTTTCTGGTGGGTAAATTTGAAACCATGGAAGTATCCACAACATTTCCAAATGGATGGAGAAACGTACTCAGCTTAGTGATACTGTTGAGTTGAAGAGTTGGAGATTGCAATTCAGAGGCTGAAGGAGCTGGAATGTTGTAGACTAAAGAGACAGAAAGCATGGACTATTCAGAGATCTCCAAAGTGAGTATAAGATCCTGTTGGGTTTTTGCTAAGTACTGCATCACATACAGAATGAAACTTCACAAAGCTGGTGAAACAAATGTCCAGGGATGATATGCTTTGTAAAAAATATTTTTTTCCCTTCAATACTAGATGATGCAAGGAAGTCTGACATAGCTTCTATTGAACATTACATTTGCGTCCTATTCTGGGCATAAAGCAATAATGGAAATAGAGAAATTATTAACAGAAATTAAGGAGAATGTTTCATAACAAAGAAATATTGACAGTAGTAAAGGTATAAAGACATAACCAGGCCGGGTGTGGTGGCTCACGTCTGTAATCCCAGCACTTTGGGAGGCCGAGGCGGGCAGATCACAAGGTCAGGAGATCGAGACCATCCTGGATAACACAGTAAAACCCCATCTCTACTAAAAATACAAAAAAATTAGCCAGGCCTGGTGGTGGCCGCCTGTAGTCCCAGCTACTGGGGAGGCTGAGGCAGGAGAATGGCATGAACCCGGGAGGCAGAGCTCGCAGTGAGCCAAGATCGTGCCACTGCACTCCAGTCCGGGCAACAGAGCGAGACTCCGTCTCAAAACAAAACAAAACAACAACAACAAGAAAAGAAAAACATAACCAAAGATATATTATATACACAAAATTATAATTTAAGTTTTAATACCCAACTGTCAGTAACTGATAGAAAATTCAATACGTCATATATGTTCAAAAAAATTTGAACAGAACTATCAAAAACATACCTAAATGACATTCATACACTACTAAATTCAACAATGCAAAATACACAATCTATTTAAATGCACATGGAAGAGTCCCAAGGTAGTCCATATACTGGGACATAAAATAAATCTCAATAAATTTCAAAATCGTAAAAAATGTATAGTATGTTTATGTTGACAAAGAATATTTGAAAATAAGCAACTGTACTAGTCCATTCTCTGGATGTCATGAAGAAATAGCTAGTGAGTAATTTATAAAAAAAGAGGTTTAATGGACTCCCAGTTCTGCATGGCCGGGGAGGCCTCAGGAAACTTACAATCATGGCAGAAGGGGAAACAAACACACTCTTCTTCACATGGCCGCAGGAGAGAGAATGAGAGCCCAGAGAAGGGGAAGCTCCTTATGAAGCAATAAAATTTCACGAGAACTTACCCACTATCATGACAACAGTCTGGGGGAAATCATTCCCATGATTCAATTAACTCCAGCTACTCCCACTCTTGGCACTATACGGATTATTAAAATTCAAGGCAAGATATAGATGGGAACACAGAACCAAACCATATCAGCAACACTGTTTTAAATAATGAATGGGTACAAGTAAATTTGTAATAAAATAAAGAAAATAGTTTAATGTAAATGATATTAAAACACAATATACCATAATTTGTGAAATGCTGCTAAAGCAGTTATTAGACATTTATAGTTTAAAATGTAAATATTAGAGCAGAAAGAAGTTTTACAATTAACGGTCTAAACTTTCAACTTGAGGATTTATGAAAGATCAAATAAACTCATAATAAGTAGAAAAAAATAAATAATAAAAATATAATAAAAATAAGAGAAAAATTAATTAATTGGCAAATGGAACAACAAAAGAGGAAATCAAAAGAAGCCAAAATAATTATAATATAAAAATTGATAAAATCTGGAAAAGTAATAAAGAATGGAAGAAGAAAAATAAAAATTTTAAGTATTAGGAATGAAAGTGAAAACAACACTAGAAAACATAAGAGTATTATAAGAAAATGATACATCAGACCAAAAAAGCACAAGAAAACAGTTATTCTTAACAAAAGATTTGCAAAACTAATCCAAATCTCTATTTGACAAAAAGGTGTCAAAGCAGTTCACTAGAAAAAGAAAACAACAACAATAACAAAACCCCATAGGATGCCTGAAAAACTGGATATATGGATCAAAGAAAGTAATGAAACTCAATTATTTACCTAGCATCATGTACAAACATTAATTTAACACTCATCATAGATACATTTAAACATGAAAGCTAAAGCTATAAAGCTTCTTGAACGAAGTATAGAAGAATATTACATAACTTTGGGGTAGAGATATTTTGCAGAAGAAAATAGAGGTTTTTTTTGCAGAAAAGAGAAAAATGAACTAAGCTCAAAAGAAAAAAAAAAACTAGAATATATAAAAATTAAATATATCTTCTATTCCAAATAAATCATTAAGAAAATGAAACTGCAGACCAGATTGGGAGAAAAACAGTATTCTTAAATACATGTGGCGAAGGATTTTTTTACATCAGAATATACTGATAATTGCTATACCTCAAAACAAAGACAAAAATCCAAAAATGCAAAACACTTGTGGACATCACAAAAGAAGACAAAAGAATAGCTGATAAGCAAACTTAAAGGAGGTTAATATTGCTAGATATCAGAAAATAGTAAATTAAAATTACAATGAAATATCACTTCACATCAACTAGAATTGATAAATACTGGAATCTGAGTACCAAATGCTCTTGAAGAAATAGAACGTAGAACCTCATAGTTTTTTGGTGGGAGTTACAAACGTTGAAACAGCTTTGGAAATCAGTCTAAAAGAGTTTATTTAATTTTATTTTTTTATTTTTTCTTGTTCGTGTTGATTTGTTGTTTGTTTTAGTAAAGTTAAACATAGTCATGTCAATTTACTCTTAGTGGATAAATGAAAACACACATCCTGAATGATACTTTATTCATAATAATTCTAAACTGGAAATAAAAATACTAATATCCATCACCAAGAGAACGGAAAAAATACAATTGTGGGATATCTGTATGTAAGATAATTCACCAAAAATTGCAAATAAAAAGAGAATGAATTGTAAATCAATGCAACCACATGTACGAATGTCAAACGTTATGTTTGACTAAAAAAGTCAGGCACTGGCCAGGCGCGGTAGCTAACTCCTGTAATCCCAGCACTTTGAGAGGTTGAGGTGGGCAGATCACCTGAGGTCGGGAGTTCAAGACTAGCCTGACCAACATGGAGAAACCCCATCTCTACTAAGAATACAAAATTAGGCAGGCATGGTGGTGCATGCCTGTAATCTCAGCTACTTGGGAGGCTGAGGTAGGAGATTTGTTTGAACCTGAGAGGCAGAGGTTGCGGTGAGCTGAGATTGTGCCATTGCACTCCAGCCTGGGCAACAAGAGCAAAACCCTGTTTAAAAAAAAAAAAAAAAAAGCCAGGCACTAAAGAGGACTCAATTTATAAGAAGTCTTTGGTAAAACTGTATGCTAATGTAAATCAGAACAGTTTTGGGGAATGAGAATTGCTTGAAAAAAGTGTACGAGGGAATGTCTGGGTTGATAAAAATTTCCATACTTTTTTATGTATTTGTCAAAACTCATCAAATAACATTATTTAACAACTATTCATTTTAAATTGTGCAAAATTCACAATAGATAATCAGACAAACAAATGGGTAAATAAATGTAAATAAACAAAACAACATTTACTCCTGGTGACTGTCTCTTTCTAAAGGAGAGCGTGCTGGGCAAAAACAGTTAAATTGTTTAACTTGAAATTCCAGGTGCATCACTTTTAACTACAGCCTTAGCAAGTTACTCTATTGTTCTTCGCAAAAATTTTCTCATCATCTCTAAAATGGGACTAAGAAATGATTAAACATACATCAGCAATATACAATAGAATTTATCATGTCAAAAACTGCCTATTATTATTTTTTAAATGACTTTTAAACAAAACTAAAAATAAACATATATCAAAATGCGCAAAGTTAGGCCAACATACCTTTACAATTTTATATACTTTCGTTATTAATAAAAATAAAAAGTACTAAAATACAAAGAGCAAAGAATACTGAAATAAACATGTTCCCAGGAAGTTTAGAAAATAAGATAAGATGACCTGATATGCAAAAAAACCAAAATAAATTAATAAATAGGTAAAGTTAAAACAAGAGGTAGGTAAATTAAATTCAAAAATTTCTTCTTTAAAAAAAAGTAAAAATACACCAGATTAGGACATTTTAATGACAGACAAAATAAAAGTAATCTATAACATGAAGTTTTAAAATAATATAAAAAGTATGCACATACTTCATAATATATTTACTAAAAATTTGATGTTTTTTAAAATATGTTAATTTCTGGCAAAATATAAATTATCAAAAGAAATACAAAAGGTAAATAATGCAAAAATTCACAAAGATATAGGAATTCATTATAGATTTAACTTCTTACGAGAAAAAACAGTGTATCATTGAGTTAATTCAAATTGCTAAATAGGAAATAATTTCCTTAAGATTATTTGAGAACATAAGAAAATTTTAAAACTCTTCAATTAAGTATTGAAACTTAAATTACATAATCATTTCTGTTTTTATGTGTATATTCAAAAATTTTAATGAAATACTTCAATAATTTAACAATATATCAGTTGAATCATTCTAGAGAAATAATCTTAATTCCATTATTACTAGGACATTTAATATTATAAAAATTATTTTATCATTTGAAAATCTAAGCATATTACATTAAAAAGCATGAAAAGAAAAAATACAATATTTATATTTTTAATATATTGCTATTCAAATAGTATTTACATATTTAATATACATTGATTTTTAACATTGTCTAAAACTAAATATTAAATTAACAACTTTTAAAACTAATAATGTGAGTAAACCTTGCCTCTCAATATTTGAGATACTAAATAGGTTATATATATGACATGATGATAATTAAAATAATAATGTTATGAAGAAAAACATAGACTGTTTTTCTAAAACAGGCATGTGTGTTTTTCTGTGTTTGTGCCATAATATAAAATGAAGATAAAATTCACCATAGTGAGAAATAGAATTAAAATTTAAGAAAGCATCTAATAGAAAAGTAAAGTTAGAGTCATATTTCAGACCATATTAGAAAACAAGTGTGTGGTAGGTTAAAGAGAAAATTACATCACAAAATTATTTGAAATATAAACAGTAGAATTTACAGATAAAAACTGATTTTAAGAATGACAAATGTTAAGGGTGCAAATACACTATATAAGAAGATATTAATATGTTTACTACCCCCAAAAAATCTCTGTACTTTAAAACCTGACTCAATAATAAAAGCCTAAATGAAAAACTATGGAAATATTTTTAATATATTTGACAAAAGGTTATAAGTAAGAGACTTTAGAAATTAGAAAAGTCTAAGTTGATTAAAAAATAGCTTAAATATTTAAAACTGGAAATTCCTAATAAAATATAATAAATATTTCCATCATTAATAATCGAAATAGGTAAATTAGACATTTTTATGCATTAGAAGAGGCACAGTAAAGGTACATTAAAAAGGTTTTTTAATCCCCTTTCAATGAAAGAGTAAGTTAATATACTGTTTTGAAATATCTATTTTTCAAGATAAATCAAGAAATTTTAAATGATAATATCCTGTAAACTCATGATTTTTTTTATCAGGATTATATAAAAATAATAATCAGACATATGGAAAATAATAATGTACAAAAATAACAAGCTTCATATTTATTAACAATAGGAAAGTGAACCAAATAAGTGATGATTAATATTGAAGTGGTTGAATAAATCAATAAATAAATCATGGATTATTGAGTAGTTAAAATCATGTGTTGAAAACCATTTATAAACTTGGAACATCCTCACATTTCTTAGGGTTAATCAATATATTAAAATTTAAATAGATTTGATTATACCATATGAAATGTCCAGGGTTTAGCTGCTTTTGATCAAAAAATGATAATATCATAAGATTCAGTTTCTACAGAAATTTTAGAATGTTTAATGATATTTAAAATATAGCTCAAAATATTTAAAGAATTTCAAATTGTTCTGAAACAGATATTATTTCTGTATTAGTAAAATAATTTACACTGTATGCCCTGTTTCCAAAATAAGGTCATTAACATTTTTTACATGTGCACTCTGGTGTGCTCTTGCTCTCACTCTCTCTCTTTCCTCTCTCTCTTCCTTACACACCCCACACACCACACCACACACACATAAAGATATTTGGAAAACCCAGTCTGCTGAACAAGTCCTGTATGATTCACACTAGGTTAATTCTTTAGAAAATTCAAAGAGCAACAAGTCGAAGAGTACAAGTCACATATTCTGGTAATTTGCTAGGAAAGATTAAGCATATAAATGTAAAATATTAAATTAATAATCTGTATTTTACTTATATTTGCATCAAAATAAGATGGGTAGACTATAAATATGTACATAAATCTATAGATGTAAAAAGAGACCTTTTACTGAGCTTGGGACTTGAGTTTGTTCTTGAAAAATGAAATCTGGGTGAGTAGAGGTTACAAAGACTTCCTAACAGAAGTATTTGGTTAATTCCTTAAGAAACTAGGCAAGATAATACAAACCCATAGATAAAATCTATTCTCTGTACATATGCTCTGCCAATGGCGGGTCAGCAGAATCATCTTTTGCTGTGAAAGATGGCATAGTAATTGTGGGCCCTTCAATAGTAACATAAAATGCAATCATGAAGCAGCCTCCAGAACCAGTCAGCTGGAAATGCTGAGATGTATTCTTCACCAGAAAATAGCAGCTGTCTTAAAAACAGTTTCTTATTGATTAGAGAGTAGGGCAGGCCATTTTTAAGGCTCACTCCGTGGAAAGTTTACCATGTTGTTTGTCATCATGAAAATGTGTGTGGTTTGTTCCAGAAAAAAATTCTTGTAACAATAGAAAAAATGTTAGGATTAAGAATCCAGACACTTGCTTTCTTTCTGCTGCATATCAACAATAAACCTGTTTTATAATACCTCCCCATTCCAAGTATTCTAGGTAGATTTACTATCTATGGCTGAACCTGTATCTCCATCCTTGGTGACTTCCTGAATCACCAAGACTGCATTTATTCTTTATAACCTTACTAATCTACACTATACCAATCAAACAAGCTCAAGGAACTGCTCCGGATTTATACCACAAATCTGCACCCCACACACATCTTTTTCATCGCAATAAGTAGACACCTTGTTTTCACCGAAGACAAAAATGTAAATATTAACCTTCCCTCCACAACCAATCTCTCGAGAGATACAGTCAGTTTTTCCTTCAAACACATTATAAATGAATCCACTTCTCCCCGTCTTGACTACTATCATATCAACACATTTCCTAAAAGACTACAACTGCCTTCTACTGGGTTCCCTCTTCATTGTGCCTGATATTCATTTTCCATATAACATCCAGATTGATCTTTTAAAAGTGAAAATAAGATTACACGATCATTTTAAAGCATCTAATGGTTTCTTATTATCCTTAGGATAAAATCCAAACAACTAACTCTTGAATTACAGAATCCTTAAAAAACCTTTAACTCTATCTGCAATCTCATCTCATGCCACTTTCTCCTCCTGTCTGCATTCTAGTACTCTCTAATTGTATTGTGTCCCTTAAATTTATCAAGCTGTTTCCCTACCTAGGGTAGATATTATGAGGGTTCACCACTATCCAGTTCTTCTCTGACTCTAAGCATGTTAGGTTTCATTTCTAAGCCTCCCACTTTCAATTGAGGAGAAAGTTTGATAAGATCTAGCCATAAGATGAAAGCAGAAATGACACCTAAATTCCAGGCCAATTCAGACAAAGCCTATATGTGATTCCCTAGTTTCTCTTTCCTTGCCTTCCCATCTGGAAAGGCCTTGTGTTGCACATGGCACAGCCAAAATATCGGTAGGATCTGAGTCAGGTGAAGCCTACACAAGATTCTAAGTGGCTTGATGAAACAACATTTTCCAACGCCTGTTGCATAAGCATTTGAGAAGTAATCTTTTACATGTTAAGCCATGATCATTAGCTTTCCCTAAATAATGTATCGCCTTAGGGTCTTTGAGCCATTTTCTTTGCATTAAAAAGTGCTCCCTTTTATCAGTCCATTCCTTACTTCTTGTCATTTAGTATCTGGTTTAAATAATATTCCATCAGAAATATGTACCTATGATTGCACAATCAAAATTAGCCCCACTCCTATCCCACACCCTGACATTCTATATTTTGTAACTCTTTCCAAAATTGTCTACATAACTCTATCTGATATTTTTCTGGTCCATTTGTTTATCTGCTTGTTTGTTTACTCTCTGTCTCCCCTTACTCTCAATAAAATAACCTTCAGTTTTGTTTGCTACTTTAGCTCTAGGAGTTTTCTTGTAGCTTGGAACACAGAAAGTGATGAAATAATTGTCATATTAGTGATTATTAGTTTTCTCATTTTGTATTAAAGATTCTTACTTTATGATTCTATTTTCTGACAATAAATTAACAAATACATAAATTCAAAAGGTCAATAATTACCTGAATAGTCAATTCAAGTAGTTTCTAAAATCTTATGAAATTATATATCTAGGTTTATTGGAAGAGGTACAATATTATTTTTCATGTGTATTATTTAAACTTTTATATTTTTTATAGAAGAAAAGTATATTCTCCCAGAGGTGCTTACACAAGTAACACAGTATAATCATTTTGATATTTGAATAATAATATCAAAAGAGCTTCTTACAAGCCCCAGAAAGTGTCCCCATAAATAAAGCCATATTCTGCATATACCTTATGTGCATGATGCCTGAAGGTACCTTAAAGGGATACTACAGAAAGTGTGAAATTGTTGAAAGGCTTTCGTTTCTGAAAGCATCCAAGGCAAACATCAGAGACAAAGATCACTTGAGCTATGTTTGTCTGCCTCATGGAGTTAATTAAACGCCAATATTTTTTT
The DNA here is from genome assembly GCF_007565055.1 of Rhinopithecus roxellana. NCBI lineage: Eukaryota > Metazoa > Chordata > Mammalia > Primates > Cercopithecidae > Rhinopithecus > Rhinopithecus roxellana. The sequence continues at coordinate 68,455,664 of NC_044569.1, read as the reverse complement.
CTCTTGAGAAGCTCAGAATTAGATTCATATTGTCCTCTGAGGAAGACAAGATCATCAAGCATGCTTGTCACATCGTATAGGCCTCCTATCCTTGTGTGTAATCCCCAGGAGGTATTTTCCGTTTACATATTTTTCAACTATTATATAAGCTTGCAATTTTTAAAGTACTGTATATATTTATCAGGGTATTAAATCTTGCAGTTTTATATAACCTAAAAATAAAGCAGATTTTTTTTGGTTTAATGTTAAAATTCAATCTACATCTTTTATTGATGATGACACTATATTTGCTTCCAGTGTACATACTATGTGTTTACTTATAAAATGTGCTAGGCACTATTGATACTAGAAAAGAAGTACAACACAAAATCTTGATGTTAAAGAAAACTTAAGGCCATGAAGTTAAATTTAATTGTATAAAGTCATAGGACCCCAATATAAGCTAGCATATATTCAAGGGTGATGCTGAAGGCAGGGGCACTTTCAAGGACGTCATTAACAATTGTTAAGATTTATAGGGATAAAGATGAAGACATATATAAAAAATTCTAAGTGATAAGACAAATATCCTAAAAAGATTAAAACAAAACACAGTTTTATGAAAGGTAGCTTCGAGAATACCCTGAAGTATGTGAAAGGTTACATTATTGTTTCAAATGAAATGGTGTCATGTAAAAACTACTGTAATAGTCCAGTTATCTGGACTTCTGTTTCTAGCCAAGATGGAGAAATAACCAGACTACCATCTACTACAGATTGCATGTCCCATCCAAAATTCATGATGAGATTTAAGTGCCATTGTAACAGTATTAAAACATGGACACTTAAGATGTGACTAGGCCAGGAGGGAGAGCTCCACCCTCATGGATGGTATTAATGCTGATATGAAAGGGCAAACCTGACCCTTGTTGCTCTTCCTTTACTCTTCAGCTTTTCTGCCATGTGAGAACAGTGTTCCCTGCCCTTCACACCTCCACACCCACAACAGAGGATGCGATGTTCAAGAAACCATTTTGGGAACAAAGACTGAGGCTTCAGTAGACATAAAGCCTTCCATTGCTTTGATCTTGAACTGCCCAGCATACAGAACTACAAGAAATAAACATCTGTTCTTTATATATTACCCAGTCTCAAGTATTCTTTATAGCAGTACAACATGGACTAAGGTACTAACCCAAATGATCTTCACCCCCAACCAAAAAGAGACAAAGTTTAGGGTAAAACAGTTTTTAAGACACTGGACCTTAAGAAATAGAGGATAGTCTTTTCTTGACAGATTTGGGGGAAAGTGAACCAGGGGATTTATCCCCAGATTACTTTATTGGGAGAATTTCTAGTCTACAGTACAGGGAAGTAAAATTCAGGCAAAGCCAGACAGTCATCTTGAGTGAAAAATACAGAACTGAGAGTCCAGGAAGACTAAAGCAGCTGGAGTTCTCAGGACAGAGTAACTCAGATTTGAGACAGAGCAGTGAAAGAATTCTAACTTTTGCAGATGTGATTATTCAACAGGGTACAGTTTCATGCATGTATGTCAGGTAACTTCTTGAGTCCAGAAAAAAAACCACCAAAGGCCAGGCTCAGTGACTCACACCCGTAATCCCAACATTTTGGGAGGCTGAGGAGGGCAGATCACCTGAGGTCAGAAGTTCAGGACCAGCCTTACCAATATAGAGAAACCCCATCTCTACTAAAAATACAAAAATTAGCTGGGCGTGGTGGTGCATGTCTGTATTCCCAGCTACTCGGGAGGCTGAGGCAGGAGAATCGCTTGAACCCAGGAGGCGGAGGTTGTGGTGAACCAAGATTGCACCATTGCACTCCAGCCTCCTGGGCAACACGAGCGAAACTGCAGCTCAAAAAACAAAACAAAACAAAACAAAGAATCAAACAAACAAAAGAACTGCCAAAAAGAACCAAGGGGACAATAGGAGACACTAGCACAGAGCTGAACATGGTTTCTGTTTTTACCAAAATGACTGGAAAATGTCCTAATTTGTGCAACACTGGCTAGAGTAGTAAGAGGGGTCTGGCCTCTCAGTTCACATTGCTGAAGTATTTTACAGCTCTGGTCCCACCCGACATGTTAGAAAAAGCCCAAAACAATTCAACTATTGATAAGTAACTTAAATTGTGCTAAAAGAAAATTCAAAAATATATTTAGCACCACAAAAATGTATTCATAATAGCTGTTATTTAATCAAAAATTGTTAGGCACACAAAGAAGCAGGAAATTGTGATCTATAATAGAAAGAAAAAAACAACTAATCAAAATTGACCTAAACCAATGCTAGTGAAAACCTTAACACAGCTAACTACATCTTTTCAAAAACTAAAAAAGATGTAAGATATTTTTGAAAAAGATGCAAATCAAACTACTAGAGATAAAAACAATAATAGCTAAAATTAAAAATAAACTGGAAGATATTAAAGACAGATTAGATATTGTAGATAAGATTAGTGAATTTGAGCACATTAAAATATAAATTAAAAATAATGAAAATGGGCCGGGCGCGGTGGCTCAAGCCTGTAATCCCAGCACTTTGGGAGGCCGAGACGGGCGGATCACGAAGTCAGGAGATCGAGACCATCCTGGCTAACACGGTGAAACCCCGTCTCTACTAAAAATACAAAAAAAAAAAACTAGCCGGGCGAGGTGGCGGGCGCCTGTAGTCCCAGCTACTCGGGAGGCTGAGGCAGGAGAATGGCGTGAACCCGGGAGGCGGAGCTTGCAGTGAGCTGAGATCCGGCCACCGCACTCCAGCCTGGGTGACAGAGCAAGACTCCGTCTCAAAAAATAAATAAATAAATAAATAATAATAATAATGAAAATGCAGAAAAGAATTTTACAAATGAGCACAGAATCAGTGACCTGTGAAAGAATTTCCAAAAGACTGCTATATATATAATTGGAGTCCACAAAGGCAGAGAAGGGAGGGGAGACAAAAATATTTTAATAAATATTTTTTATTTTTTCCAGACTTAACATAGCCATTTTTTCCAGAAAACTACAAAACTGCAGATTTAATTAACTCAATAACCTCAAGCATACAATAACATAGACTACATCACAGTATATGAAAATCAATGCTCTCAAAATCAATAATTAACAGAACTCTTAAAATTGTACAGAGAAAAAAACCCATTACATGCAGAAAAACTATTATAGGATGTCAGACAATATTTCAAAAGCAATGTAAGCCAAAATTGATTAAAGCAGCACCTTTAAAGGGCTGCAAAGACAAAAACAAAATACCTACGAACCTAGAATTATATATCAAGTAAAAAATTTATTTTAGAATAGAGACAAAATAAAGATTCTTTTAAATAAATAAAAACTAAAAGAATTTATCAATACCAGCCCCTCCGTACCATAAATGTTAAAGGAAGTCCTTCAGGAAGAAGAAAAATGTTAATGGATTAAGATATGTACTACCTTTCAAATAAATGTGAAACACCAAAAAATAATAACTATATGAATTAACATATAGTCATTATTTCTTACCATTTGAATCTCTTTTAAATATAACCACTAAAAATTAACAATGTATTATAGGCTTTACAGATACGTGAAATAAAATGTGTAACAATGGAATGAAGAATAGAAAGTAAGATTTGGACGTGTACTAATATAAAGTCCTTTGCTTTATAAGTGGTGTAGTATCACCAGAGGGTAAATTGTGATGAGTTAAAGACACACTATAAATCTTAAAGAAACACTAAATGGCATAGAAACATATAAACACATAAAACTGGCATAGCTAATCAAGTAGCAAATTAGATAAAATTAGAAAATAAACAGGAAGGAATACAGGTAAAAAAGAAATAATAGGACAAATAGAAAACTAATAACAAGATAAAGTATTTAAACCTAAGCTTATATAATCATATAAGTTTCAAATAATCTAAAAACATTACTAGATTGAATAAAAAGGTAAGCCTTGACTGTCTACTGACTACTAGAAACGCACTTCAAGACATTCCCAGGATAAAATATGAAAGTAAAAGAATGAGTAAAAGACATGATAATAATATAAAAAAAATAAAAAAGGCTGGAGTGCCATTATTAATATCAGACAATGAAAATATCAAAGGAAAATGTTATCTGGGATAAAGAGGTCATTCTATAATGATAAAGGATTCAATGTATTAAGAGGTCACAATAATGGCAAATGATTATGTGTCTGATAGCAGAATTTCAGAATATTATAAACAAAATTGAAAGAACATCAAGAAGAAGTACATACCTCCACAGTTACACTCAGATATTTTTACATCTGTCTCTTAATAATTGGTAGAACAAATTGACAGAAAATCAGTAAAGGTATAAAATGAACAGTATTTAACAACTTGACTTAATTGACATTTATAGAATGTGCCAACCAATAAAATCAGAATACACACCTAGACCATATGCTAGATCATTAAAAGTAATAATAACAAAATGATTTAGAAACAACTTCTCAACAGATTTAAAAGATTTAAAGTCAAACTAATTGCATACTCAGATCACAATGTAATTAAATTACCAATTAATAATACAAAGATTTCTGTAAAATCCCTAAATATTTGAAAAGTAGATAACATATTTCCAGATAATATATGTTAAAAGAAAAAAATAAGCAAAAATAACTGAAAGTATTTTGAACTGAGTTAAAATGAAAACACAACATATTAATATTTATGAAGTTTCATGGACACTTTGTATGATTAAAGAATCAGTTCATTACAAATATATAACAAATCTAAATCTCTGTGTCCTCAATAACATAGTGTCAATATGTATAAAACAAAAATAAAATAAAATATTTTTTCAAAAAAGATTAAACAGTAAGTCCGTGATCGTAATGGAATATTTGAACATTTTCTTTTCAGTAGTCATTAGAGAAAACAAACCAAAAAAACCCCAGTAAATTTATATAGAAGATTTGGACAATACAATTAACAAACTTGATTTTAATGCACAAAACAATGACAGAATGCATCTTCATTTCAAGTGCAGATGGAATATTCACAAAAAAAGTACCATATGCTGTTCTGTAAAGGAAGATCAAGATGTACATATTTTTAAATTAAACATATTCATCCTCTGATATCTCATCACAGTGAAATTAAACTAAAAATCAATAACAAAAACATAACGAGGCATTGATCTACTGCTTAGAAAGTAAGCAGTATACTTCTTTTTTTTTTTTCATTTTTTTATTATACTTTAAGTTCTAGGGTACATGCACATAACGTGCAGGTTTGTTACATATGTATATTTGTGCCATGTTGGTGTGCTGCACCCATCAACTCGTCAGCACCCATCAATTCATCGTTTATATCATGTATAACTCCCCAGTGCAATCCAGCCCCCCTCCCCCCTCCCCATGATAGGCCCCAGTGTGTGAGGTTCCCCTTCCCGAGTCCAAGTGATCTCATTGTTCAGTTCCCACCTATGAGTGAGAACATGCGTGTTTGGTTTTCTCTTCTTGTGACAGTTTGCTAAGAATGATGGTTTCCAGCTGCATCCATGTCCCTACAAAGGACACGAACTCATCCTTTCTTATGGCTGCATAGTATTCCATGGTGTATATGTGCCACATTTTCTTAATCCAGTCTGTCACAGATGGACATTTGGGTTGATTCCAAGTCTTTGCTATTGTGAATAGTGTTGCAATAAACATACGTGTGCATGTGTCTTTGTAGTAGAATAATTTATAATCCTTTGGGTATATACCCAGTAGTGGGATGGCTGGGTCATATGGTACATCTAGTTCTAGATCCTTGAGGAATTGCCATACTGTTTTCCATAATGGTTGAACTAGTTTACAATCCCACCAACAGTGTAAAAGTGTTCCTATTTCTCCACATCCTCTCCAACACCTGTTGTTTCCTGATTTTTTAATGATTGCCATTCTAACTGGTGTGAGATGGTATCTCATTGTGGTTTTGATTTGCATTTCTCTGATGGCGAGTGATGATGAGCATTTTTTCATGTGTCTGTTGGCTGTATGAATGTCTTCTTTTGAGAAATGTCTGTTCATATCCTTTGCCCACTTTTTGATGGGGTTGTTTGTTTTTTTCTTGTATATTTGTTTGAGTTCTTTGTAGATTCTGGATATTAGCCCTTTGTCAGATGAGTAGGTTGCAAAAATTTGGTACCAGTACCATGCTGTTTTGGTTACTGTAGCCTTGTAGTATAGTTTGAAGTCAGGTAGCGTGACGCCTCCAGCTTTGTCCTTTTGACTTAGGATTGTCTTGGCAATGCGGGCTCTTTTTTGGTTCCATATGAACTTTAAAGCAGTTTTTTCCAATTCTGTGAAGAAACTCATTGGTAGCTTGATGGGGATGGCATTGAATCTATAAATAACCTTGGGCAGTATGGCCATTTTCACGATATTGATTCTTCCTATCCATGAGCATGGTATATTCTTCCATTTGTTTGTGTCCTCTTTGATTTCACTGAGCAGTGGTTTGTAGTTCTCCTTGAAGAGGTCCTTTACATCCCTTGTAAGCTGGATTCCTAGGTATTTTATTCTCTTTGAAGCAATTGTGAATGGAAGTTCATTCCTGAATTGGCTCTCTGCTTGTCTGTTACTGGTGTATAAGAATGCTTGTGATTTTTGCACATTAATTTTGTATCCTGAGACTTTGCTGAAGTTGCTTATCAGCTTAAGGAGACTTTGGGCTGAGACAATGGGGTTTTCTAAATATACAATCATGTCATCTGCAAACAGGGACAATTTGACTTCTTCTTTTCCTAACTGGATACCCTTGATTTCTTTCTCTTGCCTGATTGCCCTAGCCAGAACTTCCAACACTATGTTGAATAGGAGTGGTGAGAGAGGGCATCCCTGTCTTGTACCAGTTTTCAAAGGGAATTTTTCCAGTTTTTGCCCATTCAGTATGATATTAGCTGTGGGTTTGTCATAAATAGGTCTTATTATTTTGAGGTACGTTCCATCAATACCGAATTTATTGAGCATTTTTAGCATGAAGGACTGTTGAATTTTGTCAAAAGCCTTTTCTGCATCTATTGAGATAATCATGTGGTTCTTGACTTTAGTTCTGTTTATATGCTGGATTATGTTTATTGATTTGCGAATGTGAAGCTGGTCAGAGAATGACTTTGACGAGATGAGAGAAGAAGGCTTCAGTCCATCAAACTTCTCAGAGCTAAAGGAGGAATTACTACCCAGCGCAAAGAAACTAAAAATCTTGAAAAAAGAGTGGAAGAATTGACAGCTAGACTAATTAATGCAGAGAAGGTCATAAACGAAATGACAGAGATGAAAACCATGACACGAGAAATACGTGACAAATGCACAAGCTTCAGTAACCGACTCGATCAACTGGAAGAAAGAGTATCAGCGATTGAGGATCAAATGAATGAAATGAAGTGAGAAGAGAAACCAAAAGAAAAAAGAAGAAAAAGAAATGAACAAAGCCTGCAAGAAGTATGTTATTATGTAAAAAGACCAAGTCTATGTCTGATTGGGGTGCCTGAAAGTGAGGGGGAAAATGGAACCAAGTTGGAAAACACTCTTCAGGATATCATCCAGGAGAACTTCCCCAACCTAGTAGGGCAGGCCAACATTCAAATTCAGGAAATACAGAGAACACCACAAAGATACTCCTCCAGAAGAGCAACTCCAAGACACATAATTGCCAGATTCACCAAAGTTGAAATGAAGGAAAAAATCTTAAGGGCAGCCAGGGAGAAAGGTCGGGTTACCCACAAAGGGAAGCCCATCAGACTAACAGCAGATCTCTCGGCAGAAACTCTACAAGCCAGAAGAGAGTGGGGGCCAATATTCAACGTTCTTAAAGAAAAGAATTTTCAACCCAGAATTTCATATCCAGCCAAACTAAGTTTCATAAGTGAAGGAGAAATAAAATCCTTTACAGATAAGCAAATGCTTAGAGATTTTGTCACCACCAGGCCTGCTTTACAAGAGACCCTGAAGGAAGCCCTAAACATGGAAAGGAACAACTGGTACCAGCCATTGCAAAAACATGCCAAAATGTAAAGACCATCGAGGCTAGGAAGAAACTGCATCAACTAACGAGCAAAATAACCAGTTAATATCATAATGGCAGGATCAAGTTCACACATAACAATATTAACCTTAAATGTAAATGGACTAAATGCTCCAATTAAAAGACACAGACTGGCAAACTGGATAAAGAGTCAAGACCCATCAGTCTGCTGTATTCAGGAGACCCATCTCACATGCAGAGACATACATAGGCTCAAAATAAAGGGATGGAGGAAGATCTACCAAGCAAATGGAGAACCAAAAAAAGGAGGGGTTGCAATCCTAGTCTCTGATAAAACAGACTTTAAACCATCAAAGATCAAAAGAGACAAAGAAGGCCATTACATAATGGTAAAGGGATCAATTCAACAGGAAGAGCTAACTCTCCTAAATATATATGCACCCAATACAGGAGCACCCAGATTCATAAAGCAAGTCCTTAGAGACTTACAAAGAGACTTAGACTCCCATACAATAATAATGGGAGACTTCAACACTCCACTGTCAACATTAGACAGATCAACGAGACAGAAAGTTAACAAGGATATCCAGGAATTGAACTCATCTCTGCACCAAGCGGATCTAATAGACATCTATAGAACTCTCCACCCCAAATCAACAGAATATACATTCTTCTCAGCACCACATCGCACTTATTCCAAAATTGACCACATCATTGGAAGTAAAGCACTCCTCAGCAAATGTAAAAGAACAGAAATTATAACAAACTGTCTCTCAGACCACAGTGCAATCAAACTAGAACTCAGGACTAAGAAACTCACTCAAAACCGCTCAACTACATGGAAACTGAACAACCTGCTCCTGAATGACTACTGGGTACATAACGAAATGAAGACAGAAATAAAGATGTTCTTTGAAACCAATGAGAACAAAGATACAACATACCAGAATCTCTGGGACACATTTAAAGCAGTGTGTAGAGGGAAATTTATAGCACTAAATGCCCACAAGAGAAAGCAGGAAAGATCTAAAATTGACACTCTAACATCACAATTAAAAGAACTAGAGAGGCAAGAGCAAACACATTCAAAAGCTAGCAGAAGGCAAGAAATAACTAAGATCAGAGCAGAACTGAAGGAGATAGAGACACAAAAAACCCTGCAAAAAATCAATGAATCCAGGAGTTGGTTTTTTGAAAAGATCAACAAAATTGACAGACCGCTAGCAAGACTAATAAAGAAGAAAAGAGAGAGGAATCAAATAGATGCAATAAAAAATGATAAAGGGGATATCACCACCGACCCCACAGAAATACAAACTACCATCAGAGAATACTATAAACACCTCTACGCAAATCAACTAGAAAATCTAGAAGAAATGGATAATTTCCTGGACACTTACACTCTCCCAAGACTAAACCAGGAAGAAGTTGAATCCCTGAATAGACCAACAGCAGGCTCTGAAATTGAGGCAACAATTAATAGCCTACCCACCAAAAAAAGTCCAGGACCAGATGGATTCACAGCTGAATTCTACCAGAGGTACAAGGAGGAGCTGGTACCATTCCTTCTGAAACTATTCCAATCAATTGAAAAAGAGGGAATCCTCCCTAACTCATTCTATGAGGCCAACATCATACTGATACCAAAGCCTGACAGAGACACAACAAAAAAAGAGAATTTTAGACCAATATCCCTGATGAACATCTATGCAAAAATCCTCAATAAAATACTGGCAAACCAGATTCAGCAGCACATCAAAAAGCTTATCCACCATGATCAAGTGGGCTTCATCCCTGGGATGCAAGGCTGGTAAGCAGTATACTTCTAAGACACCTATGACTCAAAATAAATGAGAAAATATTTTATCTATATGTAACTTTATAACATGTATATACTATATTTACACATTATAAATATGTATTTATAAATATATAATGTATAAGAATATTTTCCTTTATCTTACTTGAAATATTTGTATAATTTTAGAAAAAAATGATAAACTGCTTTTCAAAATTAATAAGATCAACTCTTCTTCTGTATCCCCTTCAGTGCAGTGATGTGACTAACTTGTAATATGGTTAGATGCATTTGTCACAGTCTGCATTCCATCTTGCCTTCTCCCAATGTCCTGATTGATACTTTCTTATGATGTTCTTGCTATAAAAGCTAACATTTTTGGTGTACAGTTCTATGGGTTTGACAAATGCACAGACTCATGTGCATACCATTGTAGTATCACAATAATCAATTCCATAACTGCAAAAATGTTCTTATATTACCCTTGTAGGCAAATCATTTTCCTACCCCAAACCCTGGCAACCACTCATACGTTCCCTATAGTTTTGCCTTTTACAGAATAAATAAAATTCAAATATGTAGCTTTTTGAGTCTAGCTCCTTTCACATAGAAATATACACTTAAATTTAATCCATGTTATGTGAATTACTAAGTCTTTCCTTTTTATTGCTGAATGGTACCCTACTGCATGTATGTAAACAAAATATTTGTGTATTTACCTGTTGAAGGAAATATGGGTCATTTCCAGTTTTGGGTAATTATAAATAAACCTGCTAAAAGCATTAGTGCACACATATTTTTCAATTCACGTGAGTAAATATCTAAGAATAGGATTGCTGAGTTGTATGATAAATGCAGGTTTAACTTTAGAAGAAACTGCTAAACTGATTTCTAATGTGGCTGTGATTTTATATACCAGGCAGCAGTATATGAGAATTAGATTTATCCTATATTTTCAACACCACTTGATATTGACAATTGTGTTAAGTCATTTTAATACATTTTAATTTATTTCTAATTTGTGCTGAACTTTTTTTTATGCTAGAACATGTGTATTTCCATCTATCTTTTCTAGTTTTGTTTCTGTTTGTGTATTTTGCTCATTTTTAATTGAGTTGTTCAATTATTACTGAACTGTAAGAGTTTAAAATTTCTTTAGTAGATATTTAATTTGTCAACATTTTATTCCAATTTGTTGACTTCTAAAATTATTTGAATAGTACCTTTAACTTAGAAAATATTTTTTTACAATTTTAAAAAATCCAATTAACCTTACTTTATAAATCATATGTGACATATAGAAAAACTGTTTACCAGACTGGGTGTGGTGGCCCGTGCCTGTAATCCCAGCACTTTGGGAGGCTGAAGCGGGTGGATCACCTGAGGTCAGGAGTTCAAGACCAACCTCGACAACATGGTGAAACCTTGTCTCTACCAAAAATATAAAAATTATCCAGACATGGTTGCAGGTGCCAGTAATCTCAGCTACTTGGGAGGCTGAGGCAGGAGAATCATTTGAATCCAGGAAGCTGAGGTTGAGGTGAGCCGAGATCCCACCATTGCACTCCAGGCTGGTTGCTGAGAGCGAGACTCTGTCTCAAAACAAAACAAAACAAAAAAACTGTTTACCCAACCCAAGAGCCCACACATTTTCTTCAACATATTTTCCTAAACTTATAATTTTACATTTTGCACTTAAATTTATGATTGTTTTGAAAATTTGTCGTTTGTTTAATTTTTCTTTATAAAAAAATTTTCCTTGGGATTACCTCTTTTTCTTAAGGTTATACTAAAGTGATATTTAAAATTTTCAACATTTTTCGCATTGTTCAGATTACCTTTCTGATTGCTATCTAATTTACTTCTGTTATGGTCTGGTTAACATATTTTGTAGGAATTCTACTATTTTAAATTTGTTATTGTTTATATTATGGCTCAGAACATGGTCTAACTTGATTATTTTTCGTTGAGATGTTTCCTATGAAATACATTCTGCTTTTGCTGGGTGGAATGTTTTATAGATGTAATTTAGATCTACTTTGAAATTATTGCATAGCCTTTTTACATCATAAATAATTTTTTCTAATTATTTTTTCAGTTACTGAGACAAAAGTGTTAAAGCCTTCACCTATAAATTTGGATTTTTTGTTTCTCTTTTTAGTTTTATAACTTTTTGCCCTAGGCATTATGAGGTCCCCTTGTTGGATACATGCGTAAGTAGTCTTTTTAGAGGACTGACCAGTTTTTTACCAAATAATGTCTTAATTTAGCCCGGATGAATTTCCTACTTCTAAATTCTACTTTATGTGCTATTACAATACTTCCATAAGCTTTCCTCTGGAAAGTGTTTGCATAGCATAACCATTTTCATACTATTACTTTTAACCTATCTATTTATATTTAAAGCTGAATCCTTGTAAACGTCATGTTCATGGATTTTATTTGATACAATCTGACAATCTCTGCCTTTTATTTCATGTATTTAGACCATTTATATTTAATGTGACTGTTGACATAATTTGATCAAAATCCATCATTTTTCTTGATGTTTCCATGTAATGTAAATTGAGAATTTTAATGACTCCATCTTTTCTTCTCTATTGATGCACACCCTTCATTTATAATTTATTTTTGTCCAAGGGTTTACTTTATTAATTAATCTTTAATTAATCCAATTGTGTATTCACAAAATATAGTACTGCTTCATGTCCACATAAGTACTTTACAACTATATGTTATGACTTCATTCCTTACCATTCTTTATACTACTTTTGTCATACAAGTTACTTTTTGATGCTATGAGCACATACTACATTATTATTGTTTCTAGATATGCATTAACATTTCAGAACAATTTAAAGTAATAAAAATTATTTTACTTCATTTATTTTCTTTCCAGTACTCATCACTTTTTAACAAAATGCAAATTTCAGTCTAATACACACACACACACACACACACACACACATATATATATAATATTGTTTTTCTGGATAACTTTACTTATTTGTAGAATAATTTTTTCTGAGGAAGTGTTTTTGAAAGATATTTTCACTGAGTATAGAATTCTAGGTTGACTTTGGTTTCTGTTTTTGTTTTTGTTTTTCATTCAGCAGTTAAAAAGATATTTCTTTGTTGTCTTCTGGTTTTATAGCCTCTGGCATAAAATATTCTGTAAATCTTATCTTTGTTCTTCTACATATGATGCTTTTTTTTTTTTTTTAATCCATCTACCTTCAAGATTTTCTTGAAAGTTTCATCAGTTAGAAGATATATTATATTCAATATTCAGGTTGTTTTAAAAAACAGTCTTTATTCTGCTTAATTTTTCTCTGAGATTTTTGAATATGTGGTTCAATATTGATGTTGAGAAATTATTTTATTAATGTTGAGAAATTCTTGGCCATTATTTTTCTCAAATAATTCTTCTGCCTTGCTCACTCCTATTTGTAAAGCTGTTTGATACAGCCTCCGGGCTTTAGACATTCTTTTCTTTCTTTTTTTCCTCACTCATTTTTCTTACTATGTTTCAGTTTGGAAAATTTTTATTAACTTGTCTTATAGTTCACTGATTATCTCCTCCACTTTGTTGCGTCAACTGATTAACATATCAGATATTCTTCGTCTCTGTTACTCTCATTTATTTCTAGTATTTACATTTAATTATTCCTTACAATTTTCATCTCTCTGCTGAAATTACTTATCCATCTCAATGTTGATATCATTTTCATTAATGTTTTATCATATTAATCGTACTTATTTTATATTTTTTCTCAGCTAGGTCTAATATCTTTGCTCTCTTTGAGTTTTCTTTTGATGACCATTTTGCCCCTTGGGAGTGTGCTTTATTCTTCACTTTTTGCACACCTCCTACTCTTTTGTGGAGAGCAAGACATCTTAGTCAGATAGTAGGTGACAAAGGTACATTGTTTGCTTATTTGTTATTCTTGACTTGGAAATGGACAAACCTTTGTTCGATTTGGCTTTTCAATAGGGGTTTGAGTTTGTCTAGTTAATATTCAGGTATGTTTTAGGTTTATTATTGCTATGGTTGCATTCACTGCACTACTACCTTCTAATTTCTGTAGGAATAAACTTGTATTTAGGGTAGTTGTTGATTTGCCAGAGTAATAACTGCTCGGCACCATACTTTAGGCATTACCTTTGTGCTTTTCCTTCAAGAAGGTTTTTGGCATTTTCTTGCTTTTCTTCTGTCCATTCCCCTAGAGTGTTCTGCAGCTGCTTTTCATTTAAAGCATGTTATCTCGATATAAGTTTTTTGCTGTTTTTTTCTTAATATTTTTTTTATTATACTTTAAGTTTTAGGTTACATGTGCACAATGTGCAGGTTTGTTACATATGGATGCATGCGCCATGTTGGTGTGCTGTATCCATTAACTCATCATTTACATTAGGTATATCTCCTAATGCTATCCCTCCCCGCTCCCCACACCACACAACAGGTCCTGGTGTGTGATGTTCCCCATCCTGTGTCCAAGTTTGATTTAGTCATGCACGGTGTCTGAGAGTGTGATCATTTCACTTCTTCCCCTCTCTCAATAGAGTTCCAGGTGCAGCATATATTAATTTCTCTCTTTCAGGCACAGGGGCCTTTTTCTATTGACTTTCCTCAATTGCAATTAATTTTGACAATTTTCCTTAAAAATATTGTGTTTTATGTACCTCTTGCCCCAGATTGAAGATTAGTTTTATAAGGGAAAGGAGATAAATATCTGCGTATAGTTTCTTACTCCTCCTTCCCTGCCCTCTACTAGGTCTGTGTCATAATGTACACTTTCTTAGAGCTGTTAATATGTTCTGTAAGCATCTGTGTGGGGTGTGTGTTTTTTATATAACTACCAAACTGTAGGGTATCTAACCTTTATACTTTTCAAATAAAATTTTTCTATTTCCTTTAATTTCACAAATTAGCTTTTCAGAAAATATTTTTTTCTCTAATTTGTGGACATGTAAACTGAGGCTCAGAACACTAGTTTAGCGATGTGTTCAAATTTACACAAATAATGATTGACATATTCATTATCAGGGTACAAGATATCTGATCCATTTATCAAGTCATTCAGTCATTCATTCATTAGTATGTACTTAGGAACTATTATGTATCATGTTCCAGAAGGTAAAAAATAAAGTTTCTCTTTGAAAAGCTTATTTCTCTCACAATATTGATACCTCTGTTGTCAGGTCTTCAACCTAGTTTTAAAACTGTTTCTTACCTTGATTTGAAGTCAAAAACAGAAGGCTATACTTTTTTTCATTGTTCTATATTCATTTTGAGTTTCTATTAAAACAATAACTAATTTTAAAAGGCAGAAACTAGCAGTAATTTCCTTGATAATAGTAAGCATATGGAATAATGTTAACTGACAGGAAGTGAGATTCAATGTAAAGTACAATCGTGGCAGAAGTAAGAGCTAATCTACTGGAAGTTCTTGGGTAAGCCTATATATTCAGAGCCAACATGTCTGAGACAGGGCCAAAATAAGATGCTAGACTGAAAAATATGAAAATTAATGACAAAATTAGTAAACTAGAATGAAGTTCTTTGTGCCTTGCCTCCTCAGAATACTGGCTGGTTCCAAGACTGGACCCTAATTTAATTTACTAATTTTGCCAATCTCTTATGTGACAGAGAGGAAACAAGAAACATACTCCAGGACAGAAGGCCCAAGCTACAATAAAATAATAATAATAATAATATGTATTGGTGGAGGAAATAGAACAAAGAGCTGAAAATATTTTTCCATACAAAAGTGTGACTTTTAACTCACTTTTTGGGCTCCACTCAGTAGAAGTTACAGCCTGATTAACAGCCTAGAATCAAGGCAACCATGGTGAATAAAAGACCTGAACAAAAAGAATTTCAAACCTGGTGTGACACAAATATAAAAGGGTGTATAAATAATCATTGTAAAGTGTATATATAATATATACAGTATATAAAATATATAAATTTTATATAATGCATGTATTATATGTATTATACATTAATATAATATGCATTGCATATAATATAGCACATATAATATATAATATATTATGTGAATTATATAATATACATATAATACATAATGCATATTATAATACATTATAATATGTTAATATGCATTATTATATTATAATATTTAATATAATATGCATTTTGAATATTTTTATTCTCATTTTATAGATAAGTAAACAGAGACTAAAATTACGCTACTGTAACTTGTATATGAATGATCCCATATTAATGCACACATCTCTATCTCTTGTATTTACTATTAGTAATCAGTGCCTTGCACATTCTCAGTACAAGTTCTCAGTTTGTAACTTCCTCAACCAAATCAATGTTTTGTCACTTGTTAAGACACTTAATACCTAACATCACCATATGTATACAGAGCAGATATCAAAATATTTAAACTACATGTGTTATCATTACTGTCTTCAAAGTCTTAGAAGAAAATGATTAGTTGCAAGAGAGCTCTTCTGGGCCAATCATAACAAACATGATGAAACCTTTAACAAGTGCATCTTGATTGGGGAAAACATAACGGAATTAGTGGGAAAACAGAAAGTTAGGGTAGCAAATCATATACTTGTTAAAGTCATCATTGTGGATTTTGTCATTAACTGCTTGCGTGACATAATGTTAGGGACAGCATTGAAGACTGCCAGACCTGTAGATGTCTTCTTCACAGTGTAAGACCTGAAATTTCTCTTTCAGAGTACCTCATAGTTACACTTAAAACTTGATAACTGGTAAAGAGAAAATCTTCTTGAGGGGAGTGATTTGAAATTCTCTAAGATGAATAATCTTGAGACATTACCTACAGGACAGCTTTTGAAAAGAAGATAACATAATCATTTGGAAAATTTAAACTAGTTGATTATGGGTGGGGAAATGGATACAACAAACTTCTGGATTTTTTTTTATGCCTGTGGCCAAAAATCATTTTACCAAAAGATTCAGTTTTCTTCCAAATCTTCCTGTAAACAAAGACAGAATCTAATTCATACCTGAAGTCTGGGATTTGAATTAACTATTAATATAGTTTATATAATTACTGGCTAAACACAAAAGTAGGTAGAAAACAGGTTTATTCTATATGAGCATGAATTAAAGGGGGAGAAAAGGCTTTGGTCAATGTTTGGCTTCACATGTTTAATTATTCATCATATTCATTAGAAAAACAGATACTTTATCAAATAGCTGAGTGACCAAATTTTAATTATACTCAAAATAGATAGACTATAAGTTCCATGAGTGAAGTGATCTTCATTGACTTGTTCATCTTTATTTACTCCTGTATTTCCTATGCTTACAGCAGTGTCAAGTACATGTAACCATTAGATGAACTCTGTATCAACATGGCCCTAGATGTGGTAATTATTCTCCAACTTGCTGGCACTTGCTGAGCATGTGGTCTTTATTAGTCTGATGACAATACCAATCTCACTGGATTGTGGAAAAGATTGAGGAGAAGTAATGTATGTTAAAGGTTTAGTCAGGGTCCGATCCGTGGTAAGCACATAACATGTTTCAATTAAAGAATTTAAAAATTTTTTAGAATTCTATTATTAGTCATATGTCTTTTAATTTCCAGTTGCTTTTATTATTTTTCGTTGATGCTTCAGTTTGTTGAGAAGCGTTCTCAATACTATTGATCTGCTTTTACCTTGATGACCAAATAAATATTTATTACATCTCTACGTTCAAGGACATATGCTAAGCTCATGTAGTCATGATAAGCTCCTGCTCAGTCAAAATCATATATATAATTTCTCAATAAAGCTAGAATAAACTTATTTATTTGTTCCATTTCCGCGCCCCCCCCCCCCATTAACTACCCTACTAAGATAAACATTTTTAATATGGAGGACTTGAGAAACTTCCCCAGCCTATGAGAATTTCATTCATGTTAATCCAATAAGATCAAATATAACGGCTCACGCCTGTAATCCCAGCACTTTGGGAGGACAAGGCTGGTGGATCACGAGGTCAGGAGATCCAGACCATCCTGGCTAACATGGTGAAACCCCGTCTCCACTAAAAGTACAAAAAATTAGCCCTGAGTGGTGGCGGGCGCCTGTAGTCCCAGCCAGTCGGAAGGCTGAGGCAAGAGAATGCAGTGACCCTGGGAGGCGGAACTTGCAGTGAGCCGAGATGGCCCCACTGCACTCCAGCCTGGGTGACAGAGTGAGAATCCGTTAAAAAAAAAAAAAAAAAAAAAAAAGAAAGAAAGAAAGAAAGAAAGAAAGAAAGAAATATACAGAGGAACGTGTAGAAAAAGAAATGTTGACATACTATAACCGCTAAGAACTATTAAGATTGAGATTAATTGGAGTCACAATCTCAAGAATTCAGAAAAAAAAAAGGAAATAATTCAATCCAGTGTCAGTGGTTACAGATCTCAAAATAACTCATACCCATGCTGTGAGTTACAAACTTTCCACATTCCCGTTGCATTTGACGTCAAGTAGCCTCAGCCTTTCCCTTATGGTTCTGTAAGAACATACGGTTTAATTCTATGCCCTGGTGAAGGTCCCTTTCAAATCCAGGCAGCAGACAGGATGGAATTGCTGCATGACTCTCTTCTCCTTAAAAACGTATTATCCCCTAATGGGTATATCCTCACCTTCCAACCCTTCCCTAGGAGAGAACAGTCTGTGGCATTTTAGAAATATGTGCTGTAAATTGGCAGGCACAAGCACCCTAAAAGACTATAAAATAAACATGAATCCCCTTTGAAAAAAACTTTATATTTTCATCACATCCCTTGAAAGCTAACACACTGTACTGTTTACAGTCTTCCACTACAATATATTTTGAAACGATTACCTTCTTCTGAGTCATTTGTGTCATAATGCTCTCCATAGGTACCCATAAAATGAAAATGTAAGCCGTTTTATTGGCCACACTACATCTTAATTGAAAATATTAAAGGGGATCGCTCTCCTACTGATTTTTTTCTCTCCATTTAATTGGCTAATCATATGATATTTTTAATGGAATAATCGTGAAAGAAAATATGAATCTAATTTAAATTCAAACTGGATTTGGGATATTTAAGAGATTATCCCAGAGTAGCAGAGGGTGCATGAGGCAATAAACATCTGTTCATTCCTGACCACTAGCCTTGGTGTTTATGAGCTTGGGGCATATTTATTTTCAGGAGACATGATTCTCTACATTTGAGCTTCAGCTGTTTTACTGCTGTGTTTTTAGTGAAAAATTTTAAATTTATCAGCAGATTTTTGTATATTTTTTTACTTGTCTCCTTGCATGTATATCCAAATGCAATTCTGACAAATGAGAAATTGTTCCAGGGAATCACTACACCCTACTGAGAGGAAGCATTCAGCCATTTATTTATTATTGGCTATGATATAGTGTAAATAGATGAACCAAGCCATGTAACAGCAACTGAGCATGTCTCTGTGTAACATCATCATGGACTTAGTGATGGAAAATTAAATATTTCATTCATGCATTCTTTCAAGTGCTTTTGAGTATCTACCATTGTTATAGCATAGGATAAACTACTCTAAGTTAAACAAAGACAAGTCTGAACAGCATTGGAGAGTTTAGAGTCTAGTAAGGGAGATAGAACCTACTTTTGTGTATAGAATATTTCTGCAGTTTTAGGCATTCAGGACAATAACACAGACAATGACACACACAAGGATATAATAAGCTCATTAAATGAATGGTACAGATAGTTGATATGTAAATTCAGAGAACAGACACAGACCATAGTGGACTCAGGTAGCCAAAAAGGTGTTCAATCTAGCATATTGGTTTTGAATTTCATATATGTAAAATCTGGAATTTTGATAAAAAGAACTCGGAGATGGTACAGGGTGTATAAATTCTCATGGATGGCTAGCAAACAGTAGGAAACAAAACCTACTGTATAACAGGTGACGTTTCCTCAGCCCTATCAAACTGTGAGTACAAAAGAGTTCTCATTAACAGCACTATTGCATATATAATGGCTTTCCATCTTGTTTCTAATACAAGTTGAAGTCTGCTGCAAAGTTTCCTAAAGTATATCTAAGAATCTACAGGTGGCATCTCACCCATGTTTATAATCATCGCTTTGTTGGACCTTACAGAATTTTCCTTGAGCAAAGCTATTGCTTCTTTAAGTCTTCCAATACTTTCTCCAGTTTTCATAGTCTTACTTTTGGCACTCCCATTGCAACCCTGGACACAGTGATTTCAGCCAACTCTCTGCTAGACATCATTATCTCTTGGGATGTTTTGCTGCATACTACTGGTAAGAAGCCATATGCAAAGAAGCCTATGGTGTCCCAACTTTGTCTTTTTCCAAGGTAGTGAAGCCTGAGGACTCACAGCAGTATTTAACACTTGCACTTGAGATAATGTGCAAAATTTAGTATTTCACTGGAAGCACAAGACATTGATGCATACCAGACAGTATCATTCTGTTGGACGTATATTTTGTCAACTGAATTATTCTTACAATATGTCTTTAATATATGAATTCCATTACAACATAAGGAATCTATTTTGGGCCCCTTTGGGCACTTCCAAGTGATTTGTGTGAGATTACAAACCAGCTTCAGAGAGTGGCCTTCATATTAGCATTTGGTTTGAGAATAGTTACAAAGAAATGCATGTGATTTTAAATGGCTTTTGAGAGCTTCAAGGAAGAAGAGCAATGGCAATTTTGGAATTGTACATTACTCTATTAAATAGCATATACTCCATCTTTGACTTAGATCCTTTACTGCAGAAAAGAAATACATTGGACAGGGGTTTAAGCAACCAAACTGTTATTGATTGTCGGTGGTTTAAATTATGATCTTAGTTCACTGTAGTCCATGGCAAAATTTCTTCCCAAGGTGAATGCCTCATAGAATGACCATTCATTTTAATTTGGGGCCAGGGTTTCAGTGATATTCTTGCTCAGAAAACAGAAAAATAAGTCTTTAGAAATAAAAAAAATATATATATATATATTGGGTGAGTGATGAAAGTTTAAGTGAATCATGAGGCAGAAAGGAGTAAGCAACTATGGTCTGACACCTCATAATATTGTTCTTATTCTTTTATATCTAAGGTCTGTTATTTAATGTCCTTTGTGAAACCAAGGCCTTGGGAGGGGTAAATACAATAAACTTCTTAAGAGGGGGTTACACATAATAATATTCACTTAACTACTCACCCTTAATATTTACTTAATTTTCACTCTTTGGATATTACCACCACTAACCTCATCTGACAATTCAGATACCCTAGCTGGAAGTTAGGGGTTGTGGTTTCATTCCAGGTGAAACTTAAACTTATGTTTCTCTAGGCATACGTTTTTCTTTTCTGGTCCTTAGTTTCTTCCTGTAGAAAATGAAGACAGAAAACCAAACACCGCATATTCTCACTCATAGGTGGGCATTGAACAATGAAAACTCTTGGACACAGGGTGGGAAACATCACACACCGGGGCCTGTCGTGGGATGAGGGGAGAGGGGAGGGAGAAGCCATAGCATTAGGAGATATATCTAATGTAAACGACGAGTTAACGGGTGCAGCACACCAACATGGCCCATGTATACATATGTAACAAACCTGCATGTTGTGCACATGTACCCTAGAACTTAAAGTATAATAAAAAATTTAAAAAAAGAAAGTGAAAAAAAAAGAAAATGAAGATTATTGAATCTCGGATTCAGAGGTGTTCTACCCTAAGATTCCATGGTGTTTTGATTCTTGACTATCACATTAGCTAAGAACCAATTATAATAGCTTTGGTGTCTGCCCCATAAGAACTACATAGATGATTAGAGCATGAACTTTCTGGATCAATCCAGTATATTTATTATTATTTTCTTTTATGTTGCATGTATATATTTTTCCTGGTCTGCAATTACTTATGTAAAAATTTGGGTTGACTTTGTAGCGGAGCCACTTTTGGAAGTGGCTTCCTGATTTCTTAAAATTTTGTTTTCTGTTCACTGACGCTGTTGTGAAACCCAGGCTTTGCTTGACTTTTTTTTATATATGTTGGCGAAATTGATTTTTATACACTCTATATTCCTAACATTTGATACATTCTAGAGATGAGACAATTTTTAATGCCCACACTTCACGGCTGATGTATATGTTTTCTGCTTTGTGTCTGCTGTGTTTAAAAGTTATCTGGATGTAAGTTTCATATTTTCAAAACCTCAAAGTATCATAATGATAACCACAGTGGAATAAAAATTCCAATTTTATAAACTGGAAGATTTTAAGTTTAGAATATTAAGAAGATAATATGAAATGCCATTTGTAAAGTCTCCTGGCTACTCTTAAAGTTCAGAAGTTTGAGATCCTGAGGTTCTGATTTCTTGTCAGTCCATGTAATCAAGCAGTCTTCCATTTTCGCTATAGTATACATGTATATATTGGGTATATATTGGGGAAAATTAATATTCTCCCTTCTTTGAACCATCTCAAATTTGAAAACAGAAGATGCATGGCTTTCTAGACCCCAGAAAAGGTGGGAATACAGATAAGTAATTTCATTTAGCAACAAATGTCCATAATTCTAGTGTAGAAAGCAAAGGGATTCTCTTCCAATCAGCTTTATGGTTCTTTAGCCCATAACTCCATATGTGACTGGGCACACTATGAGACATTATGAAGATAAATTTTCTTTTTGTATATTTGTATTAATTATTATTCTGAAAAATATATGCTTTTGCCTTATTGTATATTAGTGCAAAGGTATTTTTGATCAAATAAAATGTGAGGCGGGGGTAGAATATTGCATGACCTGCATATTTTAGCCACACATTTTACTCTCTGGATTCCCAGCATACTTCACTGGTATTCCTCTTCCTGAGGCTGATAACTCAAATTGTGTAAATATACAATATAACCCAAGGAAACAATAAAGAAGAGGCAGAGAAAAGGGTAAAGATCAGAACCCAGGGGGCTGCTTGTACTGAAAGATTATATTAATGAGGAGTAGCCAAAGAATGCAGAGTAGTAGAGTTATAGAAGGAGAACAAGAAGACTTTAATGAGATAAAAGGCCAGGGAGAAGAAAAATTTAAGAGATAATAATGTTGAATGCTACAAATGGTAAAGATTTTAAGGACAAGAAGAGCACAGCAAATCTAAAAACTTGGAGAAAATCATTTTTGTACTATCTCTGGGGAAATACGACATATTTCTTTGAATTATTTTACCCCTACTACAGCACACTGAGCATAATATAGGACAGTATTTTGTATATAGACTGAGTTTACAACCACCTGCTGAGAGGAAAATTGATAGTCAAATGTATGACAAGTTAACTGATTATTTCTCTCTTTGGAATACAATGGAGAAATTGTACAAATGAATGAAAATCAATTCTTCAGAATTTGGCCCTAAGATACTTATCCATAAACATTAAAATTTGGTGCACATCCTATGTCTTCCTTAGCCAATATCATTGCATAACCTCTTTTTAATGGTGGGCACTGCCTCCAAGCCTCTCGCTTATACTCGCACATGCAAATGACCCATCTTCTTATGAAGCTCATTACTATATTGAAACTTTATAGGACATGAAGTGACAGAAAATTTAGAGTCCCCCACTGTCATTATGATCACATTAATTAAGCAATAAGACCCAGCAGTGCAGGAACTACTTTGTGCTAATTCATATCTTGGGATGAATGTTCAAAGTGGTGCTTGGGAATGAAGCCACAGGACTCCCATTAATGTCATGAGGCTATGTGGATTAATGCGGGACACCTGCTCCTCAACTCTGCCATTGCTGTTAACAAGGAGTTCTGGCTTAACTCCTTGTGGAAATGTGAGTGTTCCCCACATTTCTTTTTAATGCCTCTGTTCAAGACCACGTTATTTGCCAACATTTTTTTTGTCATATTAAAGATATAATTCAAAAGTTATAGGTAAATTAAAATGTGAAATTAGAAAATAAGTCATTTTTGGGTAGACATGTTATTAGTTTCATGAGAAGACATACTATAATGATGTAATATTAACATGTTGATATAAGCAAACAAAATAGGGCTGGAGTGGAAACCCATCTAAGGATATATTTGGAATACATTATAGGTTTAAATAAGAATATAGACCTCTAAAACTGGGAAATATAGCAGGTGCTCCAGATACAGACAAGTGAGTTTCAGAATCTGGAAATGTATCCATCCAGTTGATTTTCAGATTCCATGAATCACTAAGGAATCTCAGCTTTAGGCAAGGCTGTTTTATTCACCTATGTTTTCTACCCCTGCTTTACTGTCGGTGGCTTTGGATCAATTTGTATTAGTAAAACTTAAGAGAAGTTTTACTCTAATTCAGGGGTTCTCAAGCTGTACTCTCTGGACCAACATCATCATTATTACCTGGGAACGTGTTAGAATGCAACTTATGATGCCTTATGACAGATATACTAAATCAGAAACTCTGGAGGTGGCCCATAAATATTTGTTTTAATAAGCTCTCTGGGTGATTTTGAGAAATGCTAAAATTTGATAAACAAAGCTAGAATTGAAGCAATAATATAAATGCTGTTATTATTTATGCATAGGCTCTGTCATTTGCTTTGTCTATGAGAGACAGAATTTTGGTTATGGGCCCTCTAGAAAACTCTTTTAGGTGTTTAGGTTAAATTTTAAAACTGCTTTAATTTTAGTAGGATTCAATAAGTCAGTTTGGCTCTCTCTACAAAATATGCCCATCTGAATCTTTCTAGATTTGTACCCTCAAAGGTCTACAGACACCTAGACAAAAGGAAGATGTCTATAACTCCACCTAACTTGGCTTTAAAATATGCAATTACTGAGCTCAGCATCATGTTAGTATCGTTTCTAGTTCATCTCCTACCTTGTACCTTTTTCTGGTACAGTAAATGCCTGTCTTGATCCTGAATACGAACAGTAACTTTTTTTTTTTTTTAATCTGGTCACTGGATCCTTGCCTGATACAATCTACTTCTGACCCTTTCTTGATACATAGTTTCTATAGAACCAAAAATGTACCATTCACTAGTAAATTTATCTGAGAGATAATCAGCCCCAGAACTGAACTTCCAATCCTATCTTACTGAATTTCTGAATATGGCTCTTTTCCTGAAACATTTTCATGCCCCATTGTTCTGTTAAGATTCTCACTTTGTGTTGAATTTGCCTGATATTGGCTGCTTGTCTGGGCATGATGCATAAAGCTACTCTTTCTAGACGCCATGTCTAGTCTTCCTCCCTGTCTATCTCCTACAATAAACCCTGTCTCCACTGCTAGACCTTCCCAGTGGTTATATCCGGATCTACCCTTTCCCATGCAACACCACTCTGTTCTGATTAGATCTTGTTACTAACCCCAGCTTCCATAAAGGACTCTCTCCATTGCCTAGCTAAAATAAAGAGAACTATTACCACAGAAGTGTCAGACTGTATCTCCATGGACAAAGTGTAGATTCCCATCAGGACTACCATATTCATAACACGGAGGCTAAGAGTTGAGTTATGAAATCAGACAATATTGTTTCAAAACATAGCTTAAGTTCTTGGTAGCTACGTGATTTCAGTAAGTTGCTGAATCCCCCTAAGCATCACAGTTTTGCTTTTTTTTTTCTTCTGCAAACTAATAATAATACTACCTTTGATATGAATGTGTTGAAAAGAGGGAAACAACCAAGGAGAGAGCACCTGGAATACATTAGTCTCCAATAAATGTACATTACTGTTGGTACTTCATTCATTTTCTGAGGATACTCAGGTGATTTACAATGTGGTTCCTGTTTTTGAGACATTGACAATGAAGTAGAGGCAATTAAATAAATCTTTAAATAGTAATAAGTATTAACAAAGATGTACAGATACATTATGTATTAGATTGAGGAAGCAATATCTTTGACTAGGGGATTTGGGAACAGAATCTTGGGGGTATTGGCGTTTAACTTTGTCATGAAATTTGGGAGTGATTATCTTTTCAGCAAAGCTGAAAACATAACAAGGGGTGACATGAGGGTTGGGGATTACAATTGATCCCACATGCTAAACTATGTATTGTTAAGGTACTTTGCAGTTTAATACTCACAGCAAAACAGCTTTAGGTTTTATTATCTCCTTAAAGATGAAGAAACAGAAAGTTTAAAAGTCAATGTGAATAGGGAGGGTTGAACAAAAGGCTGGGAAGTTATAGCCAGAAACCAAAAAGGAGTCTTGGAGTCCAAACCGTGGTTTAAATCACAATTTCCCTTTCGGCAGCCTGGAAAGAACAAGCAGGTAACCACATCTCTCTTTGAATTCCTTTACTAATGAGGAATTCATGAGTTGATTTATCCTATCACTGGAGAGTTCTAGATTTCTAAAAATACTATTTATAGAAATACCAGTTCTCTGGTTACTTTTGATTCTTTCTCTGTCTTTATAATATTATATTAGAAAAAAAAAATAGACAGTCTAAGGCTGAATCCTTGTGACTGTAGTTGTAAAGCTCAGTCAGATGTGGACTATCTGAAGCAGGATGGTTTTGAGGGGTTTTAGAGTGGAACAGATTAATTTGAGTAAGATGCATAGCATTTATTTTTCAGTGACTATTTCGTGCAGCACTACAGGGTGGAATAAATGCAGCTAATATATTCATTTTCAAATTAAATCATGTATTGCACACAACCTGTATGACACAGGTGAGAGAAAAACAGAATGGTAACTATTGGATGTACATGAAAAAAATTTGTTTAGGTGCTTTATCTGTTAGGATTGTATGCATTAAAAATAAATTTTATGCATTAAGAAAAGTATTTGAATCAAGAAGAAAAGGAGCTAGAATGGAATTAGATTGTGTTTTAATCCAAGATATAAATTGCTTCAAACTGAATTTTAAAATCACATTATTATACATTATGATTGTTTTCATAATCCAGTTTAAATATGAGTTTTATTCATGTTAGGATATTTTTATGCCTTTTTGCCTCTCCTAGGCATTCTTCAAGCTTCATCTGATGCCCCAATCCCTGATTTGTTAAATATTCTACTCTCTATGTGATTTTCCTCTTTATAACACTTATTTTCTATCCCACAAAATCGAATAACAGATTAAATATAGTCTAGTTTTTCTCCAGTTTTTGTATGTGTTTGACTTTCTTCCCTAGATGACTCTAAAATAATCTCTGAAAACAAAAGTTATGTCTTGTACTTTTTCTCTGGATTTCAGTAAACATTTGATTGAATGGTGGAATTGATGGAGTGAAATTGTGTGTGTGCAAAAAGAGTATGTGTGTATGTTTAACTTCTCAGTACATAAAGAAAGAAAATAATGCAGAGAAAAGTAGAATTCCAGTAGAACATATTACAAAAGAAAGATACAAACTGGTATAGTTAGTATACATTATAGAAAAACATGGGGGTGGCTAGATTTCATTATTTTTAATAACTATCTTTGAGATTGTGAACCATACCCCCTGCAATGTTGTTTGTGAATGTGTTTGTTTTTGAAACTTTTTTTCTCACAAGATTGACTTTAGCATTTATTTCAGGCAGTGTGTAAATGAGAACAACCTTGGATTTATGGTAGTACTTTATGGATGTGTGTGTTTACAGTTCTGGTTCCCAACTGAAGGGTGTAGTGGTGGGAGCATGGGATTCCATCTTCTTGGTGAAACCATTTCTCATCATGAAGAGGAATACTATGTGGTAGTTAACTTTTTGTGTTAACCTGACTGGCCCGCAGGCATCCCTGAAGGAAAGTAGTGAAGGGAAATGTTCCTAGTGGGCAGAAATTCAGGCAGTATACCTGGTCATTCACTTTGCTTAGAAGAAGAAATGGCTAGATGTTTGATTATATATTGATTCATGTGTTTTGATCAATGGTTTGGCTGGATTGTCAACCATGTGGAAGGACCAGGATTGGAAAATTGATGACAAGACAATTTGGGGAAGAAGTATGTGAATAGACACCTTTCTGAATGGACAGAAATCATGAAGACATTTGTGTCCCAACTTAATGCTTAATAAAGGGTGAGGTCAGCAAAGGGGCATTTCAATAATCAACTTGTTCAGATTGCCTGTTTTGTTGATGCCAGTCAGTCTCTTTCCCCAGTAACAACCATCACTGCCCAATAGACTAATGAAAAAAAGGACAAGGATAGAGACTATGCTTGAGATCAGCTACATAGACTTCTACTCACTAAGGTCAATCTGGGTATTGGCCACTTCTAAGTACCAAATCTGCCAGCAGTGGAGACCAACACTGAGTTCCCAGTGTGACACTATTTCCTGGGGGGATGTTTGATTACATTAGACTGCTTCTATGGTAGAAAGAATAGCATTTTGTATTTACTGAATTAGACATCCTGGATAGAGATTTGCCTTCTCTGCACACAATGCTTCTGCCAAAATTGCTGTTCATGTACTTAAAGAATTCCTTCTCCACCATCATGTTATTCCACACAGTATTGTTTCTGATCAAGTAAATCACTTCGCAGCAAAAGATGTAGGGCAATGAGCTCATGCTCATGGAAATCACTGGTCTTATCACGTTTACTACCACTGTTTTAAATCAGCTGGTTTCAAAGAACTGTGGAATGGCCTTTTGAAGACTCAGTAACAGTGCCAGCTAGGTGACAATATCTTGCAGTGCTAGTCCAAAGTTTTCTAGAAGGTTGAGTATGCTTTGAGTCAACATCCAATGTATGCTATTCATTCTCCTATAGTCAGGATTCACAGGTCCATGAATCAAGGGGTCTAAATGGAAGTGTCATTACTCACTATTATCTCTCATGAACCACTAGCAAAATTTTGCTTCCTTACCTTTTGTTACCTTATCTTCTCCTGGCCTAGAGGTCTTGCTTCCAAAGGAAGGAATAGTTACTAGGAGCTACAGCAATGGTTCCATTGAATTCGTAGTTGAGAACACCACCCAGCCACTTTGGACACCTGCTTCTAAATCAACAGACGAAAAAGGAAGTTATTGTGCTGGCTGAGGTGATTAATCCCAAATACCAAGGGAAAAAGGAACTATTGTTCCACAATAGAGGTCAGAAAGAGTATGTCTGGAATATAAGAGATCCCTTTGGGTGTCATTTAGTATTAGCATATCCTTCAATTAAGGTCAATGGGAAATTCCCACAACTCAATTCAGGAAGGACTACTCATGGCCCAGACATTTCAGGAAGAAAGGTTTATGTCACCCCACTTGGTAAAGAACCACAACCAGCTGAGGTGCTTGAACTAAGCAAAGGGAATACAGAATAGGCAGTGGAAGAACATACTTATATTGTAAATACCAGCCACAATCAAGTGATCAGTTACAGAAAAAAAAGACTGATTGTCATAAGTGTCCCTCTTTATTTTGGTAGGAACATGTGTCTGTGTGTATCACATAGTTTTCTTCTCTCTCGCATTTTCTCATTATGTAACATAAGATATATTGGCCATATATCATAGTATTTAAGTATTGTTCATTTTACATCATTGTATTTAAGTTGTGTAATATCAAGGAGAAGAGTAAACATTACTCAAATACTTTATCTTCTCTTCTGGAGAAGGTGTTAGTGCATTTCAGATTGTGCACAGGATAGTTGTATCAGGTTAGCTAAAATTATGACCTTGTTAGTGCCTTTGTTTGGAGTTTAAGTATGGTTTGTAAAGTTTTATCTGGGTGCCAAATTGACAAGTGTTGGACTCATGATTAATTTTATGTGTCAGCTTTACTAAGCTACGGACTGCCCACATATTTGGTTAATCTTTATTTCTGTTCTATCTGTGAGGGGCTTTTGGATGAGATTAACATTTGACTTGGTAGACTGAATAGGGCAGATTCCAAATGTGTATAGGCCTCATCTAATCTTCTGAAGGCCTGAACAGAAAAAAAAAGGGAGAATTTTTTTTCGCTACTTGATCATCTTTGAGCTGAGACATTGCTCTCCTGTCTTCAGATTTGTGCAGAAACTGGCACCATCACCTTTCCTGTTTCTCAGATCTTTGGACCAGGGCTGGTACTATACCAGTACAATCACAAGCTGCAGATGTTGAACTTCTCAGCTTCATTAATTGCATAAGACAACTCTCTCTCTCCTTCCATATATATGTGCGATATATAGTCCACTAAACTGAAAGTTAATAAAATGCATTTTATTATATATGTGTACATATATAATATGTACAGACACATATATACAAATCTATGTGGATATATATGAAAGAAATAGATATTACATTACATATATAATTTTTGTATGTGTGTATATATATACACACATACCTGTGTGTGTTTGGTGTGTGTATATGTATATGAGTATGTTTGTGAGACAGAGAGGAAACATAGACTAATACATACTGATTCCCACTTTATGATTCCCAGTAAAACGGAAGAACTCCAGCCTAATGTCCCTGGGACCAGAGGTTAATTTTTCTAGGGGTTGGTACTTACCATCAGGTGACTTTGTTGCTCAACAGAGGATGCCTCAATGAGTTCTTCTGCCTCCTCAGCAGTCTGTCAAAAAATTTTACTCACCTGAAGTCTTGAATAATCTTGAATAATCCTTCTTTCTTTCTTTCTTTCTTTTTCTTTCTTTCTTTCTTTCTTTCTTTCTTTCTTTCTTTCTTTCTTTCTTTCTTTCTTTCTTTCTTTCTTTCTTTCTTTCTCTCTTTCTTTCTCTTTTCTTTCTTTCTTCTTTCTTTCTCTTTCTTTTTTTTCTTCATTTCTCTTTCTTCCTCTTTTTCTTTCTTTCTCTTTCTTTCTCTCTTTTTCTTTCTCTCCTTCTCTATCTTTCTTTCTTTTTTCCTTTCTTTCTCTTTTTCTTTCTTTCTCTTTCCTTTTTTCTTCCTTTCTCTTTCTGTCTGTCTTTCTCTCTTTCTTTCTTTCTGCCTTGACTTTGCATTAGTTTGGTTTTTAATTTGTTACTTAGCTGATAATATGTCTTTCTGAATATAATTCAATAAAATATATTTTTAAAGTAGGGTGGAATAATAGAATCATCTTGCTTCAAATAACTTGAAAGTATAGAAAATTTGCACTTGTACGTGTACATCTTTGTGTTAGACTTCTTATGTGAAAGTTAGTTCAGCTGAGGACAGGCTTCCAAGAGCCTGTTACATGCATTAATACACACCTACCTGAATACATACACACATTTAAATTAAGGATATTGTTGAATTTCATTTTAGATTAAAAATAATTTTTTATTTTCAGAATTTAGTTCTAAAGAAAGTTTTATAAGTGCTTTTAGATATATCTCTTTATTTGTAAATTAGATCAGAAAGACCTAGCAAAATCAATATTCTTTCCAAGATTGTACAATTAGTTCTGGGGTTGAACTAAGAGCTCTTGAACCCTGATTTATCTTCTTTCCAATATATCATGTTATGTCAAACAAGAAATAATTGACCACCTACTAATATGTCTCAGATGTTATTCTATGTGAGAGAAGTATGATTGTTTCTTTTAAGGGTCTTACAATGTAACTGGGTGAATTATAATAACTAACATTTTCTCACACTTACTATATGCCCACTGACATAAATGCATTTTGTAAGTCTTCAATTTCCTTACAAAATAAATCCCATGTTCAAATGAACACACTAATGTTCAGTCTGGTAAACCAAGAATTCACAGTAAAGGAATTGATATTGAATCCAGTTTCTTTTCCTCTCATTACATCGAGGTCTCTTAACTCTGGCCAAGAGTTAGTTCCAAATGAGGGAACTTTTAATGCTCAGGAAAAAAGAAAAAAAAAGGGGGGGATTGCCATTTTTCTTTTATTCTTGAGCTGGGCTTTTAGAATTGATGAAGAAAGAATAAATAGAAAAAATTACGCATGCAAAAGAAAGAGCCCTGCCGTCTCTCTCCAAGTTGAAGACATATTAATACTCAAAGCTAGAATATGTTCACAGTGTCTTGTAAGAAGTACGTTTCTATTCAGCTTGTTGTACCTCCCTTATGTAACCTTTGCTCATGTAAGTCCCAGACCCTTGAGAGAGTATGATCACATTGTGTTGATTTAGACCAAACCATATTGCCTTTGCACTGGGCAATGGTGCCTGACCTACTACAAAGTAGGAATACTTGATTGCAAACATGCTGCATCCCATATATAAATGCATACAATAGCTTTCACTTAGGCAAATGTAATGAAACCAAACCTGCCATGAATTTTCTCAAGCCAAAAATTGTCTTGGGGTTGAAGAGAATCAATTTATAATTTGAAGAGCAATTATTTGAGCCTCTAGACTCCCAAAGGAATGAAGTTGAACAAACAGTTACAGCAAGAAAAAAATGAAGCATTTCACCCTCTTCTCAAATCTAAGCTTGAACTTCAGCTCTGGGGCATAACTCAAGATTTGATATTTAAGTGTTTCATTTGCTGCCAATTAGGCCTAGGATTAGATTCTTCAGCCTCCTTGCATATGAAGACAATAGTATGATTCCCAGCAACCTCATTTCCACTCCCTTAGCTTAGCCCTTCACGCATTCCTTCAGCAACATTGCTGCCTTCATCAAAACAATTTCATTTGTACTTATGAAAGCATTGCAGCAGGTAAGTGGAAGGTACAGAACAAGCTTAACCACTGTAGCTTTTCTCCCATCTGAATATCGCGAATCTTGTATCTCACCGTGGTGTAAGGTCTCTGATTACATCAACCTCTCCAAATTATGCTGAAATGAAGGCCATTCAATTTGCTACAATCAGTAACTTTCGAAAAAGCCCACATAATTGATTTCACAGTAATATAGGTATAGGTGACTGAGCGCCTCAGCTTCATTTAGACAATGTTTTCTTTCATTCCAAAGTGCAGTATTCAATAGAAATCAAATTTTTTCCCCCAACAGTTGGCAGCTAAGCTTTGGCACATATAAAGTTTTTTTTTTTCTTTCTTTCTTTTGTGGTGCAGAAACATGAAAATTGAAATTAATGCCCAGGGTGATCTAATAGAAGTCGACAGGCTTTAGGTGAAATAAGTTCTTTTTGGAGCTTGCCCTGATGAGGATTTCAGCCAGCAGGCAAGAAGCCATTCTGAATGCCATTCAGATGTCCAGCAACATTTGTTACTGAGGTAGTTTCTCAGCACCCAGCCAATGGAGAGTTTAAATGTGTACGTGGCAATTATCTCAAATGCCACAATGTACTGTTTGCCTACTTATAGCGTGATCTTGTTTTCACTACTTTTTTGACCTGTGACTGTTAATGCTCTCCACTGTTTTCAGATGCACATGTGACTTTGAATCAGCTGAACTTCCTTCTCTGACCTTCAGATGGATAACAATGCATGTGGAGTTCTTATTTTGCTGCCAATAATGGGAATTAGCTGCCAAATTATGAAGGAAGAAGCAAGTTCTGACCCAAAGAAGCTTGTCGTCAAATACTCTCTGACTTTTCATTTGGGAGCTAGGCAGGTTATACAATTTTAAATTCATGACTTTAGTAGGCAGACGTTTGGTTGAGAGTAGGAAGAAAACATACTGTAGCTTGAGAAGCTGACAACCATAAATTCATAGCCCAGATATAACTGTGGCACCTATATGGCCTTGGGAATGCCATTTATTTTCTCTGAATCCAATTTACTCATCTGTAATATTAATATGATACTTACTTCATAAAATCATTGTGAAAGTTATCTCCTCAATCATTGCTATTCCTGATTACTCTAGGATATGTATTGGGTCTTAGCTGGCTGGTCCTACACAATCCTCTGAACCTGAATTTCTTCCACTCCAACATTGGAATTATAACAGCCCTTAGAGTTCTTAAGAAGGTCAAATTAAGTAATTTCTATCAAGATTTTTTACCACAGTATCTAGCATTAATCATAAAAGATTTCATAGTTGCTGTTATTGTAAAATTGTATTGTATTGTTCCAAATCTCCTTGCTTGATGACTCAGTGAGTATGAGTAAGCAGTGAGTAACATTATATACTCAAATTCTAGAGCTGCAAATCATATTGTGCACTACATTTTCAAGGCAAACATAATACAAAAGAAAGCATGTTCATTTAACTTATGATAGAGTCATAATGTATCATTTTTAAAGATTATTTTTCCTTCGGATACTGGAGGATTGAGAAATCAATTCTGATAATTTGGGCATTTGCAGAAGTCATGGTTGGCTTTGATCCAATGGGACTGGGAGGCTGATGGCAACACAATGAGCAAGATTGTAAAACTTCATCAAGGTTTAAAGAATAAGCCAGCCTGTATGCTTGTAATCCCAGCACTTTGGGAGGCTGAGGTAGGCGGATCACCTGAAGTCAGGAGTTTGAGACCAGCTTGGCCAGCATGGTGAAACCCCACATCTACTTTTAAAAAATACAAAAATTAGCAGGGCGTGGTGGCATGCACTTGTAATCTCAGCTACTCCAGAGGCTGAGGCACAAGAATCACATGATCCCAGGAGGCTGAGGTTGAAATGAGCAGAGATCACGCTATGGCACTCCAGACTGGGTGATAGAGCTAGACTCTATCTCAAAAGAAAAATAAATAAATAAATAAAAAGAAGAAGAAGAAGAAGAAGCCAGGCTGTGTTGTAGCTTCAGTGTCTTCCATGGAGTGGAACATTTATGATAATAAAACTGCCCTGCATTTTCCCCTCTCATATCGATTTTGTTTTGTCTGTGTACCATCATACTTTACCACACACAGCATCTGAAAGTACACCATTGTTTCTTATTCTATTTGTTATTTTTAACTCTAGTTCTTCTCCAGTTGCTTTTAGTATCCACCACATTAAAAAGACATTAGTCTCTACATATGACAAAGATAAGTTTATTATCAAAAATCTTTATGTGGTTATGCAGTATCCATAAAATAGAAGCTATAAGCTAACAAAGAGATTTATAGGATATATTTCATAGATAATCTAGGAAACAAGTGCAGAGAGTCATTCTTAAAAGGACAAAGTTTAATATGGCCTTACAAAAAAAAATCCAAAACAAGACTTCTGCATTATTAGTCTGTTATTAACCTGAAGGAAAAAAAAGGGAATACTAAGAGTATCAATTTTCCTTGCTGTAAATAACAATGGTGCACATATTTAATGAGTTGTTTACAAAAGATAACATAGTAATTGTAAATAAAAATCTACCATGTCACGTCATTAGAAAATAAGCTTTCTTTTTTACCCAATAGCCTTAATGTAAAACATTGCATGAGTCTCATGACCAATGACTTCAGGGAAAACCACAACTGATCTCCTTGGATGCTCAAAGAGGAGACTACTGAGGTGAGGGAAGTAAGATTACAGGCAAAAGACCAGCAAAATCCAATCAAAGATCTTACTAACCATAAGGAGACTATTTTCAGGTGATTCTGCTATTCATTCACTCATTCATATATTAACATAACAAAATAGTTTCTGAAAATGTGTATTGGTGAGGCATCTCAGGTTTTTAAAAATTAGTCCAAAAATATTTGACTAAACTGCATGATTCATATGGTTCAAAAAATGCCTTGACCTTCAAAGTAAAATTGGAGATAGTTCATAGTAAAGAGTCACACTAGATTTTCAAAATCATAATTTTAAAATTTCAGAACAACATTTTTATTTGGAAAATATATAATCTTTCTCAGTGAAAAATTTGCTAATATTTCAAAAAGTTGTTTCTTGGTCTCACCTGGTCAGTAATTTGTGTAAGTTATTTTCTTTTTGTTCCTCCAGACGCACTCTTCACACTTCGCCATCACACTTTGTGCCACAAGGAGCTAATCTTCATGAAATAAATGAAATGGCACTAGCCTTCTGGCTTCCTGTTGGGCTTGGCCAATGGAAATTACCTGTAGATGACTAGAGGGCAGTGGAGTGTTGAACTGGGGTATTCATTCTTGCTCCATCTGACCAAGTTGCCACAGGTTGGCTGTGTTCTTCTACCAAAGGCTACAACTCCTGCTTGTGTTCCTCTCCTATATCTTGCCTTTTCAAGTTAAGATGAAAATCAATTAAGAGAGCACCATCTCTTACTGGTTTCTCTTAATCCTGCTTGTATTTTTGTATATAGTCCTTTATTAATCTCTCCTCAATTACCCATTTGAGTACACCATCTGTTTCCTGATGGGACCCTGAGTGATACCCTGAGGTGGGTGATGCTGATTCTTCCCAGAGGTATAGCCTCCCCCAGGTTGTCCAATCGACTGGCCTAAATTGACATTCTGAGATGCAAATTAAGAGACAAATGAGAAAATACTCCCAATAGCAAAGTAAATCAATCTGGGCTCTAGGAAGTCCTGGAGTGGGAAGGATGGCCAGGAGGAAAAGAAGTGACAGATTGTCATCCCATATGCACATACCAGGCATCATTAGAATAGCAATTTTATAGCTTGCTTTTTCACTTAACGTATGATTTAATCATTTTGTCATATTCTTAGGGATTCATTGTAAACATAATTTTGACTACATATTATTCCAAATGACGGACTAAGTTTTTAGGATTCATAAATTCTGGAAATATAAAAAACATCTTTCAATTTTATTTACTGCTCTCTTTCTCCTATTCCTAGCATGCATTGTACAGTTGTACATGTTGCAGATCTCCTGTAAAGCAGCCTCAGTAGGTGAATGAATGCATAAACCAAAGTTTTCTCCAAAGATATCTGCATTCATTCTAAGCACTCCTACCTAGGATTCAGGAGACTTTTCCCTTTCCCTTGTTTCATACAGTTGGGTCAATAGCTTTAGGAAAGGTCTAATATTCTAGATTAGTCATATTTGTCAGTACATTAATGATATATATGAAAGGAGGTTTCTGTGATTTACCTTACAAGAGTGAGCAGTGGAAGGAATTACAAACACAATGGCAGGTAGAAGTGAGTAGATTCTTTGGAAGATTTTATAGCATATTTTAAGGTAATCAGATCTCATAAAGAGAGGTTTCTGGGTGCAGTGTGATTGTCTTTTAAACCTGTGTCTAGCACAGAGAGTGGAACTCATGTCCAGGATATCAGAGTCTGGCCGGAGAGAGGAAACATAGGCAATGGAACATTCACATCCAATTGTGAAGAAAGATAGAATCAATAAACAAAGTAAGAATTTTTAGAAGATAGTTTGGGTTATCAGCTGTAGAAATTCTCCAATCTCTTAAAAAGGAATGGAAAGGGCCGGGCGCGGTGGCTCAAGCCTGTAATCCCAGCACTTTGGGAGGCCGAGACGGGCGGATCACGAGGTCAGGAGATCGAGACCATCCTGGCTAACACAGTGAAACCCCGTCTCTACTAAAAAATACTAAAAAACTAGCCGGGCGAGGTGGCGGGCGCCTGTAGTCCCAGCTACTCTGGAGGCTGAGGCAGGAGAATGGCGTGAACCCGGGAGGCGGAGCTTGCAGTGAGCTGAGATCCGGCCACTGCACTCCAGCCTGGGCGACAGAGCGAGACTCCGTCTCAAAAAAAAAAAAAAAAAAAAAAAAAAAAAAAAAAAAAAGGAATGGAAAGATTATCCCACAATTGTTTAAAAGACCAGATTACCTATGACCATGTATAGCAGCTTTTACGTAGTTGGGTATAAAAATGGCTCGTCTCTACTTCTTCTTGTTTACTAGGGCTAAGCCAGGCATCCACTGCTGTGAGATGCTGGCAATCATTAGTCTTCAGGTACCTCGATCAGACATGCAGAGACCTCAGCACATTACCATTCTGACACATAACTAACCCTCCCCCACGGGAAATCTTTCTGAGTGTGCAAAGCTAGTTAGACAAGTCAACCTTCTCCCATGTCAATCCCATTTTTAGATACATTTGAGAGTTGTTTAAATAAACAGGTCACCCTCTGTTCTGGAGGCTTTGACTTTCGAAGAGTCAATAACAAAAAAATCTTGCGAAATTTACTTCCACATCCCACTTGCGTTCAGAAAATCTGGCCTTTTCTGTGCGTCAATCTGTGAGAAAAAAAAATTTAAGAGTTGTTTGTTGTTGTTATGTGTGGTTTTTTGAGCATGGGAGTGCAATTATAAACTAGCCAGGAGATATATTTCTACACAACAAATTTGAGCAGCATTAAAGTTTATGCTGCTTAAATCACTTCAGATTGTGGGATATTCACATCTCTGAATTTTATGATAATGTCAAGAGAGCTTCTGGTGAGTCCCATTAATTTTTTTGGTATTGTTTAATTTTACATGAGTAAATATAATTACTCCTTTTGTCATGAAGAGCAAGTTCTAATACCAATTTATAATTCATGGAGCTAATTATGTTAACGAGGAGGCAATCGTTCCTCTGCTATCTCCCCTGTAATTTTAAAGGATTTTGATTTTTTCCCCTTTCCTCTACAATTTCTCTTCCAGCTATGAAAAAGAAGTGTACACAATTCATCTGTGATATAATTATTTACCATGGCAACAGTTTGTGAATGGGATTGGGAAGTTGCACAGAAGGAGAAAGCAGCTTAAGGGAAACAGCCTAAAAAATCCTTTCAAGACAAGTGAAGAGGCCTTTCAGGTGGGAACAGTTTTTGTCTTCCTGACATTTTAAGGAGGGGCTTAGGTGTGCCTAACATTATAAAAACTGTTGTTGATCCTAAAATAAAAGAGTCTATTTTCTACAGTTGCATTTCAGAAAATCGCCTTGATTAAGAGAGTGGCAGAAAAGACAAACCCACATTTTTCGTCTGCATTTGAATTAACAGCCCCCAGGAAGACGGAACAAGAGTGTTTGCTGCTGTATTATCAAATGGCATTGCCAGAGGATCCTTGGAAAAAGGAGGCTCCAGTTCTTTGTAGTCCTGAGACCAGTAACAACCTGGAACCCCACTCATCAATAAAACCTCTTTTCAAGGGTGACTTGATTGCAAGGAAAGTGAAAAAGATAAAATCTATCTTAATCCAGTGGTAAAATCTTTGGGCTTCACCAGAGGCTGCCACAAATTCTTTCCCCATCTTCTCTGTTCAATGGGACATTGATCATTTTATCCCCTTTTGTATAATGCCAATCAACACAATCAATGTATTTCCAAAGAATACTAACATGCATATTAACAATAATATGAAAATGCAAGCCACCATCTCTTAAGTGTTTACAGGCTTATGTGCTTTTGCTCACCTGTGAGAAATGTTACTTCTCTTTTTCTTATAGTTTTCAGTGATAACTAACATATAACCCTAGCTGAAGCATTCTTGATTGCATGATAAAATTACCTCTGTTTAATATTCCAGGATGCCAATTGCAGCAAGAGTTGTGGGAAGAGCTCACAAGTAGGAATTGCATGAGTAGAAGACTTCAGACCGCTTGACCTCCTCAGAAACATACATAAGCAAGTGCGGCTGGAAAGATGTCTGGTGACTACATGTTAGAATAAAATGGTTTTTTTTAAAGCAATAATTTGTTTCTGCTGAATTACAGAGTTCCTACATTTTAGTTGCAGAACCAGCAGCCCAGACGCACAGCCTCATTGTGGGGTGGTTACATTGGGTTAAGCTTTTGCTGCTGCTGCATGTGCTAGGCCGCCATTTGAAAATACCTACGGTGTGCCTGGAGCCCAGTACCAAGCCTTGTTCTTACAATATTTACTTAAATTGAATTGAACACAGGCTGGTGCAAATTAAACAAAGAAAGATAAAGATATATCTTTTCCTTTCCATCTTTCATAGTTCTCTAGGAAAAAGAATTGGAGCCAAGATAATGCAATCACCTTTCAGACTATTTAGTTTGATTGAAGAAATCTGAGGAAAATTTACACTAGAAAAAAAAAAAAATTAAAGACCATTTTTAGAAACACGTATGTGAAAGTGATAAAATAACTCACCCCTGTGTAATAAAACAAATATTTTTATGAGCCTGTGATTTATTCCAATGTCCTTTCCTATTGCATCTGATAGATTTAGGATGACAAGAAAAGCATCACAAAGTTTCACAAAATACTAGAACTGGAAGAGAACTTTGAGGCTTATATTCCCATTTCCTTATCTTACTAGATAAGAAAATTGAGTTTCCAGGAGGTTAAAAGAGCAGCTTTAGGTCTCAGAAACGTCTTACCTCCAGAGTTTCATTGCTCATCCAAGCAAGGTGTATAAATAGGACATACAGAAAGGGCTTCAAAATCAAACACAAACACTGGTGATACCAGAGTGATAAATTATACAAAAATTTGGAGAAAGAAAAATCACCTGTGCTAGACAATCATGGGAGCTTTCATGGAAGAGGGGGTGTTGAAATAAACCACACATGATGTGTGAAATTGAGTTTTGGGGAGAAAAAGAAGAGGTTTATTTTTCAATTATAGGAAAGTAAGGACTGTCCCTCAGTTTGCCATGAGCCGCCCCAATAATAAAATCTCTTTTAGTTGCAGCTTTGCCTTTTTGCCTTAGACAATAAGCAAGTCAGGTTACTGTCTTAGTCCACTTCCATATGGCTACAAAGAACTTCCTGAGACTGGATAATTTATGAAGAAAAGAGGTTTAAT
The DNA here is from genome assembly GCF_007565055.1 of Rhinopithecus roxellana. Classification (NCBI taxonomy): domain Eukaryota; kingdom Metazoa; phylum Chordata; class Mammalia; order Primates; family Cercopithecidae; genus Rhinopithecus; species Rhinopithecus roxellana. Next base: position 68,415,536 of record NC_044569.1, on the reverse strand, counting down.
TGACTCACGGTTCAGCACGGCCGGGAAAGCCTCAGGAAACTTACAATCATGGTGGAAAGCAAAGGGGAAGCAAGGCACCTTCTTCACAAGGTGCCAGGAAGGAGAAGTGCCTAGTAAAGGGGGAAGAGCCTCTTATAAAACCATCAGATCTTGTGAGAACTCACTATCATGACAACAGCATGGGGGAAACTGCCCCTATAGTCCAGTTACCTCCACCTGATCTGTCCCTTGACATGCAGGGATTATGGGGATTATAATTCAAGATGAGATTTGGATGTGGACACAAAGCCTAACCATATCAGTTACTCCTCCAAAGTAAAAGTAATTAATGTCCACAGGAAAAGAGAAACTACCCTTAATTTAGTCTCTACAACTAGGAACAGTTGAGATATATGACTAACAAATTAGTTTATTCATTTAACCATACTCTATCTAAGCAACCCAGACACCTGATTCATTACTGTTGAGATCATCATTTCAGCAACCACAGTGTCCAAGCCACTACTTACTCTGTCACTATTAGTTTATAATAGGCATAATTTTAGCCCCCCTGATATATCTATTTTTTGTATCTCTTCTAACATTGTTATATAATCTCCTTATGAAATTATTCATGTTCTTCCCTTAGATATTCTCGTTCTGCTACCTTATCACCAAATTTCCCAAATTCAACTGCTTTTCTAGACTCTTCCCTCTTTGGAAATTCCTGCTTTGTACAATAAACCATCCTTAAGGTGCCCATTCTATTATTCCATTCTGTAGTGTAAGAAAAATGAGTTACGAATTTATTCACACTAAATTGTTTTTGTCCACAAGTGATTTTAAAAGTGCCTCTTTGGGGGCATTTTCAGTCTTGACAGTGGCTTCCTCTAAGAATTAGAAGAGCAGGAAAATGCAATTGCCTCCTCTAAGGTGAGCTGTGATATCAACATGTAATCTTTCTGGTGGGAAGTGGCAGATGGGCAGTGGGGGTGGTGTTTACCACTGAGATTGAACAAAAGAGAAGAGAGGAAGCAAGGATTGGCAGAGCCCATCTCAGCACCACTCAGGAGAAAAAGAATTGTTCTAGGACCCTAGCTATCTCAGCACATTAAGATAGTCCTGGATTTGGGGAAGGTAACCCTTGGCCACACCACCCTATCAGTAAGGAGGTGAAGACTTAGATTCCTTTTTACTCCCCTTTTTCCTGTTCCTTGAACACAAGAATATCCTCTTTTCATGATTTGGCTGGCTTACCTGTAATGTCTGCACTGGCCATTTGGAATTTGTATATTCCAAATTTTGCTGCATTATTATTTCTCAATATATGCTACCTAAATCAGCATTCTGTTTCCAAACATAAATCCTACAAATGTAGTGGATGTGAGTGTTCTGTGAGTGATGGGAGCACAATCGGCTGACAGAAATCAGGCTTCGGCACCAGCAGGACTGAAGGTCAGTTTCAGGTCCAGAGCAGATCCCCAGAACAATGAATGCCACCGCTTGGGATGCCTCCTGGGTGAAAGCCTGCTGATCTTTCCTAACAAAATTTTCACTAAGTTTTTATCTATCTTTGGCTGTTTGAGAATCTTTTTTCCAAGAAAAAAAAAAAGATGACTTTTTAAAGGAATCCTTGGAGGCACAATGTTTTTATTTAAATTGATGCTTTTTGATGACAGATTTTTATACATTGAGGCAGATTAGTGGTAAAGATAACTCTGATCAACCTTTGATCAGGTTGATTCCTGGGGCACAGCTAATTCCTAGTGCTCAGGCAGCACTTACTCTCTCTGTACATTAAGTTGGCTCTGGTGATCACTTTACCCTTCTGCGAACATGTGGCTTGAGATTCCTGAAAATCTTAGATGGAGCCTATCATGCCAGACATCTTTCTGGGCTAAAAGGGGTGAATATGCAGACTGGGCTCCTGCAATAACCAGAAACTTCCTTGCCTTTGGGTAGGAAAAACTAGGGGGAGAATATTCTTACTGTAATCACAGCTCGTCTGTCCGCAAATCAACAGTTCAGGGCCACCCTGTAATTATACAAAAGTGACCTTCTGTGAAAAATTTCTCTGGTCCTTTCCCTGACCTCCAGGTAAAGGGGAAGTGGTTGTTGAAGTCTCATTGACCATCTATGTCCATCCCCATCCATAAAGAAGTCCTTACCATGTGACAACTTGGGCTGTAGCAGTTGCAAAATGGTATTTCTCAGTCCCTTCTGTGTCCAGATGGCTGGTTTAAGCATCATGAGGTGAAAGGAAAAAAAAGGAGAACATTAGCACAGACAGAATCGTAGCTTGTTTGCAGAAAATTAGAAGATGTGCGCTTTGATTCCTTTGCTTCTCCCTGTCCCCACCTCCAAATGGCTTAGAATTAAAATAGGGAAAAAAACATCTCCAGATTTATTTGGCTCTGCCATATTAACCATAAAAAAGATCTAGCCTGTTCCAATCTTAACCCAGCAGTAAACTATAAATCCAACTTCCCCTCTCTGCTGGGGAAATAAAATCCAAATACAGTAGCATCCAAATAATTATCAAGAGTTGAGCTGTGCTGGCAGGGTGCAATGTACAAGATTCAATTTTAACTAGTGATTACAGACCGGCAACCTTCTAGCCCTGAATGTCAAATGGCCATGTCACTTTCTCCTGTCACGGAGTATGTCAGGACTCACCGCAGCCTGGTGACTTTTCATCAGAGGTAATGAATCTTGTACTCCTGAGATGGAAAATGTCACAGTGCCTCCATCCCTTCCTTCTCCCTCCATCCCCACCCCTCATTCCCTTCCTGCCTCCTGTCCAGGTCCTAATAATTAGGAAAAAGATGTTGTTTGTGACATTGCTTTTCACATCCGCACCAGGGCGCTGCTGCTGTCGATTTACATTGTGCGGTCAGTACTCACCTTGCAACCATACGTGATGAAATGGCCACCTCAGTAGACAGTTTATGGTGCTGGAGTCTCATGCATCATGTTCTCTTGTCCTTGAGCAATAAAAAGGAAAAACAGTTAAGCTCTGACCTTACAGCCTATATGGTTTGGGGCTCCAGTCCAACTCCTGATAACTTGCCTTTAAATCTCATGAACTTGGTGCCTTTTGTTTCTGACCTCTCTGCTTCTGAGATGCCATTTGGGGCACGAATGAGGATGGAACCTAGATCTGCATGAGTAGTGACAGGGAAAGAGGGTGTGTGGTTTTCAGTGATGTCTCTTAACTCTGAAAGTTTGGTATCCAACATAAAATGACACTGGACATTTTATTATTGTTTATTTTTGTTTGTTACCTAATGAAAAAACAGATGATAAAAATACAAATATAACCACTGCTTTTGAAAACTATTGACTATCTTAAACTTTTAACCCCCGGGATCTTGGAGGCTTGGAAGGAATATGTATGAATTAAATAAGAAAAATAAGTATATCTATGTGTACTAAGGACATTTCCTTTACCTTTTATACATTTCATCATTTTAAAACACACTGAGTATCTATCATGTTCAACATAATATGCTAACCTTTGAAAGATATAACAGAGCAATGTACAGCATGATTCCTGCCTTCACTTAATATGAGCAGGACGACACGTGCCTGGTAGGTATAAAACAAGGAAATATGTAGTAAGTGGAAGGATATAGTCTGTCCTGTCCCACAAGTCACAGTTAAACTCATCCCAGATAATGGAAAAGACACAAAGCCAATATAATCTGAAGTCACAGAGTCAACCTAAGAAAAGGCATCAAAGAAACACAATATGTGTCAACACAGTACAACATTGGGTGTTAGGGCTAAGAACATCTCCGCATTTGGCTGTTGTAATTAAGTGTCCCATGTAACACAGCAGTAAATTATAGCTGAGGTCAGTTGACCCACTGTCATGGAATGAAAGTCAGATGAGACAGAAAAATCAAGGCTAATCATGGTGTCAAGAATGGATCCAAAGGACCTGCGGGTCAACTTGTTTCCCTTGCTAAGTAGCACTTTGTTGTTTTCTGAACATCTTAGTGCTCTCTTAGCAATAAAGATTCTAGGAGAAACACTCAAACCTAATGTACCAGGGCCATGCAAAGAAAGTTTATTATTTCTAAATTGGAGACTCACCTGCCTGCCTTCCTACCTTCTTTCTTTCCCTCCATATGATGTTCCAGACTTCAAACTAAGCCCAAGAAATGAAACACTAAGCAAGGCAAACAGGATCCTTGTCATAATATAGCCTAAAACTTGGTGGAAAAAATGGGCAAGTTTCCATGCAATTAGAACACAGTGATAGGAAAATGAGAGAGGCCGCCACATGCTAATGGAGACTTAATAAGTGTACCTGCCCCAGACCAAGGAGAGTAACAGGGAGAGCATTCCAAAGGATGCTCAAAGTTAAACAGAATGCCTTTTTCCTTGATTCTCCAGGGAGCCATGAATCCCTGGATACATTTGAGCTTCTTTTATGGGGTCTAAAATCTCCTCCCTCAGGCACTAGAATGGGTGTCCTCACTGAGAGAAATGGAGGATCCCCCTGATTAACACCAGTATCGTTCTGCTCAGTGGTTAAGTGTGAAATTTAGAGAAGACTTTCAATTACAAAATGGGGCTGCATTTGAGGCATGTACAATATTCTGATCAAGATTTCATGAAGTCATAACACAAAGCATAACATACCTTCTCCTTCCTTTTATCTTCTCAGTGCCATTACAAGTTTATTAGGAATTAGGATTGGGCAGTAAATAGGATTAGGCATTTTTCTTTAAACCATCCCTTGAAGTATTACAGCAAGTTGATTTTCAACTTTATTCTCCTTGAATCTATATTTGTTTTTATTTTACGTTTTAAATGTATTCAATAATTGAGACCCTGACATGTGGCAGGCAAAGTTCAAGTCATTGGGGGATCCAAGAGTGAATAAAAACAATAGTTCTTTTTTTGTTGCATAATTAGCAGTGTAGAAAGGGAGACAGATGTGGATACATAATAACATTGCAATATTATGCCTGTTTTGATATGGGAAGCAATGAATTGTGCTAGACATTCTCCATATACAAAGTGTGGGACTGTGGTCCAGCAAAGTTTATGGATCTTAAACAACAACAACAAAAAATCAAATGTAGATTAGCCAGTGTATCTATTTGGTTTAAATAAGCTGCAAGCTGCCATTTCAAAATACAGAGGTGATTCTCCCCTGACCATTAGGGCTATTTTTAGCTTTACAGGTTGGGGAGATGCGGCTCTGGTCCTGGGATGGTCCTGGATAGTCCTGAAGTGAGGGAGGGGACAGGTGTGGCTAACAAAAAGCTGCAAGTTGCCATTTCAAAATACAGAGGTGATTCTCTCCTGACAATCAGGGCTATTTTTAGCTTCACAGGTTGGGGAGATGCGGCTCTGGTCCTGGGATGGTCCTGGATAGTCCTGAAGTGAGGGAGGATACAGGTATGGCTAACAAAAAGAATGTTCCTGCATGCTCCCTAATTGGACAAGTTGCATGACAGGCACATATATTTGGGAAGGCCTCTTTTGAGTCAAACTGAATTAAATTGCAAATGTTCTCTTTTCATCACCAACCCTTAGTCCCTGGTCTTATCTTCAAGTCAGATTGATTGAAATGCATTTCCCCTGAGACAGAGACGCTCTGCCCAATGAAGCTGAGAGGATAGGTGAGTATTTGTACAGGAAATCACCAAAGGGACACAACCTCCTTGCAGTGCAGCTATGTCTGGGATGATGTTGAGTTGGCATAGAAATCAAACTCTAATTAGCCACCTCACAGGAAATTATCATAAAGAGAAATTATTCTGTGTGAAACTATCATGCTAGATGCACGTCATTACACATCTGTCAAAACACATACAATGTACAGCATAGAAAGTGAACCCTGATGTAAACTATAGACTTTAATTAATGGTAATGTATCAATATTGGCTCATCAATTCTAACAAATGCATATACTAATGTAAGATGTTAATAATAGGGGAAACTCCAAGTAGTGGGTTGATAAAGGTATATGGGAAGTCTCCGTACCTTTATTCAATTTATTCATAAACCTAAAAGTGCTTTAAAAATGTCTATTTAAAAAATGATTTTTTACTGTGTTATACTCATGTAATCAATCATTGGTCCTCTTGCTAGTCATGAGCTATGAAGTAAGGGTCCACGTTTTTAATTTTTAATTTTCTATTGAGTTACTTAATGAACATTTATTGAATGAAAACAAGAATATTAGGGTTTTAGAAATAAACTTCTTGTTAAAAAAAATATGAAACTGAGATGCATAGGAATCCAGACAAAAGAGGATGGCTGCAGTGTAAAAGAGATGTCAGCCTGCTTGGTGCAAAAGTGGGGTTCACTGGACAGCATAAAAGTGCCTCCACTTGACTGGAGAAGAATCAAGATCTTGGTCCATGGCTATAGAAATGTGCAAATGTAGCTCCTTCTACCTCTCTACTCAAGGTCCTGAGATTACCTTTTCTGGAATGTCCATATAGCTACATTCGTCTTATTATCTTGAATTCTGACAAAAAATCTGAGAGTATTCAGAAAAAAAAGAAAGAAAAAAAGCTGTCATACTTGAAACCAAGAAATACCATCATGAAAATTCAATTTAAATGCAAACTTCATAAATTATATTTCAAATAGTCCTAAGAGGACTAATTAATAATTGCAAAGTGCTTTGAAGATGGAAAGTGCTAAATTAGCGTCAATATTTATTTATTAATAATCAGAGAAGGTGATGCTGCCATCTTGAACTTGCGTTTTTTACTATCAAGTGCTGACTACTACCATGATTTAACCCTCTTAATTGCCCTCTCTAGCCACCATTGCCATGTGGGAATTCTACACTTTATGGTTGTATTTAGTATTTCATTATTTTAAAATATTGCCAGTTCTATGTATATGATTAGAAAGACTTTCTGCACCTTTCATGCAGGAAAGCTGTGCTTTACAATGGCACCTGACAAATTTGACATCATATAAAAACAAGCTGGGGCACAGTGGCTCACGCCTGTAATCCCAGGACTCTGGGAGGCTGAGGTGGGTGGATCACCTGAGGTCGGGAGTTTGAGACTAGCCTGACCAACATGGATAAACCCCATCTCTACTAAAAAATAAAATACAGGCCGGGCGCGGTGGCTCAAGCCTGTAATCCCAGCACTTTGGGAGGCCGAGACGGGCGGATCACGAGGTCAGGAGATCGAGACCATCCTGGCTAACACGGTGAAACCCCGTCTCTACTAAAAAATGCAAAAAAACTAGCCGGGCGAGGTGGTGGGCGTCTGTAGTCCCAGCTACTCGGGAGGCTGAGGCAGGAGAATGGCGTAAACCCGGGAGGCGGAGCTTGCAGTGAGCTGAGATCCGGCCACTGCACTCCAGCCTGGGCGACAGAGCGAGACTCTGTCTCAAAAAAAAAAAAAATAAAATAAAAAAATAAAATAAAATAAAATACAAAATTAGTCAGGCATGGTGGCACATGCCTGTGATCCCAGCTACTCAGGAAGTTGAGGCAGGAGAATCACTTGAACCTGGGAGGCGGAGGTTGCAATGAGCCAAGATCACACCATTGCACTCTAGCCTGGGCGATAAGAGCGAAACTCCATCTCAAGAAAAAGAAAAAAAATTGCCCTTAATAATTAGCTCTAAATACAGTGACCATCACAAAGTAGGTGCTCAGTGACCAGGTTTGAGTTGCTAAATAAATGAGAAAAAAAACCCAACAAATTAATCTAGTCTCTTTTATACACATTGAAATGTTACCTTTAGACACACTTCATAACCATTTGTAGCACTGGGAAACTTGCTTCATATATATAGAGAGAATCTAAAAAAAAATACCATTTTATTCATTTCATGAATGCTGGTTTATAATTTTCACCACCATATATGTTTTCTAACAGTCCATATGTAAGTTCTTACTTCCAATTATGTTTCAAGGTATGCCTGTGGAAAGAAGACTATTGCATGCACTGAAGGTGTGCTTTACAATGGTACCTAAAGAAAATGACTTTCATATAAAAAGAAGTTACAATTCGTAGTTAACAAAAAAGCTCAACAAATAAATAAAATGTTAAATATACCTGAACAGCTAGCATCACAAGCTCAAATATCAAGAGGGTTTCTTGGCTTTTAAGTGAAGCTTAGCTGTTTTGTATTGCCCAGAGTGGACATGTTGTAGGAATTGCTAGCAGAGCTTGGAGGCCATGACTCAATTTCTGTCTTTCAGTCTTTCACTAATTACTAACTACAGAGAGTTAGGACTGTGGTGTGGAAGATGCTCATCTGCACCAGTTGGGTTTTTTGTTTGTTTCTTTGTTTATAATTTCAACTGTTATTTTAGATGCAGAAGGTACACGTGCAGGTTTATTACATGGGTATATTGTGTGATGCTGAGGTTTGGATTATAAATTATCCTGTCACCAAGTTAGTGAGCATAGTAACAAATAGGTACCATGAAAAACCTACCCAACAGATTTTTCAGGCCTTGCCTCCCTCCCTCTTTCGCACCTCCAGTGGTCTCCAATGTTTATTGCTCACATCTTTATATCCATGTCTACCCAATTTTTAGCTGTCACTTATAAGTGAGAACATGTGGCATTTGATTTTCTATTACTTCATTAATTCACCTGGGATATTGGCGTCTAGCTGCATCCATATGGCTGCAAAGGTCATGATTTCCTTCTTTTATGGGTGTGTAGTATTCCATGGTTTACAAGTACCACATTTTCTTTAAAAGTCAAAAATAACAGATGCTGGCAAGGCTGCTGAGAAAAGGGAACACTTATACACTATTAGTGGCAAGGTAAATTAGTTTACCTACTGTGGAAAGTAGTTTGGAGATATCTAAAGAATGTAAAACAGAACTACTATTGTACCCAGCAATCTCATTTCTGTGTATATACCTAAAGGAAAATAAATCATTTTCTCAAAACACACATGCACTCATATGTTTATCACAGCAGTTCTCACAATAGCAAAGGTATGAAATCAACCCAGCTGTTTGTTACTAGTCAGAAATCACAATCCTCTGTAGGGAAGAGCAGCTATCTTTAGTTGACTACTACATAGGGACAAGGATTATCACTCAGAAAAAGAGGGAGCTGGCAGAAGAAAAAGGAACAGCCAGTAAAATTTTACCTAAATGAGATAAAGTTGTAGTCTTCAAAACCAAGATTTAAATCAATATAGAAAGGAGTGAGTAAGAGGAATGATATGTGGACCAGCAGAGAAATTCCACTTTGAATATGGCACAGTAAGTCCTGTTTGATAGGAAATGCTGAATGCCCTGGCTTATTTATTGAACAAACAAATATATGTTAAGCACCTGACATTCAAAGCCCAAAATTTGGCTTTGTGCCTGACACACTTACATGTTATTGTGAAGATTTGAAATGCTGTTTGTTCTTGAAGAATGCTCACCAACCTAACAGTATTTAGACTGAGACACTCAGCATATGAGTGGCAACACAACCACCTGTGAAACCTTGCCACTTCCACGGGGCTTTGCTTAGTTCCTCAACACATATTCCATAACTCCCAGATAGTACTCTTTTGGTTAAAAGCCTTCACGGATAAGAGAAAATTAAAGGTAGCTAAAATTTTTAAAGGTAGTTTTGTACATATTGAATGCAGATCTCTTGGTAGAAAACTGATCCTGCAGAAAGCAAGAAACCTATACGATCATTTCTATATGGGCAAATTAGAGGGTGTACAAAAACTAAGCATGTCCTCTTTGTAATCAGTAACGTTTTCTGGTCTAAAACACCATTCGTCTATTACGTGTGACAGGTTAATGCAAATTCTAAGTGACGAGAATACAATTGTAATGACATAGTTGTTTATTTGTTTTTCACGTTTATCTGATCTTATTTACCAGATTATATGTTTCTTAAGGATAGGGGCCAATTCTAACTTAAAATTTGTACATATTGCCAGATGCACACTCAGAACAGACTATGGCTGGCCCATCAATATAAAACAGACAAGAAACAATATACGCCAGTCTGCAGCTAAATTCTAACATCAGTACTACAGATGCATGAAAAACCATGAGAAGAATCTTCAGTTTTACTATTTTGAAAGATGCTGATGCTTCACTTCTTAGTATGGAGTTATAGGATGAAATGTATATATAAATCGAGGTTTAATTCCTGAAGCCAACTCAAATTGTTCATGATAAAGACAATCCGATTAAACTTATTGTGCTATCTTCACTTATACTGCTGTAATGTTAGTGCCACATCCATAGCAGCTGGGTGCTGTTGGTGGCTATATTCACATTAACAGCCCAGGTATTCTCTAAATATTCATTGCTAATACATTTGGGAAACAACAAGACATCTTTTAACTGTCTGCTACTTCTACTGCAAATATATTTTCTTTCCTCTGGTTTCCTATATATCCATCCTATTGGTTAAGAGGTGAATTGCTCTAAAACTGACATCTTAAGAAATAGTTTTTATGGTTTGGCTTTTCCGACATACTATTCCCCCACATATTTGCAAGCTATGTACAATTGTTACCTATATGGCACCATATTCTCACCACCTCCCGCCCATCTGTGAGGTAAGGCAGGGCAGGTGAAGGGAAGGGTGCTGTAAGCTGCTCTAAAATGTCATCAAATAAATTACTTGTGAATGTCAACATTATGTCTCAGCCTAATTCCTAAGAGATTATGTTGAAATAAAGTTAATTGAAATTCTCTGGAATTTTATTTTAGGAAGAAACATTGTTTCAGTCTGAGGTACATTTTTGTCTATTTTAATACCTTCTACCTTTTACTGCACATTTTTCTAACCGTCCTCAAATCTTTACCACCACATTCATGGTTCCTACTAAATAAGAGCCCTTACCCATTGTCTGCCATCCATTTTGCAGTTTTAATACTGAGAATGTTTCCTTCCAGAGGGAAATCAACTACCTTAAACTGCTGGATGTTTCACCTCTTGTGTCCTTTATACTCCCTTCACTTATGTTCTCTTTCTTAACTCCTAAGCACTCTTGTTCATTCTCGTATTTTCATTTTAAAGTTATGTTTCCTTATAAAGACTTGTTGAGTTTCCCAAGAAGGTAATTGTCAACCTTGGAAAACTTTCAAAGGTTGGAATTGTGTCCTATGATTTCATATGTTCTATCATATCTGGCACAGTCCTGGGCATATTGGAAATGAGCATATTTTATTAGATATTTTATTAGACATTTGATTGATTGCATCTCTATGGTACAGAGCACACCAGAGGCAATCGTTGTTTCAATTTGTTGTGATTCTGTGCTTAGTAGATAGGTAGTCTAAGCACGGTCGAGACAGAATTCTGAATACAGCATAAGATAACTACTTAAAATTTTTGGAAATTATGTGATCTAAGTTATAATATAGTTTCTATTATACCTTACAACTTCATACAGATTAGCATGCTTTTTTTTCTTACTTTTCAAAAAGAGAACAACAAAAATAAATAACATTACAAAGGCACAAGAAAATTGTGTGGTCTCTGTCTCTCTCTCTCACACACACACACACACAAAACCACCTGTATATATCACATAAACTCCACATGAAACACTGAGCATCTTTGTTGGGGCTTTGGCAGCTAAATTAAATAAAGTTAAATCAAATACCTTGCATTGTATATTTAAGTTGCCATTCAAGTAGTACAGATTTTTCTGCCTGTCATTTAGAATGAATTCAGTACCACAAGTTTTCCATTGAATGAACAGAGCTAACTGAGGGCATCCAAGAAGAAACCTTCGTAGATAATTGGCTAGATCTGGGAGCTAGTGTAGCGGAACATGATTCCAGATTGAATCAAATTCTGGAGCTTTCCTTAAGAGAGGACTGAAGGATGAGAGGGGAAGTTTATATGCCAATTAAAGAATGATTTGTAATTTCATTTTATCAAACTTTATTATTTTTGCATGATATGCAAAAGATTTCATGAATATAGTTAAGAAAACTTGATATCTGGTTTTATATATTATGAATTAGAACAAGGGCAATTTTCTGGAAATCGGAAGAACAATCAGGATTCTGTCTTCCAATATTTTTTTTATTTTGAAATAAAACTATTAGCTTCATGGAGACATTGATAGAATTGTCACCATAACATTAAAAATGCACAAATAAGTCCTGGGCTGAAAGTTATCTCATATACAATATAAACGCTTCATTGGCAATACAGAGATTAAAATTATTTTAAGTCCAAGCAAACATCTTTGTATTTGATGCTAAAAAATTAAATACAATTACACTTAGTAAATCATCAATTGTTTTTCATGTTCATGGATATATCACTAAGATTAAAATTGGTCTCTTTTATTATCTACCCCGGGTGTTCGATTTTTCTTTCTCTCTTTCTCCCTCCCTCCTTCTGTCATTCCTTCCTTTTCTCTTTCTCTCTCTTTTTCCTTTTCTCTTGGTCTCCATCCACTCATCCCTTTTTTATTTTCTCATCATAATCTCTTTACATTTCAACCATGTATTGTGTTCCCCATTTATATTTTCTTTAATTTATACTTTGGTTTCTATTATCTGTCTACAGCTACACAATATCATATCTAAAGGCATAAAAGCAGACATATTTAAATACATCTGAGTGTTCTGTGACTGCGAAGATATTTATCATAAATTATTCTGCTGGTATATGTCATATGTGGTCTATATTATAAAATTTATGGTTTTTTTTTTTTTTGTAATTTTAAGGCTAGATACCTCCATGTTCAAATCACAGTGCCCTTCTTCTGTTCTTCAGTCACTCTGTTAAATGCTTATTTAACTCTATTTTCTGTCGGATCCCAGGTTCCTTTGAGGGTACTGTCTTACGCATCATTGAATTTTCCATAACATTTAGCATAATGCATTGTACATAATGTGTGCCTATTGTGTCTTTGATAAATTAATGAATCATTTATGTTTGATTTCAATGGATAAGATGAGACCAACATTTCAATTGTAAATATTCTTTTCTATTTTTCCTATAGGCATACTAAGGTTACTAATATAGCATACCCTGAAAACTCAATGCAAGTTTCTGTTCTATGTGGCAATGGAATTCTGTTTTTCCCTAAACAACCTCAGTGTCTACTTTTGCTGATTGTGGCCAAAGAACAGAGGGTCTATAAGGCCTCCAGAGGATTTAAGAGTCTCATTCACTATAGTCTTTGTGAATGTCACACTTAAATGTTGTTCAGTGCTCAGTATGACAGCCATAAATGTAGAGTCTTACCCTCCCTCACAATTCACCCAACCTCACAATTCAGAAACCAAGTTGGTACCAATTGACCTTGCCTGGGTTGTGAGCTTTGTAACCTGTGTTGCACACTATTATTGTATGAGACATTTTCTTCTCTTACTCTGTGCACTTGGAAGCTAGAAATGAAGACATTTGCAAATTGTTAGAACATTGAAGACATAACAAAGGAGAAAGCAACAGTTCTTCTGAGTAGAATAACTCAGCCATGTATAATGGGAGCATGGGGTGTTCTCTCTATGAACATAAGCAACGTTCACAGAATGACCTTTCCCTTGGCAAGATGCCTAAGTGGAAGACTCTATTATAAATGAAATTCACTGTAGGTGTATAACCCAACACATTAATGAATAGAAATTTTTAATGGCATTGTTGTCTAAGGAAACGTCCAGAACTGAGCCAAAGGATCAGCAGTGATTTATGGCTCTTGTTAATTTTTAAAGACGACATAAGGAATAGAACAGTATCTTCAAACTATTCTGGGAGAACATCAATGGAAAGATTTGGACTTGTAATTATGCAAGATAACTTACCAGATGGCCTAATTAAAAATACTTTTATTAAGTAAGTGTTCTTATTTGACAAACAAACAAGTGTTATTAATAGGAATTTATTTTCTAGCTACCCTCAGCACTTCCAATAAATGGAAACTCTTTCTTATCCCCTGCCATGGACCATGATAGAGCTTATTGGAAAGTTGTCCTTGTCATCTTTCTTCTCCTGTGTGCTCCTCAGAGGTATTGAGGGTTGCCTTGATTATATGGGCTCCAACACCAGGGTTTAAAATTCTTTTTTTTTTTCTATCTACAGCCATAGTCACAGGGTATCCTTCTAGTCCAAAAGTACTTATGCTGCCACTTACAAAACATTGACACATCTTTCTTCTTTTCCCTTTCTCCATCAAATGTAAACTCACCTCTCACTCCTCTGCCATTTGCCAGGTTTCTTCAAAGGTAGTACCTTAGTTGCCATTGAATTTTCCATCGTATTTAGCACAAAGCATTCCAAGCATTCTTGGTAAATACATGAATCATTCATATTTGATTTCAATGGGTAATAAGTGGGATGAAACTCAAATTTCAAATTCAAATATTCTATTTTATGAAGTATCTCCCTGCACAAAAGCCCAGCTGTGAACACTAGCCTCTGTCTCTTTTAATCACCTCCACCATTTTCAGTTGATTTTTTTCCCAGCAGATGTTTTCATGCTCCAGTATTCTCTAGCACTTCACACACCTTGCATTACAACTACTTTAGCTTGACCAACAATTCTTCTCCCTCAATGTAATGTAAAATTTGACTCTGGCTTGATGCACAGAGATGCAGCTGGAGAAATGCCATTTGTTTCTTCTTCTCATCCCTATAGGACTCTAACCATCAGTCTTATGTTTGAGAAAAATGTTAAGAAATGTGGAGTTAAAGGAGGCTTGGACATATAACTTTGAATAAGACAGTCATGGTTGATATAAATGAGACCACGATCCAAATGGGATATCAGAAGCAGGGGGAATGAGTGATATATACCAGGAACTGGACTACATCACTGAAATCCCGGAAATTTAAGAAGGACAAGAGCAAAAGGAAGTTAATAAAAGCAGATGGACAGAAGGGAGGCCTGGATAGATTTTGAAAACCATGTTGCTGTCAACACTGAATATTTTGAGTAGACACGATTTTATACACCAAACATAGGATGGATTTAAGCACCAATAAATCACCCACAAGTACTTGTGAAAATATTTTTCAGGAGCACCATATGTATTCTTATAAGAACTGAGGAAAACGACTGGGGAAATATTTATAGAAGCAGGAAATTACAAAAATAAAACCTGAATTTGAGATTTTTTGAGAAACAACATCTAAAATGCAAATGGAATACCTAGTAAAATGTTTTAGTTTTTCTGATACTCACTACTATCATTATTTTTTATTTTCAATTCCACTAAGTCATTGCAATTAGTTACATTTAGAAGAAGAACTGCTAGTTTAATAATGGAATTTGGGGATGGTCATGTTCAATTTTGTCCTGAGACCCAGTCAAAAAAGAAAAAAAAAAAAAAAAAAAAAAAAAGACAAAGCAAGAGAAAGGGCTATTGACTGAAATCCTGGCTTTCATTTGTTTCTCATTTTCCTACTGCTTTATTATCAAATGGCTTAAAAACTATTAAAACTATCACGATGTATTTTGTATCTGGGTAACACTAATAATGCCTCCTTGCATTCTACCTGTTCAAACTTACCGCTTGTGGCTCTCACTGAAGACATACTGTGTACCACTGCAGATGCAAAAAGTGTGATGTATTTCTTAATTTTCCAAGTACATAACACGATCTCTGGTTGAATATGGTGATAAAGTACCTGCATGTGCCTCTATTTCTCTAAAATGTGGAAGAATAAAAACAGAATTAAATCCATAAACCTGACCAGCAAAGAGAATGGGAGAAGAATCATTATCCAATATCAGATATTGAAGCACTATTGAGAGATTAAAAAATGAATGGGAACGATACATTTGAACAAAGACGGTTGAGGAATCTACAGTCAAAAATTAACATAGAAAGGAATGGCAGGAAAAGAGGGAGCTAATCTTTCAAGCAAACCCCAAAAGGTTTTGGGAAAAATTGCTAGTCATGGAGGGTGGAATTACAAAAGGGATGCAAAATTGGTAGGGGAGAGTAGAGGGTCGGATTAAAATTGTGTCCCTGGGACAAGAAGCCAATCAGCTCTCTGCTCCTCTCTTCTCTCTCCCACGTTCCTGGACATAAGAAGGATACAAAAATGTTCACATTGATTCTAACCAAAATAAAACCAAGCAAAATGACAATAATCATTGTAGTGCAAATAATGACCTCTTCATTTAAAAAACGTAATGTATTGATTGGGTTGGACTAGAAGCACTAGTGAGTGCTGGTGTCACAGAATAAATTTCTTCCTGCTTTGGCAATCCCTTATTAAAAGCCTGGCATCTTAGTGATTTATATGCCTAGTTGGCCAGGTCAGATTCCTGATTGAAAAAGAAATATTGTGGGGAAAACAAGCTTACCTACACAACAGTAGAGAGCATTTAGTTCACTACCTGGAAAAGTCAGCCAATACCTCTTGTTTTAAATATGCTAAAAATAACCTATAATCACTCAGGAATATAAAAAAACAGCATCAAATTGAGAAAATAAGTACATAAAACAATTATTGTGAAAACAGAAATAACTCATGAAGGAGAAGAAACTCAAAAAGAAAATCTAATTATTCTTTTCAGACAGATTTGAAAGATACCACCAAAAAAAAAAAAAAAAAAACAAACAAACAAAAAAAAAAAAAACAATAAAACAAAGTGAAGGAGCTCAATATGAACATAGAGGAAAATGGACAATGAGGCAGAAAATATGATAAAATATACAATGGGTAAAAGAAAACCTGAGATAGCCAACATCTAATAAATATGAGGTCTGGGAGAAGAAAGAGGAAAATAGAAAGGAGGAAATAAGCAAAATAAAATACAGGAAAGATTTGCATATCAGAAAAAATACATGAGTTTTTCTATTTAAAGAGGACCTTAATTACACAAAAATCCTAGATGGAAAAAAATCAAACAAACAAATCTCCTACTCCTAAAAATATCATTAGGCAATTTCAAACATACAAAAAAAAAAAAAAAAAAATCCATCTCAAACTTTGCCAGTTTCTGTGGCAGAGGAATTATAACTTTGCCCATAAATGCCCAGATCTGATCATGACTCTATTTCCTGTTCTTCAATTCATTTGCTAAAGGTGGTCACCTGCCTGCATCAAATGCACAAGGTCCAGAAAGCTCAATCACCACATGCGCATATAAGAGAGAAGGAAAAATTATTTGGTAACAGCACCCAAAAATGTCTGCATCTATTGTTTCTACATAACTTTATTAAAAAGTATGTGCATGGAGATCTAGTATAATGAGTGAAAATTAAAAAAAAAATATGGAGAAACATGTTAATTTTACAAAGAGTAAATCAAAAGATATGGGTAAGAGCTAAATTATATGCTACATGTATGACATCTATAAATAACATAAAATGTACAATTTTGACCATTTTCAAGTTTGTGGTTAGGTGGCATTAAGTTCGTTCAAAATTGTTGTGCAGGTTTCTCTACAATTCATCTCCAGAACCTTTATCTTCCCAAACTAAAACTCTATAATCATTAAATGACAACTTCCTATTCACCTCTCTCCACGGTTCCTAGCAAACACTATTCTACTTTTGTCTCTATGAATTTGTCTACTTTAGGTATAAGTAGAATCATATAATATTTGTTCTTATGTATCTGATTTATTTCACTTATCCTAATGCCTTCAAGTTTCATTCATGTTGCAGCATGTGTAAAAATTTCACTCTTTTTTTAAAGGCTGAATAAATTTGAAACACTTTCCAAATTCCTCATAAATTTGAAACACTTCCCAAATGTACATGCCATCCTTGAGCAAGGGTCATGCTAATCTGTGTATTATTTCAATTTTACGGTATGTGATGTTGAAATGAGCACTAAAGATTTTTTAAAAAATTGTTTAATAACAATGATAAGCAACTGAAAATCTAATAATAGAGAGGAAGATTAAAAGTAAGGGTCATATAAATGGGTTTAATATTTACCTTCAACAGCTAGGAAATGGTAATACCTATATGTAGATCAAAAGTTATATTAGTGCCTTGGAAAAGCTATGAATGTTACCTCTACAAGAAGGAAAATTTTTGAAAAACAACAAGGAATTACCTTTGGAACAGGGACTAGGTAGTTGTAAAGATAGAGCAAGAGAAAGATGCTTTTATTTTAAGGTATTCTGCATTTCTGGTTTTATTACATACACACACACACACACAAATTATAAGCAGTGTCTCCAACTACACTACTACTTAATAACCAGAATTGTAACCCAGTACTCTTTGCATTTAATTGTGTATATTTTTATGACACCAGAGTGCCTCTCCCAAAACACTTTTATGAAGACTCTGCCAACCCAAAATAATCAAAAAGATCAGAATCCAGATTGTTCAAGCAAAAATCTGGGGACTGCCATTAGAGAGACACAGACTCCAGAGAAATGGGGTCAGTGTTCCAAAGTTAAAAGTTAGGTTCTTGCTTATATAGGCAGAAAACAAAGAAATTTGAGAGAAATACAAAATGTTCTATACAAGACTGTCTTATGAGTTACAACAATTTAATTAGTACAGTCTTTTTCATACAGCTCATTTTCATTTCCTTTCCAGTTTGAAAGAGTATACGTAACATTCCATCTAAATACAATACAATAGCCATGAAGTCTTTGTGTGGGAATGGTGAGAGGGAAATTAATCTATAATGAAGATCAACAACCATGAAGGGAGAAAGGATCTTCCCCAGAACCCTTCAGTCATTTGTAATACTTTACAAAATAGTGAAAGCAAGAAAGAAGGCTTAATCTATAATCAGAGAAACAAAGCTACAACTGCCTTGGTTACAGCTGCCTGTCACATAAACCAGGCCCCATAATCATGTTTCTTGAAGTCTCAAAATAATTTATACTTCTAACAGCTTAGATTTTGATTCACTTATTTTCACAAACTGTATTGCCATAGACAACAAAGACACATAGAAAAATACATGGAAATGCATAGCAGTAGCCTGACTCCAAAGCTTCCCTTCTGTCCTTATCTTCATGTAGGACTCCTCATATTACTGATGTTATTCTTTTTCCATAGCAGTATCATTTTATAATGATAAAATAACTGCTGCTGCTACTGTTTATAAAGCTAAAATAACTGCTGCTGCTACTGTTCCTTTTAATGAGATCTATATGTTTCTTTTTGCACTGGCCTTGTTACTTACCTGTGTTTTGGCTCAGAAAACAATACCATAAAATGAAAGCCTCAGAAGCAACCTCAGAAACAAAAGATTTTCTCCCATTCTTCCTCGAGGTTAGCCATAGAAACTGGAATTCCTTTTCTCCATGGCGGGCCATAGAAACAAGGGTCTCTTTTCCCCAAAGCCAGCCAGAAGACTTAAGAACATCACTCTCACTTTCCCTCCACACTCTCTGTGTAAAAGCTTTGTCAGAAAGAAATTCTTTAACCTGCCTTGTTTTACTGTGGGTCATAAGATCCCTATTCCAGCGAGAGTCCTGCCCCATACCCAGAAGGAAAGCATGCTCAGAGATGCCAAGAAGTATCTCCACAGACAGACCTTGCTGGGTTTCCCCAGTCTATTAGCATTAGATCATACCCTTTTGTCTAGTCATATTTCTGCATAGCTGTCCGTACTTTGTTGGACATAAGCATAAAAATGAACAATTTTCTCTGTATTTTTGGGTCTTCATTCTGAAGGATCCCATGTATACATGTTAAATGAATTTGTGTGCCTTCTATCCAATTAATCTGCCTTTTGTGAGTTGACTTTTTGGTGAAACTTCAGAGGGCCAAGAGAAGAGCTCTTCCTTGGCCCCTATATTGGAATGTGTATGAGTTAACTGAAAGCGTGCTAGCTTACTTCCCTATCTACCCCTCAAATTTTTTCAAAGGCCCATTCTTGTTCAGTACAATTTCCACGTCAACCTCAGAGCTCACCTGACTGTGTCAGGGAAAGGCTTCCACAACCAGAGACTTGTGTAGTGACCCTGACTTCCATTATAGCTGTGTAAATAAATAGTGCCTATGCATTCTCTGGTGCCCTGCCCCTTTTTTGGGCCATCCAGAGACAGTCACACCTAGTTCATGTTTATCTTCCTATTTTGAAAGCCTGAGCTCCTCTTAGCAATGTTACCTCTGTCAGAAACTTACAATGGAGCTCCTGAATCCACAAGAGGGGTGCATCTTTTGTGTGGATGCATCCAGGCAGCTGAGACAGAAGCACATGAACCCCAAATTTTGACAGTTGGAGGGATATGTTGCACTACGTCCCCAAATGGACTAGGGAAATTATTTAAACCAAGTCCATACTCAGTTTTACAGAGAAAATTATGATGTTTCAAACAAATAAAAAGAACCCTTCTGATCTGAAACCCACATTAGGGTTTTCTCAAATATAAGTGTTTTTTTTTCTCCTTAAAGTTTTATATTTTGATGTTCTTCTGATGTCAATTATCATATTTGCTATTAATAATTATTGCAAAGGCAAAACCTTGGTTTGGGAAGTGATGAAGGGTAGCAATAGAATTTTCTATGTGCCTCACTTGTCAAACCACATTTTTGGGATTTTTTCCAGTTCTAGCTTCCATACATTAGAAAAGAAAGCTAGAAACTTCTAATATAAAATCTACCATAATCATGTGGCAGTTGAAAGTTATATTAAATACGAAATAAGGAAGCTGGGATGTGCAATCTGGAAAAAAGAGGAGTAAGGACACAGTGTAATTGAAATGTGTTAAATAAGGAGCTAGAGGCATTTGTGTGTGCCCAGTATATCGAGTCCTGTAACCAAACAGAACTGGGTTCGAATTTTAATTCTCCACCTTTGAGTATTGTGACCCTCACGAGGTCATTCTAACACTCTATGTTTCAATCCTTCCTTCTTTAAAATAGGAGTAAATCATAATTCCTATAACATATAAGTTTTATGGTGATAAATAAGAACTTAGACACATGTAAATTTTTATTACATGCCTAGCACATAGAAAAAAAGTTCTGTTACTCATCAGCATCATCATTATTACGATTACTACTCTCTTGTCATACATCATTATTATTATTCCAAAGGGAAAAGCAAATACTAATGAATGAATGCCCTAGCTCAATAAAAGGCTTTCTTAACAAATGAAACAACTTAACCATGGGATGGAGAGTTCAATGAAATAATGAGCTTCCAATGGCCATCTCACAGGAATTCTGTAATTAAAAGGAGTTCTTGCATTAAGAAGTAGGTTACACTTGATGATCATTAAGGTCCCTCTTACCTTTTAGATATAATGTAATGATTAAGTTCACACAGCTCATTAGTGACAATAAGTTTGGGGGTATCAGTGTGGTCCCAAACTGTTCTTTCCTCTAGTTAGTAAGGAGAGAGGTTGATCGGGGAGTTCCCAGTCACTATTCTGCACAAGGCTGCCAAACAAAGTTGTTTCTTGCAGCCCACTAGCAGGCAGGCCTCATTCTCCTTTTCTTTTTTCATCATGAAAGCCATAGGAAGCAGAGGCTGCCTGTTCCTCCCTGTACTCCCCCAAGAAAATGACAAAATGACATTCTTTCCCACTCTCTGTGAAATGATTTCTGTTAACAGCTCTGGAAAATGCTGCAAAGATGTGAGTGAAATGATGGCAGGATTTGTTGACAAGAAGGCAAAATGAGAGAATTCAGAAAAAAAAAATCACCCACATTAGTGGCTGAGGGACCTGTGGGTTCCATATGTTCCTTTCTCCTCGGGCCTGGGATTGTCTCAGAGTCACCTCCAGGGGATGGCAGTCTTATTGTAAATGACTCAGTCAATGGGGATTCTAATAGAGTCTAATGGATCTCACCATTAACAGTTTTTTTATGTTCAGCCTAAATTTTTCCTTTGATTAATTTAATCTATTTTTTTCATTAGGTGATGGCAGTAATTTTGAAACAAAGGGAACCACGCAAATTTGCAAGAAAGACATTGTAAATTCTGCATAGGATGCTTTTATTTTTGTAGCAACACAGGGTATAATAAAAAATCTTTCAGGTCTGGGAGGAGTGGATCATGCCTATAATTTTAGCATTTTGGGAGACCGAGACAGGAGGATCACTTGAGCCTAGGAGTTTGAGATCAGCCTGGGCAACAGAGGAAGAATTCACAGATACAAAAATTTTAAAAATTAGCTGAGGTTGAGGCATAAGGGGTAGAGCACACTTGCAGTCCCAACTACACTGGAAGTCAAGGTGGGAGGATCGCTTAAGTCCAGGATTTCCAGGCTACTATTAGCTATGAGGGCAACACTCCACCCAAGCCTCTGCAACAGAGCTAGACCCTATCTCTGAAACACACAAAAAACCTTGGGCCTGAGAGTCTACTGGATGAGCATATTCCTGTTCTTGAGGCTGTGCTTAGAGGAATCCAAAGAAATGTTACCTGCCCATTCAAATCAGGCCAGTTTGCCTAAAATTCAACCTGCTAAGCCTCACTCCAGACTATTCTAGACTTTTTGTTGTTGTTGTTACTCTAGAAAATCCTTGAAATTGTTACATGAAAATATATCACTCTAGGGGGAATAGTCAGTAGGAGACAGGCATGGGCATTTGGGTCAAAGATTTGTGGTTCGTGACTCTGCCACGATTGTCTCAGGCAAATACTCATCTCCCAAAGCCTCAAATTTTTGTCCTATAAAATGGCCATGATAATCTGTACTTCACAGAGTAGATCCAAAGCAATTTTTAAAAAGTCCTTGGCATAAAATGTGGCAGAAGTCTAGCGCTCAATAAAGATTAAAAATAATTATTTCTTCCTTGTTGTGAATTAGGTTATCATAGATATAAATGTGAGATTTGGGAAAGATTTATTGAAAATGTTTTAAGGCTACTGAAATCAGGCAATAATAGGCAGAATGTAATTAATTATGAATTTACATGAACCTGACGAAAGGGAAATCATTCAAGAACAAAGTAATAAAGTGGGATTCCAGAAAATTCCAGGGTGGAAGGAGAATTAAAACAAGAAATTTGCATTTCAGGTAGGAAACACATGGAGCTTTAAGCTGAGCATGGGGTAATGAAAAAATTATCTGATTCAAACAAACACCAGTGTTGAAAAATGAGTAGACAGAGAGAGAGATGGAATAGGTGAGGAAGGACCAGGATGGCAAGTGGATTAGAAGCCAGGCAGGCGTCATCAGAATCTGAGACATTCCATTTTGCAAACGTTCATGTCTCTTGTGAAGAAGCCACTGGTATATAACCTAAGAAC
Source organism: Rhinopithecus roxellana (assembly GCF_007565055.1). NCBI lineage: Eukaryota > Metazoa > Chordata > Mammalia > Primates > Cercopithecidae > Rhinopithecus > Rhinopithecus roxellana. The sequence goes on along the minus strand of NC_044569.1, from coordinate 68,392,470 downwards.
TATTACAAGTGTATTACTTTGTGTCACAGGCATGAAATGCTATGCATCTAATACAAAAGCATTCAACTTGGAATCAGGAGATTTGATTTCAAATCTTTTTTCTGTCAGAAAAACTTGGGCAAGTTATTTAAGTTTGCGTGAGTCACCTAACTTCTTTGTGCCTCAAATTTTATCTGCAAAATGGGTACAATGCTAGTGCACTGCCCATAATGATGTTGTAGTGAGAAAATAAGGTAATGTATGGAAAGTATTTCATACAGTTTCTGGGACAAAGGATGATCTCAGTAAATGTTAGATTAAAAGAAATTCAAACACACAAAAACTCTTAGCTCAGCAGGTTAAGCCAATCACTTGAAATGCAATCATAGCTCACAGAAAAGCTCCTAAAATAATGCTAGCGAAATTCTCTAACGCAGTGGCTAGTAACTGATTATGTTGACTGTAATGCATATGTGGAAACGAGTATGATGTTGGGGCAGGCTTATTGCAGGATCGACCTATAAAATTTGGGATATGTGGTTTCAGTACACAAAAACAGGTGCTTAGCACATTTAGCAGAATGGAATTGAATAACATAACGGTGTATGAAGTACCAGAAAAACATTTCACAGGTGTTACATGGTAAGTGGCCATTGAGAGATTTTATTAAATGATGTTTGAACAAAAATAGTTTGCTCCACCAATTTTCTGATGCTTGCACTTTCTGATAATAATCTAACCACATTGTTCCTGACCTAGACAGAGCTCACTTCTCCTGGCACATGTTTTTTCTTATCATTCACCAGACATTTCTCGCCCCATGAATATGATTGGTTGGACTTCTTAATTCACCACACAAGTGTTTTGCTGAAGATAAAATTCTAAGATCTGTTGTAAGGCAACTAATATCCTTATGTTTTATGTAATAAAATCATTGATCACCAATAGAGAGCAAACCATGTTTATCTGAATCCCTGTCCACCAACCATCCCCAACTCCCGAAGGATTTATTCATAGGGATAATACTTACCTATAGGAAATTAGCCGTGTCTCTGCTTTGCTGACTCTGGCCAGTAATGCCTTGTGCAAATGAATTTAGAGATTTTCTCAGCTTGTGTTCATATGCTACAAAAGGGAAATAGCCCAAATTGCACCTACTTGGGCCTGAATTATCGACTTCAGCTTTGAAGTGCAAATGAGCTGAGTGAAAACATACTTAGGCTGCAACACAGAAACTATTCCTACTAGCTCGCTGATAGTGTATTAACTGTCTTGTACGGAAAGCCTTGCATTGCAATGGATTTGTAGCCCTCTGGTCCAATTATCCTACAGATGACGGCAAACGCCATCCACTGTATGAACCAGTCAATAGTGGTTTTCTTATAATTATTTACTTTCTCTTTTTTCTTGCCATTCTAGTTACTGGATCACCCATAAAATAGTTCTTCATGGTTTATTGGCCTTGCTACTTCTAAAGCTAGACTTATGGACTTGAGTTAGGGAAATAAACTGCTATAAACAACTTCTCAGTAGGCTAAAATCATTGATATTTATTGTGAATGCAAACTCTGTGGAAATTTCTAATCAACGTAATTCGTCTGTATAAAAATAATCCTTGACTAAATGAATATATCTGGAAGGAAAAATGAACAGAGCATTTACACAATCACACAAATGTCGTGTGTTAACAAATTATTAAGGAATTTTCAATATTTTGCAACTTCAAAAACAGCATTTTATGGAGCCTAAACATGTATGATTGATTTTGGAAATAATACTAGAAATTTTGGTAAATTTTTCATGAAATCATAGATATTTAAATGAAGAAATATACTCTCTGTTCACCACTCCCCAATTGTATCATCTTAAATCCTGTTTCAGGCATAATTGAGAGGCTCTGCATCAAGATGTCCCCAGAAAAGCTCCCAATGATTTTACTGTAGTAGAATTTATTTCTGAGGAATGTTTGCTTTTCTGTTGCAAGAGTGACAGAAAAGAGCATCCATTTATGTTAAAAGTATTATACACATTTCTTTTATAAGATGATGAGTTTTAACAAATCACTCCTTTGTTTTTACTATTCTTCCAAGAGAAATTTAAATATCCTAGAAATAGTGCTTGGAGCTTGTAGAGAGGAGAGAAAGGAATCAGAATGAAAGAGGGACAAACAAGGTTGCGTCCATTTTTCCTTTTGCAGACTCCCTTGTTAAAGACAGTATTTATATTATCCCAAGAAGTAAAATTCTTTGTGAGAATTTTAAAATACTGTCTTTAACAAAGACAAAAAATTAGAAAGTATCCACCTTTTTTTTTTTTTTTTTTTTTTTAAATACAAAGCTTTTTTTTTTCCTCTAGAAATGGCCCTGGGGGATGTTTGGATGGAGACTCTAACCTTGTATCCCCCAATAATAGCAAAAGGTTTGGTCTGAGAGTAATGAAAGTTAGAAACACACTTCAGAATGTCCAGCACTTTACCCAATAACTTTAACCGTTTCTCCCACAGCATATTCATGCATAGAGGTAAGAGGAGAGCAAGATTCGTTTAATTGAATTCCATATTCCTCACAAAGAACAGAACAAAGAGGATTTGCTAACCAACAAATGAACTAATCAAACTCCAAATAATTAGCAGGTATCAGTTCAACGGTGCCAAAATTTGAACTCCTTAATAAAGGGGTAAAATGATCATGTGATGGGAACCAAATGAGAAAGAAGGAAAAAAGATGAACCCATTTGACTATAAAATTGTACCTGGGCCATTCCCTTAGATTAGATAGACCTAAAATCCAACTTTTTGCAGCTTTAAAATGGTTTCAGAAAAGTGTTTATTATTATCATTGTTCAATTTCATGCATCTCTGCACTTGAACTTCCAGCCAGGAAGAGGAGTCGAACTGCCAGAAACGCTGTGAAGAAGCTGTTTTTTTATGGCGTTTCCAGTCAATATTTTCAGGCCCAGGAAGTTTGAAGGCACATCTGAACTTTTGAGTACTAATATGATTTGAACCTCTGAGTCTTCTGAGATTTTTCTTTCCCAATCAGAACGAAATTATGAGCTAAGGAAGTTAAAAAATGGAATACAATTTCAGAAGTTATTTTCCGTACTGGATTGAATATCTGTAGCCCTCCCAATTTCTGTTATGTTTCTTCTCTACTCAGAACATTAAATGTAATATCTATAAAACTAATTATGATGCGTATTATCAAAAGTGACCGATGGTTCTTGTGAATAACCTCTTTGTGAAATTTCAATCTCTATTTCAACGAGTATTCAGTTTAACAAGGAAATGTATATGCTTAATGATCACTATAGAACAGCTGTGTTCTATATAGAACATATTAAATTATCATTTAATTTATCTGGCATTATAAGGGGGTGGGTATTTTTTCAGATAATCAAAAACTAGTTTCTCAAGTCAAAAATGAGCTTATTTCGATATAGTGTGATAGAGATCTTTCTAAGCTGTTTCATCACAGAGAATGCTAAACATCATTTAACCATTGCTTGATAACTCACAGTTACCACTATGATTATTTCAGTGCTATCTGAAAATATATATTTTATTTTTAGTCTGAATATTTTGTAAAACACTTTATTGTTATCATCTATAATTTCTTGCAAATGCCAGTCTACCTGATTCAAACAAAACTTCCACTCCTTCTCTAATTTCAAACTTAAAACATGTTCTGATATGAACAAGCAGATAATCAAGCTCAGTGTGTTAAGTCAAAGTCATTATGTGTTGAAAGGAAAGTCCAAGCACCTGCTGTTGATGCTGGAGTTTTATGACAATTAATTTGTGTTGTCAGAGGATTTCTTTTTTCTGTTTATTTCTAGAAATGGGTTTACATTCCTGTGAGACAGGATTACGGCAAGAGTAATCTCTGCACACATGTATTTAGCAAATATATTCATCACTGATGTGCATCTTAGTTAGGACACTGGTGGTATAAAAGTTATTTTATGCTTTAGACAAAGAAATTGAGCCTACTTGCACAAAGACAAAGAAGACAGCTGTCTGCAGAATGTGATTGGAGTGATGCTGGTGAGTTCACACCTGCCCCTGGATATGTTGTGTAAGGTCGTTTTCAGAATAGCCTCAGCATACTAAGCGTAGCATTAGACTTTCTCCACGTAGAAAGTCATTATCTTCAAAAAGTTAAAATAATCATGGAAAGACTGAAGTTTCTGGAGTCAGCTTGAGTTCCAATGCAGGGACAAAAGTTTTCTAGATTTTTATCACAAGCAAATTCTTTAATATCTATTATTAACATTTTTTAGGATGAAATAAATTAATTTGTGCATTAATATCAGTAAGCCCTATACACATTCTACTATATATCAGACGTTGTTCTGAATACCTTACATAATGAGTAATTGAATCTTATAAGAGTTCTATAAAGGGGTTTCTACTGGCACACACCTCAATTTCACAGCTAAGGAAATAGAGGCACAGAACTTAAGTAACTTCCAAGATGCCACATGGCTAGTAAGTGGAGTAGTCAAGATTTGTACCCAACGAGTGTGATTTTAAAACCTATGTTCTTAATCATCAATATATACTATAATTAGGAGAAAACTGAGTAAGTTTTAAAATGATTAATGGTCTCTTAACTAGGGAAGGAAAGGGTCTGCCCTGTTATATTGCCTTCTTTTGTGACCTGCTGAATATGTTTGTCATACTGATCAGCTATCTCCTTGAAATACCTGGGATCACAGCCAAAGGGAACTGAACACCGTCTGATAAAGATTTTAGGTCTACTGTTGCCGTTAACATGTTGTGAGGAGCAGGGGAAAGACAAGTTCAAAGTGGAGAAAAGCAAAGAGGAAAGAAAAATGATTCGGAGATTTGCAGTCTGGAGACAGTATAAAGGAGGCAGGCACTCTATCTAGAGAAACTCGTGGGCAGAGGCATGAATTGAGAAGATTGGTTGGGCACAAGGAGAGGGATAGAATTTGAGATTTCCAGGAAACTGAAAGTTCTCCATTAGGTAAACCTTTATATCCTTCTCTTCTCCATCTTTGAAATGATTATGGTACCACAAATGATCAACAAATTTGACATTTCATCTACACTTAATTGTACCTGGCAGAGATGTCTCTTAGTATAAACTAGGTCAGTTTTGTGTTTTAAAATATATGTATTGAACTAACTAATGATTATACTATATATTTACATTGTTTAATTTGTATTTTTGAGGAACAAGGCTAGGTATAATGAAGAGCTTATTATCTTTTACTTTTATGTATAAAAGATAAACACACATACAAAACTCACCCTACCTATAGTGTGAAATTATTACAAACCAAAAATAATTTATATAAATGTGTGTTAGGAATATAAATAATGCTGCATAATTGGTACTACCTTAATGAGATTCTTCTCCTTCACAGCCCTGGACAATACATATCTATATGTGAAAAGTGGCTCTGTGTGAGCTTTTAAGAAAGCGTATCAATATCCGAAACTAACATCCAGAACTTTACCTAACTACAAGGACATAAATCATACTGTTGTCACTCTAGGGAATAAAAATTGCATTTTGTAAATGCAGTGAAACATGCTCCTTCTTTCTTCATCACCATCCTGATCAAATAGCTGTGAAGAACATGACAGTAAAATCATGGTCACATGATTGACTGATCAGGAAACAAGACTTATATATATTTTTCAGTTCTTTGTCTTACTTTTGTCCTCAAATCTTATTTATTTCATGATAGGTTTTCAATTTACAGTGGGTCTAAGGGTAGCTCAAAATAGATAAACACAATGACAAGGGGCCCACATCACAATGGGTATGTCTAACATCTGGGATAATATATCTTTAAAAATGGAACATTTTGTTTATTTTATTTGGAATATATATTTTGAATATTTCATTTATTGTCAAATTCATACCAAAAGTCAGGAAAGCACTTGTTAAAAGACATTAGTTAAAAGGAAGTTTAAATTTTGTTTATGAAAAAACTATATTCAGTTTTTGACATGTGGTGTTGAGTTTCTTTTGTCTCTGATAAATTTTAAATGGTTTATTTTATTGAAGGCATTTATTTTTTCTTTTGAGAGTCTTAAGATAAATAGAAAAAGGTAAAAATAAGGCAGTTTTTTAGAAAGCACACTAGGCTGAATGAGGAGACTTCTGGATTATAGACTCTGATTTCTACGAATGTACTTAGTGCCTGACTTTAGTTTATTCATGTATCAAATGGGGCTGATAAGCATGTTCTCTCTGACTTTGACAGCCGTTGTGAACATGAACTCAACTAACATCCACAGATCCTTTTTTCAAACATACTAGGAATGAGGAAAATAGTAGTCTGTAATTGTCATTATTCTTAATTCCCAGATCCCAGCTCAGCTGCTGACATATAAAAATAGCCAGTAACGGAATGCAACTATGTAAACAAACAAAACATGCAAACAAATAAGAAAACAGTTTATTCATTTAAATGTCTTGGGTAAAATGGCAGTTTCAATTCTGGAGTATGACTATCAGAATGTTTTTAAATAAATGCAGCATTTCTCATACATTCAATAATAAATTTAACATGCTATTTCTAGCTATAGGTTCCAGGGAAATCATCTTAAAGAATAAACAATATTTCATAATTAATAGATCAAACTAATACAATGGAAATTGATGTGTCTAAAACATTTGGAAGTGATCGATGAAGTTTTCCAGACCTTCTTCTGAGAACCTAATCAGACTCTGAACATACTGTGTAAGTTTGATTTTATTACATGTTTTACCTGCCCTATTCATGATTCAGACAATTACAACATTGATTCCAAATAAGGGAAATATCATGGAGAGAAATAGTTATTAGACTTAATAGAGTTTTGCTTTTTTGATATTTTCATCAGAATTGTAGTCCTTACAGCAAGGAGAAGGTACCAGAGAAAATGTATAGATGATGTAATAAAGTATGAAAATCAGTATTCTTTGTGACCTCTTCTTTCCTTATACTCTCACCTGTATAGGTTTCCCTGTCCCATACTGACACATTTTGCCTCTCAGTTGGGTTTCTAAGAACGCATATCCATAGTCTACCTTGAGACCAAACCAGTTGTGAAATGGCTATTTACCACATTGGCCCCAAGCAGACTGATGGGACTAATGAATCTATCAATTTTAGTAGATTTTCTGCTCACAATGGCTATTGAAGCATAATTTTGTCAGACCAGGAATAGTATAAAACTACCTCCCTATGAAATACAATACTGAACTTAATGGAACAATTTTATGTCTTGATTGTTTACTGTATTTTACACTGTCTTCAGGCATTGTTTTTATTTTATTTGGTTTGATCTGGCCATTAGCTGGCAGCCTCAGCAATCCAGGGGCTATTTGGTATATATTGGCTCTGACTATATAAGAAACACTAGAGGATCAAGTCTGTTAGGCAAGTGCAAGCGAGTTCGGTAGCTGCATTTTTGGTGTAAAAGTATATTAAAAAGCCTCATGTTCTCATTCACAAGTGGGAGTTGAACAATAAGAATACATGGACACAGGGAGGGGATATCACACACCGGATCCTGGCAGTGGGTGGGGGAGCTAGGGGAGGGATAGCATTAGGAGAAATACCTAATGTAGATGATGGGTTGATGGGTGCAGCAAACCACCATACCACGTGTATACCTGTGTAACAACCCTGCACGTTCTGCACATGTACCCCAGAACTTAAAGTATAATAATAATTTTTGAGACGTCTCAAAGGTGAAGTATTGTAGGAAATATAGCCAACCAGGTTGACTTTGGTTATTCCAGAGCTTCTCAAATCAAGAGAAGCATATTACAATAAACCCGGCATCTTCCACAGAGGTAATTTACTAATTCCCAGAAAATACTGATTTTCAGTGGACCTTTGATCATGAACGTTCTATTAGAAATATGATTTGCTTGGTAAAAAATATATAGCAGTTATCTAACATCTGTCTGACCTTGAAATCTGATGGTCCTGTGACCCTCTGAAATGAAGGAGATTTGGTAGAAAAGAATTGCAAACCATTGCTAGGGAAACTAAAAAGCTAACAATGTTGAAACTATTCTGTGCCTAAATAATCTTGCCTAATGTTATACTTATGGCTGAATTCATAACGGATCCTTATACAATACAATTGCCTATCTTCAAAGTTCAGATATTACTTTGTAATGGCAGAATTAATTTCCTTGATTGCTAATCCATCACATCTAAGTGTGATGCATGTGGTATCAAACATGGGTATTTCTGCTATCATTAATTGTGGCATATTGTCACAACTGATAAGGAAATGCAGTAAGAGGAAAAGAAGAGAGGGCCTAGTATTGGCAGTTTAGCCTTGTTTTTCCATAAGCCATGGCAGGTACAGCCAGAGTCTTCAAAATAAAAGGAGAGGGCCCTTGCAATTCTCACAAGGAGAAAAGACAGGCATCCAGAAGCATCAATCACTGGGCGAGCCTTGCTCTCCATTTGCAAAGCTGTTGTTTATTGTAAGATAATGATTGATAAGGTCTAAACAATTGCTCTGAGAAATCACCAAAGGTGCAGGCTCTTAAGAGTGACATTTGGCCACAGGAAATCTGCAGGGAACAGGCCAGCTGGCAATGAGGACACTGAGGAAATTAACACAATGCATTTAAAAGAAGAGCAAATAATAAACTGTTGATTAAATGACAGTAAGGTAAAATGGCAGTTATGGATAACAGGTAGACTATATGCCAGAGAGGAAAGAAAATGGGAAGGAACTGGGGCAATATTAACTATTTGGGTAGATTGCATTAAGAAAAGGATAGACTATATGCCAGAGAGTCAAGAAAATGGGAAGGAATTGGGGCAATATTAATTATTTGGGTAGATTTCATTAAGAAAAGGGCATCTTTTAAAGCAGCCACTTAATAAAAATGGAACGTTCAGTTAGGAGGGCAGAGGATTTAAGAGATAAAGTGTAAATAAAAGGAATAGGCTTGGAAATTTTTGTTACGAATATAGGCACAACTGGAAAGAGAAAAGAATGTGAATTATTGATATACATGTTTTACTCCATTAAAATTAAATGAAAGAAGGATCAAGAAAGGAAGGAACGCTTGTTTGCCAGCATCAGGATCATGGGCTCTTAATGCAGTCTCAGCATCCAGGTATTACCAAGAAACCTCTGCAAGCTGAGGACGCATAGATAAACATACATGCCATTGACAGCATTTTCCTTTTTACTAGAGAAGAGAAGCATTGTGCAGATCAAGCTCTAGGTCAGAACTTTAATACAAGGACTAACTTAACACAGGCTAATGACCTTTCTCTCAGGCACCCTGTTTTTTCTAATACCAACTCTTCAGTTTTGATAGCTTTTATCAATAGCAACAATTAGCTCAGCTGTTCTCAACCAATTTCACCTCGTCTGTGCTTTAGGCATGCATCTCTCTGAACAATCCTTTTCACTGCTCTCTTTTGCATATGGCATCTCTTTTCTCCGCCATTTATTCCTGGTATTGCTCTGCATTCCATGCTTCTCCCAAAAAGCGATACCAAGTTTCTTTAACTAATCCCAGTATTGTTTTATCTTCTTTAAATGAGAAAGTGTGGCACCTACACATAGAGCTATAAATGTTATAAGAGTTAAGCTGTATAAAACTTGGTGCATAACTCCTGTCTCAACAAATATACCTGTCTTCTGCTGTCTTACACATTTCTTAAAGTGTTGTGGTTGAGGTGTTGTAATGTTGTTATGAGACATTCTATTATGTGGACATACAGTGAATGTTTTTACATAAGAGAAACAGAGGGGGTTCTATTTTATTTTAAATCCCTTTTCTGACATTGTTGTGGCTAGTAGTTGACCCTGCTTGTCCACAATAGCACATGGCGTCGTATCTACACTTACCACTATGCTTCTTCAGCATGTGAGGTCTCAGTTTGTCCTGTGTGGATGAGTGCTAATGGCTGTGTTGAAAGCCATCTTAAAAAAGAGTCATGAGAGGGAAGCCATCATGTCCTCTGAATCTTATGTAGAAGCTCACTCATCAAATGGTGGTGAGAAAATGGAATGGAATTTAGAATGTATTTTGCCTCATCAAGTCTAAGAGAAATTTCCTGAAAATAGCAGGGGTATTTCTGTTTAACTAATTCTTGTTCCATGCCTTTCAATAAGAAAACTAGTAAACATAAACAAATACATACTAATACACATCCTGCTGGAAAGGAGTAAGAAGGAGGTCAAAATCATGCAGGCAAGTCTAAGAAGTTTTTGCACGAACTTCAAATTCTTCCTGTGTGAACTGGGGGGAAAACTCACTTAATATTTTTGAATTACAGTGGGTACACATGGTAAATAAGCACAATAATTAAATCAACATCTTCTTACCAGCACAGCATAAGTTACTGAGAGAATTAAATACAGTCTTTTTCATGAAAGTGCTTTGGAAATTAAAAAAATAATAATAATTATGAAGAAAGGAGGAAAAAGAGAAGGAAGAAAACACAGTACAGGCATGGATTCTTTTATTGTGCTTTGCAGATAGTATTTTTTAAAACAAATTAAAGGACTGTGACAATCTTATGTTGAGCAAATCTACTGGTGCTATTTTTCTAACACCATGTGCTCACTTTGTCTCTATATCACAATGTAGCAATTCTCGTAATATACCATATTTTTATCATTATTATTGTATATCTGTTATTCTGATCTGTGATCAGTGATTTTTGTTTTTTCTCTTGTAATTGTTTTCGGGCACCATGAACCCTGCCCGGAAAAGACAGCAAACTTAATAAACATTGTATGTGTCCTAACTGCTCCACTGACCAGCAGTTCCCACTTCTTTCTTCCTTCCTTGGGGCTCCCCATTCCCTGAGACACAGCAATATTGAAACTAGGCCAATTAATAACCCCACAATAGCCTCTAAGTATTTAAATGAAAGGAAGGGTCACACATCTATTTATTTCAATCAAAAGCTAGAAATGATTAAATTTAGTGAGGAAAGCATGTCAAAAGTTGGGACACTCTAAAAGCTAGGCTACTTACACCAAACAGACAAGTTATGAATACAATAAGAAAGTTCTTGAAGGAAACTAAAAGTTTTACTTCGGTGAATACACAAATTACAAGAAAGCAAACAGCCTTATTGTTGATATGGAAAAAGTTATGGTGGTCTGGATAAAAGATAAAACCATCTATGGCATTACCGTAAGCCAAAGCCAGATCTAGAGCTAAGTCCTAACTCTCTTCACTTCTATGAATACTAAGAGAAGTGAAGAAGCTGTAGAAGACAAAAATTAGAAGATAACAGCACTTACTTTGTGAGGTTTAAAAAGTAGTCTCCATAGCATAGAAGTTCAAGGTGAAGAAGCAAGTGTTAATGGAGAAGCTGCAGCAAGTTGTACAGATACTCTAGCTAAGACCATTGATGAAGTTGAGTACACTAAATAATCTATTTTCTGTGTAGTTGAAACAATCTTCTGTTGAAAAAAGAGGTCATCTAGGAGTTTCATAGCTAAAGAGAAGTCAGTGCTTGGCTTCCAAGTTTAAAGGATAGGCTGACTTTCTTGTTAGGAGATAATGAAGCTGGTGATTTGAAGTTAAAGCTTATTCACCATTCTGAAAATCCTAGAACCCTTAAGAATGATGTTGAATTTGCCTATGCTGTATAAATGGAATAACAAAGCCCAATGACAGCACATCTATTTACAGCATGGTTTACTGAATATTTTAGGCCCACTGTTGAGACCTACTGCTCATTAAAAAAGATTCCTTTCAATTAATTATAGCTCATTAACAATGCACCTGGTCACCTAAAAGCTCTGATGGAGATGTACAAAAAGATGAATGGTGTTTTCATGCCTGCTAAAACAGCAGCCATTCTGAAGCCAATGGATGAGAATAATATTGAATTTCAAGTCTTATTACTTAAGAAATACATTTCATAAAGCTATAACTTGCATAGACAGTGATTCCCCTGATGGATCCAGGTAAAAAAAAAATTGAAAATCCTTCTGGAAAGAATTCACCTCTCTGGATGCCATTAAGAATATTTGTGATTCATGGGAAGATGTCACATATCAACATTAACAGGAGATTGGAAGAAATTGATTCCAACCCTCATGGATAACTTTGAGAGATTTAAGACCAGTAGAGGAAGAAACTGCAGATGGAAATAACAAGAGGACTAGAATCAGAAGTGGAGCCTGAAGATGTGACTGAATTGCTTCAATCTCATGATAAAACTTGAATGGATGAGGAGTTGCTTCTTATGGATGAGCAAAGATAGTTTCTTGAGATACAATTTATTCCAGGTTGAACGTGAGGGCAATCTGGCTGAGATCTGTCACCCCATTGATTGCCAGGGTCGATTTGACTGATGTGGCTGGTTAAGCCTTCCTCCTGCACCACTCCATGTCCATCCCTCCTGAAGCTGTGCACTGGGTCAAAGTAGATGACCATCCACGATAGAGGTGGACTGGTCTTCATTCAAGGGTATACAAGTAGCTGCACTTCCCTGCTGGAACTTCCAAACAAACTATCAAGAATTTATTCCAAGTGAAGATGCAATGAAACTTGTTGACATGACAACAAAGGATTTAGAATACGACATTAACTTAGTTGATAAAGCTGTGGCAAGTCTTGGGATGTTTGAAAAAAGTTCTGCTGTGGGTAAAATGCTATCAAACGGCATCTCATGCTATAGAGAAGTCTTTTGTGAAGAGTCATATGATGTAGTAAACTTCATTGTTGTCTCATTTTAATAAATTGTCATAGCCATCCTAACCTTTGGCAACCCTGATCAGTCAGCAGCCATCAACATCAAGGCAAGACTCTCTGCCAGCAAAAAGTTTACAACTTGCGGAAGGATCAAATAACCATTAGCAATTTTCAATAAAGTATTTTTAAAGTATGTACATTGTTTATTAGACATAATGCTATTGTACAGCTAACAGACTACAGTATAGTGTAAACATAAGTTTTACATCCAATGGAAAACCAAAAAGGTTGTTTGATTTGCTTTATTGTGATACTCTTTTTACAATATTGGTCTTGAACTGAACTTTCAGTATCTCTCAGGTATGCCTATATAGAACCATCAGTTAAACATAGTTAATTAAGCTATTTGCTCTTACATACGCAGCTAAACAACAAAATAAGTAAGAAAAAAAATGGGAGAAGATATGATAAAGATTGTTGAAAGGTTTCACCAAATCCTTTGTTCTCTTTCAGAGGAAAGGAAGGAAGGAAATAGGGAAGAAAGGATAGAGGAGAATAGAGAAGCTTCCTCTCAGAAGGAAATAGGGAAGAAAGGATAGAGGAGAATAGAGAAACCTCCTCTTAGACTCCACTTTCCAGCCTTCCAGTTAAACCTGGCTGTTTTCTGGAGTTCTGATCTACGGAATGAAGATGGAAGAAAGATGTACCAACTCCAGCTAGGTCCTTTAAAAGTCTTCCCTACTAGTGCTGGAGTTATCAGTGAACTGACAGCTTCATTCAGCAATAGAAAATATTGAACAAGAAAGAAAATGTGCTCACAGCACATACATAGCTCAGTGATGAAAAATTATTACAAAATCTTGTGCAAAGGACAGACAAATTAGACCTCAGTCTGTGCCAAAACCATATTGTACATTGGAGGAGGAGGAAAGGAGCGCCACAAAACATGCAGCACATAAAGCACTGAATCTCCACCTCCAGCGACAGAGAGGAATCAACACAGTGAAAATTGCCATCAAGTTATAGTACTAGAAGTAGATTATTTGGAAGTATGTAGGTTAAGAAAATCTAGCTAAAAGGGTAAGAATTTGTTGCCCAGGGAGTAGAAATTGGGAACATAAAGGTCCTATAATTTCTCATTATAATTCTTATACTATGATTTGACTTTCAAGAGTTACCTAAATATATTAATTATTTTAAAATACTATTTTTAAAAATGGAAAAATAAGGTGAAGAAAAATATTATAGCATAAAAAAAATCTAAGGCACTACAGTTGAGGATAGGTGCACCAAAGACCACTTACTGGGGTTATAAGATAGATTCCAGCCTCCCCAAAAGGAGCAACCAGACAACTTAAATAGTCATACAATTATCTTAAGGCCAAATCTTATCACGCAGATCCTAAGTAGTAATCCTGGCTCTGCTGTAGGTTTAAACTTGACCTTAAGTGAGTCTCCTTTCTTTCCTGACTCGTCAAAAATAAGTAAAATAAAATAAAAGAGGGTGCAAGGGAAATAATGCACCACGAATTTCAAAAACTGAAAAATGGCTTTGCCCACTTAAACAGAATGAAAATAGTCCTGCTGATTGCCCATATCCAATGTCAAAATATTCCCAGAATTTTCTATTAAGAAAGTTTGCTAGGGAGTTTTATTTTACAATGACTAAGGAGCCTCATGAATTCAGTAAAACCCTTAACCACATCCAATCTTCTCAGGCTCCCTTTCATTTAGTTCATGGATGTTGGCATCAATTGAACAATATGTTGACCTTTTTTAAAGGGCAAATATAATACTACATCAGCTTGGTTTGCTGAACTTTAGACTCCTCTGAATTGGAGAGTATTTGGGAGCTCCTGGGTAGATTTCATATATAATGTCATGGCAGAATTAACGATTCATTTCTTATAGGAATTACAAAGCTTTCCTTTTAAAAACAAGCTAAAATATATATAATTTAAGCTTGAACATTCATACCTATTGTTGAATGAGCAGCCCTCAGGATAAGTAGAACTAGATTGAAAAGAAAACAATGATTGGATCAAGAAAAATAAGCAAGATCAAAGGCATATTGTTCACATTTTTAGAGAAAGAACAGGAGTGGCTCTAGGCATAAATAGAAAAGGGCTAGCACTTATCAGCAATTGAAAATAAATTTTTTTGACCCTCTCACTTGATTTATTCTTTTCTCTCTATCCAAACTCAGTGTCTTATCCTTGGCATTACAGATTTTTTCCTAAAGTAGATTTTCCGTCATTTAAATTTACTATTTGAGTATCTCATCCCATTGAACTTTGAACACTTCAAAGTGAAATACAACCATTATGATAAACTAATTATCCTCATCTTCATCGTGAATATCATCTAAATTCAGAGCTCAATTCACAGGATATATCATTCAGTCCTCACAATCAACCTGCGAATATTGGTGCTAATAATCTGTTCATTTTGAAGTTGATGTTGGTAACATGTATACAATTTTAATTATAGTATCTGACATGTTATAAGTACTTAATAAATACTAGCTATTAATTTAACATTATTTTATCATCTTCCATGAAACAGTAGAGGGAAAGAAACTGTGTGTTTAAGGAAGAGACAATTCTCCCATTTATGTAACCCCGAGATATATTAAAGGAAGCACCACATGTTCAAATCAGATGCGAAACAGTTCTAATTATAACCAGTAAATGGGTATTTATTGACACTATTGTTTAAAGTACCGGGTAAAGTAAAACGAAGACAATGAAGAAATAAAGAATACCATTTTTAGAAATAGTCTGATCTGGAAGTGAAGCCATACACTTGAAATAAATTAAATTTTAAAAATACAAGAGGAAAGACCAGAAGACAAAAGAAACACAATCCTATAGTGAATACTTGATTGATTAATAAGCGGAAGATAAAACAACATTATGTTCAGGAGGAGAAGCTGCTATGGAGTCAAGTAGCATGGGAAGCATACATGAGGGAAAGAAGGGAGAGCTGAGCAGGAATGTGCAGCAGCTCTGTGGTTTGTAGCTCATTGGTGGTATGTGAGCTGGAATGTGAAAGGAGCTTATCTCTGTGGCTCTGGCTCTGCTGCTGTGGAGATCCTCCTATACTCTGTATCACCAAAGCCCACTTCCTTTTTTCTTCTTCATCTTTTTTTTTGGACAGGGTCTCACTGTCGCTGAGGCTGTCGCCCAGGCTTGGTCTCTCACTCCTGGGCTCAAGCAGTTCTCCCACTTTGGCCTCCCAAAGTGCAAGGAACACAGATGTGAGTCACTGTGCCTGGCTCCACTAGAGTAGCAGCAGGCTTACCTTAGAAGCCAAAACACTCATGGTGAAGACCTCAGAAGAACCAGGCAAAATGGTTGCGGAGGACTCTCTAGCCAAGGGGTGGTAGTTGCTGACTTATTTTGCAAAAAGTAAGCTTGTCCTTGATGGTAGTAGAGAGAAAGGAATCCTCTAATCATCCGCTGTAACACCACATGATCAGTTCCATACTAAGTCTCCTCTTCAAAAGGAGAAGGGATGGCTCCTGATTACAGGGAGTTACATTAAGCCTCTAAGACCCATGGGAAAAATAAATATATTGCTACAGAGTAGGGATAATATCAGACCTTGCTCTGTCCCCAGCTAGTGTTTGATACTGGATGAGTCCTTTCTGTCCTGTTTACTCTTTCATAAAGTGAGAGGTTGAGTGAGTTGTTTCTTGGCATCCTCAACTATGTCAGTCTTTAAATAAAACTAAGTGTGATATATAGCAGCACGAGGAACATTTGGCTATTGGGGTTAAAGAAGATAGAAATGTATAGAGGATGGTTAAGAATATTGTGATTACTAGGGATTTCTGCCGTAAAAGTTGTTTGGTGCCGTTCCTTCTGAAGGTAGCTAGCAAATGGGTGCAAAGGAAGCTGGGAGTACACCATTCCAATAATTACATGTTTTGGGAATTAATTTCTGTAATTATGGCTATTGCCTCAAGTCCTCCCATTTGACTAATATACTTTGCAGCCACAATGCCCTCCAAGAGACCTTTCTGTCTTTTCACTTTATGCACATACCAGTGTGCCAGGGAGTAGAACTGTCTTTGGGAGAGACACACAAGGTGAGAGGCTGGTTCCTTGGGCTGCAGGAAGCTTTGTCATGGTGGAAGTCACTGAGACAAAGTTTCTAGCCTTACTCATTTGTCCATGGTTAACATGTCTTCTCAGACTCAAACCTTAACCATATCAAAGTCTAATATTTTCGTCAGAAAGAAATAAAATCACAGTCCAGGAAAACTTCACAGAAGGAAGGAAAAAAAAGTGTTGCATTTTCAGGACGTAACAGCCAACAATTATTTTCACTTAATTATGAAGCAGAAGAGAAAGATAAGGTAATGAGATTTGGAATTACAGGTCTCAAAAAATGAGAATGAAACTGTATTTCATGGACCAATTATGACTTGCACTGTCCTACGCAGTCTCCCAGGAGTTCACATTGTCCCTGTATCTACGATGCCCCAGCAGTAGGCAGTGTCCATGCTCCTTGGATATGCCTCATTCTTAATCCCAGCGAGCTTCTGCCGGAAGCCCCCACTTCCTCAGTGGTTGGCTCAAGTGTAACCTAAAGTGGCAGTAACAAGCCAGCAGGCTAGGTAGTTCTATGTTATTTGCTTTGGCACAGTCCTGCTTAATGATACCTATGTAAGACATGGTATGGGGGTATGCAGAAGAGGACAGATCAAGGACATCTGAACATCTACTGAGTGCCAAATACTATGCAGGCACTTAAAAAAATTATTTGATTTAACTTTCTAAGATTATTTTCAGGCCGGGCATGGCAGCTCACGCCTGTAATCCCAGTACTTTGGGGGGCTGAGGCAGGAGGATCACCTGAGGTCAGGAGTTCAAGACCAGCTTGGCCAACATGGTGAAACCCCATCTCCACAAAAAATACAAAAATTAACCAGGTGTGGTGGCAGGCGCCTGTAATCTCAGCTGCTCGGGAGGTTGAGGCAGGAGAATTGCTTGAATCCGGGAGGCAGAAGACTCAGTGAGCCGAGATCGTGCCATTGCACTCCAGCCTGGGTGACAAAAGCAAAACTCCATCTCAAAAACAAACAAACAACAAACAAAAACACATACAGAAAGAGAAGCATGCTGGGATGAAATTCAAAGAAATTAATTTGGTTCTATCTAGACATCTCCATGACAGAGAGTCTAAGTTTTTCCTCCTGTAACTCTAAGAAACTGAAAGGGAGTAATAACAACAAATACACTGTAGAACTAATTATAGGCCAGGGGCCATTTTACATGCTTACAAGTATTTTATCTGTCTATATTAACTCATTCAAATTTCAAAATAACCCTATGAAATGAGGTGCTGTTATTATCTTCAGTTTTATGGATGAGAATATTGAGGAATAGATAGGAATTTGGTGGAGCTGGGACTTGAGCTAGGCAATCCAGTTCTAGAATCCATAATTCCAAACTGTATACTACATTCATCAACTGAGACACAAAATTTTACATTTTCTCTTTTATATTGAGAATTGTAGACATCCTTTGAGAACTAAAAAAAAAAAAAAAAAAAAAAAAAAAAAAAAAGCATTTCCTGGATATTCCAGAGTTGAGATTTGTGGAGACTTGGGAGGGTACAATTACACATTCATGACAACCTAGCTATGACAATTCTCATTCAAAGCAATCTTAAGCTATATGAATTAATCAGCAGAAGTATGTGGGGACTTAGCCTAGAAAATTTATTCAGCAGCTTTGTGACTCAGGGAAGAATTATTCTGTGTTTCAGTATTCTCATTTATAAAATGAAGGGTTGGCATAGGAGATACCACAGTCCTTCCAAACAGACCACTCCATATTGTAATGTCACAAGGCATGTTTCAGACTTAGGTTCCTACATACAATATTTGTACTTTAATAATCAACAATACCTTCAATGAGGGAGATCAATAAACAAGAAAGAGTATAAAAGAGTATAGAATCAGAATAAAACAATGATGCCTGAGCACAGTGGCATATGCCTGTAATCCCAACACTTTGGGAGGCTGAAGCAGGAAGATCACTTGAGCAAGTCCCTGTTGATATGGTTCAGCTGTGTACCCACCAGAATCTCTACATGTTGTGATAGTGGTCTGGTGGGAGATAATTGAATCATGGGGGCAGTTACCCCCATACTGTTCTTGTGGTGGTGTGTAAGTCTCACAAGATCTGATGGTTTTATAAAGGCAAACCCCTTTCACTTGGTTCTCTCTTTCCCTTTTTGCTGTCTGCCATGGAAAACGTGATATTCACCTCCTGCCACGATTGTGAGGCCTCTCCAGCCACATGGAACTGAGTCCATTACATCTCTAATCCTTTGTATGCCTTTATCAGCAGTGTGAAAACAGACTAATATACCTGTCTTTACAAAAGTGTTTTTTTCTTTTTTCTTTTTTAAGGTAGTGGGGCATGGTGGTGCC
The DNA here is from genome assembly GCF_007565055.1 of Rhinopithecus roxellana. NCBI lineage: Eukaryota > Metazoa > Chordata > Mammalia > Primates > Cercopithecidae > Rhinopithecus > Rhinopithecus roxellana. The sequence continues at coordinate 68,373,372 of NC_044569.1, read as the reverse complement.
TGACCACAATTCCAGCTACTTGGAAGCTGAGCTGAGTGGATCACTTGAGCCTAAGAAGTTGAGGCTGCAGATGATCCCCACTGCGCTCCATCCTGGGTGATAGAATGACACTATGTCTCAAAAAAAAAAAAAAAAAAAAAAAAAAGGAGAAAAAAAAAGGAAATGATGGGGTCAAACCACCAAGTTAAATACATTTCTTTCTGGAGATAAAATTTGATGTAGGTATGTCAAAAGAGTTATTCAAAGAGAGATATATGTAAATGGATTCAATATAAAAATGTATATTTAAGATCTAGGGATCATATATAGGGGAGAATTCATAGCAATAAATAATTTTAAATTGAGAATTCTTTAAGTTCTATCTCAGTATCGTAGTGAACCCACCTTAACATCCCAGTTTTTCCAGAATATAGCACCCACAATTAGAAATGTGGCACTGTCTATCCAAAGATAATCTCCAACCTGGTAATATATGAGTGCTTGCATGCAAGAGAAACAATCTTTTCACAGGCTTACCTAATGTTAATTAGATAGTTAGGCAGATAGGAGCAGGCCAGGAGAGTCTTCCCCCATCCACCCCAACCCCAACATGCCCCAAGAATGCCAGGTAACAATCAGGGGATGATCAGGTAGTTGTTCAATTGTCTCTCTAAAATAATAATTGGTCACAGCTGGTGCCAGGGAATGCAGGCTCCCAGTAAATGGAAAACACCTGAGACTGGTGATCAGCAGCATCCTGATAAGATCTCAGGAGTTGGGTCAGTGAGTTCAAGCATGCACAGTAAGAGGCAAAATGGCAAAGTTTAACTTTCCTCTAGGAATGCCCAACTGGTAAGGGAAAAACACCTCAAGTGAGCATGTGCACCACTTCAGTAAACACAAAGCACATGCAGCCCCTTCCAAGTGCTGGCAGGCCACTGCTCATGTGGACAGCTCACCCCAGGGGAAGAATCAGGGGAGAAGGAACACAATACTGGAAGCATGCCAATGTATAAAACCCTAAGTCAAAGGTTAAATGGGGCACTTGGATCTCTCAAGTTGCCTGCCTGGCCCTCTTTCAAGTGCACTTTACTTCCTTTCGTTCCTGCTCTAAAACTTTTTAATAAACTTTCACTCCTGCTCTGAAACTTCCCTCGGTCTCTCTCTGTGCCTTATTCCCTTCAGACATTTTTTTTTTCCCTTTGAGGAGGCAAGAATCAAGTTGGTGCAGACCCAAATGGATTTGCTGCTGGTAATACTAAGATTTCTCTTAAGAATATGAAAAAGACACTACACAGGATGGTGTGTCTATGTAAAGGGTCCATAGAAGTCAGCAATATTTATAGAGAGGATCTGAGTGTTTTGGTTAAAATACACTAAGGAAATAATACAGTGTTGTACTCTTTGATGTTTTTCCAAAAAAAAAAATGCCCTTCATGAAGTCATGTTTGAAACATCCCAAATCTATCTTCCTAACCATGTCCAGAATGTGTCACGTCTGCCAGCCTGGCATCTAACTGTGATTCATTGGAATGTGTTGGAGATACGATTTTTGTGGGACTCAAATAAAAATCAGATTGCCCCATCCCTTATATCTATATCTCTCTGTATACATTTGGCTTTGACATTCATCAAATTATTCTGTCCTAACAAAGCTTTCTTACACAAAGTAATCTCAAGCGACATTAAATAGCTATGTGTGTAATACGAAAGGAGATGAATGGCTAAGTAGTCAGCTTGACAGTATCGCTGAAATCTTTTATTGCATATATTAGAGAGTTAAACATTGCAATCTGCTTTTCCTGTGAGACCCAATGAGTAAGGAAAAAGCCAGGTTTACTCTGGATTAGACTGGTTTTCCTTTGTTTTCTTGCCAAAAAAAAAAAAAAAAAAAGTCTTGATTAGCTTATGGAAGGCAAAATTTGCATCTTTGTGCTTAGAGGGGTAAAGCTTTTCTGCTAGAAATCCATTTTCAGAAGGATCCTCTTGAGCTACATATTTCATCTCACTCTTCTGTCTCCTAAATTAAAAGCAACTTTATTTTCATTTCTGATTTTGTAAATGGGAATTTTATCCACTTCATGAGAATGACTCATATATGAAACCTACACTTTGGAGAACTGCTGAATCGAAAGGTTTTTTTGTTTGTTGTTTGTTTATCTCACTCTGGAAGCAGCTCTTTGCTCAATCCAGTTTTCCTGGACATGTCAGCCTCGACACACTCTTACAATGAGATGAAAATAAATGATAACAATGCCCATAACAATAACAATGGAGAATGAAGAGGAGAGAAAAGATTCCAGTTCTCAAACAACCACTGATAGTCTGTGACCAGAATATTGGCACATTGAAAAAAAAAATGTGTTCGTATACACATACACACGCATATATATAAACAAAAATTTTTGTGACATGTGCCACTTCATTTTAGATTGGAGCATGCTCCATGGGGAAGCTGCAAGAACTCTTCTAGCCTTTCTATAATTTTCTAGAAATTTGACTAATTTTCTTACCCCTAATTAAGCATATTTTGACTCCAGGTACTCTGTGATTTCCGGTTTTTTGTTTACTTCCTGAGGTCAAAAATAATACGGCATTTTACATTACTACAAAAACTGCAACACCAAATCCAGGATTAATTAATTAATTATACTTAATAAACTTGTAAAGTACATATAAGTTGCCAGATGCATTGTATTCTAAGTTTTTTCTAACTATGACTCATCTGATGCTCATAAAGCCCCTGTGGGGGAGGTGTAATTATTATGTTCATATGAGGTACAGGGAGGTTAAGTAACTTATTCAAGTTCATACCAGTAGGATGTCTCAGGGCTTCCCTTGAACATACACAGTCTGGCTCTGGAATCTATCATCTTAACCACCCTGCTACAATCAGAAACTAGAAATCTATACTGAAAGACTAAAATATAAAGAATAAGTATCAGAGGGCCGGGCGCAGTGGCTCACGCCTGTAATCCCAGCACTTTGGGAGGCTGAGGTGGGTGGATCACAAGGACAGGAGTTTGAGACCAGCCTGGCCAATATGGTGAAACCCTGTCTCTACTGAAAATATAAAAATTAGCCAGGTGTGGTGGTGGGTGCCTGTAATTCCCAGCTGTGCAGGAGGCTAAGGCACGAGAATCGCTTAAAACTGGAAGGAGGAGGCTGCAGTGAACTGAGATTGCCACCGCACTCCAGCTTGGGTGAAAGAGGGAGACTCTGTCTCAAAAAAAAAAAAAAAAGAGTAAGTATCACATTGGCTAGAAATATTATGTGAGACTGACAAGTCTCATGAAGAGTATCTCCTCCATTATTTGGAATTATACTGTTAAACATTCATTGTGGAGTTATAACATTATAGAATTAAAAGACAGGTGAGAGTTTACCTACTGTTCTGGCAGATAATAAACTGAGAACTACAGCCGTTGAGCAACTTATACAAGAAGATACGACAAATAAATTGCAGAACTAGAGCGTCATTCTTGTACTTTGTTTCCAGCAGAAATTTCAAAAAGGAATCATGTGGGAATAAAGTAAATCTTAATAATCATATATTTAAGAGGAACAGTTGTGGCTATTTCACACACGTTAAGATTGCCTTTCTACCTCAATCATTCATAAATAGTGCACACTACCAAAGCAGGCTAATTACATTTTTTTGTTGACAATAAAAGATCATGAAGACAAATGCAAAATGCTCAATGAATGGTTCATAAACAGTATAGAGAATATTTCAAAACACAATTTTACTTCTAAACAGGAGCTCTTAGAAGTTATCATACTTTCCCATCTCACTTCATCCATTTTATGTTTTTAGATTTTTATATTTAACTCTTGTAAGAAAACAAAGCACTATTAGTGAAAAATTAGGAGGGAAAGTATTCTAAGGAGGTTAAAAAAAAAAGAAGAGAGCAAGTAACAAAGCTGATAAATCAGAAAAATCTAATCCAGAGATAAACATAATTACCTTTTTAACTTTCCAGTTTGAACTATAGACTCCCAGAAATTTTGCAAAAATAGTAAAAAGAGTGCTTACATATGCCTCATTCAGCTGCCCCCAATATTAACACCTTACATAATTATAGTAGAAATATTAATACCAGAAAACAAACATTGTTACAATACTATTTACAAAAATGTAACCCTTATTCAAATACCATTTTTTCCTACCAATATGCTTTTTCTATCCCAGGATATTACATTACATTTCGATGTTATTTCTTATTTTTAGCCTCTAATTTATAACATTTCTTTGATATTTCCTTTTCTGTCATGCTGTAACAGTTAAAAAAAAATGTCTAATTATTTTGTAGAATGTCCCTCAATTTGATTTGCATGACATTTTTTCATGGTTACGTTGAAGTCATGCATATTTGGCATGAATACCACAGAAATAACATTGTGTTCTTCCCAATGCATCTACCAAAGAGTTGATGATATCAATTTGTCTTACTGTTGTTGATACTTAATCATGTGATTGTACTCATGTCTGCCTGAGTTTCTTCACTGTGGAGATACTAACTTTACTTTTGTAGTTAATAAATATTTGTAGGTAGATATTAAAAAGAAAAAAACATAAAAGCCTTGTTTCTCCTCAAGCTTTCACCTTCTAATTTTAGCATCCATCAAGGCACGTTGTCTGCAACAGTTATGCTCTGTTGTTTACTTGATGCTGATTTTCAATTTTCATTTTGTTTCTACACCTGTTAGTACAAAAGTATAGGAAGAAATTGTCTCTTCTTCCTCATTATTTATTTAATTATTTATTTATACCATAATGAACTAATAAGTATTTGTTTTATTAATATTCAGTTTTTGATTACTTATTTTGTTGCCCAAATTGTTCCAGCTTTACCCATTACCAGCTTCTTCAGGTTGGTTCTTATATTCTTTAGGCAAGTGCCTATCCTTACTAGAGAACTCTCTTTCTGATTCTCCAAGATGTTCCAGGTTCATCTTTAATTTGTCCTGCCCTAGAGCTAGAATCAACCACTTCTCCCAGGAGTCCTGGAATATGCTATTTAGCAATCAAAATTTGTATGCTACATGTACTTATTACTACTGGGATATCATTGACTCTAAGCCCTTTTGACAAATATAAGAAATATTTATGGATATACTAATCCCCAAAATACATGCACCCCTGTCTTTCTTAAGAATATGTGTTTATATGTGTATGTATATATACACATATATACATACATATATATACCCATACACACAGATATATTTGTATATTCATATTTATCTAAAGAGATCTTTACAGATCTATATATTCAGATAGTTTGGTAATAATTTAAAATAGTTCATAATTATAAACAATGGTGAAAATAATTTATGCAAATATATTTGTATATTTGTAGAGTTATAACTCCGGGGAAGATACGTAGAAGTAGGATTTCTAGGCCAAAATGGAAGTATTTTTACGTTCTGTTAGGTATTTCCAATTTGCCTTCAAAAAGGCTATATCAATTTGTGAACCAAAAACCAAACAGCCACATATTAACTATAATTGTTTCCTCCACAATTTCAAACAGAGTGTTGTCACATTTTAAGTATTTGTCAGACTGATGTGTTAGAAATGGCATTTCTGTGTTGTTTTAAAAAGAATTTCTCTAATTATAAATAAAAATTAAAATTTATTTCATAAGTTTGAGGGTCAACTTAATCTCTTTTATTTCTGAACTGCCTATTCATATTTGCCACCGTCTTTCTATTGGATTTTGAGTCTCTGTTCCTGCATTTTAAAGGTGTTATATATTAAGGGCATTAGCCCTTTGTAGGTGGTCTATATTGTGAGTATTTTCTCCCAATTGGTCATTTGCTTTTTGAAGTATAATAGTGTTTCTTTTCTTTCATCTTTCTATTTACAGAAATTTAAATTTATAATTTTTTTCATTGTCTCTGGATTTTCTGTCATAGTTGGAAAGCATTTCCCTGAACAAAGTTTAAGGAGGACTACATCCATGTTTTATTATGGTACTTTCATAGTTTATTTTATTTATTAGATCCCTAAACTGTTTGGAAATTATACTCTCATGGACCTAATTTTGTCTTTTTACAAAGGGCTACTCAGTTGTTTCAGCATTCTTATTAGAAAATCTCCTTCTACCTGAGTGATTTAAAGTGGCATATAATAAATCCCCATATATAGTTGAGTCTATTTCTGAGCTTCACATTCTATTTATTTATGTGTATATTCATGCACAAGTATTATCAAGGCCTAATAACATACTTTTATTTATAGTAAGGACTAGCTATCCCCTGTAATAGACTGAATGGTAGCCTCCTAAAAGATATACTTATGTTCTAATCCTCTGAACCTGTGAATACCATCTTCTGTGGACAACAATTGAATATTGCATTATGTGACAAAAGATCCAATTAAGTTAAAGAGCTTGAAAGGAAGAATTTACACTTGCCTACCTGGGTGAGCCCTAAATGATAATACATGCGTTTTTATAAGAGACCGGCAGAGAGTTGTGAAACAGACACACAGAGAAGAGGGTGATGTACAGAAGAAGCAGAAAGATTGCTCCACACATCATAGAATTCTGACACTCACCAAAAGTTGGAAGAGTAAAGGATCTAATTCTCAGAGCCACCTGGAGAGTACATCCCTGTTGATGCCTGGATTTCAGATCTATGGCCTTCAGAACTTTAAAAGAATAAATTTTCATTGTTTTAACACATCTAGTTTGTAGTTATTAGTATTATTATTATTATTTTATAGCAGCCTTAAGAAAGTAACATAACTCTTATAGTTATTATTTTCAGTGTTTTCCTAGCTATTCATGCACACGTTTTTCCATATGAATTTTAATGTCAGCATTTCTGAGACCATATCATATTTTACTGGAATTTCTAATTAAAGTTGTATTTAATATTATAAATTAATTAGAAGTAATTGATATTTTTATAATGTTAAATCATCCTATCTGAGAGTAGAGGATAATTTTCCATTTTTCAAGTCTACTTTTCTGATTTTTAGAATTAAATTATTTTTTATATATTTACTTTTTTTGTTAATTTTATTTCTGGGTTTTTAATCATTTTACTTTCTATTATAAAATGTGTTAACATCATATTTATACAGAACAAAAATAAAAGGATTTCAAGTATTAAATTTTTATTCAAGTAATTATAAAATAATTTAAGGCTACTCTCTTTAAATATATAAAGTGTAAGCTGGAAAATATTTGCAGCAAAAAAGTCTAATGAATAGTACAGCAAACTAAAAAAAGAAGCAAATGTCATTTCTAAAAATATTAGATGTAATAAGTAACATTATATGTTTATTGGATCCATTTAATAGCCTATTAAACACAGTTGAAGAGAAAATTAGTGAAAACTAATGAAAAGCAATAGAACCTAGAAAACGCCTCATTTTCGGAATGTAGCACAGAGATACAGACACAAAAGGAAAATAACAAACCTAGGCTGAGATTTATGAAGGATAAATATCTAAGCTATGCATAATTGGCTCCCTAAAACGAGAATGGGGAAACATCAATATTTAGAGACTATGGAAGAAACTTTATCAGAATTTAAAGACAAAAATGTATACAAATCATAGCAATAGAAATTAAAAGAAATCCAAAGCTATATACATATTAGAATAAAACTTTAGAACAATAATAAAAGGAAGATAAACTCAAACTGATTTAAAAAAAGTATGAAAAGACATGCTAATTTCTAAATGATAATCATAAAAAATATAAAACAGAAATGAGAATTTTAGTATGTTCAGAGAAAATAACTTTAACTTATAATTCTACACCCCAAAAATACTTTTGGTAAAGAAAACAGATAAAGATTTTTTTCTCATGCATGAAAATGGAATTTGTCAACTGTAGACCCTCAGTGAATTAAAAACTTCAGATATAAGAAAATTGAATTTAAGTATAAGTTCTGAAAAACAAGAAAGAATGAAAAACAAAGAAAATTGTTATTATATCTTTAAATCTAAACATCATTGACTATATAAAACAACAATAATTAAAATGTCTTGTTTAAGTCAAGACAGAATTTAGTTACACAAAACCAAAATATTTAAGTATGAATACAATGAATAAATTTGATAAAACTTTGTGTTATTAAAAAGTTGATTTTTTGCTTTAATAAATGTTTATGCTTTAATAAATTGATTATTTTATGTCTAAGTAAGTGTTCTAAAATAGCCTCTAAAATAATAAAAACCAAAGTTATAAATTCCAGTTAACAATGATAAAAGAAAATAATTTTTTAAATCAATGTGAAAGAAAGCAAATATGAAAATAAAATAGAACAGACAAAAGAGAAACAAAATAGGATTAACGAATGGTAGACATAAATCCAAATGTCAAGAATGACTATAGATATCAATGTAACAAAAAATCCAGCTGTAAAATATCAGATTAGATTTTTTAAAACCCAGCTTTGTGGTTTACATGCTCCCCTTTCAAATCACAAAAATATAAATAATCCAAAAATGAAGCAATTAAAATTGTTATACTGGACAACTACTAGACAAAATAAAGCCGGCACTGTTATACGAATATCTGATAATATATGTTATGTTAAAAAAGCATTATAAAAAAGTTTAGGATGGGTGTAGTGGCTCACACCTCTAAGCCCAGCATTTTGGGAGACCGAGGTGGGTGAATCGCTTGAGGCCAGGAGTTTGAGACCGGCCTGGGCAACATGGTGGAACCCTGTCTATACTAAAATTACAAAAATTAGCTGGTCATAGTGGTGCACACTTGTAATCCCAGCTACTAGGGAAGCTGAGGCACAAGAATCACTTGAACCCAGGAGTCAGAGATTACAGTGAGCCAAGATTGTGTCACTGCACTCCAGTCTGGGCAACAGAGCAAGACTCTCCCAACCCACACAAGAAAAAAAAGTTCAAGAGAACCACTTTATGATGGAAGATTTAATGATTATATGTTGATGTACATTTAATAACATCGTATTGAAATGTATAATACAAATATTAGTATATGTACAGGAAAAAGAAAAAATATAATAGAACTGTGTTAAATTTTAGAATATTTAACATAGGTTTCTTAGTAATTGATGAATTAAATAACAAATAAAATCATTAAATATATAAAAGATTTTAACAATCTCGGTGTAAGGAATTACATACAGTATACACACACACAGACACACACATACCGACACATATATACACACAGACACACGTATGTCATATGTATATGTGTACACACGTACAAATAATTTAATATATGCACGACATATATGACTTATACAGTATGTGTCACTTTACACTTTACCTAACAACCAGAAAGTAAATAATTTTTACGTGCATGTCTGAAATTATACCAAACAAAATCACCACGCAATTTAACAAAGGCACACCTCAATATCCTTTAAGGGCACTGAAGTTAAGTTTGAACTAACTACTAATAATATAGAAAAAAATTACATGCATTTGAGTATTAAGAAATACATGTCCAGACTTTCAGTTTCATGTTCAACATTTACTCATCATTTCCATCCTTACAACAAGAAAAAGTTCAGCAGGTTTTCTTGGACCTCTCAGATAACTGAGGTCATGGGGCAAACTGTCACTCCACAATTTGGAGAAAAGTTGCCTCTAGGGAGTAGAGGATCTGAGATTTGCTTACCTAGAGCAAAAGCTGCCAGATGCCATAAACTTGTAGAACATAGAATTAATAAGTTTGGTGAATTGCTGTAATCTATGTGTGGACTGGCTTGAAAGAAGCTCCTGGAAGCTGTAGAATTTTATTGTTTGTTTTTTGGTAGGGACAGAGGCAGCTCAATTTTCTATGCTTTTGCTTCAGGATATACTCCAGACTTTCACAGGGAGGATCCAAATAAACCCATTATGTGATGCCCACAGAGAAGTGGACAGAAGTCATTGTGAAATACCACCCATCCCCAGATGCTTCTCCCTCATAAGGACTTAACCTTTAGGAGGAAGGATTTTGCCAGAGAGAAATACTAAAATCTCTTCCAGGGAAGGCAACTCTGTCCCATTCCAGGCCTTCCTCTAGTCTTTTGGTCTCAACTAAAAGAGCAAACAAGCCCTAATCATCAGGGAAGAAAGGGTCAAGAAATGAGATTGGAAACTCTGCAGTCAGGGAAGGGAATAGGGGTAGGGTGGGAGAATTGAAGAGAGAAACAGAAACACTTGTGAAGGCCACATCCCCAAGTCATAGGACCACTGGGCACTGATACTTGGAATCAGAAAATTGGTGAACATCCCATCATCACCTCTCAATGGATGCTTTTGTTAACGTGGTGATACTAAGAAGCCTTCACTTGGTTCACATCTGAGAGCTTCAAGACATAGCTTCTTTCTGAGGAGCAGTATAAAGGAAGCCCTAAAGACAGAAAGAGAAAACAATGCAAGTTCACTAGTGGAATTTGAAGATTTTGGTGCTTGTAACTACAAGAAACAATATACACAGCCATTTATATCAGACAATAAATTTAAAATAGCAATTATTAATATAACAGATGCTTTACTGAAAAACAAAGTAGACAACACTCAAGTCCAGAGGGATGACAGTAGAGAGAAGAATTATAAAAATAAATCAAAAGAAATTGCTAGGAAACACACATACATACACAATAACAGAAATAAAAAATGTTTTTCACAAACTCATCATAGACTTGACACAACTGAAGAAATAATCAGTAAACTGAAAGGCAAGGTGAATAGAAACTGCCCAGTCTGATGCCAAAAAGAGAAGAAAATGAACATAATATAAAAGAACTATGAGACAGTATTGAAATACATGACATAATAATCAGAATAACAAGGAGAAAAAAAAACAGGGCAAAATAAGTATCTGAAATAATACTAGCCAAGAACATTAGGAAATTAATGACTGACATCCAACCACAGACCCAATAAGCTTAAATAACACCAGTCAGGAGAATTAAAAACAAACACACACACATACACACAAACACACACACACACACACTCCTTCAGACATACTGTATTCTAAATTTGGAAAACTAAACACAAAAAGAAAATCTTGAAGGCAGTCAAAACAGTTAAACACCTTACCCAGAGGAACAAGAAAATAATTACATCTGAAATCATGCAAACAGAGTGTAGCTAAATCTTTATACTGTCAGAAGAAAAACAAAAAAAAAGCTAACCTACAAATCTATATATAGTTAAATCATTTCATAAAAGTGAAAGAGAAATAAGGACTTTCTCAAACTATTTATTTCTCAGATAAAAATCTAAGGAAATTCATTGCCACTAGAAATGTTAAAAGAAGTTCTTCAGAGGAAAGGAAACTAACATATGTCAAAAACTGTCAGTCATATAAAGAAAGGAAGACTGTTAGAGAGGAAAGTAAATAAAGATAAATTATTTTTCTAAACTTTAACTTAAAAGATAACCACCTCTTTAAAGTAACGATAACAATAATACATTGGGTGTTTGTAGAATATACATAAGTGTAACAAATGATAGTCATGTCAGAAGAGACACAAGAAGTGGAAAATAATATTATCATATGCTTACACGACAGTGTAATATTAACAGGAGGTAAAATTAGTTAAAGTATGTGCTACAAACCCTAGAAAAACCACTAAATAGGTGTATTTTTTAAACCATAAAAGCTATGCTCAAGGTATGAAATAGAATCGTATAGAATGCACAATTATAACTAAAGAAGGTATTAAAAGGGTCATTAAAAAGGAGAAAGAGAGAATTAGGAACAAGATGGTGGATAGGAGACAAGGGTAATGTGCAACTCCCACTTGGGCAGGCAGAACAGCATGCGGAGACTCACACTGTGATCTTTTGCTCGAAAAATCACAGCAGGAACATACCAGGAAAACCAAAAGAATTAACAAATCCTTTGGAAGAAGTGACATGCCACTGCAAATTTCACAAAACAGGTAAAAAAGTGCGAGTTCCCAAAGTGTGAGAGGGGAAAACATGCCTCTGAACACATGTCCCTGCTGGGGATCTGAAAATCCAGATCAAGAAAGAAGGATTTAACCTTACCTATACCCGAAATATATTTACAGAGTCACACAAAATATAAAGGTAGAAGCAGCAGTGGGAAGTGCCTTGCACTCCCAGTCTCCAGCTAGAGCTCAGGGAAGCCATATCTGATTACATCTCACAGGGACCCTCAGGAAGGCAGCCAGCAGAACTGGGAAGGGGTCATGAGGCAAAGGATGCTCCCAACTGAAATTGGTAGTGATTTTGACTGGGCATGAATTTTCTTGAGTAGATTCTGGAGACAAGAAGGAGCTTCTACAGATACAAGTGCAGGAGCCACTGATAGAGTGGGCAGATGGGGTGGGGTGAGGTCCAAAAGCTGTGCTTGCTTTCTCAGTGGGGAAGGTCACAGCTTGGGGCAAGGTCTGAGCTGGGCACTGCAGGAGCAAGACCAGTCTCACCAAATGCATGGGAGCTGGGTGAGGCCTCTTGCTACTGGGTATCCCCCACTTCCCCAGTGAACAATATGACACAGCAGAGGCAGCCAAGCTACCCTCTGGAACAGAACCCATTGGCCTGAGAACCACATCCTCATCCCCAACAGTGGTCGTGGCAAGCCCCTCCCATGGAGAGTCTGAGCCCAGACCTGCCTAACCCTGCCTTCACCTGATGGTATTTCTCTACCCATCCTGGTACCAAACACAAAAGAGAGGTTCTTGGGAGCTTTAAGGGCCCGCATATCTGAGAAACCAAAATACTTACCTTAGCCAAGTTAATGCAAGCTTATATCCTCCTACTACTACTGCAGCTGGTGCACTCTTGAAAGTGCCACCTACCGGCTGGAGGCCAGCCAACTCAGGCCAATACAGCAAGTGACAACAGAATAACCCTGGTCTCAGGAAGGAGAAGACAACACCTAATTCCACCTCCTGTAATATCCTGGCTAATCAGAGGCCCTGAGTATGTTCACATTATGATTTCACTGCTAATGTAACCAGCATTTGAGGAAGTCAGCACACTATATATACCTACAACTGAGTACTCTCACAGAGTCTACATCACTTCTCTTCCACCTTCACCAGAGCAGGTGCTGGCATCTGTGACTGAGAGACCTGAGGACAGAACACATCACAGGACTCTTTGCAGACATTCCCCAGCACCAACCCAGAGCCTGGTAGCCTTGTTGGGTGGCTAGACCCAGAAGAACAATAACATTAACTGCAGTCTGGCTCTCAGGAAGCTCCATCTCTAGGGGAAGGGGGAGAGCACCACATCAAGGGATCACCCTGTGGGAAAAGAGAATCTGAGCAGCAGGACTTGAGTTCCAGGCCTCTCCACTGAAATACTCCACCCAAATAAGAAGGAACCAGAAAAGTATTTCTGATAATGTGATAAAAGAGGGTTCTATAACACCTTCAGCAAGTTGAGCAGGCTGAAGAGGAGGAGGAAGACGAGCGGTTGGTCTTGTTTTCAGGGTGGCAAAAAATGGAAGAAAATCCAGGAATTATAAGTGAACCCATGAGATTCAAACCTCTTTTGTTCAAGAGTCAACTTTGAGGGAAAAAGCATTAGTTAAGACCAAGGAAATTCAGGTCTTAGTTTGACTTCACTGCTTGCTTGATCATATTTAACCTCATAGTATGCCAGTTTATTTTAACTCTATTTTTTTTTGTTTGTTTGTTTGAGAGGAAGTTTCACTCCTGTCATCCAGGCTAGAATGCAATGGCACGATCTTGGCTCACTTCAACCTCCACTTCCCGGGTTCAAGCGAGTCTCCACTGCCTCAGCCTCCCAAGTAGCTCATATTACAGCCACCTGCCATCACCCCTGGCTAATTTTTTGTATGTTTAGTAGAGATGGGGTTTCGCCATGTTGGGCAGGCTGGTCTCGAACTCCTGACCTCAGGTGATCCACCCACCTCTGCCTCCCAAAGTGCTGGGATTACAGGCATCAGCCACTGCACCCGGCCTTTTCTATTAAATAGAAAAGAATCACATTAGTTTGATTCATAGTATTACTCAAATGATTAACGTCAATAGTGATTATGACAGTTTTAAATGTATAACATACAATATTAATTTAAATAATTTGTTTAGACAATGGGGAAAGCAGCATTGGTGAACGTTAGAAAATAGGGAACGTGGGGTGGTGTGGTAGTGGGAGTAACATAAGGTTAGAGGAAATAAAATTTGAAGGGTAGAAAATAACTACAAATCCAGGAACAGAGGTAAATCAGTCCATCTATCTTTTTAAAATTACTGGTGATGGAATTATTGTTTCAGGGGAATTTTAGTCATACTCCCTCCTTTATTCACATTCACTGTCTTTGCCCACGATGCAACAAATGTTCAGTTAAGCAAGAGGTTTCAAGAACACCAGCAAGAATGCTTCCAAGACACAGAATGCAAAGGCAACTCCAGCATTCAGTTTTCAAGATTTAATTCACTGAAAACTCCTTGAAAAACAGGAGTTTCAATAAACACACTGGCAGCTCAAGCAATTTCAGTGATGGAGGTATTATTTTGGAGATTGACATGTAGCTTATAAGTGTTAGATGGAAGGTTCATAAAAAAATCTTTATTAAAAAAAGGAATTAATGAAAAACTAATTACAGTTTTATAGAAAACATTCCCCTCAGCTGGAACTGCCAGTATTCAGACCTGGAGACTAAGTGGTACCAAGGGGCCATCAGGAAGACACAGCAGTAATGACAGGGGGAGAGATCAGTAGAAGGACAGACAGATCAGGTCTCCAGGATCAGTTCCAGGCTGTAATTGTGATAAGCAGCCTTAGTTGCAGACTGTGGGAACCCAGGGAAGGTATGGGTGGCACCAGCTTTCTTGACTTGTTTAATCCATCTCAGATTATCAGTCCACAATGGTTGACTGCACCCCATCCACTTAAAAGGAAAGTTAGTTCAAAATTCTCTCTGCTGCGCATTTTCAGCTACCAGTTTATAATTTTCCCATTATCCACTCCCCTTTGCTTGAGAGTGACACACAACACACCTATAGGGAGGTATCTAGTGGAAAAATTATTTATTCACTCACAAATTCATTCATTTGATACTCATATTGCGAGTGAGAGACTAGGTATGATTTAAATAATACAAGGTTAAAAAAAAAAAAAAAAGGCAGTCATGGCCTCCACTCCAAAGAAAATTTGGTTTGAAAAGAGTCAGTTAAGGAAGAAGAGTTTTAAATAATGGAAACTTGTACAACTTTATGCTATGGCAGGTACTTTTCTTTGGCCAGCATTACTTCCAATCTCAGTCTGCTTCTCCCTTGCTCACTTCCCACAATGGGAACTATAAAGTTATGCACTGTGGCTGGTCCTCTAACCTCTTTTGCAGCTAGGAGAGGCATTAGGTCCAGTTTCTGATAAGGAGGTGAAAGAATAAATATCTGGTAGTCTTCTTTTAATTTCCTGATAATAAAAGAAAAGACACAAGAGAAAGCATGCTGGCCCTAGCTCCTTCCTTCTTTCTCTGCATTGAATACAAGTGTACAACTGAAGGTGAGTCAGCCATCATGTGACCTTGGGCAACAAATAATAGTCAAATGCCGTGGTGTGATCTGATCATGATAGCAGAGCAAAAAATAGAAAATGATTTTGTTTTTATTACTGCAGAGCAGGTGAACCAGTGTCAGCAGATTTTCTGTTATGAGTATAAAACAAACCCCTATTTCTTGTGAATACTGCTCACTGGTTTGTTGTTGCTATTGTTGCTTACACCTGATAATTAGAAATAGATCTCTTAAAACAAAATAGCTTTTCATGTTGGCTACTTTGAGGAGGACTAGCTTTTTTCAAATGGATATGTTTTAGTATGTTTGATTAAAAAACAATGTCATTACATTATATTACCTCAAATACCAACAGGCCTTTTACCAACAGAGCTCCATGTTTACAATCACTGACTCCATAGCAGTGAACAAAGATTCCATGACCCCTAAAATATTATTGTAAGTTGTATTAAAGACACAACAAATTAAATGAGTATTTTATTTTCTGCTTCCTCTGTTGAACAAAGATTCCATGACCCCCAAAATAAATATTTTTGTAAGTTGTATTAAAGCCATAACAAATTAAATGAGTCTTTTATGCCTCTGCTTCCTCTGTTGACGGTCTGCAGAAATTTGGAATTGGGTTTTTACATTTCTTCCCTATGGCACTGCCCTTATTAACTCAATAACTAAATTCTGTTTAAAAGTGTAAGAAAGTTTAATTTTGAATATAAGTGTTTTCTTACTTTGTGTATAGAACACAAAAAGAAAAAAAAAGAAAAGAAAAACCTGCACCCACCACTCATCTTGTACTTATTAGTATTAGTTCCAGGCCCAGTGCTAACTCAAGTATTTTGAGAGGCTGGTCCATGAATAATAATGTCATCGAAGCACAATAATTAACAGAATAGGAGAATGCTCCCCCAAGAGGAGACACAGCACTGCAAGGGGAGAGAAGCCCTCGCCTTTCAAACGCATCTGATACGGATGCTTGAACTTTGATTTCTAAAGGTGGGGGCGAGGTAAAATGAATTACACTTTATTAGCAATGTGGAGGGAGACACAGCCTCCAGTCTCTAGAGAAGCAGCCTTTAAATTGTTAAACTCCCAGTATTCTCTGGTGGATGGCAAGCCAGATTCGCTGTCCTGATTCTGCTGAACACAGGTAGAACTTTTTTTTTCCCGTGGTTGGCTATAATTTTTTTCTCCTGTCTTTCATCATTATTGCTTTTATTTATTTATTTAACTACGCAGCACTGCTCATACATAGAACACAGAGCTTCATAGCCACATTGGCAGCTGCTAATCACATGCCCGTTTGTTACCCTACAGCACTCAATTGCAATTCTGGTTAGGCAGCATCCCCAACTAAGTTTGCTCCCTCCTCTCAAGGCCTCATCTATAAAATGCAAAGACACAGAGTTATACTTAGTGCTAGGTGAAGAACAGGATTTTCCCTGTGTTTACTTACTTTCATGCCATCTCCCCACAAAGTAGATTTTACGCAGCCTGTAGAATTTATAAGGAAATAAGTATTACATTTAGAGTTAGGTTTAGGGGCAATAAAATAAAAATAAACACATATATTAAATAAGGTAAATAATTAAAAATAATGAAAATAAACAATATGTAAACTTGGTATTCTGAGATATGTACAGGGAGAATTTGTAAAACTTCTTGGAAAGATTAACAAATATGTATCTGTGCTACAAGTAGAAAATCAGGAAAGGCATAGATGGATATTCTACTAGATACAAAATTCACAAATAAAATAAGACTGTCAGTTCATTTCTCAAAGACCTAGAAAGAATATAGAACAACTATGATTTTCTCATAAGTTATACTGTGCTAGTTCCAATTCACACAAAAAAGGGCCATGATATAGACCTTAAAATTGAACGCAATAGAAAGTGGTCTCAAAAATTTTATCTTTTATTATGTTTTATTTTTATTTTAGATTCAGGGTGTACACATGCAGGTTTTTTACATGGATATATTACATAATGGTGGGGTTTAGGCTTCTACTGAACTCATATCCAAATAGAAAACACAGTACCGAATAGGTAGTTTTCCAATCCTTGACCTCCTCCCTCTCTTCCTCCTTTTGGAGTCTCTCGTGTCTATTATTTCCATCTATGTATCTCTGCATCCGTATTGTTTAGCTCCCACTTATAAGTGAGAACATGTAGTATTTCATTGTCTCTTTCTACATTAATTCACTTAAGATAATGGCCTCCAGCTCCATCCGTGTTGCTGCAGAGGACATGATTATATTCCTTTTTTGTGGCTGCATAGTATTCCATAGTGTATATGTGCCACATTTTCTTTATCTAATACACAGTTGATTAATAAGTAGGAAAATTTTCGAAGTAAGTCACTCTGGCCCTCAGAAAATCGCAAGCGTGTATCTGTAAAATCTGTAATTTAGGTAATATATCTTGGTGAATCCTTCGTGGTAAATTTCATACAAACTTTATCTCTCAATAATTAAATGAATAAATGATTTTAAGCTATGGGGATTTTAGATATAAGCCCAATACATTTTGAAGGGAGTTTGACAGGAAGGTTGATTTATTTTTTCAACATGTAGTCTGGAGCCAATCTTTCAGGATAGGAATTTTATAGCATAAAAAATTAATATGACAGATTACTGACAGTTAATGATACTAACACCATTATTATCAGTTTTGATGGAAACAATCAACTTAATGTTTTTATAGATTGATGAAAGGAATGGGGGTGGAGAGGGTGGAAATAGAGGCCAGGATAGTACAGTACATTATTTACACATACAAATAATTGTTTTAATCATGCCATAGTTTTGCTCATACAAAATTATTTCACAAGAACTTTGGTACTTATAAAAATATTATCGTTCCAAAAATGCATTAACAGTTACTGCTATCAATATATGATAATAGTTACAATGCAAAGCTTTACCCAATTATGACTCACTCTTTCCCCCTGAGCCTCAGTCCATCTTTGATTCCACAAGGCACTAACATATCACATAGCCTTTACTAATTCTCACTCCACAGAGCTGCTAACCCTCCTCAAGCCTATTTGCCTGCATTTGAACATGCTAGGATCTCTCCCTTTTCTTTCCCAATGTCTATTTTCTGGATGATTATCTTCAGTGTTTATTCTCTATTGAGTTGACCACAAGTTGCTACCCTTCTCAGGTGCACCTGTGACTTCCTCAATGAAGCCTCCAACATTTCCTTGTACTCCAGCAGCATTTTGTTCATACAGCTATTGGAACTTTAAAAAATCTTCTATTATAATTGCTTATATATTGTATCTTCACTATATGTTATTCTGTTTAATTTTAATGTTGAAGAATTTATCTTTGAATTGGCAAAATGAAAGAGAAATTATAAAATATGATGGTTGCTCTAAATCTTTTATAAAAAGGAAAGAAGGAATGAATGGATGAATGAAGGAAAACAGTAAAAGTCAGTGGGATCTTTTCAAGGAATGTCAAGAATCAACTTTCCTGTAGGAAGAAAATGCAGGTGGAGTGGGAGAGACTCTTAGAGCCTCTAAAGTCATGTAGCTTGCCCCCTCCACTGCCACGTATACTAGACCCTGACCAGGAGCATTATCTCTTTCAATGAAGGACGGCATATTTCATTTATCTAAATCACCAGACACCAAATGAATAATAAGAGTTTTCATTTAAAACCAACTATTTTCTTATGGCACTGTAAGAAACCCAAAGAATCACTGGCATTGGGCAGGTGGAACTACAAGGAAAATGATAACCTTCCAATGAGAATGAGTATATATGATTGGACATAATGAAATGTTTTTAGGTACAGTCAGTAAAAAGACATTGTAGAAAACACAGTTCAATGATACGGTACAATAAAACATTCTGGTTCCAACCATTAACCAACTTCCCTCGAAGTAAAGACATCTCCACTGGATGACTGGCCTTGAATTAGGCCATCTGTATAATGCACAGTGACATAAATTGCCATTACAAGCAAAAGAACATTTACAAAGTGGGACATGGGGGAATAGTCACAAAGCTGAAAGGCTAAGCCTAAGAACTTTTTGTCTGATGGAGATAATTTACATAAAAAGACAGGGAAACCACAAAGAATCATTGACACTTCTAAAAATAGATGTTAATAGTAACATTGTATTTGCGTGTGCTACTATTAATTTTTAATGTATTTATATTCACAAAAGAAATCATGCTTTTAAAAATAATTAAATCATAATACTTGACATTTATTTTATTTTTCAAAATAACATATGTATCATTTTCATTGGGAAAATTTATATTTTGATTTTAATGCCTGAAAATAATTGCATGTTTATAACAAAATTTATTTGACCAGTTGGGAGGATGCTTTTGATGACTTACCTTTTTGACATACAGACACTTCAAAATAAATCTAGCTTACTTTATAAGATAGAGTCTGCTACTACCATATAAATCAAAGTTGAGGTGAAAGGTAAGAGCAATTTTTAAAACCCTCACATTTGTGAGATATCTATCATGTAATTATTGATTATTATACTTTGTTATTCTATATCTAAGCTTATGTAAGCTTCATGTAATCATGAAGATAATCTGACAAGGTAAGTATCCTTTCAGATGAAGTGTGTTAGTCTATTTGCATGACTATAAAGGAATACCTGAAACTGGGTAATTTACAGAAAAAAAAAAAAAAGAAGAGGTCTATTTTGGCTTACTGTACTGCAGACTTTACATGAAGAATGGTGAGAACATCTTACAATCATGTTAGCTTACAATCATGGAGCTTACAATCATGGAGGAAGCTTACAATCATGGAGGAAGAGGAACGGAAGCTAGCATGTCACATGGTAAGAGAGGGACCAAAAGAGAGGAGGGGGTGCCAGTCTCTTTTAAACAATTAGATCTCAAGGTGAACTATGAGAGTGAGAACTCACTTATTACCATGGGAATGATACCAAGCCATTCCTGAGATATCTGCCCCCATCACCCAAACACTTCCCACTTGGCCTACCTCCAACACTGGAGGTCACATTTCAATGGGATTTGGAGGAGACAAAACATCCAAACCATATCAGGAGATTAGTGCTCAGAGAGGTTAAAAAACAAACCCAAGATCTAAGATTTACTATGTGGCTAATCCAGCATTTGCATACTGGTGTTTCTGGCTTCAAACTGCATGTTTTGGCCACTACCTCTACTATATTTCATCCCCCACATGTTCAAATGAGATCAAAACTTTCTCCTGTGTGAGAACAATGGAACAAGTGTGCAATCCCTCATATTCCTTGTTCTCTCCACTGCAAGACAAATCTCAGGACACAACATGTAAAACAGAAGATAAGAACAAATATCAATCCAGATATCTCTTTCCAAACTCTATTAGAGTACTTGGAAGCAACACAGACATTTTTCTCCTCACATAGACATGTGTGTTAACCTTTTCCCTAGCACTACTAGCAGGAGGAATTGACTGAAAGTTTTCATGCAAATCTTGGGTGCAATCTCCCAATCTTTTACCACTATGGCTCCAGGGAAGTAATATCATTATTCTAGCTGGCCGGGTGTTACCTGCCCAGTTCAGAGTATAGTTCAAGGGGCCAGTGTTTCCTTTTCTTTTATCTCTCATTGTTTCTTTTTTATCATCAAGATGTCAAGTGAGGAGTTCTAGCCTGTGGTTGGTCATTCAAAGTCCTTTATTACTATGTATGGTGTTCTTTTTGGTTGTTTAATTTTATATTTATAATTGACATATAATAATTTACATATTTTTGGGGTATATTGTGAAGTTTCAATGCCTGCATACACAGTATAATGATCAAATTGGGATAATTACCATATCCATCACTTTAAACTTTTATCATTTATTTGTAGTGACAATGTTCAAAATCTTAGCATCTAGCTATTTTGAAATATATACTACATTTTAATTGGCTAGTCACCGTACTGGTAGTAGAACACCAAAACTTATTATTTCTGTTTAACTGTACCTATTGACCAACCTTGCCAGGTCCCCCTCTACCCTCACTACCTTTTCCATCCTCTGGTAATCACTATTCCACTCTCTACTTCTATGAAATCAATTTTTTAAGATTCCACATATAAATGAGATGATGTGTTATTTGTCTTTCCGTGCATGGATTATTTCACCTAGAATAATCCCTTCAGTTTCACCCACAGCACTGCAAATGACAGAATTTCTTTCTGTTTTATGGCCAAATAGTATTTCATTTTATATATATAGACCACAGTTCCTTTAACCATTCAGCTGTATATAGACATTTAGGTTGATTCCATATCTTAGTTATTGTAAATAGTGCTGCAATAAGCATGAGTGTTCAGATGTCTCTTTGACAAACTCATTTTATTTCCTTTGGATATATGTTTTTTTTTAATGGGACTGCTGAATCATATGGTAGTTCCATTTTTATTTTTTTTAACCAACCCTCATAGTGTTTTTTATAATGGATGTACTGATTTACATTCTCACCAACAGTGTATAAGAGTTCCCTTTTCCCTGCAGTCTCACTAGCATCTGTCATTATTTTGTCTTTTTGATAATAGCTAGTTTAACTGGAGCAAGGTTATATCATATTGTGCCTTTGATTTGCATTTCTCTGATGATTAGTGATGTAGAATTTTTTTCATATATCTGTTGGCCACTTGCATGTCTTCTTGTAATAAATGTCTATTCAGGTGTTTTGCCTATTTATAATTAGATTTTTTTTATTGCTACCAAGTTGCTTGAGTTCCTTATATAATCTAGATATTAGCTCCTTGACAGATAAATAATTTGCAAATACTTTCTCCCGTTCTGACTAGGTACCCCCTCAAATACTGGGAATTACAATTCAATGTGAGATTTGAGTGGGGACAGAGAGTCAAACCATATCACTAGACAACATTTATTTCTACTTTTTAAATTATATTTATCCTTGTATTTGGAAGTTATTACATTTTTTCCTATATATCAAGAGTAATTTAGTTTGTTTGCTATGGCATCCACAACAAAATAACATAGACTAGGTGGCTTAAAGAAGAGAAATTTATTTTCTCACAATTCTGGAGGCTGGAACTTTTTAGAGTGGGATGCAGTATGGTTGGGTTCTGGTGAGGGCTCTCTTTCTGGCTTGCAGACAGCCACCTTCTTTCTGTGTTCTCATGTGGTAGGGACAGAGCTCTAGTTTCTCTTACTATTCTTATGGAGTCACAAGTTCTATTTCATAAGGGCCCCACTCTTATAGCCTCACCTACCAAAATCATCTCCTTAAAGACCCTGTTTCCAATAGAGTCACATGGGGTTGAGGGCTTCAACGTATTAATTTTGGGATTATGCAGTTCTCTCCATAGCAAATGAATTTTGTTTTAGGCAGGTTTTCCTGGCATGTTTCATCAAATCGTCCACTTTGAACCCTCTCAAAAAATTAACACTGTTAATTTGATTGTATAGTTATGAAATATAGGCTCAAAAATAGCTTCAGAAACACTGTGACGCCAAAGTAAAATTTTCGTAATGGAGGCTACTGCTTCTAATCCTGTCTCACAATAAATGTGTTGTTTGTTTGTTTGTTTGTTTGGTTGATGTTGCCAACATTCAAAGTTAGACACATGGGTGTTTGTTCAGTTCCACTCTACTCCAGCACTGGTACCATTTTAGCACATTGATAGAAAGATAGGGGATGGCAGAAAGAGATTGTGTGTGTGCATGTGTAACACTCACACACTCCTGCCTGAATAGTGTAATATAAATGCAAATAAACTGACTGATTGACAAAGGAGTCCTTGATTAAATACCATAGGAGAGCAGAACTAAAATGTAACTCTTATTTTTTGAAACAACAGTTTATAATTCAAATAATGCTCTTCTAGCCAAAGAACATGAAATGAATCCAAATTGTAATTCTGATAACCTTTATAATTTAGGCCTAGCGAGTAAGATGAAAAAATATGGAAAACATGGCTCTAAACTCCCGTAGGCTGCAAAGGAAATTATTCACTGAGGATAAGAGAAGAAAGCTGTCTTTCAAGCACCTCGAAATATTATTCAGTCAAGTAGACCAGGCAAATATAAGACAGGTAGCATTCAACACAAGCTCTTATTCATATTTAAAGGGCAACTGGGTCGAAGCTAAGATCTCTGGCTCTAAGATAAAAGGATTTCAATTTTCAAAAAGTGTTCTGCAAAGAAATTACAAAAGAAGAAGATAATGTTATCAAAAGAGATTCTAGCATCTTTGTTGGGCCCTAAAGAAAAAGTCTCTAAATCACCATTGTGTTTTGCACTAGTGCGGATTCTGTTTCAGCATGACCAGATCCCCAGATCTACTGCTTCAGAAAGCAACAGGGCCAGGTCTGTATAAGAAGAAGAGGGAGCAAGCTTATTAAAGCAGAGGGTAACTGAAATCTCTGAGGGATTTCTGCTGTCGCATGGGTGAAATGATTAACCCTCCATGCCAAACTCAAATACTTTACTTTTTTTTTTTTTTTTTTCTACAAAAGAAAAGTACCCAGCAAGTAGGAGACACTTTCTGGAAGCCCTCATAATACCAGTTAAGGAAGCTGCTTAATCCAATGGGCTCATAAATTTCATAGCTGAGTTTGCAAATAGATGTAGTTATAATTATAAGATTTTTTTTTTTCTTTTTTCTTTTTATGAGACGGAGTCTCGCTCTGTCGCCCGGGCTGGAGTGCAGTGGCCGGATCTCAGCTCACTGCAAGCTCTGCCTCCCGGGTTTACGCCATTCTCCTGCCTCAGCCTCCCGAGTAGCTGGGACTACAGGCGCCTGCCACCTCGCCCGGCTAGTTGTTTTTTTTTTTTTTGTATTTTTTAGTAGAGACGGGGTTTCACCGTGTTAGCCAGGATGGTCTCGATCTCCTGACCTCGTGATCCGCCCATCTCGGCCTCCCAAAGTGCTGGGATTACAGGCTTGAGCCACCGCGCCCGGCCTTATAATTATAAGATTTAAATGAACCAGTAGTCTGAGGCCTTCAGTGACTTGGAGGCTTTCATGATGCCATCCAACTGACAGTCTTCTAGGGAAAATGTAAATGTACAATGATCCCTACAGTGAAAATCGAAGCTATCTAGCCAGCATGGCCTTGGTGAGTACCTCCATGTGGTTCCTCGTGGTCCAGGCACTGTGTAGCAGCACCAAGGGCAGGGAGAAGAAATGACTATCCTCCTCACTTTGTTTATTGTGCAGCTACAGGTGAAGCTCTGAACTGGGGAAAGTGCAGCTACTAATCTTTTGCAAAAGAAGTAAGCAGCCAGACCTACAGGTCCCTAGAAAACAATAAGAAAAAGAAAATTGCCATGAACCCTGAGGGTGTCATGGGTGGTTTAATAAAATATAAAAATGAGGTTTGGCCTGGACATTGGAGAGTGGCATGATCTTCTGTAAGAGTAACCCCATGGATAATGGAATGGAATGTAGTGCAATTTTGCTTTGAACATAGAATTAGCACAGGCTGGAAAGCAGTTTATGTTACGTAATTAAGAGCAATAGCTAAAGCAGAAGCTATTGCTAGTATGAAGAGCATTTTAAGGCTTTCAGTGAGAATTCAGAATTCAGTGCTATAATTGAGAACTACCAGCTTTTGAAAAGGGGACTGCCATTCATCAAGGAGTAGTCACAGGAAGGACTGGTTAATTTTATCTTAGAGTGGATGGGTAGGAAACTGAAGGGGTTAAAACAGTTTCTCCAGTTCAACCTGCCTTAATTTTAACCTCAGTTTGACCTCTTCTTGCTGTGAGATCCAGGAAAAGTTATTTAATCTTTCTGAGCGTTAGGTCCTAATATATAACATGGGACTATTAGTAGCCTCCATGGTTTCTAGGGTATAGAGTAAAAATATATCTACAAAGAAAGTCAACAAACAAATGCTTCAGGACCCCTTATTTTCTCCATTGTCCCTAGGAAAATCTCTAGCAATTTTGTGTCCATAATTTTTTATCTGGTTTTCTAAAGAGGGATCCTCAATTTGTATAAGCTTTAAGCCCCACAGAATGTAGACATACCCTATGTATGTAGGGCATTTAGCTCATATAGAATTCACCCAGAAAATAATAATTATACATCAAAATTATATTAGTGTTCTCTATATTTCTTTATGATTGTCATCCTCTCCTTATGAAACACTTGGCAATTCTTAGCAATAGATGATCTAGCTAAACTCTTCTGTGGTTCTGGAAAATATGTATCCACTTCTTTGTGAGAAATAATACCAAATTTGTGTGTTCTCTAGCATTTTCTTTCAAATAAATTAAAAATAAATTTTGGAAAAAAGAGAGAAGTATTGTCAAAATATTTATAAAATAAAAAAGGCGCTTGTAAGTATTTCAACTACAATCTTTCCAGAGGTAAAAACATTTAGGGTGCTATTGCTTAATCTAGGTAATCAATGGTCAAGAAAACTACAAGAGAGAAAGCTCCTTCAGATATGAGTTAAAAACAAGTTAGACTTCATTATAGGTAGACAAAATGGCTCCTAATTTTCCACTTCAAATTGATGGGTGTGGGATCCAGCAATCTAAATTTTAACAAGTTCTCCAGGTGACTTTCATGCACACTAAAGTTTGAAACCATCAAGCTAGAAGAATGGTATCCAACCAATTCAGCTGGTGTGCAGAACAGAGAAATGCTTGGAGCTGTGGCCCAGTAACCAAGTAAAAACAAATAGATAAAGAGATAGGAGGAGACTCAGAATAAATTGATGCCACAAAATCTAAAATACCAAAGTTCAAATAAGGAAGTTGAGGTTCAACAAGTGACCAGTGGACAGAGACATCAATATTTATAGACTGAAAATATGTCCTATTGTTTTAACATCCTAGAGGCCACTGTTGATCACAAGAAGGAACATGCCACTGAGTGCTTGGGATGCAAGTCAGACTGCAGTGGACTGATGAGCAGTGATGTTGAACCATAAATGTCTATGTATTTAAAAATGTGTGGATCCACAAAGAAATAGAAAGATGATAATGTGGGAGAATTGTTGAGTCAGCAAAGAAAAGACTCCCCCCATTAGAATAAATTTGAAGATGTTAATATATACTAAGAGAAGAAATTGAAAAGAGAAGGGGTTAAGTCTTTAGAAAAGAAGACTATAGTGGCTTAAAAAAGAGAGGTAAGAAAGGAGAAATTTTAGGAAATTTGTCTAATAAATTGGTGATCCAAAGATTGCAGGTAGAAACACACAAAATAATTACAAAACACTATTTTAAATATATATACATCCACTCGTATATCTACAGATATATAACACGTGTTTTATATGTATGTATGTATATAAGCTTTTTTTGTTGATGGAGAAATCCTGGCATCTCCTACCAAGTGAAGTCCATGACTGATTTGTCCTCTGGTCCTGCCTCAGTGCCCACATAGGTTCCATTAACTTGCCCATTTTGACACCCACCCAAAGGGGCGTGTGTGTGTCTGTGTGTGTGTGTGATGTACCAGATGTTGAAAAGGGAAGTTAGTATTAAAAGTTGAAAAAAGGGGCCGGGCATGGTGGCTGATGCCTGTAATCCCAGCACTTCGGGAGGCCAAGGTGGGTGGATCACGAGGTCAGGAAATCGAGACCATCCTGGCTAACATGGTGAAACCCCATTTCTACTAAAAATACAAAAAATTAGCCGTGCGTGGTGACGGGTGCCTGTAGGCCCAGCTACTCGGGAGGCTGAGGCAGGAGAATGGCGTGAACCCGGGAGGCGGAGCTTGCAGTGAGCCCAGATGGCACCACTGCACTCCAGCCTGGGCGACAGAGTGAGGCTCATTTCAAAAAGAAAGTTGAAAAAAGCATAGTCCATGCCGTAAACAAGATCAAATTAATATATACATATGTTCACAGTTCCCATTTATTCTATATCCTGCAATAGATGTTGAAATTACATTTAGCCTAATAATTTGAATAACTATGTAGTATTATTTGAGGTAGTCCCAGAAGATTTATCTGTCTCAGCATATCTCACCTACCTCTAAGTGCCAGGTGAAAGTCCCTCTAAATTCAAATAATTTCTGGGAAAGCATACCCAAAAATAGAAACCATGAACTACTTTCTTGAGCAATTTTCATTTGTGCTTTTCACACCCCACTCCCCCACCACTTTTTATTGTGGCCCAAATCATAAAGCTGAAGTAGGATGATAGGGAAAGGGTGTAAATGAATAAAGTTCAGGTTTAGAGCTCTAGCTTCCTAAGTTCATGAATATTTTGCAAAAGAAACACTGCGGTGTAAAGAGTTGAATACTTTTACTGTCAGTTGTGGCCCCTTTATTCAAGTCTTATTTTCACAGCCCCATCAGTCCCAGGTGCCATCCATCTTCAGCCAGAAAGATTGCTTTATTACCACATTCATCAATTTGTACTCTGGGCTTGAGTTAGAAGTGACTTGGAAAGACAAAACTGTTACCTTAGTAATTGAATATGAAAGTCTTATTAGGATCCACTTTCACTAATCTGATATGAAAGTCACTAATGCAATGTGACTTAAACACTGTATAAGCAACAATAAATTCTGATATGATATGAATATTAATACAATGCAATGGGATACTGCTAATATGTTAATATGACGAGATACTACTAACAAGACATGAGGACTTTGATTGAAAAAATTAATATTACCTCGCCATAATTCTCTGAAACTGCAGTCACCAGTTTCCAAGATAGCTCTTGTCTAGGTTTTAGAAATAAATCATTTGCTTTTAGAGTCAAAGGCAAAATAAAATGTCATATTATTTGGATATTCCAGGTTATGAAATATTTGTGAATACGGTAAATGATTGCTGCTTGAGTTCTTCTTATTCCAATTGTGTGCATCTATTGATTAAGTTACATAAGCTATATAAAATGCAAGTTAAGTTCTAGCTTCCTAAGTTCATGAATATTTTGCAAAAGAAACACTGCGGTGTAAAGAGTTGAATACTTTTACTGTCAGTTGTGGCCCCTTTATTCAAGTCTTATTTTCACAGCCCCATCAGTCCCAGGTGCCATCCATCTTCAGCCAGAAAGTGTCTCAGACATCAATATAGACTTATCTACACTTTTGGAGGAAAGATAAGGAAAAGTGGTAAGGCACGTGAATACCCCCATACAACACCAAACAGGCAGATAATCTGTTACTCATTAAAATATTATGATTGTGTTGTCTTTCCATGTTCAAACTTTTTGCACTCCTTCCTAAATAAGTGCAATTCTGGGCTTGTATCTGTTAGATTAATGCCACTCCAAAAAACATGCAGGGGCAAGCTAGTGAATATTTTATCGTAAATCATGATATGTGAATGACCTTTTTTTCACTCTAAGTTTTGAAAAGTCTTACTGCTTCAATTCTGTTTAATAACAGATTAAATTATACAATATGTCAATATTATATGTCAACAATTTATATATGATTTATATATATAACAGACAATATAATATGTCAACAGACAAATTATACAATGTGTCTCAGAACTCATAATGACAAATGTCAAGATTCCAGGGCTGAACACCACTGGTACAGATATCCAAGGAGTGACCCAAATCTCCACTATTTAGCTTAGTCTTATAATTATACAAGTTGGCCATAATACCTTTAAAGATCTATTAAATTAAAATAAACATTACTATGGCCAATTATAAATATATGAATTGAGAGTTAAGGGTTTTTTTTTTTTTTAAATAAGATGCTTAATAGACAAACAAATTGTGTAAAGTCTTGCCAATCCACGACTGCATAAAATTTCAAGACATAGGGTAGCTGGGGCAAATATTAGCATTTCTAAATCAGTTTATTTTACTTAGAGATTTTTTGTAACAAGAAAATATAGCCATAAATTATAGAAATGGACTCAGTGGAGGCCTGGGAGTGAAGGGATTGTTACATAATTGGTGTATTTTCGTGGTAGTAATACTTACTTAATAGGTCATGCATAATAAGGAAAGGAAGTGAATTCTAAGTCCAAAGAAGTAAATGAACTGAAAAACATTGGGCCTGCTGGTTGGTAGTGACATTTATTGTTGGCACAGGTAGAAGCTAAATTAAGCTAACACACAATTTCATAAACTCTGATAAATCAAAAATATTAACACAATTTCTTCCGCATTTGCTGAAAGAAAATTGAACCCCAGTTAGCGTACAGTAACAAATGCTTCCTTCTCATTTATCTATCATCTGGATGAAACTAGGTGATACCTACATAATAACAACAACTTGACATTTTATTTACAATAAAAACAAAAAATTAATGATAAGGGAAAATAAATCTCTTTTTTAATTGAAAAAAAAGAAGTGAATTTTTAAAAGGATTAAATTGGTTGATTATTTTATCCACTACTGCCAATTTCAGAGTGGCTAGAACTGATTAGTAGTTATGGCAAATTCTACAATTGGTACACTATTTGATGTATGTTTCTTACTGACTAAATATATCTAATTATCAGTTTGAATTGTCAGAGTGTATGTATATTATTATTATTTACAATTGCAGGTCTTTAGATTTGTTGACAGTTGTTTGATGGATAATTTGACGTATTTGGGTTTTGCCAGGGATCCTCCTCATGGTGGGCTTGCACTTCAACTGTTAGTATTTTGATCTTGTAGCCTCCCATGAATGGCAGCAGCACTTCTCAAACTCTCTGCTGTGTCTTACGAAGTTGACATACATATTATCTAGTAAAAATAGTGTTTAAAGTCCTGGATAATTTTCTTCTTTTTGTTCTTGGCCTAGTCATTCTTTACTACCTTCTTTTATACATGCATAATTTTAAATATATCCTATATGACAGTATAAATTACACATATACATGTATTATATACTATTTATGATACACAATTATGTGTATATAATTTATGTAATTATATATATAATTATGTACATATATAATTTATATCTATTTAAATTATTATTATATTATATATAAATATATATACAGAGAGAGAGAAACATACACACATACTTTTTAGCTATTTAGTTTTTCTAAATGTGAGGAATGCTTCAAATTTCCAAGCCTAATGATAATGGCTCCTTCATGTCTCTTGACACTTTTCTCTTTTTTGCACGGTTTCTGAGTCTTTGACTTTATATGAAACTTTCTGAAAAATTTTATAGGCAAGGTTTTTTACATCATTAATTTTCTTTTCTGCTGTGCCCATTTTCTACAGGATGACACCAACTGAGTATTGAATTTTTATTGTTATTTTTATATTCAAGCTCTCTAGTTAGTTCTATTTTCTTGATCCCGTTTTTATAGATGAAATGTTATTTCTGATCTTTCCCAGAAAATTTGTTATGTTTATGTTTATGTTTTGTGGAGTATTTCCTTGGCTATAACTTATTTAATCTGTCAAAATGCACTGTCTTTGTTAACAAATTGTAGGGAGTTTTCATTTTGTCAGCACTTTTGTAGTTGTAGTACTTTGTACTTCTATTGGCTGCATCTTTGGATCATGCTGCCTTCTTGGGGTTATGGTCCAGAGATCCTGCTTTGTCTTGCATTCTACAATGCATGCAGACAGAGTCAGAAAGGGGAAAACCAGACTGTCAGTTAGTGGTTTGGTTGCCTTTTATTCCCCGTAAAGCATCACCAGCACCTGGAGAACTGCTTCATCTCCAGTCCGAGATCCTGGAGTGTGTGTTGCTTCTTGGGGACAATCAGCTCACAACATGAGGGCAGTGGGGTAATCGGTAACCATGCCTCTGACTGCTCTAATTCTGACACCCCAAATGATCACACTGCTTAATGCCCCTCTCCTTCGCTTGCTCTAAGCTCCACCAGTTGGGAAATAGCTCTCTGCATGTCTCTGTTACAGGCTCTCTTCTGCTTACCCTGGACTGTGGTTTCCTCTTTAATCCTGTCCTCTGTTTTTCTCCTTTCGTGGTTCTCCCATGGTTTCCACTCCTCTGAGGTCACCACACCATTTTTACTGTTATTGGTTTATTTTCTTTTTATTAATCTTCTCCACTATTTTGAGGAAGGTGCTATGAGATAAATATTCTGCACAATAAACATAGTATGTCTTCTTGAAATGAAAAATCTCTTTAGATAAGAATGATTTCAAGAGGTGAAAGTAGATAAGGGTGTTTCTGAGCAGAACAGAACACCTAGAAAACATAGACTTAGGTGAGTCACTACAGCGGGAGACACTGAAAAGCAAGACTTAATGTGCAGAAACAGAGTGCCGGGGTCTGGGGAGAAAAGGCTGAAAGGAAAAGGTGAGAGAGGAAGGTAGAGAATTTACAACGGTGGGAGTTTTTTGTGACCAGAGTCAGAGCCACCGTTTTGTTTCTGAATGTGAGAAAAATGGTAACATGGCAACAGGCGAAGTCCTTGAGTTTTGTTTGTTTGCTTGTATTTAATGCAGTTTCCATTTCATCTGTAAATGATGTGTCAGCTGGAGGATACTGAGATTGATAATACTTAGTTATATATTAGCAGAAGGACTAACCAAGTATAGTGAGATGGAGTCCAAATGCCTGGACTATCTAGGCTTAAGAAAGGCAGTGAATATCAGAGCATTCACTGACCCACATATTTTCTATCTGCCATGACTACAGGCTCCCACAAAGTCTCATGCATTGAAGTTTCATTGCCTCCATTAACAATCAAATAGTAAGTTTTCACTGCCTGTAAGGCACTAGGTTAGGCATTTTTGAGGATAAAACATGAACAAATTGTTGTTCCTGTATTCAAGAAGCTTACAGTCTTGGAGAAAAACTGTTATGCACATTACAATACTGAGTAAAAGTGATAATTTTAATTTTAAAAGGCCAAGAGGTTATACCACTTTAGATGACACAGAAATAAAGTCTAAAGAATCACTGTTTTAGAAGTGGAACATTGCAAAGAGAAATACCTCAAATAGACGCAAGACAATAAGAAAGGCTTGGACATGTTTGGGGTATAATAGTTTATTTACTCAGGCACAGAATTCTTTAGAGAGAATAGTGTGCCAGATTTTAATGTAGAATAAACGTAGTATGTCTTGGACAATTTCTTGCAAATCCTTGAGTGTCAGGCCAAATACTTCTAGCCTGGCTCCTACCCAGTTTGAAATCAAAATTGATGGATCCTTATACTGAAGACTGGAAATCTGTGAAGCAAATATTGACCCTATCTCTCTCTAGCTCACCTCAACCCTGGCCCACCCAAAACAGGGGGCTATGGTGAGCAGTAGTTAATGAGTTAATTCCATGCAAGGCCATAGATGGTTGGATTTCTCACTTTCACTCTGTTGAAGTAAGGTGAGTGAAGGGATGAAGGCAGAAGACATCTTCTCCATACTTACGCTGTGGGGGAGGTTCCCAGTGTGTGGGTTGTTGTAGAAATGCTTGCATGCGTGCAAGAACTTTGCTGATGAGAGCACAAAGTACAGTTTGCAGGGGTAGCAGGATAGAGTAAATTATTTCTATACTGTATTATAAGTTTGAGTTAATCAGTTGCACAAAAGAAGAAAAATGGCACAGTTGAAGGACTGAACTTCTGGATTCAGAAGAGAGAATTTAATGAGGCAAGATTCCACATCTGGCTTACAGTGCACAAACTATCATGGTCTCGGTAATGGTCCCAGCTCTTGAATTCTCCCCAGCCAACCCCACTTGCTCCAGCACAATATGCACTTTGCACCCTCCTCCATGACCATCTCCACCCTCTGGGAAACGGATTCATTCCCACACATCACAGCTCTCAAATGTTTCCATCCAAGGACATGGTCTTGGAACCAAAATTAAATTCACCAGGAACCATAATATATAATGTAAATAAACTCAAATTTAAAGCGAAAACACTAATGCTGTTAACTTTTATTTATCTTTGCAAGCATTTAATAAAGTACTCAATTAAACATATTTTCCATCTAGAATACAGAATCATTTTGTGGTATTTTTAGACAACAACAAAATAAAAGTTTGTTTAACGCTGAATAAGATAGAAAACCTAATCATAGTGATAGAGACTTGAATCTAACACAGGGGAAAATTTTGGCTACATTTGCTAAAGTTCTAACTCACCTTCCTCAAACACAGATGAGAAAACTGAAGTTTGGATAATATCAGGATTGTTGTCAGATTTTTTTGTTTGCCCGCTACCAAGTTGTATAAAATAAAGTGTTCCCTTTGATTACTGTAGAAGGTAAGAAGAGCAACATTGGGCCAAATGGATAACAAATGTTTCTTCAGTATTTCTAATTGTTATTCCTATACAGTATATAAATCTACCAGAATTAGCATTGTCTTCTAGAGATATAAGATGTATTTCAGTAGCAGGCAACTTTATAGATAACTTGCCTACCGCTTATCATAAAAATTAAATGAGATACTGACAAATGTCAAATATTTATGGTCTTGTAAGAACCATGAGTAACTACAGTAAAAAGAACCTTGAAGTTAACAGCCAAGTCTAAACCATGCACTCCATTCAGAATAAATTACTATTTCAAACGAAATTAAGAGTTTTTCTACATCTTATCCTACCCACAGCAGGTGAAGTAATTGTTTCTGGTATTCCTGATTTACAGATAAGGAAACCAAGGCCTAGAGGATGACATATTGTGCAAAGTCATAAGTCTAATATGTAGTGGAGCTGGAATTTGAGGCCAAACTCTCAGACCCCAGAGCGTATATTTTAAACCCAATTCCACACAATCTTCAAGAATTGATGTTAAGCAGTTGAATGAGAAATGTTGGTCAAAGGCTCTCTCATGCTGAGAATACAAGATTTCCTAAGCTGATAAGAAGATAGAGGAGAAAGGGCTGGAACCCAAGAGAAAACAGTTTTTCAAATAAAATACCTAACATATCTCTTACCCACCAACCAAGGTCATGATAAAGCTTGATCCGTAGAACAGGAGGCCATAAGATGAGTTAGCCTAGTGCTAACTCTTCATATTTTCAATCTGACAGTAGGTCAACCGTGCAAACTAAGGAAGTTCCAGTCAAAAGTCAGTATGACATACCAGAGCAGGGCTAGGTAGAGAGGCACAGTCATGACCAGATCCAAAAGAGATGCAGTGTTTTCTAGTTGCCAAGGGGCCAAATAACCTAATTGTAGTTGGAGGATTTGATGGTAAGCCATGAGAACATTGCTTAAGTTCATCTGTAAAATAGGAATAATCATAGTTCTTGTTCAGAATTTTATAAATACTAAATCAGATATAATTCTTGAAAGCACCTAACACATTGCCTAAAGCTGTACCCAGGCATCTTGTTTAAATTCTTGCTCTCACAGTGTATTTGTTTGCTTGTTTTTGTGTGAAGCTCATATTCCACTTCTTGAATACATGGAAAGGGCAAAGGGACTCGTGGCCATTGAAATCTGGGGGTAATATGGGAACAAGTGTGAGCGTGAGTTGGGTTGGCATCTCCTAGGCACAGCCTTGGAAAGTCATTTGGCAGGAGGAACTGCAAGTTTTAC
Source organism: Rhinopithecus roxellana (assembly GCF_007565055.1). Classification (NCBI taxonomy): domain Eukaryota; kingdom Metazoa; phylum Chordata; class Mammalia; order Primates; family Cercopithecidae; genus Rhinopithecus; species Rhinopithecus roxellana. The sequence continues at coordinate 68,338,561 of NC_044569.1, read as the reverse complement.
ACTTCGAGAAGCCAAGAAGAAAATAGACACGGAAGTGAAGGAATCATTGTTACATGTGACTCCGTGAGAGGAAGATGAAAGCCGAGATCACAGGAAATGCAGCAGGCAGTAGTTTGTTAAAAATGAAAAGTTACTAATTTTAGTTAGAAACTTTCTTTGGCTGCAATTACGTTCGTCTGAAACTAGTTGTTGATTCAAAGTCAAACGTCTGTAGTGTTAAAATTATTCATGATATGAAAAAAATCACCCAAGTCTCCTGCCTATATAAATATGTATGGAGGGATGCAGGCTGTTTGTATGCACAATAGGATAGCAGTGGCTAAAGCTTTTCTCCCATAGTGATCTCCCATAACCACCCACTGCTAAGTCATTTTGTAATGCAGTAGTTCCCCATTATTTAAAGTTTCACTTTCCACAGTTTTGATTACCTATAGTCAACCATGATCCAAAAATATTAAATGAAAAATTCCAGAAATAAACAGTTCATAATTATAAAACTGTACACCATTTGGAATAGCCCAAATGGAATCCTCCCTTCGTCCAGTGTCTCCACTCTGTCTACCCTCCTGTCCATGAGTCACTTCATAGCAGTCTTGGTTTTCAGATCAACTGTCATGCTATTGCAGCACCTGTGTTCAAGTCACCCTTATTTTACTTAATAATGGTCCAAAAACACTAGTGTACTCTGCCTACTTTATAAATTAAACTTTTTATAGGTACATATGTATAGGCAAAATCATAGCATATGCAGAGTTCAGTACTAACCACAGCTTCAGGCATTCACCAGAGGTCTTGAAATGTATCCCCTACAGATAACCTGGAGGATTAAAAAATGTGTCAGAGCTGAAATACCAGCTTAGTCTTACAGAGATGTTGCTTTAGGTAAAGTGTAAGAAGGAACAGACGTAAAAAGATTAGTGTCACACATCCCTCTCTGCAGGACTTCTCCCTTTTCCAGAAAGCATTTAGTAAAAATAGGAGTCTGTGGAGTGCGGAGGGGAGTGAGGGGTCTGCAAGTATTGTACATTAGTCTGTTGAAAAGCAGGTTGGAGAAAACATTAAGGCACATGGCTTCAAATAGCAAAAGGACTGTCTCGTATAATAATTAACTTTGGTTTTCTTCAATAAGTAGAATGAGAATGCAAAGAAACAGAGAATGAGTTCAATATTTTCTCAGAATAACTTTCTAATGAACTCCTCAAGACAGAGCAGGTATTAGGGGAATGTTGAGTCTCCTGAGATTTGCAGTATTCAAATGACTTTCATGTATGATCTCTTCACACAGAAGCTCTAGTGTGATCCTTGCCTCAGGTACGGAAACCCTTATTCCAGACTTTGCAATGTAACTCTGTGCAGAACCCCAATGGTGCCCATGCTTACTGGTCATTCTGAAGGCCATTCTTCATGACAGGAAAGACCAAAGCCAAGTCAGTTATTGTGAAATTCATCACTGTCATATACATTAAAGAATAGGAGTTTTAAAGCTCCCCACAAGATCTTCCCTTTCAAATTTAATGAAATAGAACAGAACAAGTCCAGTTACCCATACCATTTATTTGTGTTTCTCCATTCACCAAAGGCAGCCATGATTCTGATGCTTATATATCTGTGTGTGTCTCTGTCTGCCTATCTATCTATCTATCTATCTATCTATCTATCTATCTATCTATCCGTCCATCCATCCATCCATCCATCCATCCATCCATCCATCCATCTATCCAGCCTCCTGTGTGCTTTTACATTTTGTCTTTGTCTATCAAATTTTCCATAAACAATGTACAGTACCATTTTGTCTGGCTGAAAAATGTACGTAAATTTTCAACTTCTTTTACACAGTATTGTTTTTAGATCTATTTATTTTAATACACATTGATCTAGATCATTCATATACTGCTTCATTATAAGAATAATGTTAGATATTTTTTCTTTACCAGACTGATAAGCAAAGCACACTCTCCCGTGTATTTTTCAGTTTTCCACAGTGTTGCAATAAACATATTTGTATGAATCTCCATCAGCACATGTTCAAACAAATGTTTTCTAAGGTAAGTTGCCAGAAATCGGAATATACATATCATAAACTATAGACAGTTTTGACTTCCCTGCATTTCATCCAATCACTCTGCAAAATGGTGGTACCAAAGTACAGTGACATTTGCAATTTATAAAAAGTTTTTGCCAAACGTGGTTATCAGATTTATGTAATTTTGTTCATCTGATAGGTATGCAATTTTGGAGCTTTTGATTTAAATCTCTCTTATTATTAATAAAGTTAGATGGTGTGGTTTTTGTTTTTTGTTTGCCAGTAGATTTCTTCTCTGAATTGCCTATTTAAGTCCTTTACTTATTTTAAAACACCCTTCTTAAGGGATTGTGAATAATTTTATATGTTCTAGATAATTTATATTAGTTCATTGGGTAATCATGTGGGAACAGCTCATTATTACTTTATTGTAAACAAAAAATCAATTCTAACCTTTGTAATACATTATTTTAAAGTTTTATTTAAAACATAATCTCAAATTGTTATAAAGAAGATATTCTCATAGATTTTCTTTTAAAACTGTCCATTTAAAAAAATATTTTTACATTTTAATCAATTTGAATGGGAGTAGAATTTTCAATAAGGAAAGTAAATTGTCACTATCCAATTACTAAATTGGCTGTCATTTTCCTGCTTACTTGCAATGCTTCCTACGTCACATAAAACATTCCCATATTGTACTCTATGTGTTAATGCTTTGGCACTCTCTCATTTGGTCTACTGTCTATGACCTACCATACTGTGTTAATAACTGTTGTTTTAAAATAAATTTTTCTTGGCTTGGTCCCAATTATTAATTTTTCCAAAATAGTCTTGACTGTTTTTAGTGGTAACACTTTTCAAATAAGTTATGTGATCAGTTTGTCAGATTGCACTGGAAAAATTGTTGGGAGATTTAATAAAATTGCGTGCTCCTTATGGATACATTTATGAGAGAATTTTCATAATTGCTATAGTAAAAGCTCCCACTGATTGAGTCGGTATATATTTCCCCAGTGATTTTGATACTATTATATTTTCTCAATAATTTTTCAAAATTGTTTTTGTAAACTATATATCTTTTGTTAGATTTATTTCTAGGTTCTTTGTAGATGCAATTATAAATTGCTATATTTTTAGAAATTAACATATCTAATCATTTCTTGAGTGTGGAAATATTACCAATTTTTCTTTATATTGATCATTTTGATTTCAATAATTGTACTGAAATATCCTATTAGTTAAGTGGACTGCTTATATATTCTCTTCCCTTGGATATTTTTTGCCAACAATTATAGGATTTGTGAATAATGAATGTTATTTTGTCCTTAAATTACTTAGAATTTTAATTTTACTTAGAGCTGCCTTTTAGTTCTGTCCAGTTCTCCGCTGAAATGAAGAGCAGTATTGCATTCTTCAGTCATTTCTATGAACTCAAAAATTGTTTTCTAAAAATCGTCTTTGTATTTACTAGTTATTTATGGTGTACCAGCAAGTTCCTCAGAGAATTATATTTAAAACCCTCAAATAGAATTTTATAGTTCTCCATTTTCCTTTTATTTCGGTCCATTTCTTTTCTGGTCTTTTTGCTTTTTTTCTTTTTCTTTTTTCTTTTATAGATGTGGTCTCACTCTGCCACCCAGGATGGAGTACAGTGGCATGATCACGGCCCACTGTAGCCTCTGCCTCCCCAAGCTCAGGTGATCCTTCCATCTCAGCTTCCCAGGTAGCTGGGACTACAGGCATGCCTCATCAAACACAACTAATTTCTGTACTTTTTGTAGAGACAGGGTTTCTCCATGTTGCCCAGGTTGGTCTCGAACACCTAGGTTCAAGTGTTCTGCCTGCCTCAGTCTCCCAAAGTGCTAGGATTACAAGATTGAACCACCCTGCCCAGCCTCTATTTCTTTTGAGACTTTGTTTTTTAAGATTGCAATGTGTCCCTTACGACTTAAATATTTTAAGGTTGTACAATCATTTTCTTTAATACTATTTTATTTTAGTTTTCTTTTCTTACAGAAAGTTTTGGGTGATATTTTAAAAGTTCCTCTAGATTTCTTCTGGCTAGTCTTTGCCAATAGGTATCTTTTCAATCATTGTACTTCCAAACTTTTTCTTGGTTCTTCATGTTTTACATTTCACTCATATAAATAGCATGAAGAACATTTTTCCTTGGGTTGTAGCCTGCAGGTCCCAGTTTTATTTTAGAAAATCCCAATTCTTAGTTCTCATTTAGCTCAGGCCTATGGCATTGTCCCTTCTTTATGTAAGTAGATTAAAATCCAAGACCTGAGCTGTTATTGGCCCCCTTATCTTCACTGCTTTCTCTTTGCTTTGGGAAAGTGAATATTTCTCTTTCTTTTGTACAAACTCAGCCATGTATTAAATATTTTTGGTCATATTTTATTTCATTTTATATAACATGCTGTAGTGGGAGAATGTCAGCACTATTTTAGTCCACCATTTTACTAGAAACAGACCACTCCAGACCCAGTTCTATTTTGAAATTACCCACAGCCTCCTAAATCATACTTTCCATCTATAATTAGACTTATTGCCTGGTGATCAGACATTTGGGTTAACAAAGAACAGTTAAAAGCCTGAGGCTTGGCCAGGCATGGTGGCTCACACCTGTAATCCCAGCACTTTGAGAGGCTGAGGCAGGTGACATCAGGGGTTCAAGACCAGCCTGGTCAATATGGCGAAACCTCATCTCTACTAAAAATACAAAAATTAGTTTGGTGTGTTTGCACACCCCTGTAATCCAGCTACTTGGGGGGCTGAGGCATGAGAATTGCTCGAACCTGAAAGGTGAAGGTTGCAGTGAGCTGAGATTGTGCCACTGTACTCCAGCCTGGGTGACAGAGTGAGACTATTTTATCTTATGGCAATTTTATATTTTAGGGTCCTTTTCTTGTACATACTCAACTTGATGCTAGTAAGTAAAGCAGATACACACTATATTTGCTATTTTATGGATGGCAAAATGGAAACTTAAAGAGTAGAATGAAAAGATTGAGAGCGAAAGCCACAGTTTCTCCATCTCTCAGTCACAGACCTCGTCACTACACAGCACTTCTGGCATGCCATGACTCATTGCATTTAAGATTGAGTCAAAAGCTTGTCTATCCTAACATTGGAAGCCATGGGGAAATGGTGAGTAAAACTGGGAAACAGAAAACATCACAGTCCAGTGGGATGTCCCACCAACTTGGAAGTCTATTTTTCATTTTTGCATTTACAATATACTCAAATAAAGCTTAAGGTTTATTGAACCAAATTAAGATGATTTTATATTCATCTATTTGGGAGATTGTCAAAAAGACGTAGTTATAGTAGAGAATATAGAAATATGTTTAACCTTTTTTAGAAACCCATTAAACCTCAATAGTGTATTCATTCTTGTTATTAACAAGAATTAGAAAATTTGTACTGTGAAAAATAAAAATTATAATTTATCATTGGTAACATGCTTTTTAACTTATCTTACAATTTTTATTTGAATTGTTTAATGTTGCAATATAAATATCCTTATCTAACAAGGACTGCTTAGTGACTGATTAAGGCAATCAGTCTCTAAATCATGTCTCGTATGTCACTTGAGTGTTCACTCTGTTCAGGTTCTTGGTCTAAATACTGAGGAATGTACAAAGAAGAATTGAGCCTGATGCCTACCTTCCAGGCTCTTAAAACCCAACAAGATTAGTGGGCGCCTGTAGTCCCAGCTACTCGGGAGGCTGAGGCAGGAGAATGGCGTGAACCCGGGAGGCGGAGCTTGCGGTGAGCCCAGATGGCACCACTGTACTCCAGCCTGGGCGACACAGCAAGGCCCCGAAAAAAAAAAAAAAAAAATCCAACAACAACAATACAAAAAAAAATCCAATTTTATGGATATAATTTATGTAATCATATTATTATATAAATTTCTAGTTAAAAATCTACTTTAGGACAGATAAAACTAAAGTCACAAAAGTTCAATGGAAAGAAATAGTAATGCTATCCATGTGGAAATAAGGTTTCTATGAGAGATTAAAGTTCTGTCATGGAAATTCTTATATGGTTCTTTTTCTTAAGTGATGAGAAAATTGGTGATGCCCCAATATTAAATGGGTTATCAAAGATACAGAGACCATTAATGATGACTTGGATGAATCTCAAGTCTTCTGAATTCTCATCCAATACATCTACTAGAATTCTTGTTAATGTATTAATAAAGGATAAAATATATGGTATTTAACAAATTTCTAAGGAAACATGTACATGTAATTTAAAATGATATAGTTTAGCTATTATATTTCTGAGTTTTAAACACAGGCAGAAGAATCACCCTAATATGTCTTTGACTTTAAAACTTGAATAGAATTCCCCATATATATCATTGAAATCACACCCTAACTGAGTCACCTTAACAACCAGTAATCCATCTCAATTGTAATGAGAAGATGATGAGGTCCGTGCCTTCAATGGTGGAAATGTAACTGAGACTGTGTGGTACTGAAGCTGCAGCCACTGGCTTTAGAGATCAGCTTGATAGCATTTTCTTCTCAACTCCACATTCAGTTATGTCATATAAAATGAGCTATGGTGGGAGCATTTACACCGTGGAAATTAGCAAAAGCTACAAATCAGGGATAATTTTTGTTTGTATTAGATCTGTTTGCTAAAAATTTACTAGCACATAATTTGGCTTTCTATTCCTTCAATAGAAGATGGAATCGAATTAAGTCGTTCTTTAAGACCAGAAGGATTAGAGCTCGAAGACCTATTTCCTCGCCCTCGTTCTGCTGTGGATGGACCAAACCACTGGCATAATCAAAAGCAGCAAACAAACAGCATCAGAGGTTTTCCCATACCCAGCCAGGGTGAAAATGTAATTAGTAAAAAATGCTAGGCGAGAGCATTGTGTGACCAGAACTATTCAATCAGAAAGTGCTGATTGAACATATATAAGCACAATCAAAGCCTTTATTTAAATAGGGGTTACAGTCCTAATAAAACACAAAGGGAAGTAGGGGCATAGGCCTCCTCGACAGGTAATGAAAGAAAAAATTAAACTCATCCAATTACATCTGGGGAAAAATCCATTACCTATAACAGAGAGAGGACTGCCCCAGGAAAATTCAGATGCAAAACTAATAATGAAGGCACACTGTCCTTTCAACAGATTCTAAATGAGCTCTAATTTTCTTATATCCACCATTCCCAAACTATATAAATTTCAACTAAGCAGAAAAAAGTGACATGCTAGCACAATTGTTATTCCAAACAGGCCCAGCTGCTTGCTCACCTTAATTAGACCTAATCCCAAAAGGGAGCCAATCTTTCCTTATTTTCTTCTATGAGCTCACCTGATTTCCCTCAACTTTTCTTTTCTAATAGATTTTGCTGTAACCTTTCAGCAACTGTCGTTTTAGATACTCTCCCAGGAATCACAGTATCTCTGGTTCCTTGGCCAAACAGAACTTGAGCTTGTGAGGCACAGAAGAAGAGAAAATTGGGGTGCTGATCTGAAGGCAGAGTGTCTGTAGGAGAAGTTCAACTTAGTCACCCTCCTTTAAATCCCTTGCTATCTAGTGTGCATATGTGTACATATATTTCTGTTGATATTTGGAAATTTAGAATGACAGAATTAAATACATTTGAAATCATCTTGTCCTGCCCTCTATTGTATGACTTTTGAAATGGCTTTCAGATAAAATGGTGAAAATTTTTTCGGGGAACTGAGTTGGTCTTACAAGTTGAAAAGTAGTTAACCCCTTAAAAGCCTACAACCTGTGAAGGAATTCTGCTGCTTTCAGTGGTATTCAGTTTTGTTGGGCACTAAACTCTGTGAGAACTTAAGATACCTCCTAAAACCACTTTTATCTCTAATGTGACCAGTGCAAGCTGGAAGTGTTCCTTAAATGTTGTAAAGAGAATTTGGCTTCAAGTCATAGAAACAAAGTCCTATTTGGTATTAGAGCTGGAAATGAATTTGGGTATGCTTCCAATGAAAGGAATTTATCCAAGGTATGTTGGTTATACATCAACTCAGTAAATACTTACAGAACAACAGGGTGGAACAGTGGATGCTTTTGGTTTTATGAGCTGTGTATGAGTACAAAAACCCTTCTCTCTCTCTCTCTCAAAAAAAAAAAAAAAAGTCATTTTGAAAGAAAAGATAGGACTTAATTTATCCACACAAAACAAAGTAGAAATTAGAAAATGTGGGCTGGGTGCGGTGACTCACGCCTATAATCCCAGCACTTTGGGAGACCAAGGCAGGTGGATCATGAGGTCAGGGGCTCAAGACCAGCCTGACCAATATGGTGAAACCCCGTCTCTACTAAAAATACAAAAATTAGCCAGGCATGGTGTCACGTACCTGTAGTCCCACTACTCGGGAGGCTGAGGCAGGAGAATCACTTGAACCTGAGAGGCAGAGGTTGCAGTGAGCCAAGATCACACCACTGCACTCCAGCCTGGGTGACAGAGCAAGACTCCATCCCAAAAATAAAATAAAATAAAATAAAATAAAATAAAATAAAATAAATTAGAGAACATGTTGTCCACTATTCCATACATGGTAGAGAAGCATTGACCTAGAGAAATTCAGAGAAGGAGCAGCTGTACATGGGCTGAAAAGACCACAGGATTTTTCATAGAGTAGGTAAAATTGAATCAAAACTTTGAAAGCTCAGTAACATTTAGAAAACATTTTGGAAAATATATAGACAAAGCACTGTTAGATAATCCAATAAAAACCTGAAAGCATATATATAAGCTTCGTGTGCTTCTAGAAGAGTGAAAGAAATTAACAAACTTTTTTTTCTGACCATGCAGTCAGCACTGATCTCTTAACTAAAAGCTGATAATACTTATTGCTCATCTGATGTATATTCCTATATTGTCGTTCAAATCTTGAATCTTTATTCCAACATTTCATGCATATATATCATGTCTTCTCAAATAGCAGCAAACTCCTGAGGGCAAGAGAAGCATATAATATTCTTTATGTTCCCACAAATGCATTATGCATTCCCATATCCCTTAATGTATTAGATAAGTAGAAATAGCAATATAATCTGCATTGATTAAAGGATGAACACAAGGAGATGAAGAAAAGAAGGAAAGAGAAGATACGGAGAAGGGGTAGAAAGGAAGAAAGGAGCACAGTTGTCCAAGTGGATGACATGAAATTGGAATGTACAACCCCGACACGGGAAAGGTTGCTTTCTTCTCCATCCCCAAATGCCTTTGCCTGCCCTCATCAGCTTGACAACAATGCTACTATGAGTTTGACTGAACAACACCTATTTTCAAAACACAGCCTGAGAAATTGGACACAAATAAGTGTTCACTAACTGAAAAAGGTACCATTTAAAAATAAATCTGGCAAGAACTGCCACCTCTCTATCCCCACACATTTTTAGTGGAAACCCCTGTATTTGTTCTCTGTTTGCTGAATTTGAGGAATGTCTTTATTAAGGAAAACAGCGAAGCCCAAACCAGATGCCTCCCAGCTAGTTACTTTTACAAAAGCAGTTACATTTGGGCAAATGCCTTCATTTCGGTTCCATTAACAAAGATCCTCAAAAACACTACCACGCATACTTCATTTTCATGTCTTTTTCTTTTTCTTTCTCATAGTGTCTCTTTTCTGAGCGCGCAGTAATAACATGCTGTAAGTGTCACCTCTACAAAAGCATAACTTCAGTTTGGGCAAGTGTAACTATTCCCAGAGTAAGTCGCCAGACAGGCATTCGCTCAAATTAGCTTTAAAAAAGGTGTCACATCTGTGTGTGTGGGATGTCTTTGGAGTGTAGAAAGAAACAAAACAGAGAAATTTATTCTTTCAAAAATCTGCCACTGCAAATTCCTGCCATCCATTCTCATGCTTTTTGTTTTTTGTTTTTGTTTTGTAAAAAAGGCAGTTTGTGCTTATATGGGGGCGGGAAGAGCAGTTAAAGGAAAAGAGAGGGAGAGGCTGACAGATAGAAAGAGAGAGACTGGTATTTTCCTAAGATTCATCAGAAAAAAATACCCTGCTATCTGACAAAACAGAATAACAGAGCACTCGTCCCCCGAAGCACAAAAGGCTTTGGAAGGCAGATGCAGTGCTCTCAGAAAAAGACATCCAGTCACCAATCGGGAAGGAAGAGAGGTAGAAGCAACAGTTGAGACACTCATACATATTCATGACATTTGCAACTACAGCTTCCTGATTTTAACCCAGCAAAAGAACATTCAGGACACAGCTCTACCATTTTCAAGATCATTACAAAGGCATAACAACCTACTGATAATTCAATTCTTATCTCACATGATCAAGAAATAGAAGGTAGTATGAAAACTGATCAACTGGACAGCTGCTTTGTCAAGGATAATGGGTGTTACCTTCCCACTGTCATCCTGGGTACTCATCAACAGATGTGTAAATAGTTGGTCCTGTGCTAGATACAGTGATGGAAAGCATGGTCCCTATGTTTGAAATTCATTTAGTGTAGTTGAAAAGGCCAAGCACACTTGAAACAACAACTGCATGTAACAAAACAATCCATAGCACATACTAAATTATCAAATCCAGAAGGAGGAAATCATCATCATCTCCACCAAGGGTTTTTATCACATTCCCCGTTCTCCCATACCTATGTTGAAAAACAAAAACCAGGAAATAAAAAAGAATACTGCTCTCAGAAGATTTCTTGCAATCTGATAGTCCTGTCTTGAATTATTCAGAATACAGGATTATGCAAAACCTATAAGAAGAATTGCTCTTTCAATAATCATTAAATGAGCACCTTTTATCTTTTACGTGCTCATATATATGTGAGCAAATATATATATTTCTCCATATATATATGGAGAAAGAGAGAGAGAGAGAGAGATCTCCCCCCACCCCCCTTCTTTCTTTTCATACTAGGCTAGAATGGACGTGTCTGGGAGGAGACCTGGGAAGTTAAGGTGGAATTGATTCTTGCCAACCACTCCACCCCACCCCACCCATACCTATAATAAAACAGCACATTATCTCTTGCAGTGGTAGAAGAGAATAACGCAATGGATCTTGAAAGGACCTCCCTTGATGAATAACTGAATTTTACTACTCCACTTCAATATCATTTTCTTATAAATGGTATCCTCTAGCCCCCAGACTTTATCATACACCTTTATAATTCACTTTTATCACACTGCATTTCCTCTTCATTATCTAAACTCTAATTAAATAATCAATAAAGTAATTATTTGTTGAAAGACCATATGCCCTACTAGAATATAAACTCATTGAAGGAACAGACTTCATCTCCTTCATTTCCCTATTATTAGCACCACAAAGTGTGTTTGAGAATTCTACTTCCTTGACAAATATTTATTAATCGAATAGAAAGGCTTAGAAGGTTGTTTATATAATTAGTTTACCAATTTTTCGTAAGCCAGTAATTCTTAGCCATCTCAGCCACACTACCTCTGTTTCGTAAGCCAGTAATTCTAAAATTCCCCTTACCATGTGTTGCCATTCAATTTTTTGATCTTTAATTACATTAAACATTAAGAAAAAATATATTCAAACTCTCATTTGAGGTATTCTTAAATACCATAAATTCTAATCAAGGGTTTCATAAGTTTTCAGTATGCATTTTTTCAAACAGGCTGTGAACAAATGCCTCAGTGATTCCATTTCTATAGTCACATTTGTTCTACTGAGTAGTTTGGATATTTTTCTTGAAAGAAAATTTAGCTTTTCTAAATCTCATATTTACAAATATGGGAATGAAGATTCTGAGACCATAAGTATTTCCTAGTAGCAAAGATTGATAATGTATAATTACCTACAATGTGTCAGGCTGATTAATAAGCAAGTTGAAACCAAAACGTAAGCTTATGAAAGTTTACAAATTTCTTGCATTCTCAGGCCCATGGTATTTCTCCAATCATGTGTTATTTTGTTTGTTTGTTTTTAAAGGGTGAATAAGGCCAAAAAAAATGGAGAGAATCTTTGAGATGTCTTCCCTGAGAGCTAGCTTGTGTTCTTGTTGTTTTCTCTTCCCAGTTTGTCTGATAGTTTATAGAGTTTCTTCTACCCTTAACTACTCCCTGCTTAAAATTTACAATGTTCCAGGGAAGAAGGGCTGCTATGACCATTCTAAATCAGAAAAATGGGGTAACCACCTTCAAGTAACCTCTGCCTAATCACAGAGAAATACTAACTCCTTGGATTATCCTGAGAAGTCAATTCAATCAAAATATTCAAGCCATTTGAAAATGAAGAGACAATGAGAAAAGAATTTATTTTCATCTTGCAATTGTCTATGTTTATTTTTAAATTATTTTCAAATGTTGTTTTTTGAAAGGTTTTATTTTAAAATTGATTTCAAAATGTTGAATTTTTAGTCACTTAGATAAATTTTGGAGTACTGAGAAGTCTTTGATTTTTGACTGTCTTATTTGTGAGCAAAATAAATGACCTATGTATATGCAGTACTGGTCTCTGAAATTCAGGATTACATTCAGAGCTTAATGAAGACAAATCATGAAAGACAACCCATTTGATGTATTCATACACCATACAAAACTATTTAACATGATTGTTTTTATGTATGTTACATGGTCACAAATAATATTTCAACCATAACTCATGAACTAGCAATCTTTGATGAAGTCAACAAATATTTAATGAGTATGCATCATATATACTGTGCATACACACTCTTTGTGTAAACCACAAGGAAACTTACAGACAAATCTGACAATGACCATTTCATGTTTACTTTATTTTCCCTTTGTACCAACTACCTTATTTTTTACATTATTTGTTAAATTTTAATTTTTTATTTGACACATAGTAACTATACATATTTACAAAGTGCATAGTGATGTTTCAATACATTAATGTATAGAGTTCAGATCATGGTAATTACCATTTTCATCATCTCAAGCATTTATCATTTCTTCATATGGGGAACATTCAGTATTGTTCTTCTAGCTATTTGAGACTATACAGTATATTACTGTTAACTATAGTCATCCTTACAGTGCTAGAGAACACAAGAACATATTCCTCTATCTAGCTGTAATTTTGTGTCCTTTAATGTATCTCTTTCTATTTCCTGTTTTCTCTTATCTTTCCCAATTTCTAGTGTCCTCTCTTCTACTTTTTATTTCTATGAGATCAATTTTCTTATTATTCTTGGTTCTTTGTTAGTTGCCTCAAATCTTTGGAGGAATCAGGGAAATATAATTTATAGATACATAAAATGAATGGCTATGCAATTGAGATTTTCTTGAGCCAATCCCAGTTTAAAATATTCTGCCTCACTTTTGTCTCAAAAGGTATTGAATTATCTATGACTGTCCATTTTAAAAAATAAAAAATTAAATGAAGCATATCAGTAAGCATAATAATTAAAATTTTGATTCATTTCTAAACTCAAAGGCCATAAAAAGATGGGGCGTTATGGGCCAAAGACATGCCAAATTTTCTCATGAAAATGGGGCCTTGCCAAAGTGTTTTATGTACATTCCTTGCGTTCAGAAACCTATCTACTTGATTTTGGAGTCAGGATCCTTTTATGTGACCTTTGGGATGGTCCACCATGGGCAGGAGAGACCTTAAGTATTGCTGGTCCAGCCAGACAACAACAGATGAAATACTTGTCTGTACACACGTGTATCTGTATTTCTTCTAATATACACAAGTCATTAGAAGTCTGACTCTTAAAAGCGTATATGCTTAGAGGAATTTTAATGTCGTTAGATTCACAAATTGTGAAAAAGAAATCCATACTGAAACCACACGTTCTGGTTTGGGGTTTCTAAAATATGGTCATTTTCTCCATTTATAAAGGCAAAAATGCAGACATTTTTACGCAGTGTGTTCTGGGGAAAAATCAAGTTTTCTAGAAGACAGAAACTATAACAGAAAGAAAGCTAGAGAACTATGTAGATGGGCGAAAATTCAGAGAAACACACATGAATGTTTACATTCTTCTCTGCACCAAACTGCCAAAAGAAATAAGGGGTCTTTTTGTTTCTTTTTTTTTTTTTCTACTTAAAAGGGAATATGAGAGTTATGATATTTAGTGGGCAAGATATTCACATAATCCAAAAAACTCAGGTGAACCTCTACCTCGCTCTTCAATTTCATTTTTGTTGTGCTTATGATGTTTTTATACTTTTCTTTGTCTTTGTCTTAGTGATAGGAAGTCTTGTTTTCTTATTGTTTGCTTTGTTTGGTTTTTGTTTATGTTTTCCCAGATGTGACATTCATTACACAGAACTTGGTTTTACGTTCCACAAAATCTTACCAGTTTTACAGAGATGGCAAGTGGAAAGAGAGAACAATATAAGCAAAATGTCCAAATATTAATGAAAAAGGAAGTCTGGTAAACTTCTGTAAGATAAAGGCTAAAAAGCTATTGCATAATTTTTTTTAACCAAATGTTTTTCTTTTCTTCCTGAAGCAGGTAGTTTTTACTAAGCAAGAAAAAAAGATGGGAGCAAAAACCAGTATTTGTGCTTGCCTGCATTTTGAAGGAGGCCTGCAGTTTTCAATTTGTATAAATTTCCAAACCTCACTATTAGATGCAGCAGAAGCTAAGGCATCAATATGTCCAATGTACCCAAGATGAAACACATCAGAAATCCGTAAAACCAACACAGTGTCAATTTTGTTTAAATTATCGCCCTTCAGCATTTGAAGTATCAGCTGTATTTAGTAGCACAGGATAGGGTAAGCTTTTTATTTTCCTGTGACTCAATGCAACTTTTATTTTGTGCAGTGTTCTCACATATCAAGTAAATTGTGTTAGCCATAGGGGGAAATTTCTGAGAATCAAAGAGAAATGCATGTTTCATAATCATTACTGGAGAATGAGAAGTGGCATTATGATGTTGAAGAGCTCTGCCTTTCCTGAGAGTTCATAAAATCAGGACTCTAATTCTAGTTCTCTAATAAACTAGGCACTGGGTTGACCTTGACCAAATCTCTTCACTCCTTGGAGACATCAGGGTTGTTGTTAAAAAAATTAAGTTGGGGGTGCATGACTTACTGTCTGGGAGTTTCATTATGTAAATGCCTTTTAACTAAGAGGAAAAAAAGGAAGAAAACACCTTTGAGAAAGTTATTTTTTTTTTCTTTTTTTCCAGTCTCCTCATTCAAAAATGATTTCTAACAAACCTAACATTTTAGATTATAGTTTACATTATTTATGGTATTTTGCTGTGATTTTTCCCCACAATGTAAAATATACATATTTTGGGAAGTGTCGTTTAACCTTATTTCATCATTTATACTTAGATGCATTAACAATTACAGCACATCTGATGCTACTAATTAAATAAAAGCAAACTCATATAAGGTTTCATTATTATTATAATTGATTTGTAACAGTAATGCAACCATATCTATTATTTTGTTGACAAAGTAAGTTAAAATCTTTCTTATTTTTATTGCATGCTTTATGGATAATTTCTCACTTCTTGGAAAAAGAATCTCAGTTATTTTGGCTTTCTGCATGGAGAAAGATTTTAAATTAATGCATTTAGGACCTTCTTTGTTTCTGTTGTGGTTAAATGTTTAATTGAAAAAGAATAATTTATAACGCCTAATTGCCTTTTTTGAGATGAATTATACCAAATTAATACTAGAAACGGACTGGAAAGTCACTACAGTGTCCTTCCAGACTAGGTCGCTTGATTCAAACAGTGCCTAGCAGAACATTTGGGTGGGGAGAGGGGTATGCTAATAGGCTAGGCAAGGGAGTTAGGAGGAGAATAACAGCCTTTCTGCCAGTCACTAGAATGAGCATCGCCTGGAGCACAGCAGCTAATGAAGTCAGGTAAGCTTCTCCATCCAATGTGTACACACAGCAGAGATAAAAGGCAGTTGGGGCAATTACCTTTGCTGAAGTTCATGGCCACAGACTCGGCCCAACTTTCTAGCAGCCATCATGAACATTCAAGTGCCAAATCATCAGGAATCTCACGAAAACATGTCGGGCACCAAGGCAGATCCGTGGAGGCAGTGAGAATAAAGACATTGACTATGAAATCTGAAATTCAGGCTCTGATCTCTGTATTGCCTCCCTGTGTAATTTTGATTTAGAGTTCAATCAAAACTTAAATTTAGAACATAGCTTGCTTATTTTTCAAATCAGGAAATGATAGATGCTCAATAAATATTTGATTGTTGATTCTTATTTCATGTGTCCAAACAAACAAACAAAAACCAAAATCTCTTTTTGTTTTCATTCTCTGTATTATTACAAGCATCTCTAGGACTCAGTTTTCCATGAAAACTGGGCCAGAGGATAAATCTCAATAACGAGACCCTGATGTTTTTCAAAATAACAGTTCCCAAACTCTGGACCATTATGTGTGATTCAAACTGCGTCTGAGTTCTGGAAATAACCAGACCTCAATAAATCTTAAGATGAATGTTTCATACAAGAGGCCCCGTCTACAAATGGGCATTGCTTGTTCCAACTATCTTAAAGGATGAAGAATAATCCTTTTCACTTTTAAATTCCATTTATCCAGGCTAGCAGTAAAAAAAAAAAAAAAAGTTTACATATATATGTAAAGGAATTTTGCACTTGAATAGGTTTTAGTATTAACAAATATGTGAAAGCAATAATTGTTACTCTTAAAAAGTTAATAATTTTAACAAACAATATTCATTTAAAGAAACAAAGTGTATGAAAGACTATGTACTCTATGTTTAGTGGAAAATTATTTTTAAAACTATCTAACATGAATGAGACATGATCTCTCCCATTGGAAGTAAAATCTTACAGTAAAGTCCGGGCGCGGTGGCTCATGCCTATAACCCCAGCACTTTGGGAGGCCGAAGTGGGCGGGAGGTCAATAGATAGAAACCATCCTGGCCAACATGGTAAAACTCCATCTTTACTAAAAATACAAATATCAGCCGGGTGTTGTGGCACGCGCCTGTAGTCCCAGCTACTCGGGAGGCTGAGGCAGGAGAATCACTTGAACCCAGGAGGCAGAACTTGCAGTGAGCCGAGATTGAGCCACTGTACTCCAGCCTGGTGACAGAGCGAGACTCTGTCTCTAAATAAATAAATAAACTTACAGTAAAATGTGGAATGAAAGGCTTAGATTATATACAAAGGTTAATGAAATGGTAAGAAATAACAATGTTGGGTATAGATTATATCATAAGATAGTGTATTAGTAATTAATAAATTTGTAGTTCTGACAACAAGTACTACATGGGTCATACAAAGATGAGATCACTGTGGGCTGAATTAATCAGGACAGATTCCAAGGAGATAATTTAACCAGTCCTTGAAGGAGATGTAGAATTTTAATGAGTAGATAGATTTGTTACAGAAAGTCATCTGTGACTGAGGGAACCATATTAGCACAAAGGAGTGAAACATAGACACACTCCATGGACAGTAAAGATTTGAGTTGAGTATTCATTTATTCTGAAGGCAAATAGGAGAACTTTGGGGAAAGAAAATAAAAATTATTACCAGACCCCTTTGATTTTCTACTCTTTAGCATTTGAACTCTATGCTATTTGTGCAAACCCTTTAGATTGCTTGCTCAGCATCCCTGACCCATTTTTCTATACCAACCAAATCCCTAGTACTCTTCTACCATCCACCTAACCAATGAGATTCAGGGAAAGCTGAGCACAGTCCGATCCCTCTTGTCAGAGATGGGTTCAGGCATCCAGGCTCCTGCCAACCAGTGCATAGTGTGCACAGGCATGGCATTTTCCTCACAGTTATCAGTGATCCTGAGAGAAGACAGTTGAGCAAAGTTAAATCAAACTGAGTGAGAGTTTCTATTCCAGAATAAAAGGACAGCAATTTTTTTTTCTTGTCAATTTGATGAAGAGAACATTTCCCTAGTCCTGGTTTTGCATTTTTTCCCACATATATATACATATAATGAAAGTAAGTTTCAGCCAAAAACGTACACAAAGATGCAACGGCACTGATGGTATCAAAGAAAAGAGAAACATGGTCCCTACTGAATCTTCAGGCTTTCAGTTACATGAGCAGCTTACATACCACATTATTTTTAAACCATTTTAAGTTGGGTTTTGTTGTTGTTGTTGTTATTTGCAGCCTAATACATTCCAGTTATGAAGATTCAGATATTTTCAGGAATTTAACAGGAACTAAAAATACCAGCACTAATTAAAACAGGTTGCAACCAAAATCTTATCACTATAGTTTAATAAGAATAGTAGGGAAGTGGGCAATACTTTTCCCAAGGAATTTTGCTAAGAAATTGTGAAAAAGAACAAATTGAAACAGCCAGGAAATAAGAACTGATAGATTCTCACAGTTCATTGCATCGTATCCTTACACCATGATAACTAAATTCTGACCACAGACTTCCTGCTTGACACAATCAACACAGGATTTATTCCTTTTCCTACCTTTTGTGTGAAAACCTACTCTGCACTTTATGTCCTTCCTTACTGGATCTATAGTTGACCTGATTCTCAATATGGGGATCAGAATAGCTAGCCCACTGGGGCAAGTAAGACACATTCCTGAACTTGTCACAAGTTGGATAAGTCTATTCCACTGATCAGTCAGTTTTATAAAATATATAATAGATAAACACATCTTTGAGTTAAACTAAGCATTCAACTGGTGACAAGTGTCACCTGCTCATTCAAATGATGGAGTATATTCATTAGCTGTATAAAATCTCAGTGGCTTTCAAGATCAAAGGTCCATTTCCTGCTCAAGTTGCATACTAGGAGCAGACCTCTTGCTGCAGGTTGTTAAGAGGTCCTATGTGACTCTGAGGTCTTCTTCTTTTCAGGATTAAGATGGAAAATGAAACCTCACAATGTCTTCCAAAACTTCTGCTCAGGTATGGCATATGCCATGTCCACATATTATTTACCAAAGTTAGATATATACAGACAAGGCTAGCATTAAAATTGCAGCATGGCAGGCAGAAACGCGTACTCCTGTTGCTTGAAGGCAGCAGGAAAAGTTCGAAACAATTGCACCGTAAGCTACAGCTAGTCAGTTATCCTTTTTATTACCATTGAGAGCACCTGATGTTTCAATCAACATGTTAAGATTGGGAGTAAAGCTATAGGAAAGACTTGACTTCTTTTCTCAAGAGACTCAAAATCTAGCATTAAGATTTGCCGAATATCTTTACAAAAATGATTGATTCAATACGTGATTTAACTTTAGTTGCCAATGTTGTATGTATGCAGTAGTTGATTATTACTCAAAAGTATATTATTAACATTAAAAATTAAAACTAGACACTTTAATTGCTATTATGAAAAAATAAAAAGGAAGAGTCAGTAAAACAATTTTAAAAAATTCCTCTGGGCTTTTTCTTAGTCAAGTTTCCCTTGTTTTCAATTATTGATAACTACTAGCTCAACAAGTGATTGACAAGTACAGTAACCTTCAGCAAGGTATAACTAAAAAAACTAAAGTATACATTTTTAATATGGCAATTAACCTCAAATGTCCATGAAAATGCATAATTTACTACAAAATTAATAATAAACTAAAATATATGCAGACTGTAAATATTTCCACCCATTAGTTGTGTTCAGCAGTATCAGTGAAGTGCAGAATTTCCACATAACCTACACACATTCTCCCATATCATCTCTGGACTATTTATAATAGCTCTTTATATAATCTCTAGATGACTTAAAATACCTAACACAATGTAAATACTATGTAAATAATTTTACCACCTTTTAAAATTTGTTTTGTATTGTTGTTTTGTTATTTTTGTTTTGTTCTGGTTTATTTTGAATATTTTTATTCATTTTTTATTCAATCCATTGATGAGGAATCTGTGGATATGGAGGGCTTACTGTATAGCCACTAAATGAGATTATGAGATTTTTCAATTGTCCTAGTTGATACCTTAATCCATCCTAACAAGGGTTAGTGTATTCGAATTAATGAACTGAAGTCACAGTTTATTATTTACTTAGTCACCCAGCCAGTGTACTGGGTGATTAAGTCCCACTAAGTCTGTGACTTAGTCACCCAGTAAACTAAAAAGCAGAATACCTCTTGGACTATTTCTTTAATCCATTGTGCTAACTTTTGGTATGTAGATAGAAAAAGACTTTGTCCCCAGACAGCTTGGCTGTCCTTGCCCTTTCTACCAAGCCTGTCTACTGCAAACTTACCATCTGAATCCCCAGTTTAGCCCAATCTCTAAACTAATTAGAAATCAGCCTGACTATACTTTGTAGGCTTTTCTTCCCCATTAGTGAGGGGCTTGGAAGGCAGTCTGCTATTTCTATTTCTGGGTTCTGGAGAGGGTGGGGCAAGCTACCTCCCATGGATGCCCAGGTGATCATTTGTCTGCATATTCTGCCTTCTCAGGAGCTTCTATCCACGACTCTAACGTCCAGCAATCTACAGCTGTCAAAGCCTGGCCCTGCAGCCAAGGCAGCATCTCCTGGACCTTGAAATAATCTGTGTTATTTCTCTTAATTCCTCATCTTTGGGACTGGACCTTAACTTGACTTTGGTATACTTCCCTCACACAGGGATGAGAAGTCTTTTCGATGTTGAGAACTGCCCAGAAGTTCTGGGCCTGCGCTTTCCACTATTGTCAAATTCTGCTGTCCTTGGCTTTCGATACTAGTCCAAAAAGATACCGTTTTCTTCCTTCTTCCACCAAAACCTGAGCACTACTTTATTATTTAGGTTGGATGAATCCTGTCTTCATTGTAGTGCTCTTCCTTCCTTTCCTATTGTATCCCAATGACCATTTATTATTCTTCTTTAAAACCAGACTTCCAAGAATGCCTCAGTCCAGGACTGTACAGACACTGACACTCTACTTTTATGCAAACAATTTTATATGTTAAATGTTAGAGAAGAAAGAAATCAGGAACACTAATTATAGTGAGAATTGAGATTTCTCAGATATAGAGAAGGCATAAATTTAGTTTGGTAGATATTACCAAACAATGTTCTAAAATATTTGATCACTTGACACTCACAACAGTGTTATAAAAGATTTCCGCTTGATTGACATTCTTGGCAACCCTTGATGTTGTCTGTCTTTTTAATTTTAGCCCTTTGACCAGTGTATTCTTCAATTAGAGTCACCTGATATCTTATTTCAGATAGTTATTAGACTTTTGAATATTTTCATTGTGAAATGCCGGTTAATATATTTTGTCAATTTTTGTTTGAGTTGGTAGTCTTTATTAAAATGGATTTGAAGATTTCCACATAAATTCTGAATATTTGTTTTTTATTGGATGTATTGGATGTATATATTGTTATGATCTCCTCCTAGTCTGTGACTTACAGAAGTTAGCCTTTTGCAATGTGACTAAAGCTACATTTTTTAAAAAAAAGAGACCACACATCTTGTTGAATAATATAGCAGAAGCATTATACTAATGTTAACTATGTCATGCTTAATTTTATGTGTCAACATATTTGTTATATGTATTTGACCAAGGAGCCAATGGTTCAAAGCTATCCTCTGTGGGATTATGACTGATTGCCTCTAAATCAGAATCTTACCCAGGTGAAACAATAACTGTATCATGTTGGGTAGAATTATGACCTTGTTAGTGTCTTTGTTTGGAGATTAAATATGGTATAAAGAGGAGGGCATTAATGTCAGGTTTACAAGGGGTGGACTTGTGATGTTTCATTTTATGTGTCAACTTAATTTGGGTGGAGATTTCAGGTAGTTGGTAAAACATTATTTCTGGGTGTGTCTCTGAGGGTGTCTCTAAAAGATTCACGTTTGGATCAGGTGACTGAGTAAAGAACAACCTCATCAATGCTGTTGGGCCTCACCTCATCCATTGAGGGCCTGAACAGAACAAAAAGGTAGAGGAAGGGTAATTTTTATCTGTCTGCTTGAGCTGGCGCGTTCATCTTCTGTCCTCAGACAACAGCATTCCCAGTTCTTGGGCTTTCAGAACTTAAATCGTTGGTCCTCAGATTCCGAGGCCCTGGCATTTGGGCTGAAGTACACCAATAGATTTCCTGATTCCCCAGTTTGTGGATAGCAGATCATGGAAATTCTCAGCCTCTATGACAATGTAAGTCAATTCCTATACTTAATTTCTTCTTGTTAATTTTCCTATATATTTTATTGGTTCTGGTTCTCTGGAGAACCCTCACCAATACAAGATAATTTTGGCAAATGAAACATTTTATTTTATATTTGTTATGATTATGAGGCTAAATCGGGAAAGTTTTAATTATATTCCTTCCTCTGTCTCATTCACCTTCATGCTTTACGGGGAGAAATTCTTCAGTAAATAAATCCCTGACAATCAAGAGTTAAAGTTAATGAAAGAAAACAGAGAGGCCAACAAAGGGATTCAATAAACCCTGGTTCCCTTGGGCAAGTATTAAATTGGGAAGAACTCTACAGTGAGAAGTATCCTCAGAGGCTCTAGGTGCATGACCAGCGGGCCTTTGGAGGGTTTGGAAGGAGACTAAGGTCACTGTTAAGTTAAATAGAGAAAGAGGTGGGCTCATTTAAATAAAGTAAGAGATGTCTCTGCTGATTTCTCATCTAAAGGAGTTGTGGAGAGTCATATAGTCACACTAACTAGAGTAAGGTAAAGAATTTTTCTTGCTGGTGACTTACTTCCTTCCTTCCTTCCTTCCTTCCTTCCTTCCTTCCTTCCTTCCTTCCTTCCTTCCTTCCTTCCTTTCATTAAATAAGTTGTATATTTTTCTGCCACCTACTTCTCCAATACTTTAGGAGATTAAGGAAATAGTAATGCACTACACATGAAATAACATCTGAACTACTTACTTATATGTTTAAAAAGATATTTCATTCTGGGGAGTATTAAGGACATGTCCACTATGCAATGTGGTGAAAACATTAAAACGTGATTATTTGCTTCCCAGGAGCTGCGATTTGGTGAGCATATGTGCATGTCTATCATGCTTATGATGTTTTCTGATACACAGTTCCAACGTGCATCACATTGTCTAATGTGATGTTTTTAATATGCCCTCCTCTTTTTCTTCTCTAAAATAGAACACGAAAGAGGAGGACAGATTCAAGGCAGGCACAACAAACGCTCTTTGGATGTGTGATTTTAGGAAAGCAAGCACCAGACAAAGAAAAAGACTATGACCAGATTAAGAGGCTTTGTCAGAGCACATTAAGGAACACTGGAGTTGCTAAACTCTCACAAAGACAACAAATAGGGCAGGCATGCCATAGACTTCAACATCAGACTGTTAAGTGTCTTTCAAGTTATAAACATTCCAGCCTGATCATAAAAGTGTTCCGGCAATCAGGTGAGCCATCTATGCTGGTGAAGCAGGGCCCAGCACTTTTACATGCAAACACACTCACATAGGCCATTCCAGTGGGTAAGAGGGGAAAGGAAAGCAAACAACAAAACTTGTTTATCGGATTCAAGTTGAACCATCTGTTGTTAATGATTAGATCTTCAGCTTCCAATTTTCCTTTGAATGTTATTGCTCATTTCTAGCAGGGCACTGCACTGCTGCTTTCCCCTGTGTGTGGATTCTAAATAAAATACAACTTAGATTGAAAGCCTGTTGGAGGAAGAAATCATGGTTAATGATGTCTGGCAGGTTTTCCTTTGCCCTGAAGGAAAATTCAAGGACCTAGGTCAAGAAAGAAGTCAATTCTTGGCTCATCATGGTTTGATAGGTGTACTCTTTGGGGCTCAATTTGCCCAACTGAAAATGGATATTGTCATTTCTGCCTTCCCATAGGCTGACGCTAGATAAAAATTAACGACTTTTTTCCATCCACTTTTGTCAAAAAAGTCAACTTTGATGCAAAGTTTATAAAACTCATTTCAAATTTCTTCTGTGGCAATAAACAGGTTGTTGGAATGTTTCTTTCCTGGAGGGTTTTATGTCTTTGTAATTGTGGTTTGCAGGAGTATCTCAAATCACCGTTTTTCATAGCTCCTATTCACCATGTGGAATTGGTTGTATCGACTGCAGGTAATTATAATTGTATTTGTCATGCTGCATCAACTACATATGGGAGACATGTGAGATTAAACAATCCCAAATCTTGAAAATAATATCTGACAGAATATGTTTTGTGCGTGTATGTGTGTGTATGATATTGTGAGCAAATTCAACTTAAACGCCCCCAAATAATGATGTAATTATCTCTCTTTCTGGCCTTTTATATGTATTAAATAAACTGACACACACTTTCTGGTCTGAAGAATATATGCACATTCATGCACACACGCATATATAACAGGGAGCAAATAGTTTGGCAAATTTAGAGCATTCTTTTCATATTCAATATATATAATACAATAGATATTATATAAATATATACACACATAAACTCATTGTATATAAACACACACTTATTTACACAGGCATACCTTCAGATATTCAAGGTTCTGTTCCAGACCACCACAATAAAATGAGTCAAACAAATTTTGTGGTTTCCCAATGCACAGAAAACATATGGTTTTTCCATATTAGTTTACTCAGTGTGCAATAGCATAATTTCTAAAAAGAAGTCCATACCTTAATTTAAAAATATTTTATAGCTAAAAATGCTAACGAACTTCTCAACCTTCAGTGAACTGTAGTATCTTTGCTAGTGAAAGGTTTTGTCTTGATGTTGAGGGCAGCTGACTGATCAGGGTGGTGGTTGCCCAGGGTTAGGTTGGCTGTGACAATTTCATAAAATGAGACACAATGAAGTTTGCCACATTGATAGATTCCTCTTTTCAGGAAAAATTTCTCTATAGCCTGTGGTGCAGCTTAACAGCATTTTACCCACAGTAGAACTTCTTTCAAAATTGAAGTCAGTCCTCTCAAAATTTGCCTCTGTTTTATCAACTAAGTTTGTATAATATTACAAATCCTTGGCTCTTATTTTTTTCTGAGCAGTAGATCTCAACAGTGGGCTTAAAATATTTAGTTAACCATACTGCCAAAAGACATGTTAGCATCCAGGCTTTGTTGCTGCATTTATAGAGCACAGGAAGAGTAGATTTAACATTACTCTTAAGGGCCCTAGGATTTTCACGCATTAAATTAACATTAACTTCAACTTATTACCAGCTGCACTGACCCCCTAATAAGAGAGTTAACTTGTCCTTTAAAGTTTTGAAGCTAGGCATTGACGTTTCCTCTTTAGCTATGAAAGTCTTACATAGCATTTTTTTCCAATAGAAGGAAGTTTCATCTATATGGAAAAATCTATTGTTTAATGTAACCACCTTAATCAATGATATTGGTGAGATCTTCTGAATAACTTTCCGTACTTGCTGCTTTTTATGGTGTACTTTTTATGTGATGGCATCTTAAATCTCATGAACCAATCTCTACTAGCTTCCAACGTTTCTTCTGAAGCTTCCTCATCTCTCTCACCCTTCATAGAATTGAAGAGAGGTAGGGGTTTGTTCTGATTTGGGTTTTGGTTTCAAGAAATGTTGTGGCTGGTTTGATCTTCTATCCAGACCAGAGAAACTTTCTCCATATCAGCAGTAAGATTTTGTTGTTTTCTTACCATTCATATGTTTGCTGGAGTAAAACATTTAATGTTTTTCAAGAACTTCTTTGCAGATATGACCCGCCTGTTTGGCCTAGCTTTTCTCCTGTCTTGGCTTTCAACAAGGCTTCCTCACTAAACTTCATCATTTCTACCTTTTGACTGAAAGTTAGAGACATGTCACACTCACTTTCAGTTGAACATTTAGAGGTCATTGCAAAGGCTTGGGGCCACCTGATTGTCTGACACACAACAATATTGAAATTAGGCTCATTGTTAGGGCCTAATTATGTCTAATTTCAATATTGTTGTGTGTCAGACAACATGTGACCCTAGGAGAGGGAGTGAAACAGAAAACGGCCATTTGGTGGAGCAGTCAGAACGCACACAATATTTATTGATAAGGTTTGCTATCTTACGTGTGTGTGGTTTGTGCCATCCCAAAATAATTATAACAGTATCATCCAAGGTCACTCATCACAGATCATAACAGATATGATAATAATGAAAAAGCTTGAAATATTATAATAATTGAACGTGTGACACAGAGACACAAAATGATCACATGTTGTTGGAAAAGTAGCATCAATATCCTTGCTCAAGCCACAGTTGCCACAACCTTCGATTTATAAAAAACTCAGTATCTCTGCCAAGTACAATAAAATGGGTGCAGTAAAACAAGGTATGCTTGGACACATTAGACATTATACATTATATGTATACATTTATATGTAATTATATATATTATACATACATGTGTTTGTGTATATATGAGTTGTGTATATGCACACTCACATACCCCTACATACATTCAATATGAAATGATGCTCTGAATTTGCCATACTATTTGCATCCTGCCTATATACTCATTTTTAGTATGCATTTATGTACTTATGTGTGTGTATAAATATATATGTATATATAAATAGTCACACTGAGTGAGATTTAGAACACCCAAGAGAACTGATGGTTTTGAAACTATTGACAGATTTTCCCAATAACTAGCCAACAGTAAAATTACCCTGACCTATTTTGAAACTATTTCTCTTAATCAATTCAGCCAAACAAGTCACAATAAAGAGCACATAAATATTGAATGAAGAACTTAGAGGTGAAATATCAACTGTAACTTTTGACGTTAAATTTTCAGATTCCATAATTTTAATGATCCTATAATTCAAATATTTGTACTTTTGTGTCAGGCACATCTATGAAGTTTGCAAGGATAAAAGTAGTAAAATACCGAGACTGACTGTTAAAAATTTGCTGACTCATTGGGCAGACAATAAAAGTGAATCTAAAACAAAACATGAAATGTTAACAGAAAACAATCATGAAAATGTTATGACGTGGCTACAGTTTCCAGCCTATTAGCAAAGTTGTGTAATAACTATTCAGCTACTCGGAATAGTGATCAGAGAGGATGTGGGAAATCAGAGAAGACGACATAAAGGCAGTGAGAAGGGAGCTAGCCCTTAAAGATCAGATGGAATGGGCCAGGGCAGAAAATGTGACTGTACTGTCTCTTAGTTATTGAAACCCACTCTGGTGCAATTTTGAAAGATAGACCATGTCCTATACCCATGACTGGGATGCTGACTCAGGCCTGGTGCCCATGCAATGCTCCAGTAAACTTCTGCTTCCACTCTCTTTGAATGCCATTTGACAATTTCTTCAATCCCTTAAATCTTTTGCCTCCTGTCTGCTTTAGTTAGTCTAAATGAATGACATTATTTCTGATTGTTTCATGTTTTTTTGTTCCTGTAGTTAAATTCAGACTTTATATAAACATAGTTTTCTTAGAGTGAAGCACAAGAAATAAGACATTATTTGTTTAGTTGGACATAAGCTACATAATATATTGTTATGTAGTAAAAATTCGAATAGGATTATGGAAATGGCCTAAAGAATTGTAAAGAAAATTCACGAACATCGTCAGAAGGGAACACTTAGTATAGCTTTTGTCAGGTGTTTATTCCTAGACCAATCATGCACATCTATGGAAAAAGAAAAAGCTTTAAATAAAATAAATGTAGCAGAGTTTATGCTAAAAAAGAACAATTCGCCGGGCCTGGTGGCTGACACCTGTAATTCCAGCACTTTGGGAGACCAAAGCGGGTGGATCACCTGAGGTCGGGAGTTTGAGACCAGCCTGACCAACCAATATGAAGAAATCCCACCTCTACTAAAAATACAATATTAGCCGAGCGTGGTGGCACATGCCTGTAATCCCAGCTACTCATGAGGCTGAGGCAGGAGAATCACTCGAACCCGAGAGGCAGAAGTTGCAGTGAGCTGAGATCATGCCATTGGACTCTAGTCTGGGTAACAAGAACGAAACTCCGTCTCAAAAAAAAAAAAAAAAAACAGAAAACAACAACAACAACAATTCATGAATCAGGCAACACTCAAAATTGCAAAAGGTTCAGAGAGCTTTGTTCCAGCAAGTTTTCACAGGCTGAATGCAGAAGTAATTACCTGGCTGGCTATAGCTAGGCATTTGTCTTATTTGGGTCTGGTCTGGTCGGATCAAAAGCACCTAATTTTATAACCAATTGGCTGTTTGAACGTTTGTTATTGGTGGAAGCTCTTTTGTTTTGTTTTGAAGCTCTTTTGTTTTATTTCTGTAAGTCAATTACAGGAAATGACTCCAAGTTAAGTTTCAGTTTGCTTAACTAAGAGCTCCTATTACAAATTGTCTTGTGTAATGGCCTCCTTCTTTGCTTTAACAGAATGATGTTATATGTTACAAAAGGATCCACCAGGAGCCCTTATGTTATAATCATGTGCATTGGGGTTGATTGAAGAAGTCCAAGAAAAGAATGCCTAAGAAGACAAACCTTTTGTGAACTTCACTTCCACGAGGTTAACAAAATGCAGACCCTTTTCCACTATATTAGCAGTCTGCCTACC
The DNA here is from genome assembly GCF_007565055.1 of Rhinopithecus roxellana. Taxonomy (NCBI): domain Eukaryota; kingdom Metazoa; phylum Chordata; class Mammalia; order Primates; family Cercopithecidae; genus Rhinopithecus; species Rhinopithecus roxellana. The sequence goes on along the minus strand of NC_044569.1, from coordinate 68,310,153 downwards.
TCACCCCTGCTGAGTCCTAGCAAAATGAGGCAATGATTGAGAATATTGCCCAGCCAAAGTGTGAGCTGTGAAGGAAAACCTCCAGCCTCTGCCTAGAAATGAGGCACAATTCAAAATGTCCTTCTCTAACTCTAAACTGCAGCTAATTTCATTGTAGAGCAGTGGCTTTCAGCGCACAGTCCCAGGACAGGCAGCATCAGTATCAGTTGCATCACCTGAAATACATCACCTGACATTCTCAGACCCTAACCCCAACCTACTGGATCAGAATCTCTAGGGCTGGGACCTGCAACCTGAGCTTTAACAATCTCCCTAGAAGATTCTGAGATGAGAAGTCTTCTTCCAAAGATCGAAGGTTTTTCTCAATTGAAGGGTTCGTGGTCTCACGGGCTTCAAGGAATGAAGCCCTGGACCGCAGTGGTGAATGTTAGAGCTCATTAGAGAAACGCACAGACCCAAAGGGTGTGCTGTGGCAAGATTTATTAAAGCAAAAGTGAAAGTAAAGCAAAAGCGAAAGTAAAGCTTTCATGCGGTGGAAGGGGACCCGGAAGGGTTGCTGTTTCTGGCTTGGGTGTCTCAGGCTTATACCCCCTTATGACTCCTCCCCTTTTCCTTTTTCTGACCTATAGGATTAGTTTATTTTCTATCCGCTTGTGGGTTGGTGGGTCTGCTTGGTTAAAAACATCAGGCTGCAGCTAGAGCTTAAACTCCCTATATGATTGGTTGAAGTTTCAATCCCTTAGTTAGCAGCTGTGACTCATTTTGGCTTAAGGGAAAGTCCCCTTGGGGGAGTCCCTATTGACCCAGGAAGTCCAGCCAACTTAGCCACTTAGTCCCTCAATTCTGATATATGTCAAAGGTTGATCCTACTCTTCTAGACTCTAGAATCTAGAATATCGTTATTTTTTCAACATGGTCCTGAAATACAAGTCAACTAAAGAAATTTGAATATTACCAATTTAAAAAAATGGATTAAATGGATGTTCTAAACTTGTCGAATGAGTATCATACAGGGCATCTGCAAAAGTTTGTACTATTTGCTGATTTAAGAAAATTGTTCAAACAAGTCTGAATGTCTTCACTTCTCTTTGCACACATTTGGCTTTACTGCATACCAGGAGCTCAGATTGTCTGGGATGGGAAGATGAAAGATTAGAGACTTAGCCTCAAGAAACTCTTAGTTTGATGTTGAGAGGCAGATGCTGAAGAGAGGAGGCAAAAGACCTAGACAATAATAATTAAATTACAGCAAAATGCCAGCAATAATGGAAATGCCATTAAGGGAGGAGGTGAGAAAAATAAAGCGTCTAATCCTGTTGAGAAGCAGTTCACAGAGACTTCTCAGAAGAGTTGGCACCTGGTCAGTAAAGAATAGTAAGTAGAAGTCGAGTCAACAACACTGGGGGTGGGGAGTGGGGGTACATTTCAGAAACAGGGTAAGCAGAGGAATAAAAGTTTAAAACTGTCATTTGAGAGGTAGAGGAAGTAATGTTTCCAGCGAGGAGGCAGCAGAATTTCATAGGCTGAAATAACAAAGGCTTTGCCCACCACGCTTAGAAGGTTATGCTGAACATGGCAAAAATACTTCCTTCTTGGACAGGATACTCTATTGTTCTGATTCCCCTCCTGGGCATATGTCCTAACGTAATTTATTCAACACTACCCTTATTGGAGGTTAGCTGTGCATTGAAAGGTGACAGGTGTTGTTGGCCCTGAGGATGCTTAGCAATTAGCAGAAGCTGGGTATGCTCAATTCCCCTTGAGTGTCTCTTGATTTCACAGACCAGGAAAGGGCTGAACTCTATTTTCTTTATTTCCATAAATGCTTTCTGCAGAGCTCCCTTCCAGGTGGTATTGTGGATGGAGTCTGAAGGAGAAAACAAGTTCCAGATAAATCCGACCTCATCTTTTTAGAGAAGAGATGGGTGAAAAGAGATGGGCACAGAGGTGACTATCCAGACATGCCCTATGCACTAATAAAAAAAATTTTCAACTAGATCAGTTTATTCTTCTCTTATTGTTCTTGTAGGGTAGGCATTTAAAATTTTATCTTTGCCATCATCTCACATCTTAACCTTTAGGAAAGGTAACAGTTTTTCACAAATTTGATTCCTTTGAACTACCAAGACAGACAAAGAAGTAATGACGTGAAATACACAGTGTCAATGAGAATTGATGGAATATAAATGGGTGAGGACAAGCATGAATACTACTCTCCCTATCACACACATACACACACACACACACACACACACGTCACACCCCTCGAAAACAGTACTTGAAAGAATATGGTAAACATAAATGTAAATTAACTTAGAAAACTAGTTACATAAAAATTAAGTGAATTGACTCATATTTCTCCATTGAAATACTCATTAATAGCAATTGCAAACAATTGATTTATTGGTTTGCATAAATAGTCATCCAATAATTCATATAAATTCATTTTAATTGTGAATTTCACAATTGTCCCCTTCTTAAGATATTGTGGGCATCCTAAGTGTATCAAAGTGTGTATATTGACAGTGCATTTGTCTACTCCATCTCTACTTTCAGCCAAAGATTGGGAGAAAGAAGGGGGTAATGAAATCTGTAAGAGAATCTTGAAGAGTGGAAACCTTTCCACCTTTTCCCGAAATCTGGAGAGAAAATCTGGATGACTTTAAGCCAACCTGAAGCTAACTCCTTCAGGTTGTTAGCTTCAACCTGAAGGAGGGAGACCTCCTTGTGCCCCCACATCCACCCTAGAAGGTCACTTCAGTTTCCTTGCTTTCTAAGATTTAACATTACGCTGGTGAGATTCAAAATGTTTATGCTCCGAGCGAGGGAACCTTTTTCATTGTTTGCCAATCTGTGTCGGATTTAATCTAGGTCTGTAAACACCAGTGTATTTTCGATTCTGATGCAATTTCCTTTAATTTACCCTACAGAGGAGGCTTTTGGTTGTTGTTGTTTACTTTCCTTCCTTTTTCTTCCTTTTGGTAATCTAAGAGTAAAAAATCCCTGAACCAATTGGTCAATCGATGAACAAATTAACTGCTAAATAATGGATTGGGCTCTGTCTACATGGTGACAGGGTTCCCAGAATAAAATATGTCTCTACAATACTTCTTTGAACACATGCCTAAGAAAGCAACACTTGCTTTTCCTAACTAGTTTACACAAATGCCTAGAAACCAAATAGAAGAACATGGACCGATAATATTTTATCATTCATACAAGCTAAACAGAAATGGGCATTGCCTTGAGAAGTGAACAAAACTCGTTCTCTCTTGAATTAAATTTTAATGTAGCAGAACTTTACATGATCCTTTGAACATAAATAAATGCAGGAAGACAACAAAATATTTTCCACTGCTAATTATACTATTTATACTGAATATGGTGTAAAAGTACATAAGAAATAATGTTATTAAATAGACAAAAATAATAGAGTGAAAGAAATTGGAGGAAGGAGGAGAGGATGACAGAACCATATAATGAAGTTTGTGTTATGTAAGAATTATCCTCCACAATTTTTCAAGTCTTGGGTATTTACTTAACGGCTTTTAGTCTGGAATAATGATGATATGAATAATCATCTGAAGCCAAGGCTGTAGCTTAGAAACCTAGTCAGAAAGGATGTAAAGAAAAAAGAGGGAAGCTGTATATTAAAAGGAGGATATTTAGGAATGCTCTTTACTGATAATATTCACATGACTTCTGAAAAGAACATCACAGCAGAGAACACGTCTCTTTCCCCAACCCACATTCTCCATTCATTTTGGGTTGTTCAGACTGATGGTTTTGAGGCATGTATGTGGATGGATTTAGATTGGAAGCAATTCCCAAATAACCAGTTTGAAGGATTTGCACAAACTAGATTTTAAGTTGTATTTACACAATGCAAAAATCAGTTGAATGTTGGGGACCCAGGTTGGTAGGCAGTTGGTTGGCTTAGATAACCAGAAATAACCTAAGAAAATATTTCCTTCTTTATTAAGTGTGATTCATTTTTATTCAGGAAGTGTTATTGATTAACTATATGCACAGCCCTGTTTTGAATGTGTGTTGTTGGGGGCCGTTTGGGAGTCATCCTGGAAAACCACTCATAGAGTCATATAAAATATATTGGAAGATAAGGTAAATGGATATAAATAAATGAGAAAAAATACCAAGGGAATGATCAAGCATTTGATTTTGGTATTGGTTTGATTGTGGTATTGGTAGACTGGGTTAGGGTGGAACGTAAACCATTTTTAGACTAAAACAAATTTGGAATTAAATATTAATTATCAATAATTATTTTTCAAGAGAATAACTAGATTACTTGACAATATTTTATTTTAGTGTGCTTGAAGGGAGTGGAGTGCTAATTAGAAAGTACAGAGTTTCCAGGCTGAGAATGGGAGGCTGACATCTAGAGAGGACAGCCTGGCATTGAGGGTGTCTCTCCTGCTAAGGGTATTTGCAAGTTCTAAAAGGTGAGAGGTAGAACTGAACTTTGACAGACTTTCAGGACTAAAGACACAGGAAAAGTAGTGTGTGTGTGTGTGTGTGTGTGTGTATGTGTGTAGTGTGCATGGGGCGTGTGTGGGGCATGTGTGTGTGTGTGTGTGTAAGAGAGAAGCTAATAAGAGCAATAAATACACTTATAGGTTGATAAAAAAAGAAAGAAAAAGAGAGAGAAGGCGTCAATATTCATAAATAAAACAGAGAATATCAATACAGATTCAGCAAACATTTAAATTATCTGAGGATAGATATTGCAAACACATTTTTGCTGATTTTTAAAATTTAGATAAAATGGACAAAATTATAGAAAAAAAAATACCATCTACCCACATGGACACAAGAAGTGCTTTAAGTAAATAAGTTGAATCAATAAGTAAAATTAAAAACTTGTATGGTTTAATGATTTAATTTTATCAAGCACTTAATGAAGAAATAATGTCTGTCTTCTTAACAGGATTCAAAAACACTACCATAAAGGAAAAGGTTGACAAATTTGGTCAAATGACATTATAAAAAGATTAAAAAGGCAAGCCACTGCATGGAAGTTGATATAATTGATGAAAATCTTGATTTTAGAATGCATTTAAAAATCTAAGCCGTTCCACGATGTGTATATATTTTAAAACATCATGTTGTATATGATAAATGCATATAATTGTATGTCAAATTTAAAAATTAAAAAATATAAATTAAAAAATCTAGAATATTTTCTCCAAATCAATGAGACCAATGCTAACAAGCCAAAAGAAAGGCTAGCTAGGGATTTAAATTGGTATTTCACAAGAGAAAATACAGAAATGAAAAAAAAAAAATTCAACCACATTAAAACTGAACGGAGCGTCAAAATCAAAATAAGACATTATTATATTCTCACATAATATCGAAAACTAAGAAGAATGACAATATAAAATATTAGCATAGAAAAATGCTGCATATGGAACTCTCCTGTGGTGCTAGTAGAAATGTAAATTAGTACAAATCCTTTGTCAAACTGTTTGGCATCATTTAGTAAAGTTGGAGATACATATTTCCTGAAACCTGGCAATTTCACTAGTATAAACCCAGCAGAAATCTGTGAACATTTGCACTAAGACAAGTGTATTAAAAAACGTTTGAAGCATCATTTTCATAGTAGTCGAAATACAGGAAACAACCCAAACTTTAATTTAAAGAATTAAACTCATTCTTTAATGGCAGAATGGACGAGTAAATGGTGATATGTCACACACAATGGAAGAGCAGGCAGCACAGGAAGTAAATGGACTATGGCTACATCCAAAAACATGGATAAGTTTCACAAATACAGTACTGAGTCCAAGATGCCAGACACAAAATAGCACATGTTGTAAGATATGATTCATGTAAATGTTAAAACATAAGCATGTAAAACTTAACTATAGTGTTTAGTAATCTATGCTTATCTGATAAAACAATAAAGAAAAGTGACTATGGAACATCAGAATAATTATTACTTTGGGGGAGCAAGGTACCGTGGTTTGGAGGGGTATAAGGGCTTTTGGAGTATGAGTTCTATTTCTTGATTTGACTATGTCATGTTATATAGGGGTTTATACTGTGATAAATCTATCATACTTACAAACAATTCATGCTTCATCTGTATGTATTATAACACACACTTATGATTTAAAAAACACATGTATATATAATTTTAGGTTTTAAAGTTCTATATGGTGGAAGGCTTTGTAAACCTTAGATTTTTTTCCTATATAAAATGGAGATAAGAACTTCTATCCACAGTTTCTAAGAGATGTGAATGAGATAAATTACCTGACACAGAGCATATACTCACATACTACAAATATACTTTTTCATGGAGGTGGATAATTCTTCATATATGTGAAAATTAAATGGGACAGCAGATAAGTTAAGGTAGATGCTAAAAGATATGATCTAGATTTCCTGTGTTCAATTTTAAAAGCTAATTAATTCAGTCAAGCACATGCTTGGAGGAACATCTATCAAGCATGTGTGAATCATTTCTGTGTTGGGTAGAATTGTATCTGAAATATATCTAGAAATGTATCACGATACTTCATATGGAAAAGAATGTTGACATGGAACATTAAAAGTTATCTGTATGCCAATTCTAAGAGCAGCCCAAAAGGAGAAAGATTTGGTCCAAGATCTTGATTCTTTATTTAGCACATGTGGCAGGAAAAAAAAAAAAAAAAAGGCAAAAGTTGTGGATGCATCCAATTATCTTTGTCATCTCTTTTTTATCTCATTGCCCACACACAATCGCTCAAAAAATCTGCTGGCATTAACTTTAAAATATAACCAGGATCAGGCTGGGTTCTGTGGCTTATGCCTGTAATCCCAGCACTTTGAGAGGCTGAGGCAGGTGGATCACTTGAGGTGAGGAGTTTGAGACCAGCCTGGTCAAGATGGTGAAACCCCATTTTGTATTTTGCAAAAATACAAAAATTAGCCAGGCATGGGGGCAGCCACCTGTAATCCCAGATACTTGGGAGGCTGAGGCAGGAGAGTCACTAGAATGCTGGAAGCAGAGGTTGCAGTGAGCCAAGATCATACAGTGAGCCAAGATCGTGCTGCTGCACTCCAGTCTGGGTGACAGAGGGAGGCTCTGTCTCAATCAATCAATCAATCAATCAATCAATCAATCAATATCTATATAATATATATCTCCAGGATTTCATCATTCTTACTATCTCCACTCTTTCCCAATGCCAGTTTTTTATACTTTTTATTTTAAAGCTTTCCCTAATTGCTCTCTGAACACTTTCCTTTGGCCCCTGCAGTTTACTCTTCATACAACGAAGTGACCGTTAAAAAATAAAATAAAATAAAAACAACTCAGAACTGGTCAAGCTGGTAAATTCTTCTCCTAAAACTGCCTAGAGGCAATGGCAAGGTCCTTACATGGTCCACCAGAACCTTGGTAATCTACCACAGCCTTCTGCCCACACCCTGGGGTAGGCCTTCTTGCTCTTCCTCAAGACAAACCTAATACACTCTTCCCTCTAGGCCTTCTCACTGCTTTCTCTGAGATTTTCTTCCTCCATATGTCTATGTGACTCATTCCCTCACTTTCTTAGGTCTCCTCCCAAATGTCACCTTATTAGAGATGATCACCCTGACCGCCCTCATCTAAAGTGGCCTCACAAGTCACCTCTGTCTCACTGTACACCCTTTGAACCTATCCATTCTCACTGCCAGACATTCTATAAATTTATTTACTCACCTGTTCATTGTCTGTCTCCACAACTGCAGGGATATTTTTTTTTCTGTTTTGTCCTCTGCACTATTGTGCTGAAACCCAAAATAATACTGAAATGTGGTATGTGTCCCCCAAAATGGGTTAAATTGTTAACTCTAGAGTGGATTTCAAGAAATCCACCAAGCTCTGCACAAGTATACTATTAACCATTTATTTGAAAACCCACCTTACCCTCAATTCTAACTCATTCTTGCATCAGCTAAACTATTCTGAATTTATTTATTTCAACTAAAGTGACCTCATTTCTTCTCTTTACTTGTGTCCACCCAGCCTCCCCTAAGCACACACAAACACACATGACAAACCTGTCTACCTAACTATGATATAGATTCCTACTGAAAATTTGTAAATTCCTAGCAAAGGTCTTCAAATGCAAATAGCATTTCAAGCAAGTACTACTCTCTTAAGGAGTGACCACTTAATGAATCACCACTGACCAAAGTGGTCAATGAGACCAGTCTCAGATATGTAATGTTATTTTAACTCACTTGCAAATGAGCACATTAATATTAACTGGCAGATTGCACACCTTTCTATTTGTGTAAAACTGATTTGGGGAAACTACACAAGTGGGAGATGTTAGGAGAGTTTCCATAGCCTGTCTTTCTGCAAATCAAGCCATTTTGGGGTTATTACTTACATGATGTTAGAACATCTGATTTTCAACTTTTCTCTCCCTGATAAAAGAACTTTTATGAATAAAGCCATACTGACATTTTGCTTCAGGAAATTTAGTTGATAAGCAACTCCCAGGCTTAATTCAGAATCATTTCAGTAAATAGAAGGTACGGTTCTAGGAGGAGATTGCTGAAGTCACACCAGCCTAGGTGTTTCTTACCCACTGCCTTATCTGGAATTAGAAGATGTGGTATTTCTTAATTGAAATGGGTACTCTGAAGAAATCTCAGCATGCCCATTCAGTACACATCATGAGAAACTCTGTTCACAGTTTCACAACTTAGAACATGAAGCATCCCCTGACCTCACATTCTGGTTCTCATTCTTGAAGCACCCCCCACTTCGGCTGAAAATGACTTGGTCCTTTCCAAACACAGGTGTTTTTGAATGTATGATAGAAGCAGGCTCAGAGGAGTTCCTCTTGAATGAGCCTGCTATGCTTTCCTTCTTGCCATCTCATTTCCTTCCTTTCTTTCCTCTTGTTTTCATCCTCCCCTTTTTAAGACATCATTTCTTCCCTTTATTCATTGCTCCTACACCTTCTCTTCTGTTCTTTTCTTTTATGTTTTACACTATGGCAGTAAAGAAATTTATACTAAAATGTATATTTGAAATAATAACGTATAATTTTTAAAAATATGCTTCAATGATAAGGGGAAGACAAAATATGAATTAAAACTTGTCTATCTAGTTGCCATGACTTGAGTTTTAAATTTGCTTTTGAGATTTCTTGAAACTGAGGTAAATGGTTGAATAATCATTTATAATTGTTGAAATAAGTTGAAAATCACTTATAATCTGAACATCAAAGAAGTACATTTTTAAAAAGTATTAGTATGTATTTTTCAATTGTATAATGTTTAATTATGTCTAGTAGATAGGTTAATAGCTAAACTGTACATATTATTTTATATTCTAGCCCTGAATTCTAAAAATAATTTTGACATTGGCTTTGTGTAGCCATGTGATGAATAATATCAATGACAATATACTTTTTTTTTGAGAATCCAGGCATGTTAGCCATCTTTCCTTTAGGGCCTTGGCTGTCATCTGGGGCACTCGTAAGAATAACATGGGTCGATCTTTGTAAAAAGATTGCAGGGCTCAAATCTAGGCCCTACTGAAATCACAACCGTCAGCAGAGGATCATGCTTATGAAATTTCCATTATCTTTCTGGACATTTTTGAAAACCTACTTTCCAATAAAGTAGTTATAAAAATGTTATTTCTTTCTGCCTTCGAGTTTAAACATTTAAAAACTCCATTGCATTATGTTAAGAATGGATGACGTTATATTTGCATCTCAAAACTTTGATCTCCATTTTTGTGAGCACCCCCATCAATAAGAAAACTTAGCGTGTATGGCCTCATTTTATGTATATTGAGGCTTCTTGGGGCAGCAACAATCGTAGGTACAGTGAGTGAGGCATGCATAATCCTTGACCTGACCTTCTGCAGTGAACCAGGTTTGCTTTGAGAAACAATCTATTCTCACTCAGACTCCTCATTTCACAGTTGAGAAAACTTCAGTCCTAGATATGCCATGATATGTCCAAAGTCAAAAGAGTTGATAAGAGCAAGGCCTGGACAAAACCCCAGGAGACTGGATTCTCAGCACCATTTCCTTGTCATTGCTCCACATGGTCCCCATGGCCCCTGGGCACCCTTCTTGCACTCAGCTCCTTTCAGCAGGGAGCCCTCCTCTTTCTGGAGGTGCAGTATCAGTTGGCTTCTATCACAGCCTCCCTTTGTCTCCTTTATTCTCCTGCTCTTTGAACACCCTGAGAGAAAATATGTATTTGTTCTCCTCATTTTGCATTTGTTTCTCTACTTTCTTCAACTCTGCCAGTGTGATTCCTGCTGCTATCTGTGAGGGGCTTTCTTTTTCCCAACATTTAAAATATCTTTGTATAACTCAGAGAGCCATGCAAAATTTCTCTATTGAAATTCAAAACCCAACCAGGCTGACCTCATTTCAAAATAAGACCAAATCTCAAACCAGTCAGTTTTAATCAAACCATTCTTTTACATATTTTTATTTATTTATATGAAAAAATTATGTTTTTCCTGTGGACATTTTGTATCCGCATGAGGGATTTGGGAGTGTTAATGAGAAAGGGGTACTGATAATGGCATACATTTGCATAGCCATTCACAGCCTCAACCCTTCTGCAAACATCATTCCTTCTAAAAAGTTTGGTAAGGATGTTGGGCAAATTGTATGACATCCCCAACCTCCCCTGCACACACAACCCACCTCCCCGCACCCACAGATACATGCACACTTGGTAACTGACTCTTTCAAGAACCGTGAAATGAGTTGCCCAAGATCTCTAGGTTGTTAAGTAACATATATACTTATACATACACAAATTGACGTAAACTCAGTCAGTCTTATTTATTACGAAATCGAGACACCCAGTATAACATTATGAAGCTTGGGCTATCTTTTTTAAAAAAATTATTTTCTTTTAATAAACATATTGTACATATTGGTGGGATACAATTTGATCTTCCAATATGTATCTATGTTGTAACTACTCCAATCCAACCAAAATAGTCAATGCATCCATCATCTTACGCATTTATTATTTTTTGTTGTGATAACTTTCAAAAGTCCCTCTTCTAGCTATTTTGTAGTATGCAATATTTTACTGTTAACTAAAATAGTATATTACATAGTCATCCTACTATGCAATAGAACACCAATATTTATTTCTTCTTATTGTGATCTTTCACTGTTATCCCCTTTCCCCTCCCCTCAGCAGTCTGTGGTAACTATTGTTCTACTTTCTGCTTCTATGATATTAACTTTTTTTCCCTTAGATTCCACATATGAGTGGGATTATGCAGTGTCTGTCTGTCTGTGTCTGGTTATTTCACTTAGCATGTACTCCAGGTTCATCTTTACATGTTGTTGTAAATGACAGGATTTCATTCTTTTTATGACTGAACAGTACTTCATTTTGTATATATACCACCTTTTCTTTATCCATTTATCTATTGTTAAACACTTAGGTCGATTTCATGTCTTGGCTATTGTAAATAATGATGCAATAAATATGTGAATGCAGAGATCTCTTTGACATACTGATTTCTTTTCCTTTGGATACATACCCCGCAGTGGGACTGCTGTATCTTTTGGTAGTTACATTTTTAATTTTTTAGGAACCTCCATGATGTTTTCCATAATGGCTGTACTAGTTTACAATCCCACCAACAGTGAGTAAATGTTCCTCTTTCTCCACATCTTTGCCAACACTGGTTTTCTTTTTTTTTTTTTTTTTTTTTTTTTTTGGACAATCGTAAACTTTTATGAACCCAATGACAAACCAAAATGAAAAAAACAAGGCAGTTACAAGCTGAAATTGACAAATCCAAACCATAGTAGGTAATTTTAACAAATCTCTATCAGAAGCAAACATATCAAGCAAACAAAATTTTACAAGTGAGAAGGATAGAAAACATTTCAACAGTAAAATTAATAAGCTTGTACAAATGAGTGAGTATAACAACCTGCAGTGAACAGAGAGAAAATATACACTTTAAAGTATATATAAAACATTTATGCAAATTGATCACAAATGAGTCACAAAAGAAGTCCAGTGAATTTTGAAGAATTATCTACTTAATACATTTCTTGCCTACAAAGCAACAGTTAGGAATCAACACAATTGTCCCTGGAACAACATGGGTTTGAACTGCCCAACACTGGTTTTCTTTCGTCTTTTTGAGAATATTCATTCTAACCAATAGATTGAAATGGTATCTCGTTATGGTTTTGATTTGCATTTCACTGATGATTAGTGATGTTGTACATTTGGGCTATCCTTTATTGGGCTAGTATCTATGGATCTCAGTTAATTTGGGGAATTCACTAAGTAGCACTTTGGTGTTAATTCCTCATAGGAGAGAAGTTAATGGCAGAATAACATAAGAAATAATAGATTTATTTTAAGATGCACATTCTTAACAGAATTCCAATGTTGTTTGTAGTGACCCTTCTCTTAAATTAAGACAGGGAGTGAGTCCTCTCCCTCAGACTGGGAACATATTCTGATTTGTCAGCCACTAATCACACCTGGCATGTTAATTGGGATTTCTATGGCAGTGGTGAGTTTAGAAAGGTGCTTCTGACCCACTTCTGATCTGAGATCTTAGAGAAAAGCCAGTTAGGTGCTTTGGGCAAAGTTGTCATGGCTGCTAAAAGTGTTACATGAAAGAGATGTTCCTTCTTGTTGTTGATTCCAGATGTAAAACCTGGAATACAAAAAGCCATTTTACTATTTTTCCTGAAGGAAGAATTAATATGCCACTGAAATTTCTGTTACTTGCAATCCAAACACCCTAGCTGATTTCTGTTAACTTTCCCTTTTCAGGGAGAATTTCGATCCAGATATCTTCTGCCATAACCAAGAGTCAGCACATCATAATCTAGCCACACTCAGACCCATGAACACGATCAAAAAGACACATTTTTAGAATTTAGAATTAAGAAAATCAGGAATTTAGAATTAAGAAAATCAAGAATTTAGAATTAAGAAAATCAGGATGCTCTGCTATGGGATTCATTTAAATATTATGGAAATTCGGACATAGAAGATCCAAGATAAACTGTCCCTGTTCAAACTAGAGTTATTTGAGAATCCAGGCTAGGAAAATCAAGGTAGTCGGCCAGAGAAGTTGGAGAGACAGAAATGGCAAAGCTTGTGCACAGACAAAGAAACATGAGATAAAATACAGTACTTGGCACTTCTTAGGTGCTCAATAAATATGTGTTGATTTTTAATGCAGAACGTCAGTTTCTTAGATGCTTTCACATTTTTAAATGTATATTGCAAAAGTAAACTCTGGGATCATAAGACAGCTATTTCAAAAAATTAGATTTTTACATATCTTTCCTATCAAATATTTCTAAAAGTAGTGTCTGGATTGGCAGCTTTCTTCTCGATCTTGCTCATAGAATCATAGCCAGTTCAATCTCCTCACATGAGGGGCAGAGTTGCATTCTGTCTGCTGGGACTCTACTTCAGGGGACACACAAACAATTCTTGAAGGATGGTATCATTAGAAATTTTTTTTATGTATACTGAAATAATATCATAAAGGATTTTATTCTCACAATACCAAAGACATTATAAATGAAGTGTATATATAGAAAATGGGTATCAAAGTATCTATATGATGACTAAAGACAGATGACCAGATAGTATCACATGTAGACAATATTTTTGTGATAAGATTAGACGTGTTAGAGAGGTAATAATCATACTCATTATGAAATGGGTTGAATATTAAAATTTAAAGTGTAAAAAGTGCATTTAATTTTAACTTGATGCACATTCTTGGTTTAAAGACTCCTCTTTCTATGTAGAACCGTTTCCTCATTCCCTACATGTCCAGCACCAACATATCTTTCTATTGCTTTTAAGGGTATCAAAAGAAAGGACAAATGGATTAAAAGCTCTAAAAACTGCATGGCAATGTTCTTTTAACTTATGTAAACCTCGTTTTATGTAATAGTGTCACTGAACAACTAATCAGTTGGCTGAGGAAGATTAGTGGCTATAATTATTTATTCATTTTAAGGTTTGTTATTAAGCCTTCCTTTTGCTATTTGTGGCCATTATGTGATGAAAGATCAATACAAAGAAGATGAGAAAGTATGGAGATGATGGTTAATTATCAGAAAGGAAAAAGGTAGGGAGATGCCTGGCTTCCTGCTGATAATCCCCTCTTCTTCTCACAAATGTTTCTCTGGTTAACATTTTCCTTGGCTTGAAACAACAGAAAGATAAGCAGCTGTCCTATTCCTCTGCTACAGGTCAGCATCTTACACTGGAGTGGTTTTTATTAGGCTGTCTGTCTGTCCTATTGGCTGCTGAACTCCGATGCCCAGAATGTCACCTAGCACGAAATAGGCACTCAATACATATTTGCTGAATGAATCATAAATGAACAAGAAACACATTGAAATGCATCATATCCCATCTAGAAGACTCAAAATTCACATTAGCATTTTCAATGCCCTGAGAAGGCCTGCAGTAAAGGATCTTGCTTGATTAGTTTCTCCTTGAGATCACCAAATAAATTTTTTTCTTGTTTATTTGTTGTACTTCAGGGAAACACATTGAGAGATATTTTTGAGACTATTTTTCCAATCATGATATAATATTACCATTTTGGTAGCCTAAAGATATGTTTTATAATCACATGAAAACATAATTTCCAATGAGAAAAATTACAGTACAAACTGGCCTGATTAGGACATCACCAGTTGTCTTGCTTGTGAGTCTACAAAAATAGACCCTTTTCAAAGACTTCAAATGTTGCCTTCACTACGCATGTGGCTTTCTTCCTCTATTGACAGTAAAACCAAAGCTATGGTATAGCCTTTGTTCTGGGAAAGGGCATACGTGGAGGAGAAGTCTTCAAAGATTAAAAATGTCTTCGGACACACACAGATACACACGCATACAAAGAAGAAATTCACTTATCTTTTCCTATGATACCTGAATCACATTGTTTTTATCAATCATAAGGTCAGAAATGTTTCTGCTCATAGTTAATTGCTCATGCAGTTAGTTCTACTTTCAGTCCCACTACCCATTTATTGCCCTGTGTCCCTCACGGTAGCAGGTAACTTAGCCATCCTTGCTCTCTATAGTGACTAGTGCTGATTATTTCTGGGCACATGGTTTATGACTACATTTTCTTTTATGTATTTTTGTTATATATTCCACAATTAACACACTGTTTTAAAATCTTTAAAAAAACCCAAATGAATATTGTATATCTACTTTTATAATAACTTAAAGCTATAGACTTAGAGTTATCCACACACATTATATGGTCCCATTCCTAAAAGGAGGGTGCTACAAGGCTTTTCCTCAGGGCTTTGCATTCATCCCTCCTGAATAACCCCGCTCAAAAATCCCTAATATTGATCTAAAGAGAGGCCAGCACAATTGAAAATGGGCTGCTCCTTTATCAAACAAGCCAGATCTCCAGTCCTGGGCTAGCAGGAGCTGAGAGGTTAAAGGAAGTTTTGAGGAACTTTAAAAGCCATATATTAGTTTTTAAAAGTCAATATATTTTAAAAATTAATATTAATTTTTAACATCTTATGAGGTCTTTGGGCAGCATCGAGGGCCTAGATAAGGTTGTCTGGTCACTGATTTATAGTGGTCTCAATTTGCCTTGATGTATAATTTTGATTTTACCCAGCAGCATTATTAGCTGCAGGGTTAAGAAACAAAGATGAGTCATACATCATGAAGTAGTTTCAAAGGTATACGCCTTATGAAACAATACAAAAAGTCATCATTTTAATGATTTACTCTTCAACAATGGAATGTATAAAGGCCTGTTTAATTAGACAACAAAACAAGTCAATCACACTATCACTGTGTTTTTGGCTAGCCACTGAAATTTTTAGGGCCTCAGTTTCCTCCTCTATTACATGGAAACAACAGTATCCACTTCATATACTTTTTGTGAACATTAAATATTGTAACTTATGTAAATTTCTTAAAGGTGCATTGGTCATATACCAAGCATTCATTAGTATCACCTTTCAAAATTTTCTGCTTACATACAAATCACCCCCCATTTTATTCTCAGTGATATAACGAAGATCATCATACGAATTAAACACTAAGAAATGAGAATGCCAGTCTAAATAATGAATCAAAACCAAGTGTATGTTCATTTGCAGCACTATTCACAATAACAAAGACATGGAATCAACCCAAATGCCCATCAGTGATAGACTGTATAATGAAAATGTGGCACATATATACGGTGGAATACTACACAGTCATAAAAAAGAACACAATCATGTCCTTTGCAGGGACATGGATAGAACTGGAAGCCATTATCTCCAGCAAACTAACACAGGAACAGAAAACCAAATGCCACGTGTTCTCACTTATAAGTGGGAGCTGAACAATGAGAAAACGTGGACACAGGGAGGGGAACAACACACACCAGGGCCTATTGGGCAAGTGGGAAAGGGAGAGCATTAGGAAAAATAGCTAATGTTTACTGAGTTTAACACCCAGGCAATGGGTTGATAGGTGCAGCAAACCACCATGGCACATGTTTACCTACGTAACAAGCCTGCACATCCTGCATATGTATCCCGGAACTTAAAATACAATAAAAATTTTAATAAAATATTCAAAATATTCATTTCATTGTAATGAAAATAAAAAATACAAATATATGCTTTACTGAATTGTGACATTTGCCTCCTTGCTGTATCTGTTCAGGCTCTCAAGTTTCTACTTTGTTTATCACTGTAAATGAATAGTCATATCACTTTGATGATCCCTTACTTTGCCTAATAAGCCCAACTGCCTAATAAATTCCAGATTGTTCAGATTATATAAGCATGGTTGTTTCTGCGTTCCGTAATGTGTATTTTGATCTTAAAAACTGAACTGGGGGCGGAGCAAGATGGCCAAATAGGAACAGCTCCAGTCTCCAACTCCCGGCGTGAGCGACACAGAAGACAGGTGATTTTTGCATTTTCAACTGAGGTACAGGGGTCATCTGACTGGGGAGTGCCGGACAATCGGTGCTGGTCAGCTGCTGCAGCCCGACCAGCGAGAGCTGAAGCAGGGCGAGGCATTGCCTTACCTGGGAAGCGCAAGGGGGAAGGGAATACATTTTCCTAGCCAGGCGAACTGAGACACACAACACCTGGAAAATCGGGTAACTCCCACCCCAATACTGCGCTTTAAGCAAACGGGCACACCAGGAGATTATACTCACACCTAGCCGGGAGGGTCCCACGGCCACGGAGCCTCCCTCATTGCTAGCACAGCAGTCTGCGATCTAACCACAAGGCAGCAGCAAGGCTGGGGGAGGGGCGCCCGCCATTGCTGAGGCTTAAGTAGGTAAACAAAGCCGCTGGGAAGCTCGAACTGGGTGGAGCTCACAGCAGCTCAAGGAAACCTGCCTGTCTCTGTAGACTCCACCTCTGGGGACTGGGCACAGCTGAAAAACAACAGGGGAAGCAGCAGAGGCCTGTGCAGACCCGAACAACTCTGTCTGACAGCTTTGAAGAGAGCAGTGGATCTCCCAACATGGAGGTTGAGATCTGAGAACGGACAGACTGCCTGCACAAGTGGGTCCCTGACCCCTGAGTAGCCTAACTGGGAGACATCCCCCACTAGGGGCAGTCTGACACCCCACACCTCACAGGGTGGAGTACACCCCTGAGAGGAAGCTTCCAAAGTAAGAATCAGACAGGTACACTCGCTGTTCAGCAATATTCTATGTTCTGCAACCTCTGCTGCTGATACCCAGGCAAACAGGGTCTGGAGTGGACCTCAGGCAATCTCCAACAGACCTACAGCTGAGGGTCCTGACTATTAGAAGGAAAACTACCAAACAGGAAGAACACCTATACCAAAACCCCATCAGTACGTCACCATCATCAAAGACCAGAGGCAGATAAAACCACAAAGATGGGGAAGAAGCAGGGCAGAAAAGCTGGAAATTCAAAAAATAAGAGCACATCTCCCCCTGCAAAGGAGCGCAGCTCATCGCCAGCAACGGATCAAAGCTGGTCAGAGAATGACTTTGACGAGATGAGAGAAGAAGGCTTCAGTCCATCAAACTTCTCAGAGCTAAAGGAGGAATTACGTACCCAGTGCAAAGAAACTAAAAATCTTGAAAAAAGAGTGGAAGAATTGATAGCTAGAATAATTAATGCAGAGAAGGTCATAAATGAAATGACAGAGATGAAAACCATGACACGAGAAATACATGACAAATCCACAAGCTTCAGTAACCGACTTGATCAACTGGAAGAAAGAGTATCAGCCATTGAGGATCAAATGAATGAAATGAAGCGAGAAGAGAAACCAAAAGAAAAAAGAAGAAAAAGAAATGAACAAAGCCTGCAAGAAGTATGGGATTATGTAAAAAGACCAAATCTACATCTGATTGGGGTGCCTGAAAGTGAGGGGGAAAATGGAACCAAGTTGGAAAACACTCTTCAGGATATCATCCAGGAGAACTTCCCCAACCTAGTAGGGCAGGCCAACATTCAAATTCAGGAAATACAGAGAATGCCACAAAGATACTCCTCGAGAAGAGCAACTCCAAGACACATAATTGCCAGATTCACCAAAGTTGAAATGAAGGAAAAAATCTTAAGGGCAGCCAGAGAGAAAGGTCGGGTTACCCACAAAGGGAAGCCCATCAGACTAACAGCAGACCTCTCGGCAGAAACTCTACAAGCCAGAAGAGAGTGGGGGCCAATATTCAACATTCTTAAAGAAAAGAATTTTAAACCCAGAATTTCATATCCAGCCAAACTAAGTCTCATAAGTGAAGGAGAAATAAAATCCATTACAGATAAGCAAATGCTTAGAGATTTTGTCACCACCAGGCCTGCCTTACAAGAGACCCTGAAGGAAGCCCTAAACATGGAAAGGAACAACCGGTACCAGCCATTGCAAAAACATGCCAAAATGTAAAGACCATCGAGGCTAGGAAGAAACTGCATCAACTAACGAGCAAAATAACCAGTTAATATCATAATGGCAGGATCAAGTTCACACATAACAATATTAACCTTAAATGTTAATGGACTAAATGCTCCAATTAAAAGACACAGACTGGCAAACTGGATAAAGAGTCAAGACCCATCAGTCTGCTGTATTCAGGAGACCCATCTCACATGCAGAGACATACATAGGCTCAAAATAAAGGCATGGAGGAAGATCTACCAAGCAAATGGAGAACAAAAAAAAGGAGGGGTTGCAATCCTAGTCTCTGATAAAATAGACTTTAAACCATCAAAGATCAAAAGAGACAAAGAAGGCCATTACATAATGGTAAAGGGATCAATTCAACAGGAAGAGCTAACTATCCTGAATATATATGCACCCAATACAGGAGCACCCAGATTCATAAAGCAAGTCCTTAGAGACTTACAAAGAGACTTAGACTCCCATACAATAATAATGGGAGACTTCAACACTCCACTGTCAACATTAGACAGATCAACGAGACAGAAAGTTAACAAGGATATCCAGGAATTGAACTCATCTCTGCACCAAGCGGACCTAATAGACATCTATAGAACTCTCCACCCCAAATCAACAGAATATACATTCTTCTCAGCACCACATCGCACTTATTCCAAAATTGACCACATAATTGGAAGTAAAGCACTCCTCAGCAAATGTAAAAGAACAGAAATTATAACAAACTGTCTCTCAGACCACAGTGCAATCAAACTAGAACTCAGGACCAAGAAACTCGATCAAAACCGCTCAACTACATGGAAACTGAACAACCTGCTCCTGAATGACTACTGGGTACATAACGAAATGAAGGCAGAAATAAAGATGTTCTTTGAAACCAATGAGAACAAAGATACAACATACCAGAATCTCTGGGACACATTTAAAGCAGCGTATAGAGGGAAATTTATAGCACTAAATGCCCACAAGAGAAAGCTGGAAAGATCTAAAATTGACACTCTAACATCACAATTAAAAGAACTAGAGAGGCAAGAGCAAACACATTCAAAAGCTAGCAGAAGGCAAGAAATAACTAAGATCAGAGCAGAACTGAAGGAGATAGAGACACAAAAAACCCTCCAAAAAATCAATGAATCCAGGAGTTGGTTTTTTGAAAAGATCAACAAAATTGACAGACCGCTAGCAAGACTAATAAAGAAGAAAAGAGAGAATAATCAAATAGACGCAATAAAAAATGATAAAGGGGATATCACCACCGACCCCACAGAAATACAAACTACCATCAGAGAATACTATAAACACCTCTACGCAAATCAACTAGAAAATCTAGAAGAAATGGATAATTTCCTGGACACTTACACTCTCCCAAGACTAAACCAGGAAGAAGTTGAATCCCTGAATAGACCAATAGCAGGCTCTGAAATTGAGGCAATAATTAATAGCCTACCCACCAAAAAAAGTCCAGGACCAGATGGATTCACAGCTGAATTCTACCAGAGGTACAAAGAGGAGCTGGTACCATTCCTTCTGAAAATATTCCAATCAATAGAAAAAGAGGGAATCCTCCCTAACTCATTTTATGAGGCCGACATCATCCTGATACCAAAGCCTGGCAGAGACACAACAAAAAAAGAAAATTTTAGACCAATATCCCTGATGAACATCAATGCAAAAATCCTCAATAAAATACTGGCAAACCGGATTCAGCAGCACATCTAAAAGCTTATCCACCATGATCAAGTGGGCTTCATCCCTGAGATGCAAGGCTGGTTCAACATTCACAAATCAATAAACGTAATCCAGCATATAAACAGAACCAAAGACAAGAACTACGGGATTATCTCAATAGATGCAGAAAAGGCTTTTGACAAAATTCAACAGCCCTTCATGCTAAAAACGCTCAATAAATTTGGTATTGATGGAACGTACCTCAAAATAATAAGAGCTATTTATGACAAACCCACAGCCAATATCATACTGAATGGGCAAAAACTGGAAAAATTCCCTTTGAAAACTGGCACAAGACAGGGATGCCCTCTCTCACCACTCCTATTCAACATAGTCTTGGAAGTTCTGGCTAGGGCAATCAGGCAAGAGAAAGAAATAAAGTGTATCCAGTTAGGAAAAGAAGAAGTCAAATTGTCCCTGTTTGCAGATGACATGATTGTATATTTAGAAAACCCCATCGTCTCAGCCCAAAATCTCCTTAAGCTGATAAGCAACTTCAGCAAAGTCTCAGGATACAAAATTAATGTGCAAAAATCACAAAGCATTCTTATACACCAGTAACTGACAAACAGAGAGCCAAATCATGAATGAACTTCCATTCACAATTGCTTCAAAGAGAATAAAATACCTAGGAATCCAACTTACAAGGGATGTACAGGACCTCTTCAAGGAGAACTACAAACCACTGCTCAGTGAAATCAAAGAGGACACTAACAAATGGAAGAACACACCATGCTCATGGATAGGAAGAATCAATATCGTGAAAATGGCCATACTGCCCAAGGTTATTTATAGATTCAATGCCATCCCCATCAAGCTACCAATGAGTTTCTTCACAGAATTGGAAAAAACTGCTTTAAAGTTCATATGGAACCAAAAAAGAGCCCTCATTTCCAAGACAATCCTAAGTCAAAAGAACAAAGCTGGAGGCGTCACACTACCTGACTTCAAACTATACTACAAGGCTACAGTAACCAAAACAGCATGGTACTGGTACCAAAACAGAGATATAGACCAATGGAACAGAACAGAGTCCTCAGAAATAATACCACACATCTACAGCCATCTGATCTTTGACAAACCTGAGAGAAACAAGAAATGGGGAAAGGACTCCCTATTTAATAAATGGTGCTGGGAAAATTGGCTAGCCATAAGTAGAAAGCTGAAACTGGATCCTTTCCTTACTCCTTATACGAAAATTAATTCAAGATGGATTAGAGACTTAAATGTTAGACCTAATACCATAAAAACCCTAGAAGAAAACCTAGGTAGTACCATTCAGGACATAGGCATGGGCAAGGACTTCATGTCTAAAACACCAAAAGCAATGGCAGCAAAAGCCAAAATTGACAAATGGGATATGATTAAACTAAAGAGCTTCTGCACAGCAAAAGAAACTACCATCAGAGTGAACAGGCAACCTACAGAATGGGAGAAAATTTTTGCAATCTACTCATCTGACAAAGGGCTAATATCCAGAATCTACAAAGAACTCAAACAAATTTACAAGAAAAAAACAAACAACCCCATCAAAAAGTGGGCAAAGGATATGAACAGACATTTCTCAAAAGAAGACATTCATACAGCCAACAGACACATGAAAAAATGCTCATCATCACTCGCCATCAGAGAAATGCAAATCAAAACCACAATGAGATACCATCTCACACCAGTTAGAATGGCAATCATTAAAAAGTCAGGAAACAACAGGTGTTGGAGAGGATGTGGAGAAATAGGAACACTTTTACACTGTTGGTGGGATTGTAAACTAGTTCAACCATTATGGAAAACAGTATGGCGATTCCTCAAGGATCTAGATCTAGATGTGCCATATGACCCAGCCGTCCCACTACTGGGTATATACCCAAAGGATTATAAATCATGCTGCTATAAAGACACATGCACACGTATGTTTATTGTGGCACTATTCACAATAGCAAAGACTTGGAATCAACCCAAATGTCCATCTGTGACAGACTGGATTAAGAAAATGTGGCACATATACACCATGGAATATTATGCAGCCATAAAAAAGGATGAGTTTGCGTCCTTTGTAGGGACATGGATGCAGCTGGAAACCATCATTCTTAGCAAACTGTCACAAGAACAGAAAACCAAACACTGCATGTTCTCACTCATAGGTGGGAACTGAACAATGACATCATTTGGACTCGGGAAGGGGAACATCACACATCGGGGCCTATCATGGGGAGGGGGGAGGGGGGAGTGAATGCATTGGGAGTTATACCTGATATAAATGACGAATTGATGGGTGCTGATGAGTTGATGGGTGCAGCACACCAACATGGCACAAGTATACATACGTAACAAACCTGCACGTTATGCACATGTACCCTAGAACTTAAAGTATAATTAAAAAAAAAAACTGAACTAACCTTTTATTTGGAGTTTTTCTCTTTTTTCAGTGTTTCATGTTTGTGATTGTTGTGTGTTGTTTTTAGCCCTTTTGTTTTAGGAGGTGAGTACACACATAAAGGCCTGACCTCAAAGCAGGAACAAAGAGAGTGCCTATTTTCTCTGGTCCGTGTTGTATATTTTTGTTTTTATTAAAGAACTGAAATATATAGCAAACAGAAATTACTCTGGAAGAGATGCACAGTGAAGAATCTATAAACTCTTTTTGTTATGTGTGTGTGTGTGTGTG
Organism: Rhinopithecus roxellana; assembly: GCF_007565055.1. Classification (NCBI taxonomy): domain Eukaryota; kingdom Metazoa; phylum Chordata; class Mammalia; order Primates; family Cercopithecidae; genus Rhinopithecus; species Rhinopithecus roxellana. The sequence goes on along the minus strand of NC_044569.1, from coordinate 68,286,824 downwards.
TGTGTATACATACATATATATATTATATATATGTATTTTTTTTTTTTTGAGATGGAGTCACACTCTGTCACCCAGGCTAGAGTACAGTGGCACAATTTCAGCTCAATGCAGCCTCCGCCTCTGGGTTCAAGTGATTCTCCTGCCTTAGCCTCCCGAGTAGCTGGGATTACAGGTGCATACAAGCACGCTTGGCTAATTTTTGTATATTTAGTAAAGACAGGTTTTCATCATGTTGGCTAGACTGGTCTCAAGCTCCTGACCTCAAGTGATCCACCCATCTTGGCCTCCCAAAGTTTCTGGGATTACAGGCGTGAACCACTGCGCCTGGCCATGTTACATGTATATTTTTATTAAATAGCCAGAAAGCAGGTTTATTTTTTCCCAGTCACTGCCTTTACCCAGACATTGTCAAATCTCCCTTTTCCATCATGCCCATGATATTTCTGGTCAGTCTCATCACCTGTCAAACATTTAAGTTCTAAAAAGCCCCCTCTCATTTAGTGTCAAATTTAAATCTCATATGGAACTTAATTCTCCTTTCCTCTCACTCTCCGTGAGGTAGATGAGCTTGAGACCTAATGATTAGGAGCATAGAGGAGTCCGAGTCTAGGACATGATACCCTCCACTTTTTCTTCCTTTTGATCTCTATTCCCCAATTGTGAAGAAGAAGGAGAAGAGAGGCTGAAAATGGCCAAAATATGGTACACTGATTGCCTCAGTGTAGCAGGCATGCAGATGTCCATTCTACCGTATGACTTGAGTGTGAGTTCTTTGTGGAATCTTACTGGAACTCTTCATTGCATGGTTTCTGCTGCCACTGATCCTGTGTGTTGTGACCTCACCAGAACTTCTCCGCTATAGGCCCTGTAAGTCTGCCCAAGAGCCACTTGCTACTGGAATCTCCTTGTCCATTGGCCAACTCTTTTGGGTTGGGTACTGGCAAGATGGCTCAAACATGACTACCTTTCATACTTCCTCTTCAGCCAAGAGATACTCACATATTCGTGCCAAACCAAATAGCAGGACTGTAAGCCCTTCATTGAGGCCCCTTCTCTCCAGTCTGTCCTCTCCAATTTTCCCTGCATAAATAGTCACAGAAACCCAGCCCACACATATGTCCAACAAATTTAAAAAGAAAGAGATACCCCTTCTTCCTGCTATGTCTTCCTCTAAGTGAATCCCTTTGAGCCCTTTAGCACCATACTTTCAGTGAGGTAGATGCATAGCCTCCCATTTTCCCTTGACTTAAGGTAGAGGCAGAAGAATCCCTGCACTCTTTTTCTTACTCACATCCGAAATAATCCCCCAACCTCTCTTTCTCTTTCATATGGGCTGAGGGAGGACAGTAGAGAATATGTGATGGGAGAGTAGCTAACTCTGCTCTTCTGTTTCTAAATACGATCTGCAAGGGTTTCCAACCCCCTAATAGTTACATGATGACTCTTTTTCTGTCTGTTTTTGGCCACTTGACAATTCTTGGACTACAGAAAAAGTCCTATTCAATATCCAGGTAATCACTAATTAAATAAACAAGCAAACATAACAATTACTGTATACCGATAGACATACACATATAAATGTACCTATTATCTATGCACATATACATACATATGTGTATATTTACTTTTTTTACAGAGGAAGAGTTCTCTGTTGAACATTATACTATTGAATTCACCTTATAACTTTCAAATGGGAAGCTCTAATGAAATCAAAGCCATAGGTTAGTATTTAGCATTTATATAACACTTGTATTTGCAAAGTACTTTAGAATAATTCAATCCTTAATCCCCATAACAGCTCTGGGAGGGAGGCCCAGTTATCATCTCCTTCATAAACTGAGGAAAGGGAGACCTGGAAAGGTTGCATGACACGCTCTGAGGCTGATTGGTGGCAGCCACCAATTAAAGCACAAGGGTCTTGACTTAGAGGAATGCTGTTCATCCTCTGGGCCCTAAAGAATGAGATTTCTTAATAAACCCGTGAGTCATGGAGAAGAGGCACAGGCTGACTGCGATTTTACTAGGCTGTTTCCACTGCATCTCATTGATGGCTTAAATCATCTTAGTGCCACCAAACTCTTTTCAGCAATAAAATAAAAAGTGTATTAAGTGCTAAATTCTGCCCATAACTGGTATTTCTCATTGACTGCAAGTTTATGGAAGTTGTCAGCTTCAGAGACCAGCTTATATGAAGGCACTCCAGCCTCTGTAGGTAGATGAATTGAACTAGTCAGACATGATGAGGATAAAATTAACAAATTTACCAGGCTTTCGGAGCTGAGGCTACATTTGCCAGTTTCATACTCCAAGACCATCACCCTATGAAACCCCACACCCCACGGCAGAAGTATTCATCTTCTCACCTTCAGACACTGTTACCTACATATCTCAGTTCTAGTCACAAACTTGAGATCACTATAGCAACCAATTACTATTTATGTTGCTAAGACAGCATGCAGAGAAAGGGGGAAGCAGGATGTCCTTACTCATTTTTATATGATCTCAGTGGAGGAAGGATAAAATGCTGATTCCAGTTTCCAGATTCCCATTGACTTCTTCCATCCTAATTTATATTCACATTTGTCTTTTCCACAGGTAATCCACTTGATGGCAAGGCACTTATGGTATCTATAATAAATTCTACAATTGTTAATAGTGCCAAAAAGAAGTAAAAAACAGGAGAAATAATTACATTTTCTGGCATGCCGGCTTATTTCAGGATTATTCCATTCTCAAACATCCCTGAGCTTCAAAATTTGAACCTTCATCTAACATTTTCTAAAGCACCTCAGGTTCACAGGAAATACTCTCTTCCTCTTTATCAAAATATAAACAGTGCCATCAATTTTTTGCTATTTATAGTTTGGTTGCCTTTTAATTTCCTTGTTTTAATTGTAAGTGACTCAAGAAACAGAAAGAGGTCTCATCATAAAGTATGGATCAGAGTTGGGACCAAATTCCAGCTGTAGTACTAACCAACAAAGGAGCCTCTGCTAAGTTTCTGCTTTCCTTGGCTCCTTTTCTTTAAGATAAGCACAAAAATCCATGCCTAGAGCCAGAGTGAACATCTTGGGACCAGTATAGGGTAAGTGCTCATTAAAATTTAGATCTTTTCAAGTAAAGTATCTTTATATGTTTGTATGCATGTCTCTGTGTGTGTGTGTGTTTATGATCTACATTAAATATTTACTCCTTTACAAAACCCTAATTCTTAGAAATCTTTCTATACTAAAAAGTGTGGGAAGTAATGTCCAAAACTTTTCTAGTATGATTGTGCAGCAAACACATCCAAGCATATGAAACAGAGGTTTCACAATTGTATGGCCACGTGGATATCATGATATCAGCAGTCACTAGCAGGATTTACGAAAATCTCCCTAAGCTTAAGGAAAACTTCTCCTCAGATTCATCCTTGAAACAATTTAGCATCCTTTGGAATTAATGAAATAGACTAAGAAACTATTACTCTGAAAAGCTAAGTGTCTATGTAGTTTGGATAAATTGAGTAAAGAATTAAAATTTTCCTTCCATTCAATTTGTTGTAGACTGTCTTAATGGCAAATAAATGGTAAAAGCTCTGTTTGTGGACCATATAGAAAATGGAGCAATCTTCTTGGTCTGGTCTATTTGACTTCCCTACTTGATTTAACAAATCAAACAAGGGAATTAGTCAAATGAATTGACAAATTACTTAAATGAAGTTCAGTTCATATCTTAGCTACTTCAAGTAGATATTCTCAGTGAATCACTGCCCGTATAATTCACATCAGAGCATTGTTTCTTCATGAGTCATAAGAATACATGACTCTACCCTGTATGTCACCTCCCCAATCTGACTGTAAACTCTGAAGTCAGCTCCGAGTTCCCCATCTCCTGCATTCACTCTTTGCTCCCCTTCACCCTACCGTCTATAATAGCATTATTATAGATACTGATAAGGTGGAATATTTATTAAATAATTGGTAATGCCAAAATAATGCAATAACAAAAACAATAAAATAAAAGTAAGTTTACTTGGGCTAAGTTGATGGCGATAAACAACCTGTATTATTTTGCTAAATAATTTCTTTGCCTGTTTTTCTTCCTTATGTAGAAATATAGGCTGGGCACTGTGGCTCACACCTGTAATCCCAGCACTTTGGGAGGCTGAGATGGGTGGATCATTAGGTCAGGAGATTGAGACCATCCCTGGCCAACATGGTGAAACCCTGTCTCTACTAAAATACAAAAAATTTGCCAGGTGTGGTGGCACACACCTGTAGTCCCAACTACTCCAGAGGCTGAGGCAGAGGAATTGCTTGAACCCAGGAGGCAGCGGTTTCAGCGAGCTGAGATCGTACCACTGCACTCCAGCCTGGTGACAGAGCAAGACTCTGTCTCGAAAATATAAAATAAAATAAAATAAAATAAAATAGAAATATATTCTCAATATTTTGCCATTCAATATATAAACATGATGATGTGATTTTTTTTTTCTCCCTGGACAGGCAATTTCAAAGGTGGAATGATGGATAAAGCATTAAATATTTATTTCTGCCAACTACTTTATATAAGAAGTTGTTAAAAGGCTTTACAATTATTATTCTTAACAACATCTTGGACAGCTGTAGACAAAAAGTAAAGATTTTTAAATGTGAGATTTTTCTTAGTTTTTTTTTAATAGTAAGTACTCATCTATTTTAAATTGCACCTTTCTCTTCTAAAGACCAACTATTTTGATTCCAGAACAATTTACTCCCTCTTAATCTCCAGTGAGGAAAAATATGACGGAATTATGTAATTGTACTCATAGAAGAATGAAAGGCATTATCTGCCTATCAAAATCCTCCTAGACCTATTATAAAATCAAATCCAGGCAAATTAAATCAATACAATCAAAAGTAACAAATTTATTTTAACACCTACAGTGCACAATGCCATGTGTGAGACTTGGTGAAATACACAAATATGAAAAGTACACAGTCCCTTCCTTTAAGAACCAATAAATCCTTTGGGAGACAGTATCTAAATAGGTGAACAATTTAAATAGCTTTAAGAGATGAAAGTACCTATAGAAAATATATTGAAAGATGGCTAAGTAGGAGCAGCTCCAGTCTGAAGCTCCCAGCGAGACCAATGCAGAAGGTGGGTGATTTCTGCATTTCCAACTGAGGTGCCTGATTCATCTCACTGGGACTGGTTAGACAGTGGGTGCAGCCCATGGAGGGTGGACCAAAGTAGGCTGGGGCGTCGCCTCACCCGGAAAGCGAAAGAGGCCCCTAGCCAAGGGAAGTCGTGAGGGCCCATGCCATGAGGGAAGGTGCTATCCAGCCCAGATACTACACTTTTCCCATGGTCTTCACAACCCAAAGACCAGAAGATTCCCTTGGGTGCCTACACCACAAGGGCCCTGCACAAAACTGGGCAACCATTTGGGCAGACAGCAAAATAGCTGCAGGAGTTTTTTTTCATACCCCAGTGGCACCTGGAATGCCAGCAAGCCAGAAACATTCACTCCCATGGAAAGGGGACTGAAGCCACGAAGCCAAGAGATCTTGCTCAGCTGATCCCACCCCTACAGAGCCCAGCAAGCTAAGATCCACTGGCTTGAAATTCTCACTGCCAGCGCAGTAGTCTGAAGTTGACCTGGGACATTAGAGCTCAGTGTGGAGTGGGGTGTCTGCCATTACTGAGGCTTGAGTAGGCCTCACAGTGTAAACAAAGCCTGGGAAGTTTGAACTGTGCAGAGCCCACCCAAGTACCACAAAGCTGCTGTAGCCAAATTGCCTCTCTAGATTCCTCCTCTCTGGGCAGGGCATCTCTGAAAAAAAGGCGGGAGCCCCAGTCAGGGGCTTATAGGTAAAACTCCCATCTCCCTGGAACAGAGCACCTGTGGGCACAGCTTCAGCAGACTTAAAAGTTTCTGCCCGCCAGCTCTGAAAAAATCAGTGGATCTCCCAGCACAGTGTTTGAGCTCTGCTAAGGGACAGACTGCCTCCTCAAGTGGGTCCCTGACCCCTTGCCTCCTGATAGGGAACACCTCCCAGCAGGGGTCAACAGACACCTCATACAGGAGAACTCGGGCTGGAATCTGGTGGGTGCCCCTCTGGGACAATGCTTCCAGAGGAAGGAGCAGGCAGCAATCTTTGCTGTTCTGAAGCCTCTGCTGGTGATACCCAGGCAAACAGGGTCTGGAGTGAATTCCCAGCAAACTCCAGCAGATCTGCAGAAGAGGGGCCTGACTGTTAGAAGGAAAACTAACAAACAGAAAGCAATAGCATCAACATCAACAAAAAGGATGACCATGCAAAAACTTCATCTGAAGGTCACCAACAGCAAAGACAAAAGGTAGATAATTCCACAAAGATGATGTTAAACCAGCACAAAAAGGCTGAAAATTCCAAAAACCAGAGACCCTCTTCTCCAAAGGATCGCAACTCCTTGCCAGCAAGGGAACAAAACTGGATGGAGAATGAGTTTGATGAATTGGCAGAAATAGGCTTCAGAAGGTGGGTAATAACAAATCCTCTGAGCTAAAGGAGCGTGTTCTAACCCAATTCAAGGAAACTAAGAACGTTGATAAAAGGTTAGAGGATTTGCTAACTAGAATAATCAGTTTTTAGAAGAACATAAATGGCCTGAGGGAGCTGAAAAACACAGCACAAGAACTTTGTGAAGCATACACACATATCAACACCCAAATCAATCAAGTAGAAGAAAGGATATCAGAGATTAAAGATCAACTTAATAAAATAAAGTATGAAGACAAGATTAGAAAAAAAAGAATGAAAAGGAATAAACAAAACCTCCAAGAAATACAGGCCTATGTGAAAAGACCAAACCTATGTTTGACTGGTGTACCTGAAAGTGATAGGGTGAATGGAACCAAGTTGGAAAACACTTTTCAGAATATGATCCAGGAGAACTTACCCAACCTAGCAAGACAGACCAACATTCAAATTCAGGAAATACAGAAAACACCACAAAGATACTCTTTGACAAGAGCAACCCCGAGACACATAATCGTCAGATTCACCAAGTTTGAAATGAAGGAAAAAATGTTAAGCGCAGCCAGAAAGAAAGGTCAGGTTACCCACAAAGGGAACCCCGTCAGACTAATTAATAGCAGATCTCTCTGCAGAAACCCTAGAAGCCAGAAGAGAGTGAGGTTTAAAGAAAAGAGTTTTCAGCCAAGAATTTCATATCCAGCCAAACTAAGCTGCATAAATGAAGGAGAAATAAAATCCTTTACAGACAAGCAAATGCTGAGAGATTTTGTTACTACCAGACCTGCCTTAGAAGAGCTCCTGAAAGAAGCACTAAATATGGAAAGGGAAAACCAGGTACCAGCCATTACAAAAACAAACCAAGTTGTAAAGACCATTGACACTATGAAGAAACTGCATCAACTAACAGACAAAATAACAAGTTAGCATCATAATGACAGGATCAAATTCACACATAAGATGATTAACCTTAAAGGTAAACCGTCTAAATGACCCAATTAAAAGGCACAGGCTAGCAAACTGGATAAAGAGTCAACACTCATTGATGTGCTGTATTCAGGAGACCCATCTCACGTGCAAAGACACACACAGGCTTAAAATAAAGAAATAGAGGAATATTTATAAAGCAAATGGAAAGAAAAAAAAGCAGGGGTTGCAATCCTAGTCTCTGATAAAATCGACTTTAAACCAACAAAAATAAGAAGACAAAGAAGAGTATTATATAGTGGTAAAGGGATCAATGCAACAAGAAGAGCTAACTATCTTAAATATGTATGCACCCAATATAGGAGCACCCAAATTTATAAAGCAAGTTCTTAGACACATACAAAGAGACTTAGACTCCCACACAATAATAGTGGGAGATTTTAATGCCCCACTGTAAATATTAGACAAATAAACAAGAGAGAAAATTAACAAGGATATTCAGCGCTTGAACTCAGCTCTGGACCAAGTGGCACTAATAGACATCTACAGAACTCTCCACCCCAAATCAACAGAGTATACATTCTTCTCAGCATCACATAGCACTTATTCTAAAATCAACCATATAATTGAAAGTAAAACATTCTTTACCAAATGCAAGAGAACAGAAATCATAACAGTCTCTCAGACCACAGTGCAATCAAATTTGAACTCAGGATTAAGAAACTCACTCAAAACAGCACAACTACATGGAAACTGAAAAACCTGCTCCTGAATGACTAATGGGTAAATAACGAAATTAAGGCAGAAATAAGTAAGTGATTTTAAACCAATGAGAAAAAAGATACAATGTACGAAAATCTCTGGGACACAGCTAAAGCAGTGTTTAGAGGGAAATTTATAGCACTAAATCCTCACAGAAGAAAGCAGGAAAGATCTAAAATTGACACCCTAACATCACAATTAAAAGAACTAGAGAAGCAAGAGCAAACAAATTCAAAAGATAGCAGAAGACAAGAAATAACTAAGATCAGAGCAGAACTGAAGGAGATAGAGACACAAAATTCCTTAAAAAAGTCAATGAATCCGGGAGTGGGTTTTTTGAAAAAATAAACAAAAATAGATAGACTGCCAGCCAGATTAACAAAGAAGAAAAGAGAGAAGAATCAAATAGATACAATAAAAAATGTTAAAGGGGAGATCACCACTGATCCCACAGAAATACAAACCGCCATCAGGAAATAATATAAACAACTTTATGCAAATAAACTAGAAAATCTAGATGAAATGAATAAATTCCTGGACACATACACCCTCTCAAGACTAAACCAAGAAGAAGTCAAATCCCTGAATAGACCAATAACAAGTTCTGAATTTGCAGCAGTAATTAATAGCCTACCAATCAAAAAAAAAAAAAACAAAAAACAAAAAACAAAAAAAAGCTACAACAACAACAACAACAAAACACCCAGGACGAAATAGATTCACAGCTGAATTTTACCAGAGGTAAAAATAGGAGCTGGTATCATTCCTTCTGAAACTATTCCAAACAATACAAAAAGAGGGAATCATCCGTAACTCATTTTATGGGGCTAGCACCATCCTGATACCAGAATCTGGCAGAGACACAACAAAAACAGAAAATTTCAGGCCAATACCCTTGATGAACATCAGTGGGAAAATCCTCAATAAAATACTGACAAACTGAATCCAGCAGCACATCAAAAAGCTTATCCACTACGATCAAGTCAGCTTCATCTCTGTGATGCAAAGATGGTTCAACATACAGAAATCAATAAACGTAATCCATCACATAAACAGAACCAGTGACGAAAACCACATGATTATCTCAATAGATGCAGAGAAAGCCTTTGATAAAATTCAACACCCCCTCATGCTAAAAACACTGAACTAACTAGATACTGATGGAACATATCTCAAAGTAATAACAGCTATTTATGACAAACCCACAGCCAATATCATACTGAATGGGCAAAAGCTGGAAGCATTCCTTTTGAAAACCGGCACAAGACAAAGATGCCCTCTCTCACCACTTCTATTCTACTTAGTATTGGAAGTTCTGACCAGGGCAATCAGTCAAGAGAATGAAATAAAGGACATTCAAATAGGAATAGAGGAAATCAGATTAACTCTGTTTGCAGATGACATGATTGTATATTTAGAAAACCCCATCGTCTCGGTCCAAAAACTCCTTAAGCTGATAAGCAACTTCAGCAAAGTCTCAGCATACAAAATCAATGTGCAAAAATCACAAGGCTACCAGTAACCAAAACAGCATGATACTGGTACAAAAATAGATATATAAATCAAAGGAACAGAACAGAGGCCTCAGAAATACCACCACACATATACAACCATCTGATCTTTGACAAACCTGACAAAAATCAAGCAGTGAGGAAAGGATTCCCTATTTAATAAATGGTGTGAAAACTGGCTAGCCATGTGCAGAAAACTGAAACTGGAACCCTTCCTTACACCTTATACAAAAATTAACTCAAGATGGATTAAAGACTTCAACATAAGACCTAAAACCATAAAAACCCTAGAAGAAAACCTAGGTAATGCCATTCAGGATATAGGCATGGGCAAAGACTTCATGACTAAAACACCAAAAGCAATGGCAACAAAAGCCAAAATTGACAAATGGGATCTAATTAAACTAAAGAACTTCTGCACAGCAAGAGAAACAATCATCAGAGTGAACAGGCAACCTACAGAATGGGAGAAAATTTTTGCAATCCATCTGACAAAGGGCTAATATCCAGAGTCTACAAGGAACTTAAATTTACAAGAAAAAAGAAACAAACAACCCCATCAAAAAGTGGGCAAAGGATATGAACAGACACTTCTCAAAAGAAGACATTTATGCAGCCAAGAAATAGATGAACAAAAACTCATCATTACTGGTTATTAGAGAAATGCAAATCAAAACCACAATGAGATACCATCTCACGCCAGTTAGAATGGTGATCATTAAAAAGTCAGGAAACAATAGATGCTGGAGAGGATGTAGGGAAATAGGAATGCTTTTACACTGTGGGTGGGAGTGTAAATTAGTTCAACCATGGTGAAAGACAGTGTGGGGATTCCTCAAGGATCTAGCACTAGAAATACCATTTGACCCAGAAATCCCATTACTGGGTATATACACAAAGGATTATAAATCATTCTACTATAAAGACACATGCAAACATATGTTTATTGCAGCACTATTCACAATAGCAAATACTTGGGACCAACCCAAATGCCCATCAATGTTAGACTCGATAAAGAAAATGTGACAAAAAGTTTTTTTTGTATGTGTTTTAGAAAGGCTGTGTGTGTGTGCATACCTATGTATTTTTGTGTGTGCGTACATGTGTGTTTAGCACTTGTTTTTGCTTTAGAATCTTAAAACATGGCTAGTATCTTTTCTTCACCATGGAACACTATGCAGCCATAAGAAAGAATGAGTTCATGTCCTTTGCAGGGTCATGGGTGAAGCTGGAAACCATCATTTTCGGCAAACTAACACAGGAACAGAAAACCAAACACTGCAAATTCTCACTCATAAGTGGGAGCTGAATAGTGAGAACACATGGGCACAGGGAGGGGTACATCACACACCAGGGCCTGTTGTGGGGTGTGGGACAAGGGGAGGGACAGCATTAGTAGAAATACCTAATGTAGATGATGGGTTGATGGGTACAGCAAACTTCCATGGCACATGTATACCTATGTAACAAACCTGCACATTCTGCACACGTATCCCGGTACAATAAAAAAAATAAAAGAAATAATATTGAAAAGCGCAATGTGACTCTAAGGCCTGAAACAAGACAGTATGGACGTTAAACAGATACAAGCTCAGACAAGGGAAAAATCATTTCAGATGGGGAGCGCTCAATTCATTCATCCTTTACAAGCGTTTCTTAAAATTGCACCATGTACTCCCTCAGGGAGAACTCTGTGGAAGAGAGAGGATTAGAGCTTTGCTTTGTGGAACATGTACTGTACATACCAGTAGCTTGGAATTTATCACAGAATGCCGTGTACTATTGCTCATGTTCTTAGAATTGTATCTAATACAACAGTGTCAATAACAATAGCTACAGTTTACAAAATCCAGACATTATGCAAAAGGTTCTATGTACATCATCTCATTTCGTTCTTACAATGACAGCTTGTGGTTAATATTTCTAAATCCTATTTAAGAGGATAAATTTTGGCGTACTAAGAAAATGTAATGACCTCAACATAGCTTGATGGTAGTAGACCCATGAGTTCAGAAGCCTATGTGTATTGCCTCAAAGCCTGTACTCTTAACCACTTAGCTTTGGAGCTTCCAGAACTAGATTATGCATTGTGTGATGGCAGAGTCAATGCATCTGGTATCTCAATAATCTTCATAGTGATTGAGTTTGAATCTGACAATTGACACTTATATTGTGTAGCACTGTTATAAGTTTATGCAGAAATAACTGAGACTTTGGGAGCTTTAAGAAACTATAATTCAAACATATCTAAATTAGATGAGTGGCTTCTTAATGTAAAGATGCCCTTTTATGAGTGACATATGGAAGACTTTGGCTCTATCTTAATCTGGCTATCAGCTCTTGGAAAAATATTTTGCATATTCTATTGTGCAAGCTTTCATCTACAAAATGAAGATAATAATAATACCTACCTAATGATGTTGTTGTTAGGATTAAAAGATAAAATCTGTCAAGTCCTTGGAACTCTGCCTAATGGGTAATAAGTGATCAAAAATATTAAGTATTATGACTACTCTCTGGCCTTTGGAGACATTTACATACTTTCTGTAATGGAGAAATTTAAAGGTTGATCATTAGCTATTCCTCAATAACTTTTCCATGCAGAAGAAATGATCTGAAATGGCAAGTCAGGGTTTGCAGAAAAATCGAGAAGTGAAAAAGCGAGACACAGAAAACAAAACATTTTAAAAACAGTGCTGAACAGCATCTCAGAGTCCCTGCTGGGGTCAACCACTACCCTTAATGAATCTGATATATAGTTGGGAGATGAAAATGAATCCTTTCATTGCTGAACTTCCCAAGGGCATTTGAGAGTGGAGTTCTTTTTAAAGTTTTTTTGCGTGTGTTTTAGAAAGGCTGTGTGTGTGTGCATACCTATGTATTTTTGTGTGTGCGTACATGTGTGTTTAGCACTTGTTTTTGCTTTAGAATCTTAAAACATGGCTAGTATCTTTTCTTTAAAATTTGTTCTAAATTGTTTTTGAATCATTCTATGTTACTTAAGATGCAAAGGGAGGAAGTTGAAGTTGGCTTTTGTTTCAGTGGCCTTGTCATTCAGTCTCAAGACAGACATACTTTTGACATGGAAATCTTCAAATGAAAAATCAAGATGTATTCAGCACTCCATATCTTACCGAGACATTTTTAACCCATCCCAAAAGTGTATTTCACTACAAGGACTACAAAACTTCCTCAAACGAGTTTTTTGACACTCAATAATGAACCAAAATAACAGATTGAGAAAATGTATTGCTTTTTCAAGCCATAGAAATGCAGATTCATTTGTTTCTCAATATTAATCGATTAATCAACCAATCCTATATCAAAATGTTATATTGATGGCTTATTGAATTCATAACCTTGAACTTGTTTTGTGAAAAAGGGCAGAGAGAAAAGAGGCTAAGAGTTGTTGATCACGAGAAAACTTGCTTATGAATAACTGTGCTCTATGGGCTGTCTATTCTAGAAGAGGGCTAAGATAAGACTAATATAACATAAGTCAGTTTTCTCTGGCTCTACCTCAATGTACAATCAGAAGAACTTCAAGTCTCCTCTCTCACACTGCACTCTGTTGTGTTTGAGAATCCCTGACAAGCAACAAATGTGTTCTGAGGTGCCCAGTCTTCTGGGTTAGTACTTTGCTGTGGTTCATCCCCCTGTGTCCCCTTCGAGCTCAGGCTATGACCCTCTGGCCATAGCCTTCTGCCTTCTCAGTTTTCTCCTTTAATTACTTCTGAAAACATCTTCACAATACCTCTGACCCTTTTAAGGCTTTTATCTCTACCTACACTAACACTAACAATCTCCTTCATGTCATTACTTTTCTCTTGATCTGGTTTATACTCCTTGGTCTATCATTCCACCTCTTATCTGCCCAAAAAATCATATCAAAGACATTGATTCCTATTTTCAACATCTTCCTTGATTCCTAGCTTTCCCTCATACCTGACATCCAACAGATCAGCTAGTGTTATCAGCTGTAACTTTAAAATATATCTGAATTATAATTATTTCCTCAAACTGTCATTGTAGCATTTATATCCCATCACCATTTTTCTATGTTTTGAACCGTAGTAAAAGTCCCCAAATGAGCATCTCTCAATCCGATGACTGCAATAATTTTTAATAGATAGTTATACAATCTATTTTATCCACATGAAACTTATACTACTTTTAAAAGATATAAATCTCATTATGCCATGCTTGTCTTTAAAGCTTTTAGTAATGCCCTGATTTTCTGAGGATACAGTTCATTGTTTTTCCCCTGCCTGCTCTTCCACCCTTGTTTTTGTCATGTTAACACCACCCAATTTGGCTATGCTTAACTTCTTTGAGTTGTCTAGAGATATTATGTTCTCTCTTCATCTTGTACCAGTGAACATTCTCTACTCTACCTAGAGTAGACTCCTTGTAGTCTGTCTCCTACCATCCTTAGGTTGCAACTTAAACTAAGTTATTCTAGAAAGGTGCCTCTGTGCCCACTGCCCACAACCAAGCCTGCATATGGTGTACCTCCTATGTGCTCACACAGTGCCCTGTACATTCCTTATCATTATACTCTACTATTATCAAATATTTGCTTGGTCTATTTTCCTCAACACTGTAAAATAATAAGGCAAGTGTCACTAACAACATCTGGCAAGTGACTGGCCTATGGAGGATGCCCAATTAATATCAGAAGAATGAATGAACATTGGAAAGTGAAGGCATGTGCCGCTAAGGCTTCCAATGCCCTATCAGTGAAAATGATGCTCCTGTTAAGGACAATGATGCCACGACTGTCACCTGAGAACACTAATGCCTAGGGCTGAAAGTGTAGCACCTGCCGAGCACGTGACACCACTACTACCATTGTGGAGTCTGTGGACACAGACTGAGAATCTTCTCAGGTTGTCTGGCACATGCAAAACCCTTCTCAAAATAAATTAAACAGATCTCTTTAGTTGTACTCCCCTCTTAGCTCATTCCTTTCTAATTCAGACATAATTCAAGGAGACCTGGAAAAGAGAATAGCTGAGTGGCAGATGTTAAATCATTAATTGAAGATTATTTTCTATCTTGCTATCCTTGAACCTTTCTTGAACACCCCATTTTGTCTTCCTAAAATTAGTCCTTATGAGAATGATACCAATTGTCACATGGAAATACATTCCCACCTCTTTAAACCAGCCATGCCCCTCTCCAATCCAATAAAGAAGTCTAAGGTTGAACACAGATCAAACTTAAGTTTCCTAGTGCATATATTACAAATCTTGTGAGTCATATACTATAGTTTCCATCTTACTGATAGGGATAATAAAAGCTCTGAACATATTTCCACACCTTAGGATCATTCCTGCATTTTATACTACCTTCCTTCTGAGGCAAAACAGAGGAGTTTTAAGATATGAACTAATAGTTTGTAGTAGGAGGTATCCATTAAGAAAGGTTCAAGGATACATGGATACTAGTTTTAGATCTGCTCCTAATTAGCTCTATGGCATTCAGCAAATCGAAGGTCTCAGTGAGCCTATTTCCCTCATTTATAAAATAATCTGGTTCTATTATACAATTATTAAATTTTCTTTTTATATAAAATTTAATGAAATAGTGATCTCTTTCCTCTAAGACACAAAAATCTAGAGTGGTAAGGCTTAACAAGGAAACAACAATACATGATATAATTAAGAGTTCTTAAAGTTAAAACTACAAAGAGACCTGGGATAAGGAGAGTGATTAGAAAAGTAAATATTAGAGTTACAGCACATGAGTCTTGAGTCTGCCTTGAATGAAAGATACACTATAAAGTCACAGAACTTATAATGATTTAGTAAGCGTCTAAAACACACCTACATATTAGCTTTTGGAGTCCAATTTTGCCAGTCACCCCGACCCCCCAAAAAAAGAGAGAGAGATTAATATAAATAACATCGATGTAGTTTGCAATCTATTAAAATAAAGGATTTAGCTTAAAGATTTAACATAAAGACTTAGTCCTTAAATTGGCAAACCTTCACCTATTAGGAAACTCAGCTATACAGAATGACTCATGTCTGTGGACTCTCGATAGTTATGGCTTCACTGTAATAATGATAACCACAGTGCTGGCAAAGAAAAAGACAGATGCATCCAACTTCTAGGACTTCCCATCTCTCCTCCTGATTACTCTTGCTTATTTTGAGCATCGACAAAATGGGGTGGCTGTTATCACAGATCTTTGCATAGCATTGATTCAACTGTGTGTTGAAACAAGCCTGCTTCTGTGTAATTCATTTATATCACTAGCTCATACCTGCCTCTTTCCCCTTCCTTCGATCTTACATATCTCCAAGATGAGCATTTATCTTACTTTGCTCTCCTGTTCCTCTTCTGTTGTCAGTCTAGCAGGTGTTCTTTTCAGATTGCTTTCATTCTTCATTATTCATTTTGGGCCCCTTTCTACTTTTGTGGCCATTTTTATCCTTCTCTTCGTATATACCTCAGGCTTCAAAGCCATCCATTTGTCAAAAATGTTTGGTACTATTTGTTTGTGGTTATTTCCCCCTCAAACTAGGGCTTAGAAAATCCACCTGGTAAGCTCTTTCTTGTTTTCATAGGGAGAAAGACTCTCTATGCCTAGGAGAAGTTAGAAATTAGGACTGTTATTTGTGTTCACACCTGCTCTAGGCTTGATCCGATCATTCTTCTTAGGTGGCCCATTTGGTTCTGAACGACATCACCAAATTTTTTCAACTTCAAGTCTACATGAATGCATTTCTATACACTGAAAATTAAAAATAATGTGTAAGCAAAACTTCATTTGATCCAGCAATGACTCCTTCATTTTGCTGGTGGGAGGTGGCGGGGGAGGGGAGAGGAAGAAGAAAATATAGTTTAGCAATAAATTCAATTGAAGTGTTTTTAAAACTGCATGGTCCCCAATTTTTCTGTTCCCCAAATTCAGAAGTTTCACTCACTTTAGGCTTGCATCTGGCAAGTTGTTAGTGTTGAGAATCACACAAAAGTAGTTAAGTGTGCAAATACACTTCTTTATGCATTTTAAATTGCTGCTCTTGGATAGACAGTCATGAGAGAGTCACCCTTATCCTTTCAAAGTGATTTAAAGCCCAGCAGCTGGCTCTGGCTTGGAGACAATCTAGTACAATGTGCTGTTGTAGCATCTTCAGGGCAGGAAGACATGCCCCACCAGCATCAGCAGGTGGCCAGTGACACTACCCAGGCATAAGCGGCACAAACGCTTCAGAATAAATAAAGGGCTCTTGATTAAACTTCAGTTCAAAACATGCCTTCCACATTTTAGGAACTTGTTATACAGCACACTGCCAGAAGATGCAGAAATCCCTATTTATTTTTTAAAGGAAAACTGATAGCGATCTTAGAGAAAATAATGAATTCAACTTTTCGTGTCTTTCCTTTGCACCTTACCTGTATCTGTATTTACGTTGTATCATTTTCTGAACTATGACTATCAGAAGTTTGTGTTTCTTTGGCTCATTTGGATTCACTTTATCATTATGAAATTGTGAAAATTTAAAGGTTAGTCTTGTTAGAATTGAGAATAAGTTCTGTGACTTTCGTTTCTATGTGTATATACATACACACACACATACATGTGTATATTTGTATATATTTCTAAATAGATAACAATTTCTTTTTACAAGCTGTAGAATTTAGAGGAATCAAAACCTTATAATACAAAATGTAGAATTACAAAAGGAAGACCTAAAAGAGTGGCAGTGTGCACCCAGCACGAATACTGTGTATGCCACAGCATTTCCAAAGCCTGTCTGTCCTTAACATTATTTTCTAATTAAGCAGTTTGTTTCTCTTTTTAGTGAAATACGTTTGCAGTGTCCCGAGCTTGTAGACATTTTTACTTTCAGATCTGAATATATGCAGCAGCATGAACTAACTGACAACAAAATTCTTTCCATTTTAAAGTAAATATTTCCCATTTATTTTCTTCTGTAGTTGTAAGTAAACATTCTGAGGAGGAAAAAATAGTATATATTGTCTGATTCAGAAATAACTTTTCATCATTCAGGGATTTCTGCTGGGCATGTGTTATGTTATCTACACCTCTGAACACACTTCACCTCTTCATGTGTCTATTAGCAATTGGTTCTGTTGCTTTTGTAAAATAAATTTTCAAAAGACATTATTTTATCCAATATTTCTATAGTTTCAACGTCACTATTCTATGCTATGTTTTTATTTTGTCTTATTTAAAGCAGCAGTTGCAATATCTACAACTCTTTGCAAAGGTGTCTAACTTAACATCATGAATAAGTAAATGTAAACTTTGTGGAGACGGCACAGACATATATCTATTGCTCTCTGTGAGAGTTTTTTCATACTTCTTGAAGAGTTCGTCAACAAAACAAAATGTTTTATCACTATCACTATTCAGCAGAACATCAGATAGTTTTGCAAAACTACATCAGATATTTGAATAAAAGTTCATTGTAGTGTTATGGGATGTTCATTCTCTCCTTCGTAAGTAACATTTCTGTAAAAACCTTCTGAGGTGTGTATCTCACTTTATACTTTCTTTTCTCTGCACATTTCTTTATCCATCTTTCAAGACTACAGGGCACAGCACCTCACTGATTTTCTCTGCCCAGATTCCTTTGCCCATTTGTATTTTGCCTCTGAAAGTGCATTACCTACAGTATGTCCGATGGGAAAACATTGAGAGCCCTGTAGAGTTATAGAAACTTCTGACCAGTTTCTATTTTAAGTCATTGATAATAGTGTTCCAGAACCTATAGTGTTCAAAAGTTGGATGATATTTTTTCTTTTCATCTTTGAGTAGCATATTTTCTACAAGCAAAAATAATGAGCAACTATACCCACAGCTGATTAGATAATATACAACGATTACAGGGTGTTGATTTGATGGATCTTGGCACTGCCAAGTGTTAGAAATTGATATTTGGGTTTAAAAACAGGAGAGTTCGCTTTTCGAATTTTCTTTACACTTTTCACATTCCTAAAATTATCTTAATAGTATTTTTTAAATTGTAAATACAATATTCACTCAACAAAGCATCTAAACAATAGAGGAAAAGTAATCATCCAACATCCTGCTGAATCCCCGCGCACATTCTCATGATTTGAAGCGTCGGGTATTATGGGCACCTTCTGTGGCCTTTGAGACACGTTTATGCACTTGCGTTTTTCTATGTAGAAATAGTATAGTGCACCATTGAGAACATTTTCTTTTTCAATGTTCAGAATTGTTAGAAGACAATGAAAGTCTTTCGCTAACACATGCAGAACTCTCTTCCTTCTGTTAAGTGGCTCTAGACTACTCATTCTCCACTGAGGATGTGTTACACTGCAGCTTACCCTTCCGATACTGATGGATGCATAGGTTGCCTCCAAGTCTGCATTGTTTCAAAAAATGTGGAGTTGAATACTCTTAACCATTTTTGTAGATATTTGTAAAGAATAGACAAATGAAAGTGGAATTATTTGCCTGACTCTTACTTGTATTTAAGGTTTTAGTAGATACTGCAAATTGCTTTCAACAATGGATTGACAATTTACTAACTTGCCAATAATGTAGGAAACCTTGATTTGACAAAGTTAAACATTATTGCCCTTTTAATTTGTGCAAATGTAAAGAATTTAAAATGTTATATTATTATTGTCTTTAATTAGTGAGCATCTTAGCCATAGACTGAATGTGCATTTTTATTTATTTTTTGACATGCCTCTTCATATTATTGGTATTCTTGTAGTTTATTTTTCTTTTCATAACTGATTTGCATTTTTACAATCAACAGAATCAATAACTCTTTGAATATTAGGGATATTCATCATTGGTCTATTAAAATTGTTGCCTGCATTTTCTCTAAATCTGTATTCATTGACAAAATTTGTTTTTAGTGTCTGTTGCCAATATGAAGTTTCTGCTTGCATTTATCAATCTTTTCCTTCTTTGCTTCTGCAGGAAACTTTAAAAGTAGAGATCATCCTGATAATAGTTAAAAACATACCTTTCAATTTCCAGAATACAAAAATTGTTTGTTTTATTTCACAATAACTTCAAGTCCACATGAGTGCATTTCTACATACTGAAAATTAAAAATAATTTGTAAGTGAAACCTGATTTGATCCAGCAATGACTCCTTCATTTTGCTGGTGGGAGGTGGTGGGGGAAAGGAGGGAAACGTAATTTAGTGACTGGCTTGAATATAACTATCAGGCACGTACATTAAGACATTTAGTGCTGGCCTCCCCTGAGGGTTAACTGTAAACAACATTGGGTCCCTACAGGCAACTGATTTTGCCACAAAATCTTGGATTACCAGGAATCCAATTACACTTTAAAAGGCTATGTGAAAAAATATGTGTATGTAGCTAAATTGTTTTATATCCTCAATTTAGATAAATGTAAATGTGGGAGGGGGTCCAGACTTACAGATGCAGTGACTTTACAATCAAGAAGTGAGTTTTTTGACATGAATTTGTGAATCTTAAAACAGGACCATGAGGAGGTGGAACCTACTTACTCTTCAATTTCTATAAATTGTTTACGCTTGCTTTTCTTGTTTTTAAAGCCTCAACTATTAAATAAGTAGGTCAATACTCCCCTTCTTTTTAATCTATGAAGGAATAAGTTGTTTCTTCTGCCAGAACCATTCCAATCCCAATTTCTTAATGCTTAGTCAGAAGGAAAATAATATATGAAAAGTCAAAAACAGAATACTCACTAGTAAAGAAATCACTGAAACTCTGATTCCTGTTTTTATACATACATATACACTGTTTGTATAAAAGGATGAAGGATGAAGAGTATAAAGGATGAAGTATAAAAGGATAAATAGATAGATAGGTAGGTAGATAGATAGATAGCTCCCTAAAGGTCAAAGTATACTATATTTTATGTATTTTGCTTTGGAGAAGTGTGTGCTACTGAAATACTCTAAGCAAGCTTTTTTGGGAAGCTACTATTTATGTTGTGATAAATCCATAGAACTTAAACAAGTATGATGAGTTGGTTTTATAAGATTATTACAACTTTAAAACAATCACTTTCAGAGTAAAGACTATATAGTAAATTTATAATATTTTATACACCACAAAATTCAAGAAAATGAAAAACAAAATTTAAAAAGTACAAAAAAATAAAAACATATAACTTTTTATTTATTTACTTATGGGGGTTCAGAATGCTTTGGACGTGGAAAGTCCATGTCCTCAGAAACAGTTAAAAAAAAGTACATAGTTTTGTTTGTTTTTGTGTTTTCCCTCAACACACACATGTTTAGTACAAACTCAAGAAATGTTTGCTAACTAAATAATGCACATAACCCCTCTACTGTAATGCTCATATTTTACCTATTTTACCCTACATTTATTTCTTTGCAGGTAAGATCTCAATTCTTCTTTGAATGATAAAATGTAATAACCAAAAAGGGGCAACCATAAGCTCTTCCTTTGAACTTTTCGGGTGTTGAAGGCAGGTAAACTGCAAGCTTACAGATATATATTATTTGGAACTCAGGTGGTTGCCTTCACTTTAGGGGAAAAGAAATCAGTTTTAGATTGAAACTTTGCCCTTTTGCGGCTGCCTTTCCTTTTAGGAAGCAAGTTAAAAGGTACTACTGGCCAGGTTAATTGACTTACAAGTTTGTCTTTTTAATAAGTGTCATAAAGTATGTCAGGATGCTGAAACTTGCTTTCAGTGCACTTTTTAAAAAACTGTTGTCAACCAGATTAAAGTTTATTGTTCACATGTACATTTGGTTTTCAGGTTGTAATGAAAGACACTGAATTGATTTGCCATACGTAAGAGAAAGG
This sequence comes from Rhinopithecus roxellana, assembly GCF_007565055.1. Classification (NCBI taxonomy): domain Eukaryota; kingdom Metazoa; phylum Chordata; class Mammalia; order Primates; family Cercopithecidae; genus Rhinopithecus; species Rhinopithecus roxellana. Next base: position 68,265,349 of record NC_044569.1, on the reverse strand, counting down.
GGTTGTGTCCTTTGCTCTCTCTCAATGTGCCTTTCCCTTTGAGGTCTCCTCCAAACTGTGCAGTTAGCAGAGATTGTCTGGTGCTGGACTTGTCCATGTGCAGAACATCACTCACTTGCTTTTCTGTGTCTCCATTGAGAGACTTTCTGGAGGACTAAGAGTATTATCTGAGAAGTGTTATCTTATAGTGTCTTATTAATTTGAAAATGAAGTATTTTGAATATAATGACTTGTAAATGAATCTCTTTTTCCCTCAAGGACTTAGATTGTTTTAGAAAGAAATATTTTCTTGTGTTTTTGATTGGGCAGATACTCATGTTTATGTAAAGCCAACTTGACCCCCTTTACCCACAAAGTCTCAACCTGACCTTTATAGCTCTATGTTCTCCTGAATGACTGCTTCTCAAAAACACCAAGAGCAAGTTTTGGTAAACAGACTCAAAGTATTTGATCTAGCAAGCATTCTATTATCTTTGAAATTTCAGGAATGTAGGAAGGATGAAGATGTTTCCAAGCAGTCACTGATGGTACAATTTGCTGTTTGCCAGACCATTTCCTTCTATGGTTATTCTGGAATTTTCAGTCTTCAAACATTATTACTATGATTCTACACATGAATTTTAAGCTGAAGCTTTAGCCTTCCCCTCAAGGCTCAATTTGGCATAAAATGTATCTATAAAACATCAACCACTGAACTAGCTGAGGAGCAGGCAGAGGATGGGATAGCTTACTTTCTCAGTCTGAGGAAAGCCTCTGTTCCAATAATCCCTGTACTTTCTCACCCAACTTTGTTGAAGTGAATAATGCTATAACCAAACAAAAAGGATTAGTATCAGAGCTAGAAATACCTGATTTCTGTCCCATGTCATAAATGCCATCACTTGAGGTTCATTTCTTTGGGTTAAATTATCATTAATCCATATATATTTGTCATTTTAGTGTTGTCTCTCCACATTAGAATGTAAACACCATGAAAATAATGGGCTTTGCACACTTATGTGTCTCCATTGCCTGGCACAATTTAAATTTCAATAAATATTGGTGGGAAAATGAAGTTTTATCTTTCTGTATGTTAATTATCCCTGAAAAACACTTCTTTGTCCCCAGTACTCTAATGAGAAGGGGGTCGTCCCGCAACCTTCTCTGTGGATGAGATGAGGGCTGTTGCCACAGGATGGAGCGGGACACTCAGAAGGGTTTATGAGTCACACAGAAGTGACAGATTGCAAAAATTAACATTGCCAACTTCTCAATGTTAATGCAGAAAACTAGCTTCTCAGTGGTATCTAGTTCACAACGAAGGTAGGGGTTGAAAAGCAGAAAGCCAAATCAAAATGCTGTGAAGTAACAGGGAAAGAGTAGCCATGAACAGAAACAGGAGAGAGAGGGGAGACAAATGGAAACAGGAGGAGAACATACAGGGCTTGCCAGTGTTCACAGAAGCCATAGTGCTTCCAAATGATTGCTTTGTAGAGTGGCCAGATGACAGCATATGGAATATCAAGTGAATTTAAGAAGGCTTAAAACTTTTGGAACTAACACCTTAGAAACATTGGAAATGCCGTATGCTTTAAACTGACCTCTGCTCTCCAAAGCTCTGTGACTCCAGATTTTCTTTAGGCTCTGGAGCTGATACTGGGTGAGTTCGGCATGGAGGATGCAGGGGCTGTGTGTGTAAGGGAAGTTAGGGTGAGCACACCGGGTAAAGTGAGTCTCTTTGTGCTAGTTATCTGCTGGAACTGTGCTGAGGGAGGGCCTCACGCTGCCCTTTGGCCATTGCTGAGGCCATACATTATACATTTGGCCCATCTATACAGCATTGCTCCTGTCTAAAACCAACTGTCCTTCTAGGGCTGGCAGAATATTTGAGGAGCCCTAAGTTAGTGCAAGGCTCAACTCAGCACCAAGCCAGTCTGACCTTTTTGATGCCCTTGGTTCTGGTTAATGGGATTTCTCTTGGTCCTAGGCTAAGGGTTCCTCAGGTTTCGCCCAAGTCTAGTCACTAGTTTCATGGATTCTCACCACAACTCGTTTTTCAACATTTTTTTCTAAGAGTCAAATGCAGCTTCCCAACATCCTTAAAAGTCACCAGCCATATCCTACCACTGTCAGTTTCTCAATGAAAAGCCATAGTAGTCCCAAATCAAAAGGATTATTAGGAGCTTCTCTGATGACACCAGGTTTTCTTGATTTCTCTGACCTTATTTTCTATTTCTCAAAGCAGCAGATACCATAGTATAAAATGCATGCAATGACTGGCAGTTCCTATGATCCTCTCTTCACGTACTGTCTCACTTGTCCCACCATAGCCTTGAGAAGTGGGCTAGGCAGGGCTGTTGTCACTATTCATGAATTATAGACTAATGGCCACAGGTGACTTGGTCTGCTTCCGTATACTTGGCCCTGATTCTGAGAGGCACCCATGTTCTGCCCTCCTCAGTCCCTTCTGATTTAGGAAGAGTTTGCAGTATGGAATGAGATGGGATTACCTAGGGAAAAAATCATGGAAGAGGTGACTTTTGAATCAATACATTATTGTAGGTGGGAGAGTAGCAGAGACTAAAGAAAGGAAGCCATCAGTGGATCACAAGGTCTGAGAACAAGTGCCAGGGAGGGGCAATTTTGGAGGGGTTTGGGATTCCTGGAGAATTGGTAAGAGATAAGGGTGGATATATTTAACTTAATAAGCACGTGTCTTGGCACGTGCTTATTGTGTGTGCATGCGTGTGCGTGTGTGGGCACTTGTGCACATATGTGTGAGGTAGGGATGCTCGTGAGAAATGGCAGTGGGAAATGTTCCAGGGCAACACTTCCTTCACAAACTCTCCAGTTAGTAACAGGGAGGGCAGGGTTAGCACAGAAACAGCTCTAGACTTGGAACCTAAAGGCCTTGTTACTTTTCAGAGCAGCCACTTGGGAGCTACATAGCACTTGGCAATACCACCTTCCTGAGGCTCACCCTTGTGCCACATGAAATGAATGTGGTAAAATAGCTATTTCAGCAGCATATGCAATTACAGAGCGCTCAACATAAAAATGAGATAATATGTTCGAAAGCACATCGTAAGCTAGAAAGAGCTCTATAAAAATAATATTTTATTCTCATTTTGAGAAGTATTTTAAAAAGCCATGGTAGAAGAGCTAACACACAGGCATTTGCCTGAGCACACTCACATACATGTGAATGCTTCCCTTGACTGGACACTGTTAAAGTCCCTCATCTCTTTCCCCAAGTTTGGATGGTTGTCCAGCAATTCCCTTTACCACCCCAAGGCCTTCTGCCCTCTCTCCCCACACCATGCAGGCCCCATGAGGCCCTTGCAATAATGCCTGTTAGGATACCCACACCCTTCTTGCCTTCTTCCTAACCTTGCCCCCAACCTTCATGGAAAACAAAGAGCCCTGCATGTTGTTGTTCTCAGAACACAATCAACGTAGCCAATTGGAATCTGCATGAATAATTTAACCTCCCGGCAGGGACTGGACAGAATCAGAAGATGCAGCGGCTTCCCAAAATTAATAAAGGCTTTTATAGAGCCATAAAAAGCCATAATTCAATCATTTTAAAAAGCGCAGTGAACACAACGCTTATTAAAGGCTGGGTGCCGCTGAGGAGTATTCAGGGAGGTGAAGAATGCTCACTCGGCAGCAATGGCCCCAACACACGCCCACCCCCCTCCTCTTGACAGGCAGATAACCTGACCCAAGCATTTAATAAGCAATATTTACTGATGATTCTTCCCTGACTGGCTTAGTCATGGGAGAGTACTAATAAAGAGGATGATTGAAACAATGGAGGATTTTTTTTTTTTTTTTTCTCTGAACAGTAAGCCATTGCGCTTGGAGTGGAAGAATCATCTATTTCCAAACAGTAGTTACGTTTTTTCTTTGTCTAGTCAAGCACATTGGGGGTGAATTTTTGCAGGCCTCCCTACCTGAGCTATATTCTTCTTTAAGTAACTTAAACACGACAATTACAGCACTTGCTTTCTCTAGACTCTGGTTGCTCACTTGTAAAAGCAGAGGACAGCATCAGGTATTAGCTTCTAGATGAAATATTCCTTTCAAGACAACATGCTTCCATAATCACTGTCCACAGTGGCTCAGCATGCGCAGTCTGGTTGTTGAGATAGCTCCTTTATGACTGCAAGTTCCCCAGGATAAGACTAAGCCAGCCACACTGTGCTGAGAACTCAAGACCAAGTTTGCACAGTTTGTATACTGCATAAAGGTGGTCACAAGAGAGAAAATGGGAGCTGAAAATGGACTGCTTAAGTTCAGAGAAAAGAGCATCTTTTAGCAGCTCTTTAACTTGGAGGAAAAGGGATTTTCTTCTTATAAATTACACAATGGTACAATTAATGGTGGTCATGGCCATGGTCTGGTCAATCACCTACTCTTACTCCCTAGGGCTCAGAGTTCTCACGTGTTCAGTAATTTCTCTGTCCAGACCATGGTGGCAAGGCTGCCTTTTGGAAGGGGCAGGGAGCAGGGGTAAGAAGAGGGCAGATTAGAACATTGACCTTTTATCAAAGGGAATGAAATCTCAGACCCCAAGGATCTCAGCAGGTTTGCTCCAAGCATGTCTGACTTTACAATTTACTGGGACACATGTCCCAGGGCTGCCACAATGAATGAATTTTTAGCAAACAAAACATAAATAAATAACTAGATGTGCAGCCAAGATGGGCTCTCAATGACTTGTCTGACCCACATAGCTCACTGTGTAGTTTGCTCTCCCAGCTACCTCCTCAAAACATGAGGGAGTATGTCTTCGGGCACCACAGGTACTAAGTGATCTGTCCATTGCCTAACATCAAATGACAAAGTACTGGTCCTCATATATCATAGCCTTTCTGGCAAGGATTAGGTCACGCTGGGCCAAAGTTTTGCTAATGAGATCATGCATAAACAATAAGGGTTGGCTGACATCTTGTCAACTCTTTCACTGTCACTAGAGGGGCTGAGGTACAACAGTGAGAAACAGAGGCCTGTTAACTACCCAGAATCTAAGCCAATGAGCAACACTTCATGGAGCTGCTGCTCCTCAAACAGTCCCAACTCTTACTAGCAGAGAAGATAGGTTCATGCATTCATTAAAGGATTCATCCCTTCTTTTGCCCATTCCAGATACCGTTATTGATGTGTCTTATTGGTACTGCTCTTACAACAGGAGACCACACAGAAAAAGTCGCATGCATTTGGAGTTCTTCCTGGAGCATCCACATTCTAATGGAGGTGATGAAGAAAAGAGCAAGAAGGAGCAAAGAAGAAAGAAAAAAGAAAGGGAAGAACTTTTGGGTCTTTCTGCTTTATACTGTCCTCTGTTAAGACTCTACCTATTGTCTCTCTGCAGGTAGAGTCTTAACAGTACAGTATAAAGCAGAAAGACCCAAAAGTTCCCTATGAGAGGTCAGAAAAGACTGTGGCTATTTCCCTTTTCAACCAGTCACATGCTCTGTTTAGGGCTGTCAATTGTCCTAGTCAAAATTTTTGTGAACCTGAAAGGAGAGATAAAGTTCAGTTTGCTCAGATTTAATGGTTAAGTTTACTTGTCATTGGTTCCCATGTTGCATGTAATTGACAATTATACCATTGTTACTATAAAATTTAAATCTTACTTTCATCAACTTACAGTCATGCATTCTTATCAAATACAAATCTCAGACTTTTTTATTGGGTCACAGAGTTATTATATTTATGGATACATATATTATGCATGCATATGGATATATATTATGCATGTGTATGCATATATAAAATACATTTTTTAAATGGAAGTGTTCTCATTCAGTCATTGGGGGTAAAAAATAAAGTCACATCTCTTAGTAAGTTTTACATAATAACATCAAATTCCTATTTGTCTATTAGAAAAATGCCTATTTTCCTTTCCAAATGGACTTCATTTGCATTCATTTTGTTTTTGTTTTTTTTTGAGAGGGAGTCTTGCTCTGTGGAGCCCAGGCTGGAGTGCAGCGACGCCATCTCGTCTTACTGCAAGCTCCGCCTCCCGGGTTCTCGCCATTCTCCTGCCTCAGCCTCCTAAGTAGTTGGAACTACAGGCGCCCGCCCCTATGCCCGGCTAATTTTTTTTTTTTTTTTTTTTTTTTTGTATTTTTTGTAGAGACGGGGTTTCACGGTGTTAGCCAGGATGGTCTCGATCTGCTGACATCGTGATCCACCCACCTCAGCCTCCCAAAGTGCTGGGATTACAGGCTGAGCCACCACACCGGGCCCTAAGAATACTTCCTATGGCAAATACACATGCAATATTTTGCATATATCATAAGGGCACAAAACAATAAATTTTCACAAGCTTAATGCATTCACATACCTACTTCAAGGTACAAAATCAGAATATTAGCAGCACCCCAGAAGATCATCTCTTGTTTCCATCTGCTCACTACTACAGCCACTCCCAACAATAGTTAATCGCCATCCTGACTTCTGATGACATAACTCAATTTTACCTTTTTTTGGTTTATGTTATATACATCAGTATATACATGAATGAAATGATACAATATAGACTCATATTTCTAGAATCCTTTACTCAAAATATGTTCATTTTTCAGTGTTCCATTGTGTGGATATTTTCACTCTGCTGCGGATGGGCATTTAAATATACAGCTTGAAGGTGTTATAAGTACTGTTGTTGTGAAGATCCTAGGACATTTCTGTCTGTGAACCTATAAGTGTAAATCATCTAAATTGGACTTCCCTGGATTCAATCTCCATTTTCCATTTGTAATCTGAGGTCAGTTACTTAACCTCTTGGTTTCCTTTCCTAATACGTAAAAACAAACAAACAAAAACAAAAAACAGGAATAACACCTTATCATAATGTTGTCAGTGAGTGAATGGGGAGGTGGGCCTAATCAACTCAGTGAATGTGCATTTTTCTAGGAGGGTAACAGTCAGCAAAATGGACACTGTTAATGCCATTGTGGAGCTCTATTCTAGTTGCACAATTGGGTGGGAGAAGTTAGAAAGAAAAAAAGCAAAACGTATGTAAGCAATGTATATTAGGTAAGTGCTATGGAGATCTATGAACCAGGAAATGGGGATCTGGAGTGATGGGTGATATTAATTTAGGTTGTTAGGGATGCTCTCACTCAGGAGTGGGGCGTTTGAGCAAATACTAAAGGAAGGAAGACATCTTGTAGATAAATAACTGAAGGAAGAGTGTTCTTGGCAGAGAGCCTGAGACATGCATATGTAGTGTGTTTGAAGGGTAGAAAGAAGGCCAGGGTAGGATACAGAAGATCAGAAAGATAAGGATTGCAAAGTGGCAAAGGTGGAGATTGAGTGATGTCTTGTGGGTCACTAAAAGAGTCTTCCTCTGAAGATGAGAAACTACTGGATAATTTGTTCAAAGAGAACTATGTTTTCACAACATCAATGGAAGCTGTGATGAGGATATACTACATGAGGCATGACAAATGAAGAAAACATGAATAATAAGGGTAAAGAAGGTGTAAAGGGGGTATGAACATGTATATTTTACTGTGTGTGAATATGTTGTATGTGTACATGTGTGAGAGAGCTGATCCTATGAACATGAACCATAATAATTAATATTGAGAAAGCTTTTCAGAGGAGGTAGGGCTTTGAGTGTGTATTTTGAATTACAATTTCAACAGAGGGATGGATAGAGCAGGATAATTGATTTCCTGAAGAACATGAAGACTTAATGTTATTCCCTTTCTTTCCCATTTGAACTAGAATACGCTATGGTCAAGTGATTTACTCATCCCATGCCTCCATGCTGTGAATCCTCCAGAAGTGGCTAAATTTTTACCACACCAGAAAAGATTTAGCTGATAATCATAATCTACCAGTGAAACCACAGGAAATATGACTATCTTCGTCATTATCTTTTTTCATCAACGAATAATTTTCAATTATGTAAAAACACCAAGAAATGTGGTAGTTGGCGGAATTCTTTGGATTTAAAAAAATATATATTTTCACTCCATTATTTCAGCAAGGGCTAGTTATTCTTCTTGTAAGACCAGTCCACTCAGTTGACACATTGTTTTAAATTTTCCAATACTTGAGATTGCACCTACTTATTTTTGCATTTCACTATTCCCTGTCTTTGCATGTCTGGCTCTGAATCCTAGGATTCTATTAGAATGACTATAGTTAGCATGCATTCCTCACATCTTCCAATTAAATGCAATATTTCCTGGTTTTTCATAGTAGTAGGTTTTCAGGACTACTGTTGATAACGTTCTTGCTTCAATTTATGGCATATTTTACACTCTTAAAACTAGACTTTAAAAAAGTGCATTAACTTTTTGAGATGCTATTTCCCCACATATACCCTGAGGAGCATTTCTTATCTGAATATATAATGATCAGTCGACCCTAGACGTTTGCCGATTTCTTTCCTACATGTCATACTTGGCTCCAGCCCCAGACAAGGTCCAGAATAACTTCTGCCTGCCTTGGTTGCTAAGAACAAAATGTAAAGAGAGCTATTCTCTCACAACATGTGTGTACTGTGCCTCAGTAATTCCAGATTTGGTGTCCTGTCCTTATAAAGCAATTTACATTTCTTTCTAATTAATGTTCTCTCCTTTGATTAGTCCATCATAGCTGGGGAAAAATTAAAAAGCTTTTCATCTCTTCTATATCTTGGGCACATAGACGTATGCCAGTAGTCTGAGATCACTTATCATTTCCCCCATCTGTCATGTATTTTAATCTAAGACATCTTTGTGGAGGGGGTAAAACTGCATACATTTGCTTCTTCAGACATCATGCCCTTTCTCATCCATTTGATTTAATCAATCAGTGTCCATGTGTGGACTGTACAGAACTTCCATGTAGTTTCACAGTCTGTCAGTCACTTGTCATAAGCAAACTGGTCATCAACCCCAAAAGGCCTGGACACCGAGTGGTCTCTCTGACAGTGTCTGGGTTTCCTTCATGGCCTTTACTCCACAGAAATCTTAAAACATCCACACTGATCCCACCAGGACTGTCCTATCACCTCAAGTGGATACTACTTCTCAAAAGCAGGCTAATCATGAGTGTAGTTCAATACAATGAGGAACAGTGAATTGACATACATACATACATACATACATACATATGTACACACATACATAAAATAAGGTCTTTCTTTCCACAGTCAGAGGCAAAACCTGAATAACAAATAGGCCCCAGTCAATGTGTGGATGGCAATTAAACCACTTCTTAAAAAGCATAGTAATAATTTTGTACAATTAATATACAGTGAATTAAAAAATAGTTAATAACAATTTCACTTTTTTGTTTTAGTGATATTACCAGGGTATGTAATTTGTTTTTTAAGTCAGTTGGCCAAGATTTGATGAGATTTATATTATTCTAGAATGGTTATGTTGCACCTAGAGTAGAATTCAGTTTGAAAAACCGCATATTGAGAAAGACATGGAAAATCTAGAGTGAAACTTCAGAAGAAAGACTCTGAAAACTGCGCTACAAAAGTGATTAAGAGATGGAAGTGATTAGATCCAGAAAGAAAAATCCTGGAAGGTTCTCAGAAATCTGTAGTGCTGTTATTTGGAGAAGGGTGGACGTTGATTTTACCTTAGCCCCAAAAATGAATTCACTTATTCATTTATATGAGATTTATGATCATCTAGGGCAGTAATCTGGGGACTTGGATTAAGTGAGAGGAACATTAGTGAGAGAAGATTGGCTTGGGATAGATGATGTAAGGCCTTCTGAGTCAATGTAGGCACTTTTAACCTGAATGGCATGAGATGCCACTGCAGGGTTTTGAGCAGAGGAGTAATGTTATCTGGGATACTTCCTTTGGCTCATTCTTGAGGTTAGGTTGAGAAAGACTGTGCAGAGATAAACTTAGCAGTGGGAAGAATAGGCAGGGAGCTTTGGCAGTAAGTCAGAAGGTTGGTGGTAACTTGCACCATGTAGTCACAGTGACCATAACGATGTGGTATGTAACACCAAGAAGAGTAAGAATGGCTATGCATAGTTAAGGTCTTCAGGTCAGAAGTTTTAGAACAAGAAAACAAGTTTGGAAGAAAACTCAGAGATCTCTTCTTACACTATCACCAAACAACATTTTGGAAAAAATCAGAATGCCATGCCGTGTTCTGTTGTAAATGTATGAGTAACAGTAAAATATGGGCACTTTTCTCAAGGAGATAATATATTTTTGGAAACAAAAAGACACAAATAATTTTAATGTGATGTGATGCTGGAATGAAAAATGGTGCCACATAGATCCAAACGAGCAAATACTGCTATTTATTTACTTTAGAAACTTGGATATATTTTTTCAGAGCATCGTTTTCTCATTTGTAAAATGGAGATAAGATTTTGTATTTTATATGTCTGCTGTGACAACTAATGATTCAATGGTTATGCAGTATCTACCACTTTCTCTCTGCTGTGACATCTCAGAACTACCTTTGTTCCCCTCCCTTCCCTGCCCTTTTCACCTCTCATATCCAGCCAGAGCAGGCCCATCAGCCTCCATGCCTCACCTACCCATTTCTACCTTCTGTATTTTGGGCTGTGCAACCCCCCGACAGATAGGTTCTCTTTCTACCTCCTTGTTCCATATGAAACCTGGCTAACATCTGATAGTGCAACTGCTTTGGAACAATTTTATAATAGACATTACTTCTTGTCTCAGTCCCCCAAACAGAGGTGTTTCAATAAGCCCGTTAGTTACTCTGAAGTGAGGCTGAGAAATGACAAAATTATCATTATTTCTTAAGAACGTACTTTGGGTGTTCTCGCATCCTTAATGTTCTTTGCTACTGGCCAGTAGCACCCAGAAGACACTTCAGCACATGATGCTTTGTCCCTAGGCAGAGTGGCCCCAGATGTCCTCAACTATAGTTCCCTTGCTTTCGTACCAGGGGACTTTGTACTCAGCAGGTGGTCACTATGAATTTATTGAGTAAACGGGTCTTAATGTTCTTCACCTACAGTCTTTGAGTTCATCCTTGACTATCTCAGAATTAGTGTCAGGATCTCTTCTAGACACTTTCGCTGCATTATTTGATTTCACTGGCTTTAAAGGGCATCTTTTCCAGTCTATTTCTACTTCACATGTCTTAAAGTAAAAGTGCTGCAACTTAAACATCCTGAATTTAAAATTCCCCAAAGGTATGTAACATTTGTTCTCAAGTTTAAAGAAAAATAAAGCGAAATGAAACTAAAATGAGTGTTTCTCATCACCTCATGCATCTTGATTATAAGACCTACTCATTATATATTAGATTCCAATGTTTGGTGGTTTCACTCTGGGGTTCCACCAAAAGGAATCTGTAGAGGACAACTGTATAGAACACAGAACTGACAGTGCCCTGTTTTTAAATCTATTTTCTTAGGAATGAGTTACTCCTGGCTATGAGAAAAATGATCTCCATGGACCGTCAGAACTCACGAAACAGCAAAAGGAGCCAAGCGCAGTAGCTCACACCTGTAATCCCAGCACTTTGGGAGGCTGGGGCGGGCAGATCACTTGAGGTCAGGATTTTGAACCTGGCCAACATGGCGAAACCTTGTCTCTACCAAAAAATACAAAAATTAGCTGGGCGTGGTGGTGGGCACCTGCAGTCCCAGCTGTTTGGGAGGCTGATGCAGGAGAATCACTTGAACCCAGGAGGCAGAGGTTGCAGTGAGCTGACATGGCACCACTGCGCTCCAGCCTGGGTAACAGAGTGAGACCCTGTCTCTGAAAATTCAGACAAACAAAAAAACCAAAAGGATACCATAAACAAGAATGATTTTCAATGCCAAGATGAAAATTTTCTGATGCCATCACCCCTTGCAGTGAAGCCTTCCTTAACCGTTCTCTCAAAACTCCAGCATTTCATTGCCCTCTCTCTAAACTTCAGCGTTCTTGGTACCACTTTGTTAATAGTTGTGATGCGTTCACTCTCACAGTAGGATCTGAGTACAACTGGAGACAATGTCTACTAACAAACTTCCAGATTCTCATCTGCTGCAACCACATTCTGCATCGTTTCTAAATCCTGAGTTGCCCCTTAGCCTTTCAGCCCATTTCCACTTTCCTATACCCTAACAGCAGTCTCTTTTTGAGTAAGTTAGCTAGAGCTTTATGTATGTGTATATATATATATATATATATATATTTTTTTTTTTTTCTCTGTTTGATTGCAACGGAAGAACCCTCCCTGATACAGAGCAATAAGTACGGCTTTTTAATTACGACCTCCACAGGCCTTGGGCCTAGGAGGCATTGTGTAAATGTATATTTAATGAGTGAATGAATAAAAGTGATTTTAGTATAGCAGGAAAGATGAGAATGCAACATAAATGAGCATTCAGACTGAGCTGAAAATGGACCTGCTTTGTCCCTGCTTCCTTTGAAAACACTTTGTCTTCTCCCTGTCAGTTTTTTCCTGCCCTGGTTTCTGGTTTTCAGTTGTAATTTGCTTTAAAGATAATACTGCCATGTTTCTTTGAACTGAAACTATCCAGCAATTTATGACCAAATTTAAGTTTGGCATAACAGGCTTAATGTTCAGCTTTCCATCTGTATTCTGTGCTTGGCAAAAACCCAAGGAAACTTGGGATTTTATGCTCCTGAATTTTATAAACCAGTAAACACAAAGGTATTGGAATTGTATATCTTAGCATGAAACATTTTATCTTGTGCATAAGAAATATCAAATTGGACTGTAGTGTAGGCAGCTCAGGGATTTGTGCTGCTTCCTCCCTTTAGAAATGTTCTTTGAGAACCGATGTCTGTAGTAAGTGATGAGAAAACAAAAACAACGGTTTACTTTGTTCAGTGTTCCCAGCTTGTCAAGCTATTTTCACATGGATTCTATCACGTTGTCTTTCCATTGGCCCTAAAATAGTTGGAATTTGTGTTATTATTTCATTTTATAGAGAAGTATGACAGAGCCCTGAAGAAGTGAAGTGATCCCAGAGGTCCATAGCTGGTCAATGCAAGCCATGACCAGAATTTAGATTTTCTTTGTTCTAACCACCAAATGTAAAGTTAATTTATTTTGTGATTAATTCATACACTTTACCAACAGAGTTTTATTTTGTAGTTTACTTTTTCACTTACCATGTGCCAGATATGGTATAGGCTCTGGGGACAGTGCTGTGAACAGAATAGATGGAATCCCTGCTCTTAGTCTTAATGTGGAAGCAGGTGGGCATGGGACTGAATAATTTCTAACACCCGAGAACTTCATTTAATCTATTGAAAACCTCAACCAGGGGGCGGAGCAAGATGGCCGAATAGGAACAACTCCAGTCTCCAACTCCCAGCGCGAGCGACACAGAAGACCGGTGATTTCTGCATTTTCAACTGAGGTACTGGGGTCATCTCACTAGGGAGTGCCGGACAATCGGTGCTGGTCAGCTGCTGCAGCCTGACCAGCGAGAGCTGAAGCAGGGCGAGGCATCGCCTCACCTGGAAGCGCAAGGGGGAAGGGGATCCGTTTTCCTAGCCAGGGGAACTGAGACACACAACACCTGGAAAATCGGGTAACTCCCACCCCAATACTGCGCTGTAAGCATACAGGCATTCCAGGAGAATATATCCCACACCTGGCCGGGAGGGTCCCACGCCCACGAAGCCTCCCTCACTGCTAACACAGCAGTCTGCCGCGATCTATCCGCAAGGCAGCAGCGAGGCTGGGGGAGGGGCGCCCGCCATTGCTGAGGCTTAAGTAGGTAAACAAAGCCGCTGGGAAGCTCGAACTGGGTGGAGCTCACAGCAGCTCAAGGAAGCCTGCCTGTCTCTGTAGTCTCCACCTCTGGGGACAGCGCACAGCTGAAGACCAACAGGGGAAGTAGCGGGAGCCGGTGCAGACGCGAACGACTCTGTCTGACAGCTTTGGGGAGAGCCGCGGATCTCCCAACGCGGAGGTTGAGATCTGAGAACGGACAGACTGCCTGCTCAGGTGTGTCCCTGACCCCTGAGTAGCCTAGCTGGGAGAAATCCCCCACTAGGGGCAGTCTGACACCCCACACCTCACAGGGTGGAGTACACCCCTGAGAGGACACTTCCAAAGGAAGAATCAGACAGGTACACTCGCTGTTCAGCAATATTCTATCTTCGGCAACCTCTGCTGCTGATACCCAGGCAAACAGGGTCTGGAGTGGACCTCAAGCAATCTCCAACAGACCAACAGAGAGTCCTTCTGACTGTCAGAAGGAAAACTATCAAACAGGAAGGACACCTATACCAAAACCCCATCAGTTCGTCACCACCATCAAAGACCAGAGACAGATAAAACCACAAAGATGGGGAAGAAGCAGGGCAGAAAAGCTGGAAATTCAAAAAATAAGAGCGCATCTCCCCCTGCAAAGGAGCGCAGCCCATCACCAGCAACGGATCAAAGCTGGTCAGAGAATGACTTGGACGAGAGGAGAGAAGAAGGCTTCAGTCCATCAAACTTATCAGAGCTAAAGGAGGAATTACGTACCCAGCGCAAAGAAACTAAAAATCTTGAAAAAAGAGTGGAAGAATTGACAGCTAGACTCATTAATGCAGAGAAGATCATAAACGAAATGACAGAGATGAAAACCATGACACGAGAAATACGTGACAAATGCACAAGCTTCAGTAACCGACTCGATCAACTGGAAGAAAGAGTATCAGCGATTGAAGATCAAATGAATGAAATGAAGCGAGAAGAGAAACCAAAAGAAAAAAGAAGAAAAAGAAATGAGCAAAGCCTGCAAGAAGTATGGGATTACGTAAAAAGACCAAATCTACGTCTGATTGGGGTGCCTGAAAGTGAGGGGGAAAATGGAACCAAGTTGGAAAACACTCTTCAGGATATCATCCAGGAGAACTTCCCCAACCTAGTAGGGCAGGCCAACATTCAAATTCAGGAAATACAGAGAACGCCACAAAGATACTCCTCGAGAAGAGCAACTCCAAGACACATAATTGCCAGATTCACCAAAGTTGAAATGAAGGAAAAAATCTTAAGGGCAGCCAGAGAGAAAGGTCGGGTCACCCACAAAGGGAAGCCCATCAGACTAACAGCAGATCTCTCGGCAGAAACTCTACAAGCCAGAAGAGAGTGGGGGCCAATATTCAACGTTCTTAAAGAAAAGAATTTTCAACCCAGAATTTCATATCCAGCCAAACTAAGTTTCATAAGTGAAGGAGAAATAAAATCCTTTACAGATAAGCAAATGCTTAGAGATTTTGTCACCACCAGGCCTGCCTTACAAGAGACCATGAAGGAAGCCCTAAACATGGAAAGGAACAACCGGTACCAGCCATCGCAAAAACTTGGCAAAATGTAAAGACCATCGAGGCTAGGAAGAAACTGCATCAACTAACGAGCAAAATAACCAGTTAATATCATAATGGCAGGATCAAGTTCACACATAACAATATTAACCTTAAATGTTAATGGACTAAATGCTCCAATTAAAAGACACAGACTGGCAAACTGGATAAAGAGTCAAGACCCATCAGTCTGCTGTATTCAGGAGACCCATCTCACATGCAGAGACATACATAGGCTCAAAATAAAGGGATGGAGGAAGATCTACCAAGCAAATGGAGAACAAAAAAAAGCAGGGGTTGCAATCCTAGTCTCTGATAAAACAGACTTTAAACCATCAAAGATCAAAAGAGACAAAGAAGGCCATTACATAATGGTAAAGGGATCAATTCAACAGGAAGAGCTAACTCTCCTAAATATATATGCACCCAATACAGGAGCACCCAGATTCATAAAGCAAGTCCTTAGAGACTTACAAAGAGACTTAGACTCCCATACAATAATAATGGGGGACTTCAACACTCCGCTGTCAACATTAGACAGATCAACGAGACAGAAAGTTAACAAGGATATCCAGGAATTGAACTCATCTCTGCACCAAGCGGACCTAATAGACATCTATAGAACTCTCCACCCCAAATCAACAGAATATACATTCTTCTCAGCACCACATCGCACTTATTCCAAAATTGACCACATAATTGGAAGTAAAGCACTCCTCAGCAAATGTAAAAGAACAGAAATTATAACAAACTGTCTCTCAGACCACAGTGCAATCAAACTAGAACTCAGGACTAAGAAACTCAATCAAAACCGCTCAACTACATGGAAACTGAACAACCTGCTCCTGAATGACTACTGGGTACATAACGAAATGAAAGCGGAAATAAAGATGTTCTTTGAAACCAATGAGAACAAAGATACAACACACCAGAATCTCTGGGACACATTTAAAGCAGTGTGTAGAGGGAAATTTATAGCACTAAATGCCCACAAGAGAAAGCAGGAAAGATCTAAAATTGACACTCTAACATCACAATTAAAAGAACTAGAGAGGCAAGAGCAATCACATTCAAAAGCTAGCAGAAGGCAAGAAATAACTAAGATCAGAGCAGAACTGAAGGAGATAGAGACCCAAAAAACCCTCCAAAAAATCAATGAATCCAGGAGTTGGTTTTTTGAAAAGATCAACAAAATTGACAGACCGCTAGCAAGGCTAATAAAGAAAAAAAGAGAGAGGAATCAAATAGATGCAATAAAAAATGATAAAGGGGATATCACCACTGACCCCACAGAAATACAAACTACCATCAGAGAATACTATAAACGCCTCTACGCAAATCAACTAGAAAATCTAGAAGAAATGGATAATTTCCTGGACACTTACACTCTCCCAAGGCTAAACCAGGAAGAAGTTGAATCCCTGAATAGACCAATAGCAGGCTCTGAAATTGAGGCAACAATTAATAGCCTACCCACCAAAAAAAGTCCAGGACCAGATGGATTCACAGCTGAATTCTACCAGAGGTACAAGGAGGAGCTGGTACCATTCCTTCTGAAACTATTCCAATCAATAGAAAAAGAGGGAATCCTCCCTAACTCATTTTATGAGGCCAACATCATCCTGATACCAAAGCCTGGCAGAGACACAACAAAAAAAGAGAATTTTAGACCAATATCCCTGATGAACATTGATGCAAAAATCCTCAATAAAATACTGGCAAACCGGATTCAGCAGCACATCAAAAAGCTTATCCACCATGATCAAGTGGGCTTCATCCCTGGGATGCAAGGCTGGTTCAACATTCGCAAATCAATAAACGTAATCCAGCATATAAACAGAACCAAAGACAAGAACCACATGATTGTCTCAATAGATGCAGAAAAGGCTTTTGACAAAATTCAACAGCCCTTCATGCTAAAAACGCTCAATAAATTCGGTATTGATGGAACGTACCTCAAAATAATCAGAGCTATTTATGACAAACCCACAGCTAATATCATACTGAATGGGCAAAAACTGGAAAAATTCCCTTTGAAAACTGGCACAAGACAGGGATGCCCTCTCTCACCACTCCTATTCAACATAGTGTTGGAAGTTCTGGCTAGGGCAATCAGGCAAGAGAAAGAAATCAAGGGTATCCAGTTAGGAAAAGAAGAAGTCAAATTGTCCCTGTTTGCAGATGACATGATTGTATATTTAGAAAACCCCATCGTCTCAGCCCAAAATCTCCTTAAGCTGAGAAGCAACTTCAGCAAAGTCTCAGGATACAAAATTAATGTGCAAAAATCACAAGCATTCTTATACACCAGCAACAGACAAGCAGAGAGCCAAATCAGGAATGAACTTCCATTCACAATCGCTTCAAAGAGAATAAAATACCTAGGAATCCAGCTTACAAGGGATGTAAAGGACCTCTTCAAGGAGAACTACAAACCACTGCTCAGTGAAATCAAAGAGGACACAAACAAATGGAAGAACATACCATGCTCATGGATAGGAAGAATCAATATCGTGAAAATGGCCATACTCCCCAAGGTTATTTATAGATTCAATGCCATCCCCATCAAGCTACCAATGAGTTTCTTCACAGAATTGGAAAAAACTGCTTTAAAGTTCATATGGAACCAAAAAAGAGCCCGCATTGCCAAGACAATCCTAAGTCAAAAGGACAAAGCTGGAGGCGTCACGCTACCTGACTTCAAACTATACTACAAGGCTACAGTAACCAAAACAGCATGGTACTGGTACCAAAACAGAGCTATAGACCAATGGAACAGAACAGAGTCCTCAGAAATAATACCGCACATCTACAGCCATCTGATCTTTGACAAACCTGAGAGAAACAAGAAATGGGGAAAGGATTCCCTATTTAATAAATGGTGCTGGGAAAATTGGCTAGCCATAAGTAGAAAGCTGAAACTGGATCCTTTCCTTACCCCTTATACGAAGATTAATTCAAGATGGATTAGAGACTTAAATGTTAGACCTAATACCATAAAAACCCTAGAAGAAAATCTAGGTAGTACCATTCAGGACATAGGCATGGGCAAGGACTTCATGTCTAAAACACCAAAAGCAACGGCAGCAAAAGCCATAATTGACAAATGGGATCTAATTAAACTAAAGAGCTTTTGCACAGCAAAAGAAACTACCATCAGAGTGAACAGGCAACCTACAGAATGGGAGAAAATTTTTGCAACCTACTCATCTGACAAAGAGCTAATATCCAGAATCTACAAAGAACTCAAACAAATATACGAGAAAAAAACAAACAACCCCATCAAAAAGTGGGGAAAGGATATGAACAGACATTTCTCAAAAGAAGATATTCATACAGCCAACAGACACATGAAAAAATGCTCATCATCACTGGCCATCAGAGAAATGCAAATCAAAACCACAATGAGATACCATCTCACACCAGTTAGAATGGCAATCATTAAGAAGTCAGGAAACAACAGGTGTTGGAGAGGATGTGGAGAAATAGGAACACTTTTACACTGTTGGTGGGATTGTAAACTAGTTCAACCATTATGGAAAAGAGTATGGCAATTCCTCAAGGATCTAGAACTAGATGTACCATATGACCCAGCCATCCCACTACTGGGTATATACTCAAAGGATTATAAATTATTCTACTACAAAGACACATGCACACGTATGTTTATTGCGGCACTATTCACAATAGCAAAGACTTGGAATCAACCCAAATGTCCATCTGTGACAGACTGGATTAAGAAAATGTGGCACATATACACCATGGAATACTATGCAGCCATAAAAAAGGATGAGTTTGCGTCCTTTGTAGGGACATGGATGCAGCTGGAAACCATCATTCTTAGCAAACTATCACAAGAACAGAAAACCAAACACCGCATGTTCTCACTCATAGGTGGGAACTGAACAATGAGATCACTTGGACTCGGGAAGGGGAACATCACACACTGGGGTCTATCATGGGGAGGGGGGAGGGGGGAGGAGGGAGGGATTGCATTGGGGAGTTATACATGATATAAATGATGAATTGATGGGTGCTGACGAGTTGATGGGTGCAGCACACCAACATGGCATAAGTATACATATGTAACAAACCTGCACGTTATGCACATGTACCCTAGAACTTAAAGTATAATAAAAAAAAAAATAAAAAAAAAAAAAAAAAATAAGAAAACCTCAACCAAGTCTATCCTGAATATGGATAACATTGGCCTTAATGGTATAACTGACCTGACCATGATAATGAAAAAGTTGCTGGAGGTCAATCCCTCATTTTATGCATTAAAAATCATAATTAAATATCTTCATTCTCTGAGTACATGCTCTCTAACACATACGCTTCTGAAAACATGTTTGCTCCATGAAGCTTTATTTCTGTGACATTGTCAATAATATCATTGTTCTCCATCACCACTCCTATAAAGTTCAAGTTTATATCAGGGCATATGATCTTTCTGTAGTCTGAGAGTCAGCCTTACCCTTGCTTCACCTCTGAGACCTGATTATAAGAGCCCAATGTGGGGTTAAGAGGCAACCTCAAGTGAAGAAATATTGAATCAGTAGCAAGATATAATAAATAAGCAAATCTCTTTTAGAAGCTTTATTCCTGGCCATCTAATAATGTCTCCATATTTCTTCATGTTATTATTCTCTCTGCTACAAGGGGGAGGAGGTTGCTTCTGCAGCAGTGCTGTTCTGCCTTCCCACCTGTTTACATTTACTATATGGCTGCCTAGGGAACCCTGCAGAAAATAATGCTTGTGTGAGCCATTTAGTTGACTACATGTCAAAAAGTAATTTGAATCAAAGAGTCACTAACTTAATTGATGGTGATGGCTCCATCCAAAAACAACCAAAGAAATTGATGTTGTGCAAATTGCACATATATTGCTCTTGAATTTGTGAGCATATTCTTGTTTGCCTTGACAGGATTCAAATTATCTTTCGGACAGCTCGACACATTACTTAAGATGTGCCTGTATGTGAATTTTAGCTGCTAAAGGGGGCAATAACAACCTTTCTGTGAAATTAATTCTCATGACTTCAACTTCTTCTTGCCATTTCTTTTACTCATTCCCTGCATATGCCCCCTTCTATTCCATTACAATTTGTATTTTAACCTCTAAGTCACTCCAGTCACAATGGAATATAGAACTATTGTCTTTGCAGATTCTTTAGAGACCTGAGGTCTTAAGAAGCAAAGGATGATGCATTATATTCAATAGAACAATTTTTAATTCTTCAGATAATTATCCTTCAATGCCACTGGGCCCTATTTTTGAAGTGTCATTGAGTCCCGCTTCAGGGATGGAGATCTTGAGCATACAAAATAAGCTAATTTCCCAATCAGCCTACACATCTCTGAGAACCAGAAGTTATATCGTTGCCTAAGGAGGCCAGCCCTGCAGCCACTCCTCCAGAATATAAGGCAGAGGAGTGGGTCAGAGTAAGGAATACACTCAGATTACGGTGTTGTAATTGTCTACATGAGGCTGTAAGACTCTTAAGAATCTCTTTCATCAGTGGTGCTGTCTGAGGCATTTTCAACGAGTGCCAACTCCAGCAGACAGTAAAGGGAAGAGAGTACTGGATGAATAGGGAAGAAAGCTTCCAGGTATTCTTCGGTCATAGAGGAGCTTTCAGACATGACCCACTGACTCTTTATCGTCAGACAAGGTGTAGTTAGAGAAGATTAGTGGTTGTCCAGTAAAGAGGGCGGACTTATTGAAAGGTCAGGAGGAAAGGAAATTGGATGTCATCCCCTTTGTTTGGCCTATTTGTCTGCTCCTGACTATCACCCCATGGAGCTCCAGATATCCATGAAACATAGCTTGAACATCAAAGGACTACATGGTATTCAGGGGTCTTAGTAAATTTTACACTCCAAAAATACACTTGTAGCCAGTTTAATATGTACAGTAACAAAAGTCAGATTCATAAAAATTAATCTTTATTTCTTTAAAACTGAAATTAACTTTGCTCTGAAGCCTCATCCATGCAGGTGATGGAAATTTTGATTTGCCATCTTAAGCTAACTTTACTTCTACATTTTCTTTCTGCCAGGAGATAATCTAAATTGCCAGGGAGTAGGAGAGATGTTTTAAAGGTGAGGCATCCACCTTTGATCACTGCTGTGCTGGTTGGATACTGCAGCGAACTCCCATGCACATACAATAGTCTTTCATTTTGGTAATACCTGATAATTGCTTGTAGGTCAAGCTTGGTCAGTTCACTTATCCACATAACTTGTCCCTTGTTGCTCATATTCTGAAGCCTGGCTTCCTCCCTCAGCCTCTTCTAAGAAGCTGCCCCATCACACACCATACCAGACACTTAGTCCTTTGCTCCCTATAGCTCTCATCATGACTCACAGAGACTTCTCAGGTATTCCCCATGCTCTGTGATGCCAAAAGGAACTCAGCTTTGGAAACCAGAGCCCCCTCTCCTCTCCCTTCCTCTCTCTCTCTCCCTCCAGATCTGCCTGCTGCTGCTCCATTCTGTCTCAGTCTTCTCATTTTTAATACAAGGCTCTTCCAGAGGCTTTCTCCATAGAAGTCTAAGAAAGAAGGAGAGGGTTCATTGCTATGAGTGTTCATTGACCCTGTGGTCCAGTAACCTCTTGCTCTCCCCTCCTAGTTCATTCTTGGCCTCACCAACTTCACTCCATCCCAGGAAAAAGTCTTAACTCTCTTCTACTCTTCTGTTTCCCACAACCCTACCATTCTGGGATTTTGGAGCATAAACTCTAAGATATACTCAAGATTTACTGTGTAAACATTTAATGTAGCATACTGTAGCTCAAAATTTTAGTTCTGGAATGCACAATTTTGCCTCCAAATTAATTTTCTACTACAGACTTTGCAGTATAGAATTTAAACTCAAATTTAAATCTTAAAGCTGGACAATATTATTTGATAACCCAAATCACAAACACTGCTTAGTCTTTGCCCATAAACATGCAGCATAGTTTTCACAGTTGAGAATAGGAAATTGACTGTTTATTTCTGATTTATTTGTCTATATCCCAGAACTACTTCTTTCCTGGTGAGGACCCCACCATATGTCAGGGTTTCAGAGATGCAGATAGTGAGTTTGACTGGCTTTGCCCACCCTAAACTTCACGTCAATTCTATGGTCTCCTGCATTATCACCCCTTCAATAATTGCACTTACTACAGGCTTGGGTCTCTCCATCTTAGCCTGTGATTTGCTTAGGCCACCTGTCTACGATAGATACTGCCATTGTTTATTATGATCATATGAACAGCCTTCTCAAAAATTCCTCCCACAAATCTGCCCCACTTCATCTCTCAGCAGGACCCCCTATCTTCTACACTGTATCCAGAATGGATCTCTGCAAAGCTCTCTAACTATATGCACCTTATCCATGTAGAATTGAGTCATGATAAAATTCTTTTACTGAAAAAGAAAAAGGAACTTTAACATTTCAGCATTATTTGATTCCTTTGGTCATTTAAACAAGGGCTTATCAAATTTTAATGGCCATATGAACTATGTGGGATCTTGTTAAAATGCAGATTTCTACTCAGTGAGTCTGGGGTGAGGCCAAAGATTCAAACAAGTTCCCAAATAATATCAATTATACTCCATGGACCAAAGGTTCTATAAACTACACATTATTTATTTCAATTTTCTTTGAATATGCCTCACTTATTATTCTATTATCATTTTCTAACAAGTCCCTCTAATTACCCAGCTAGTATACTTTTGAGGTAACCCAAAATAAATGGTATTTTTCTTTTATATAAAAATTGCTTAGACATGTATATTTTAATAAAGTTTCTATTTGTTCCTATCCAATTGTGCCTGCATTGTGATTATAAATAATTATCCATTTAATTGCATAATACAACACACTTCATACAATGTGTTAAAGAAAATGTTTGAAAGCCCTTTTTTCAGCAAAGCCATTTTCTTATGCATATAGTGACATTTAAATGTATGAAAGCAATCCGATGAAAAAAGCACCTTTATTCTAGGTGAAAAGTCACATCAGTCTGAGCATTTGAGTCAACTCTGCGTCATTTACTTTTGTCCCATACACAGGCTGCACTTGTTTGCACCAGTCGGTCCAACCCTGACTGTTCTCTGGTCTAAGATAAGAAAGTCAGAGGCCCTGTCAGCCTCATCTCCACAAGGGGCTGGGATGGCTGCTGCTGCTTGCTGACTCCCCATCTGCCTGCTCTGACCTTAGGTGTGTGTGACCTCCTCAGTCATTGCCGCTGTACTTGGATCTTTCTGTCTTTCTGCCCCACTCTCTGGAAACTGCATTCCTTATCCTATCTGCCCACTCCCTTTCAGCCCCTCACCCTGTGCTGCACCTATTCAGAGTGGAAGTGGGTAGGTTAGGGTTGGAGAGAGATGGTTGAGAAGCCAAGGGATTTAAAGAGAAATGACCAAATATCCAGTAAGTGCCAAATCCTATGCTTTGTGTGACTCCACAGGAAGCTGCCTCATCACTACACAGAACAAACCGAGAGTCCCTTTGCCTGTGAAAATTCGTTTTTCATTTCAAAGGAAATTATGATGCAAAAATGAAACCCATTGTGCCTTTTCTCTTTCAAGTGACATCTCCCAAGCATGATTTGCTGTTTTGCTGGCAGTGAAAAATGCCAAGCACAGATCTAGTCTGTGCACTTTTAAGGCGTAAGACCTTTTACTGGGCTGGAACAACACCACCACAAAGCAAAACCCATCTTTTCTGCCACTGTCAGCAGGCAAGGGCTGCAAAACAGGAAAGGTTTGCATAAGAAAGCGCCCAAATGTTAATCCATTTTTATAACCATGCTTGACCCCAAACTTCTTATGAGCTTCTGAAATATTGAGATAACTCTTTGCTTGCTTGCTTGCTTGCTTGCTCCACCTTCCTTTATAAAATGAAGGTAGCCTAGAAAAAGAGAATTAGCTGATGTCACAATGAAAGCAACACTCTGTTTAGGGCAGGAAAGTAGTGGTGCAGGATGGAAGGGTCAGGTGTCTGGACACAGAAGGTCTGGTCACACTGTTACATGAACTTGGGGGAACTCTTAGGGATCGCTGGCTCATTACTTGTGAAATTAAGGTAACTCAAAGGCTCCTTCCCATATGGAAATCCTTTCTTTCTAGCAATGAGGTCTGAACATTTTTTTAACTAGCAAAGACCACAACAAAATCATATATTAATAAACAAATGCAGAAATAGATATTTCTCAGAAATTTCCCTCTAATTATGATCAAATCGAACAGGAATACTTGTTTAACATTGGTTACCTGGAAATGAGGAAAATTTTTATTTCTTGGTTTCCTGAAGGTCTTGCTAAACTGCTGCCTTAGTAGAAAGGATTCATGTATAATAGAGCCCCTAATTCATAAATAGATTTTTAAAATGTTTGAGGGATTATAAATTACAAAACTTAAAACCACTTTCTATTTCATCACTGCAATATACAGAAAGACTATAAATTCTTGAAGAAAAAAAAGATCAAAAGACACAGATTACTTAATACATCCTTAATATGTTAGTAGGCAGTTTTTGTTTTTTAACTGCCAGTAATACTAAGCCAAGGCTAATGGACTCTTGGGGTGGGGGTGGGGTGGGGAATATCAGAACTACTCATGTTAGGTGCTGAGAGATAGAATCTTTTAAAATACATCCCTCTGAAAGCTCTGAAATATATACCCTACACCCCAGGGTAATGATACTGAGAATGATAAGCAACATTTCCTAGGAGAGTCATTTAAGCATGCATGAGGAGTGGAAGCAGAAAAAAGTATAAGAGCGGAGAAGACCTCAGTGTACATTTATTAAAAAACAAGATAGATCCATCTGCCTCATGCGCAAGTATTCTCAGAGGTTGCAAATAAGAGAAAGAACATTAGAGAGAACTGTCAAAGATATTTATTTTTCAAATTTTCCTTGTCAGGTTTCCATAGAATATTCTTTTTAATATCACAGATTACATTGGGTCATACGCAAGGATGCTGTCAAGCTATGAAGTGCGTCCAACTCTTATCTCATTTAACCGAGGGCTTAAAGAGTTTGAAGAACCCTCGATGGTCCTGAGTTGGCAAGCAGTGGAGCAAGTCCTCTGCCTCTGGTGGCCTGGAGAAACCTGTGCATTTCGACACCCCTGAGACCCACAGAGCTTCTTTAGTCTGCAAATGGGCAGGTATATGCACATTGGATTAAAACTCTGGTGTGTTTGCTCCTATAATATGTGAAGTGCCCTTTGGGTGGAATGAAACAGAGACAGAGAGGAAATAAATAGAGAAAAGGTAGAAAGCAAAAAGTGGGAAAAGAACAGAATCTAAAATTAAAATCTAAACTATCAGGAAAGGAACAGAAGCTTAAGCACAGGCTTGCTCGACAAATCTCACGTATTAAGTCGAGGAACCTGTTGAAATGTGAAAGAAGTCGTTTTTGTTAAATCAGGGGAAGATCTATGTTAAAAATTCAGTGGCCACTGAACTCCTACTTTTGGGAGGGAGAGGCAAAGGGAAATACATTTAATTTATAGAAAAATTTACACAAATTTAGTCACGTTGGCCACTCTTTGGGTTGATAGTGGAAGACGTATCTTTGAAGGTTCTGTCCCTAATCAGTTTACATTGATCTCTGGGAGGACAAAGTCACAAGAGCTGATTGCATCACTTTAGAAACAACTTCTGGGCTAGCCTGAACATGGGGATGAATCTGGAAGGCTTTGTCTTGTGTTGTTAAATTTTCTATCAAAATTGATAAGTCCCTCTTATGTTGCTAAAATAAATCCATAAAACATGCAAAACAGACCAGCTAGAAAACATATTTCCTTGGGAAATTCAATCCTGGGGACATCCCCAAGCCCTTGTA
Source organism: Rhinopithecus roxellana (assembly GCF_007565055.1). Lineage (NCBI taxonomy): Eukaryota > Metazoa > Chordata > Mammalia > Primates > Cercopithecidae > Rhinopithecus > Rhinopithecus roxellana. The sequence continues at coordinate 68,239,237 of NC_044569.1, read as the reverse complement.
GGTTAAAAATAATGTTCAAGTCCTCTAACCCCAGTCCCTCGGAACCCTGGGAATCATATCCAACACTAGAGGTCCCTCTAAAGCAGTGATGAGTTTTGCAGAGGGTTGTTTTGCTGGAGATGAGTCAAGATCACCTGGGCACCTTCACAATTCTGGGGCAGGGGACAGAAAGGGGAGGCTTTATATTTTCTTAGAAGGAAGACCAGTATAAAGCTATTCTTTTCAGGATCCAACTGTGCTCAGAGTACAGTCTTCAATCCTGGACACAATATTTTGAAAGATAGTCTGAGGGATTAAGGGCCCTTCAAAATTGAGTTGTAGAAACTGTGCAAGGACGAAGAACTTCTTTAACCCAAGGATGGGGAGAAGTGGAAGCAAAGTAGTTAAAACCAATATAAGCTGAATTCCGCCACGCACCCTCTCTGCAACCTTCCTAGGCATATGCCTGAACCTTATTTAGGTCATTTTTTAAAACTTCTGTGTGGTAAACATTATGGAACATCCTGATATTTAAAGCTCTGACCTAGCTGCTCCCTTTAGAAACTGGCTATTTTTGGATTAGGAAGAGACAAACATGTAAGTTAATTCCATTTACAATATACCAAGCAAAGAACATCTATAAAATAAATAATTGGGGCCTGGTAGCCTCTAAGGTTTCATCTGATGGTAAAAGCTATCAACAAAATATTGATAGTTTTCCCAAACAAACAATCTTGATAAGAACTAGGGGGAGGAGGGATACAATCTGTGGCTTATACTTAAATTTAACTAGATGGGAGTAAACCATAAAATAATTCATAAACTCTTCTGCCAACATCATAATATATTAGCTTAGGCACTGTGATGCCTGTGATGATTTTCTGAGTTTTCATGATTCTCCATCTGTGCCAGACTATACTAGAAATTTATCGGAACATGACCTGCGTCAAGCATGGAGTCAGTTGTGAGACGTCAAGGCCTATTCAATGAGATAGAAAGCCCCTAAGGGAAAAATTCTAAACATACATGCATGTGACCACCCCCTGGGCTTACACAAACAACTTATCTGGAAAACCCCCAGCCATTTGAGGTTGCGAAAAAGGCGGGAACCAACCAGAAACCGCCGAATGTTCAACTTTAAATGTTAACCAATAATAAGCTTGTAACTACTGTTTCTCTGTGACTTGTTTGTACCTCGCTATAAAAGAAACCCTAAAACAGCAGCCGGGGCCTCTCTCTTTACCTGCCATTGTATAAAGCGGAGAGGTCTGGGTTCGAACTCGTAATAAAGCGACCCCGGCTATTTGGCTTTGACTCTGGACTCTGGTGGTCACTTACTGGGGTCTCGCGACTTTGGGCACAACATTCAACATATCCAAACTCCATGCCAGACTTCTGGCAAAGTGACTCTCAGGCTGTTTCCTTCCAGATGTCTCAGAATATAGCTATGTTTGTTTATGCAAATTAAAGATGCCTCCTCCTTTGGCAAAGATATCTTTTAACCCATATATTCTATTTGTGTGTATAGGAAACATATATATTTCTTTTTCGATGAGACCAGGCATACTTTTTTTTCAAAATAAAATGTAAAAAGATACAAGATAAGTTGTAAATGGATAGCTCTTTTATAATTTGCTTTACATTGACAGAATAGTATATATTTAAGGTTTACAATTTGGTGTTTAGTTCTGCTTATACATTGTGAAGGGATAACCACAAGCTAATTAACATATCTATCATCACACATAATTACCGTGTGTGTATGTCTGTGGGTGAACGGGGCAGAACTTCCCTCTTAGCAAATTTCAAGTATACAGTACAGTATTTTAAAATTTTGTCCCTATGCTATACATTCCAACTGCAGAACTTATTCTTCTTCCACAACTGAAACTATGTACCGTGTGATGAACATTCCCCCTTTTCCCCCCACCACTTAGCCCCTGGCAGCCATCATTTTACTCTCTGCTTCTATGAGTTTGGCTATTTTAGATTCTTTTTATAAGCAAAATCATGTAATATTTGTCTTTCTGCACCCAGGTTACTTCACTTAGAATAATGTCCTGCAAGTTCATCCATGTTGTTGCAAAAGACAGGATTTCCTTTTATAAACTTGAATAATATTCCATCATATGTTTATGCCACATTTAAAAATCTATCCATCTGTTGATGTGCTGACTTTGGCAGCATATATCATTCTTTTATAAGTTATCAATTGACTGATGTTGAATATGTAGAAATCTCGTAAGTCTAAACGATAATTTGAAAGCCAGAACATGATTTAGCAATTAGTTGGGCCTCTGTGCAACATATACTCAGAATTGGCAAATAGAAGTTATATTTGTTCTGATGATGCTATTACTTGAGACCAAGAAGTGCCTATATCCTATTACATCAATCACAATTTCTCCTATTGATTTCCTGAGGCAGCAGCTAAATATATGAAAGTCAGTAGGAGAAAGAGAATCAAAATACCATCCCAAGTACTGATATTTTGGGAAGAAGCCTAATTTGGAATGCAAGGTTTAAAATTTAAAACTAAGGTGGATCTTTCCCTCCCTCCCTTCCTCCCTCTCTCCCTCCCTTTCCTCTTTCCTTTTTAAACAGGGTCGCACTCTGTTACCCATGCTGGAGTGCAAGATGGATCTTTTCTATCTCATTCCATTTACCATAACTCTAAGATTAGGCTAACAAACTTGAAACTAACACACCACTCAAGCATACAATCCAAGAAGACTCCCATTAGTTCTACCAACTGCTAATTGTCTAAACTTTGTTCCCCACTTTTATAGTTAGAGTCCCCATTTCTGTGTTCAGATCGTGGCCACCATTGTAAAACCATATTTTGCACCCACTCCTTTCCATCTATATGTAACCAATGTACTAAGGGGATATAAGTAGGCATGCCTTGTACAGTTTCTGAAACTTCACTGAGGAGACAACTGAACATGCCCATTGCTCCCTATTCCCTCTTCTGCCTCCATGATGCTAAATAAAATGAAGGTATGATTGCAGGAGTTCAAACTACCATCTTGGACCAAGAGGCCACACCTAGGGATGTCAAACAACAAACTGGAAGAGCTCAAATTCCTGAGGACAATGTGGAGCAGAGTTACCATACAATCTATGGACTGCATATTTCTTGAATTTGGTGTGAGAAAAAAATAAATATATATATTTTTTTATAACTTAGAGTCTTCATTACTCACTTGTATCATTGACCTATTCCTAACTGACGTATTCACCCAAAACCATCTAACCAAAACAATAACAGAAAGAGTCAGAAACCCAAGGAGTGCCCTAACTCAGAGGACCAATTTTTCCTTTGATATGGAAGAACAGAGGAGAAAGAATTAAGTCTTCGCCTGTTAAAGCAGTGTGACCCTCTCTTACAGTAATTATGGCTTAATCTTACTAGAAACTCCCTCTCTGCTGAAATATTGGTCATTCCAAGGGTCTGCAGAGCACAGCCTGGCAGAGTAAGAGCTTGCTGAAATGTCTTTCCCCAATCTACGTCTGACTGGGGTGTCTGAAAGTGAGGGGGAAAATGGAACCAAGTTGGAAAACACTCTTCAGAATATCATCCAGGAGAACTTCCCCAACCTAGTAGGGCAGGCCAACATTCAAATTCAGGAAATACAGAGAACACCACAAAGATACTCCTCCAGAAGAGCAACTCCAAGACACATAATTGCCAGATTCACCAAAGTTGAAATGAAGGAAAAAATCTTAAGGGCAGCCAGAGAGAAAGGTCGGGTTACCCACAAAGGGAAGCCCATCAGACTAACAGCAGACCTCTCGGCAGAAACTCTACAAGCCAGAAGAGAGTGGGGGCCAATATTCAACATTCTTAAAGAAAAGAATTTTAAACCCAGAATTTCATATCCAGCCACACTAAGTTTCATAAGTGAAGGAGAAATAAAATCCATTACAGATAAGCAAATGCTTAGAGATTTTGTCACCACCAGGCCTGCCTTACAAGAGACCCTGAAGGAAGCCCTAAACATGGAAAGGAACAACCGGTACCAGCCATTGCAAAAACATGCCAAAATGTAAAGACTATCAAGGCTAGGAAGAAACTGCATCAACTAACGAGCAAAATAACCAGTTAATATCATAATGGCAGGATCAAGTTCACACATAACAATATTAACCTTAAATGTTAATGGACTAAATGCTCCAATTAAAAGACACAGACTGGCAAACTGGATAAAGAGTCAAGACCCATCAGTCTGCTGTATTCAGGAGACCCATCTCACATGCAGAGACATACATAGGCTCAAAATAAAGGCATGGAGGAAGATCTACCAAGCAAATGGAGAACAAAAAAAAGCAGGGGTTGCAATCCTAGTCTCTGATAAAATAGACTTTAAACCATCAAAGATCAAAAGAGACAAAGAAGGCCATTACATAATGGTAAAGGGATCAATTCAACAGGAAGAGCTAACTATCCTGAATATATATGCACCCAATACAGGAGCACCCAGATTCATAAAGCAAGTCCTTAGAGACTTACAAAGAGACTTAGACTCCCATACAATAATAATGGGAGACTTCAACACTCCACTGTCAACATTAGACAGATCAACGAGACAGAAAGTTAACAAGGATATCCAGGAATTGAACTCATCTCTGCACCAAGCGGACCTAATAGACATCTATAGAACTCTCCACCCCAAATCAACAGAATATACATTCTTCTCAGCACCACATCGCACTTATTCCAAAATTGACCACATAATTGGAAGTAAAGCACTCCTCAGCAAATGTAAAAGAACAGAAATTATAACAAACTGTCTCTCAGACCACAGTGCAATCAAACTAGAACTCAGGACTAAGAAACTCAATCAAAACTGCTCAACTACATGGAAACTGAACAACCTGCTCCTGAATGACTACTGGGTACATAACGAAATGAAAGCAGAAATAAAGATGTTCTTTGAAACCAATGAGAACAAAGATACAACATACCAGAATCTCTGGGACACATTTAAAGCAGCGTGTAGAGGGAAATTTATAGCACTAAATGCCCACAAGAGAAAGCAGGAAAGATCTAAAATTGACACTCTAACATCACAATTAAAAGAACTAGAGAGGCAAGAGCAAACACATTCAAAAGCTAGCAGAAGGCAAGAAATAACTAAGATCAGAGCAGAACTGAAGGAGATAGAGACACAAAAAACCCTCCAAAAAATCAATGAATCCAGGAGTTGGTTTTTAGAAAAGATCAACAAAATTGACAGACCGCTAGCAAGGCTAATAAAGAAGAAAAGAGAGAGGAATCAAATAGACACAATAAAAAATGATAAAGGGGATATCACCACCGACCCCACAGAAATACAAACTACCATCAGAGAATACTATAAACACCTCTACGCAAATGAACTAGAAAATCTAGAAGAAATGGATAATTTCCTGGACACTTACACTCTCCCAAGACTAAACCAGGAAGAAGTTGAATCCCTGAATAGACCAATAGTAGGCTCTGAAATTGAGGCAACAATTAATAGCCTACCCACCAAAAAAAGTCCAGGACCAGATGGATTCACAGCTGAATTCTACCAGAGGTACAAGGAGGAGCTGGTACCATTCCTTCTGAAACTATTCCAATCAATTGAAAAAGAGGGAATCCTCCCTAACTCATTTTATGAGGCCGACATCATCCTGATACCAAAGCCTGGCAGAGACACAACAAAAAAAGAGAATTTTAGACCAATATCCCTGATGAACATCGATGCAAAAATCCTCAATAAAATACTGGCAAACCGGATTCAGCAGCACATCTAAAAGCTTATCCACCATGATCAAGTGGGCTTCATCCCTGGGATGCAAGGCTGGTTCAACATCCGCAAATCAATAAACGTTATCCAGCATATAAACAGAACCAAAGACAAGAACCACATGATAGTCTCAATAGATGCAGAAAAGGCTTTTGACAAAATTCAACAGCCCTTCATGCTAAAAACGCTCAATAAATTCGGTATTGATGGAACGTACCTCAAAATAATAAGAGCTATTTATGACGAACCCACAGCCAATATCATACTGAATGGGCAAAAACCGGAAAAATTCCCTTTGAAAACTGGCACAAGACAGGGATGCCCTCTCTCACCACTCCTATTCAACATAGTCTTGGAAGTTCTGGCTAGGGCAATCAGGCAAGAGAAAGAAATAAAGGGTATCCAGTTAGGAAAAGAAGAAGTCAAATTGTCCCTGTTTGCAGATGACATGATTGTATATTTAGAAAACCCCATTGTCTCAGCCCAAAATCTCCTTAAGCTGAGAAGCAACTTCAGCAAAGTCTCAGGATACAAAATTAATGTGCAAAAATCACAAGCATTCTTATACACCAGTAACAGACAAACAGGGAGCCAAATCAGGAATGAACTTCCATTCACAATTGCTTCAAAGAGAATAAAATACCTAGGAATCCAACTTACAAGGGATGTACAGGACCTCTTCAAGGAGAACTACAAACCACTGCTCAGTGAAATCAAAGAGGACACAAACAAATGGAAGAACATACCATGCTCATGGATAGAAAGAATCAATATCGTGAAAATGGCCATACTGCCCAAGGTTATTTATAGATTCAATGCCATCCCCATCAAGCTACCAATGAGTTTCTTCACAGAATTGGAAAAAACGGCTTTAAAGCTCATATGGAACCAAAACAGAGCCCGCATTGCAAAGACAATCCTAAGTCAAAAGGACAAAGCTGGAGGCGTCACGCTACCTGACTTCAAACTATACTACAAGGCTACAGTAACCAAAACAGCATGGTACTGGTACCAAAACAGAGATATAGACCAATGGAACAGAACAGAGTCCTCAGAAATAATACCACACATCTATAGCCATCTGATCTTTGACAAACCTGACAAAAACAAGAAATGGGGAAAGGATTCCCTATTTAATAAGTGGTGCTGGGAAAATTGGCTAGCCATAAGTAGAAAGCTGAAACTGGATCCTTTCCTTACTCCTTATACGAAAATTAATTCAAGATGGATTAGAGACTTAAATGTTAGACCTAATACCATAAAAACCCTAGAAGAAAATCTAGGTGGTACCATTCAGGACATAGGCATGGGCAAGGACTTCATGTCTAAAACACCAAAAGCTACGGCAGCAAAATCCAAAATTGACAAATGGGATATGATTAAACTAAAGAGCTTCTGCACAGCAAAAGAAACTACCATCAGAGTGAACAGGCAACCTACAGAATGGGAGAAAATTTTTGCAATCTACTCATCTGACAAAGGGCTAATATCCAGAATCTACAAAGAACTCAAACAAATTTACAAGAAAAAAACAAACAACCCCATCAAAAAGTGGGCAAAGGATATGAACAGACATTTCTCAAAAGAAGACATTCATACAGCCAACAGACACATGAAAAAGTGCTCATCATCACTCACCATCAGAGAAATGCAAATCAAAACCACAATGAGATACCATCTCACACCAGTTAGAATGGCAATCATTAAAAAGTCAGGAAACAACAGGTGCTGGAGAGGGTGTGGAGAAATAGGAACACTTTTACACTGTTGGTGAGATTGTAAACTAGTTCAACCATTATGGAAAACAGTATGGCAATTCCTCAAGGATCTAGAACTAGATGTGCCATATGACCCAGCCATCCCACTACTGGGTATGTACCCAAAAGATTATAAATTATTCTACTACAAAGACACATGCACACGTATGTTTATTGCGGCACTATTCACAATAGCAAAGACTTGGAATCAACCCAAATGTCCATCTGTGACAGACTGGATTAAGAAAATGTGGCACATATACACCATGGAATACTATGCAGCCATAAAAAAGGATGAGTTTGCGTCCTTTGTAGGGACATGGATGCAGCTGGAAACCATCATTCTTAGCAAACTATCACAAGAACAGAATACCAAACACTGCCTGTTCTCACTCATAGGTGGGAACTGAACAATGAGATCACTTGGACTCGGGAAGGGGAACATCACACACTGGGGCCTATCGTGGGGAGGGAGGAGTGGGGAGGGATTGCATTGGGGAGTTATACATGATATAAATGATGAATTGATGGGTGCTGACGAGTTGATGGGTGCAGCACACCAACATGGCACAAGTATACCTGTGTAACAAACCTGCACGTTATGCACATGTACCCTAGAACTTAAAGTATAATGAAAAGAAAGAAAGAAAGAAAGAAAGAAAGAAAGAAAGAAAGAAAGAAAGAAAGAAAGAAAGAAAGAAAGAAAGAAAGAAAGAAAGAAAGAAAGAAAATTAAAAAATAATAATAAAAAATAAAAAATAAAAAAAAGTAAAAAAAATAAAAAGAAATGTCTTTCCCCTGCAGCACATGCTGACAATTTGAGTTTGGTTTAGGCAGCTACTCTCCCATTTCTCTTGAGATCCCCTGTCTGTATATGGTGAATGGGACTTACATCTGCTTTGCTGTCTGTAGAGAACTCCAGAGAAAGTGACAGATGGTAATTTCTATATGTAATCTTTAATGTTAAGGCATATGGGATAAAGATTCTGATGAAGGATCAGTGATGTTCTTCATGATATATGCTGATAAAATTTGCCTTTGGAGCATGGGGACTCCTGCAATGAGTTAAGCCATGGTTAATATATCCTAAAATTTGACTTCCAATTTCCACCCATACTTGTAAAAGAAGGTCTCCAGGTGTTTTCTGATATAATTCTATAGGTAGGCTAGGGGTTCCCTCTTAAGATGCTTTCAGGACATTCTTTATTTATGAACATTTTCCATGAAGTTGAATGTAATTATTGTTGCTCTAAATTTGCTTGCCCCATTTCTTTCTCCTTCCTTAGCTTCCTTCCTTCCTTCCTTCCTTCCATTTTTTATTCCTTTTTAATTTTTATTTTCCATGTCTTTCTTTCTATATTCCTCTCTTCAACTACTTCCTTCTTTTATCTTTCTTCCTTTATTGCTTTTTGTCTTCCTTTTATTTTTTATCTCTCCCTTATTTTTCTTCACTCCTTCCTTCCTTTCTGCCTTTCATTTCCCCTTTTCTCTCCTTCTCTTCTATTTTCCCCTATTTCTTTTCTTCCTTCCTTCTCTTCTTTCCTGTCTTATTTTTCCTGTTTACTTCTTTCATCACTTCCTCTCTCCATCCCTCTCTCCCACTTTCCACTCTTCCTTCCTTCTTTTTCATTTTCTTTCATTTTTCTTTCATCCTAACATTTCTTTTTTCATTCTTCCTTTTCTTTATTCCTTTTTCAATCCTACTTCCAGTACTTTTGTTTCCTCTTTTTTCCTTCGTGTGTTTTCTTGTTTTTATTCCTTTTTTTCTTTTTTACTTTTTGCCTTTAAGCCATTTTCTTCTTTTTCTTTCTCGCCCTACATTCTTTTCCACTTTTCTTCTTGTCTCTTTTGGTTTATTGCATAAAGCGTTTACTAAGCATGTGTTGGCACTATTCAGGTGATAAATGTCATATAAAACACAATTGCTTCTTTAAGAAGACTAACATATAAACACTTTAATCCAGTGCAATAATGTGTACACTAAAGTATGTATAAAATGTTACAGTACAAAAATAAGGAAAAACTTATGACTAACTGGAATTGAGCTAAGTGACACCATAACTTTGATGCATATGACTTGAAGTATTAGTTTTCAACATCAGCGTTTGGCAGATGGCAAATGAAATGGAATCACAAAAGCAAGCAGTTTTGCTAAAGCAAGGTGTATTTGGGGAACTCTGAAAATTTTAATATGAAAGGAATGCAAATAGTAAAATAAAAAAGGTAAACTGAGATCAGGTGTGAAAGGCCTTGTATACTATGATAAGAAAGTTAAACTTTATTCTGTTGGGATTTAACAGAATAGGAGTGATTTTAAAAAGTGCATATTTTTACAATGTTGCTTTGGAAGACTTGCAGAGGTTAAAGTTAAGAGACTAGGACAAGGGTACCATTAGGAGACCATGGCAGTAGCCAAGAGTAGAGATGTCCTCAGATAAAGATCAGCAAACTTTTTTTTTCTGTAAAGGGCTAGACAATATTTTGTCTACCTTTATTCAATCCTACTTTTGTAGCCCCAATCATATATGACTGTATACAAGAATGACTGTATACAGTCATTTACACATACATACATAATATAAAATACATACATTTATGCATATATAACTAAATTTTAGTAAAACTGTATTTATGATCATGGAAATTAAAATATAAAATCATTTCCATGTTTTATGAAATATTATTCTTTCAATATTTTTATATCATTTAAAATGTAAAAAATGGTTTTAGATAATGGGTTGTATAAAAACAGTTGGCAGGTCCATTTGTCCTGGAAGCTGAAATTTGTTAACTCCTGGTCTAAAATGTTTCCACCCAACTATCCGGTGTAGGAATAAAGAGTGTGGGAGAGTTTCTAGGTTGATTTTGGAAGGCAGACTTGGCAGGATTTAGTGACTATTTGGATGAAGTTTATGAGAAAGGGTGTCTAAAATACTTTCAAATTCCACCTTCAGTAACTAGTAGTTGGTACAGGTTAAGCAAAGTTCAAAAATCTGGAATCCAAAATGCTCCCAAATTCAAAACTTTTTGAGTGCTGACATGATGTTCAAAAGAAATGCTCACTGAAGCATTTTGGATTTCGAATGTTTTGATTTGGGATAATCAATCGGTAAGTGCATATAATACAAATAAACTATACAATTTTTAAAAAGTTTTAAATCTTAAACATTTCTGGTCCTAAACATTTCTGGTGAGGGATAATCAATGTGCAATCATAAATAAGATACTGGTAAAGGGGATGAATGCGAACTTATACAACATGAAGGGAACAAACTGAGAATTAGCTGTGTGTATCTTTATTTTAACAGTCTTAGCTATTTATATTTATTTTATTAGCTTACAATAAGCTGCACATATTTAGAATGCACAGTCCAATTGGTATCGATGTGTGCATACACCCATAACACCATCACTACAATCAAGATAATGAAAATATCCAAACATCAAAAAGTTTCCCCTTGCCTGTTTCTTAATCCTCCCTCCTCTCACCCACTACTCCCACTCCTATCCAATTACACAGGCAATCCCTGATACATTTTATACCTTCTGGAATTTTATATAAATAAATTCATCAAATATGTATGTTTGTCTACTTTTTTTTGCTCCCTCTAATTATTTTGAGATACATTCTTGTTATTGTGTCTATAAATAGTTGATCAATTTTTGCTAGTGAGTAGTATTCTATTGAATGGGCATGCCACAAATTGTTTACTTATTCACCTGCTGATGGGCATTTCAATTATTTCCAGTTGTGGGTATTGAAAGAATATGGCTGATGGCTGAGTGTGATGACTCACAACTGTAGTCCCAGTGCTTTAGGAGGTCCAGGCAGGAGGATTGCTTGAGACAAGAAGTTTGAGGCTAGCCTGGGCAGCAGAGCAAGACCTTGTTTCTACAAAAATTAAAGCAATTACCTGAGAGTGGTGGTATGGACTTATAGTTCTAGCTACTTGTGAGAGGCTGAGGTGGGAGAATCACTTAAGTCTAGGAGTTCCAGGCTGCAGTGAGCTAGGACTATGCCACTGTACTCCAGGCTGGGCTACAGACCAAGAACCTGTCTGTAAAAATGTGTGTGTGTGTGTGTGTGTGTAGAAGTAATTGTGTGGACTTATGCTTTCTTTTCTTTTAGGAACAGAAAAGTTTTATGCCATTTAACATCCCTACTGGCAGTATATGAAAATTCCAGTACTAATACGACAATATTTGGCACTGTATTTGTTGTTGACTTTTTGTTTTGTTTTTTAATATTAGGCATTCTAGTGGGTATTCAATGATATCTAATTGTGGTTGTAATTCATATTCCCCTAGCTATGACAATTTTGAGTTTTCTGTGCCTCTTCCAAATAGAAGGATCCAGTAGTTAATTGGGAATTGACGTTAACTTCAAAGGAAAAGTTGCATCTGGAGATAGAGATTTTCTGTCCATTAACAGACTATCACATTTAATTCTGGATTTTGAAAACTTGGTGAAAATGGCTAACATTCAATATTCAAGCTTGTTTGATATTTATGAATTTTTGATATTGTAAAATGATTTTTCTCCTTTAGAAAATGTCACTACTGGCTACTCTCATGCCTGTAATCCCAGCACTTTGGGAGGCGGAGGCTGGTGGATAACCTGAGGTCAGGAGTTCGAGACCAGCTTGGACAACATGGTGAAACCCCATCTCCATTAAAATACAAAAATTAGCCAGTCATGGTGGTGCGTGTCTGTAATCCCAGCTACCTGGTAGGCTGAGGCAGGAGAATCTCTTGAAACTGGGAGGCAAAGATTGCAGTGAGCCAAGATTGCACCATTGCACTCCGGCCTGGGCAACAAAGCAAGACTCTGTCAAAAAAAAAAAAAAAAAAAAGAAACAAGAAAATGTCACTAAATGTCACTAATAATTTAGTAATCATTTTTGCCCATTTCATTTCATTATTTCCTTTTTATTCTTTGGGGCAGAGGCTACGATCATTGATTTCAGAGATGTCAATTTTATTCTGAGACTTGGAATATTTAATACTAAATAGTAAGAGTCAGTAGGAAAGCTATTGTTTTGCTTAATTATATTTAGATTTTAGTACAAAAATTATTGACCTATCCTTAGAAGATGAGCACTGAGGAGATATTATGTTGTATTAAACATATTTTCTTCATATGAACACAACATTTAACGTTCTGGAACACAAGAATAGCCAAAAGTAAGTAGAATAGTTTTTCTTTGGTCTTAATGTACAAATGGCTAGAAAATAACAAACGTTACTTTTCTAGAAATAGTGTCTCATTGTCAGTTGTCCTTATCATAAGTATGTAGAAAAGTGAAAAAAGTTAAATGAGTGAAAGGTAAATAAAATTATGTTATTAACGGGTCTCTGTTAGTAGAGAGGGTTGAAAACTACCATAAAATCTTGAGATCATTTTGTTGGTTAGATGTGGTCATTCAGTCCTATATTCCCAGATTTTTGTACACGTTCTTTACTTTGTTCTCTTAATTCACAGTTGAACACATAGTTGCTAGCGTTAACCCAGCAAGTAATTGATTGGGCCTAAAACAATCTTTTAAAATCCTTAATGGTTTTCATTCCTGTTTGAATGTATTAAGTTTGGGATTTATTATTACAGTGTAAAGGCATGATAATACGCAATTTCTTTCAAGACCCTAGTACCAGAGATGTCAAGTACTAATGTAAAATTTCAGAACGAAATACAAACTTTTGGAAATGTAGACCAGAGCCAGCTTAATGGCTTGTAAACTTCTCACACCTGTCAGGGTTTTAACTACGTCTTAGATGGGAGACTGAATGAAGTTCACTTTTACATTCTTTAAATTTTAAAAGAATTTCATATTTATAGAAAATTTGCAAGTATAGTACAAAAACTTATTTTGTATTTTTAATTTAAGAAGAATAATTTTACACATTCATGAGGTACATAGGGATATTTCCATACATATAAAATGTGATGAGCAGATCGGGGTAATTAGTATATCCATCATCACACACACTTATCACTTATTTGTGTTGGGAACATTCAATATTCTCATTCCAGCTTTTTGCAACTATACAATATATTATTAACTTGTTAAAGGATACAAAATTACAGCTGGCTGGATGAATAAGTTCTAGTGTTCTATACCAGAGGTCCCCAAGCTTTTAGGCACCAGGGGTCAGTTTCATGGAAGACAATTTTTCCACAGACTGTGGGGTGGGAGTGGGATGGTTTTGGGATTATTCAACCCCATTACATTTATTGTGCACTTTATTACTATTATTACTACATGGTAATATATTATGAAATAATTATACAACTTGTGATAATGTAGAATCAGTAGAAGCCCTGAGCTTGTTGTCTCAGCAACAAGTTGATTCCATCTGTGGGTAATGGGAGACAGTGACAAACCATCAGGCATTACATTCTCATGAGGAGAGTGCAACCTAGATCCATCGCATGCGTGGTTCACAGGAGGGTTTGCTTTCCTGTGAGAATCTAATATTGCTCATGACCTGCCATGAGGCGGAGCTCAGGCAGTAATGCAAGTGATGAGGAGCACCTGTAAATACGGATGAAGCTTCACTCACTTGCTGTTCGCTCACCTCCTGCTGCGTAGTTGGGTTCCACATTGGCCATAGACCCATAGCAGGCTGTGGCCCAGGGTTTAGGGAGATCTAAACCCTAAACCCTGGCCCAGGGTTTTATACCACTGTAGGATGACTAAAATGTTATAATTAACAAAGAATGATTTACCTTAACTATTTCCAAATGAATTGCCACACTGATGCTCCATGATCCCTGAATATGGAAGCCCTTATTTCCTAAAACAAGGAAATTCTGTTCCACAGAAAAGCACAGCAATAAGAATCAGAATATTAGCATCGGTACAATGCTACTCTCTCATATTCAGACTTCATTCAGCTTTTACCACTTGTCCTAGTAATATCCTTTATAGCAAGAGAATCCAGTTCAGAATCACATATTGTATTTATTTTTCACATCTCTTTAGTCTACTTGCGTTCGAAATAATTCCTTACTCTTGCTAAGACTTTTGTGATCTGAACACTTTTGAAGTCTATGGAACAGTTATTTTGTAAAATGTCCTCTATTAGGGTATATCTGGGGCTCTCATTATTAGATTCAGGTTGTGCATCATTGGCAGAAATACAACAGGAGTCGTGCTGTGTTTTCCCTGCATCCAATCAGGTAGCAACATACTTTCTATTTCTATCATTAATTGTGGTATTCACATTGTCCAGTTGAAGTGTTTTCCCAGTTTCTCCACTATGAAGATATTATTTTCCCTTTGCAATTTAGTGGTATTTTTAGGAGAACTTATTTGAAGCTATATTAACAGCCAATTTCACAGAAAACATTTTATTGATTATTTATATCATATAAACTCATGGATACCTATTTTATTTAAGAGGTTGTGACCCCTTACTATCACTTACTTGGATGTTCAAATTATTCCAGATGTCCCAGTGGAAGTTCACTCAAGTTGGCTTCTCCATCTTTTTGACGTGCCTCAATCATTCTTTGATCACATATTTACTTTCTGGCAGACGTACCAGGTTTCTTCTGTACTTCACCTGCCTTAGACCTGAAATCAGTCATTTCTACAAAAAGCCCTCGTTCCTTTACTTGAAGAATAGTAGTTAGATGCCAAGATATTGGTATCAAGTGTTCTCAACATCATTGCATTATCACTTTTATCAGGTCCTCTGAGTGGACAGAGCTAGGGAATTCACATAAACAAACATTTACACACAGGGACACAGATATATGTATGTTTATATATGCATATATCTCTACACCTACATACAGGCCTGTATAAAACCATTATATATAAAACCATTATGTATATACATATAAAATTATATATATGAATATGTCTTTATATAAATAGGTGTATTGATGGTGGATAGATCTCTATCAATTTGTACTATTACTCTCAAGTCTAATAATTAGGATCTGTACAAGTTTCCTCCATTTTTATAATTTTAATTACTTCCTCAACAATAAAAAACTTGGTTCCCATTAACCTTATTATATTTATTTATGTTGTATTTTATGTTGTATTTATTTGACCACATTTTGCATCACCATCTCCCCATTCACCATTTAAAAGCGCTCCTCATTCACTCAGATTCCAACATGGTGTGCTATGCTAGGTGCTGCATAGATGTCCTCCTCATACTGTGTGAACTCTGTACACTCCATGCCAGCTGCCACCCCCAAGTGGGCACCCTCCTCATGCTGCTCTGAATTCAATTCCATACAGCAGGCATTTCTCCTGTTTGAATGCCATTCTCACTCTACTTGAGCCCCCAAACCTTGTGCTGGGATGCCTTCATAGATGAGTAACGTTCCGGCCTTATCTGAGCTGCAATGCCTCACATTCAGCTTTCCTGCCATGAGCATGCCCTAGTCACTCCATTAAGGCTCTGAAACCCCATATTAGCCCCTCTCCCCAGTAAATGGTCACTTTGGTAGTCCCAATTAATGGTTTAAGACTGAATTACTCAGAAAGGAAATGCACAGGAAGAGATAAGAGAAAGTGGATGAAGAAGAAAAAACTGAATGAAGAAAGAAAATGTCTGGAGAGAGAAGTGCCAAGTTCCCAATCCTAGCCTGCAAACATAAGAATAAAGAATACAGTGCTAAGAACATACGGAACAGCAGAGTGAGGGGAATGCTCCATCAGGGATGGCAGACTGAAATGGAGTCCAGAGTCCATGCAAGGTGAACACAGCCACCCAGAGAGAGCCCCGCATAGAGGAAGGTAAGGGTTGAGATGAGCTGGCGATGAGACATGGAAGGGTTTGGGCTGGGCCTGCAATCTCCAGGGCTATGGGGAGAAGCCTTGAATGACACGTCCCATGGCTCATATGAGGCCACATGACTGAGAGAACTGGTTTGCAGGTTCTGTGATAATCCTATCAAATGGAATTATGAGGAGGGGCAATGAAAACTTCCTTATAGAGAATCTAAATATACCAGGTTTCTAGATGTTTGAGAAAGGATAATTGACCACAAGGAAAAGAGGTACAACCAATTGTGTCAGGGGCAGCTCAGAAGACAGATTCCCTAATAATGGGAAAAGCAAGAGGAAAAAGAGAGAGAAAATATTCTACAGGAAAATGCATCAGTTTAATCATCTTCCAGGCACAGGAAATATAAAGCCAGCTTATACCAGGACAATCAAGTAGCAATGTTCCTATGTATCTTGTATCTATTCCTTCCTTGTCTCCAACCCTCCAGAACAGAGGAGTGAGAAATACTTTGCAGAGAGTTATGAGAAGATGAACAAGAATGGAAGAAAAGTCAAACACTGTCTCTTCGGATGACAGGCTCGTCCCCGGCAGTAGCCCGAGCTAGAGGAGGATGTTCACTAACGTGCTGATTTCTGGATGAGGCCGGACCTTTCTAAATTGGGATTGAGACTGTATTTGCATTGGAAAGTGACAGTAGGACTCTGTATTACTCAAGAGTTACCAGAAACATGTTCATGGGACTTGTAGGAGTCTTCATCCAAGGACAAAATAAGAACTATCCCTAGAGAGACAGAAAAAAAAGGAATGGTGAATTTGTAACTTCTTTGAAAGCATCTTGCTATTTAGTGAAGCTGGTCACACTCATATCAGCTCTAAATTCAAGGGGTCAGAATTCAAATTCTGTCTCTGCTGCTTACAGCTCTCTGACCCTAAGCAAATTATTAACCTCCCCAGGCAGCAGTTCCCTCATTTGGATGAAATTTAAAGTAAGTATTAAAATAAGTAATCCATGTAAGGAGTTTACTACAGTGCCTGTCAGCAAGTTAGCACTCAATAATATTAGTACTCATGTTCATTACTATATGTTGCCATTGGCAACTAATTTTATAAAAATGTAACAAACATAATAACATGTAATTTCACAACATTGTTCTATAAACAAAATTAACAGCTTTTAAAATAGATAATGTACCACTGGGTTGCTAAAAATATTTATTTGTGACTTGATGTAAGACTCTAAACAAATAGTATACAGTTATTGCAGAGTGTCATTAGCCAAAGGACAAGTATGTGTTGGTTGTAAAAAAGAGCTTGCTATACCGAAGTGAAAAGAAGCTTTTAGGCATATCTTTACGATTACATTTTACTCCCCTATATTGAAGTATTACATATTATGAATAGCTTTGAACATGTTAACAAAAAACAACAATTACTTTAATATGTATCTGTGGTTCAAAACGTGTGGACTGAGGATGAAGATTCTTCAAATTCAGGGTCACACTAAGTTTTGAAATTAATCTCTACCAAGGTAGAAAACTGGTAATGCATTCTACTCTGAAAGAAGGATATTTTTCATAAAATTAGGATAATTGTATGAAATTCTTCCCTGCATTATTTCTCCTTAACACTATTTTTATTTGGTATTTTCAAAAAGAACTTTTTAAAATGAAGATTATTGATATTATTTATTGTAAGGGTGTACAGTTTGAGGTTTTGGTTTTTAATAATTTTGAATGTGCTATGCTTCTCTGACCTAGAGAAATTACTTGACCGGGTAAATAAATGGATATGTAGATTCAGATGAACTTGGATTTGAAGTCTTCTCTGACACTCACCAGCTCCTTGACCTTAAACACTCACTTAATTTCACAGCTTTGTCTTTGAACCAATTCTAATCTGGGCAGAATAAATTTATGGAGTTTTACTACAACATTTTGAAAGTCATCATTCCATCCTTCTTCCTGATTATTGGGCTTAACCTTGAATTCCAGTTCTACTTTTTCCTTATGCTCATCTTTATTTTTCAATTCCACTATTTTATAGTTATCTCCATTCATTCATACATCTATTCACTCATCAATCCATCTAACCATCTACCTCATTTTTCAAACATTGAGTGACATTGTGTGCTAGACACTGCTAATTCCAGGGATGTTGAAAACGGAGACACAGCTGGTGAGAAAGATCACATAAAAGTTGTTTGCAAGATGTTATCAGGCCACAGAAAAGAGGCACTGAGTCAGTTTGGCTGAAGCTCTGAGAAGCTTCTTGGACAATGAATGGAGATGGGCAGGGCAGGAGTGGGAGATGAGCAAAGATGTGACAGGGAGAGTTAATAGTGTAAGAAAGGACAAAGATAAAGTCTTCAACCCAAGTGGCAAATAGTTCACTACAACTTAGACCCTGGCTTGTGTCCAGACAACTCACCTGAAATGTTGGTCTTTTTAGGTCTTGGGGTCTTCCTTGTCTAACAGAGCTTCCTGGTGATAGACACGTAAGGAAAATCTACCAGATTGCCCACCATGTTGCCCCCCTGGCCTCTTTGGAGGTGCCCTGGTGCTCTACCAGACCTTGCAGATGGGGCACATATAGCACATCATGTTCTGGAAGCATCTCCTTATCGTCAGAGGCACAAATTATCTCAGGTATTGATATTTTCTTGTTTACTTCATAAGGCCAGAATTTATTATCTGGCATGATCCAAAGTCTGGCTGTAGTATTTGTTAGCATATTTTATAAAACTCGAAACTATGCTTCAGATATCAAGTTCTGGAGATTGCTAGTATTACTTTATTGGCCATAATAATTTACATGGACTGGGTAATATCTTTTGCAGAGACCCATGGAACAAGAGAAAAGACTGGAGGAAAATGTAATTGCTATTCAAGTAAATGCCAAGTGAAGTTAAAAGGGAAGTAGAAATATCTGATTAGAAGCAGGGAGAAATAAGCTAAAATGTGCACATCCTCGAGTTTTTATCCCTCTGGTCAAACTTACATCAACTGTCTCTAGTATAATAATATCCTCTTTGTAAACTCCTTGAGGCCCAAATGATACTTGGCTCATCATTACCACATCCTTAGAACCTAACACTAAAATAAAAATATCCATGGATCTTTCTGATATCTAACATTCATCCTAGCATAACATAGGCTAAAATATATCCTTTCATGGCAACCTTGTGATGTACATTGAAGTTTATAATGTCTTTCCTTCTCTCTGTAGCAGTAACAATTTTTATCTTCAAAAATTCTACCTAAACATTGTTGCTTCTCAAATGACTTTCCTTAGTAACATTCCTCAGCTTTGACAATCTCTATCTTAGGTCTTCAGTACTTATTATAATAGCGGTAAATACATACTATGTTTATATTATATTTTACAATATAAAATTAACAAACTAAAGTTTATTAACTATTCTCCTGTCAGATAACATATACCAATTGTATGTTTTTGTGTAGGAGGTTAATATCATGTGTGCTTTAAAACTGAGGAAACTGAGGCTTAGGGGAAACAGTAGTTTGCTTACGGGCTGCCAGCAAGTTCAAATTAGACTATGAATTAGATGCTTGCTTCTAGAACATAAATCTCTGGACTCCCGGCCCAGTTCTCTGTAAAATGTGTCTCATATTTCTGTATTTGTACTAACAGGGTTAAAAAAAAAATGGAAGGAAATGCCTTTCCCCAGTTTCTAGTGTGTGCCATATAGCTTTACATATACTGTGTTGGGACATATTCTGGCATGCCAAATACATTGGCACCATAATAAAAATTATATAACTAATGTGAAAGTCTAAATCTATAGTAGCCAACAGGGAAAATAAAACCCGGTGCTTTTAGACGTGTCTTTCCCCAACTTTTTTCTTATTTTCCGTTACAAAATATAGACAACAGCATACTTTCCCATCATTGTGGAGACTGAGATGCTCTTACATAATTCAATCTAACCACAGGGTCTTCCAAGGGAAAAATAAATGTCTCAACTGAGGCTTCACTGGTCTACATCGCATACACAAGCATGAAGGATTTCTTTGCTATCAAACTTTCAGTTGGGGGCAAAATCCCACTGCTGAGAGACCTGCTGCTCACTGCAACACTTCAGATATGATTTGGCACATGGAGTCTTAGGCATCTCTGAGCTGGTAATTCTCCTTCCATTTGCCTAAAGTTTATGCAAGCACAAGAGATGGGATTCTTGACTATCGGTTGGTAACAGATGTGGCGAGTCTGGAGAGCTGACCACTTGTCAGTGTGTCCAAAGATAAAATCACATCCCTGTCACCAGTGGACCATGTGTTTGCAATTGTGTTTCTGGAAGAGGAAATATGTCTCACTGAACCATGAGGAAAACAAATGAGAGAGAAGAAAAAGATTTTTTTGATATCCTTATTAAATTAATAAAATGATGTTGTGTTGGTATTTTTTTAAGTTATAAAGCAGAGCTCACAAAGAAGGGGCTGACAAGCTCATTGTAGTCCCATAATTAAGAATTTGAAAGATACATGATAACAGACGATCGGTATGAAATGTGCCACATTATCAGTGTAACTATAAATACTACAGGAGTCCTAAGGGGAAGTGTCTCTAGGTGCCAAGGTCGGAAGTGGAATAGAAAGATCTAATGAAAAAGAGAGATAAGTTACAGATGAAATTTGAAGAATGTTTGGGATTTTAAACGATGATGGGATAAGCAAATTTGGGCACAATGGGTCAACTAGTAAAATTAAGTTAGAAGCAATACACATTTGGACTAAATGCTTACAGGCCACATAAAGCCTATTATAAAGCGAGTGGAATATGTTTTGCAGGCAACAAGGAGTCATCAAAGTTAGTGGAAAACAGTATAAGTAAGAAGTGAGGCTTTGTGAAGGTCAACTTTAGAGTGGATAGTTTGAAAAAAGGAGAAGAAATTAAGTCAGAGATATTTCTAGGAAATTATCATATCATCCAGATACAAAACAATGAGTGCTTTGATGTAGCTTACGGTATTAGAGAGGAGTAGAGGAATGCAAATGTCAATAAGAAGGCAGTAGTTACAGATTCTATAGGGCATCGCCTTTAACTGACAGCATCTGTGATTTGATGTAAACCTGCTACTGTCAAAATCATAAAGTGGGAAAAGTTTGTCTTCAGAGCTTTCCACTTTTCTTTCTGGTTCATTCACTCAATAAATGTTCATTGAATGTCTATTTTATTTGCCAGTCCCACTATCAAATTCTGTCTTCATCTTATTTTTGGTGCTGCAATGGTTCTCTCAAACAAGCTTTAGAAAATGTACTCATTTTCTTTCACCATGTTCTTCACCAACACTGCCTCCTACCTGCTAGGTAATAACTTAACGCACAGGTTTTAATTTGATAAAGAATTACTATTCCCAGGTAAAGTCTTTCCAATTCTGTTTTGAATACATTCCATAAGGCCCATACAAAGAGCTGATAAGGATAGATTCATTCCTTGCATCCACTTGGCACAGTAAGAGAGGAAGATGCTTCTCTTCTCTTTCTCTGTTTATTCACGGGCACGTGCTACAGGCAAAGGCTTCTGATCACCCCTCTACAAATGTTCCAGAATAGCCATGCTACTGAAAAGTTGTAACAGCTTTCACTGCCTCCCTGCTTCTTGATTTTGTGTAGCTCCTTTGTACAGCTCTGTAAACAATGCAAAGTGCCCTAGCACTGTATAGTCCAGGTTATTACATAGTCCACACTACTTGTGTGACTCAAAGATGAGAAGGTACAATGCATTGTCACTCTGTATTCTTTGAAGATTGTTCATGTTGATTCAAGTTTATTATGAAAATTCTAGGCAAGCAATAACTCAGAGAAAAGAAATTTGCTTCTACAAAAGAAATACTCAGTTGAACTGATAGGAGAGATACTCGATGCACACAATACTGGGGACAGACTCAGGAGTGGGAGAGATGACTGATAAGCCAAAGTCTCATTCTTGATGATGTCTACATGACATTCTGTGCCTCATGCTGCTGGAAGGACAGGAACACTCCAGCCACTCCATCACAGACAGCAGCTAACTAAGGGTGCCTCTCCACTTCAGCATGTGTCTTACGGTGTCCTCTGGTAAGCAGAGCTTGCTCCATTTCTCAAAGTAAAAGTTGCAAATAATCCTTTTGTTTTTGTAGGGTTTTCATGGGGCCAGAACGCCTCTAGTGTATCCTCTCTAAAATCCCCAGACTAGAGGAATGGATTTTTGAGTAGGGGGAGACCTCCAAGCAAACAAACCAGAGAGCATGACTTCAGATGACTCATTTTCCAGAATTCTTGGGGTCAAGCTAAAGCTCTGAAAGGGATGTTTATGGACAATTTGGGGAAGAGAATTCTTGGAATATTATAGCAGTAATAAATAATTCATAATGCAAAGCCCAAATAAAATAGAAATTATTGTTTTTTTAAATCCAGCTTTTGCTTCAGTTTAGTTCTTTGAGCATATAGAATAGTGGAGAACAGGAAAGAAACCAAAGCAGGAATGAGCAAGGGAGAGAGAGAGAGGAGGAGGACCAAGAAGTCTGTATAATGAATAATTTACTGGAAGAAATGCTGTTCTTGCATTAGCACGCCTAGGTGCTCTCTTCTGTTCTGTGAAGTACCTTTATAGAAAAGGCACTGACTAGATGATCTACCTATGCCTAACATATTTCAGTCTCAAATGAAGGTTGTGTTTAAAAGATAGTAAACAGCTGAACTAATCACGACTTGCTTCGTTTTGTGTGCACCGAACACACCTGCATTTCTACTCTTCAATACATCATGGTCTTCCTGCCACAGAAACATGGTATAAGAATTTTCCTCTGCCCCAGGGATGCCAGATAAAATAGAGGACAACCCAATGAATTTGAATTTGACATAAACAATGAATTTTTAAAGTATAACTATGTCTCAAGCTATATTCAAATTAGATTGGCCATCCTGTATTTTCAATTACACTTTGTATTTTGAGATCATTTTAGAAACATATGAATGTGTTTGAAATAACACAGAGTTATCCCATGTGTCTTCTACTCAGTTTCCTCCAATGCAATAATTTGTTCAACTGTAGTACAATATCACAAGCAGGATATTGTCAATATATTAAAGAAAGAGAACATTCTCATCACCACAAGAATCCCTTTGGTTCTCCTTTTAAACCTATACCTATTTTTCTCCCATCACTTCTAATTCCTGGCCACAAATCATCTGTTCTCCATTTTTATAATTTTGTCATTTCAAGAATGTTATATAAATGGAATCATATAGCGTGTAACTTTTTGTAATTGGCTTTTTTTATACAGTATAATCCTCTGGATACTCATCCAGGTTGTTGTGTGTATGAATACCTCATTCCTTTCCATTTTGGAATGCTATTTTATAATATGGATGTATCACATTTGTTTAACCATTCATTCCTGAAGGACCTCTGGGTTGTGTCTTGTTTGGGGCCATTACAAATAAAGCTGCTATAAACAATTTTGTATGGGTTTCTATAAATAGAAGTCTGAATTTCTCTGGGATAAATGTCCAGGAGTGCAATTGCAATTTCTGGATCTTATGGTAGTTGCTTGTCTGTTTGTTTAAGAAACTGCCCAGTGGATTTTCAGAGTGGCAGTACCATTCTACCTTTCCAACAAGTTTGCGTGAGTAAACAAGAACCCCTGTGTGCTCTCCAGCATTTGGCATTGTCACTACTATTTTTTTTTTTTTTTTTTTTTTTTTACTTTTGCAATTCTGATAGGTGTGAAGTAATATTTCACAGTGGTTTTAATTTGCATGACTCTAAGAACAAATGATGTCAAACTTCTTTTCATGAACTTCTTTGTTTTCACATCCTCTTTGATGAAATAGCTCTTTGTATAATTTGCTTATTTTCTGATTAGATTGTTATTGACTGTTGAGTTTTGAGTTCTTTATATAGTCTAGATAGTAGCTTGTGTTAGTCCTTTTGCATTGCTATAAAGGAATACCTGAGATTGGGTAATTTACAATGAAAAGAAGTTAATTTTGGCTCACAGTTCTGCAGGCAGTACAGGAAGTATGTTGCTGTCATCTGCTTCTGGTGAGACCCTCAGGTAGCTTACAATCATGACAGAAGGTGAAAGGGAAGCCAGTACATCACCTGGTGAGAGAGAGAAAGACGCCAGGTTCTTTTGAACAACCATCTCTTCTGTGAACTCACAGAGTGAGAACTTACTCATTACCAAGGTGAGGGACCAAACCATTAATGAAGGATCTGCCCTCATGACCTGAACACCTCCTACCAGTTCCCATGTCCAACATTAGGAATCATATTTCAACATGAGATTTGGAGGGGACAAATATTTGAACCATATCATTCTGCCCCTGGCCACCCAAATCTCATGACTTTCTCATATTGCAAAATAAAATCTTGCCTTCCCAATAGTCTCCCAAAGGCTTCACTCACTCTAGTATCAGTTAAAAAGTCCCAAGACCCAAATCCAAAGTCTCATCTGGAGATGAGTGATTTCTCCCCATGAGCCTGTGAGATCAAAAACAAGTGATTTACTTCCCAGATATAATAGTAGTATAGGTATTGGGTAAACATTCCTATTCTGAAAGGGAGAAACTGGATAAAAGAAAGGGCAACAGGCCCAGCAGAAGACTGAAGCCCAGCAGGACAGATACTAAACCTTAAAGCTCCACAATAATCCTTCACTCCATGTCCCATATCCTGGGC
The DNA here is from genome assembly GCF_007565055.1 of Rhinopithecus roxellana. Taxonomy (NCBI): domain Eukaryota; kingdom Metazoa; phylum Chordata; class Mammalia; order Primates; family Cercopithecidae; genus Rhinopithecus; species Rhinopithecus roxellana. The sequence continues at coordinate 68,214,288 of NC_044569.1, read as the reverse complement.
TCACTGGTGCTAGTGGTGGGTATCCGACGTCTTGGGCAGCTCTCCCCGTGTGACTTTTCCAGGATGAGGTTGCAAGCTGCTGGTGTCTCTATCATTCTGGAGTTTGGAGAGAAGGGGCCCCCTTCCCACTGCTTCACTAGGCAGTACCCTGGTGGAGACTCTATAAGTGGGTGGGGCTCCAACCCCACATTTCCCCCTCTTTACTTCACTAGTAGATTTTGGTTATAAGGGATCTCCTCCACACTAGGCTTCTCCCCGGGCACCCAGGTTTTCTAATACATCCTCTGAAATCTTTGTAGAAGCTGCCAAGTTTCCTTCACTCTTGCATTATGCATTCCTGCAGGCTTAACACTACATGGTAACTATGAAGGCTTAAGGCTTATGCTCTTCAAAGTGGCAGACAGTGCTGTGTTTGGAGCACTTTGAGCTATGGCTGGAGCTGGAACAGCCAGAATACTGGAAGCAGTGTCCTGAGGCTGTGCTGGGAAGCAGGCACCTGGGCCTGGTCCCCAAAATCATTCTTTCTTCCTAGGCCTCTGGCACTGTGATAAGAGGGGCTGCCTGAGAGATTTCTCAAATGTCTTCCAGGCCTTTTTCCCATTGTCGTGCCTTTTAGCACTTGGCTCTCTTTTCGTCATACAAAGCTCTTTAGCAAATGCTTGCTTTTCAGTCTCCCTGTATTCCTCTCCTGAAATGCTTTTTTCTTCTTTATCACATGACCAGGTTATGGCTTTACAAATTTTTTTGCTCTGCCTCCCTTTTACATATAAGGTCCAACTTTAAGTATTTATTTTGCTCTCTCAACTAAGTGTAGGCTGTTAGAAGCCACCTTATCAACTCTTGAACACCTTGCTGCTAAGAAATATTTTCTGCCAGATTCCCTAAGTCATTACTCATAAGTTCAGCCTTCTACAATGTCCTAGGACATAAACATAATGTAACCACGTTCTTTGGTAGAACACAACAAGTGTGATCTTTACTCCAGTTTTCTATAAATTCATCATTTCTATCTGAAACCTCATCAGCCTGTTCTTCGCTGTCTATATTTCTACTAGCATTGCATCACAATTATTTAACCAGTCTCTAAGAAGCTTAAAACTTTCCTTCATCTTCCTGTCTTCTTCTGAACCCAACAAACTCTTCCAACTTCTGCTAATTACTCAATTTCACACTTGTTTCCTTATCTTCAGGTATCTTTATAGCAACGCCTGACTCCTTAGTACCTTTTGTGTTAGTCCATTTGTATTGCTAGAGAGGAAGACTTGAGACTGGGTAATTTATGATGAAAATAGATTTATTTTGGCTTATAGTTCTGCAGGATGTACAGAAAGTGTGGTGCTAGCACCTGCTTCTGATGAGGGCATCAGGAAGCTTACAATCATGATGGAAGCTGAAAGAGGTGCCAGCACATCACATGGTAAGAGAGAATAAAAGATATGCCAGGCTTTTTTTTAAACAACCAGTTCTAATGCAAACTCACAGGGTAAGAACTCATTCATTACCATGGGAAGTACACCAAGCCACTCACGGTGTATTCACCCCTATGCCCCAAACATCTCCTACCAGATCCCACCTCTAACATTGGGAATCACATTTCAACATGAGGTTTGTAGGGGATAGATAGCCATACCATATCATAGCCCTTTTCAGATATTTAGTTTGCAAACATTTTCTCTCATTTGATAGCTTTGCTTTCCATGCTCTTAACAGAGCATATATATATATTTTTTATTTTAATGATATCCATTTGATCAATTTTTACTTTGATGGATCATGCTTTTGGTGTCAAATCTGAAAATACTCTTTCTTGCCCTGTATCCTGAAGATTTTCTTTTATTCTTTTCCTACAGGTTTTATGGCTCTACAATTTACATTTTGGTTTATGATTCATTTTTAGTTAATTTTTGTTTAATGCGTGACACCCACATCGAGGTTTACCTTTTTAGTTGTTGTTTTTTCTGTGTGTATACCCATATCTCTAGCTCTATTTGTTGAAAAGACTATTACTTCCTCATTTAATTGCTTTGATATATATTTACATGTATATGTGGGTCTATTTCTTGGTGCTCTATTTATTCCATTGATGTATGTATTTAGCCTTCCACCAACATTACACAGTATTAATTACGGTAGCTATGTGATGTCTTGAAATTCAGTAGCCTGATTCTCCCAAATTTACTTTTACAAAGTTGTTATAGCTATTCTAGTTACTTTGCCTTTCCATATAAATTTTAGAACAATCTTGTCTATATCTGCAAAGAATCTTTCCAGTATTTTGATTAAAATTTTGTAAAAACTATGTATCAATTTAAGAAGAATTAAATTCTTTACTGTGTTTAGTCTTCCAGTTTATGAATATAGACCCTCCATTTATTTAAATTTTCGATTCATTTCATCAATATTGTATAGTTTTCAGGATATAAATCCTGTGCTCATTTCATTCTATTTATACCCATGTATTTCATTTTTTTCAAAGGATCAAAAAAGGCATTGAATTTTTAATTTTGGTGTCCATATGTTTATTACTTGTATATAGAAGCATAATTGATTTTGCTGTTTATCTTGTATCCTGCAACCTTGTTGAACTTATTTAATAGTTCTAGGATGATTTTCTTTTCTTTTTATTTATATTTTATTGTAGAACTCTTGATGTTTTCCACAGAAAATCACATCATCTGCAAATAGGGACAGTTTTATTTCCTTATTTCCTGTCTTTTATGCATTCATATGTGTTGTTTGCTTTATTTCACTGCCTAAAATGTATAGCACTATGGTTGAATAAGAGTAGTGAGAGGTGACATCCTTGCCTTGTTCCTGATCTTAAGGGGGAAGCATGCAGTGAATACTTAAAGCATTCCCCTTTAGTATAATGTTGACTTTATGTGTTTTGTAAATGCTCTTTATTATGCTGTGCAGATTTTCTTCCATTCTTAACTTTTCTGTGATTTTTTGTCATGAATGTATGCCAAATTTTGGCAAATAATTTTAACGCATCAATTAATATGACCATGAGTTTTTCCTCTTTAGCCTGTTAATGTGGTGAAATACATTTATTGATTTTTGAACATTGAACCAGCGTTGTGTACATAGAATAAACCCCTCTTACTCATGATGGATAATTATTTGTATATATTGATGGATTCAATTTACTGATATTTTGTTGAGAATTTTTATACTAGTGTTCATTAGAGATTTATGCCTGTGATTTCCCTTCCCTATAATAGTTTTATTTGGTTTTTGTATTAGGGTACTAAAGGTCTTATAGAATAAGTTAAAGGAGAGATAGTATCTGGGAGATACACTATAAACCTGATACCATTTTATCCTTAAAAATGCAGTTAAATTATCTATCGAATAGTGATATCATGCGTGGGTCATGGTATTTCTTTGGGAGAAGTTTTAAAATTATGAAGTCAATTTCTTTAATAGATATGAGATTAATCAATTTATCTATTTCATATGGTGTATGTTGAAGTAGTCGTGTTTTTCAAAGAAGAGGCCTATTTGTTTAAGTTGTCAAATGTACGTGTGAAAAGATGTTTGTAGTTTTTCTTTACTAACTTTTTGAGGTAAGAAATGTCCATAATGATATATAATTTCATTCATGATAATGGAAATCTGTGTATTTCTTTTTTGTTCTTTGTCAGTCTTGCTGGAGGTCTGTCAATTTTACAGATGGCTTTTCAAAGAAGAAAGCCTGTGTTGCATTGATTTTCTTTATTGTATTCAATTTTGTGCTTTCTCTTATCATTACTATTCTTTATTTTATTTGCTTTGTGTTCATTTTGTTCCTCTTATTCTGGATTTTTGGGATGATAACTTAAAATTTATTTGATAATTTTTGTCTTTCATGTTGTATGCATTTAGTGATACAAATTGTCTTATCAGGACTATGTTAACTGTTTCCCATAAATTTGGTTTTGGTATTTTTATTTTCAATGTGTTTAATGTTTTTTTGTTTATCTTGAAACTTCTTTGATTGATGGGTTATTTAGTTTTCATTTGTTTGGAAATCTTTCAGTTATCTTTCTCATTGATTTCTACTTTGTTGTCTGAGAACCACATTTCAATTCTAAATTTGTTGAGATTTATTTTATGACCCAGGATAGGGTCTATCTGGGTATATATTCCATGTCCACTTGAAAAGAATATTCATGCCAGGCGCAGTGGCTAACGCCTGTAATCCCAGCATTTTGGGAGTCCGAGGTGGGTGTATCACAAGGTCAGGAGATTGAGACTAGCCTGGCTAACACAGTGAAACCCCGTCTCTACAGCAAAATACAAAAAAAAAAATTAGCCGGGCATGGTTGCGGGCGCCTGTAGTCCCAGTTATGCTGAGGCTGAGGCAGGAGAATCGCTTGATCCCAGGAGGAGGAGATTGCAGTGAGCCAAGATCGCGCCACTGCACTCCAGCCTGGGTGACAGAGTGACTGAGACTCTGTCTCAAAATAATGATGATAATAATAATAAGAAGAAAAATAAAGAAAAGAATGTTCACTGTGCTGTTGCTGAGTGTTTTATAGATATTGAATAGTTACAGTGGTTGATAGCATTGTGAGTTGTTTTGCATCCTTGATAATTTTTGTCCAGTTGTTTTATCAATTGTTTAAAGGGATGCTGAAATCTCCAAATATAATTTTTGGTTGTTATATTTCTTCTTTCAATTCTCTCCATTTTTGTTTCACATATTTGGAAGCTGTAGTTTGGTGAATAAAACTTAAAATTTTTATATATTGCTGGTGGATTGAATTTTTTATTATTATATAAAGTTCATTTGTCTCTGAATTTTTTTGTTCTAAAATCTACTTTATCTGATATGAAAATATTCACTCTTCCTATTCTTTGAAGAAATGTTTCATGTTGCATCTTTGTCTACCCCTTTACTTGCAATCTGCTTGTATAATCATACTGGAAGTGATTTCTGTGTAGACAGCATATAATGGGGCCATATTTTTGAACGAACTTTGCCAATCTTTACCTTTAATTGGCATATTTACTTCACTTTTATCTAATATAATTTTGATGTGTTAAGGCTTAGGTGTGATGTGACATTGCATTTTTTAATTATCTGTTTGTTCTCAGTTTTTTCTTTCGTTTTCCTGACTTTTGTGTGATTTGAAGATATTTTTAAGAATTCTGTCTTATTTGTAGTGTTTTATAGTTTATCTCTTTGTGTTACACTTTTAGTGTTTGCTTTAGGTATTGCCTTATACGAACACAACCTATCATAGTCTGGTTCGATAAAGTATACAATTTTTACCTCGTTTTACATCCCTTTATGCTTCACTGTTTATCTTAGAATTGTCATAATATCTTCTCCACATGGCTTTAGAGCCCTGTCATACAGTGATATAATTTTTTCTTCAACTATCAGCTGTATTTTAGAAAACTCAAAAATAGAAAGAAAGCCTGCTGTACTTATCAATATTTTTCCTTCACATGGTCTTTTATCATGCCATGTGTTCTAAGCTTCCTTCCTGAATGATTTTCTTTTTCTTTACAGAACTTTCTTTATAAGTCTCTTCTTAGGTCATATCTAATGGCAATCAATTGCCATCAGTGTCCTTAATCTTACACTGCCTTGAAACCTTCATTGCTGCAGAATATTTTGTGAGGTATAAGATTCTATTTTGATAGTTCTTTCTTGTCCCCACGGTCTCTGATAAGGCATTGTCATTTCAATTGTTTTTACCGTATAAGTAAAGTGTTGTTTTTATCTGAGTACTCTCAAAATTTGTATTAGTTTATAGTTTTCAAAAGTTTAATTTTGATGTGTCTTGGCATGGTTTCTTTGTTTCTCAGATAAGGTAATTTCTATTGTTTTATCTTTCAATTCACTATATTTTTTTGTCTGTCTCTTCCATTCTGCTATTGAGTCAATTCACTTATATGTCAGTTATTATATTTAATTTTAAAATTTCTAATTTGTTCTCCTGTGAACCCTCTTTTTCTTCCATGAAACAGATTTTACTGGGGCATTCTTGTTTTTTATTTGGTCCATGTGTGTTTATAATTACTCATTGAAGCATCTTTTATCATAGCTGCTTTAAAATCTTTGTTAGGTACATGTAGACTCTCTGTCTTCTCAATTTTTGCATTTATTATGACCTTTTTATTCAATTCATAAACTCCTGTTTTTTAGTATGGCATATAATTTTCAGATAAAACCTGGAAATGTTAATATTTTCTTATGAGACTCTGGATCTTATTTAAACATTTTGTTTTAGTTGTCTTCCTGCAACAGTGTTGCATCAAGAGAAGAGCTGGGACCTTATTACTGTCAGAGGCAGATAGAAGGTACAAGGTTCTTATTCTCTTTGTTGTCATCCAAAACAGTTGGATGGTGGTGATAAGGTACGCACCTTGTTACTGCTGGGTGGGGATGGGAATTTTTGCCATCTATGTGGTCTCCACTGATACCACAATAAAGGATGGCATTGTTATTGTTGACAGATGGTGAAAGTCCTTCCTCTCCACCAGGCCTCATCTGACACTACATCTGTTGGGACATGGAGTGGTGCCTTGATATTGCTGGGTGAAGGTGGAGGTCCAGCCTATTCACATTATTTCCATTGATACTATGGGACAATGAGGCAAGGAGTGGCCTCATTATTGGCCAACAGAAATTGAAGTACCATGTTTGTAACTGGCCCTCCCTGACATCATCTTGTCGGAAATATTGAGGCACATTATTACAGCCTCTTGAGATTGAAAACCAAATGAAAGTCCAGGTTCCTCATCCAGCATTTGCTGGCTGGTAAGGGTAGGAATGAAAATACAAGGTTTTTTTCTGTGATGATTGCCTCCAGTAGAGCAGTTATTTTCTAAAGCTTTCCTGTCTTCTTAGTCACTTTATTGGTTCTGTGGCTACACAGAGAGGGCTTTTACAGGGGCTTTTTTCATCTGCGCACCTTGGCATTTCCAGGTTGGCAGCTTCTTCAGCTCCAAGTCTTGGACGTATGAGATAAAAAGAAAACTCAGGAACTCACCACCATGTTGTTCCTTGGGTCTGGATGTGCCCACCAAGTCTATCTTCTTTCCACCTTCCAGAGTTTTTTTATACTTATTCTATATATAAAGATTAGTGTTTTGTGATAGTGATATTTTACAGGAAGAATAAGAAAAAGTATGTTTATTCCACCATTGTGAGAGAGAAGTGCTGGAGGGTAGGATACCCAGATTGAGGGTGGAAGCTCTGTGCCCTTCCTCCGATAGCTTGACCTATGCCATCTCTTCATCTGGCTGTTCATCTGTATCTTTTGTAATGTCCTGTATAATAAACCAGTAATTGTAACTGTTTCCCTGAGTTCTATGAGCTGCTCTAGCAAATTAATGGAGTCCAAGTTGGGGAAGGGTGTGAAAACCCTGACTTATAGCGAGTTGATGAGAAGCACAGGTGAAAACCTAGGGCTTGTAACTGGCATCTGAAGAGGTGGGGGCAGTCTTGTATATCTCAGCTCTTCACTAGGGATCTGATGTTATCTACAAGTGGATAGTATCACAACTGAATTGAATTATAGAATACATAGTTGGGGATGGACATGGTGACTCATGGCTATAATCCCAGCACTTTGGAAGACAAGGTAAGCAGATCACCTGAGGTCAGCAGTTTGAAACCAGCCTGGCCAACTTGGTGAAACCCCGTCTTTATTAAAATATATGTAAAAATTAGTCGAGTGTGGTCGTACATGCCTGTAGTCCCAACTCCTCGAGAGGCTGAGGCAGGAGGATTGTTTAAACCCAGGAGATGGAGGTTGCATGAACCAAGATCACAACACTGCACTCCAGCCTGGGTGACAGAGTGAGACTCCATCTCAAAAACACAAACAAATGAAAAACAACAACAAAAACAACAACAAAAACCACACAGTTGGTTTCTACTGGAGAATTGCTTGGAGTATGTGAAAAACCCACACACATCTGGTGTTAGAAGTATTGTGTTTAGTGATGTCAGAGTAGAAAAAAACAGCTTTGTTTTCCAATTTTTTATAATATCCCACTTCTGACACCAATTCTAATCTACAGGGGGAATAAGCATTTTTGGGTTTTTTGTTGTTGTTTTTTCTATTCTCGCACACCACTTATCACAATACTTCTGACACTAAATATTTGGAGAAGCTTACACAAACATCAAACGACTCTTTATTGGGTGTGTCCTATACTTCAATTCTATTATCACATCATCTACCAGGAAATAGCATGAGATCCCACAAGTTAAGGACTCCATCACCAAAGAGTGTCCCCAACTCCCATTTCAGATGCCAGTCACAAGGTTCAGCTTTTGATCTGTGCTTCTGAGCAACTGGCTATAAAGCGAGGTTTCCACTTCCCTCCCTACCTTTGGTTCAATTAGTTTGCTAGAGAATCTCACAGAACTCAAGGAAATACATTTACTGGTTTATTATAAACATATATTATAAAACATGAACAGTCAGAGGAAGAGATGCATAGTACAATGTGTGAGAGGGGGGAATAAAGCTTTCATGCTTTCTCTGGGCACACCACCCTCCAGGCACCTTCACATGTTCAATTTTACAGAAGCTCCCTGAATCCAGTCCTTTGGGCTTTTATGAAGGTTTCATTACTTTGGCTTGATTGGTTCAATAATTGACTATCAGTTATAACCGAACCTTTAACACCACTGTTCTCCCCAGAGGTTGAGGAATATGACTGAAAGTTCCAACCACCCTCTAACCATGCTTTGGTCTCTCTGGTGGCCAGTCCCTATCCTGTAACTACTTAGGGGACCCCAGCCACTGGCTATCTCATTAACATACAAAAGACATTCCCACTACTTCAGAAACTGTAAGGGTTTTAATAGCTGTGTGCCAGAAAATGGGAATTGTTACTACAGGTTACAACTAATTAAATTAATTAATTAATCACTTTTTTTTTAGACAGAGTCTCTCTGTCACCCTGGCTGGAGTGCAGTGTCACACTCTCGGCTCACTGCAACCTTCACCTCTCAGGTTCAAGCGATTCTCGTGCCTCAGTCTCCTGAGTAGCTGGTATTACAGGTGCCTGCCACCACGCCCAGCTAATTTTTGCACTTTTAGTAGAAATGGCGTTTCACCTTGTTAGCCAGGCTGGTCTCAAACTCCTCACCTCAAGCAATACGCCTGCCTTGGTCTCCCAAAGTGCTGGGATTATAGGGATGAGCCACCGTGCCTGGACAAATTTTTAAATTTAATTATTACTATTATTTTCTAGAGACAGGGTCATGCTGTACTGCTCAAGCTTTTCTTTAACTGCTGGATCCAAGCAGTGCTCCCACCTTGGCCTCTCAAAGTGCTGGGATTACAGGCATGTGCCCCCATGCCCAAACTTATACGCACACATGCACACACACACACACATTAGAAATCAGAATATCACAATTTATTAAAGTGTTCACACCAGTACACCAGTGCATGACACCTAGATTGGTGAGATGTTATAAGTTCAATGGGTAGAAAATCTGTTACTGAACTTGTTTTATCTTAGTTTTTTTTTTTATTAGTAAAGTAAATAGAGAAATGATGATATCTCCAGGCAAATGGCAGAAGTATGTTGTTTTAAAGAAAGGGTAGGTAAAGGGGAAGCACAATTTGAGGTAGGAGAGAATAAAACAATCATAGCAACCACTTACATTTACTAAAGGGCCACTAGTCAAGGCACTGCTTGACTGCAACTGTCTGTAGACTCAGCACAGCTGCACCTCTTAAAACAAGGTCAGATAAATTAACCGAAGTTAATTTCTCTAAATGACTTTGTCATCAAACTTTTATGTCTTTTCTCTTGTCATAAGTAAACTTTCAGAGTGACTCTGCTTGTGTCTCCATAGGCTAAAGGGAAAGACAGGCATAATTTAATATTTTTTTTTTGTAAAGGGCACCAACAGTTCTCTTCAAAACTCAAAGAAGTTATGGGAGAGGGAGAGAGAGGAGTTTATTATCTCATCATAGCACAAACCAACACTTAAAATGATGCAATGTTATTTAATTGTTAAGATCAGCAATAATGATCGTTTAATATAAATTTATTTTCCCCAGGAATTTTTCATTTTTATTTATGCTTTCATTAAACTTATTCAATTAGGTTTAAATAATTTATATGTATTATGATCTCAAAACAGAATGAAGGTATCGAGTGTCAGTGTGGTAAGAGAGCTGAAAATGCAACAGTTGGTAGTAAAAACTGGTCTGGCATCTCATTTAAAAAAATGTTTCGTAAACTAATAAAACAGATCCCATTGAGAAGAAGTTGACCAAGGGTTATTAATACTTTTATTTTTGGTAGAGTACACTAACCACTTTCTCTCTTCAACCGTTCACCTCTGTTCCTGGTTAAACTTGAAGCCCTGGTCTATTTGAGGAATTTGAACTTCCCTCCACAGTACTCATCCCATCTCCTTCCTCAAACCAGCTCCTGGCATATTCCCCACAGTTGCAGCAGGATCAGGAGCTGCTAAGAATAGGATTGTTGGGGATATGATTTGTCAGACTCAAACTGTCCAAGAACCTGGTGAATTTGAAGTTTCAAAGAAAAACTAAACCCTTCAGGTTTGGAGTTTGGTTAATAATACAAAGGATTTAAATGGGATTTTTCTTCCAGGCAGTTCAAAGAATTTTATTTCTTAGTCTACATTTTTTCCTGAAATCAGTGAAAGAGAAAAGAAGGAGCAGAAATTATCAGCCTAACTTTACAAGCCAAAAAATGGTATGCCATTTTCCCAAATGGCAGTGGTTAGAGGAATGACATGAACAGCACTTTATTCATGGCATTGGTGTGGCTCAGGGTCCATGTTAAGAGGATTCCAATTACTAAAAGCTGGGGTGGAGAGTTTATAAATTTTAATGCCTAACTGATCATTAATAACGTATTAACTGATCTCCTTCTTATATGTAGACCACGTTAAGGAAGAGATACAGAAGATTAAGGTTCAATTACCTCACTAAAGGCCCATGTAACCTGTTTGTAGAGCTGAATATAATTTAAGGTTTTGAGCAGAATAAACTCAGAAATTTAGAGAAGGGATTTATAGTCATCAGATAAAATATTCAGAGAAAGCAACTCTGTGCTTTCCTTGTGCAACAAGAGGAAAGGTTGAACTGAGCTTTGAAAGAAAAAGATAATTTAAGCAATATGAAAAAAAGGAAAATTACATTCGAATGTCTGTTTGTTTCTTAGGTTTCAATGATCCCAGTAGGCTGTAGAAATTCTGGATACAAGATACAAGCTATCCTTTTAGAACAGAACTAAACCAGTTGTTGAGAAGATAGATGTTTGGGCTTAGCTGGTTTTGGCAAATTTGTGGGATATTAGTTGATAATTGTCACTGGTTCAATCTGTGCATGGCAATATTTTGGAAATGAGATGCTAGCCAGGGCATGTTCTTTCTTTCAGAACATGGAGTGTTGTATCCAAGTTTCAGAAGACACTAGACGAGGGAGGAGAAACATTGGGGACAAGGAGGAAGGTAAAGACAATGAGATCTAACAGGAGGACTGGCTCCCAGACCAGAAAAAGGAAGTGGCTCAGATGGCAAACTTATAGTTTCCTTTCCAAATATTTTTACTTTAAACTGACGCAATTATGCAGACCTGCTTTGTAGCATTCACAGCTGTCAGTCACCAGTGCCCCCTTTACCCATTCTAATAAATCTCCCCAAATATATCTGATCTTATGTTATCTAGGTGAATGACCCCTCAGTATTTGTCCACATTGATCCATGTCTCCATGTTCTGTATATCTTTAACACTGAGGCTAAGCCCAGCCTTTCCAGTAAATCCTCCCATAGCCAACCCAAACTCACATAGTTCTAGTCTATTATTTCTTTTCTACTGACAACTGGAACATGTCTACTAAAACTCTTTTCCGTTTAGAAAAAACACTTCTACCCATCAACTCGTCAGCACCCATCAATTCATCATTTATATCATGTATAACTCCCCAATGCAATCCCTCCCTCCTCCCCCCTCCCCATGATACGCCCCAGTGTGTGATGTTCCCCTTCCCAAGTCCAAGTGATATCCAAACTAAAAAAAAAAAAAAAAAAAAAAAAAAAAAAAAAGAAAAAAGAAAAAACACTTCTAAAACAGCTCATCCTTCAATCTTCCCAAGCTCGTAGCTGATCTTTGATGCATTCCCTCAAACTAGAGTTCTTCCCTTCTTCATCACTGAATTAAATTCCATTACCTTTTTGTTTCCACATAATTTAAACACATAAGTAATGTAAGGTCTCTAATGCATTCCCTGAAGATATATTTCTGCATCATAATGTTCTACTTAGATCATAAACTACTCAAGGTCAGTGCGAATGCCTATTTAACTCTCTTCATGTTCTTCTTACAGCAGCGTGTACTAAGAGATCCTGAATAATTGTCCTCATGAAAAGTAGTTGAAGGTGTTTTTCTCCTCAGCATTGGAAAGAAAATCAAGGTTAAATTTAAAACTTATTAGAAACATTCGCAGTTTCATGAGAAAACACTATATTGTTCCCAAGTATTTGTATTTCTTTATATCTTGACTCAAGATTAGCTTTCTTTATAAAAACATTTCAGTAAGTGCTAATAACTACTAAGTAGTCAAGTTTACGCCAAAACATTAAGGATGGAGTAAATTTTAATAAAAAATAGAATTGAAAATATAGATGAGATCTTTGCCTTGAGATTCCACAATACAAGAAAAAGTGAAATATATGGAAATATAGAACAAAAATAAAAAGAAATATAAGGAACACTGACTTCATATGTAGGGTCACTGGGGCGCTGAGAACAGCAAAGTTGACACCTCATCATAGAAATCAGACGTTTGCAGGGGCAAGGTCCACCAGAGCATGTATCTTCTCAGAGTAAGTGCACAGTTAGCCTTGCCATACTAGAATAAGGCAGTTCTCACGTATTCTAGCAGTCGGCAATGTGTATTCTAGAAACTAAGAGTTCGGTTCAATATTAACACTAATGTTAATTAACTGTGCAGTACCCCAACCCCAGCCAGGTCATTGCAGATGGGATTGTTGAGGTCCCCTGAAAGAATTTATTCAGTCACTTTGCTAACTTCTTCTCAAGCACAGATGATTCAGATATTATATGTATTGACATTGTCTTAGGACATTCAAAGGCATGCCTAGACATAGCAACAACACACATGGTTTGAAAGGAAAGGTCTGAAACCAAATCAAACGTGAGTAAACATTGCCATAGGAAGCTTGCAATTAGCCTGGGTTCACCTATTGTGCTTATTCTACATTATCTTGTAGTATTCTCTAGGTCTTATTCACAAAACTAACTTTTCTGGGACTTGAGTATAGAAGAAGAGAAGAGACCTTGTGCACATACGTAAAAAATAAAAGTTTGACTTTAGCCTTGGGAGTTTCTATGAGTATTGTAACATTTGAAGTAAATCTGATGATGTTGAATGCATTCAATGATTCTCTACCGAAATCAGAATATGGCATTCAAGACTGTGATTTCCTCTATAACCTAAATTGCTATCACTCTCCTCTTTTTTCAGAAATTCTAGCCATAGGATCTCCCTTTCACTTCTAGAAAATGCCACATTCATTTCCAATCCAGGGCATTTGTCCCTGGTGATCATCTACCTAGATTATGTACTCCTCTGTCTGCCTGACTCCTATTCAGCCTGCAGAAAACTGCATGAAGGTCACTTTCTTACCTACACGTTTGATTTTGCTGAGCACCTAAATCTAATATAAAGTAGATTTGTCTTATTACTTTCTCTCAAAGTACAATATTCTTTACCTTTATAATACTCACCAAAATTGTATTTCTTCAATTTTGTGTTTCTCCCCCTATTGATCTGTTTATAGCAATTTTTCACACTACACTGTAGGCCCTCAATTAATTCACACATAATGGCCACACTGGCCTGTTGACTAAACTGTCACACCGGAACTTCCTACTCCGGGCATCTGACTACTTGAAGTGATATGGAGAAGGAGAGTGGAGAGTGTAAGACCACTGACTTTTGAGGTCTAGCTCAGGCCTAAACTCTGGTTAGATGTAGAAACAGAAGACTTTTGTCTCTATCTCTATTCTTGGTCCAGTCCCTGAGACCCGTATCTCACCTCTTACAGAGAAGAGAATACAGGCAGAAACAAAACTTAGATCACTGTGTTGACGATGGGCTTTTTGAAGATGAAGACCGGAGGCATAAAGACAAGAGGTTAGGGAGGGAGGCTTTCTCTGCAGACCCTTGATGGGGGAGCTGCAGTCCAAAGCAGTGGCTACACCACAGCAGTGACCCAGTGGCTGACCCTACTATGCTTAATGGAGCAGCCAGGGAGCAGCGTTATCATGGAAGCCACCAGCAGCTCTGGAAGGAGCACAGGAATATGAGCAAGTGAGTTTCTAAGCACAAGGCCTCCCTTGGGGTTTCCAAAAATAACAGGACATTTTAAGGGGCATCATTGATGTATATCCCTTAGCTATGCTTATTAAAATTATTGAATCTTTAGTCAAAGACTAGAAGAATTTGAGGATACTTAGGTTCACATTAATGAATGTGACAATTTCCTTAATCTATCATTATTTGATTCTAATACATACTTTTGTTTCATTATAATTTTTATATTGTAATTTTAAAAAATCAGAATGCTTCTTACAATCTACGTCAAAACACACTTGCCAACTGCTCCTAGTGGAACAAGTTGAGATATATTCAGCATGGCTTGGGAATTTACTAACTTAGCTGTGCTTAATGTTATCTGTCCTTCCATTGAATGACTGGCCAAGTCATTGACATTGGTGGTTATTTAAACTTGAATGCCTAAATGTCACAGTACTTTCAAAAGGCCCATGGTGGATGTAGTGTTGAAAAAAAAAAAATAGTTATAATGTAACAGAACAGAGCACAACCTCTTACCAGGCAAAGCAATTCAGGAGGCAGAAATTGCCAAATCTCTGGAATATATTATAACATTTTCATTAGGCCAGGTTGAGCTGGTATGCTTGATCAATACTTCATGAAAGAATATCTTTTAGGCTCCAAACAACCATGTGTTATAAGATTTTTGGATAAGACTTCAGAGTTTTTCTTACTGCCATTGTGGGGTATTTCCTTTATCGAAAAATATGAATATTAGTTTAATCAGAAAAGAAATGCAAAAAACTCACTGCTGTTTTATGCGCCTAAAAATGATGTCTGTTGTAAAGCTGCCACACCTAGTTCTTCTAGGTTATGGGGGTCTGCCTGTCCCTGTGATGTTACGTGTAACTTTTAATTTCCCAAGACACTTTGGTCTCTGGATGAGAAGAGGTTTCTACTCATATGATATTGTCACATGAAGCTCATATGTTATTTTGTAGATAAATTTGTGTTACAGCTTTGTTAACAGAATAGAAAGAGTATGTTTGGTGAAGACAAATCTATTTAATTTTCATGTATCCTGTAAAAAGATAAATTGGCAATATGAATGAAATACAATGTATGTGTATGTGCATGTGTGTTACTTATTGTGTTATATGTGGTTGTCACAAATTCTGGGATTCAACCTTACTACTGAAGTCTTAGGAATACATGGCCATGAGCCAGGATGAGGATAACATCAAGGTAAGAAAGTAGTCTCAGATATGGAGGCTAAGACTGGACGATATCAACAGGGCTCTAATTCAGCAACAAAAGCCTTGAGGTTGAGGCTTAACAGAACTGTCAAGACAAGATTAGGAGCCTGCCTAGAGGCAGATCAAGAAAGGTGCTGACCCAGGACCTTGAGAAAAAATTCTTTTACATCTTAGATCAGAACAGAATCTGGAGTCCAAGAAAATGTGTGGGCTAGGTTGGCAGATTTTTGTGGCTCTAATGAAATCTTTCAGCTGAAATGTCACAGAATTTCCCTAAGTACTACCTTCTGTCTTCAAGGGTCCACGGGTCCTCATCAATTAAAAATTGTATTTTCTTCATTTCAACCATGAAACCCTTTGTTCTTTGGAAAATGTTGGTACTATCTTCTCAACCAACTAATTCATTAATTCGTCAATTTATCTATTTATTTGGCATGCATATATGAATGGGCTATTTAGAACTGCCATGTAACTAAAATAAAATCCTTGGCCTCAAGAAGCTTAGAGTTAAGTGAGAAAGACCAGCATGAAAATCATGTAAGTAGAGTATTCCTCCATAGGCAAGCTAAGTGAAAGATATTTTATTTCTTAACCATGTGTTTGTATGTTTTTTCCTAAATTTACTGGACTTTATGCATTGGATTATTTCTTTAGAGTTAAGTGAGAGTCTGAAAACGTTTTTTAAAAATCTATTTATTTGATTTAAGTGTAGTGTGCTGGAAGGAAATTGAAGGTGTGTGGCATAAGAGAAGAGCAAGACCTGAGGGAGGGAGGAGTCTGTTCCTCTCGCTAACACTGAAGCCTGTCTTACAATGAATATGCAAGGAAACCTTATGGAAAAATGTCTTCACAGATGTGGAAGCCAAGGGCATGGGCCTAGGAATATTTTCCTACCATCTGTCACCTGGACCTAGAAGATAATTGCTGACTTCTGTGTGAGAAGCTGCTTCTAAATGCAGTGGGGTGGACATCTCTCTTAAATTACCGTGACTGGAAGACCATGACTTTCTGTTGTTTCTGTGGAACCCCTAAGGTCCTGCCTTATATTAAGATTCCTATTCGGTGAATGTGTGCTGGAAATGTCATTATCCTTCTTGACAGACAGATGTCCTGGAAAGACTAATTGCATTCCCAAAAGACAAGGGGAAAAAAACCACTTAAATTAAAAATAAAAGCCAGCGTTTCAGTCAGGGATCCAACTTATAAAGAGCAAAGACCAAAGTAAGCATTGTATCTTATAAGCTTATAGAAAAGAGGGGATAGTTATAAATAAATTTACACTTTTCTCTATTCCATTTCACGTTCTTTACCAACTCTTTCTGTCATTCCAAAAGAAAGTCAGGAAGATATAGCTCTTAATCATTGTTGGATTACTGTCTTTTTATGGTCCATATAAAATATTCCTTCTCCATGAAGTCTTCACTTACAATTTAAGTGCAGATTAAACTGTATTGATGGAAAAAAATACTAATCCTAAAAGATAATTCCTCTCTTCCTCAGTTAGTGGAAAATGGTCATGTTCAATTTAAAGGAAGAAGATGTATGAGTACAAAATATCCTTCAAAGGTTAGCAATCAGATACAACTTGAGTGAAAAGAGGGCCTTGCTGTGGGGAGCCATAGAAAAGTTGAAAAGTAGAAAGAATCCAGTCAACAGGATAGGAGGTAAAAGTAAATTTCAGGGTAATAACTTCAGCTTGAGCAATGATCCAAAATGGAAGTATTCTAAGGATCCTTAAGAGACCACAAACAGACAGGCCCAGGCATGTATGGTAACATTTTGGAAAGAACAATCTGCAGTTCACTGGATGTCAATTCCTCATCTGAACCCTGCAACGTTATGTTCTGTTTTACTGGAGCTAAAGGCAGAAGCTCAAATAAAAATGATTCCAAATACAAAAGGATAGCTATCAAGACAAATGTGAAGCTTCTCCTCCCTTATAATAATTGTAGGTCAACCAGAATGGCATGTGGCAAAGTTCAAATATATTCATGGCCATATAATGGTAAAAATAGTGCTTGGCATCAGGCAAGACTCTTCTGGTTGTTAGTGACAGAAAAAAACACAAACCCATTCAAGCAAGAAGGAAAATTAGCCATTTTAAACAAACAACACATATACACACAATGGGAAGAGAGTCAGCTTCAATGTCAGCTGAATACAGTTCACAAATGGTGTGTGTTTGTGTGTGTGTATGTATATATGTGTGTGTGTGACAGAGAGAGAGAGAGAAAGAGAGAGAGAGAGAGACCAAGACAGAGATGCAGAGACAGATATAAAGAATTAAAGAAAGAGGAAGAGAAGAAATGATATAGATGTTAGGACTCATCTTACCATATGCTAAATGTGTGTTAACTTCAATCTTTCAGGGCTCTGCACATGGCAGGGATAATGGTCACTGGCAACTCTGGGGTCACATCCTTATAGCTTGCTATTCAAGAGAAAAATATCTCCTTTATTTCCAGGTACTGGTTAAAAAAAAACAAATCCCCAGGAGATGTCTGCCCAACCTGACATATATCCTCTGCTGTCCCTGAGCCAATCTGTGTAGCCACAGAAATGGGCAGTTCTCATTGGCTTGCCTGGCTCCCATACTCATTTCTATGGCCAAACAAGTATGTTGTTGTGATTGGAAGCCCCAGTGGAATCATTTGAGACAAGAGGTCTTCTCCAAATATGGTAAATTTAGTTCATCACTGGAGGAAAGAAGAAAGGGAATTGGGAAGACAGAAACAGATTTCCTCCATTATCCCATACAAGACCAAGTTTCCACCTGCAATGGAATGTCTAGTTCCATAGAGTGCACTTGTAAGTGATGATGCCAGGCTACTATATTACCCTCACGTGTCAAGTCTTTATGTATATTGCTGACCATCTAGACTCCCTTTAACTCTATTCTTTGCTTGATTGCCTCCTTGTTACTGGTTTCATCTTGTGACCCTTTCTACATTTATCCTCCATGATTATGAGTCATAGCATTCCTCTCAATCAGTCCAGTGTCTGAAAAGTAGACATAGATCTTCATATACTCATTACTGTTGGCCAATTAAATTGCCTCCCAAGAAGAGCAGTCAATGGTATTTTCCTTCTCACCCACTGACTGTCCCTAAAATTTAACATGTAATTTGTAAAATAGTATCCCAGATTTAGTAAGTTCTGCAATCTGTAGTTGTACAGACATTGTGTGGCATAAAATTTACTTTTTGAGACAAGGTCTTGCTCTGTTGCCAAGGGTGGAGACCAGTGGCGCGATCTCTGCTCGTTGCAAGCTCCAACTCCTGGCCTCAAGCAATTCTCCCACCTCAGCCTCCACAGTAGCTGAGACTACAGGCATGCACCACCACACCTGGCTGTGTGTGTGTGTGTGTGTGTGCGTGTGTGTGTGTGTGTTTTGTATTTTTAATAGACATGGGGTTTCACCATGTTGCCCAGGCTGTTCTCAAACTTCTGCACTGAGGCAGTCTGCCTGCCTCAGCCTTGGGATTGCAGTTGCGAGTCACCACGCTAGGTCATAAAATTTATTGGGAATAAAGTGTTGGGATTACAGGTGTGAGCCACCATGACAGGCCATAAAATTTATTTTGAATAGTTTCCTGTGTCAATAACATGTAGCTTTAAGTATCAAGACTAAGGAGTTCTTCTACCACCAAGAAACAACATTCCAATTTATAAGTAAAAATTCATGATTTGTTTATCTTTACCTCCCTAACAAAATAGACATGGCCAGTTATGTATACACACACATATACACATACACAAACACACACACACGGGCACACATACCTATATGTGTGTGTAAATACAAATTCAACCTGTTTAAAAAAATGTAAAAGTGTTTCTGATGCCATGTTTTACAAAATAGAGATGAGTGTTAGGAAGCCATCATAACATGGCCTTCTCCTCAGCAGAGGATGTATCAGGTTTTCAGGTTCAGTTCTAGAGAAACTGCCCATGTAACAGGCCTCGGCCCACCCAGTTTGGGTTATAGATGTGAGATATGTTTAAATAGAAATGATTAGCTGTTTTCAGTCACATTAAATTAGTGACCCATTAGTCTGGGTGAGTCTCTAAGAACTGTTATTTTTTCTAAAGCTCCCAAGTTTAGAAACCATTGAGTCATAAGAAGGCAATTAGATCTTCCATATCTAATTAAATTGTCATTTCTGAATACTTAAAACACTCCTGGGCTGTGCCAGCTGCTGCAGTATATACACAGTAGAGGAAATTGGTAAAAATTTTCAGTGGAGTCTCTTCATACTGATTCCTCTGGTCTCAGTACTCTTTTACCCTCATCAAAATATTTTTTCCTGTAATGAAATCCATGTAAAATGGCACCTTCTCTGACACTGTCCCCATATCTATAGGTTTGGGGTTGCCAGATTTAACAAATAAAGTATAGGATTTCCAGTTAAATTTGAATTTCAGATAACAAGTGATTTTTTTGGAAATTTTCATTTACTCATTATTCTTTTATAATATCAATATGTTCCAAACATTGCATGGGGTATCCTTACAAAAAAATAGCTTATACAGGATGTCCAATCAAATTTCAAAAATTCAAATTTGATTGAAAATCCTATATTTTACCTGGTAATGCTATTTTTGGTGTTACGTCACCTTGCAAAGGCTGCCAAAACAAAATACCACAGGCAGGTGTGTTAAAAGGCAGAAATCTATATTCTCACAGTTCTGGAGGCTGAAAGTCTGAGATCAAGGTGGCAGCAGGGTCTGTTTCTCCCGAGGTCTCCCTCTTTCCTTAGCTTGACGATGGCCACCTTCTTGTTACGTATTCCTGTGGTCTTTTCTGTGCAGTTGAGCATTCCTGGCATCTCTCCATGAGTCCTAATCTCTTTTTATAAGGAGAGTAGTCATACTAAATTAAGGCCCCACCCTTATGACCACATTTAACTCAATTATCCCTTTAAAGGAACTATCTCTAAACTATATCCATACTATCACATTCTAAAGTACTGGAGGTTAGGACTTCAACAGAAGAATTTTTGGGAAACACAATTTATTCTAAGTATATTCTCTCCTCTGAGCTGACAAGGCACTCAGGTTTATTGCCATTATTCCTTCAAAATCATGTTTTTTGAGACTTCTCTTTCTTGTACTGTTCTGGTGAACATATGGGCCTGTCCCTTCCCAGAGGGAGCTTACGTTCTAGATGTGGGAGTCGGTCAACAGAGAAGTGAGTAGTTAGGTAGTGCTGATTTTCTTGTGCACACCTCTTGACCAGACTGAGGCTCTAGGTTATTATTCTGAGTTATTCTGTTTCTCTTCTGGTCTGCATATCTGCTGTGTCTCAACCAAAGCCTGGCCCATGTAGGAACCCATTAAGCATTAACTTTGCATATCTTTGGAAACAGGTGCCAAGAGTCCCAAATTTCCAAATTTGTTGAACATGTTCATCCATCTTTTGGGGACACTCTACTAAGTTCCTTTTGTATATGCATCTGCAGTTGTAAAATCATTTCAAATGCAAACTTTGACTTCTGCTTCATGTCATTCTAAACTACTTTCTTTTTGTACTTTTAACATCTCAGAACCCAGGCTCCAGGAGACGAGGGAAGAGTAATGCATAGTAAGTGTTTCTGCACCCAGATTGTCTGAAAAGACACTCAGTTGTGTGTTGTCAAAAAATTTACTTATGACTTTTTTTGTTTTATTTTGTTTCTCATAAAACTGACTGAAGTAAATTAGGATTAGGAAAAAACTATAAACATATTTTTGGCTAGAACAAAGACTTGACTCCCAGAAATAAAAATAGAATTCGACAAAGTGTTTGACATGTGAGGTTTTCAGACCCTGCCCATTAAGAGGCCTTAGGTCAGGGGCTTCAATAAAGGAGGATTTCTCTATGTATCACTTTTGTGTTTAGAGAAGTCCTCTTCACATTTACAATCAGTGCGCGGCTATTAAACTTATAAGGGATTTTGTTGCTGCTGTTATTGTTTTCTCTTTTCCTTTAGCAGCTTTCAGTCAGTAGGAACTGCAAGTGAATTTAAAGTAAGAGATATGTCTCTTAAATGCTTGCAATTTCCTGGTTCCTCAGCCCCTAGCAAATGTCTCATTGTGTTTAACTAATATTTACAACATTTTGCAACACAGCTATTTTATACTATTTTCAAGGTTACATTCCCCTGCCTTGCTTTGGAAACTCCTCAAACATATAGATTGATTATCTAGATGTATACAAATGAGACCCTTCCTAGGTTCAAAGACACTCATAAATAAGAGAAATGTGGTATTTTCCTCTTCTACTAAAGTCCTCCAAATCTCATAAGCTTGAGATAGATCTGTGACCTTCCCATCATATAAAGGCCCATATTTAGAAGACGAAGGATGTTTGCTCGTTCACCCAAAGCAGTATTATACAGTGAACTCCCAACCTTCCGCAGAAAGAGGATGGGGAAGCTACATAAGATTTGTGAACTATGCGCTAAATTACTATAATATGTCCCCCATTGCGCTTCTACAACAACCTCACTGTGATGAGTACCTGAGTGTAACTAAGGTCATAGACTTCAGTCCCAGCAGCGAAATCACTGAGTGCAAAATTGAGCATACACAGGAGGGCATTCTGAAGAAAGCCTTGTGACTGGGGAGACTGGGCACTAGGGAATAGCAAGATGAGGCAGAGTCAGGCAACTCCGTTAATTGTTAACACGGCTTCCAGTCAATGGTTTGGTTTTTCAGGGAGACTGGGACTAATTTAGATAGATGACAATAATAGTCTGTGTCACTGGAAACCCTTAATCACAGTATGTTGAGATGAATCTGTAGATAAGATGTGGTGTCCAGGAAGTAGACTTATTTCTGGTATACCCAGCAAGAAGCAAAGAAATATGAAGAAGGTTTCCTAAGGGTGCCCATCCAAATTTGTCATTGTGTGTAGGCATTTACTGTAATGTCCTCTAAGCTTGAAAGAAGTGTGAACAATAGGACACTTTCCTATTGTTATTTGCCAAACATCATGCTAGACTATTGCAGGTGCACAATCTTTTGTGTCCACCTACCAGGGCCTGAGGAACAAATAGATTTCTTCTTATTATAGTTAATCAACAACAACAACAAAACAAATATGGACACCTTCCTATGTGTTTGCAAAACCCTACAGAAACAAAGGAATGAAACAATAGTGACAGCACAGAAGGAAGGCTATGGCTATGAACTGAGTTCTGTTAAATTCCCTTGAGTAAAAATGAAGGATTGTGCCTGCATTTCATCATTGCTTTCCTTTACCTTCTTCAGAAAGCAAAAAGACACACTTTTGCTAAGTTTTTCTCAAAATACAAACCTCTAGCAGACATTCGTTGTGTTTTCCACATGGAACACCAAAGAGAGATCTGCAGATGTTGCATAATCTCCTCATTAGTTGCAGAGATGCCCTTGGGAAGGGTCACATAGTCTCTGGTATATACCAGATAAGAAAAATAGACAATACTCACAATCCATCAACCTTTGATACAAACAAAATACAAAATATACTGTATGTGGGCATCAGCTCTCACATAGTGGCCTTTTCCTCTGGGCATTCATAGCATACATTTTTAACATTCAGTTTTGTTTAGTTTTGTTTCTGACCTTAAAATAAAACAAGCAAAATTAACTGATAGCATGTCAGTGTATTTAAAGATATTGTCTAGAACAATTTTAACACAATTCAGTGTGTGGCTGACTTAGCTACTTTTCTCACTGGATTTTATTATTTATATTTGTTTTATATAACACTGAAAATGTTGTGCTTTAATAGCTCAGTTAATACAGAGAAAATGTTCTAGTGTGCCCTAAAAGTTTTCCAAAATCAAAATATATTTAGAGAATGAGTATGACACAAGTTTGTAGGATACATGACACAATAAATTCTTGCAAAGACACCCCATTTCACCTGAGATGTTTATTTACAATCATCTTCACATTTTCAATAGTGAGACCAAATTTCCTTCTATGTTGTTTCCTTTCTATTTAGTCCTTTCCAGTCTTCGAATTACAATATTAGTTGGAGAAAAAAATAACCTGTGAACAGTAAACTGATCTTCATGACCCTTTGTTTTTCTAGCTATTTCCCTGGTAGCTATTTTCTAAAATATAACAACGCTCTCCTGTCAAATTCATGCCCATATTTGTATATAACTTCTATTTAATCTTCAGAATACTGGATTCATTTGTCGATGCTCTAAGAACGTCGGGTCAGACAATCATAGGTCTTTTGAAATGGAAGAGGTCTTGGAGATCAATTTTAAAATGAAGAGGTTATGTTGTATAGTTCCTTGAACATATTTTTTCACAAGTTTTTGAAATTTCAAACCCTTTGGAACACTCAGAAACTCAGATTCTTTTGAAATATATTAAATATAGCTATTTACAGAGAAATTTAGGAAGAAGAGGTTTCTTGACATATAGTTTTTTGAAGAAAACTTTAATTTTTGGAACATGTTTAGTTTTGCAGAAAAATTGAAAAGTACAGAAAGTTTCTATAAACCTGGCACACCTTGTCACTTATTTTAACAGATTACGTTAATAAGACACATTTCTTACAATTAATCACTCAATATTGATGCATTATTATTTTAAAAGTTCATCAGTCTTGTCAGTATTCCCTAGTACTTTTTTGTTTGTTTTTTGTTTTTGTTTTTGTTCTGAGACAGACTCTCGCTCTGTCACCCAGGCTGGAGTGCAGTGGCGCGATCTCAGCACAGTGCAACCTCTGCCTCCTGGGTTCATACCATTCTCCTGCCTCAGCTTCCCAAGTAGCTGGGACTACAGGCACCTGCCACAACGTCCGGCTAATTTTTTGTATTTTTAGTAGAGACGGGTTTTTCACCCTGTTAGCCAGGATGGTCTCGATCTCCTGACCTCGTGATCTTCCTGCCTCAGCCTCCCAAAGTGCTGGGATTTCAGGTGTGAGCCACCACACCTGGCCCAGTATTCCCTAGTTTTTACCTAATGTTTCCCCCTCCAAGGATTCTATCCAGAATACCACATTACATTTAGTGGTTATGTCTCCTTAGGCTCCTCCCAGCTGTAAGTGTCTCTCAGAATTTCATTTTTTTTTTCCGATGTCTTGCCAGTTTTGAGGTCAGGTATTTTGTAGAATATGCCTCAATCGGGGTTGTCTGATGTTTTTCCCATGATTAGACTGGGGTTATGGTTTTTGGGAAAAAGACCCCAGATCTATTTTCATCACAGTATATCAATAGTTTATATTATCAACACGACTTACTGTTGACATAGACTGTGATCACCTGGCTAAGGGACTGCTTGTCAGATTTCTCCATTGTGAAGTTACTATTTTTTTCCTGTTAGCACACATTATTTTGGAAGAAAATAACTGTACACAGTCTACCCTTAAAGAGAAAAAAGTTATGCTCCTCTTCCTTAAAGGCAGAGTATCTATACACATCATTTGGAATTTTTCTGAAAGGCAGATTTGTCTGTTCTCCCCTACTAATAATGTGTTTATATATATACAATTATTTGTTTCTATCTTCCTGGACTTGTGGATATTTATTTTATGCTTTGAGTTATAATCCAGTACTTCTTTATTTTGTTGCTCAATGTCTTTGAATTTTGGCCATTGGGAGCTCTTTCCTTATATTTCTGTACATTTTCTTACTCTCAGTTGCTACAAGATGTTCCACGCTCATGATATATGTTTACTGCCCCATTCCTTGGATCAGCCATTTCTCTAAGGAGCTCTAGTTCTTTTCATTGAAGAATGATACTAGAAACCAAATCTGGGCACTAGGTATGCATGTTACTACCAGGTGGTGTTGCTTTTGATAGAACAAGACAATATATGTGTATAGAAACCTATGCATATGAGCATTTCTACAAATATATCTGCAGGTAATGATCTATATTTTTAGTTAACAAAACATGAGTTCATAACTGGTATCTTAAACTCTAGTCCATTACCAAATGCTTTTTTGTGTCAACAGATATGATCATACGAGTTTTCTGCCTTAACCTGTTAACATGGTGAATTATATTAATGTATTTTAAAATGGTGTTCATAACTACAATAAATCCAACTTGGTCATGGTGTATTTTTTAAAGTAAGTTGTTAGATTCAGTTTGTTAATTATTTTTGATGATTTTTGCATTTATGTTCACAACGGTCTCTAGTTTTCTTGTAATGTTTTCTGTCTGGTTTTGGTGTTAGGGTCATGGTGGCCACATAAAACAAGCATAACTTCCTCTTGTATTTTATGAAATAGATTGGTTACAATTGGTGTTGTTTCTCCCTTAAACATTTGATGTAATTCATGAGTGAAATCAACTGGACATTGTGCTTATTTTGGAAAGCTATTGATGATTGGTTCAATTTTTAAAATAGATATGGGTATGCTAATTATTTATTTCTCCTTGTAGGAGTTTGCTTTCTAAGGAATTGGTCCATTTGATATATTTGTGGGTATAAGGTTGTTTCTAACATGAATTTAGCATTCTGTTAATGTGTATGACATCAATAGTGATGATGGCTCTTTCATTTATTGTATTTCTAACTTGTACCTTCTCTTTAATTTTTTAGCCTAAAGGTTCATCAATCTTTTTATCAATTCTAAAACCAGCTTTTGATTCCTTCGTTTTCCTATATTCTTTTTCCGATTTCAATTTCATTGTTTTTTTGTTTTTATTTTTATTTTTTGCTTTATACCTAATTTTTCCCCCTAGAGTCCTGTGGTAGAAGATTAGATTATTAAATATGAGTTTTTTTCTATTATGTGCATTTAATGTTGTAAATTTTCCTCTAGGAAGTGCTTTCTCTGCAGCCCACAAATTTTAATAAATTGTATTTTCATTTTCTTCTAGTTGAAAATATTTTCTAATTTTTCTAGAGACTTTGTTCTCTACATGTGCTCTCTAGAAACATGTGCTCTCTAGAAGTGTGCTACTTAATCTGCAAAGATTTGGGAATTTTTCACCTGTATCTCCATTATTGATTTCTAGTTAACTTCCTTGTGGTCTGAAAACATATTTTGTATTATCTGTATTCTTTTCAATGTTAAGTACTTCATGGCCTAGAATGTGCTCTGTGTTGGTAAAGGTTTCACGTGAGTTTGAGATGAATGTTCTGTTTTTGCATGTAGTGTTCTGTACATGTCCATTAGATCAAGTCGATTGAAAGTGCTACTTAGGTAAATTAGAGTGTTATTAATACTCTTCCTGCTTGATTTATCATTATTGAAAAATAGAAATCTCTAGATATACTAGTGGGTTTGTTGATTTCTCCTTCCAATGATACCACTTTTTGCTTCCCATATTTTAAAGCTCTTTGTTAGGTGCATACACATTAGAGATTGTTGTATCTTCTCAGATATATGATCACTTTATCATTTTGTATTGCCCATCATTATCTGAATAATTTTCTTTGTTCTGAAGTCTTCTATCTCTGAATAGAACAGGTATTATTTAATTGCTCCTGTATCTTTCATTAGTTTAGATGTAATGTGTACCTTTACATTAAAATGGATTTCATCTAGATAACACATAGTTGTGTCTAGTTTTTGTATTCACTCTAACAGGTCTGTTTTTAATTCATAGATTTAGACAATTTGTGATAACTTTTTTTTTTTTTTTTTGAGGCGGAGTCTCACTCTGTCGCCCAGGCTGGAGTGCAGTGGCCCATCTCAGCTCACTGCAAGCTCCGCCTCCCGGGTTCACGCCATTCTCCTGCCTCAGCCTCCCCAGTAGCTGGGACTACAGGCGCCCGCCACCTCGTCCGGCTAGTTTTTTGTATTTTTTAGTAGAGACGGGGGTTTCACCGTGTTAGCCACGATGGTCTCGATCTCCTGACCTCATGATCCGCCGGTCTCGGCCTCCCAAAGTGCTGGGATTACAGGCTTGAGCCACAGCACCCGGCCAATAACATTTTTTATTGATATACTTGTTCTGATATCTACCATGTTTGTAAATGTTTCGTTTTGTTCCATTTTTTGTTTGTTTCCTCTTTTTTCTGACTTTTAAAATTTTAATTGAGGATTTTACATCTCCACTTTACTTTTCTTCTTAGCATGTCAGTTGTGCATCTTTAAAGTTTATCTTGCGGGGCTGACATGGAGTTTACAATATGCAGTTACAATCAATCTAATTCAATTTTCAAATAATACTATACAGCTCAAGAGGAATGCCAGTACTTCAAAACAGAGTATTGCAATCTTTTATACAACTTTTGTTATATGCTTCACTTAGTTTTATACTATAACTACAGAATACATTGATATGATTATTACTTTAAGCAAAGTTTTTCTGCAAGGTTAATTAAGATGAAAAACAATAAAATATTTTATTGTACCTTCTTTTATTCCTCATCTAAAGCTTTTTCTTGTTTTATGTAATTTAAGTGTCTGACCTAGATCATCGTGCTTATGTCAGCAGATTTGGTGGTGGTTGTAACATTTCTTACAGGGTAGATCTGCCAGCAATGAATTCCCATTTTGGGGGTTTGTTTCTTTGTTTGTTTTGTCTGAGAAAATGTTTATTTCTCCTTCACTTTTGAAGGGCGATTTCCTGGATTAAAAAATTCTAGGTTTATGGTTTTTTTCTTTTAACATTTTAAATGTTTTGCTCCAATCTCTTCTTGCTTGCATGATGTCTGACAAGAATCGTCTACGTATTCTTTCTCTTTTTCTTCTTTTCTCCTCTCTTTTCCTTCTTTTCTTTTCTCTTTAGGGAAGGTAAGTTTAACAACTAGACTTTTTCAAGAATTTTTTCTTTATTTTCACTTTTTTGAAATTTGAGTATGACATGCCTGGCTGTAATTTTTTTTTTTTTTTTTTTTTTTTTTTTTTTTTTTTTTTTTTTTTTTGTATTTAACCGGCTTCACGTTTTATGAGCATCCTGGATCTGTGGTTTTCTTTCTGGCATTAATTCTGAAAATGGCCTAGTCACTATTGTTTTACATATTTATTCTGTTTTATTTCTTCTTTCTTCTATTTTATTCACACTTAGACTATACTTTTTGAAACTGTCTTAGAATTTTTGCATGTTCTGTTCTCTCTTTTACATTTTTTAAAAATTGTATTTCAGTTAAGGAATATTCTATTGACATGCTTTCAAGGTCCTTGATCCTTTCCTCAGCCATGGCTAGCTATTAATGAGCACATTAAAGTCATTCTTCATGGCCGTTAGTGATTTTAATTTTCAGGATTTCCTTTTGTTTCTTTATTAGTCTTTTCATCTTTGTACTTACATTAGCCATCGCTTTTCCATGTTGTCTACTTTTTCAGTGAGAGCCCTTAACCCACCCGTTATAGTTATTTTAAATTCCTTTTGTAATAATTCTAATATATCTGTCCTGAGATTGGGTATGATTTTGATTTGTCTCTTCAGATGATGTTTCTTTTCTGCTTATATCATGACTGAAAATTTTTGTTGAAAGATAACTTGGTATCTTGATATTAGGAACTGAGTTAAATAGGCCTTTAATGTCAAGTTTTATAGTAATCTGCTTAGAAATTAAATTGTGTTTAATGTTAGCCATAGGTGGCGGTACCAAGATTTTCAAATTATTTAAATATTCTTATTTTTCCCCGTATTATCTTTAGATGTTCCTAAAATTCCATTTTAATTCAATCTGAGACTTGCAGTTATAGAACCTGTAACACATGATATTTACCATGGAGCCTTATGTTACTATGGTGGTAGGGAGTTGCAGAAAGGAGACATTCTACAATATTATGATTAAATCATTCTTTTAGTGGACCTCTGTCCCTTAGCTATGACCTCAGGAGTGTTTTTTCTTCCTTAGGTGAGACAGAAAGATTAACTAGCATTGGAGTTGGGAATTGTACTTCCACCTATGTGAGGTAAGACCCTGAGGAAGTTTTTTTTTTAATTTATTTACTGGGACGAATGCATTTTTTGTAGAAAGCTGTGATGGTTAAATTTTTAGGTCAACTTGGAGGGTGTTTTTGGATTAGGTAAACATTTAAGTCCGTGAACTGAGAGTAGGCAGATTGTCCTTCATCATGTGAATGGTCCTCATTCAATCAGTTGAAGGTGCAAGTAGAACAAAGACCTCTGCCTCCCTGCTGGAGAGAATCCTCCAGCAGACTGCTTTTGGACTTCATTTGCACAGTCGGTCCTCTTGAGCCTCTTGAGTCTCCACCTTTTTTGACCTTTAGACTGGAACTGCACCATCATTTCTTCCGGGCCTTGAGTCTCTCAGCGCAGCAAATGGCAATATAGATTTGGACTCGTCAGCCTTCATAATAGTGTGGGCCAATTCCTTATGGGAATTAATCTCCCCCCCCTCCCCTCTCTGTATCTCTGTAGAACCTTCTACATAGAAGCAAAACCAGTGGGATATACATATTCTGAGCTAATAGTAGATCATACTGGATGTTCAAAATGGTTACTTTCCTCTTCCTCTGCCACAGTCAAAAGGCAGTTTTTTCTCAGCTCTACACCATGATTACCTGATAGGGTACTTGGGGTTTAAACCCACAGACATCTAAGATCCTCCTACATCTGTAGGCCCAGGAATTTTTCACTCTCTTACTAGTGCACTCTCAGCCTCCTAGAATTACTCAAAATTACCTTTTAAGTGTTTCTACCAGTTTATGTCTCCAGTGGCTTCTGCATCCAGGTAAGCTCATCTCAGCTATCTGCACATTTGATTATCTCTTCTGGTTTTGGTGAGCAGTTTGCCCTGTAACCTCAATTCTCTAATGGGTCCAGGAAAAGTCATTGATTTTTGGTTTGTTCAGCTTTTTTTCCTGTTTTAAGGATGAAAATAACTTCCAAGCTCTTTACTTGTTGGAGCTGAAATGATACTTATAGTTTCAATGTTGCCCCTTAGCAACATAGGACTGCAGGATAAAAAGTTTGCTTTACAAATAATGCTAACTAAAAAATGTTCTAAGTTAACCATGCTTCTTAAAAAATAAATGAAAAATATGTAGACATTC
This sequence comes from Rhinopithecus roxellana, assembly GCF_007565055.1. NCBI lineage: Eukaryota > Metazoa > Chordata > Mammalia > Primates > Cercopithecidae > Rhinopithecus > Rhinopithecus roxellana. Next base: position 68,183,807 of record NC_044569.1, on the reverse strand, counting down.
AGCAAATTGGTTTAATCTTATTATTAATTTTTATTATCTTAGAATTTAATTTGGGCAGCATTTTAGGTGAATATATTTCTATAAGCCTTAGCCAAAGTAAAGTAAAGGATAATCTTTATGTTTGAGAAGACTTGAATTATTAATATTAAAAATTCATTTAGAGTTCAATATATTTAATATAAAAATTTAGGGAAAAATAAAAGAATCTCAGAACACATAAAGGAGTGTGACTATAATTTAATAATATCCATGAGGTATCCTTTCCAGAGAGATAAATCTGACAAGTGCTTCTTTGAATAGAGAGGTTTCCTTTATTCATATATTTAAAGCATCCTCTGTCCATAGGATACAAAACAAAATCACCTGAGAAGTAAAGAGTTTGTTTCACCCTTTGTCGATTTACATTTAGTCTCGAGTAGTTCTTCTAATTATTTATTTTACTTTCTTAAATTATTATTTTTTCTCCTGGTATCATCGGTACTTAAAAGATCTGTTATATGGGTGCTGTTCTTTATTTTCTTCTAATACCTAAAATAAGCCTTAATAATTGCTGCTGCTGCTTATTAACAATCTCAGTTATCCCATTAATGCATTGATGCAAAGAAGCTGCCTCTACCCTAATAGACATAAGTTATCTGTGCTTTGTCTTCCATCAAGGTCAGAAGTTGCAGCCATTGATCATATCCTCCCCCTTAGCAATAGATGGATTGTGCATAGTATCTTCCAAAAGTCTGTCCAAATCTAATCGTAACTCCATCTCTTCAGGCGTATTTGATAGAGAATAACATTCCGTTTCCTTGACAATGGAGTCTGGCATACTGATCGTCTCAGTTGGTTTGGGCTGCTATAACAAAATACCCTAGACTTTGTGGCTTAAACAACAAACATTTATTTCTTTCACTGCTGGAGGCTGGGAAATACAAAATCAAGGTGCTGGCAGATTTGGTGTCTGGTAAGGGCCCACTTTCTGGTTCTCAGGTAGCTACTGACCTAGCCCATTACATTTGTGCTGCTATAACAGAATTCTAGAGACTGGGTGACTTATAAGGAACAGAAATTTATTGGCTCACAGCTATAGAGGCTGAGAAGCCCAATATTAAGGTGCTAGCAGGCTCAGTGATTCTAATTCCAAGATGGCATGTTGAATGGTGGGTCCTCTGGATGGGAGGAATGCTTCATCTTTACACAGCAGAAGAAAAAAGAAGCAGAAAGGGGTAAAACTCACTCTTCTGTAAGAGCATTTATTCCATCCATAAGGGTAGAGCCCTCATGGGCTAATTACCTCCCAAAGGATCTGCCTCTTAATACAGTTACAAGGGCCAATAAATCTGAACATGAATTTAAAGGAGATAAACTTTGAAACTATAGCAGCCACCATTTTGCTGTATCCTCACGTGGCCAAGAGAGAGTTCATCTCTGTTATAGCTCTTGTTATCAGGCCACTAATTGCATTGGATCACGAGGGCTCCACCTTGGTGACCTAGTCAACTTCCAGAGGCTCCACATCCATCTACTATCACATTGGGGATTAGGTGTCAACATATGAATTTTAAAATCACACAAACATTCAGTCTATAGCAATAAAATATAAAAAAGGGTGAAATCATCCAAAATACTCTTCTATAAGTACCAAATTGTTTCAAATTGACTATAATTAAAGTTGAAACAATCAAACACAAGAGTAAAAAATAACCTGGGAAGGTCACACCATCAAATTTCCTTTCTTCACCACAGAGATAACTTCCTTATTTACTCTTATCTGGGAGTATGGGAGACAGGTTTTGTTAACAGAGATTGAGTACATTTCTATAGGTGTAGACAGGTGACAGCATTAAGCTAAGTATTTAAAATTGCATTATTATGCTCTAATTTCAAATAGCACAGTTAAAACTGATTATACAAACACCACCCTATGGGGCATTTGCCTCCTCTACTTAGCAAATAATCCTCTATTTAAACAAATAGTTTTTTATTGCTGTTTGAAGATTTTTGGTTGACCATTTTCTCATCTATCAGGGTTTGGAAAATCAGAACTTTTGGAAGCACACTGATGGCTTTCCATCTGCAAATTTTGTGATAGTGAACTTTCCAAAATGTGAGTAAATGATGAGCGCTCTTGTGTTGTGGGAAGTCAGGGACCCTGAATGGAGGCACTGACTGAAGCCACAGCAGAAGAACATAAATTGTGAAGATTTCATGGACATTCATTAGTTCCCCAAATTAATACTTTTATAATTTCTTACGCTTGTCTTTACTGCAATCTCTGAACATAAATTGTGAAGATTTCATGGACACTTATCACTTCCTCAATCAATACCCTTGTGATTTCCTATGCCTTTCTTTTTTTTTTTTTTTTTTTTTTTTTTTTTTTTTTTTTTTTTTTTTTTTTTTGAGACGGAGTCTCACTCTGTTGCCCAGGCTGGAGTGCAGTGGCCGGATCTCAGCTCACTGAAAGCTCCGCCTCCCGGGTTTATGCCATTCTCCTGCCTCAGCCTCCTGAGTAGCTGGGACTACAGGTGCCTGCCACCTCGCCCAGCTAGTTTTTTGTATTTTTTAGTAGAGACGGGGTTTCACCGTGTTAGCCAGGATGGTCTGGATCTCCTGACCTCGTGATCCGCCCGTCTCGGCCTCCCAAAGTGCTGGGATTACAGGCTTGAGCCACCGCGCCCGGCCTCCTATGCCTTTCTTTACTTTAATCTCTTAATCCCGTCATCTTCTTTGTAAACTGAGGATATTTGTTGCCTCAAGACCCTGTGATGATTGTGTTAACTGCACAAATTGTTTGTAGAGAATGTGTGTTTGAACAAAATGAAATCTGGGCATCTTGAAAAAGGAACAGGATAATAGTGATGTTCAGGGAACAAGGGAGGTAACCTTGAACTGACTGCCAGTGAGCCGGATGGAACGTCTTTCAAATGCAAATAGGAGAAATATCGCTGAATTATTTTTCTCAGCAAGGAACATCCCTGAGAAAGAGAATGCGCCCTGAGGGTAGGTCTATAGATGGCCCTCTTAAGGCGAACGCCTTTTACGGTGGAAGCCGAAGGCATGAAACAAGCCCCGGTCTCCTGTAGTGCTCCCAGGCTTATTAGGACGAGGAAATTCCCACCTAATAAATTTTGGTCAGACGGGTTGTCTGCTCTCAAACCCTGTCTCCTGATAGGATGTTATCAAGGACAATGCATGCCTGAAACTTCATTAGCAATTTTAATTTTGCCCCATCCGGTGGTCCTGTGATCTCTCCCTGCCTCCACTTGCTTTGTGATATTTTATTACCTTGTGAAGCATGTGATCTCTGTGACCCACACCCTGTTCGTGTACTCCCCCTTCTTTTCAAAATCGCTAATAAAAACTTGCTGGTTTTATGGCTCGGGGAACATCACGGATCCTGCCGACATGTGATGTCTCCCCCGGACACCCAGCTTTAAATTTCTCTCTCTTGTGCTCTTTCCCTTTATTTCTCAAACCAGCCGAGAGGCATAGGAAATAGAAAAGAACACAGGTTAACCATGGGGGCGGGTTTTCCTGATACTCTTGGAGCCTGTATTTCTTTCATTATCAGTACCACCTTTTGCTTCTTTGATAGAGTAAAACGTGTAAGCAGCTGCAAATGCTGTGTGTACAAGATATTACATGGATACAACATCAGTCATGTATATCATGCCTATTGCAGTTTTCCAGAAACAATATAAGTTCGTCCTAGAACAATCACGCCATGTAGATGGACTGATTTGGGCACCTAATATTAATACAGTAAAATGGCAAGGAAAGGACAAAAGCAGATCAGTTCCCACTTTTTGAAAGTCGCTTGTACATCTTAAAAGTCATGCAGGGGTGAAGGACCACAAAGAGGCAGGAAGAATAGAGCCTCACAGCCTAAATAGGCTTCTTATAATGTACTCCCCTCTTTACTTTCATAATTACCCCATGAATTAGCTGCTACTACAATTATTCCTGCTTAAACGAAGAGAAATGGAAGGCACAGGTATAAAATTCCTTAGTTTATACAATTCTTTATTTTGCTATGAGGGTTGACGTCAAAGTCTTTAGCTCAGTGTTCTTTCTGCCGAGAAATTAGAATAGAGATTTCTTCACTGGACTCAAGATAGTTGACTTTGGATATTGCAGTGGTCACTGCTAATTGTCCACCTATATTCATTCTCTTCACTTTCTACATTCTATCAGAGACCTGACGGAACTCAGGAATTATTCCCTCTCCCAATATTACCCCTGTTGAATGAAGGGATGTTGATCTCTTCCCACCGCTATGGGTAGGGCTCCTTTTCATCTAAGAGCAGCAGGTAATACTATCCTTCATGCTACTTTTCAGTATAGAAATGTACGAATGAACCACTGACTCTCTGAAAAAGTTTTCTGGGTGACTCTGAGAAGGGATTTCCTTTTCCCTAAGAGAGATACTTTAGAAGTAAGATTCTCTCTGTTTTGTAGCTTGCACTTTTCTAAACAACGTTAAAAAGCAGAAAAGGAGACTAAGTGCATATACAAAATAGTGCATTGCTGAGACAGTTTACAAAGAAACAGTGTCAGAGTCCTATAGTATGAGGCCTGAAGATGCTACGTTTCTGGATGCTGTGTTGTGTAAAACATCCCTTATGAGTTCAGCCACTTTTAAACAGGTTTCTGTAACTTTTATCCAAAAACTTTCTGATCTAATAATATAGCATTTTATTTTTAGGAATGTGTATCCAACTATCCCAAACAGGAAGTGATGTTATATTCCCCAGGATGGCCTTGAACTCCTGTTCTCAAGTGAGTCTCTCACCACAGGATCTAAAGTAGCTGGGACTACAGGTAAACGTTCAGAATTTTATCCAGCCTTTCAATCTGCAAAGCATGAACCACCATTTTCTTCCCATCAAATCATGTATCCTCTTTCTTGATGCTCAAAATCTTCATCACTGGACAACTTTTGCTCACTAATCAATTCATCTCACTTTGAATATTTAAAAAAACAGTGTATACTCATCTTCCAAATGACTTTATGTTCACAATTCCACATAGCTGCTACCAGTTATATGCTGAGTTGGCAGTGTCTTTAATCTGTGTTGGTGTTGCCTCTTCCATTATCTTTTAAGCTCCTGTAGAAAGACAGGCTTAAGTTTCCCTTTTTATTTTTCAAAGCACATAGCATTAGACTCAAAATTCAAAAGCTTTTTATCAATTTATCCTGATAGAAACGGATATAAAATATTCCCATAGTTACCTGGGTGAAGCAATTATGAAGTTCTTTGGTTTTCTGCTTCATAGATTCAATTCATTTCTTATCATGAAGTCTGAATGGGGTTGACCCAAAAGAAACATTGGACTAATATTCCCAACATATGAGCTGAGTGGAATCCAAGGACTAACAGGTGTGGCTGTTTTTCACAAATCTCTGTATCACTTTGACTTTTTATTACTTGTGTTTTTTTCTCGTGGTGTAATTCTTATTTCTGCGCAGGCTAATACGGCCCCATTTTTGTGTCCTTGCATCTGATGTCCCTCCTGACAGACAGTTCACCTTTGCTATCCAATTTGAGACCATCATCTCCTGACATAGTGCTGTCCTATGAAGGCTCACCTTGCTTCCTTTGGGACAACGTACTGTTAATCATCACCGACCTAATAACAGTAATGTTAATGCTATAGCCATAATACTCTTGTCTCCCTCCCTAGGCCTTCTGGGCTGTTCAGACCGCTAATGTCTTGTTAAAACTTTTTTACTTATTAATTTTATCTGTGACACAGCCTGATTAGCTTCTGAATTACTTCGTGCCTATTTTTAGTCTGCCATGCTTCTATCCTTCACAGACAGTTTAATCCCAAAGTATTAATTCATCTCTATATAATGCTGACTTGTCTTTCCACAGGTATCCTAAATCTTCCTGTTTTCACTCAAGGTCCATCTACCTTGCTTTAACTTGCGTTTCTTGCCGATTACTTTCATTTTTTCTGTGGATGCACAGAACTCCTTGTCTGGAGACCAAGAGAAAGCCTGGGGTCCATCACCAAACTATCATCAACACATGCAAGGAAGCATATAAGATTATTAAAAATCTGTGATCAACAAGGACTCTAGAAGAATCTAGGCGCACTCTTATGGGAGACACTGTTGAGATGCTCTTTCTGTAGTTTAGATGCTCATAAATTCTGTTGTTGAGGAAAACTAACAAATTCAACGGCAATAAATATAAGATGGTTTGGAATAAACATGCTCTGCAATAAACTGTCTATAACCAAGTGATAAAATATGTGGTCCGAACGTTCAGTTCTATGTGTAGACAGAAGGAAGACAGAGGAAAGTTGTAATTAGAGGGTTTGTAGAAAGCATTACCAGAGTATTTTGACCAGTGTTATGGTATGAATGATGTCTAATATGCCAGAAAGAAACAAGGAGGAATGTAATCAGGACAGGAAGAACATTATGAGGGAAAAACTTGAGAATGTACTTAAAATAACGTGAGTTGGTAAGGATAAGAAAGAAGAGTAACACTTGGAAAGGAGGCATAGAATAAAAGTTACATAGCCATTCTGGGTTGCACTGAATTTTAAGTTGAGGGGCTGGATATATTTATACTGGGACAGGAGAGTTATAGGTTTAATTTAAAGTCAGTTAGATATAAGTGTTGGGCATCCAAACATTCAGCTGCTATTGTGAAGCCCCATGGAATCTTTTTCACACAAGACTTGACTGAGAGACTGAGAAGTGCATTGATCTATATATATATTTACATATGACCTATATATGTGCATGTGTGTGCACACACAGATAGCATGCACCTGCGTGTATATGTATATATATGAACTGAATTTCGTGAGCTTCCCAATCAATTCCATTGTGTACATCTTTCTTTTCTCCTTTAATGTGGGTCTTCTTGCTAACAGCCTAATTTTCCCACTTCTGATCCAGCCTCCACATACTACCTCCTTCTGACTTTAGGTATAACTTTGTACTCTTGCTCTCATTTATGTCACCTGATGACTTGATGCACTCATGTGCAAACCTCTACTCTTTATTCTGGCTCTAGTGGGCCTTTGGGATCTCTAGCCTCTCATTCTATGAGCTGTTTCTGTGGATAGCTCTCCATCTGTTCTGAACTATGTACACAGACAAGATTTGATAGTCAAGGGACAATATTTTGTGAAAGTAAAAATTCACTTCTGTTACCAGGACCATCGAGTAAGCCCTTTAAGGGCAAGGGTGATAATCTACTCAGTTTGGCATACCCACTCTGCAGTGACTGGCATGGAATGCAAATTCAACAGACTCTACATCCTACATACATGCACATTTTATTGGTCAATTATACTTTGATAAAGCCAAAAAATAAAATGAAATTAAGAATAAATGATATCAGCTTTTGAGATTAAATAATTTTTATTAAACAGTTATCTATTAGATGAATATGGTCACAATCTTACCTCGTTAAAGTATATTGTATACTTTAGATATGTGCAGAATATTAGTATCAGTTATACCTCAATAAAAGGGGTCAGTGTATGTATTGATAAGCTGTATGACAAGCTTTACAAAGAAGTGAAAGAAGATAATATGATGAAAATGTGTATTGTGCTGAGGAAACACATAGTAAATGAATGTTACTAAAAGCAGCAATATGGATTCATGCAGCTGACTTGGATGAGTCTGGGAAGTTTTTGCAGAAACACAGAACTAAGATTTAAGGGATAAATAAGAATTTTCCAAATGAACAGGTAGAGGGATGATGCTCCAATCCAGGAAGAGAGGCACATGCAAAGTTACTGAGGTATGAGCATGCCAGGTGTGCTTAGTATGGGTGGAGTTTAAAGAAGACATTGTCAGTTCCAACTAGCAAATGGTACTTGTAATGGTTAATACTGAGTGTCAACTTGATTGGATTGAAGGATACAAAGTATTGATCCTGGGTGTGTCTGTGAGGGTGTTGCCAAAAGAGATTAACATTTGAGTCAGTGGGCTGGGGAAGGCAGATCCACCCTTAATCTGGTGGGCACAATCTAATCAGATGCCAGTGAATATAAAGGCAGACAGAAAAATGTGAAAAGGCAAGACTGGCCTACTCTCCCAGTCTCTGTCTTTCTTCTGTGCTGTATGCTTCCTGCTCTTGAACATGGGACTCCAGATTCTTCAGTTTTGGGACTTGGACTGGCTCTCCTTGCTCCTCAGCTTGCAGACAGCTTATTGTGGGACCTTGTGATCATGTAATTTAATACTTAATTAACACACACACACACACACACACACGCACATATATATATACATACATATATAATTAGTTTTGTCCCTCTAAAGAACTCTGACTAATACAGTACAGTTGATGAGAGGATATTAGCCTGGGATGTCCAGGCTCATACAGAGCAGTGAAAGTGGAGTAATTGATGAGATCTACTTGGCCAAAATAAAGAGTTAAAAAGGAGTAGGAAATAAGATGGATTTAGAAGGAGGAACAAAGAAAGGACAAGCCATTCCACAGAGAGACAGGGGGTATGAATGAGCACTCTTCTCCCTTATTTAACTTGTGATACCTTTCATTCTTGCTGATAATGCATTTTCAGCAAGTAGATGGTGGAAACATTTGTCCTTCTGGAACAAAGGGGGTATGTAGAGTCAATCCTACACTTTACTCAAAACTAAGTGGATTGTGTTGGATTATACTCAGAATCTGGGCTCTAGCCTGAACCAAGTGAGCTCTCTAGGCAAATCAAGTTTTCCATGCCATTGTTTTGTTGTGGTGGTATTGTTAATAATTATTGTAACTTAATTCCGAATCATTTCTGCATAAACCATTTTGATATTTATCGAAAAAGGTTATTCCTGTTCATCATTTTATGCGGAGAGTTAGGTTTTTGACATGGATTCTTATCTCTATTGGACAGAAAATGAGACTGAGGTTCAGATTAAAATGACTTGACTACCATGACCAGGAAAATTAATCAGGGAGAACTAAGTGAAGCCTCACTCTATTTACAGTTTTTCCTGTGGCATGTTTAGTCTTTATGCTCAAAACACTGAAAAACCTCCAGAATCCTATGTTTCTTGCATTTCACTATGCCAAGATTTTGGATTAGCTATTTATTTTTTCTGAAACATAACAGCTATCAGAGAAAGAAAGACAGAGAAAGGCATATTTTAATAAATATGGTTGTTACAATTGCACATTTTCTGGGGAGTATGATAAGCTCTATAATTAGCATGGATGCACAGCCAACTTATGGGACATCTCAATGGATTCAATAGACTAGCTCTTGAAACATTCTTGTCACACATGCTGAAAATAAGGAATATGAAGATTTGATTGGTTTTCTATCTAATGTTTTTGTGCTGCTCCTGATAACTTTAAATTATCCTGTAAATTGCATTTGTCTCAAGTGCTGACTAATGACTCAGGGCATAGTGGCCTAAGGAACCGGACATTTGGAGAAGTAAGTCTAGGAGAGTTTAACTTAGCTGTGGCCAAATGCAGTCATGGTTAAATTTAGCTCTGAGTTAAATCCTTCCTTTTTTTTCTATTCCATATTGGTAAAATAAGGGAATCTGTTCAACCACCAGCCATTTTGCATTTATCTTTGTCATTTGTTTTGTAATGTAACTTTTTAAAGCCTCTAGTGACCTTGGCCCATAATCTAAGGAGTTCCAAAGACAGGGATTGATTTAGTTTGTGGCTCACTCTCCAAACCTTTCACAGTCCTATCTATATGTGCTCCCACCATCACCTGGTTACTGGTAGCTGAGTCAGCCATAAAGTTATTGATGCATCCAGGAAAGTTACTCGGTGCCTGGCTGTTCATTGCTCACTGCCACCCAGCCCTACCCCATTTAGCCTAAATTAATCTTTGGGATTATACAATGAAAATAAATAAAAGTCTCATTGAAAAGCCCCAGAACACTGTTTCTGAAGCCATAAAGGACTTAATTAAATTCTATAGTATATATGAAAAAATTTTCAACCTTACTAATTATCAGAGAAATGGAAACTAATACCATAATGAGATAGCACCACATACTAGTCAGAATGTCTATTATTAAAAAATCAAACATAACAGGTGTTGGGGAGGATGCAGAGAAAAGGGAACACTTATACACTGTTGGCAGGAATGTCAATTAGTACAACTTCAGTGGAAAACAATATGAAGATTTCTCAAAGAACTAAAAATAGATCTACCATTTTTTTTTTTTTTTTTTTTTTTTTTTTTTTTTTTTTTTTTTTTTTTTTTTTTTTTTTTTTTTTTTTGAGACGGAGTCTCGCTCTGTCGCCCAGGCTGGAGTGCAGTGGCCGGATCTCAGCTCACTGCAAGCTCCGCCTCCCGGGTTCACGCCATTCTCCTGCCTCAGCCTCCCGAGTAGCTGGGACTACAGGCGCCCGCCAGGTCGCCCGGCTAGTTTTTTTTTTTTTGTATTTTTAGTAGAGACGGGGTTTCACCATGTTAGCCAGGATGGTCTTTGATCTCCTGACCTCGTGATCCGCCCGTCTCGGCCTCCCAAAGTGCTGGGATTACAGGCTTGAGCCACCGCGCCCGGCCAGATCTACCATTTTATGGAGCAATCCCACTACTGGGTATCTACCAAAAGGAACAGAAATCATTATATCAAAAAGATACCTGTGTTCGTATGTTTATGGCAGGACTATTCACAATAACAAACATATGGAATCAACTTAAGTGCCTATCAATGGGTGATTAGATAAAGGAAAATTGGAATATATCATGGAATACTAGTCAAGCCATAAAAAGTAATAAAATTGTGTCTTTTGCAGTTACATGAAGAAAACTAGAGGCCATCATCTTAAGCAAGTCAAATACCATATATTCTCACTTAAAAATGGGAGCTAATAATGTATATACATGGACATAGCGAGTGGAATAATAGATATTGGAGACTCAGAAAAGTCAGAGAGTGGGAGGAGGGTGAGGGATGATAAATTATGTAAAGGGTAACCAACATGCACTATTCAGATGATGATTATACTGAAAGTCCAGACTTCACCACCACACAATATATCCATGTGACAAAACTGCACTTGTACCCCCTAAATGTATAAAAATTAAAATTGAAAAAGAAATTGCCAATATCTAAAAGTCATGGAGAGAGAAAACAACTTTGGGACACAAAACTATCTCACTGTCAAATTACTACAATTTACTATTCATCAGCTTTTTATTTTACAATCATTTTACATTTACAAAAAAAAAAAAAAACATGAATATAGTACAGAGATATTTTTGTTGCCTATGCTTTTGAAGCCTTACTCAAAACAATCTTTGCCCAGTCCAATATCCTGAAGCATTTCCCCAGTGTTTTTTTTCTAGTTGTTTCACAGTTTCAGGTTTTGTATTTCAGTCTTTAAATTTTGATTTGATCAATATACTCTACACCAGGTATTTTATTATTAACTCACTCATTTTTATTTAATGTCCTTTTTTTTGTGTTTTAAGATCCAGTCCACAATATCAGGTTCCATTTAGCTATCATGTCTCTTTAGGTTCCTATTGGCTGTGAGAGTTTATCCGAGTTTCCTTGTTTTTGATTACCTTAACAAACAGTTTTGAGAAGTACTAGTCAGGAATATGGTAGACTATCTTTCAGCTGGCATTTGTTTGATGGTTCTCACATTGTTACACTGGGTTATTGGAGATTTTGGAGCAAGACCACAGATCTAAAATCCTGTTTCATTATACAACATCAAGAGTACATATCGACATGACACATCATTGTTGATGTTAAGCTTAATCACCTGGCAGATGCAGTGCTTATCAGTTTTCTCCTTCGTAAAGTTACTCTTTTTTTCCTGTTAACAGGCATTACTCTTTAGAAGAAAGTAACCATGCACAGTCCATAGTTAAGAACTACAGGGTTATGTCCTACCTTTTTAAGAGTAGACTATGTGCATAAATAATTTGTAATCCTTCAATACAGGAGATTTATCTTTTTTCCTATTTATTTATTTATTTATACTGGTATGGATTCATGGCAATCTTTTTTATACTTTGGATTATAAGACTTGTTTATGTTGTTGCTCAAATTCTTCCAGCTTTGGCCATTAGAAATCTCAATATATCTCTGCCATTGTAGGGGTTTTTCCTTCTCTTTATCTTATTTTCTGAGGCTACAAGATGGTCCAGGATCATATTATATATTTCCTATTTTTCTTCTTGCATTAACCATTTCTCCAATGTGCTCCTGATTTTATTGGAGAATGGTATTAAAAATCAGAATTTGGGTACTAGATGTGGTCATTTGTACTGTAGTGTCATTGCTTCTAAGCCCTCTCAGCTGACAGAGCAAGAAAATGAATATATATAGAGAGATAGACACAGACATACATATATCTATATATAACCATACGTATCTATAGTAACCTAAGCATCAGTTCATATTGATGTCTACAATTCTTTTTATTTATTTATTTATTTATTTATTTGTTTGTTTGTTTGTTTGTTTGAGACGGAGTCTCACTCTGTCGCCCAGGCTGGAGTGCAGTGGCCTGATCTCAGCTCACTGCAAGCTCCGCCTCCCAGGTTTATGCCATTCTCCTGCCTCAGCCTCCTGAGTAGCTGGGACTACAGGCGCCCGCCACCTCACCCGGCTAGCTTTTTTTTTTGTTTTTGTATTTTTAGTAGAGACGGGGTTTCACCGGGTTAGCCAGGATGGTCTCGATCTCCTGACCTCGTGGTCCACCCGTCTCGGCCTCCCAAAGTGGTGGGATTACAGGCTTGAGCCACCGCGCCCGGCGATGTCTATAATTCTAATCCATTACCAATGGAACATTGTAGCATCTTCCTCTTCCTGATCTGAAAAGTTCCACTTCAAGCTGAAGAAACGTGGCCTCCAACGTCGGCCATCTATTTATGTAATTATTCAATCCCGGGATATAGGCATAGTGGTTTTAGAATTTTCAAATTGTATTATTGGGAAACACACACTTATCAACTCATTTTTTGTCTTTAGTTTTATAGACTCTACTGATTATCAGAGTTTCTTAGGTTTGCACCATTTCTTTTCACGATTGCTTCATATATTTGTAATTAAGTTACATTGTTTTGTCACATTCTGCATTCTCCCTTGGTGTCCTCTCACATCCTAAATAATTTTGTTTAAACTTTGCAAATATAATGTTCACTCTTTGTGCTGAAAAGTTCTAAGGGTTTTGACAAATGCAGTGTTATGTGTTCAACATTGCAGTGTCATATAAAAGAGTTTCACTGTTTTAACGATTTTCTTGTGCTTTAGTTATTCAACCTTTCATATCTTTCTCCTTGTCAACCACCAATATTTTTGTTCTTGTTACAGTTTTGTTTTATTCAGAATGTCAAAAATTGACATCATATGTTATGTAATCTTTCTAAATTGGCTTCTTTCACTCAGTAATAATGTTTACAATTTATCTATATATTTTCATCATTTACTAGCTTATTTATTTTTATCACTGAAAGACATGCCATTGTGTGAGTGTACCATCGTTTGTTTATTCATCTATTAAGTGAAATCTTAGTACCTTACAATATTTTGGCAATTATGAAGAAAATCCCCATTCTTAGGTTTTTACATGGACATAAGTTTTTAAATCACTTCTGTACATACCAAAAAAGGTGATTGCTTTATAATTGGATAGGTCTGTGTTTAACTTTGTAACAAACTGCTATATTGTCTTCCAAAGTGGCTGTACTATTTTATATTTCTATTGGCATTGAATGAGATTTTGCCATGCTTGACATTGTGACCAATTATTAGCATTGTCAGATTTTTGGATTTTAGTTGTTCTAATAGGTGTGTAGTGGTTTCTCATTGCCTTTAATTTGTAACTCGCTACTGTCAAACGATATTGAGAATCTCTTCGTATCCTTATATGATATTTCTTTATCTTCTTTGATGAGATATTTGTTCACAAATTTTACCTATTTTAAAAATGGTTTGTTTTATTATTATTAAGTTTTGGCTATTCTTTTATATTTTTAATACCAGTCCTTCAATAGATATGTGTTTTGCCAATATATTCTCCATGTTTGTTGCTTTTCAAAATTTTTACACATGAGAATTTGTTTTGTTTTCATTCAGTTATTAAAAGACATGTTGGCTCATTCCAATTTGTGGCAATTATGAATAAAGCTGCTACAAATATTTGTGTGCGGATTTGTGTGGACATAGATTTGCCCATTGAAGGAAATAATTAAGAATACAATTGCTGGATCTAATAGTAAGCTTACATTTAGTTTTGTAAAAAAAAAAAAAAAAAAAAAAAAAAAAAACTGCTACATTGTCTTTCAAAATAACTGAACCACTTTATATTCCTACCAGCAATGAATGAGTTATTGTTGCTGCATATCCTTGCCAGCATTTGGTAGGTATTATTATTATTATTTCAAACTTTAATTTTAGGTTCTGGGAGTGCATGTGCAGGTTTGTTATATAGGTAAATTGTGTGTCACGGAGGTTTAGTTTACAGATTATTTCATCATCCAGATAGTAAGCATAGTATTCTATAGAGAGACCCTCCTCCCATCCTCCACCTTCAAGTAGGCCCTGGTGTCTGTTCCCACTTTTGTGTTCATGTGTGCTCAATGTTTACCTTCCTCTTATAAGGGAGAACATGCACTATTTGTTTTTTTGTACCTGTGTTAGTTTGCTTAGGAGCATGGCCTCCAGCGCCCTCTGTGTTGCTGGAAAGGACGTGATCTTGTTCTTTTTTACGGTTGCATACTACTTCATAGTATATACGCACTACATTTTTTAATCCAATCACCACTGAGGAGCACTTAGGTTGATTCCATGTGTTTGCTATTGTGAATAGTTCTGTGATGAACATACGCATGCATGTGTCTTTATGATAGAATGATTTATATTCCTTTGGTTGTATATCCAACGATGGGATTTCTGTGTAAATGGTAATTCTGTTTCAAGTCATTTAAGAAACCACCAAACTGCTTTCCACAGTGGCTGAACTAATTTACACTCCCACCAGCAGTGTATAAGTGTTTCCTTTTCACTGCAACCTTGCTAGCCTCTGTTGTTACTTCCTTTCAATAATAGCTCTTCATACTGGTGTGAGATAGGGTCCCATTGTGGTTTTGACATGCATTTCTCTAATCTTTAGGGATGCTGAGCATTTTTTCATATGTTTGTTGGCCACACCTGTGTGCCTTTTTGTTAAAGTGTCTGTTCATGTACTTTGCCCACTTTTTAATGGGGATGTTTGCTTTGTGCTTGTTAGTTTGTTTAAGTTCCTTATAGATGTTGAATATTAGGCTTTTGTCAGATGCATAGTTTGCAAATATTTTTTTCCCATTTTGTAGGTTCTCTGTGTACTCTGTTGATAGTTTACATGTAAAAGCTCTTTAGTTTAATTAGGTTGAATTTTTCAATTTTTGTTTTTGTAGCAATTGCTTTTGGCATCTTTCTCATGAAATCTTTTCCAGGGTCCTTGTCAAGAATGGTATATCCTAGGTTATCTGCCAGGGATTTTATAGTTTTTGGTTTTGCATTTAAGCCTTTCATCCATCTTGAGATAATTTTATATGGTGTAAGGAAGGGGTCCAGTTTCAGTCTTCTGCATATCCCCAGCCAGTTATCCTGGCACCATTTATTGAATAGGGAGTTCTTTCCTCTTTAGTTGTTTTTGTCAACTTTGTCAAAGATCATATGATCATAGATGTGTAGCTTTATTTCTGGGCTCTTTCTTGTGTTTAATTGGTCTATGGTATGGTTTGGCTGTGTCCCCACTCACATGTCATCTTGAATTGTAATTCCCACAACTCCCACGTGTTGTGGGAGGAACCCCGTGTGGGAGGCAATTGAATTATGGGGGTGGGTCTTTCTTGCACTGTTCTCATGATAGTGAATGAGACTTACAACATCTGATGGTTTTAAAAATAGAAGTTTCCCTGCACAATCTCTCTCTCTTCGCCTGCTGCCATCCGTGTAATACATGACATACTCCTCCTTGCCTTCTGCCATGATTGTGAGGCCTTCCCAGGCATATGGAACCGGAAGTTCCTTAAATTTCTTTCTTTTGTAAATTGTCCAGTCTTGGGTATGTCTTTATCAGCAGTGGGAAAAGGGGCTCACACAGGCTATGTGTTTGTTTTTGTACCAGTACCGTAGTGTTTTGGTTACCGTAACTTATAGTATAGGTCGAAATCAAATAGTATGATGCCTACAGCTTTGTTCTTTTTCACTAGGATTGCTTTGGGCTATTTGTGCTCTTTTTTGGTTCCATATGAATTTTATAACAATTTTTTTCTGATTCTGTGAAGAATGACATTGCTAGATTGATAGGAATAGCTTTGAATTTGTAAATTACTTTGGGCAGCATGATTATTTTAATGATATTTGTTCTTCCAATCCATTGAATGTTTTTCCATTTATTTGTGTCATCTCTGATTTATTTCAGCAGTGTTTTGTAATTCTAACTGCAGAGATCTTTCACTCTCTGGTTAGCTGTATTTCTAGATATTTTATGCTTTTTCTGGCTATTGTGAAAGGGATTGCTTTCTTGATGTGGTTCTCAGTTTGGACATTGTTGGTGTATAGAAATGCTGCTGACTTATGTAGCATTCATCAAGGATATCGTAGTAGTCCGTTTTCATACTGCTATAAAGAAATACCCAAAACTTGGCAATTTATGAAGAAAAAGAAGCGGCCGGGTGCGGTGGCTCAAGCCTGTAATCCCAGCACTTTGGGAGGCCAAGATGGGCGGATCACAAGGTCAGGAGATCCAGACCATCCTGGCTAACACGGTGAAACTCCGTCTCTACCAAAAAATACAAAAAACTAGCTGGGCGAGGTGGCGAGCGCCTGTAGTCCCAGCTACTCGGGAGGCTGAGGCAGGAGAATGGTGTAAACCCGGGAGGCGGAGCTTGCAGTGAGCTGAGATCCTGCCACTGCACTCCAGCCTGGGTGACAGAGGGAGACTCCATCTCAAAAAAAAAAAAAAAAAAAAAAAAAAAAAACAAAACAAAAAGAAGAAGAAAAAGAAGCTTAATGGACTCCCAGTTCCACATTACTGAAGAAGCCTCACAATCATGGCAGAAGGCGAAGGAGGAGCAAAGTCACTTCTTACATGGTGGCAGGCAAGAGAGCATGTGCAGGGGAACTGCCCTTTATAAAACCGTCAGATCTTGTGGGACTTATTCACTATCACAAGAACAGCACAGGAAAGATCAGCGCCTATGATTCAGTTACCTCCTACTGGGTCCCTCTCACTACATGTGAGGATTATGGGAACTACAAGGTGAGATTTGGGTGGGGAAACAGTCAAACCATATCGGATATTGGCCTAAAGTTTTCTTTTTCTGTTGTGTCTGTACTGGGTTTTGGTATCAAAATGATCCTGGCTTCATAGAATAAGTTAGGGAGGAGTCCCTTAATGTTTTGGAATAGTTTCAGTAAGAACAATATCAGCTTTTCTTTATACATCTAATAAAACGTGGCTGTAAATATATCTGGTTGTGGGCTTTTTCTGCTTGTTAGGTGTTTTATTATAGATTCAATTTTGGAATTTGTTATTGATCTGTTCAGAGATTCATTGTCTTCCTAGTTCAATCTTGGGAGGTTGTGTGTTTTCAGGATTACCTATTTCTTCCAGATTTTCTAGTTTGTGTGCGTAGAGGTGTTTGTGGTAGTCTCTGAGATTTTTTTTTTTTTTTTTCCCTGTGTGGTTGATAGTGATGTCCCTTTTGTCGTTTCTGATTGTATTTATTTGGATTATCTTTCTTTTTTATTAGTCTAGCTAGCAGGCTATCAGTCTTATCTATTTATTCAAAAAACAAACGCCTGGATTCATTGATTTTTTTATGGTTCTCATTTTTCTTCAGTTCAGCTCTGATTTTGGTTTCTTGTCTTCTGCTAATTTTGGGGTTGGTTTGGTCTTTTTTTCTGGTTCCTTAGGTATGATGTTAGGTTGTGAATTTGAGATCTTTCTAGCTTTTTGCTGTAGGTGTTTAGTGATATAAACTTTCCTCTTAACATGGCTTTAGCTGTGTCCCAGTGATTCTGCTATGTTGTATTTTTGTTTTTATTAATTTTGAAGAATTGCTTGATTTCTGCTGTAATTTCAGTTTTTACCCAAAAGTCAGTCAGAAGCAGGTTCTTTAACTTCTATGTAATTGCATGATTTTGAGTGACTTTTTTAGTATTAATATTGATTTATATATTTATTGTGCTGTGGTACAAGAGTGTGTTTGGGATGATTTTGTGTTTGTTCAATTTGCTGAGAATTGTTTTATGGCCAATAGTGTGGTCTATCTTAGAGTATGTTCCATGTACACATCAGAATAATGTATATACTGCTGTTTTTTGGTGGAGAGATCTGTAGATGTCTGTCAGATCCACTTTGTCAAGCATCAAGTTTGGGTCCCAAATATTTTTGATAAGTTTTCTGCCTCGATGATCTGTCTGATACTGTTAGTGGGGTGTGGAGGTCTTGAACTATCATTGTGTGGTTATCTATGTCTTTTCATAGGTCTTTAAGAGCTTATTTTAAGAATGTGGGTGCTCCTGTGTTGGGTGTGTATTATATATTTAGGATAATTAGGTCTTCCTGTGGAAATGAACCCTTTACCATTATGTAATGCCCTGTTTTGTCTTTTTTTTTTTTTTTATTATTGTTGGTTTAAGGTCTATTTTATCTGAAGTTAGAATAACAACCCTTGTTTTTTTTTTCTGTTTTCCATTTGCTTGGTAGATTTTTCTCCATCTCTTTACTTGGAATCTATAGGTGTTACTGGATGTGAGATGGGTCTCTTAAAAACATCATATAGTCTTGCATCCTTATTCAGTTTGCCACCCTGTGCCTGTTAATTGGGGAATTTAGCAGATTTACATTCAAGGTTAATATTGATATATGGAAATATGATCCTGTCATTGTGTTGTTGGCCGATTATTATTCAGATTCGATTGTGTACATATTTTATAGTGTCAATGGTTTATATCCATAAGTTTTTGTGGTGGCCATTAATAGACTTTCCATATTTAGCACTCCCTTAAGGATCTCTTATAAGGTCAGTTTGGTGGTAATGAATTCCCTTAGCATTTGCTTCTCTGAATAGGTCTTATTTCTTCTTTCTCTTATGAAGCTTAGTTTGGTTGGATATTCAATTCTTGGTTGGACTTTCTCTTCATTAAGAAGGCTGAATATGGCGGGGTGCAGTGGCTTATGCCTGTAATCTCAGCACTTTGGGAGGCTGAGGCAGACAGATCACGAGGTCAGGAGTTCAAGACCAGCCTGACCAACACGGTAAAACTCCATCCCTACTAAAAATGCAACAGTTAGCCGGGCATGGTGGTGTGTGCCTGTAATCCCAGCTACTTAGGAGGCTGAGGCAGAATAATCACTTGAACCTGGGAGGCGGAGATTGCAGTGAGCCGATATCACACCACTGTACTCCAGCCTGGCGACAGAGTGAGACTCCATCTCAAAAAAAAAAAAAAAAAAAAAAAAGGATTCTAAATATAGGCCCTCAATTTCCACTGTTAACCAGATGGGGTGCCCTTCGTAGGTTACCAGCCCCTTCTCTCCAGCTGCCTTAAACATGTTGTCTTTCAATTCAACCTTGGAGAATCTGAAGATCAGATGGTCTTGGGGATGGTTGTCCTCTATAGTGTCTTGGAGGGGTTCTTTGCCTTCTTGAGTTTGAATATTGGCCTTTCTAGTGAGGTTGAGTACATTTTCCCAGATAATATTGTGAAATATGTTTTCCAAGTTGCTTGCTTTCTTTTCCTCTGTTTTAGGGATAACAAATAATTATACATTAAGTTATCAGTTAATGTCTCTTAACATAATCCCATACTTAGAAAATTTGGTCATTCTTATTTATACCCTTTAAAATTATTTTTGCCTGATTGAATTATTTTGGAGAACTGGTCTTCTAGCTCTGAGATTCTTTCCTCATCTTGGTCAATTCTTCTGATAATATTTCCAATTATATTATGAAATTTTTGAAGTTAGTTTTTCAGGTATATCAGATCAGTTTGGTTCTTTCTAAAATGACCATTTTGTCTTTCAGCTCCTGTATTGTTTTATTGTATTCTTTATATTCCTTGGATGGGTTTTGACTTTCTCCTGAATCTTGATAATCTTTGTTCCTATTGATATTCTGAATTCTGTATCTGTCATTTCAGCCATTTCAACCATTGCTGAGGAACTAGTGTGGTCATTTGGAGGTAAGGAGACACTCTAGCGTTTTGAGTTGTCAGAGTTCTTGCACTGGTTCTATCTCAACTGTGTGGGCTATACTCCTTTAGCCTTTGATAAGGTTTTTGCTTTTATCTTCTTTGATGCCCTTGAAGGTTTGATTATTGTATATGGTGGGTCAAGTTGATTGGCTTTGTTTCTGGAAGATTTCAGAGGCTCAAGGCTCAGCTCAGCAATCCTGTTCTTTATGCTCTAACTCTGGGGAGCTGATTTTTTCTCTGGCCTCTCAAGTTTAGAAATCTGCTACACTGGAGATGACAAGGTATTCCTGGTCCACTGACCACAACACTCAGTGAGGTGGTGGCAGTGCATCTATGCTTGCTTGCACATGCCAGAAGCCATGGTAGCCAAGCAGGGTGCACACATGTCAGCTGGGGTGGTGTACCAGCAGGAAAGGGACTGTGGCATTCCTTTGTGAACTCATTTCTGGTCACAGTAGGAGTGAGGTATTTATTGGTGGGGGAGGTGCTAGGATGCATGTGTGCATTTGCACCAGTGGCAACCATGGCCTGAGGAGGCTGGGATTGCCAATGTCTATGCAAAAGTTCATGCTGGCTATGGCAGCATAACCAAGTGCCTGTGTGTCAGTGGTTGGGGCACAGCAGGGTGTGCTCACACTGGCAGTGGCATGGTAAGGTTCATGCATATATGCTCATGTAGGATAAGAGAGTTGAGGTCTGGCCAGGCATGGTGGCTCATGCCTGTAATCCCAGCACTTTGGGAGGCTGAGACAGGCAGATCATGAGGTCAGGACATTGAGACCATCCTGGCTTACACAGTGAAACCCTGTCTCTACTAAAAATACAAAAGAATTAGCTGGACGTGGTGGTGGGCACCTGTAGTCCCAGCTACTTGGGAGGTTGAGGCAGGAGAATGAATGGCATGAACCTGGGAGGTGGAGCTTGCAGTGAGCCGAGATCGTGCCACTGCACTCCAGTCTGGGCGACAGAGCAAGATTCCATCTCAAAAAAAAAAAAAAAAAGAGAGAGAGAGAGTTGTGGTCCACCCACATGAGTGCACTGACAAAGCAGTGAGGATTGGTCATTAGTGACTGCATACCAGGAAAGCACCAGGGGAACACCGTAACTGCGTAAGGGTAAGGTTAGGCTAGTGTGTGTTGGTGAAGACCTGCCTGCTGGAGCTCTCCTATGGTTGGGAATAATCTTCCACTAAAGAGACTTTGATGAGGGTACCCAGGAAGCACCGTGGTTAGGTATCTGAAGCTGTCCCATAAACAGGCATGGCCAGGCTAGGGCACAGGAAGAAGTCATTCAACAGGGAGGCAATCAGATCAAACTAGCCTCATCTAGTAGGCAAAACTGGCCTGATCGGACCAAGTCTGACTGTCACCCTGAGGTTAAAGTTTAGAGGAGCATAGTGAGCTTTGGGTGATGGACATTGCTGACCATGATTAACTGTAAATGTTCTTACACCAAACTCTCCTGGACCCACATAGGCTGGAGTCCTGCCCCTACCACCTCTCTGAGGATCCCTCCCTGACAGTTCAAGTGGCCATGGGGAGTATGGAGTCTCCTGTTGCCAGGATTCTAGAGGTCTGTGGTGAAAAGGGGCACTCCTCACTTGTTCAACTCACCCCTTCCCCACTAGTCACCCAGGGCCTGGAATGAGTCCCAGGGCTCTGTAGCCCCATGCAGAATTCCAAACTTTCTCCTTCAGCTCAGTGTCTGTGTCCTCCCTCCAACCATCTCATTGCCTTCCCTCCAAAGATCTGCTCAGAATGTATCAGTCTTTCTGATGTCTTGGTCTCCTGGTAGGAGATGTGTTTAGTCAGCCATCTTGGCTCCCCTTTTCCTGTGTCTTATTTTTTATTTTCTTAACAGTGTGTTACACAGAGCAGAAGTTTTTAAGATTTTTCTTTCATTGGTGTTGTATCCAAAAACACATCACCCAACCTAAGGTCACCTTGATTTTCTTTTATTATTTCTTATAGAAGCATTATCATTCTGCATTTTATGTTTAGGTCTATGGTCCATTTTGAGTCAATTTTTATGAAGGATATAAGCATGTGTCCAGTTTCAATTATTTTGTGGGAGCCAGGAGTGAGGGGATATGGATATCAAATATTGGCAATGCTATTATTTGAGAAAACTATCCTTTCTGCATTGAATTACATTTCTTTCTTTTGCAAAGACTAGTTGCCTACATTTGTGTAAATTTATTCTATTAAATATTCTATTAAAGATTCTATTATTCTATTAAAAATTCTATCCCATTGATTTACATGTTAATTCTTTTGCTAGGAACATGCTGGTTTGATTACTATAGTTTCATTTGAGTCTTGAAATTGAGTACTGTGAGTCATTCAGGTTTGTTGCTCTTCGGCATAGCATTACTTCTTTTAGATATTTTTCCTTTTCATATAAACTTTAGGAGAAGTTTATTAATATCTAAGAAATTGCTTGCCAAAATTTGATTCAGATTGCATTGCATTTGTGGATCACATAGAGAATACTTGTCACATTAGCAATATTTGTATTTCTAATCCATGCACATGAAATATCTCTCCACTTTTTAGATCTTTAATTTCTTTCACCAGAGTTGTGTTACTTTTCTTATATAAATTCTGTACATATTTTGTGACATTTTACCAAAACATTTATTTTTATGCTATTGCTAATTTAATTATTTAGAAAATATTTTACATTTTAATTGTATTTTTTGGTATATAGAAAAGCAATTGGCCTTGTATATTAGGCTTGTATCCAAAATATTGCAATAGTCACCACAATACTTCACTAGTTGCATGTTTTTTGCTTTTTAAACATACTGATTATTTGGAATTTTATATAAAACAAAGCATTTCTTCTTTCCCAATCTGTGTTTTTTTTCTTTTTACTACTTTTTTAATTGCAAGTTAGGACTCTGAGTACAATGTTGAATAGCATTGATGAGAGAGGACATCCTTACCTTATTATACATCTTAGGAGGAAGTAACAGTTTCTCATCATTAAGTATTATGTTTTAGGTATTTTTGCAGTTTATCCAGTTGAGTAAGTTTTCACCCATTTGTATTTTGCTAGAATTTCTTGTCATTAATGGATGTTGTATTTTGTTAGATGTTTTCTCTGAGTATATTCATAGGATTTTCTTATTTCTCTGCTTTAGCATATTGATGTGGTAGATTACAGCAGTAGACTTGTAAATGTTGAAATAGACTTGTGTACCTGGAAAAAATTCCCCATTTGTAGTGTTTAACTCTTCTTACACATTGTTCGATGTGATTTGTTATAATACTACTTTGCTGAGTATATTAGCATCCATGTTCATGGTAAATAGTAGTCTATAGTTTTCTTATCTGTTAATATTTATCTAATTTAGGTATTAGACTAATATTGGACTCATAAAATAATCTAGAAAGTGTTCCCTCTGATTTTTTTAAAAGAGATTGTGAGAAATTCGTGCCATTCCACTCTTAAACATTTGTAGAATTCTCCAGAAAAACTATCTGGCCCTGATGCTCTCTTTTTGAAAACTGTTATTGACTCAATTTCTTTAACAACTATAGGCTTGTTCACACGATCTCTTTCTCTTTGTGTGAGTTTTGATCGTCTTCCTCTTTGCAAGAATTGGTCCATTTCATCTAGGTTACCACACTTTTGGGCATAGCATTTTTCATAGTATTTCTTACTTCATTATTCTTTTAATGTCTATGAGATCAATACTAATGTCTTCACTTTCTTTCTGATATTGTTAAATTAAGTATTCTCCCTTAAGAAACTAGGCATTGAAAGAACATACCTCAAGTACAAAGAGCCATTTTATACAAACCCACAGTCAACATCATGCTGAAAGGGCAAGATCTGAAGCATTCCTCTTGTGAACTGGAACAAGACAAGGATACCCGCACTCTTCCTTCCTATTTAACATAGTATTGGAAGTCCTAACCAGAACACTCAGATAAGAGAAAGAAATAAACAGCATCCAAATATGAAAAGAAGAAGTCAAACTATCTCTCTTTATTTATGATGTGATTCTATACCCAGAAAACCCTAAATACTCTACGAAAATGTTCCAGGAACGGATAAATGACTTCAGTAAAGTTTCAGGATACAAAATAAATGTAAAAATATTAGTAGCATTTCTATACACCAATAATGCTTAAACTGACAGCCAAATCAAGAATGCAGTCCCATCTACAATTGTCATAAACAGAATAAAATAACCAAGAATACATCTAGTCAAGGATAGGAAAGATCTTTACAAGGAGACTACAAAACACTGCTGAAAGAAATTATACATGACAAAAACAAATGGAAAATAATTCTATTCCTATGGATTAGAATAATCAATATAGTTAAAATGGCCATACTACCCAAAGCAATCTAGAGATTCAATGCTATTTCCATCCAACTACCAATGTCATTTCTCACAGAATTAGAAAAATCTATTCTAAATTTCATATGAAACCAAAAAGAGCCTGAATAGCTAAAGCAATCATAAACAAAAAGAACAAAGCTGGAGGCATCACATTACCTGAATTTCAACTATACTATATGGCTACAGTAACCAAAACAGCATGACACTGGCATGAAAAGAGACACATAGATCAATGGAACAGAATAGAGAGCCTAGAAATAAAGTCACACACCTATAGCTATCTGATCTTCGACAAAGTCAACAAAAATTAGCAATGGAGAAATAACTTCCTATTTAATAAATAGTGCTGTGATATTTACCTACCTAGCCATATACAGAAAAATACTATATCCCTACCTTTACAATAATGAAAATTGTACTCAAGTTGTATTAAAGATTTAAATGTAAAATCTAAAAATATAAGAACGACAGAAAGAAATCTAGGAAACCCTATTCTGGACATCTGCCTTGGGAAAGAATTTATGACTATGTCCTCAAAAGCAATTGCAACAAAAAACAAAAATTGATAAATTGGACCTAATTAAACTAAACATCTTCTGCACAGCAAAAGAAACCATAAACAGAGTAAATAGACAACCTAAATAATGGGAGAAAATATCCACAAACTCTGCACCCAATGAAATACAAATATTCAGAATCTGTAAAGAACTTAAACGGTAATAATAATATAATAATTTAATAAAATAATTACATAATAATAATTTCATTAAAATGTGGGCAAAAAAACATGAACTGTTGCTTCTCAAAACAAGAAATACAAGTGGTCAACAAACTTGAAAAAAAGCTCAACATCGCTAATCATCAGAAAATGCAAATCAAAACCACAAGATATCATCTCACACCAGTCAGTATAACTATCATTACAAAGTTAAAAAATAACAGATGATAGCAAGTCTGCAGAGAAAAGGGAGCAATTATACACTGTTGGTGGAAATGTAAATTAGTTCAGCCACTGTGAAAATCAGTTTGTAGACTTCTCAAAGAACTTAAAAAAGAATCACCATTTGACATAGCAATTCAACTATTATCCAAAAGAAAACAAATCATTCTACCCAAAGAAACACACATTAGCATGTTCACTAGCACTATTCACAATAGCAAAGACATGTAATCTATCTAGGTGTCCATAAATTACAGACTGGATAAAGAAAATGTGATGCATAGACACCATGAAATATCTGCAGTGATAAAAATAAACAAAATCCTGTCTTCACAGTAACATGAGGTGCAGCTGGAGGCCACTATCCAAAGTGAATTATTGGAGGAACAGAATAGTTCTGTTCTCACTTATAAGTGGGAACAGAATAGTTCTGTTCTCACTTATAAGTGGGAACAGATGCATGTTCTCACTTATAAGTGGGGGCTAAATATTTGGTACCTATACACATAAAGATAGCAACAATAGACACTGGGGACTATGAGAGGGTGAAATGAGGGAAGAGGATAAAGGTTGAAAAACTAACTACTGAGTATTCTGCTCGATAGTTGAGTGACAATATCACTTGTGCTTCAAATCTCAGCATCACTCAATGTATCCATCTAACATACCTCTACAAGCACCCTTTGAATTGAAAATAAAAGTTGAAATTATTTTTAAAAACTCATTTTTTTTCTTAGTTAACCAGAATACACATTTATCACTTTTAGTGATCTTTTCACTGAATCAGTTTTGATATTGTGGCTTTTATCTTTAAATGTCATTGATTTATCTTCTTTTTGTCATCTTTATTATTGTTCTGCCTGCTTTATGCTTAAATCACTTTTTGTTTCCTAGTTTCCAATGGAGGAATCTTATATTGCAGACTAGAAGCTTCTTATTTTCCAATATGTGCATTCAATGTCATAAATTTTCTTCTAAGTACCATTTTTACTGAATCACACAGTTTTCTGATAAATTGCAATTTTATTTTTACTTAGTTAAAAATATTTTAAAATTTGTTGTTGAAACCTATTTACCCATGTATTGTTTAGAAGTGTCTTATTTAATCTCCAAATTAATGAGAACTTTTCAGCTATCTTTCTGTTATTGATTTCCATTTAAACTCTGTTGTATATGACAACATACCTCTTATCATTTCTGTTATTTCAAATTTATTAGGATGTGTTTTATGGGTGAATGTTCCATAAGAGTTTGACAATTTTTATACAGTTCCTAGATGGAGTATTTGATAAATGTCAATTAGACAAAGTCAGTTGAAAATGCTGTCCAAGTCAAATATATCCTGATAGTCTGTCTTTTTTATCTATCAAATACTAAAAGAGGGATACTGAAGTTGACAGCTTTAATGATGCATTAAAAAAAAATTTCTTGCCATGCTCTCAGTTTTTGATTTATACATCTTCACAATCTGTTATTAGATGCATGCATGAAAAAGATTGTTGTATCTTCTTAGAGAGAATTCCTTTATCATATAATGCCTGTTCATTTCTCATAAATTTTCTTTATTTGAAGGCTGCTTTGTCTGAAATCAATATATCTAATATAGAAGTATATTGATTAGTTTTAGCAAGGTATACATTTCTGTATTTACTTTAATGTAGCTATGGCTTTGTATTTAACTTTGGTGAGGGATGACATAAAGTTGGCTGCTGATTTTATATTAATTTCTGAGAATCTATTTTTATTGTTTAGACCATTCCCATTGAAAGTGATTATTTATATAGTTGGATTGGCATTTATGATAACTGTAACTGCTTTTTTTTTCTTGTACTTGTTCCTTTTCTTGTCCCTTTTTCTTCTTTCTATGGTTTTAATTGAACATTTAGTATGGTTTCATTTTATTACCTCTATTAACTTATCAATTATATCTATTCTAAAAATTATTTTAGTTATTGCCCTAGAATTTGATACTCACAAACACATACACACACAAATATATATATTATATATATATGTTTATGTATATATGTATATGTGTGTGTGTATATATGTATATAAAGAGAGAGAGAGAGAAAGGGAGAGAAAGTCAGTCTTATTCTGTTACCCAGGCTAGAATGTAATGGTGCAATCATGACTCGCTATAACCTGGAACTCCTGGACCCAAGCAATCCTCCCTCCTCAGGCTCCTGTGTAGCTGGTACTATAGATGCACACCACTATGTTCAATATTTTTTCTTTTTTTTTTAGTGACAGGGTCTCACTATGTTGCCCAGGCTAGTCTGGAACACCTGGCCTCAAGCAATCCTCCTGCATCAGCCTCCCAACTTGTTGGGATTACAGGCATGAGCTACCACACCTGCAAGTTTTAACAAATCTATGTCTACTTAAAATAACACTGTACTGTTTTACACTGAGTGTAGGTAACAGAACAGAGTATTCCCAAATCTTCACTCAGTTTCTTATGAAAGTTCTGTCATTCATTTCATTTATCCATGTGCTATAAACCACCTATGTGCTTTACTGTTATTACTTTAAGCACACATTTATCTTTTGAATCAATAAAGAGTAAGAAAAATAAGATGTCTTAGTTTACCTTCTTTGACTTCTTCTCTGATGCTGTTCTCTTTTATGCAGATCCAGAATTCTGATCTATATCATTTTCCTTCTTGTAAAACATTTTATTTAACATCTCTTGTAAAGCAGGTCTGCTAGAGGTGAGTCCTATTCTGTGAGCTGAGATTTGTGGGCTGAAACTAATGATATATCTCCTGATTTAAGAAAGTAAAGTAAATTTAACATTCTCCTTAACAGGTAAAGAAAACTCACAATCTCAAAATATTTAGAATAAAACAGTGTAATCCACAAATCACCAGGCATTCAAAAGACCAGGGAAATATCAACTTTCAAGGAAATAGAAAATCAAGAGATGCCAAGCATGACACAGATGTCAGAGTAATCAAGGATTTTTAGTAAACCACTCTAATATGTTCCAATAAGTAAGAATGGATATTTTTATAATAAATGGAAAATTAGAAATTCTCTGCAAAGAAATAAGTAATATAATGAAAAATCAAACTGAAAATTTAGAATTAAAACACACAATAGCAAAAAGTTAGGATACATATTGAATGGACTCAACAGGCTCATGGAGATGGAAGATTAAACACCAATAAACTTAATGATTGATCAATAAAAAAAATCCATTCGCAACAAGAGAAAAAATATTGATGATAAATAAACACATTTGTTCAGCAACTTACGGAACAATACTAAGATCTAATATTTTTATCATCAAAAGCCCTAAAGGATAACAATGATAGAAAGCAGGAGTGGTTATGTTGATATCAAGCAATGTAAATTATATAATAAGGAAAACTACCAACAGTGAACTGGGACATTATGTAGGACAAAAGGGTGAATTCATCAAGAAGACATAATAGTCCTAAATGTTTATGTGTCTAATAGTAGAAATTCAAAATACATTAAGAAAAAACATACAGAATTGAAAGGAGAAATAGACTAATCCAAAATTATAATTGGAGTTTTCAACCCTCTTTTCTCACTAATGATAGAACAAGTATATTAAATGAAAAGAAATGGTAAAAAATAATAAGCTGAATATCACAAGAAAAAAATGGATCTAATAGATATTGATCACTCCACTATCAACATCAGAATACATTTTTATTTTGAGTATATATGGAATATTCACCAAGATAAACCTATTTTGGGGCATAAAAAACCTTTAACACATTTAAAATAATTAAAATTATACAAAGTATATTCTATGGCCAATATGGATTCAAACTAGAAATCAATAACAGAAAACCAACTAGACAATCTAAAAATAATTTTTGAAAATTAATCAATACATTTCCAAACAGTCCATGAGTCAAAGAGAACATCTGAAAGGTATTTGGAAAATGTTTTGAACTGAATAGAAAATATAACCTATCTTACTTTTACTTTTTACCTAAAAGAGTTTTCAGAACTTTTATAATATTAAATTTACATGTTATAAAAGAAAAAAGCAGAAAAATTTTAAAAATCTAATATTCTACCTTACTAATTTGAAAAACAAGAGAAAAATAAAATCAATAGAAACAGAATTTTAAAAATTACAAAGATCAGAAGTAAATGTAATTGAAAACAGAATAATAATAGAGAAAATGTATGACACCAGAAGCTCCTTTAAAAAAAATCAATAAAATATCATTCTACAAAGCCTGAAGAAAGAGAGAAGAGAAATTACCAATATCATCAATAAAATAGAGCATGTTACTACATAATCAGAGATACTTAAGAAATAATAGGGCACACTATGAAAAACTTGATGTCTATAAATTTGATCATTTCGACAAAGTAGCCCAATATGGCAAAACACACAAACTATAAGCAACTAACGAAAAATAGATAACCTATACTTTCAAAAATCAAAAAACAAAATTAATTAATTTCATACTTTTAAAGCTTTCCATAAAAGAAAATCTCTAGGGCCAGATTATTTATCTGGTGAACTTTACTAAAAATGTAAAAGAAGATGTAGTAAAAATTCCATGCAATTTCCTCCAGAAAACAGATTATATAATACTTTCCAAATTATTTGTGATGCTAGCATTACCTTAATAACAAAACCAGGCAAAGACATAGCAAGAAATGAAAACTGTAGATAAATATGTCTCATGAATATACATACACAAATTATTCTCAAAATATAAGTATACCCAGTAATAAAAAGTAATACAGAGTTTATTTTAAAAATGAAAGAAAAAAATTAGTAGAAAAATTCACCACATTAAAGAACTAAAGAGGAGCAATTACACGATCACCTTAACTAAAGCATTTCTTAAAATTTAACATTGAATCATGCTTAAAATTCTCAGCCAATTAAAAATGGAAGGGGAGTTCATTAAGTTGAAAAAGGTTATCTACTAAAATTAATAGATAACAAAAACTTAATGACAAATGGCTGAATATTTTTCTGTAAGATTCAGGTCAAGGTAAGTATGTTGATTCTAATCATTGTTATTCAAATTCCAATGGGAAGTTTCATCCAGTGCAATAAGACAAGGAAAAAGAAAGGCAAAAGTCATACACATTGGAAAAGGAAGACATAAATATATTCTTTTTCACAGATGACATGATGTCTTTGTAGAAAAAGTTAAAGAATTTACTCATGTACATATATACACACATGTACACACAAGAATACCTAGATTGTGGAAAGCTATCAAAACATTATGCTAAGTTAAAGAAACCAAAGGAATGCATACTGTGTGCTTCCATTGACATGACATTATAGAAAAGAAAAAACAACAGATTGGTGTTTCCAGAAATTAGGATTGGGGGAACTGTGTACCTACAAAGTGGTAACACAAAGGAATTTTGAGGTATTATGGCACTCGGTATCTAGATTTTGACAGTAGTATTCATTATATGACTCTATACATGAGCCACAACTCATAATAATGTGAACTAAAATTTTACTGTATCTAATGAATAATAATTTTTAAATGAAGAGGTGATGAATGAAAAGAATTGATGTGAGAGTCATTAATACTGAGCATAGAGAAATAAGATTAAATAGACACATAATAGAAATCACTGATTTAAAAAAAAGTAAGGAAACAAAATAAAAACTAAAAGTGGTAATTTAAAAAAAAGTTGCACAAACTTGTGTGTGTATATTGATATATATATATAGTTTTTAAATTATACATTGAGAAAGCAACATGGTATAACAAAATTTCTGGGAAAATAAACTTCAACTTAGTACAAAAATCACCAAAACATATTCTAGTAAAATTACTAAATTTTAAGAAAAAAGTAATATAAAAAATATTTGGATACCTAGAAAACGAAAGCGTGTAATTTATAAGGAAAATAAAATTAGAATACTATTAGTATTTTTTTACAATTTTATGTAATTAAAAAATGAATGGCATATTAAGTCATGGTAAAAGAAAGTGTGAGTCAACGATACTGTATCCAATAAAACTCTCAAGTAAAATAGGTACTAAATGTTATCAGCATTAAGAAACAAGGAGAATATTGTTCCAGTGGGCATGTTTTAAGGAAATCTCCAGAAGAATGAGCTTTAGACAATGAAAATACCTGAAGAGATACTGACATAAGATTTGGTTGTGAGCAAAAAATATATAGTTATCTGTAGAACTAAGAGTAATTATGGGCTAAGGGGGAGACTATAATTCTAAAGACCGTATGTTCTGAAAATACAGAAAAAAATGTAGAGAGAATTTAAAGTGTATACACAAAACCAGTTTTAATGGATTTTGTAATAATATTGGTGGTAGTATTATTATTATTTTTGAGTCTGTGTTCCTAATATGTCATAAATCAAATGAATAATTCCAGCATTGTTTAATTCTATCATCTCTGTTTGAAAATCAGGATGTTTTTCAAGGACAAATTCTTCTTTTGTGGAATAATAGAGACATAAATATAATTTAAAATTTTAAAATAAAAATTCTGTAGTCTGAAATGTAAACACATGAGGTAGTTTATGTGATATTTTATATATATACTATATATACATATCATTTACATATATGATGGTATATTTATATCAATCTATTAGTAATGAGCATCCTTAGTGTCCAGATTATGGCCTTTAAACACCATTTCTTACTGTAAGAAAGCAGGGATTATTGGAGAAACAGCTAATTTCCAGTCTGGAGTTGGAAATATACAAGATAAGCCTTTTACACTTTGTAATATTAAACAGCAAGGATGATATCAAAAACTATTGGGATCATGTCAAATGGACCCAGGTACCACCTAGAAAGGCTCTCATCAGCCAAACATGGGAATATGCATACTTCAATAATTACAATACTCACAGTGGAATGAAACCCATCAAATATATTTAAATTCATGATATCATAATAACATTTTTGTAAACTGATCACCTCCAAAGGGTGATAGGGAACTAATTCATTATCTTAGAAACTGGTAAGAAAAGGGAAATAAGAATTTATCCTCTCTTTTCTATAATAACTTGTAGCACTGAATAACCCATGAATAGATGAGGGAATTTGTCTGCTGATAAAAGCATCAAAACTTATAAATAGAAACTGAAATGAAAAAATTAGCATATGCCCATTTTGCAACTCCCATTTAATAAGTAGATACAGGGTTTAATCACTAATGGTTGCTAAGTTCATAAAAAGAGAGACAATCAGATGTCATGTGCCTCACATTGGATTGCCAAGCACTACCTATAGTTTTGCCAACAAAATCTAATCTTAATCTGATCTTTCGTCTGGACCCAGCTGCCAATTTGATGTAACTATAAAGAACTTGTTGAAAGGAATAAAAGGGAAATCCATAGAATAAAGGAAATTTTAAAAACTATTAAAATTAGCAATATGAGAAAGATACATTATATTGTCTGCCAAAGCACATTTCAGTTGTAAATCTGTAAAAACGCAAGGAAAAGATAGACCATAAATGTCAGAACAATAGTTTTGCTTGAAGAAGAAAGACCAACGTCATTGGGAACAGACACATGACAGGTATTTCAGAGGTGGCTGGAAAGGTCATAATTCTTGACCAGAACAATTTGCTTTATAATAACTTACTCAGCTATGTTTTGAGTGTTTTAAAAATATTTTTTATTTTACTTTAAAATAAAAATGTTTAAAAAACGATTCTAAGGTACTCACCCTCAAAAGACAAAGTAAAATTCTGGTTATATGCATTAAAAAAAGTTAGTATTCATTTGAAACTGAATGTCTTGAATGTAGAGTCAAAGGACATTTTATTAACAAGTAAATTTGTGAGCACTTGCTTTGGGCCAGGCACTGTGCTATAAATTCTCTTTGTGCATCATGTTCACTTCCTATTCTCAGCATTATTAGACTGCATTTTACACATGCTGATGCAGAACTGGGTGCAGGCAGACAGGATGACCTACCCCTAATTACACAATGATTTAATTGACAGAGTCAAGACCTACCCAGGTTGTTGGATTCCAAACCCTATGGTATAATTCATTTCACTATACAAACTCCTTTTTTGAGTCTGAGAGGGGTTTGACTTACAGAGGATACAGATTTAGTTCATAAATACCAGAATACTCCCTTCAACACACTTCAATAGAATAAGTTTTTGGTACTATGCCAAAACGTAATACCAAAGTGTTGCCTCTCATTTTTATTTATTGAAACTACCACTGCCCATTTTTATAGAAACCCCAAAACCTTTAGCACACAGAAACACAACAAATGTTGAATTATGGAGCATAGTCAATATTCCTGGATTATTTTATTCAGAAAATTAATTATTTTCAAGTTGATATTTCCAGAAATTATTATATTTGTGTTTGGTTTGACATAACTGTAGATTTTTCACCTGCTCTATCGTGAAGTCTGGGCCAGAGGAAAAAAGCCCAAACATTTTATCAAAGTGACAAGACAATGATCCACCATGTATCTTGGCTGCAAAAATATGTTATTAGATTCAATTTATCATGAAAAATTGCTAGATTGTGAGAAGGCTGAAATGGAAGCATGGCGAGAGTGCAGCTCTTCAGTACTAATTATCTTAAGAGTTGACCTTCCAGGTCACCCCAAACCCTATATTAATTCAGGAGGAGAGTGTAGATGGCCAGCTCAGAGACATCAGAAAATTCAGACGTCAAAATAGAAAAGGGTTCAGCTTAACTCTTGCAAGACTGCATGAACAGACCCACATTACAAAGATATTTAAAGCCTCAACAATCTTATACCAAGCTGTCTTGCAATCTTGCTTATCATCTCTCTCTCTGTACCAATTTCCCTGCCTTAAAATGATACTACTATTCCTTACCAGAAGTTTTCCTTTTTTCTATCTCTTGTTGCTGTTTCAGACCTTAAGAAAGCCCTCTTTTTCCCAGTCACTTGCTGGGTGAATAATCATTCCTCCTGGTCAGCCTCATCTTGTGGTCTTTCTCCTTAAGGGAGCCAAAGGTCTTTCTCTAAACAACTGAACAAGATTGTTCTCCCCCATAATGCTGTAGCACTTATTGTCCATGCCACATGTTTAACACTTAATGTATACATTTTGAATGTGGCAGCTGAATTTATCCCTCTTATCTCTCTAATTTACTAATTAATAGTTGAATTTATCTCTCTGTCTAGGGTAGCAATTTTTATGTAAAAGTAAGCATAAGTGAAATAGTTGGCTGATTCTTTCATTGATTGTATTCCAAATGCCATTTTGCCTTCCTTTCTTCGCTATCTACAGGCCGCTTTTCTTCCAACTTTAATCACAGGATGTGCTTGGAAGGCGGCACAGGTAAATTGCGTTCATGGGTTGAATCGTATTCCCTCACAATTCAAATGTTGAACCCCTAACACCCAGTACTCCAGAATGTGACTGTATTTGGACATTAAACCTTTAAGGAGATCAATAAGTTAACCAGGATAGTAGGCCCTAATCCAATCTGAGTAGTGTCCTTATAAAAAGAGAAAATTTGGCACAAAAAAGGACACCAGTGATGTGTGCAACGCGTGGACACAAGGAGAAAGTGGCCAATTCAAGCCAAAGAAAGAAACCTCAGATCAAACAAGTGCTGCTGACACCTTGATGTTGGGCTTCCAGCCTCCAGAACTGTGAGAAAATAAATTTCTGTTAAGTCACTCAGCCTACAGTATTATATTATGGTAATCCTAGCAAACTAAGACTGGAAATTTTTTAAAAAATGTTCTAAGCTAAAGTGGGACTCTTTGGCTTTGGTAATTAAGGTGACACAGAGGGTATCCAAGGGAAAACCACTTTCATCTCTTTGTTTTATTTTAAGCCACACAAATCAAGGGACAAATAAACAAAAAGTTTGCAAAGAGACAGAGAGCAAAGAATGAAGCAGGTGTTAGGAGAAGCAGAAATGGGTATCATAGAGTAGGGAGAAAGAAGCTTCTTGGTTCCAAACCTTAGTGAATAGGTCAAACTTCCTTACCCTGTATTCAATAAGAGAGTGCTTGACTTAGGAACTCTCTTTTCTGTGGGAGCTAATTTGAATATTTTCTTTGTAGTTACAATGAATAGCCTGGGCTAAGATATCCATTGAGACAGAGGTGGCAAAGAAGTTAACACTGATGTGTGTATGAAACTTCAGTACTTGTTTAATTTGCAATCTAGTATACGATTTAACCCTAAATACGAATTTTCAGTTGAAAGTATATTGCTTTACTGATCCCTGGATTATCTACAAGGAGCAGAAATCCCTATTTACAGTGGCTAAATTATGCAGATTTGTTTATCTCACATTATAGAAAGTCAAGAGGGATATGGCTGCTGGAATGTCTTGGCAGCTCGTTGTCAGGGTGGATTTGCCTGGGCATTTCTCTTATATTCACTACCGCTTGTTGCAACATGACTGCCCTCAGTGTCCAACATCATGTTTGTGTTCAATGGAAAAAGAGGGTCGAGTGAAAGAAGAGAGGCCATGCCAGCTCCATCTGTCCCTTTTTATGCCTGATGCACCAGACCTGGCTCACAAATGCACTGCTATCTTCAAGAGGGCATAGGAAAACCATCCAGCATCTGTAGTTGGAGGGAAAAAGAGAGATTGGTATGGAATAGACTTTAGGTAGTTCAATCAATAGAATTTTATTAATATAAATTTTAGTACACTGTGAACTTCTAAGCAATCTGTAAATATTTAAGTGTGTGTTTGTATTTGCAGCTTTTGGAAATATGAATTACCAAATTTGCTATTTCCAAAAGCTGGTGACACACACACACACACCACACTTACATTTGCTAAATTTCAATTACCAAAAATTTACGACACTGAATGAGAGATGGCAAGGGGCCGAAGAGCTGGCATGAATCATTATTTCTTCCATTCCTTTTCCCATTCTATGGTCTCTCTTGTTCTTGGAATCACCATTTATCTTCAGAAGATTTTTTTTCCTGAAATTCCAGTTTGAGTTTTTCTCTTAGGATCACTGTTGACCCTCATTGTCAGATTTAGGTACCAGTTAGTGTACTATGTAACTATATAACGTGTGATTCACTCTCACTCTCTCTGAAAAGCAGAAAAATCAGCACACCTGAAATCATTCCCCCCTCCAGGCATACAAAGAGAATCTCTATTTCAGATTATGTTAGCATGAGTCTTGTAGTTGACGTTGTTTTATTCTTTTTTTCCTCAAAAATCAATATAAGTTTAAATCCTATATCATAGTATTATTTGTGATAATAACCATCGTAGATTACCAGTATAGCTTTTCATTATTATCCTTTAATGCCAAGTGCTTGTGTGGGAAAGTGGCTCTCCTATATCTGATAGCACCAAAGCTTCTTGGTGCTGGGAGTTACCACAGCAAGCCCTACCTTGTTTGCAGCTGCCTGTAGTTTCCATACTCTCTTTCAGTTCTCATTCTTTGCATCTTCTCTCTTCAACTGGAGGAACAATCTTCCCTTTCTGCTTTATATGGACTGCTCAGTATTTACCTCCATGCCCTTGAAGGCCTTCCTCATTCCCAGTAGTGGGATGAAGTCAACCCATTCTCACTCATGAGAACCCATGAAAAATTTTTAGGGATTTTGTGACCTTATTGTTATCATTAAACACAGCCATAATTAACTTAAAATTAAGTAAACTCTCTTGTAAACCATGATCAAAATACTAAAAACTCATTACTTCCTATTCTAACATGTTTTACTGTTGTCTGTGCTCTTTGGATTGACATCTACTGTGTTTGCATGTTGTAAATACTTCACCTGTGTGTGGGCTAATGTGCGTCTCTTCCCAACTCATTATGCAGAGATATCATGGTGAAAGAACGAAACTAGCCAAGGTGAAAGATATTGGCAAATCCTAAAAGTCAGAGTTGGATTATTTTGTTGATGGAGAAAATATTGAAATGCAGAATAAACCTAAAAGTGTGTCATGTCTCTCAGTAGAACAAAAAACCGAAAAACATTCTTCCAGTATTATTCTGTTATTCAATTTTCTCACATCATTGATGAATGAGTAAAGTTCAGATGTATATCTTTCTTGTTCCACTTTCATTCTACTCATTATCATAAATGAATATACCAAACAACATCCATATCTTAAGTACACTAGTTTATCAATTGCAGTGATAGGTTTGATAAGGATCCAAGAGTTAGCAATAATCAACAGCAGGAGTCTGAGCATCAATGGGCCATAAGAAATTTATGTTAAAGAATATTGTATATTTTATTATTTTGTGAAATTTTTGTTATACATCTTTTATATTAATAAGATTTATAGTAAATGTATGCTTGTATATAAATACATACCTTTTTTTTACACAGATAGTTGCTTGGGAAACATTTACAAGCATATCACTGATCATTCCCACTATTTCAGGGATTTCTTTTCTGGGTGTTTGTTTTACCCAATACGAGGTTACCATACCCTACTTTGATGAGCAATTAATTATTTGTGACTTCCACCAGGTTTTGAACCCCTAGAAGAGAGAAATTGTGCCTTCTATCTTTATATTCTTTTATTATTATTATTATTATTATTATTATTATTATTATACTTAAAGTTCTAGGGTACATGTGCACAACGTGCAGGTTTATTACATATGCATACTTGTGCCATGTTGGTGTGCTGCACCCATCAACTTGTCAGCACCCATCAACTCATCATTCACATCAGGTATAACTCCCAATGCCAACCCTCCCCCCTCCACCCTCCCCATAATAGGCCCCGGTGTGCTATGTTCCCCTTCCAGAGTCCAAGTGATTTCATTGTTCAGTTACCACCTATGAGTGAGAATATGCGGTGTTTGGTTTTCTGTTCTTGTGATAGTTTGCTGAGAATGATGGGTTCCAGCTGCATCCATGTCCCTACAAAGGACAAGAACTCATCCTTTTTAATGACGACATAGTATTCCATGGTGTATATGTGCCACATTTTCTTATATCTTTATATTCTTACACCTAATGTAATTACACCTAACGTTCTTACACCTAATGTCCTTACACCTTAAGTAAATACCATGAATAAATGGATCCCTGTTTCTAGCATATGGGTGCAGAAATTAATTATCAGGAAATTAGTTCATTGCCTACTATTACACAGCCAGTTGCAGAGCTAGCATTTGAATGAGGGTGTGAGGTAAAGTTGCTCATTTTTGAGTAGAAATACAAAGGTCTGCAGGATCAAAATTCCATTTTTCTGTAACAGTTTGACATGGAGGCAAGGACACTGTTTCTAACTACTAGAATTTATACTGATAGCTAGCAAATTGAGAGAGCAGAAATGAGGAATTTGATTGAGTTGGGGCTTGGAAAATGATACCCAAAATACAGCACTTTGACATACTGAACTACAGGGGTAGCCTCAAGGTCTCTGTGATCTTTCTTCACTTATGTCTTTCAAAACTTTTTCTCTCCCAACATACAGAATGAGGCTATTCACCGAAGTTCCTTTATCTGCTTAGAAACTGGACCACCCAAAAGAAACACAATTGTCTTTCATCTCTTCCCGGAAATTCCATTAACCAGAGAAGATTAAAACCCATATCACAGAAGAACAGACTAAAAATTAAATATCACATCTAGAGCCCAGATGGACTTTGTCTCAAACTATTGTTTGATCTCATGTCCCATGATAATTATTCAATTCCCAAAGAGAATTATGTACTAATCATTGTCTAAACATTGGGACCATTCATTCCCCCTAAAAAGTTATTTACTTCTATGTCCACCCTCATCTACCCATCTCCAGATTATATACGCATCTGTGCCCCATGAGGTTACTGAGCAATTATTCTGAGATTCCCCATGCTATGCATGTCATAATAAAGTTCTATGTCTTTTTCTTCTATTAGTCTACCTTTTGTCAGTTTCTTTTCAGCAAACCTTCAAAGGATAAAGTGGGAAGCTTTCCCTCTGCCCCTACAATTATACTTGAATACCTTTCTAACGCCTCTGTAATCACAGGAGACAAACACGTAAGATCAGAGTCAAGCAGCGGAGAAGAGGAAAAAGCATACTTGCTTAGAAATAACAAACAGCATGGTTCAGAACGTGTTGGGAAATGAGTATCACCCAGTGATCCTGAAGACACAGGGATAGTAACTTGAATTTGTGGCTGTTTCTTGGAATAGAGTCTGAATCAAAGGGAAGGGTGGATCTTATGATATTGAGATTGATATTTTTGTTTTTGTTTTCCCTCTCTTTATCCCCTTTCCTCCATATCTCTACCTAAGAAGAGAATAAGCAGTAGCCCTAACCTGTCACCAGAACACATTTTGTTGAACAACAGATTCCTGGAAGAAACTCCAGGTAACAAAGGCAGATAAGCTGCACATTTTTCTTCTTTGATAATAAAATCATTATTTTTATTCCCTTAAGGACTATCTACTTACAGTGGAATTTAACATATAGTTTAATTTGCTTGTCTAATCTTCCCCTTCACTTGACTAGCTTACATTTTCTGCCCCATTAAAAATCCCTTGTAATTCAAATGGCAGCAGCCTGCTTGAAAAGGCTGATTGTATTGACAACTCTGAAGGAGGGAAAGTTTGAGTTTTTTTAAAAACATCCTCTCACCCCTTAGTACCTGCTACCTCCTGCCCCCATACACAGTCATATAAATTTCAGTTTGTATCTCAAGTGGGCGCTGTCTTCCTGGATCTTAATTCCTAAGGAGTTGGTTTATTACGTGTGCATCACCCTATCAGCTGAACTCTCTGTTGCCCTCCCTTAATTAATTACTGTTTGTAAAGAGCTCAGAAGACGAATGGTGCTATAGAAGTGCTAAGCATCATGATTTCATTGCCTTATTTCAGTTCTTATTGAAATAAAGTATCATCATAATTACCAGCTTGTTGCATTTGTAACTCAGGAGGGGGAGACATATAGCAGTAATACCTTTAGTAGTTCCATTTCTAAATTTCTGGAGAAGCCACTGAATCTTGTAGTGAATTCCTGGGATCATTCTCCAGCTTCATACAGTGACTGTATGAAAACAAACTTCATGAACATAAATCGTATATAATAGGAGAATTTTCAATAGTAGATTAAAATGTTTCTGGAATTTTTATTCAAGTACCTTAGGTTTTTGGCTTTTATTAAATGATTATATGAATCAGGACAATCATTTAATTACACTAAGTCATAGTATTTTCACCTACAAAATGGGTGAAACATTTTGTTCATTTAGTCAATAGGGTCATTATGAGAAGAATCAGGTTAGGTAATATACTTAAAAACATTTGGTAGCCTCAAAAAGACTGTTTTAATATTTATTATTTTATTTTTTGTAACATAAAGGAGGAGATTAAATTTCTAAACAAGAACATGTAATGGAGACCTTAAGAAATGTAAAATGTGCTACTCAGAATTTATTTTTCTGGAGGTGAGATGATAAAAGTGACTCTGGCCCATAATTATTGACTCAAAAAGCAGAAGTCCCCTCTGGTTTACATTAGGTAGAAAGAAATTATAATGGGACATTGGGACAAATAAAGAAGATGGTAAAGAAAGGAGGAAATAAAAGATTACTCAGAGGCTAAAGTTAAGGGAAATGGAGAAGAAATGGCACAGACATGAATAGAGAATATCGGAGAAGTGCCAAACTGAGAGGAAAGAGGATCCATGCAGCATTGACTTCTTAGGGCCAGTAATGATCATGGTTTTTGTCCTTTCTCTCATCAGTAAGTTTTATATTTGGTTGGCTCTGGCTGAAAGGAAGGCAGAATTGCACCGTGGTTGAAAGTGTGGGCTTTGAACTTAGACTTCCTCTGTTCAAATCCTGGTACTTATCAGATATGAAAGAGTTATGTTCTCAAGGCACCTCATTCTCCTGTTTTCTGAATTCTGTTGGTGCTAATAAGAAGTCACCCACTATTTTTTCTTATCTTTTGAAGATTCATTCTCACCCTTCCCCTCATGCTGAGATCTTCTCTTTGTCTTTGTGTTCTCTAGTTTTATTAGGGAATATGTAGGAGAGGGTGTCTTGGGATTTCTTGTAATATATTGTCTTTGAGGTTATTTGGATTCTTGAATTCAAGGTTTGTTAATCATAACTCGTAAGAATCCTTCCTTTAGTTTTCAGCTCATAAATGCATTAATGAAGTAGATACATAGATAGATAGGTAGGTACATGGATGAAAAGATAGGGAGAGGATAGATAGATGATAGATAGATTCAAGAGGTTTCACTGTTTTCTACTAGCTCTCTTATTATTATAAACTTGGAAACCATCTTGTTCTATATCCAAGCTGAATATCACCACTACCCTTCCATATCACAACCAGGAATTTCAAATACACAGAGAACCCAGATGGCTGTGGTGACCATAACTTCGTGACTCTGTTTCTATTCTCACCTTTCCCCCACTCTCCGGCAAATACTAATTCAGAAGACTTTGAAAAAATCAAAAGTAATTTCCCTTCAAGAAGAAAAAAAAAAATGAATTTATCCAACCATTCAAAAGATGAGGGTAGGTTTTACCTCCCGGGAACAGGAAAAGCTGAGGTTCAACTCTGTTGAGCAAACTGTTACCAACAATTGGTGTGATTTTTCACAAGCAATTTATCTTCCTTAAAATTTCTACTTTTCTACCTCGAATATGAAGGAATAGAACTAAAAATCTTAAGGCTTCGCCCTACTTTTAAAAATTGTATAAATCTTGATTATTAAGACAATGCCTTTAGAAAAACATATTGCACGTTCAAACCACTTAGGAGATACTGCTGCCGACAAGCTCATGTGAAGAAACGAGTTTAGTGGAAGATTTCAGAGCACCTACTCTGAATGGGCTCTATGGATGCTCCTCCAGTCACTACCGGTCTTACTTTAGGATCCCAGGGCATATGTTCCAGGCTCTGCCCCTGTCTTTGTTGCATCCAGGCATTTCTAAACCTAGTAGAAAAAAAAATTATGGCACAAAAGGTATTGAAAGCATGTTGTACCAAATGTTAAGGTAAAAGGCCTCACCCCACCTATTAACACATTTGATGTTATTCCAGATATAATTATAGATTCAAAATTTTACTTAGAAATATGTAATCTGTAACTAGATTTTGCCTATCTCGTCCGTATGCACCCATAAATGTCAATAATCAACAATTTCAAATGATTTACACTGACGGCTAAATCCCTTTCAGAAGTTATTATGAGGAGCTAAAAGATTGATAGTTCATACCTATGTAGTGGTCAGACTCCACATAGATCCCTAATAAGTTTACAAGCCAAGATTCTCAAGTCTTCTTTTAATGAAGACATAAACCTCACAGAAATGTTCATGCTTCCTGGTAGCCCTGTTTTCCGTTCTGCCATTTTACTTCTATCAGCCTTGTTTCCCAGACTGATTATTGAACATATCAAGTTATGTTACTGTACTGTGGTCCCTCCAATGATTCGCCATTTGGGATTTTGTTGTAGTTTGTGATGAAGCATGCTCACAAAATACC
Source organism: Rhinopithecus roxellana (assembly GCF_007565055.1). Taxonomy (NCBI): domain Eukaryota; kingdom Metazoa; phylum Chordata; class Mammalia; order Primates; family Cercopithecidae; genus Rhinopithecus; species Rhinopithecus roxellana. Next base: position 68,140,935 of record NC_044569.1, on the reverse strand, counting down.
ATTTGATGGCTACTGCCCCACCTACAGCAAATGAGAAGCAGGCAAGACACATTTGGGAATTTCTTCTAAAACTATAGGTAATTGTAGTGCCACTTAGACCCTGTTAGTTCAATGCACACCCAGGAAACTCAGTGGGATTTCTTCAGTTTTTAGGTTTCAGAAACAAACCCAAAACGGAGGTAATGGTCAGTCCTTTAATCATTTACTGCAATTGTATAAGCAACAGGTTAAAACCAGAGAAAGTTTTGACTCCCCTTATTTTACTCTCTGTCATGGAAAAAAATGCCTTTTGAGAGTCAGGTAGACCAGCACAGATATGAGAGGAACAGCCACAGGAGTGGAGAAGAACTAAGGGAAGGCAGTGGAGGAGAAGCAAATGCCAAGTAAAGTAAGAACTAAACAATGATTCTATGATTTGGCAACAAGTGTATTGCAGGTTATTTTAGGAAGGACAGATTTAAGCAGGTTTGGTAAATAGTTGAAGAAGTTCTCAGAATTACATAGGAGAACCAGCTGCTGAGATGAAATTAGAGACTTATAGCCATGGGCAGTAGGGTGCAGTAGAAAAGAACAAGGTGTCAGACTTAGGACAAGATTATAAGACCTGCTTCTAGAGCAGCTTATGCTGTTAAATCACAGAGTGACCTTAAGCAAGTCATTAAGACTCACTAAAGTCTTTGAGTCCTCGTCAGCCACAGTGGGGGTCTTTGTCCCTCCTGCCAATGAGATGCAAGGTTGTTATTTAGAGGACTTCATGCATGGAAGCCAGTGATGCATGCTGAGAGGATGCCGGGGCACTAGGAGGAGTGCAAAGGTAAAGCTGAAAAAGATGTAAGAGAATAGGGCTTACATAAGAGAAGGTTGTGTAAGCATATGCTAAGAAGAAATAATGGAGAAAGAAAAAAAATTAACTTAAAGTAAAATTTAAAAAAAGGAAATGAAAAGACTAACACCAAATATGAAAGTGCCCAATAAAACGATAAAGTCAACAGCAGTAGGAGTAAAATGCTGGCAAGTGGAGATACATTATGTGCAGAAGGGGTTCCTGTGTGTGTGTATACATATACACACAGACACACACACATACATATACACACATACTATATGATATTATAAATGCATATTTATACATAATACTTAAGCATTCTATGCATTATATAGAATACATAAAAGATATATTCTATATCACATGTTACATGTAATATGTACATAATATAATCTATAATATACTATAATTACATATTATATGTAATACATAGGAGAATTAAATGAGATACACATATTCATTCACACATGTATCAATTGAAGATGATAAGAAAATGCAATCGTCTATCACTAATACTACTTATCACATGTGATCTGGAGCCACTCTCTTAAAAACAAAGTCTCCATTTTCTAATTTTAAAAATGCATTTAGCTATTATGAGTATAAGATATGCACACACACAAGCACACAAATACATGCACACCAAATAGAGTACCTGGCTTACCAACGTTGTTTAATAAATAGCCTTAACTGTCATTTATAATTATCACTGTTACATAGTAAAAATATTTGGAGAAATTAATGGAAATTCAAAGTAATTAGGATAAGAGAGAAGAGTGGAAGGGATGTAAGAAGAATTTAGAGATGACAGTATAGGAAAGCAAGAAAAGAGCTGAATGAGTATTCCTGCAGAAGAGGAAAAGAAGACAGTATGTGCATATTGAGAAGTGGGAGGTATCATTTCATGGGAAGATTTATGGGAAACAGTGACACCAGAGATCAGAGCAGAGGCCTAGGGAGAGATCACACTGTGAGAACCCTGATTATTAATTCTATTGGATATATCAAGGGACATATTTGAGGTAATTCAAAATCTAGGATGCAAGAAATTTGATATGAGCATTAGATGAGATGATAAATTGAATTTATTATAGAGAAGGTGTCAAAAGTAAAAAGGACCAATACTATTCAGAGAACTTTGTGATGATTCTACTGAATAGGCCAAGGCTAAAGACCCTGTTCACTAATATGAGGATGAAACAGTGCCTACGGGCAATTTTTGTTTAAGAACTAAAATGAGTTACAGCTGTGCAGAGGACATCTAAAGATCAGCTACTGATGAAACTCAGGAAATCATTTAAGTAAAAGGTACAATCAAGTAAAAGATTTTAGATCTGGAGAATAAGTACCAATTGTATAAGGAACTCTGATAGCTTCTGGGGACAAAAAGGACACATCTATCCAGACTACACAAGAAAATAAAATAAGAAAAAGGGGACGAAGGACAAAAGACAGACTCTACAACTTTGATGGGAAAAAAATGTCCGTGGAGTTGTAGCATCTGCTCAAATTAATACAGAAAAAATGCTCAGGGTGTTGTTAACATATTCACAAAAATATCCCTTCCTTTAATAGGCATCTTTGAGATTGTCTCATTTTGGGTTCTGTGATAATCTCTAAGGATAAAACCCCATTCCAAATAATGACAAACAAGTATATAAATAAGATAATCCTTACATTTAAGAACTCACAGTGTACTAATACTGTACCACTAAAAACAGCTTCTGGGGTACTAAAGTACAGGAGGGAGGATAATAAGGATGAAGTGTAGGTTGTGAAATGAAAGAGGGAAAAAAGAGAGAGACAGACAAATGTAAGAACCCAAAGAGATCTGGCAATGGAGAGAGCACTCTCCTTTCTTTCCAAAGAGGTAGTTGCTCTGAAGGCTAAGGATGAGGAACTATGAAAACCCATCTATATAAATCAATAGATAGTGTTGCAGTCTTGCCAATGCACCATAATGTTTCAGTCTTGTTGTCTGAGGTAGTACATGGAGTTCTTTGTCTCAGGACTAAGAAAATTAAAGAGCATGGACACAGGGTGAGGTAGGAGTGAAAGTTCAATAAGAGAAGGAAGAAAGCTCTCTGCAGTGAAGAGGGGCCCCAAGAAGGCTGCCCACTATGAGGTTGGGTCTGGGGTCTTTTATAGACTGGAAGAGGAGGAATGTGCTGACTGGTCTGCAGGCTGTCTTGAAGACAGCACTACTCAGTTTGATCTGGGACCTTGGTTGGGGACCAATCAGGGGCTGAAGCGAAAGCTTGGGCCAAGACCTTGGCCTGTGACCATTAAGGGTCTTAAGTGAAAGGTTAGGCCAGACCCTTGACTTGGGACTAATAAGGGGCTAAAGTGAAAGCTTTGCCCAGGACCTTGGCCCAGGACCTATCAGGGACTGAAGTGATGATTCAGAGAGGCTCGGCTTACAGTTTAAAGTATGCCCAAAAAAGAAAAGGAAGGGACCCACCAGACTCCATTATGTACGTGCCCACAAATGGAGAAGAGACTATTTCCTGGAAGCCCTCTGGTTACACAAAGGATAAAGGTATTTCTGTGTTGGGCCTTGTTTCTTTATCTGAGTGGGCTGGAGGTTTCTGTAACTTTCCTTATCTGAGTGGGCTGGAGGTTCTTCTATCTATTTAGCTACCAGTGTGTTTCAGGCACAACCCCTGTGTAAGTTTATTCACTCAGATGTGAGGATGAGGCACTGACCCGTGTGTCGGGAGCTCTCTGGGAACGTTTTTCTTTCTGTCTACCTAAGGCAAGCTAGCAAACTCCTCTGAATAGCAGGTATAAACAAAGTGAAAGCAACTGGACTGAAGTATATGGAACCGGGTAACAGAAAGAAAAGAGTAGAGGAATGGGTAAATCGTGAATCTCCTACACAATGGGAAAAGGTAGGAATACAGAATGTAAGATGTCTGATTTATACAGTTTACACAATCAACATTGGGGAATATGATTTTTAAAATAATTAGACATCAGTGAATCAGGACAATTGATACCAGCACCAGACATAAGAACAATTGTGCTTAGTAGCTTTTACTTAGAATATTAGGTGAGAGTGTCTCATACAGCTCAGACACCATTCGTCATCTTATGTCCCACAAAGTCAGGAGCAGGTGTCACTTTATGTTAAAATGTACATAATGGAGCCAGTCTGTCAAGACTCAAGCTCTACCTGACTAGCTGCGTGATCATGGGCAAGCTTTTAAACCCTTTTCTTCTTTACTTACCTCAGATGTAAAATGTGGAAAATAGTTGCAAAAAAAGCACTTAGGATTATGTTCACAATTAGATTACCTGTGTAAAGAATATAAAATGCTTCCAACTTAGTAAATACTCCAAAAATATCAGCCATTCTTGTTAGCGTCATAAGTACCATAATAAATAATTGGTTCAGAGGTATAATAATGCCACCAAGGACTTAATTATTCATAACAATTTATCCTGCTAGTCTGGAGCTTAGCAAAATCTCCCTGTGGTCAAGGAAGCAGTAGTTCTAAAATTCATTTCTTCAAAAGATAATGGTCAAAAACCAGGATAAGAGTGGTAGTGTCTGATTACTTTCCAAATATAAATCAGGGGATACTCCTCCCCACCTTCTCTTGTTATTAGAGAAAATGGTCTCCCCCAGAAACTTCTCAGATGACTCGCTTGTGCTTCTCTTTGCCTAGATATGACTTATCAATCATTCTTAGTTATTAAGGAGGTTCAGACAGCAAAACTTTGGCATTTTCAGCACCATTTTGGAAGAGGGACTTTTTCATTAAGAAGTAAAGAAGATGTAAATGATCTTTAAATTGATAAGCATCAATGTCTACAATATTTTGAAATATAAAGCAAAAGTCTTTTATCATAACTATTATAGATTTTTAAGAATTTGATAAGATTCTTAAATAAGTTTGTGTTGAATTTGAAAGAAACCTGCAAATGTGATGAGTAAAAACAGAGGCTGTACTGAGTGAAGTAGATATTTCAAGCTACAGAGAGTACAGATCAAACAAAGGTGAGGGAAAAAACAAGGAAGAATGAGGGAAATTTGTGTAGAGAGGGTGAAGGTTAAAAAAAAGAAAAGATAAAAAAAGGTGAAGTCATTATCTATGAAGACCTTAGAGAACCCAATCATAGTGCAACAGAGCAATGTTGGATTGGAGATAGGAACTTATTAGGTTAAAATATTGATAAAATTATTTATTTATGGTTGGAAGAAAAACCTATGCAGTAAAATATAAAATTATAGATTCATACTAGAAAATCTGAGAAATTTAAAAAAATCATCAAAAATCAAATATGTTGTTGATGAAGCAAAAGTGTTGTTAATTTTATGGCATTGTAAAAATCTCAGAAGGAACATAAAGAATGATTTTGAATGGTTTTCTTGCAGTTGTATGTGGAAAAAAAGTGAAATTCCCAGGACATTAAAATAAAATAGATTAACAATTATATTTTATGGCAGTAAAGATTAGAGACTGGGGACAACAAATACTAATAAAAATTCTAGAAACTCTGAAAAGGCTAAATGTTGGATCAGAGGTGGAATATTTCTGATTATTGGTCCCAATATAAGTCAGGTGACATATAACAAGAGGAAAATGGGATAGGCATTTATTTACAAGCAGCCAGCTTTTATTTGGTAGATAATTTTCTCATTAATATTTCATAAATATAAAGTGTGTCAGAGGAGCTGGTGTGAAATGTTCCAAATCTGTGTGTGTATACTGGCCTGAAAATTTCATAGGACCTTTTATTGTATATCTGTAGACCCTCTCATCAAAAAAAATACATTTGATAAAAGTACAGTGAAAATATTTTGGAAGGAGCCATGTGGCATAAGCTAGAATGAGATGTAGTTTATGTACAGTGCATTAGAACAGAGATATGAGTAAAGCTGTTCCTCAACCTCAGCAGAATTGAGATTTTGGAACGGATAATTCTTTGTTATAGGGAGCATTCTGTGTATTATGGTGTGTGTAGTAGCATTCCTGTTCCTTACACATTGGATATCACCACTTCCTGGCTGTGGCAAACAAAAATGTCTCCAGATATTTTCAAATGTCATTTGGGAAGCAAAATTACTCCCAGATGAGAATCACTGGGATAGAGGAAAAAGGCTACCATATAATAAAGATAAAGTGAAGAAGAAAGTAAAGAGGAGAGGGGGGAAAATCCCAAATACTATAACAGCAAAATGAATAGAAAAGGAGGAATGATGAATACAGGGAAGAGGTATACGAAGAAAGAAGAAAATAAGGAAAGTGAAGAAGGAATATGGTAATCTCAGAGAAAAAGGACTTGAGAGAAAATATGGTGTATGTAATACATGAGAACATCTTGAAAATATTTTTAAAGTAAAATTATAAAGAAAAGTTGAGAAATGAAACAAAGAATAAAAGATAAAAATGAAATTTATATTAGGATATTATGTAATATCATTGTGTGCGGTAGGCATGGAGTATGTTTTCTTTTTTCAACGTGTATTATGCCTCCATTAGGTTTTAGGTCAGATTAAAAAGGGGAAATTTACTACATATGGTCCTGTGAAATATTGGGATACATTTAGAAAACATCTTAGGGATCACCTATAGGAGAAAAAGGATAAAGCATAATATTTAGATTTATTTAATATTTAATACTTGGGATTTTACCTTGAATATGAAAGAGAATCATAACTAAGATTCTCCTTACCCCTGATAGAGTATAACTGTCCCCCATAAGAAAAAGTAGTGGAAGACTTAAAGGTTTTTAAAGGGTTGAGGGAAATAGAAGAAACTGAACAAAGCACAGATACCACATGTAATGTATAATCACAGCTGGATCCCGCCAAAGTCTGGAAAGACTGTAGCCATCCATCAGAAGACAAGTATTTGGTTTCCAAAGGTAGCTTAATTTAAAAACTACGCCTAAATTCAAGTAGCAAAAATTATTTTAAAAAGAGAAAGTGGTCAAGTCCTCATTACAAGAAAAGAGGAAGATGAACTATCTTTGGGGCAGACTATCTGTGAACCATTGATGCACATATGTTAGTAAGAATCTGGAAGGAGCCAGAATGGTGAACTATTACTGCAAAAGCATAGGTGAGATAGGTGAGGAGAAGCAGTAACTTTGAGAGTATTGTGCTATAAAAAAAAAAATGATATGCAATGACTGTAGAAGTTTTGCTGGTTTCCTTCAATGAAAGAAGAGCTGTAAATATGAATAATAGGTAAATATCCTTTATAACAAAAATAAACTTATGAGAATCAAATGAGTAAAAGGATGTAGAAGTGTGCTAAGTTGAATGCATGATTTGAAAAAGAGATATGTTGTCATCTGGAACTCTAAACTCTCTCTTGTGAACTCTTAAAACATTCTGTTTCACACCTGCAAGACATACATGACACATACAGGTGTCTTGTGAGGCAGGAAAAGACAGGATGAACAGCCCTAGAGATTTCCAGTGACCCTGTCTACAAGGCCACATAAAAAGGTACAAAAGAAATGAAATGTCTGAGAATGTCTCATCATCCATAAATTTCTCCACACATATACAGAGGTATAATTATTAATGATAACACTAACAAGTAGTGTTAATCTCATAATCCTCCACAAACCAGATGAAATGACTTTTGGAGGTCACAGATTGGTTTCTTATCACTGTTGTCTTGTATTTCTGAAGACAGTTCTCCAAACTAACACTAATATAGACAGAATTTTCCAAGGCACCTAGATTATAACCTCCCAGTAAACAGAAATATCATATCATTTACTTTATCATCACTATTGCAGACTACCGCTATACTAAGCCTGCCTTGGGTATTCAAATATTAAATTTAATATTAATTTAATATATAATATTAATATTAAAATATTAGACTGAAATGAGTGCAATTAAGCTGATCAGAAGAAATACACATAATGAAAATTGAAACAATGTGTTGATCCACAAGAATTATAGTTTTGCAGCGGCAATGGATTAAAATAATTGTGCATGATCTTAATATTCTCAGCAATGTAGAGAAGGTGAACCAAAAGTAAACACTATGGTAAACATTACAGTGAAACAGTACTACTAAACTCCTTTCCCTGTCATTCAATGACTCTTACAATGTGGGTACACGTTTTCCTCTCAATATAATCTTTCATTTCACAACTTGAGTATTCTCTTTCAATCAAAGTTGACTCTCCCCTCAAACATACTTTGCACTAGTTTTATCTGGCATTAGCTCTTGCTCGCAATGCCTTTCTGAGCACATGTATACAAATCTACTTGTCTTTCCAGGGAAGTCACTGACACCACTATCTACATCCAGGTTTTGTAACCTCCTCTAACTCTCAGATGTCTATAGCATGTTTAGTCACATACATATTCATTAAATACTGTATTATTCTCTTCCCTGTGTTTCAGTGTAGCCTTCCCTAGCTGATTAGAAAGTACTTGAGGATAATATCCTCTTTATTACAGCACAAGACTACTATTTAATAAAATTGTATTGATTAATTGATTGCTAGGTCCAAATTTTAGAAGGTGTAATCAATTATAACACCTTATTCTTCAGATAAAATCTACCTTTAACTAGAAAATTGAATCTTAAGAAGTGTACAAGTAGAGATTTTGACTCATGTATTTTGGTGATGAATATTCTGGGAAGATTCTAGTTTTTTAACATAAGAAAAAATGAAAGAAAGCATAGGCAAACCGTGTTTTGGATCTTTCCTCTTTTTATCACATAGAAAGAGTTGGCTGGCAGCGCTCAGAATCCTAGAGTCTGAGTATATTGTAAATACAGTCTAAAGGGCACCCAAAGGATTCTCATATTAAAATGGAGAGTGCATTTTTTTTTTTTTTTTTTCGAAAACGAACCGTGCTCCCATAGCCTTCTATTGGAGTCTTCCACAGGGGTTGATAAAAGATTGTCATTAGTCCTAGAACCAGAGAATTTGAAATAGGGAGCAAAAAACCACAGGGCTAGTACAGTTGGATTTGGATCTACAGGTGTTGGTGAAAATCTCAGGTATCTTCATGGTTGATATAAAACGAGCTCTATCTATGTCTATGTCTATGTCTCTATGTCTCTATGTCTCTATTTATCTATCTATCTATCTATCTATCTATCTATCTATCTATCTATCTATCTATCCATCCAATCTACATATCTATTGAATTGTGGAAGTAATATGTTGAAATAATTGAGTGAAGACACTTCAAATTTGAAATTTCAAATGCAATTGCAGTCCTGTCAAGAACTTAGCATATGAGTGGACTGAACCACAACATAATATTAGTGGAAAAATTATAGAAGGAAGTCTCAGTTTATTTCTGTTTACCTGTCTCGTGTCCCAATTTATCAACTCATTAACAATTCTCCTAACATTTGTATTGGGGCTACTGTAAAATCCAACACTAACATTCTTTTTGTCACTTCTTTCTGGACAAAGCTAAAAAAATTGCCTGTAGACCAGGAATATAGCATCTGTCATATTGTTCCCTTTTTCTTACCCCAGATTCTATATATTGTGGCCCCAAACTCCATGGAAAGAGCTTTCCAACTCACTGCTCCCTGCTTGCAAGCAATGGTGCATACTGTTCATGATCAAATTGAAGTTTTATTTGTTGCACAATAGTGCAACAGTGCAATAGGTTGTTTTGAAATATGATTTGGGTAGAGTCGAGCATCCCTGGCTGACTTCAACACACTGGGTAATCACACCATTGCTCAGTAGGCTAAATTATTTTAAACCTTTCAAAAAAATCACTTCTCTGCTATCTGCAGGTTTTCCAGGAACAATCTCCATGAAAACGACTCCTAATTTAAAGGAAACTAAGGCATTCCTCACCACTGACAAGGAAAATGGCTCTTGTTGGCCAAATCATAGAAATGAGCTTTCTTAAGTACATCGCACCTTTAAAAGCTGACATTATTGCCGCAAAGCCTGAATGGTATCTTGTCAGCATGGAATAACCAGACTGGGCCAAGTTGTCATTTTTGACAGGTCAGTGTAATGAGCAAAAGAACGCTGAGTTTGTCTAAAAGTTTTCACTTGCATCAGCAGGGTAGAGCTGTTCGAGGCGATAACAGCCCTACGTATATGACTCATTAAATGTGTCACATTATCAAACGTTGTGTCCCACACTATCACAGCCACCACATTTATGCTTTGTTTCCTCCCCCAAGTACCCCCCAGAAGTCTTTATATTTCTAATTTAAAAAGAGTACACATTGCAGAGATTTCAGACACTGGATATTAGCTGTGTGTGATTAGATGAATGCCAAACATTCAGTTCCTTTCAAAACACATCACAGAGATAAATACTAACCTAACTCAATGTAGACTTCTCTCTGGACATTTCTCCCCTATTTTCTGGAATTTCTCTGGTAACATTTTTGCCATTAAGAAAAGAGGGGCAGAGAACTAATAAAAGGAACAAATAGGAATTGGGTAAAATTGACATCTGATGGCCCTTCTAAATTACTGGTGACAGTTGATATACAGGGTGCCTATTTACCCATGCCAAGGAACCTACACAAAGAGTTACCATTTGGATAGGAAGCACAAATGCAGAGATGTGAGATCACCTGAATTCAGACTTGTCAATAGATAGCAAAGCTTGAGGGTTCAGCTTCTTCCAGTGTACCAGCTAGCTGCGATGCCCTCTCTTAATCAGATGCATCAAACAACAGAAAACATTTTTTCCCCACTTCAGAAAAATTCACTTAATGTTCATGACTAATTAAATTCTTACTCTAGTCATGATTAATGTAACAAATAATTACAGCTTAGATCTAATATAGATACAACTAATTGTTCTGCCCACAGTGCATCATCATGACTAACAATTAAACACAGCTTTTAAAGCATAAGGAAGAACTGAAGAGTGACCTTCACCTGGCTTTATAGCATCTTCTGTTCTCCTCATTTCTTGTTTCATGGAAAAAGGTTTTTATTTGTTTGTTTGTTCACGTTTCTCTTTTATTTGATTTTAGGAAAGCCCTACTTCTTTACACTTCTTGCCACTGGTTCAACTTGTGGGATGCTGGCGTTAGCAAGTGGATCACTATTAGAAAGTAGTAAAGGGAGGTTATATCAACTGAATTTTCCCCAAGGCTCAAAGTGCAAAAGTGCCCTCCACGTTGTCAAAGTGAAACATAACAGGGAACTGTCAAAGCTCAGACAGCAAAGTAACAAATCTGGGCCATGTGTCTGTCTGCTTTGGTACCAGTAAGTCCCATCCCAAGAGAATTTTTTTTCTTTTATTCTGCAGCCCTAAAGTGGAAGGGACTGCAGCTGAGTTGCTGGAGAGACGTTGGGGTGATCTCTGAATATAAAGTCCACCACTGCAAGCATTCACAGAACCTTTTGGGGATTCTCACACTGTGGATTAAAAAAAAAGTTCCTGGTTTTATTAAATATCCGATAGTATTAGAATTGATAACTTCCTCACATACTTTGGCAAATAGGGGGTGCATTGAATGCTTTACTGAAGATCTGCTTACACAATTAGTGTATAAACATACATGTCTATCAACTACTTTGCCTTTCCTTGACAATTACAAAATCCTTTTTTTTTTCCCAAGGCGTGTTTAAGCATAAGTTATCTATATGAACTAACACTGCATTCATTAAAATGCCCAGGAAAGGAAACCTCAGATACAACTGTGCTTCAAATGATATTTTTTTAATATGCTATTACTAATATTTTTAAAATATACAAGGCCAGTTTCCTGAGTTGGTAGAATCCAGTAGACAAACAGACTATTATTTTCCTGTTTAAGAAAGTGAAGACATTTTGGATAGATTGGGGAGCCAGAAATAGAAAATTCTATTTGTACCATTTACATAATTAATCTGATACAATTCTTCTAAATATATTCACAGCTATGTAATAATTTATATTGTTTGAATATCTACCATGTAACCAGTTTTTGTTTAGTGATAGTGATTCAATAATTTCTACCTTTTTTATCTTCACTGGATAAAGTATATGTAATTCTAGACAGCAGTCAGTTAAACTAAACTCCAACTCAGGCGATGCAGGACAAAGTTACATAGCGCAAAGCTAACACTGTAGACATCTGCCCTCCTCCACACTTTCAGTGCTTTTTTTCACAGCAAACTTTGCAATGACACATTTTTTGTTCAACCAATAATTTTTGACTAAGTTCCTCTACACATTTTAGATAAATTCTGTCCCCAAGAAGAACTGGTTTTGAAGAAACTGGTTGGATGCTAAAATTTAAGTGGTGATAATAATACTGCTAGTCAGATACAGATGTGTTGTGTTGATCTGAAATTTCTTGGTTCATTCTTTTCAATGAATTCCACCTTTTCACTCCATGTATGAGTTCCTATTTCAATTACTTTCCAAGTCTTTCGTTTCTTTTAGAATTCAGACCTTGTCTTACTCTAACCAATCTTACTACCCTTAAGCTCCAATAATTCATGTCAATAAGACTTGAAGGATGTGTTGTGTGGACAAAATGAATGAGGGGCTTCAAACTCGGAGACTGATATGTCTTGCCATCGTTGTACCTGCAGGAGGCAGAGCAGAGTGCCAATGATCTAGGAGTGGCTGAAATATGTTCATAACCGATGAGTGGATGGATGAAACAGTACTACAGAAGGGAGTTTTGTGATAGATATTTCCTGTGGCCCCTATGGTGCCCGTGAGTACCTTCCATGGTTAATTTTCTATGGCAACATTATTCTATGATAAGCACACAATTCCTCAGAAGCCCGCAATTTTAGAAACTTTAGTACATAGATTGTCAAATTTAACAGGGTCATTGGATGGTCGCCACAGTTTTCAAATTTCCAAAGAGGATTGAATTTAAAAATAGACTCAGTATGTAATTTTTATAATTCAGCCTTTTCTGTATAAAATTTTTAAAAAACTATGAATATTTACAGCCATTATTCAAACTTTTTAACCACCAAAGACACTCTCCTTATTTTATTTCCATATGAGCCTAAATATTTGAGATGCCATCAGCAACTAATCAGAGCTTCTATCTAGTTTAAAAACACAAAGGTCATTCATTATTTGGACAGTAAAATGATATAATTTCAACCTCAAGCAAATTGCCTCAAATGTACTTATTCTTTGCAGCTTCATCATGAGTAAACATATGATTTTTGATAGACTTCTTGAAATATTGAAAATAACTCGTGAATAGGATCCTCAACCTATCCATTATGACCTTGCAAGAATTTGAAGGATTCAGGGGCTCTAGGTTAGGAACATAACTTGTAAAAGCATTGCTTCACGTAAAGATGGTATTTTATGTCAAATGTTTACACACACACATATATATATGTGTGTGTATATATATACACATATATACACATATATATATATATAGCTTACACACACACACACACAGAAAATATTTCTTGGCTGCCCGAAGTGTGAGATTTTCTATGACCCCTTTATTTTTATTCTGTGTAAGCTCCTTTAAATTACTAAAGCCCATAACAAAGACAAATTAAATTTACTCTTATTTTAGACATTACTGAAGAAATTCTGTAATCTTCATTTCATTTGGAAGCAAATAAATAATATTTGTGTCTTGACATATTTATCAGTTGTATGCTCATTTCAAGCTGGTTTTCTGGAAAACTTTAATTTATAGCTCCTATTATTTTGTTTTTCTTTTTAGATCTCAAAATGAATGTCATGCCCATGAAAACCACCAGACAGGAAACGAAAGTCTTGTGTTTATTCCAAATCCCTAAATCACAGTGGGACTAGAGGAACGTCATCCATAGGAGCCTGGCTTTGTCAAAATATTTTAAGAAAATGGAAATCAGAGGTTTCAACAGCAGAACAGTTACTTTACAGTCACTTCATACCACAGACTTTTGAAGACAGTAGCACCATGGCTACAACCTCAAAATGCTATTTAAAAAATATAATTCCTTTTTAACTTACAGAGCCTCTATTTCTTTCCTGAACTATTCTCCTTTGATCAGACCCACTGGTTTCACCCTTTGAATAAATTTTACAAGTTGCTGATCTGTTTCTTTGTTCAGAAAAAAATACTCTCTCCTTTCCTTCCATCCTTTCTGCATCTTTCTAGACTTTGAAGCTCAGTTCAGTTGTCCTCAGCTCTGCAACACTTTCCTCAACCACATCACACTCCTGACAGTGCCACTGTTTTATTAGAAGTTTCCACTCACAACTGCCAAGAGATCACCTGAGGAATGTGTAAAGAATAATCATGTTTGGGCCCAACCCAGGCCAAATATCATGGCTTGGAAAATTAGTTTCAATGAGTTTTAAATGTGTCACAGGTGAATACAAACTGAGTATCTCTTATTGAAGTTTATTGGGACCGAAAGTGTTTCAATTTTTTCTTTTTTTGATTTTGAAATATTTGAATATGCCCAATGAAATATGTTAAGGACGCAGCACAAGTCCAAACACAAAATTCATTCTTGTTTCTAATACACCTTATACACATAGCCTGAATGCAATTTTATAGAATATTTTAAAATAATTTTGTGCATGAAACAAAGTTTGTATACATTGAACCATCAGAAAGCAAAGATGTCACTATCGTAGCCACTCATGTGTACAATCTGTGATTGTATGGCATCACCATGATTTCTGACTCTGAATTTATATGCCACCAGTAAGCCAGCATTTTCTTGTCCCTATTGATACATAAGTACTTAACAGTAAAATATATGACATGTCATTAGTACTGGGAAAAGATGGTGTGTTCAGGGTAAATAAGCGGCACATAGCATCACCAGAATACCGGTATCAGCTGTTAAACAATAGCAACAACAAACAATGCCAGGCTTTCCAATCTCTACCTACAATATTGTACTTTGATTAAAAGTTTACTGTACATGATCTTTTATGTTTTCAGGTGAAAAGGAACATCAGATTCAGGGACCAGGAAGTGGGTCTTCTAGTGATTAGGAAGAATTTTGCTGGATAGCTTTTTTAAAGGTTTTCTCCAGAACCATCTGCCTCATTAACACTATTTTTTGTTTGGAAGTCTCCGTTTGATTTTTTAAACTGACATAATTTCTTGTTCTGTTGTGAATGCATCCTTTCTAGCACTTCAATAAGCCTATCATACATTTTTACCATGTTGTCTATACGTACATTTTCTGTAGTGTTAGCAATGTTATCTTTATCATCACTGTTTTCATGATCACCTTGATTCAGAACCATTTTGTTTATTTCATCAACAGTCAATGAATGAACAACTGGAGCCTCATTATCAATCTAGAAAACTTCAATATCCACTTCCTTCTGACTGGCTGTCTCTGAAGATATATCTTGTGCATATGTAAGGAGGTCATATATCATTTTTTTCTCAGTTGACATATGGAATCCTTCAAAGTCACTATCTTGTTTATTATCATCACTGAACATAATTGCACACCAGAGGTTGTGCCAGACATGTGCCAGTCATTGTGTTCTAAGTATTAGCAACAGCATATAGGGCATCTTGCTAAATTCCTTTTGAAAATCTTCCACACGCATACCTCTGTTCACTGCTGCTAACATGCTGTTCAAGAGAATGATTTTATATTTACTCTTCATTTATCTAAAGATACTCTAGTCACATGGATGAATTAAGAAAGTTACATTTGGGGAAAAGTACATGTCATAAACATTATTTTGATGAGAATTTCAGCTGGAGGATGAGCAAAACAGTTGTCAAGGAATAACAAAATCTTGTAGTACTCATCCATTCTAGCTTCCCTGCAATGAGACAAGCCCTGGTACAAAATATGCATGAAACCAATCAGAAAGGATGTCCCTGGTGATCTATGTCTTGTGGTTAACAAAATAATAGAGTGGTAAGAAATTTACTCTTTGAAAACAGTATGGATGCAAACTTATTCTTATCACAGCAAGCTGACATTTATGTAAGCCTGCTGCATTAGCATATCCTAGCACTGTTCCTCTTTAGCATCTTTAGTTCCTGGGGGAACTGTCTCATCAGCTGTACTCTATGTCTTTCTGGAGCTGTAATACCAAACAGTGAGACTACATCAGCATTACAACTTTGTTGTTGTGTCAAATTTTTATCAGCAAACCTTGGCAAACCTATCAATGAACTTTTCCACTGCTTCTTAATCAGCAGATGCTTTGTCTCAACAAACCTTTATAAATTTAATGCTGTGTCTTTTCTTGAATATCTACAACCAGCCTGTTGAATATTCACCGTTCCCTTCAACTTTCAGTTCGTGATAGATGATAGATCTTTGCTTGTTTCATGATCAGCATACAATTACGTGGCATGTGTTCACTGTGATGCCAACGGATCCACTCTTTAATACACAATCAAGATCTTCATTTTCACCTTTTGCAGTGTTTTTCTACTTTTCTTTTTTTCTTTCTTTCTTTCTTTCTTTTTTTTTTTTTTTTTTTTTTTTTTTGTTATTTTTGAAACAGAGTTTTGCTGTTTTGCCCAGGCTAGAGTGCAATGGCATGATCTCAGCTCACCACAGCCTCCACCTCCCAGGTTCAAGGGATTCTCCTGCCTCAGCCTCCTAAGCAGCTGGGATTACAGGCATGTGCCACCATGCCTGGATAATTTTGTATTTTTAGTAGAGACAGGGTTTCTCCATATTGGTCAGGCTGGTCTCAAACTCCCGACCCAGGTGATCTGCCTGCCTCAGCCTCCCAAAGTGCTGGGATTACAGGCATGAGCCACTGTGCCCAGCCTTTTCTATTTTTCATTAACTTCTGTTCTTCACTTTCAGCATAGAACTTCAACAGTTTATTCTTCTGCTTATTTAAGTCACATATAGTGGTCATTCTGACACTATATTCTCCTGTAAGATATTTCACATTTACACTGCTGTCTGGTTTCTCCAAAAGCTTGGCTTTCTAGGCTATAGATAAATATAAATGCTTTCTCTTTTTCTTATCACTGTTAACCATAGGGGTATCTTCAGGCCTTTTTGACATTTTCAATGATATCTTCTTACCACAGAGCAGAGAACAAGCAAATGTATACAATAAGTAATATATGTAGGTGGGGCATTGCCCATGTGGGGCATTGTGGGGAACTTGCCATTGGTGCATACAGTCTACACACATGCCATTTATCCCCCTTTTTGGATATACTTTGTAGGGAAACAATGGGCATTCATGGAAAACGTATGTTGCAGGTATAGGGGGTTTCTCTTCCCTTGAGGACACAATAAGCTGTGTGTTGTGCATCTGCATTTTGATTGATACTCATCATATGAGGTGAGGTGGGGAAATTTCCATCTGTGGTGTCATTTTGACACAATTCATTTCTAATTCTAGAGCATTTTGGATTTTAGATGTTCAAATTAAGGATGCTCAAGCTGTACAATGTGTAGCTGAGATTGAATCACACTGATCCATACTAATTTTAGATGCACCTATAAGTTGAGATAAGCAGATCTCAGCAATGATGTCCTACATAACCTAGGAAAAAGGAAAGTTCATCTGGGCAAAATGGTGTAAAGAATCCAGAGCTTTACTCTCTTTTCTCTTTTTCTCCCTATCCTTTTTTGTCCCTCTGTTTCCCTTTTTCTTCTCTAGCAGCACTGATGCACCAATAAGATCCTCTATTGCTACCCAAGAATACAATAGAAAAATACTTAAAATTCAATATTCTATAAAATGTTTTCCAATTTTAAAATCTGGTGATTTATTTTTATATCTATAATGTAGTCACCAAATACTAAAAACTTAACAACAAATAAAAGTACAAAATACTGCCTGACAGCTGTGCTGATCCCACTCTCCATCAAGGCCAGATAATCTCCTGCTTAGTGCCTAAGCAGTTATCATTCTGTGTCCACATTCCAAACTCATGAACAAAATTGTAGGACCTTCTGGGCAAATATAAGGTATGATTCCCCA
The DNA here is from genome assembly GCF_007565055.1 of Rhinopithecus roxellana. Taxonomy (NCBI): domain Eukaryota; kingdom Metazoa; phylum Chordata; class Mammalia; order Primates; family Cercopithecidae; genus Rhinopithecus; species Rhinopithecus roxellana. The sequence continues at coordinate 68,123,266 of NC_044569.1, read as the reverse complement.
CATAAATCTTAAACACTAGTACATAATTTAAGTAGGCACTCAACTCTGATTGAAATGTTGATAAAAAATGTTATAGACAATTGTGATCAACTTACTAATTGTGCTCTTCTTTGCTTATTGTCTGTTCCTCAATATGAACCAATGGTTCTAAACCTTGTGTACATATTGGAAACACCTAGAGGGTTATAAAAAATACTCTATTACCCAATTATTTAAATGCAGAATCCTGGGTCCTGCTCTAAAACAAATGAATCTGAGCTCGCATTTTAAAATGGCTCCCAAATAATGCTATATCCTTCAAATATCAAGACTGGTTAGAATCTAGAGTGACAGATAGCTCTCAAATTTAATAATGCATTAGAGTCATCTGGAGGTCTTATTAAAACACCAAGTTGCTTGGCTCCTTCCTCAGAGTTTCTAATTCAGTGGGTGTCAGAATGCTACCTGAAATGATGAGGATTTTCAGGATGAGACCTGTTAATTTGAATTTCTGACAAATTCACAGGTGATGATAAATGACATAGCTTGAATATTTGTCCTTTTCTAAATGTCATGTTAAATTGTAATTCCCAATGATCGAGCTGGAGCCTTGTGGGAGCTGTTTGGATCATGAGGGTAGATCCTTCATGAATCGTTTGGGTGATTCTCTTGGTAATAAGTGAGCTGTCACTGAGTTATCATGAGATCTGGTCATTTAAAAGTGTATGGCACCTCCTTCTCCAGTCTCACTCTCTTTTGCTCCTGCTTTCACCATGATATGTCTGTTTGCACTTTATCTTCCACCATGATTAAGTTTTTTGAGACCTCTCCAGAAGCCATGCAGATTTTGGCACCATGCTCCCTGTAAACCCTGCAGAACCGTTAGCCAATTTCTTTTTAAATTGCCCAGTCTCAGGTATTTCTTTATAGCAATGCTAGAATAGCCTAACACAGAAAACTGGTACCAAGGAGTAGGGCATTACTATAAAGATAACCTGAAAACGTGGAAGCAACTTTAGAACTGGATAGCAGAGAGATGTTGGAAGACTTTGGAGGGCTCAGAAAAAGAAAAGAACATGAGGGAAAGTTTGGAACTTCCTAGAGACTTGTTAAATGGTTTGTGACCAAAATTCTTGTAGTGATATGAACAGTGAAGGCCAGGCTGATGAGGTCTCAGATGGATATGAAGAATTTTTTAGGAGCTGGAGCAAAGGTCCCTTTTGTTACTCTTTAGCAAAGAACTTGGCTGCCTTATGTCCCTGCCCTAGGGATCTGTGGAACTTTAAACTTAAGAGTCATCATTTAGGGTATGTGGTGGAAGAAATTTCTAAGCAGGAAAGCATTCAAAAGGTGGCATGGCTGCTCCTAATAACCTATACTCATTCATGGGATCAAAGGAATGACTTAAAGTTGGAACTTATATTTGAAAGGGAAGCAGAACATAAAAATTTGGAAAATTCACAGTTTGGCCATGTGGCAAAGAATGAAGTTTTTTCAGGAGATGAATTCAAGCAGACTGTGGAGCAATCACTTGCTAGAGAGATTTGCATAACTAAAAAGGAGCCAAGTGCTGATAGCCAAGAAAATGAGAAAAAGCCTGCAAAAGCAATTAAGAGATCTAAGAGGCATCCCCTCTCATCACAGGCCTGGAGACCTAGGAAGAAATAATTGTTTAGAGGACCAGGCCAAGGACCTCACTGTCCTGAACAGCCTCAGGACACTGCTCCCCATATCCTAGACATGTCAGATCCATCTGTGACTCCAGGGGCCCAAGTACAGCTCGAGTTGCCACTTTGGAGAACGCAAGCCATATACCTTGCTGGATTCCAAATAATATAAGCCTGCAGGTGTACAGAGTGCAAGAAGGATGAATTTTTAGCAACCTTGGTCTAGATTTCAGAGAATGTATGGAAAAGCCTGGGTGTCCAGGCAGAAGCCTCTTGAAGGGGCAGAGCCCTTACAGAGAACCTCCACTAGGGCAGTGTGGAAGGGCAAATATGGGTTTGGAGTTGCCACATAGAATTGCCCCTGGAACACTGCCTGGTGGAACTTTGGGAAAAGGCCCACCATCTAATTGAGAATGATGGATCCCGCAGCAGCTGGCCCTCTGCTTCAGGAAAAGCTGCAGACACTCAACTCCAGCCTGTGACAGTAGCTTCAGTGGCTGCACCCTGCAAAGCCACAGAGGTGAAACTGCCCAAGGCCTTGGGAGCCCACCCCTCACACCAGTGTGCCCTGGATATGGGGTGTGAAGTCAAAGGAGATTATTTTGGAGATTTAAGATTTAATGATTGCTCTGCTCTATTTTGGACTTGAGTGGGGACTATAGTCTTTCTCTTTTGTCAAATTTCTCCCTTTTGGAATAGGAATGTTTTTACCCAATGCCAATATTTCCATTGTATCTTAAGAGTAAAAACTTAGTTTTAATTTGACATAGTCTTAAGTTGAAGGGTCCTCTCATTCCAGAGGAGACTGTGTGTTTTGAACTTTAAAGTTAATACTGGAATGAGTTAAGATTTGAGGAGAACTATCGGAAATGCATACTTGTGTTCTGCAATGTGAGAAGGACATGAGATTTGGGAGGGGCGAGGAGTGGAATAATATACTTTGGATATTTGTTCCTGCCCAGATCCCATGTTGAATTGTAATCTCCAATGATGGAGGTGGGTCCTGGTGGAAGATGTTTGGATTATAAGGGCAGATCCCTCATGAATGACTTGGACCATCCCCTTGGTGATAAATGAGCTCTCACCCTGAGTTCACACAAAATCTGGTTATTTAAAGGTGTGTGGCACCCCCTGCTCTCTCTCGTTCCTGCTTTCACCGTTTGACAATGTTTGCTCCCCTTCACTTTCCACCATGATTGAAAGCCTCCTGAGGCCTCTCCAGAAGGCTAAGAGATGTTGGCAACATGCTTCCTCTAAAGTCTAAAGAACTGTGAGTCAATTAAACTTCTTTTCTTTATGAATACCCAGTCTCAGCTATTTCTTTATAGCTCAATGCTAGTATGGCCTAATACACTGAGGTACCTTACTTGTTCAAAGACAATATTTGACAAAATCACACATTTAGAACACTTGTTCTAGGAACAAATAAACAAAAAACAAAACTGACCTTTCAGCCCAAACTGAAGATATTCTTGTTTAATTTGTCTAGGATACAGCTTGGATACTGAATTTTAAAAGCTTCCCAAACAATTTTCATATACAACAAAATTGAAGACCCACTTGTCTAGACTATGGAATAGGACATTTAAAAAGTAATGAAGTAAAAATTAAATAATATAAAGTTAACCATTTTAAAATGGGCAATTTAGTGGCATTTAGTGAATTCACAGTGCTGTATAACCACTACCTCTACCTAGTGTCAAAAGAGTTTCTCCACTTCACTTCAAAGTAAGACCTTATACCCATTAAGCAGTTTAACTTCATCCTCCCACTCCTGTAGTCCCTGGTGACCACTTATCTGCATCCTGTTACTATGGATTTGTCTATTCTGGATATTTCATATAGATGGAATTATGCAATATGCAACCTGCTACATCTGGCTTCTTTCAGTTAGCATGATGTTTCGGAGGTTAATATATCATAGCATGTTAGTACTTCATTCTGCTTTATTGGTTAATAATATTCTATTTTATGTATGGGCCACAATTTTTTTATTTATTCTTCTGTTCAGGACATTTGAGCTGCTTCCATCTTTTGGCTGTTGTGAATTGTGCCACTATAAATATACATGCATATTAACTTATTTGAATACCCGTGTTTAATTCTTTCAAGTTTATGCCTAAATGTGAAATTGTAGGGTATCTTAGTCTGCTTTCTATTGCTGTAACAGAATACTCCCGACAAGGTAATTTATTTTTTAAAAAATTCTCAGTTCTGGAGGCTGGGGAGTTCAATACAAAGATGCCAACATCTTGCATGAACCTTCTTGCTGTATCATGCTATGATGGAAGGCAAGAGGGTAAGAGAGGGCAAGAGTGAAAAAAGGGTCCAACTCACTTTTATAACAAACCCACTCTCATGATAATGATGATAATGACATTAATCTATTCATCTCTCATCACCTAATCACCTCTTTTAAATATATACATTTAGTATATATATATTTAGTATATATGCATTTAGTATATGTAGAGAAAGAATGAAACAGAGAGAGACACAATCATATTCTATTGCCCAATCTAGAAGTCAGTGGCATTATCATAGCTCACTGTAAACTTGAACTCTTAGACTCAAGGGATCTTTCTGCCTCATTGGGTCTCACATCTCAACATTGTTGCAATCTCAAAATTGAAAATTTAGTTTCTAACACACGATATTTGAGGGACAAATTCAAATCATACCATAAGGTCTTATGGTGATTTTATCTTTACTGTTTGGAGAACATCCAGATTTCTTTCTACAGAAACCAAAGCTTCTTACATTTCTCTAAGCAATGTACGACAGTTTTAGTCTCTTCACATTCTCTCCAAATTTTGTTATTTTCATTAAAAAATCATTACTGTCATCTTAAAAGGCATGAAGTTACCTCATTGTGATTTGATTTGCATTTTTCAAATGACTAATTATGATGGCATCTTTTCATGTGCCTGTTAGTCCTTTGTACAGATAGTCCCCAACTTTCAATGGTTTGATTTCTGATTTTTTGACTTTACACTGGTACAAAAGTGATATGCATGTAGTAAAAACTGTGCTTCAGGTATCATACAACCATTCAATTTTCCCTTTCAGTACAGTATTCAATAAACCACCTTAGATATTTAAAACTTTATTATAAAATAGGCTTTCTGTTAAATGATTTTGTGCAACTATAGGTTAATCTAAAAATTTTAAGTACATTTAAGGTAGGCTAGGCTCAACTGTGATGTTTGGTATGTTTGGTATATTAAATGCATTTTGACTTATGATATTTTCAATTTACAATGGATTTATTGGCCATTATCCCATCATAAGTTGACAAGCATCTAAATATCTCTTTGTATAAAAAAAGTTCTTTGCAATTTCAATACCTTTGCCCATTTTTAATTTGGTTGTATGTCTTTTTGCTGTTGAGTTGTACAAGGTCTTTATGTGTTCTGGATGTTAAACCGTTATCAGACATATGACTACAAATATTTACTCCCATTCTGTGAGGTGCCTTTTACTTTCTTGATAACGTCTTTTGATGTACAAACGTTTTACATTTTGGTTAAGTCCAACTTATCTGTTTCATCTTTTGGTGTCATATTTAAGAATTTATTGCCAAATTTAAGGTAATGAAAATTTACCTCTATTTTTCTTCTGAGAGTTTCATGGTTTTAGCTCTTCTGTGTAGCTTGTTGCTCCATTTTTATATGATTTGAGCTCATTGCCCAATTTCATTATTTTGCAGGTGTATATTCAAACGTTCCAGTACCATTTGTTGAAGAGACTATTATTTACCTGATCGTATAATCTTGGCGCCCTTGTTAAAAATTATTTGGCTATAAATATCTGGGTTTCTTTCCGGTCTGCTAATTTTATTTCACTGGTTAGGCCTATACGTTTGTCCTAAAGCCAGGACCACACTGTTTTGATTGCTGTAGTTTTGTAGTAAGTTTTGAAATTGGGAAGTGTGACTCTTACAACTTTACTCTTTGTTTTTAAATTTTTGTTTTGTCTGTTCAGTACTACTTGAAATCTTATATGAATTTGAGGATTGTATTTTTCAATTCTAAGAAAAAGAACATTGTAATTTTGATGGGGATTTCATTGAATCTGTAGATTGTTTTGGGTAGTTTTAACATTTTAATGTGAAGTATTTGAATATATAAGTACAAGGTGTCTTTCTATTGATTTATATTTTCTTTAATTAATGCCTGCAGTTATTGTACTGTTCATTTTGTAATTTTTATTGTACAACTATTTTACCTCCTCAGTTGAATTATTCTTAAGTATTTTATTGTTTTGAGTGCTATTATAAATATAATTGTTTAGTTAAATTCCTTTACAGATAGTTCATTGCTGCTGTATAGAAATATAACTGATTTTAGCATATTGATCTTAAATCTTACAACTTTGCTGAATTTAGTTGGTCTAGTAGTTTATGTGTGTGTGTGTGTTCTTCGTGATTTCCTATATATAGAATCCTGGTATCTGGAAATAGAGAAAGTTTTACTTCTTCCTTTCAAAGTTGGAAACATTTCATTTCTTTATGTTGTCTAATTTATCTGATGAGAATGCTCAGTACAATTTTGAGTAGCAGTGGTGAAATGGGAGTCATTATCTTGCCGACCTCAATGAAAAATCTTTCCCTCTTTCACCATTGAAAATGATGTTAACTATGGGTTTTTCATAATGCACTGTGTTATACTGAGAAAGTTTCTTCACTTTCTACATTTTTAAATGGTTGAAAAACAGTCAGAATAATATTTTGTGACATATGAACCTTACATTAAATAAAAAGTTCAATGTTCATACTACGTTTTTATTAGAACCTAGCCATGCTCATTCTTTTTCACAATGTCTAAGGCCCCTCAGAGTTAAGTAGTTGTGACAGAGATGATATGGCCCACAAAGCCAAAAAATATTTGTTAACTGGGCCTTTCCTGGAAAATGTTTGCCAGCTCCTCATCCAGCCTTTCCTGACCATAAGCTCTATGAAGGCAGGTACTTCTTTTATTTAAACACTGAATCTATGATACATCATACTATTTACTGTTTAGTAAATAGTACACACTTAATAAGGATTGTTTGAATTAGTTGAATCATTCTAAAATCAATGGATCTGGGAAATCTTTAATTTTCTATTACCTACTAGTTCCTACTAGTCCCTATATGGAACTTAAATAAGCAGAAGAAAACAACAAATAATAAAAAAAAAATAGACATTTTATTGAATCAGCACTAGAGTTTAAGGTATAAAGAGGACTGGCATTACATGTATAAATGAAATTATATTTGTGCATGTGTATGTTTAAAGAGATACACTCATATACACTGTGCTTGGTACACAAGTAAGAATTTGATTTTTAGTTGATTTTCCTTCTTGGAGTTAAAATAACTAAAAACTCTAGCATGCTCTACATCATATAGAGTGGTATTATGTGTTTTGATTCTTGTTTTTATGTAAAATTATCATAATCATGTCTGTCATAGGACTTCTGTGACTATTCCTTGAATAGCAAATATATAGCACCCAGCACAAAGCCTGGACAGAATAATATTGGAAAAGAAAACTACGGATTCAGAATTTAAACATCACTTTGCCGACTTTACTAAATTTCTGAATGCAGAAATGAAAAACTTTATATTGTAGATGGATATAACTTAAGATTCTGTCTCATGGATCATTTATCTCATGTCATTCAGGGTAGTGGGATGTATTATAACTCTTTGAGGACAGGGGAATCATGTGATACTATAAAGAGACAATGTTCCAATACCAAAGAGGGAGAAAGTTTCTGGCCATCCAACTAAGGGTGACCTTGTAATAATGAGTTAGAAACCTCAGTCTTTTCTAAAGGGTAGTATTAGCATGCCCGAGTCACTCTATTTGTTCAGTACAACATGGAAATATTAGCTTGCCTCTATTTCTTTCAAAGATATGAAATCGGAATCAAATACCTGTGACCATTATTATTGTCAAAAATAACAAACATGTCAGACCCTATGTTAGAAATTGTGAAGTGATAGGAAAGACCGAGAAGGAAGAGAAATACTGATGACTAGAGGCAGTTGACAGAGCATGATCATTTGTGTGTGGTGGAGGGTGGTAGGGTACGCCTCCTCTCTGCCTCCACGTGGAGCTCAACATTCTTACACAGATAACGCTGGAAATCATGACTTTGTCTTTTCTCTTCCAGACGTCATGCCCCACAGATGCCTGGAAATGGGAATATTCACCTCAACTTTTTATATTGAGAGACTTTTTAATCCTGCCTTGGAGTGATATCTGAATGTCTCCTGGCCGGTTCGGGACACATCTCTGCTTTATCAGTACAGTGTGGTCAATTACTTAAGACAGTGGTCCCAAGCTGCTGAACTGTGTTCTGAAGATCGGTGCCAGGCACTGTTAGAACATTTACCGGTTCGTAGCAAAATTAGAAAAGGTAGAAATAACATAAATTATGTTCTATGTGAAGCTAAATGCATTTGATTTAAAGATAGCCTTGTAACATGAAATTATTTTCTCAGTATTAAAATGTCCCTTTTGTTCACATCACAGAGGCAAAATAAAAAGTTGTCAAGACTCTGTGAGCACATATCCTCTCTTCTTTCCTTGCCTTCTTCTCTTAACATTCTGCTGGTCTGTAAAATAATTATTCTGGGAAAAACCAATTTAGACATAAGCTACCTTTGGCTGAAGTGGTCATAGTAGTGATGGAACATAATTTAGATTTTTTTTAATGGACAGAGCAAAAATAGGTAGAGAGAGAAGGTGATGTGAGATTTCCATATGGAATGAACAAGGTCAGAAAAGGTACGAAGAAGGCCTATGTTGGTAAAAGAGTGTGTGAGAAGAAAAGACATTCCATTTGAACAGAATTGAAGTCACATAAAGGGTGGAAAGTAAAGCTGCAGAGGCAAGTTTGAGTTCAATTGTGAAGGAAAATGACTGCAGATTTTTGCACAAGGAGTGATGTGTTTGACAGAGCTCTTAGAAGATTATTTATCTGGAACTAGTGTTCAAAACTGTTACGGTGAATGCAATGTCAGGGAGGCCAGTTTCAACTCTAAGACAGAAGTCCTAATAAGCATAAGTATTATAATGAGCATAAGAAATCACCTAAGGGAGTACACAAGTTAAATTCACAGGCCACCCCAAAAACCACTGGCTCCAAATATCTAGAGATTGGCCATATATAATTTATACATAGGGTCCCCAGGAGACAAAAGTTGAAATTTACAACAAGCAATGCGGTCAGACCCCATCCTGGGGCTATACTTGTAAGAATTATTGCCCCACTAGTGTATAAAGAGCCCCTAGGATATGTATGTGTGCAAGAGTGTGTATGTGTGTGGAGAGAGAGAGAGCCAGAGAGAGAGAGAGAGAAAGGAAGAGAAAGGAGAGACTTGGCTCTTAAATAAAAAGGAACCGTGAAACAGTGCACTTGGCAATACATGTCTAATGCAAAAATAATACACATTTTGTCTCCATTTGGACTGCACTTCCAGGTAGAGGTTGTGCTCAATGAGAATCAAGTTGAAAGTGTTTCTCTGGTCCCATTTAAAAGGTTATACATAATGAGATTTCTGCCGTTGTGGGAAAGTTAAGAATTCTGGGTGACTTGCCAAATCTTTTGATCGCAAAGAGTGCTTTTAATACACATTGCAAAGCATTTGTCTTTGCAAGGTGTAAAATGCCAAAGCTCAGCTTCCTTTTTTAGTGTCTGATACTCTCCATAGCATCATTTATCTTAAATTTCCCAGCAGTGTTAACTCTTTAAGCTCAGTAGCAACAGAGCTATATGTAGATACACATGACTTCAGTCTAGGGATACGTAGAGTTACCTCTGCCGTTTTACCCACACTTGGGATTCAGAGACTATGACAAGCAGCAGAACAATTTGTCTTTTCAATTAATCAGTACTGTTGTTGAGCACCATATACGTTCTCAGGCCCTTTCTAAGAAACATGGCACATGATCAGTGCTCTTAGAAGAGGATGTAAAGCCTATGATATTCATAGAATTTCCTAGAAGGGTATATAAGAGACTGGTAATATTGGATGCCTCTGATGAGATAAAGGGGAGGAAGGGAAAGACTCCTTTTCACTATTTAACCTTTAATACCATATGAGTTTATACAATTTGCTTCATTTACCTATTTAAAAATAAAATATAAAATGACAACTTAAAAGTTGGTTTGAAGGTAAACATTTATCGGTAGGAAACAACTAAAATGCAATTTTAGAGTGTGTGCCAGATGTTGTTTAGTGTGACATAGATTCTAGGCCCTAGAAAAGGGAAGGAAGAAGAATGAAGACTGGAATAATTAAGGGTGATTTATCCAGGTCTCTTGCACTGCTTGTGGATTATGAATGAGGTCATGCACACATGGACCACAGTATTCAAAAAGTCCTGTCATTTTGGGTAGTCCACAAATGTGACTCAAATACGCTCACTAGCATCCTTCTGAAATCTCTGCTCTTGCCCTTTAGAGATGTGTTCTGTCTGCCCACGGTTGGGGCAGAGCCTGGGTAGTGCTGTTTCTGTCCATCTTGCTCCTGCCTGGGGTGCATCTCCAACCAAAACACTGCAAGATGTTTAAGCTAAGCGAACACCTCTGCAATTCACTCATTGCTCATCCTGCAGGTGTCACAGCAAAGAATGGCCTTCTAGAACTCCAGCTCTATGCTACACTTTGTCACCTGGAGTTTCTCAGATTTCACAAGCCCTATCGTGAAAACAATTTGTTAACCACCTCTGTACTGTCATTTACAGCTGGTCTGTTCTCTGCATAAGGCTGGTCATGGAATGAATACCAGGCTGTTCTCATCACTGTTCACTCTTTCCTGACCTTCCTTTCAGAAGCCCACATATAAATTATTGCCATGAATATGGTTTCATGCAAAAATATAACTGGATAGAACGGTTCACCATATATGCAAAACATACTTATATATAGACTATATATTTGACATTAGTGGGAGATCGTTATATGTTTTTATTTACAAATGAATCATGCAATGCTATATGCTTGCTAAATTTACATACATTACATTTTATTCTGAAACTTTTATGATAGATGCAGTGCTGGAGAAACAGACCCCAACTCAATGGCACATCCCATGAAATTGATCAGATGGACTTAATTCTTTCCAGTTTATAAGGACATGAAAATTAATCTCTTCAAAAATATTGAAAGGCAAGTTTCAAGAAAAGCATTTCACATATGCCAACTGTTAGCACAGCTTTTGTTTTGAATCCTCTTATTAAAAAAACCTTTTAATGGTGTACCATGGCTCCCATATTTTCCCACAGTTTCACAAACACTTGTTATATTTTGTCTTTTTGATAATAGCCATTCTAACAGGTGTGAGGAAATATTTCATTGTAGTTTTAATTTGCATTTCCCTGATGATTAGGGATGTTAAGCAATTGCATGTCTTCTTTTGGAAAATTTTTATTCCAGTCCTTTTACACTTTTCAATTAATTGTTTTCATAGCAACTGAATTGTTTACGTTCTTTATATATTTTAGATATTAACTCCTTTTCAGATGTATGGTTTGCAAATATGTTCTCCCAATCTGTGGGTTGTCTCTTCACTGTGGTGATTATTCCCTTTCTTATGCAGCAGCTTTTTAGTTTGCTATAATCCTCTTTGTCTATTTTTGCTTTTGTTGCCTGTACTTTGGGGTTCATACCCAAAAGCTCCCCCCTAAATTTTCCTTTAGTAGTTTTACAGTTTTCAGGTCTTATATTTAAGTCTTTAATCTATCATGAGGTTTTTTTTTTTTTATATGGTGTGAGATAAGGGTGTAATTTCATTATTCTGCATGTGGATATCATGTTTTCCCAATACCATGTATTGCAAAGGCTTGAAGACTCATGGTGGGAATATAAATTATGGAAAACATCACAGTAGTCACTTCTTATTCATAAATGATAAGTTCCAAGATCCTCTGCAGATGCCTAAAACCACAAATAGTACCAAATCCTATATATGCAGTCAGGCACCTCCATAGCTACATTTCTGTCAATAATAAACTGTATATACAATACCAATTTCATAAGATTATAGTGGAACTAAAAATTCCTACCATCTACTGATTTTGTAGCTGCTCTAACATTGAAGCACAATGTATTACTCACATGTTTGTGTTGGTGCTGGTGTAAACAAACCTACTGCACTGCCAGTCATATAAAAGTCTAGCACATATGATTATGTACAGCACATAATACTTGATAATGATAATAAATTATTATGCTGCTGGTTTATAGAGTTACTATACTATAATTTTTATCATTATTTTAGAGTGTATTCCTGTTTATTTTTTGAAAGCTAACTCTAAAACAGCCTCAGGCATGTCCTTCAGAAGGCATTAAGAAGAAGGCATTATTGTCATAGGAGATGACAGCTCCATGTATGTTATTGTCCCTGAAGACCTTCCAGTGGAAAAAGGTGTGGAGGTGGAAGACAGTGATATTGATGATCCTGACCCTCCAAGCAGAGCATAAAAGTTTTAAAAATTTGTAGCCTGACAACACCATAGAAAAGAAAAAGCCATTTTCTGGGGAGAAATTCTAGCCAGCTGCAGAAATTTGCATAGATAAATAATAGTCACCAAGATAATAGGAAAAATGCCTCCAGGGCATTTCATAGAACTTCACAGCAGCCCTTCTCATCACAGGCCTGGAGGGAAAAATGCTTTCATGGCCCCCCTTGCTCTGTGCAGCTTTGGGACATGGTGCCCTGTAGCTCAGTTGCTTTAGCTCCAGCCATGGCTAAAAAGGGCCAAGGTATAGCTCAGGCCATTGCTTCAGAGGGTGAATGCCCTAAGCCTTGGCAGCTTCCATGTGGTGTTGGTCTTGTAGGTGCACAGAAGACAAGAATTCAGGTTTAGGAACTCCACCTACATTTCAGAGGATGTATGGAAACACCTGGATGTCCAGACAGAAGTTTGCTGCAGTGGTGGAGCCCTCATGGAGAACTTCTGCTAGGGCAGTGTGAAAGGGAAATTTGGGGTTGGAGCCCCCACACAGAATGGTAGATCCACCATTCTGCTTGCACTGTGCACCTGAAAAAGCTGCAAGCACTCAACACCAACCCGTGAAAAGCAGCTGAGAGTGGGGCTGTAGCCCGCAAAGTCACAAGGGCGGAGCTGCTCAAGGCCATGGAAGCCCACCTCTTGTATCAGTGTGACCTGGTTGTGAGACATGGAGTCAAAAGAGATCATTTTGGAACTTTAAGGTTTAATGACTGCCCTGTTGGGTTTTGGACTTACATGGGGTCGGTGGCCCCTTTGCTTTGGCCAATTTCTCCCATTTGGAGTGGGTGTATTTGCCCAATGTCTATACCCACATTTTATCTAGGAAGTGACTCACTTGCTTTTGATTTGCAGGATCATAGGCAAAGGGACTTGCTTTGTCTCAGATGAGACCTTGGACTTGGATTTTTGGATGAATGCTGGAATGATTTGAGACTTTTGGGGACTATTAGAAGGATATAATTGTGTTTTGAAATGTGAGAACATTTGGGAGAGGCCAGGGAAGGAATGATATTGCTTGGCTGTCTCCTCACCCAAATCTCATTTTGAATTATAGTTCCCATCATCCCTCTGTGTCGTGGGAGGGATAGGGGGAGGTAATTGAATCATGGGGGTGATTACTCCCATGCTATTCTTGTGATAGTAAGTTCTCATGAGATCTGATGGTTTTATAAGGGGCCTCCCCCTTCACTCATTTATCATTCTCTCTTCTACCACCTTGTGAATAAGGATGTGTTTGCTTCCCCTTATCCCGTGATTGTAAGTTTCCTGAGGCATCCCCAGCCCTGCATAACTGTGAGTCAATTAAACCTTTTCCTTTATAAATCACCTGGTCTCAGGTATGTCCTTATAGCAGTGTGAGAATGGACTAATACAGTGCCTAAAGCCAATAATGCTGCAATTCTCAAGTATATTTTAAGTGTTCTCATTTCAAATAAATAAGTCTATGAGGTAATACATATGTTAGTTATCTTGATTTAGCCTCTCTATAATGGGTTTCTGTTTTAAAACATCACATTTTACATAACAAATACACACTTTTTTAATGTTAATTAACAATTGAAGAAGAAAGGAAGAATTAGGTTGGAGCAAAAGCAATTACAGTTTTTGCCATTAAAAGTTAGTAATTATGGTTTTTGCAAGGGAAAGAAAGAAAGAGAGAGAGAGAAAGAAAGAGAAACAGAGAAAGAAAGAGAGAAAGAGAGAAAGAGAGAAAAGAAAGAAAAGAAAGGAAGAAAGGAAGGAAGGAAGGAAGGAAGGAAGAGAGAGAGAGAGAGAGAGAGAAGAAAGAAAGAAGAAAGAAAGAAAGAAAGAAAGAAGAAAGAAAGAAAGAAAGAAGAAAGAAAGAAGAAAGAAAGAAAGAAAGAAAGAAAGAGAAAGGAAGGAAGGAAGGAAGAAAGAAAGAAAGAAAGAAAAGAAAGAAAGAAAGAAAGAAAGAAAGAAAGAAAGAAAGAAAGAAAGAAAGAAAGAAAGAAAGAAAGGAAGGAAGGAAGGAAGGAAGGAAGGAAGGAAGGAAGGAAGGAAGGAAGGAAAGAAAGAAAGGAGAGAAGGAAGGAGAAATAAGAAAGAAAACTCTTGAGTCAAACAAACATCTCATAGTGGCTTGATGGAAGAAACATTAATTAGTTTCTACCTTTGTAGAAACTCCTGGTAGATCTAAGGCCTAAATAGCTCTGTAAATTTTATAGTAAATGCTCTTTGCTGAAGTGTGTACAAGGACTGAGTCAGAAAGTGTTGGGTATAAATGGGCAGAAGTTGCCATGAGAGATGTAAGAGGAAGATTTACAGAAAGAATAAAAATTTACATTCCTAGCGGATGTTCTGTTGATGGCTTGTAATAGTCTCCTAGGAGGTTTACCTTGCATGTCTGGTATCTTCAGAACAAATAGCCTTAGCTTGCACTGACCTTGATATTGTTATGAATTATTTTAACAGGGCAAAACTTGGAAAAACATCTCTAATGTATTTGATGCCATCCTGCTAAATGCAGCTTCTGGAATAAAGGTCTTCTCTATCTGTCTGTTTACTGTGTGCTGGAGACATGCCAGGCTATAGAAGCCAGCCAACATAAATATGTAGATCATTCTGCCTTTGAACAAGTTGATATCCAAGTTTGGAATTCTTTTCCATTAATATTTGCAATAACTTGTAAATTTTACAAGGATGAGATGCAGAAAGTTATTTAAATATTTGTGGTAATGTTATATATAGAATCAGTAAAGACAACTTCTTAGGGTAGACATACTTCAAAGATAATGACATCAAGTAATTGTATTGGACCCAGCAAGGTATCCACTAATTTTCAACCTGATTTCTTTATTTGATTAGTAGATGACTTTGGAAAAAACAATTTATTGTGTCTCCTCTCCCAATTTATAAATTCAGAAAGTTGACCTAAATGACCAAATAGGTTCCTTTCAGCTTTAAAATTCCATGATTCAATGAATGCAAATGGACTAAGACACCTGAAACACTAAATAGGCAAAATTTAGAACGCATAATTCCTTTTAAAAGTGTCATTGAGGAATGCATGTATAGCAGTTTGTGCTAAGAAATGCAGGGTGGGTACCTGCGCTACCTAAAGAGGGGAAGGACAATAACTAATTCACAGGGCAAAACAAATTTATAACTTTACAAATAACTCCTTTCGGGCATTCAGAAAAATAATGAGCAAACAAGTTTATTTTGTCTGTACATACAAAGATGTGCATGCCATTGTGTGAGAATATAGTTTATCTGCTGGCTCACCTAGATTATGCCTGAGCTGTAGCTCTTTCATTCTATGCATGCAGGACAGATTCATGGACTGGTGAATGAGGTAGGATCTAAGGGACAAAAATAATTTACTCCTTACCAAAATGATTTTCTCTGAATTCTTACATATGTGAATGCCTTGAAGACTTTCACAATGCATTTCCTCTGTCATTGCAACAACATATCAGTCTCATTTACAGGAATGTGATTATGACATCAGGCTGGCCAAGGATACTGAAGAACTGAGATATAGGATAGGGGCACAGTGACATATGAGAAAGGAATTTAAAAAGTTTCTACTTCTGAGAATGCCCATGTAAAAGACCAAGTGAAAAACTCAGCAGTGGTGTTAAGAATATCAGGCATAGCAGGAGCATTGACAACACAAGGGATTGGTCTGATGTGGGACAGAGGGTATCGGAAAAAAAAAAAAGGCAAGGCAAATGCCGTATGATGCAAACTTCATGAACTGAATGCACCCACTTCCCTTAGGGGAAATGTCCATATATCTTACCTTGAATTCTTTTATTTTTTTGAGACGGAGTTTTGCTCTGTCACCCAGGCTGGAGTGCAGTGGCACGATCTCATCTAACAGCTCACCACAACCTCCGCCTCCCCGTTCAAGTGATTCTCCTGCCTCAGCCTCCTGAGGATCTGGGACTACAGGTGTGAACCATCATGCTCAGCTAATTTTTGTATTTTTAGTAGAGATGGGGTTTCACCATGTTGGCCAGGATGGTCTTGATCTCTTAACCTTGTGATGTGCCCATCTCAGCCTCCCAAAGTGCTGGGATTACAGGTGTGAGCCACCACACTCGGCCCCCTTGAGTTCTTAGAGTCCTCATTTACTCATATTTTG
The DNA here is from genome assembly GCF_007565055.1 of Rhinopithecus roxellana. Classification (NCBI taxonomy): domain Eukaryota; kingdom Metazoa; phylum Chordata; class Mammalia; order Primates; family Cercopithecidae; genus Rhinopithecus; species Rhinopithecus roxellana. The sequence continues at coordinate 68,106,999 of NC_044569.1, read as the reverse complement.
CTCATTAAAATAGTTTACCTTATTTCCACCAAGGAGATCGAAATGAAAGGATGATACTAGTAAAAGATACAATAGTAACTGTAAGAAGTGGCCTTTAGTATAGTTATTGAAAAAAAAAAAGGCAAATTTGTTAGAACCAGACATGAAATCTTGGAAAGTCAGGTGGTCTGGACCACTTGTGGGGCTGAAGGGAGATGAGCCACATTAATAATGGGCCAGGTGTCTTTTTTGTTGTTGTTTAAGATATTCTGCTGTGAATAAATGTCAGGAACTCTTTCTCAAGGTTACTTTGCACTGCCCTTCCTTCTCCATTTTCCTTGCCCTTCTAGGGCTGCTGTGGAGGTTCTAAAGTTTTCCCTCTACCTACTACAACCTTGGGATTGGAGTAGAGTGAAGCCATCTGAAAGGAAGATATGCCTTACTGTCTCATGCAGAGACATTTTACTACAGCTGACTCTATACAATTAATTTCTGCCTACTTGTGAGAACCCACATATATTATGAGAAGATAATAAACATTAACCAACTTTTAAAAATGCAAACAAATGACGAAATCTTTACAGCATCAAGAGAGTCAAATCAGTAGAAAGACCCATGGCATTGAATAGAACAAATATTTGTTTTTCACTGAACTGACAAAAATGCATTTGCATTTTTGGTTCTATGCAGTCAGGCAAGGAATATTTATTGGGCACCTATTGTACTCACATAACATTGCTTGGGAATGTGAGTTACTCTAACATCTTTTATGCTAAAGTTTCTGCAAAAAGAACATAACCTGTCTAAATAAGCAGGGAAAATAAAGGGCATGTGAGAAATAAATTAACATGCATGATTGGAGTTTTAGGGAGAAAATAGCCAATTCCAGATGCGGCAAATAGAAAATGATTCCTGGATATGTTGACCTTTGAATTTGGCCTTGAAAAATTGCTAGTTATGGGAATGAGGACACACGATATTTTTACACTATAACATACAACTTAGGTTGTTGGCATTTAGTATTACCCAAATCCACAGGTACATGAATAATGAAAGCACACATTTAAATCAGTAAATGTATTTCTTTTTTTTTTTTTTTTTTTTTTGAGACGGAGTCTTGCTCTGTCACCCGGGCTGGAGTGCAGTGGCAGGATCTCAGCTCACTGCAAGCTCCGCCTCCCGGGTTTACGCCATTCTCCTGCCTCAGCCTCCTGAGTAGCTGGGACTACAGGCGCCCGCCACCTCGCCCGGCTAGTTTTTTTGTATTTTTTAGTAGAGACGGGGTTTCACCGTGTTAGCCAGGATGGTCTCGATCTCCTGACCTCGTGATCCGCCCGTCTTGGCCTCCCAAAGTGCTGGGATTACAGGCTTGAGCCACCGCGCCAGGCCAGTAAATGTATTTCTATCTCCTGTCAACCTCAAAAAGCTACACTTAAGTTGATTAATCATTTACACAAAAATTATATTTTATAATTGAGGAAACCTAATATGTTCATAGGGTGGCATGGCAGGGACATTGTGGAGCAAAAATGGGAGTAGCAAAAATGCAAACATGTAAAAGGAGATTTGCTGCAGGGATGGGTAACATACCTGATTTTCTTGCTGTGTGACATAAGCCTAATCACCTAACCTTTCTGTGCTTTGGGTTAATTACCCACGAGATAGTGCTAGAAAGAAGGAAAAAACATGGTTATAAAGAGTTTAGTTGATTTAATAAAATTCCATATAAATGAGTAATGATTATTAGAAAGCATGTTTAACTAGATATCGATTAAGTTATAGAGTCATATTTGAAATTGCTTTATAGAAATTGTGTCTCTATTTACACTTGACTCCAATTTGCTTTGTAAACTTACACATTGTTGTAACCATAAATGAAATAAAGAGATCTCACCAGGAAGATGAAGAATGGATTAGCTGGAAAGCCAAGGTAAAATATGTCAAGGCTCAGCCAAATGACAATGTAAAGAATAACAAGTTCAACCTTCCTTGAAATACAGAGAGTTACACAATGAATGTGATGGCTCTTTCATTCTGGAGTCAGGAAGAATGGAGGGAGCAGGGCCACATTGTGGTAAAATATCTATGGATCTCACCTAATAGTGAGCCCATTCTGGGCTCTTTGAGGTAGGGGAAAGGAAAGTGCTAGCTGGGATTAATGGGAAATTCAGTTGTCTCTAGCCATGGATTACCATGGATGCACGTGTGAGTCACTAATAGTAAATGGCACAGTAAGTCAGAAAAGGTATGAACCAAAGTGGGCCATCATCTGAGATCCCTTCTCATTGAGGAGGCAGCCTGGTCCCTCACCTATTATGTTTGCTGCTCCTGTCTTAGCACTTTTAATCTGCCTCTCACCATTCTGAAGTTACCCGTGCAGCTCTCTCAACTGAATCTGGCCATGCATTGAGATCAACTATGTAGAACCCATGACAGCTTATCTCATGTTCACTGTTTTCTTTATTGCTTCAACCTAATCACACATATTTTCAGTACACTTAACTTGTAGTGTATTATCATGTGACATATTTATGTTGTTTTCTTGTATTGTTACTTAAATCACTAATACACCAGAAGCTTAAAATCATAGAGGAGGTGAAAGACTCCCCAGAGGAAACAGGATATATCATATTCACTTTTATAGTCTACTGGACACAAGGGAAAGGAACATTTCTTAAATATTTCTTCAAAGGGTGAGAGAAGGAATAAATAACTTATTCTTCATCATGTAGCAGTGGGGTCAACTGCTGTGTGTCCTCAACTTCTGTGAAGGACTACATGAAAAGAGTGAGGGTGGCTGTACCTCTCAGGACTGGTTACAGCCTATGTTTCTGGACCCTGAAGCAGCACTTCACATCACAGTGCTTTTAGTTACACCTTCCATAAAGAAGCTTCAAGTAGCTAAACAGTATCCATATTAATGCCTAATTAATCCTACCTCTCAGCTTACTGATTGGGTATTGCAATGCTCAAAATATGCCCAGAAACAGAAGTCTGCTTTGATTTTCTTAACTTTGTGATTATTTCTACTTGATTTATCCTCACATTGACTATTTTAAAATAGTTCTTATTATGCAGTTTTTTACTCATATAAAATATTATATATGTGTATATAGGTACACATGTTCATATACACATGTGTATATATACATGTTCATATACACATGTGTATATATATTATACATATGTACTGACAATGTTGTATTTCTCCTGAGTCCTGTGATAGATCCTGGAAAATAGGAAAGGTTAAGAAATAATCCCACCCTTTTGTCTTCCAGAAAATAGCCCCCTGCAAAGAGTCCCCCTTCTTCATATGATTTAGGTAAGACTGACGGACAATACACACACATACGCATACATCTGCATGTATCAAATATGCAAATGCACACACATATATATTATAAAATTCACATAATAAAAAAATAAAAGTTTAAAAAACAGCAAATTCCTCAGAAATAATCACCCAATATTAGGCAGACATTTTGTGTTACATATGAAGGTATGGAGGGAGAAATGCAGGAAAGGAAGGAGAAAGAGGAAGGTGAGGGAGAATGGATGAGATAATGCTACTTTTATTAATCTGGGTTTCTTTTATATGGATGTAATGTTTTAAATGGAAAGTATTCAATCTCTGTTTACATGAATATAACCAATGAAAACAAGTACAACTAAAATTGCAAGAATAACTGAATTTGTCAAAAAACTTAAAAACATATAATTTTTCCAACAGATTCTGTGACAATTAAGAAAAACGGATTTTTTAAATTCTGTGTTCAATTTATGGCAGCATCAATTTACTCTACATCTGGAAAGGAAAGGGCACTAACATTCTCACTTGTCATTATACCTCCCCTCTCCCACTTTTACATATGAAGGTGATATTTTTATTTTGATTATTTCAAATGCATTGAGATTTAGAGTAATTACTTTTTAAAACTTTTTAATTTTTCAACAGGTCATTGGGTACAGGTGGTATTTGGTTACATGAGTATGTTCTTTAGTGGTGATTTGGGAGATTTTGGTGCACCCATCACCCTAGCAGTATATGCTGCACCCTATTTGTAGTGTTTTATCCCTTGCTCCCTTCCCATCCTTCCCCCCAATTCCCCAAGTCCATTGTATCATTCTCATGCATTTGTTTCCTCATAGCTTAGCTCCCACATATCCGTGAGAACATATGATGTTCGGTTTTCTATTCCTGAGTTACTTCACTTAAAATAATAATCTCCAATCTCATCCAGGTCGCTGCAAATGCCATTAATTCATTCCTTTATATGGACAAGTAGTATTCCATCGTACACATATATGCAACAGTTTCTTTATCCACTAGTTGGTTGATGGGGATTTGGGTTGGTTCTGTGATTTTGCAATTGTGAATTGTGCTGCTTATAAACATTAGTGGGCAAGTATCTTTTTCATGTAATGACTTCTTTCCTTCTGGATAGAAACCAAGTAGTGGGATTGCTGGATCAAATGGTACTTCTACTTTTAGCTCTTTAAGGAACGTCCACACTGTTTTCCATAGTGGCTGTACTAGTTTACATTCCCACCAGCAGTGTAGAAGTACCTGATCACCGCATCCATGCCAACATCTACTGTTTTTTGATTCTTTGATTATGGTCATTCTTGCAGGAGTGAGGTGGTATCACATTGTGGTTTTGATTTGCATTTCCCTGATCACTAGTGGTGTTGAGCATTTTTTCATATGTTTGTCAGTTATTTGTATATCTTCTTTTGAGAATTGTCTATTCATGTATTTAACCCATTTTTTAATGTTTTTTTTTTTTTTTTTCTGATTTGTTTGAGTTCACTGTAGATTCTGGATATTAGTCTTTGTCAGATGTATAGATTATGAAGATCTTCTCCTACTCTGTGGGTTGTCTGTTTACTCTGCTGACTGTTCCTTTTACCGTGCAAGAGCTGTTTAGTTTCATTAAGTCCCAACTATTTATCTTTGTTTTTATCACATTTGCTTTTGGGTTCTTGGTCACGAAATCTTTGCCTACGCCTATGTCTAGAAGGGTTTTTCCAATGTTATCTTCTAGAATTTTTATAGTTTCTTGTCTTTGATTTAAGTCCTTAATCCATCTTGAGTTGATTTTTGTATAAGGTGAGAGATGAGGATCCAGTTTTATTACCCTGTATGTGGCTAGCCAATTATCCCAGCACCATTTGTTGAAAAGGGTGACATTTCCCCACTTTATGTTTTTGTTTGCTTTGTCATAGATCAGTTAGCTGTAAGTACTTGGGTTTATTTCTGGGTTCTCTATTCTGCTCCATCGGTCTACATGCCCATTTTTATACCAGTACCACACTGTCTTGGGTACTATAGCCTAATAGTATAGTTTGAAGTCAGGTAATGTGATACCTCCAGATTTGTTCTTTTTGCTTAATCTTGCTTTGGCTATGCCAGCTCTTTTTGGATTCCATATGAATTATGGAATTGTTTTTACTAATTTTGTGAAGGATGATGGTGGTATTTTGATGGTGATTGTGTTGAATTTGTGGATTGCCTTTGGCAGTATGGTCATTTTCACAACTTTGATTCTATCCATCCAGGAGCATGGGATATGTTTCCATTTGTTTGTGTCATCTATGATTCCTTTCAGCAGTGTTTTGAAGTTTTCCTTGTAGAGTTCTTTCATGTCCTTAGTTAGGTATATTCCTAAGTGTTTAATTTTGTTTGCAGCTATTGTAAAAACAATTGAATTCTTGATTTGATTCTCTGCTTGGCCGCTGTTGGTGTATAGAAGAGCTGCTGATTTGTGTACATTAATCTTATATACAGAAACTTTGCTAAATTCTTTTATCAGTTCTAGGAGTTTTCTAGAGGAGTCTTTAGGATTCTGGAGGTAAACGATCATGTCGTCAACAAACAGCGACAGTTTGACTTCCTCTTTACAGATTTGAATGCCCTTTATTTCTTTCTCTTGTCTGATTGCTCTGGCTAGGACTTTCAGTACCATGTTGAAGAGGAGTGGTGAGAGTGGTCATCTTTGTCTTGTTGCAGTTCTCAGAGGGAATGCTTTCAACTTTTCCCCACTCAGTGTTATGTTGGCTGTGGGTTTGTCACAGATGGGTTTTATTACATTGAGGTATGTCCCTTGTATGCTGATTTTGCTGAGCATTTTAATCATAAAGGGATGCTGGATTTTATCAAATGCTTTTTCTGCACCTATTGAGATGATCGTGTAATTTTTGTTTTTAATTCTGTTTACGTGGCGTATCACATTTATTGACTTGTGTATGTTAAACCCACCCTGCATCCCTGGTATGAAAGTCACTGGATCATGGTGGATTGTTTTTCTGATATGTTGTTGGATTCAGTTAGCTACGATTTTGTTAAGAATTTAGATGTCAATGTTCATCAGGGATAACTGTCTGTAGTTTTCTTTTTTGGTTATGTCATTTCCTGGTTTTGGTATTAGAGTGATGTGGGCTTCATAGAATGAATTGGGTGCGTCCCTCTTTTGCTATCTTGTGGAATAGTGTCAAACAGATTTGTACCAATTCTTCTTTGAATGTCTGATAGAATTCTGCTATTAATCCGTCTGGCCCTGGACATTTTTTTGTTAGTAATTTTTAAATTAGCATTTCAATCTCACTGCTTGTTATTGGTCCATTCACTGGTCTAATTTTTCCTGATTTAAGCTAGGAGAGCTGTATTTTTCCACGAATTCATCCATCTTTTCTAGGTTTTCTAGTTTATTACTTTTTAAAACATTTTTAAAAATTCATCTCTGCATTTTGAATTTGATTCATTCTTTAATTTGCTGGAATTTATATTTGGAATATTTTCTTCCTGTTGTTTTCAAGAAAGGCTTATGAGTATTAAACTTTCTGAGTGTCTTCATATTTGAAAACTGCCTGTTGTTGTCCTCCTTGAGTAGATCTTAGCATGTACTATGATAGTATTATACAGTAATATAATGTTACTATAATATCATGTGTGTGTTGTATTTATGTGGACTACTTTATTCCTTCCCATAATATTTGAGACCTGGGTGCTTTCCCCTCTAAGCTAGGAGTGAGCTAGCCAAAATCTTTAGAGAGTTTAATTTTGACTCTGGCCCCACTTCAGGCAGCTGGATCCTGTAATTCTAGCAGCATGGCTCTATTCAACTCTTCATCTGCCCTTTAGATGTTATCATGTCTGACTGACTTTCCTTGTCCTAGCAGCAGATTCATTTTACCAGGTTGTTGGGTGCTCACCATTTCTATAGACTCTATGGGCTATTTGTTCCACCAGATGTGTGGAGCCAGAACATTCATATCCACAAGAGACATGGCTCTTTCATTCATGCCCCCATTTTGCCCAGTAGTTGTGTCTAAAACATGTCAGTCAAAAGAAGGAATATGTTAGCATATAGTCAGGTTGTTGTATATTTGAGACAGGTTGTTGTATATTTGAGAATAATCATGAGAATTCTCAATATTGTTACTCATATTCTATTTCAGAATCTTACGTTTCTTTCTCTTGAGCTCAACTCAGGAACTGTATGGCATTTGACTGTGTCCCTTATTCTGAGGTAGCTGTGAGAGAATTTCTTTGGTGATTTTGACTATATTTTGGGTCATTTTTTTAACATCACCTTCAAGAGTCTCCCCCGTTGTCTCTGAATCTCCAAGTTTGCCCTGCATATCCAACTGGAAAATTCTTCATGCTTTCGTGTCAGCCTCCAGTGATGCTCGTTTCTTGCAGGACCCATGGGAGCAATATTTTTTCACTGCCCCTGATACTAGCCCTCCCCTGCCAACAGGACTTCCTTTTCCTGGAGTCTGCCTTTCTCCTAGATTCCTCAACATTGCTAAAGCCCCAAGCATCCAAAAGTACTAATTAGGTTATACCTAGTGCTCACAGCCCCTCTGCATACTTATTGAACTTTGTCTCTGGAGAACTAAAGTTGTCCTGCCTATAGTCAGGATCTCATGAAATCCTTCTTCAAATCAATGTCTTGAGCTTTCTTTGCAGCCTACTTTCTCCTTAAACTCAGACCTGATCCATGTGGTTGGATTAGGGGAACAGCCATATTTTCCAACTCTGTATCATTCAGTGTCCTTATAAGCCTGATGGAGAATGAAGAGGACAGGGATCAGATGTCAGTGCACCAATTCCTTGGAAAGAAACCTACATCTCAGTTTAATAATGTTATGATAACTATGTGAAAATAATTTATATGTTAGTGTATGTTTGTGTGTATGTGTTAAAATCAATACATGTGGCTAAGTCTTTGTGTAAGTCCATATATTTATTTGTGTATAATGAATTTCTTGAAATCATTAATAGGAATGCAAAATGTTTAGACTTTTCCTCCTAAGAAACCCTAAAGCATCATACTGACAGAAAAAGTGCCTGTACCATCACAGTCTTTCTCTGGTGCCTTTTTTTTTGTTTTAATGTTAGCCAATTTAATGAATTAAAAATAAGCATAGTTGATTGAATATTTCTTTGCTTACTAGTAAGATTGGGTATTATTACATATGCTTATCGGAGAGTTGTATATCTGACCCTGTCCTTTATCAATTTATTTTGTTGGTATGCTTTTTTTCTTATTGATTTATGTATAAGCATTTCTATCTATCAATCTTCTATCTTTATGTTTTGGTCATAGTATTCTTTAGGAAAAGTGAGCATGCATATTTGGGTAAGTTATTTTATGCAGACTAATCTTTTTTTTTTTTTTTTTTTTGAGATGATGTCTTGCTCTGCTGCCCAGGCAGGAGTGCAGTGGCATGATCTCGGCTCACTGCAACCTCCACCTCCCAGGTTCAAGCAATTCTCCTGCCTCAGCCTCCTGAGTAGCTGGGACTACAGGCATCCACCACTATGCCCAGCTAATTTTTGTATTTTTAGTGGAGATGAGATTTCACCATGTTGCCCAGGCTTGTCTTGAACTCCTGATCTCCGGAGATCCACCCGCCTTGGCCTCCCAAAGTGCTGGGATTATAGGCATGAGCCCCCGTGCCCAGCCTATGTGAACTCATCTTTATAGGTCACCTTTACATCATTCTTATCCCTACGGCCTCTGTCTTCATTTTTTGATATTGTTATGTTTTGCGTTTTGTCTCAATCTCCACTCTTTTTTTTTTTTTGAGACAGAATCTCGCTCTGTCGCCCAGGCTGGAGTGCAGTGGCCGGATCTCACTCAGCTCACTGCAAGCTCCGCCTCCCGGGTTTACGCTATTCTCCTGCCTCAGCCTCCCGAGTAGCTGGGACTACAGGCGCCTGCCACCTCGCCCGGCTAGTTTTTTGTATTTTTTAGTAGAGACGGGGTTCAATCTCCACTCTTAAACCTGTGACTTGTCACTTTGAAACCTTGCTTTGCCTTTTGCCTGATGCAATCCTGGACATCCACCCCAATTTCCATTCTCCGTTCAGAAGTCTTTGTATTTGTCTTAATATCTCTGTTCTAAATGATGGGTTTTGTTTTTCCCTGGGTTGATAACCTCTGGGAAGATAACCTCTCTATTCTATCTCCTCTTCCAGTTTGGTACTTTTATCCAATATTAAACCCCATCCCACAGCCCATTTCCTCTCTTTATTCTCTTATTTTCTAGACAGAATCTGACATGTAACATTTACATAAGCAAGTGAATAGTTTTAACGTATTTTGTGCCCTTCCTCTATGTATGAATATTACAGAAACAATGAGACTGCATGCCAAGCAATTTCAGGAATTATAAAACTATGGATGTATGTGAGACAATGCTTGTAAACTTACAATACAGCAATTTTTTTCAGAAGTGAATTAAAAGTTGTCTAAGATAAATTGTCGGTTTCTCCTGCTATAGATATTCCTGACAATTTGCTCATGCTAGAAAGCCAAGAGTCATCCCTTTAAAAATATTACTCATAGGAGACATAGTGTCTTCTATTGTGTGTAATTACAATGAATTATTTCATATAATAACATTGAAAAATGATAAAAAAATGTTGTATGACCCCTGTCCCTTGTGTACTGCCCTATCCACATCCATATTGCCTTATAATAAAATGGCAAATGGCTTGTTTGCTTTTTGGTTTGGGTAGGTACGGGCTGAGTTGACATACTCTTGAATTTCATCTATTTTAATCAAATGCTCTACATCAACTTGGCTTCTCTCAGCTGCCTGAGCCCATTACTAAGTTATATATTCCTTTTTCATTGCTCCATCACAGTGCTATAGATTTGAATGACACAAGTCATCTGTGATTGCACTTACGAAAGGTTCTATAGCAACTTAAGATATTGTTTTCAGATTGGACCACATTGTGCAACTCATATCCTAGTTCTGCCTTGACTCCCAAAAGGACTTCTTATGTAGATAATAATATATTTGAATAGAAAACATCCAATCCAAAATATTTGCAACACAGTAATTGAATGACTGCAGGTAGAAGATAATTTTCTTATTATTAATCCTGAACAGTTTAGCTCTACAGAATACCTGTACATTTCCAATATGCGCTCAGTTTCATTGAATCTTTTCTTCTCCCTGACATCTGGTTATTTAATCTTCTGCTTGTGTCTGTAAAGCATATTTTTCCAGCTATACCCACTCAGCTTTTAGACTATTGATGTTTTCATAGAGAACAGTGCATGTGTGTCAGATTATAGCTATTGATCTATGTTTGTTTGTTAATGCATACAGATGTTTAGACAGTGTTATAGCTTGTCTGATTGGGGATGTATAAATAAAAGGAGGAAAAAGGAAAAATACTTCTTTTTTATATAAATTTCATTGTTGAATAGACTGTTTATTTGAATTGAAAATGCATTGGAATCAATGTTTCTTTAGATACGAGTTATCTTTTTCCATTTTTCAGTATCAAATGGAAGTAATAGGATGTAGAGCTATAATAGAGAGAGATTTCTATTTTTCAACAAAATAAATCTTTTTTAACCATATTGTGTCAAATTGTCTTAAAAATAAATTTTTTGTATACTCCAACATATTTCTCCCTATTAAATACTGTCAAAAAAAGATTTATTTTTTTAAATTCCCACCTATTAAAGATTCTTTGCTAAAAGTTTTTAAATATAACACTTGGTTGAGTAATTTTGTTTCTAGTCATTTTCCAGTACTGATTGTCTCTACTTATTCTGTGCAATATTTAGAGGGAAGCTGCAATTTAAATAGCTTTAAAAGTATTAATATTGACGTTTACTTTCATCAAAACTGGCAAAAAGCAATGCACAAACATAATGTTATCATCATGCAATTTTAGTGTGTGGCAGTCTTAAGGCAGATATAAAGAGAAGTAAAGCATGAGTTACTTGAGAGAATGTAAACATGAAGGCCCGTATTTAAGAAAACTAATGATCAAACATCCAAACATACAGTAAGTTGCAATTTGAACTCACCACTTCACAACTACAAGCTTTGAGCTGGGCATGGTGGCTTATGCCTGTAATCCCAGCATTTTGAGAGGTCGAGGCAGGAGGATTGCTTGAAGCTAGGAATTCAAGACCAGCACGGGCAGCATAGCGAGATTCTGTCTCCACAAAAAAATTTTTTAAATTAGCAAGATGTGATGGAGTATGACTAGTCCTAGCTATTAGAGTGGCTGAGCGGGGAGGATTACTTGAGCTCAGGAGTTTGAGGCTACAGTGAGCTCTAATCACTCTCCTACACTCCAGCTTGGGTGACGGAGCTTTGGACATTTCACAGAGCTTCCATACCCATGACCTTAAGAAGCATGCTACTGTTGAGAAATATGTGCTTTTTCTGAGAAACACACCTCTTTGACTCAGGGAAGAGACTTACAAAAAGGAAACGAAGTGATTTGCTGAAGACCGTACAGCTAATCATTACCACATCAGAACTAGGTCTGAGGTATCCCAAGCCCAGATTACCTTGGAAAATGCTTGTTACTGAAACAAGCATCCAGTACATTCTAGCACAATATAGGAAAAACTATAGCATACCAAAGGCCTGAGTTTAAATCTGGCTCTACCACTTACAAAAGGTTTGACCTTATGCATGTCACTTATTCTCTTCCTTCATGTCTGAATGAATCTTCAAATCTTTAGGCTGTTTTAAAGATTAAATAAGAAATTTTTAGGATCTTAAATAGTATGCTAAAAACTGAGGATATATCAATGAATAAAACATAATGCCCACTTTCCAGAAGAGCACATTCTTTTGTAAACTAACATTCAGTGAGAGTTTTGATCCATGAATAAAGATCAACACAGGTGTTAAAGGAGCACCTGGAGGAGCACCTGCCCACGTCAGGACGGGTGGGGCTGAGGATGAGAAAAACTTCCTGAAAAGATGGTGCTTGCTTTGATTTTGAACAGATACACAGATGCCATTCAGGAAGGCAAGGAGACATTCCAGGAAGAGGGATCCGCAAGTGCAAAAGAAAGAGGCAGATAAACCGTAATAATTTTCAGGAACTGCAAATGATCCCATGTATAGTCTCTGGATAGAGAAATGAGAATATTGAGATGAGTCATAAACTCTTATAATTATAAACTTTAAAAAATTTATTTTGATGTGTTTGGATTTTATTCCAAAACAAACATTACCAGTAAAGTATTTTGAGTACAGGATTTTCTTTGAAAGATCAGTTTGATGACACCGTAAAGTATTTACAGTATTAAAACTATGTTCAGACCCAAAGAATGTATTATAGGATAAATACACTTGCTTTGTTTATATTTTTAAATTGTTCTTGAAACTGATAATCTCTGTTTTTAATAGTTATCATATATCCCCCCATTTGTTTTTACTTCACTTTGAACAGGCATATACTTCAGTTGCCCCTTAGGAAAGTGTGTATATGAAGGATACTTGAGACTCTTCGGATCTAAATCTTCATTCAACCTTCAGATTTATTGACTATTTGCCCAGAAGTAAATTCCAGTTGGAAATAGTTTTCCCTTAGATTTTGGAAGTATATCTGCTTGCCTTCCAGATTCTGGTGTTATCGATCTGAAATTTCATGCCTTTTGCTCTGCAATTCTTTAAATGAGACAAATCCTTTCCTCCTGTGGGATCTCCCTTCCATCCCTTCTCCCCCACATCTCTATTATTCAGAAAATTCATTAAGATGAGTCTTGACTTGAATTTAATGTGTCTTTTCCATCTGGATTTCTATGTTCCTCAGTTCTGGGACATTTCATTTTATTATTACCTTGATAACTCCCCACTCCACCATTCCTCATTTTCTATTTTCTCTCTTTCTGTGTCTTCCATTAAATATAAGAATTTCTGATTTGACCCTTTGATGACCTTACATTTGCCTTTCTATTTTCTACGTCTCAATAATTTTGTTCTAGTTTCTAAGAGATTTTCTTAATTTCAATTCTAACTCTATCCATTTTTATTGTATAATAACTTCTGCATTTTTAAAAATTCTAAGTTATCCTGTTTATACCATTCTATTCTATTTTCATGAATGAAATATTGTCTCTCCTCTGCCAAATATAACTTTCCAAGGCAACGTCTATTCATCAACATATCCTGAGTGCTTGGAACAGTAGCTGGCATAGATGCTTTATGCTCCTGCTTAATGAATATTTGTTGAATGAATGAATAAATGATGCTCGCTGAAGCATTCAATTATAGTTTCATTGAAGATTTCTTCAGATTTCTGTTTTGTCTCTATTTCTTTTGGTTTGTTATCTTGTGTGATTTTCTTTGTTGTCTTTCATCTAAAATACTTTACTTAAAGTCAAAATAAAACAAATCAATGGTGAATCTTAGATATTATCCATACTTAAGAGTGAGATCCAAATATGTTGATGAGAAACTATGCATGTCATGGGCAGGGCTACAGTGGCAGACTCTACCACAATATTATATGATGGAGACTCGGCTATCTCGTTCTCTTTGTCTTTTCCAATATCTACATATCTTTTCTCTAGGGCTGAGGAATTTCCTTGTAGAATAATACTTCCAGTCTTCTGCCTAGGGCCAATAGTCCTCACTTTTAGAATTCCGGGAGTTTGTTGAGGGAAAATAGCTACAGAAGTGGGGAATACATATGTGGTTTATTTTGTTTGTTTTTTCAAATCTTTCATTTTTATCAAGGCATCTCCATCCCTTACCTTTGCCCGTCTCTGAGACAAGTACATAGCTGTGCATCCTCTCTCAAGGGCAAGTTTTCTTTATTCTTCTGAGTGGAAGAGGAGTCTCTTGACAGCATGGACTTTGAGTTGGAAACTTTGTCTCAAACTGTTCATTTGATAAATGCCAAAAAAGTCCACTCCATTTTCAAACCCAATCTGAAACTCCCAAACTTGACAGTATGTGGTACTTCAATTTCTGACTTTTCTTTTTTCCAGAGTGGATCATATTTCTGTGTTTTATACCATAAAAGTAATTATCTTCTCTAACTCTCCAGTCTGCTAAATCGGTTATTACTCGTATAACTGTTTATTCAAAAGTTGCACTTGTCGTTTTAGTTTGATGTTTCCTCCTGTTAAATTTTATTTGTTTTTGTGGGCTTATTTTTTTTTTTTTTTGCCAAGTTGCCATTGTAATGGAGTTTCAAGAAAGAAGAGCTATAAATGTATATGTTTTTGTTCCAAAACATACAATTAAATTATTATGAACAGAAGGAGAAATACAGAGAAAGAAAATTGGAAATACCACAATTTCTTAGAACAGTTCTTTTGTAAACAGCAAGCACACCTGTAAATTATTTTTTGTAGCAGAGTCATTAATATTGTAGGTATATTTCAGGTTTCTTTTTCAGTACTACTACTGCAACTCTGGTGTGTTAAAAGCGTGATCACAATACCCATAAAGAATTGTTTTCTCTTTGTAACCCTTTGCATGTTCTGTGTCCAGCTGAAACTTTCTGGTACTTCTTTTCTTATTTTAACCTGGGAGACTCTCTCATATACCTTAAATATAGTAAAAATATAATTATATTACACATATGTGCCATTGATAGAATTGTTTTAGGTAGCATAGGTGGCTAAATTGAACGACAGAAGTCTTCCCAAATAACTCGTCATTCTCTCTACTCCAATTCACTTTCCAATCTCACATTTCCTACTCACAGTTTTCATACTCACATTTTTGTGCACTTTAGGAATTATTTAACTCTGCTTGTCACATATATTAGATTTATTTATGAAGGTTGAGTGATGGAAAGAGACTTAAAATCAGACAGACCTAGATTTGAACTTGAATTTGGCCTTCCCTGCTAGTCACATGACCTGAAACCAGTTATCTAATGTCTCTGAGCTGCAGTTCTGTAATCCTTAAAATGGGAATAACGTAGTACCTACTTCATTAGGCAGTCATGAAGCATAACACATTTGATAAACTGAAAGGGTACAGCTACAGCTTTTTTTATACATATTAATTTGCAAGTGATAAATAAACCATCAAAAGTTAGAAAAGATGTCTATATTTTGATGAGCCTATGTACATACTATATTCAAATATTTCAAATTTGAGTAAGTAACTGAGCTGACTGAAAAATCTCTAAAAATAAGTACAAGATAATCAGAAGAAAACCAGAATGAAAAGGAAATCTGAACTTGTCAGGACTGGTCAGGAAGAGTCATTTAACTAGGATACCCTCTGATCATAAAGTCTGTTTTTTTTTCCTAGTTCAGGCTAAACATCTTATAATATGAAATTAGTTATGTTTCCTGATTATATCTGGCACCCTGAGTGATATAATAAAAAGTATCAACAATTTTGTCAATCTCTACCCAGTGCCCTTAACAAGCCATGTTCCCCTCAAAAACATAGAGACAATCACAAATACAGCTATTAAGGATTCACATCCTGTGATCTCTAGGTCTTGACCACTTGGAAGTATGCATTGCTCTGGGAATTCAGAGAAGGGAGAGAAATGCAGACTAGAAGATATGAGGCTGCAGATGGGAGGAGGCCTTGAGTAGAGACTGGAAGCATGTCCAGCGTTTGGTGGTTTGAGGAGAGTGGGACACTTTAAAGGAGAACAGTTTAATTGAAGACCCAGACAGGGACATGTGGAAAGACATACAGGAGACTTGTGGTATCAGAGAAAACCACAGCCATAGTTGGACAACTGGAGTTGGCCCCAAAACATCCAAAACATTTGATCATAAAATAAAAGTTCATAGAAGTGAAGTGACTTATTCAAGGTCACAGAGACAATTAGTAGCCAAGTCATTAATGCAGCCTTTAGTCCAGGCCTCTTTTTGATTCTGTGTGCTAAGGTTCCCACAGAGTTTGAGTCAGCATTCTGGGTATTAGGGCAAATACATTGAGGGGCACACATTTGATCAATTTTTATAAGAATGGTAAATTCGGAGACCCACACATAGTCAATGCTAGTAACTGTCACCTGGACCTGATATAAAACCCAGGTCTGAAAATGCAGCCTGAAAATGAGCCTGCTTTAGTCCGGAGTTTTCCATTCACACAGCGAATATAGCCCCCATCTAACAGACACCCTGTACGATATGCACATGAGGTGCATATGGATAATTGCACACTGGTTACAAGACTTCTCGCTCAGGCCGTGCTTCCCATGGCATTAAACTGGGCATGACTTAGGCCCACAGTACATCTCATGAATGATTTTCTCCTTGCACTGTGGTCCATGTCCTGTTCCTTTTTGCTCATAATAAGGTAAAGCATCCCAGCACATTTTTGTCTCCTACTTATTCTGGTTTCTGTATTCTACTTCTTGGTTCTAATCTCCATTAAAATAAAGACTAGAAAGGAGAATATCCCCCAAATAATGGGCAGAGTCTTGACATCAGGATTGGTACTCTATACTCAATTGGGCACAAGTCATGACTTGGCTACTAACTGGCTGTGTGACCTTGAACAAGTCACTTTACTTCTCTGAACTATACCCAATTGGGCATAAGTCATCATCCACCTTCTTTCTGTTTTCCTGAAATGAGTCACTGTCTTCTCACCTTCCTTGTAAGCTCCTGCATGCAGGAACTATGCTTTCTGCTTCGTCCTCCAACCCACAAAAACACAAATTGCCCAGCCTAAAATTTGGGCATCTAGCATCTAACAACTGTTGATTGATTGGTGGATTGGTTGAAAGCAGAATGAGTATTACTGGCCAAGTAATTATGTTGATGGATGAAGAGAAAGGAAACAAAATTCATTCATGCAAGTATCATTGTAGCCTTCTCCGCAGCAGTTTCCCCATTTTTGTGTATCTTGTGTATCCCCATCTCCCCTGGAATGCCTTGTGTGGTTATCCAAGGATATCTTCCCTACACTTTATTCCCCTCATGTAAACTCTCACCTATCTTTCTTCCCCTGGTACCTCCTGTGCCTTCTTGGGGTTTGAATTCTTAAAAGAGAGCATGTAAACATTCTCCTGCAGCCTGCTGCCTGCCAGAGCCAAAGGCGTTGTCAGCGACAAGCCAGCAGCGGCAGCGTGGTGCTGGGCTGTGTTTTTGCAAGTACAAGACAGAAAATCCATGTAATTACCTCTGAAGCCTGAGAAGCTGTGCCGCCTGACAGAACAGCATGTGTAGGAAGCACTTTGTCAGGCCTCTGCTGACTAATTCCCCACTCCACCTGGGGTTGTGTGTGTGAGTGTTTGTGTAGGCGTGGGTGTGTGTGAACACGCTGGCGTCTGTAAGTCCCACCAGCAGCTCACCGATATTTAGCTCCAAGACTCCAGTCCCTCTCTTATTTACTGGCAATCCCAGCACTGCTTTATCTTAATTCAGAGGAAATCTGGGCTTTGGAAGGCCCTCAAGATGGCCTTACAACGTGGCAGGAGGCAGTCTTCTCTTTCCCTGGCATTCAGTGCTGCTGCTCAGAAATAGAGCAAAATCTACTCCCTGCAACAGATTGGCCATAAAGAAGTCCAAAGCCCGGCATTCCTGAAGGTGAGAAAACCAAATCTTCCCGAAGTAGAGTCCCTGCTTCATCCTGAGAAGCTGTAGGACCCAGAACAGCTCAACATGTGCTCTTGGATCTTGTACCCTCATTCATTTAAAGGTGTTGCAAATTAGCTTGAATATCTAGGTCCACTTTCCAGGGGAAACCCAGATTGAGAGAGAAGTCCCATGGAGTCAGAGAAAGAGGAGGGATGCAGTTATTCTTTATCTTGCCTTCCTACAGTTATGAACCTTGGACAATTCTTTACCTCTTGCTGACTGATAACCGTGTATGATGAGGGAAAACTGAGTGACAGAACTGGGTTCAAAGCATATGGCTGCTAGTGACTATATTGGTGCTTTCCCCCACGAAACTGCAACATCTTAAGTTAGAAGGTTTGGTCTTTTTTTCTCCATCTCTGTATCACCAGCACATGTAACAGTGTTTGGCATACAGTAAGGACACAATATATATTTGTTGAATGAATGAAAGAATTAACAAATGAATGCATCAAGACAATTCAGCTTTCTGAGTTTCTTTTTTTTCACGTGTTAAAAAAAAGTTCAATAACATTTACTTTCCAAGGTTATAGTATAGTTGAATGGAATAAAACAGTCATAGGACTCTATAAATAGGCACTACCTATTTCCCTATCTTCAAAAACAAACAGCTTAAGGAACATTTTTTTCCCCAATTAATGGTTGGCACCCTGAATATGATTCACTCTATGACATGCCTGGAGTTTTGCCATGGACATGTTTGGCATCATGTGGAGAAAGAAATAACCATAAGGGGAAGCTCACACTATTGTGTAGAAACTTGTTTCTCCCTGTAGCCTGACAGATAAGTTCCAAAATCTATAAGAATCCCAGTAGGAATCTAGGAGGCAGGCATACAGCTCAGTGGGCAGCCAATGTTAAGACTTGCTGCCAGGCCTTCTGGATCCCTTGGTTGCAAATCCCACTCTCCCCGCAAGTAGAGAGGCTGTGCTTTCAATCCATTCCCTTTCCAATTGCCTCAGACAGAATAATTTGATGAACAGATTTATATAAAAGATAGGGAGCTGGAGATGAAACCCTTTACTTGAATATTTGCATTTTATGAGTGTACACCTAAATGTAAAGAATGGGTCAGTATTAGTGACATTTAAGATATCAGTGGAAAATAAATTTCTGGCTGCTTGAGAGATCATAAGGAACGGTCTTCTGTACTGTTGTACATTAGCTGCCCAACACTGTGCCCGCTACACATGGGCTATCGATGAACAGTGGGTTTCAATTTTACTCATGGAGCTGGCTTTGCTCAGATATCAAGTTCTTTGAGTGGGAATATTCGTTGACTTCAAACTACAGCTTTGATACACTTTACTTTTTTGGAAACTTTGTGTTTGGAAAGTATGAGCAGTCATGTGTACACAACATCACTGTTGTTAGATGTAGAAGGTGGCTGTAATCAGCCAAACCAGGCACCAAGAATTCCCCACAGAATGCCTGCTAATGTTTTGTCAGCTGAGTTTTATATGACTTAAGCAAAAAGACAGAGCCCCATGAGCAGCATGGCTGGAATTATGAGAGCTAATAATGATAATAATTAGTAATTCATAAATGATCAATCTGTGGTGTTTCCTACATAGAGATTTCTCTAAAGGACTTGGGCTGAGAGACTTGAGCAGTGAAGCACTTTCTAAGTGTGCAAGGGTTAATGAAGAAATAGAGTAAGAGTAACAAGAGTTCTTTCTTGACTGGCCCAGGATTTAGTGCCAGAGGAAGGGGCTTTGCTTTTCTCTCCTGCCCCTGAACCTCAGGCTACCACCTTGATTAGTAAACCCAATCATTTCTGACTTGTAGATGCTATTGTTTATGTTACCAACTACCCCTTTTGAAAATCTAACCTAAATAAGAACTTCCATTCCCCCACAGTAAATAAAGATTCTCCAATCTCTAATAATAATAAAAGTTCACTAGTAAGAAGACTGCTATGGTGTGACTGTGTCCTCCTAAAATTCACATGTTAAAACTGAATCACCAAAGTGATGGTATTAAGAGGTGGGGCTTTTAGCGCACTTAGAAAAGAGGTGGAGAGAACTGTTCACCCTTCTACCATGTGAGGATACAGCAAGGAAACAGGGCAGCCCTTGACAGACACCAAGTCTGCTGGTACCTTCATCTTGATTTGTCAGTCTCTGGAACTTTGAGACAAATTTCTATTGTTTATTTATTACCCTGTCTCAAGTATTTTGCAATAGCAGCAAGGATGAACTAAGCACCGGAACTGTGTGGCCCCAAATTTTCAGGGTTTTGTTCTTACATTAATTTGTAGTAACTGTATTTCAATTATGCTTGGCCTAGTTCAAAGAATTGGTGAATACATTGACTCTCCTTATATCTCTTTCTAATAGATATCAGTTTCATCTTGTTCCAGAAAATTATTTTTCTCTCTCTTGTTTTTGTGACGTTCTTTACATTTGTAAGTTCTAAATAGGGTGTGAGATAGGAATTAAACCTACAACTGAAAATAGTAATTATTTCTGTGTGAAGAATAAGTGGTAGCTTGAGGATTCATGAGAAGAGAATAAAGTAAAAGAAAGCATAGGATAGGAGAAAGTGTTCATGAAATACCTGGGCAGAAACTGGGAAAATAAGGGTCCACATCAACAACAATGATCTGTCTGTATATTAAAAATAAAACACTGCACTGAGGTCCACTAACACATTTTAGTGGACAGCATAGCAGCATATTCACTCTTTCTATGCCCAAGGAATAAAAACTGACTTGATATGCAGGGCATTAAGAAATTAACAAAAGTAGTTACATAACCATACACGTGACAATATGGGAGATGTTGGAGAAAATAGACAATTAATTGTGAAAGGAGTAGTAGTGAGAAAGTATTGTAAGTTTAAAGGCCTGAGAAAGTCTGAAGAAACTGAAACCGGATGCTATCTCTGTTTACAAATTCTAAATGCCTGGTTTCACACAAATGCGTCAAAAATATACCCCCACAATAAAACAAGTTCTGTGAAAGTTCAATAGCATATGCTACTCAGAGTTCACTCCACGTAGGTAGTCAGTCTCCCCTAAATGAACAGGAGAGTGGATGGGAGAGATGACCAAACATCAGCTCACTGGACAAGTTTTTCTGAATGCTCTTGAACCTCAAATCAGACTGGGAACTTATGGAGACACAAAGAAAGTGAAGATGTGAGCATTTTCCTTTGTCACTTGCAGACCGTGTGGCCTTGGTCAAATAATATCATTCTGATCTTATTTTCCCTTCTGTAAGGACAGAATAAGCTGGGCATGGTGGCTCACACCTATAATCCCAGCACTTTGGGAGGCTGAGACAGGTGGATCAGCTGAGGTCAGGAGTTCAAGACCAGCGTGGCCAACATGGTGAAACCCTGTCTCTACTCAAAAAAAAAAAAAAAAAAAAAAAAAAAAAGAAAAAGAAAAAACACAAAAATAGCCAAGCATAGTGGTGTGTACCTGTAATCCCAGTTAGTTGGTAGGCTGGCAGGAGAATCACTTGAATGTGAGAGGCAGAGGTTGCAATGAGCCAAGATTGTGCCACTGCATTCCAGCCTGCCTGGGAGACACAGCAAGACTTCATCTCAAAAAAAGAAGAAAAAAAAAGACAGAATAATAGTAACTATTCTAAATGCTATCAGTGTCATGAAGTGATTAGATGAGACAGCATATATCAAAGCACTTTTGGATACTCAAGTACAACGCACAATTTTTAACAGCTTTCTTGATGTATAACTGACAAAATAAACTGTACATTTTTAAAAAGTATAATTTGGTAATTTTTGACATATTTGCCCCTGAAACCATCATTCTAATCAAGGTGGTGAACACATTCATCATGTCCAAAGTTATGCTCCTTTGTAACACCTCTTCCCTGTCTTTCCCTCCATGCACCTCCCCAGGCAACCACTAACCTTCCTCATGTCACTGTAGATTAGTTAGCATTTTCCAGAGTTTTATATAAATGGAATCATGTAACATGTTCTCTTTTTTTGTTTGGCTTCTTCTACTCAGCATAATTATTTTGAGATTTTCTCATGTTGTGGGTTACTCATTTTTACTTCATTCATTTTCATTGCTGAGTTGTATTTTACATACTCCACAAATTGTTTATCCATTCACTATTGAAGAATGTTTGGGTTGTCTGCAGTTTTTAGCTATTATAATAAAATGGTTATGAACACTTATGTACAAATAGTTATGTACAACTAATTGAATAAGATTTCTTTTCTCTTTGGTGAATATCTAGAAGTAAAATGGCTGGATCACATAACAGATTATGTTTAGCTTTTTAAAAAACCTGCCAAACTGTTTGCTGAAAAGATTGCACCTTACCACCAGCGCTTGAGCGTTTCGCTTCCTTCAAATCCTTGCCGAAACAAAACGCGATTAGCCTTTTAAATTCTAGTCATTGTGTAGGTGTGTGGTGGGGTTACCTCACTAGAGTTTTAATTCGCCCTACTCTAAGAACTAACAATGTTCTGCATCTCATGTGCTCATTCGTCATTCATTTTTTAGTGAAGTATCTGTTTAAATATTTTGCCTATTTATATTGAGTTGCCTGTTTTCTTATTATTGAATTCTGGAATTCCGGATATAAGTGATTTTTCAGAAATAGGATTTGTAAATATTTTCTGCTTTTCTATAGCCTTTTTTTTTCTTAACAGTGTCTTTTGAAGAGTAGGTTCTAATTTTGATAAGGTCAAATTTGCCAGTTTTTTTTCTTTTTAATAAATGGTGCTTTGGTGTCCTATTTAATAAATTTTTGCCTATCCTCAGTCACAAAAAATGTTTCTATATTTTTTCACTAGAAGTTTAATAGCTCTAGATTTTATATTTAATTGTTTGATTATTTAATTGTATGATATATTTTGAGTTGATTTTTCTATACAGTGTAAAGTGTAGATTAAAGTTCATTTTGTATGTGCATATTCAGTTATTCTAAAAACACTTGTTGAAAATACTTTTTCCACAGGAATGCCTTTGCACCTTTGTCAAAAAATTATTCTATGCATATATAGACAAATCTGTTTATGAACTCTGTTCTCTTCCATTATCTTGTTTATCTATTTTATGCCAATACTACACATGCTGTTTTGATTATTATAGTTTTGCAATAATTCTGAAAATCCTGTGATGTCAGTTCATTGACCTGTTTCCCTTCTTCAGAGGTGTTTTAACTGTTGTGTTACATTTCTGTATGAATTTTAGAATTCGCTTTTCATTTAGCAGTAACTAACATCTTAATAATAGTGAATATTCTGGCCTATGAAAAAGATATATTTCTTTATTTAACTAATTCTTTAATTTATCTCAACATTTTCTTTTAGTTTTAAGGATATATGTCTTTCATATTGTTTGCCCAATGAATCTCTGAAGATTTTACAGTTTTGAATTCTTGTGACTTTTTTAAAAGTTCTTATTGTTTATGGCTAGTACATATAAATATAATATATCTCTGTATTATAATCTTGCATCCTGCATTCTCTCTAAGCTAACTTATTACTCTCAGTAGCATTTTGGTAGATCCCATCAGATTTTCTACATAAATGATCAATTAAACATCTTTCTTTCCCTTCGATCCTTAGATTGAAATAATTTTTGTCAAAATTAGGTAATAGATTTGGTCAAATACTTTTTCCCTTTGATTCTGATTAGTAGAGCATGTGATTTTTTTTCAATTTGTTAATATAATTAGTAGCATTAATTGCTTTTTCTTTGGTAAATAAATCCCACATTCCTGGGATAAACGTCTCTTAATCATTATATGCTATCCTATGTGTATATTGCTGAATTCAAAATGCCAATATTTTGTTTAATTTTTTTGCATCTAGTCACATGAAGAACATTGGTTTGTAGTTTTTTTTTTTTTATTAGTAAGCCCTTTATATATTTTTATATCAAGGTAATATTGAAATTAATATCTACTGAAAGAGTGTGAGTGGAGTTGATATTATGTCATACTTAAATGTTTGTCCAATACATCTAAGTTGTTGAATTATTAGGCAAAATGTTGTTGTTAATATTTTATCAACACTTCTTAATATCTATAGAATCTGTAGTGATGCCACATGTCTCATTTCTGTTATTGGTAAATTGTACCTTTTCTCTTTTTTTCCTGATCAATCTGGCTAGAGTTTTACCAATTTAATTGGTCTTTTCAAAGACCCAGCTCCTGGTATTATTTATTTTCTTTTGGTTACATTTAAAAAATATTTCACTGATTTGCACCTTACACTTTATTGTTTATACTCTTGTTTTTATTTTGGGTTTCATTTGTTCTTTGTTATCTAGCTTCTTATGGTAGTAGCTGTGCTCATATATTTGAGAACTTTTATCTTTTCTGAAAAGATGTTTAGTGCTATAAATTCTGATCCTGCATGTATTTAACGATATCCCACAAATGTTTTAATTTATTTTCTTTTGTTTTTATTCAACCTCAAATATTGTCATAATTCAATTTAGATTTTATTTTGCCTCATGGATTATTTAGAATTGTATTATTTAGTTTTCAAATATTTTGGGATTTTTCAAAGCCCTGTTACTGATTTCAAATTTAATTCTATTGATGGAAAATAAATTAGATATTTTAAAATATATCAAGATTTATTTTATAGCCCAGAATATAGATATTTTAAAATATATCAAGATTTATTTTATAGCCCAGAATATAATCTACATTAGCAGATGTTCTATAAGTAATTTAGAAGAATACATAGTCTCCCAGTGGCAAGAGAGGTGTTCTGTCAATATCAATTATACTGAGGCGATTGATTTCTGTTCAAATTATCTGTATTTTATTAATTTTCTGCCTACTAGTTCTATCATTATTAAAAGAGGAATATTAACTTCATATTCTGTAATTGTGGACTGATCAATTTCTTATTTTTTAAATCTGCTTTTGCTTTTTATGTTTTGACACACTGTTCTGAAGGGCACATTTAGTATTGTTATATCCCCCGATACATTGAACCCTGTATCAGAGATGACTTTCATTTCCTCTGATATTACACTTCTGCCTTGGTGTCTATTTTCCCCTATGTTAATGTATCCTTTCCAGCTTTCTTTTAATTAGTATTAGCATGGAATTTCTTTTTCTATACATGTTTTGTCATTATATTTACATTATGTTTATATTATTCTCATCATATTTACATTATTATTTTTGTAGGCAGCATTCATTGAGATTTGCCTTTTAACCAGTTTAACAATCTATGCTTTTGAATCAGTGAATTTAGATTATTTACACTTAATGTGACCATTGGTATGGTTATTTTAAATCTGTCATCTTGTTATTTGTTCTTTCTTTGTTTGTTTCAGTTTTTTCTGATACTCCTTTTGCTTTTTCCCTGGCTTCTTTTGGCTTAATTGAGATTTTTTTTCTTATTTCATTTTCCCTCCTTTATAGGCTTATTACTAGTAACTTTCAATATTGTCACCTTAGTTGTTGCTTAAGAGTTTACAATATATACCTTCAGCTTATTACAGACTAACTTCAAGTGGTAATATACCACTTCAGGGATAGTAAAATAATCTTAAGCAGTAGACTTCCATTTCTCTTTCCTTGGCCTTTGTGCTATTGTTGTCAAACATTTTGTTTTTATATATATTATAAGCCACAAACTACAATTTTTTTATTTAAGCAGTAAATTGTTTTTAAAGACATTTAAATAATAGAAAAAATTACATGTTTACCAATACAGGTATTATTTTGGGTGCTCATTTTTTTGTATAGATTTATATTTTCATGTAGTATTTTCTATCTGCTTAAATCACTATCTTTAAAATGTCTTGTAGTGTGAACCTTCTGATGATGAATTGTTTAAATTTTTATACATCTGAAAAAAGTCTTTATTTCACTTTTAATTTTTAAAAGACATTTTTCACATGGTATAGAATTCTAGGCAGTGTTTTTGTTTGTTTCCTGTTTTGATTATTTAATAATTTTACTCCACTGTCTGTTCCTTGGCATTATTTTTAGATGAGATATTTGCTATTTGTTATCATCCTTATCTTTGTTGCTCTACATGTCATCTTTGGCTAAAGGATTTATCTTCATTTCTGATTTCCAACAATTTGATTATGATGTGCTTTGTTATTTTTTTATTCATGTACCTTTTTACAAAGTAAATTTTAATATGATATTTAAGGTATACAACATAATTCTATATGTAAATAGTAAAAAACTACTATAATGTAGTGCATTAGCATATCCATCATCTCACATAGTTACCCATTTTTGTATCAAGAGCAGCTAAAATCTATTCATTTATCACGACTCCCACATATAGGACAATTTGATTACCTATGGTCTTCATGTGATAGATCTCTAGACTTCTTCCTACATTATCTGCTACTTGGTATTCTCTGATCTACATCTTTGTGTTTCTTTTGCTGGAGATTTCTGTATTAATAACTTTTATCAGATCTGGACAATTTTCATCCATTTTTTCTGTCCCCCCTCTCTCTCTCCTCTCCTTTGAGGATGCCAATTATACCTGTAATAGGATTTCTGCATGTTTAATCTTTTTATGATTAATTTCAGACATTTCCCATTACTGTGTCTTCCAGTTCACTGTTTCCTTTATATTTTATAAGATATCATAAGATCCATCCAATAAACTTTTCATCTCAGATATCTAAGTTTTCATCTCTAGAAATTTGATTTGAACCATTTTGTAATATGTTCCGTGTCTTTCATCAGTTTTTGAAGATAATTATCTTTTTGTTTTTTTTTTTTTGGAGACGGAGTCTCGCTCTCTGTTGCCCAGGCTGGAGTGCAGTGGCCGGATCTCAGCTCACTGCAAGCTCCGCCTCCCGGGTTTACGCCATTCTCCTGCCTCAGCCTCCCGAGTAGCTGGGACTACAGGCGCCCGCCACCTCGCCCGGCTAGTTTTTTGTATTTTTTAGTAGAGACAGGGTTTCACCGTGTTAGCCAGGATGGTCTCGATCCCCTGACCTCGTGATCCGCCCGTCTCGGCCTCCCAAAGTGCTGGGATTACAGGCTTGAGCCACCGCGCCCGACCAGATAATTATCTTATTGCCCTTTTCCAGTGGTTTTTTACATCTGCATCAGTCCCGAGTTGATTTTGGTTATTGATTGTTCTCATAATGTGTCCTATTTGCACATCCCTTTGAATGCTTAGCAATTTTTTTATTGGCTAGCAGATACTGTGAATCTTACCTTGTTAGGTACTGGACACTTTTGCATTTCTATAAATATATTAGAACTTTGTTTTTTGATGTTGCTGTGTTACTTGAAAAACTGACTCATCCTTTTAGGTCTTGCTTCTGTTTTTCTTAGGCGGGTATGGAGTAGTGCTTCAGATAGAGCTAATTATTCTTATTACTGAGGCAAATCTTTCCTTAGTATTATTCCCAATGTCTTATGGATTATGAGTCTTTCCAGTAGAGCTGGAGAAAACAGATTATCCCTTGTCCTAGGTGAGTGCCAGCCTGTGTTAATTTTTTGGATAGTTATTTCCCTTGTCTTTCCATTTATTTGTTGATCAATATTACGCTGAGTACTTGAGAGTGATTATTTGCAGATAATCAGGGTTCTCTGTCTGCATAGCTCTGTCCTTTTCAGCATTCTGTCTAATGAGCTCTAGCTCCTTTGGCCTCTCAAGATTCTCAGCTCTGTGTGTACAACTCAGGAATTTATCTGCTTTCTGCTTCATTTCCCTCTCCCTGATGTCATCCTCTAAAAACACTCTCTAGGCAGTAAATTTGGGTAAGTATAGTCGTACCGCCTTTATTTTCAATCACTCAGGGATCATTATATTTCATTGCCTTATGTCCAGTGACTTGAAAACAAATTTTTGCACATACCTAGTCCATTTTTTACATTTCTTTGGTTATTTCATGTAATAGGTTAAGTCCAGCCCGTTACTCCATCTGCACAGAAACAGAAGTCCCTGAGGTGAAGTATTATTATTTAGAAAATTATTATGACTTAAAAATGTAAAGAATTTTTAAAGAACATGATAGTAACAAACAGGATGAATAGACATAAAAATAGACACATAAGTAGATATAAATTTATTATTTTCAGAATATGCTAATGCATCTAAAGCAACCGGGGGGCAAGAAAAATGGAGATGAGTAAAGAAGGGTTTTCTGGCTTTTTTTTTTTTTTTTTTTTTTTTTTTGAGATGGAGTCTCGCTCTGTCACCTAGGCTGGAGTACAGTGGCACTATCTCGGTTCGCTGCAAGCTCCACCTCCCGGGTTCATGCCATTCTCCTGCCTCAGCCTCCCGAGTAGCTGGGACTACAGGCGCCCACCACCACGCCTGGCTAATTTTTTGTGTTTTTAGTAGAGACCGGGTTTCACCGTGTTAGCCAGGATGGTCTTGATCTCCTGACCTCATAATTCACCGGCCTTGGCCTCCCAAAGTGCTGGAATTAAAAGCGTGAGCCACCGCGCCCAGCCAGGTTTTCTGTTTTAAACATTCCTCCATCCTAAGCCTCATTATGTTTGTTATTATCTTTTTTATTCAGTAGAACTCATCAAATAATTGTCCTTGATCAAAAAAAATTCACTATATGAAATGGTTTGAAAAGAATTGGCTTTCTTAGTATAATATTAGCTGCCTTTAATAAACTACCTCTACTTGATTTTGCACATTTGAGCTGATCACAGATTTCACTCATCCTAAGCACTTGCATTTTTTCCAATATATTTCTCTGTTTCAGGCTTCTTTGTGTCTACTTACAATGCATCTTTATGTTAGATGTATTCTGTAGGATTTTTCTCCTCCTTGCTTCCTTTTCTAATGAGATACTACTCATTTGACCACCTTGAAGTTTTTATGACTTATACTGTGACTCATTAACTCCCTGTAAGCCATAACAGAATGCATCACTTCTTCTTTTATGATCTCTGTGTCCTATACCTACTACTTTCATGAAACTCAAACAATGCATTGCTTTTTTAACCTCCTTACTACACAGCAACTCTGTCAGATTTATTATTATAATCCACGTATGTCTAGCACATTATCTGATGCATAAATATTCAACACCACTTTCTTAAATGAATGACAGCACATATGCACAAATTAATAGTACCAAGTGTGCGAGGGTGTGTATGCACTATATTCTGTCAGACCCAAAGCCATGCTCCATCCTCTTTCTGACATGGGTTCCATTTCCACCTGTAACTATGACCAAACACCGAGGCAACAATAGTGGGGAGGATCCTAACTTTATAGCCTACTCCATGGTTTCTCTTTATTTATTTATTATTTGTTTGTTTTTATAATATGTTGATTTGATCTTGGACTCAGAGTTTCAATGGTACCCTGAATCATGTCCTGCCCTTTGAGTTTTAATTTTCTCCTTCTGCGTTAGTACAGAATTCAAGGAAGCATTAATTGATTTTGACAAGTGGTAAAACTGAGTGGGTGAGTCAAGGAGAAAGATTATGTCCTGAGATGAAGGAATGAGGCAACATCACCTTCCAATGCTCCTGCACATTTTTGCCTAAGCGTTTTTTAAATCTCAGCCTGCCAGGCAGTTGTAAGTGGTCTCAATTAATCGAGATTTCTGAAGCTAAAAATCAATTTCTTTTTTTAAAATTCACATTAAGAATCAAGATTATCTTATTATTATACAGAATGAATTCATCAAATAGAAACCTATTCACTCACCCAGCACAAGGAAGACTCAAAGTAAGAACAAGGAAAAAATAATGGAGATATGATTTAACTATGGCAATGCCATCAGTCAGATGTTGGTAGTACCGGTTCACTCATGCTTTCCAATCAGACTGAGGTGCCCTTTCTTTCCTTATTGTGTAAATGAGTTCCACCCATCCTTCATGGGCCCTGTCTTCCAGGAAGCCTTCCTATTGTTCCCTGTTTTCTTCCAAATTAGCTTAGCATTTTCAATCTGAAACACTTAGTCTTGTGCTAACTTGCAAATCTTACATCATTGTATAGCATCCTGTCATATACTGTGCTGGCTCTTCTTGAGACAGAATCTTGTGTTTTTCTTCAACAGTTTCCACAGTGACTGGCAAAAAATGAAGCATACAGGAAGTGTGTTGGTGAAGACTTGTTAATTACTGCTTTATAGCTTGGTTGATTAGACATGGGCATTTGTGAGCTTATTTTTTTAGCATTTCTTCCTATACCCATGTTCTCCAGGGGCATGTGTGTAGAAGCTAGCGAAGAGCACTATGAAAACATGTTTTTTCTAACTTTGAGGAATGGGTCAATAATGTCTTAGGAAGACTATGGAGTGTGTACCCTCACTCTCTTCCCACCAACCGATTCCATGTGTGACATACTGAGCCCCCGAGCATACAGTCAATCAGTCTTTCAAAACAGCAAGCAATCAAGTTTGCTGTTTGTTAAACTCGTACAAAAGCTTTTATCTTAATGTCACCCATGAGGCAATCAACTATATTTTGAGAAAATATTACACTTAATGACCTCTGATGCCCTTTTAATGTTCTCAAATTTTATTGAGCAATATATAAGAGAAAGAAAAAAAGTCTATCAGAACTGCTGGAGAGTTCTATTCACAAGCAAGCTATTTGTCCAGAATATTGAAGCAACAACAACAATAACAAATGTAGAAGATAACAGGTCAACTAACTGGGGAGAAGAAGTGAGTAAACAATACAGATCAGGAAATAATTATAGTCCAACATTGTGCTGTAAATGAAAATTATTGTCATTAATAACAGCAATCTAGTTCTAAGGGAAGCTGATCATTGAAGACAAAGAAGTTTGTAGCTAACATTACCTCTTCCTTAGTCATTGTCATGAGGATTTAGGCATTTAGGATCAGAAAAATCTATATAAGGTATTCTCTTATGGGAAAATTTCTTTGGCTTATAGACTTTTTTTATTGTTGTTTCTGGATACTGAAGCAAATTGTTCTATGACTGTATCTGTGTTAAGCTTTTGCTAAGGTTTCAATGTGTCTTCTAAAATTCATGTGCTGGGAACTTGATTCTCAATGCAGCAGTGTTGGGTGGTGTAGCCTAAAGGGAGATGCTTGGGTCATGGGGGCACTGCCTTAAATAGATAGACAATGCTATTTTTATTGTGGGAGTGGGTTCTTTATAAAAGGATGAGTTTAGTCCCTTCTTGCCCTCTTCCTCTTACCTTCTTTTGTCTTTCTACCTTCAACCATGGGTGGACACACCAGGAAGGCCCTTACCTTGGACTTCCCAGCTTTCAGAACTGTAAGTCAAATACATTTTTCATTATAATTTATCCAATCTGTTGTATTCTGTTGTAACATCACAAAATGAACTAAAACATCATATGTGCGATTGTAAAAGGACCATACTAGCGAAATTCTGTTCTGTGGTCAGCCTACTCTGAGGACTGGTTAACATTTCATGTACAAGTTGACTGTACAGGTTACAGACCTCTGTTCTGACATTGAGTTCCACACTGTTGGCTCTCCCAGGATTGACAGTTATATGCTGAGCCTTGCCCTATTTACATCACTGTCCCCAGCATTGCAAATTCTGTTATAACACGCTAACATGAGAAGCACAGTGGATGTCTGCAAAGAAATGTGAGGTATAGACACCATTTCAAGATTCCCACACATACCTTTTCACAGAAAGACTCATTATACCATGCTTTTCATATCTAAAAATGAGGAAACCATTTAGCCAGAAGATAAACTTTTAAAAGATTTCTTTCATGTGGTTATGAAGGTTCTGTACTATCTATCCACATTCTTGTGCTCCCTTGACTTTATGAGGTAATTTAAAAATGAGATGTGAACGACACCCTTTACACAGTGTTATTTAAGTGTCACTTCCTCCAGCTGGGGAAGAATACTGCATATTCTCCCATTCTGTTAACTGCAAGCCTGTCTTGAAGTCATACTTGAACTTTTTTCATTAACATAGTTGCTGCCACATCTGGCTTCTTCTGTAAGGCACACTGTGAGGTCTGATGTTGTCAACTCACAGGTCTGGGAGGGAAGACAGGTTACCAAATCACCCCTGATAGACATGCCAATAAACCAGGCTGCAGTTGGATAAGGAGTAATTAAGGGAAAGGTTCTGTCTTCTTGAGGCACCATGTGCTATTGGATTCAGAAGCTGGTGGCTGGGGAACTGAATGTCTCGTTCATGTCTCAGTGAGTTGGATCTGGGAAATAGTCTCTCACCTCCACCTCATCAGAAGCTGCTTTACTCCAGCCCCCTTGGGGTCAGCAACCAGACTGGAAACAAATTAATGAGGAAACCTTCTCTGTGTCCAGGTGGTAGACAAAAACTGAAGGATGGGACTGCCAATCTTAAACTTCAATTTTATTTTTCTTTTATCCACAAACCACTCGCACTTAACTTTATCTGTAAATCCTCTTTTGTTTCTCATTTTGTTGTCTTGTTTTCTACTCTCCAGTTAGTGTTACATGAAGGCAGAAGAGGTAGTTGCCCATATGCTCTAATTTTATGGTACTAGACAACACCTCTTCCAAATACTATGTCTTAAAAACTGGTGTCCAGTCCCTAAATCTGTTCCTCTCATTAGAAAGTCATTAAGAGGGTTCAATTAACCCCAAAAGAAAATATCACATGCCAAAGATAGTTCTGGTTTTAAAAAACAATAAGAAGTTAGAGAGGCTAATTTTGGTTAAATAGATTCAAGATCTGTCTACAGTTTCAGCTGAACACTGGATGCTGAGTGGTCTAATACAGTCCTTTTATTACAGAATCAGTAGAGATATAGAAGTTTCTCTGAGATACTGCCTTGGTTACTGGAGGTCAGAATGTTGGATGACCTATTGAAGTTTCCAATTCATCTTTCCACTTCCAATGGGGCAGCCTTAAGCTCATCTGTCTTAAAACTTCAGCTTCATTTACATTTTCTCCTAATGAAATGATCCCACTGCTAAATACTGTTTCAACCTTTTTCCCCTAGTGTTTCTGTAGTACTATGTTCTTATGAAGAGACTGTTTAATATTGTGATGAATATATTCCAGTTGTTACTAAAGCAAAGTCAATTTTGTAGGATCTCTGCTTGTAGCTTCAATTTTGTTATTGAGGTCAAAGGAGGTTAAATTTTTTCATAGCAGAACTATTCTATGCACCCAATGATTTCACCCCTTGACCAAATTCACACTATAAAACAATCTTTTTTTAACTTGGTCAGGCATTTTGGTAAGTAGAAGAGTAAAGTGAAATTTTATTATTTTCAAGAGGTATGTTTATATTCCTTGTGCAGGCTCAACCCTAAAAGAATATTATTTGATGGAGGCTAATAAAAAAATCTTGGAGAAAACAAAATACTTGAATGGTTTCTGCTAGAGCACATTGCTACAGCAATTCTACACATGAATGCCACCAGTTTCAGCTTCTAAATGTCCTAGCCACCCTGTAGAGTCCAACACTGGACGTGCTACCAAGCGTTTAACACCCGTTTAATGAATGCATGTTGGCTGAATGCATAAATGATGCTGCTGAATCTCTGATTGTGGGTCCTGATGGGATACTCTGTGGATGCACAGAGGGTCAGCAAAATGACTGTTTTCTCATCTAGATCTCTGTTCCCAGTGATGACCTCTTTCAGAAAGACTGGTTTCAAAAATAACCTTCCATAAACACTAATAATATTGTGGTAAAGCACAGCAGTACTAGTCACATGGATATCTATTATATTATTTTTTGAAACACGCATATCATTATGTAAACTCTTTTGTGAGAATGACATATCTCATACACACACACATATACATTGACATTCTGTACTTCCGAAAGAAATGAATTGGCATATAGTGGTCAGCCTAGGTCCAGTTTGTATTAAGTGGAGACTAGAACACTATCTCAAAGATAATGAGCAAGAACTTTCATGCATCAAACTTGGCATTTTGTTTGAACATCATGGGCAGTCATTGGTACAGGGTGAAAACAAGAACACTGGGGGTCATGACGTGAATATTCTACTTATCTACTACTTACCTCTTTGTGAGACTCATGGAAGTTCCCGTTGAAAGACAAATATTTGTTTCAAGTACACTTCTCCAGTTCTAGTTTCTTTATTCATACCTTTTATTGTTCTGTTCCAGCAATTCTGAATTTTCTCTTCTCCTGGATCACAGCATTTTCCCTCTTGATTCTCTGCCTTTGGATATGAAATTTCCTCTTTTGGGGATTCTTTTCCCAACCTGTTTACCTAGCAAAATCCTGCTATTCCAGAAGCCAGTCCTAATGTCACTTTTGCAGAGCCTCCCCTGACTTCCCATGTAGCTTTAGATCTGCCCTTTCCAGCTTCCACTGCAGCACTCATCCCATGGACCATCACACAGTCAAATGCCATATGCTACCTCTCCCTCTTCATGAGATTGCCAGTTTCTCAAGGGTGAAGCTCAAGATCTTCTCATTTTGCTGCCATAGTGACTAGTCCCATATATCACCTTACTCAAAGTATATGGCCAATATATGTTCACAGAAAAGAGGAACCAAGGAAAGGAAAAAAGTTAAAAATACGAAAGCAGAAAAATGAAGAGAGAAAGAGAAAGGAAATTTTTCACAGAAGAATCCATTTAGCTGCTATCATTATGGCGTAAGTAAGTCATGCAAATAAATATTTCTACATATGTCAGAGAGTTGTAGAGCTAATTCAGATGTTCAGGAAATGAAGACAGAAGTCCAGAATATGAGGCATTGTCAGAGAGAAGGATCCTGAGTGACTAGGAACAACCTGATTGAGAGTGGGGGTGTGACAGGTTTATAAATGTCAAAAATGAGAGTGGAACATTGGAAAGCAAGGATGGAGTGGAAAGGACAATTCTTCCTGCACAGTGCTGTTCAGGGCCACCCCATGTTGTAGAGAATGCGGCATCATAGCCTCGTATCACCTCGGCTCCCTCAAATCCTACATCTAATATAATGTGGGATAAAAGTCATCTAATGTCACTGGAAGCATGGAGAATAGGACAGAGGAGAGAAATGTCTATAATTGGTGAAGACTTTTCCCAACCTGTTTACCTGGCAAAATTCTGCTATTCCAGGAGCCAGTCCAAATGTCGCTTCTGGAGAGCCTCCCCTGTTGTTTTGATACACACAAGTGCTAACCTGAAGAATTTTAAGAACAATATTTAGGTGTAACATCAGGGCTGTTAGTGTAACTAAACTCATATCAGGAAAACGTTGCAGGCATGAAGAATGGAGTTTTGTCAAAGGCCCAGAGAGAAGGACCCACACCAAATCACATTAAAACGCCCTCATACAAGTGACCCTACCAGCCTCCTTATACCTAAAACTGCTGTGAGAAATGTACCTGTTTCTTTCTTATAACACTGAGAGAGTAAAAACGCTAACAACTAGAGGGAAAAAAACATGGTGCCCAAGATTCATACTCATGTGTGAAAGACTGAAGGTCGGTCACATACTTTTCTAGATCCAGAAGTTAGTTCAAAGCACTGTGCTCCAGGTGCAGGAAAAGGTACATGACTGAGGAAGGAGAGCAACTAGAATCCAGAGGCTGAGAGCATCAAAGTCAAGTACGACTAACTCAGCAACGCTGCTGGTCATTCACTGTGTCTGTGCAGGGCTGGGGTGTGATGATAATTGTGGCATAGAAGCTGGAATGATCTCTGGGTCTAAAATTTTTCTTTGTACAGTTAGGAAACTAAGGTTGAATAGGAACATGGGATTCTTTGCTCTAACCATACTTAGTTAATGACCCCTAGGGCTAGATATTTATCTTTTGACTCTTAGTCCATTGCTCTTTGCTTTAATCATGATTTCTTCCATAGTAGTATCCATAACCTGAAATTGAACCTTGGGTGATAAAAATACAAATTAGGAAGGCTCTAACTTTTATTATAGTTTTCATCATTTAAAACTTAAGAAAAAACAATACAAAACAAAAATATATCCCATGACGTTATATGAGATACAGATAATAAATTGTAATTTTTTAAAAATGTACAAT
Organism: Rhinopithecus roxellana; assembly: GCF_007565055.1. NCBI lineage: Eukaryota > Metazoa > Chordata > Mammalia > Primates > Cercopithecidae > Rhinopithecus > Rhinopithecus roxellana. Next base: position 68,071,281 of record NC_044569.1, on the reverse strand, counting down.
TGACTTTTAATCTGTAGCCTATAGCAATGGAGAAAATGCAAGGGAAAAATTGACACAGTAATCCACTGGAATTGAAAGAAGTTTCCATTTGTCTTTTCAGTGTTCTGTTATTTCTAGGTCAAGTTGCATGATTTGGAAGTCTCCCTGCTTTCCTAGCATGCCTGCTGTTTATGTAAGTTAAGCCTTTAAAAGCTTTATTTTCTTTTTCCTAGGAAGTATGGATAGGTAAAGGCAGGAAGAAGGGTCTTAAAAGCATGACCTATTCCTTGAAGATCTGCAAAGAATATCAGATTATCTTCACTGAACACATAATACAGGCCTGGGAGACCTACATTTGCAGGTGGTAGAACCAACTGAAAAACCTAATCAGAAATCAATTCTACAAACAGGAGGAGATGTTTCTTTTTGTCTGACTCAATTATGTGGGAAGGAAGAGACAAAGTGTGGGAATGGGCTGGGGATAATATATCAGTAGAGATTAAGACATTAATACCCACAATGGGTCACATGATTTTTCTCTTTGAGCTCTCAAATGTAGAAAAATGAAACTTTGAATCAAGAAGATTTTTAGAAGCAGTCTAAACCAAGATCTTTCATTAACAGAAAAATCAGAAGCCCAGTCAAGTGAACTACCAATTAAATAAACAGCACACAATGAGTTGATGCATAGAAATAGTGTTTGCCTCAGTGAACTGATCTGGACTCAAGCCCTTTAAAAGAGACAACCTGAGGCTGCTCTGGATCTGCTATAGAGCAAATAAAGTTTTATCTCCATGTTATTATTACTAGTTCCACTTCGAGCAGAAACAAAATCTGTTTATAAATGTCTCCAGTTACATTGAAGGTTGGTAAAAGCTAAATTCTCAACTTCTTATATTAATCAAACAATTCTATTAACATATTGGTTGCTTTTGTAAAGATTATCATGATCCTGCAGTAGCCAATGCTATATTTAAAATGTTTCCCAGCTCAGAAGAACCTAAGAGTTAGAGATATTTATTTCAGAGGAAACAATTACTCACTATATCTAACAAGGATTCTAAGTATCTTCTTTGCCACTGGACAAAGGGAGAGAGATTCTGGAAGTAAAAAAAATTCTGGGTTAGGTGACAAAAACTTGGCCATCCTTGGCCATAGAGAAAAGAGCAGCCATTGGCTCAAACTATTCAATGCTTTCTAGGTTTCAGATGGAATGGTAAATGGGGTATATTTGAAGCATTAGGAGTTCTTCCAATAGCAACGGCGCTCCCTTTCTTTACTTTGGTCTGTCATTGACTGGTGTACAATGACACATAAGATAGAACATCTTTCATGGTTTCTGCCAAACTAAATCAAATAAAAAGAAGATCGTGAACATACTTTTTAAATGCTAAATTTTTGATCAAATATTAATTATTTCAGGTTTTAAAAGGAAGTGAAATCAATGTACCCATTAGGGGTCTGGATTTAACATTAAGGAAATCTGGAGGTGCAGTATCTCACAACTGCTAGCCACCATGGCCTTCAGAGGACAACCTGTAATTACATCACTCCACCAGGAGATTAATGAAAAATGAGGACTGTCATCGAGTGTCTAACACTATCAATTGTGTACAAATTACTGCAGTATTTATTGTATATTAATTGGTTTATAGAACATGAATGCGTAGCTTGTTAATATAAATAATGCACAATACGACCAGGTGTGGTGACTCACACCTATAATCCCAGCACTTTGGAAGGCTCCAACGCAGGTGGATCACTTGAGGTCAGGAGTTCAAAACCAGCCTGGCCAACATAGTAAAATCCTGTCTCTACTAAAAAACATACAAAAATTAGCTGGGCATGGTGGTGGATGCCTGTAATCCCACCTACTCAGGAGGCTGAGGCAGGAGAATCACTTGAACCTGGGAGGCAGAGGTTGCAGTGAGACAAGATCATGTCACTGTGCTCCAGCCTGGGCAACAGAGTAAGACTCTGCCACAGAAAAAAATAAAATAAAATAAAATAATAATAATAATAATAATGCACAATATGGAAGCGTATCTTTACTTCACATATACCCTTTATAATTACTTCTCTCTGAAAACTACATCTGACTCTGATCACATAATAAGAACACAACACAACACTCACAAGTGATACTGAGCATTATGAAATACGCTCTATGAAAACAGAACAGCAAAACCACCTGAAAGATCACTATGTTCTTGTCACTATAAAATTTGTTGTGGAGGAGAAGCATAAGAAAAAAATCATGATCTCTGCCCCAAGTCTATACTACAAAGCAGCTTAAAATAAAATGAAATAATGTCAATACCAGTTCTACCATGAATCAGAGAAAAGAAAGTTGAGATAATAAGAAGTTAATCTGGAGAGGGGACATAAAACATGGAGTATAAATTAATTCTTGAAATCTGGATATAGAATTTCTGTGAGCTACAGAAAGAGTCAGAGAAAAGTGTTTTAGCAGAGGGAATATTTTGAGTAGAGCAAGGAAGAGAGGAGGAGGAGGAGCTAATGATATTGGAGGAGAGAGTTAAGAACTTCGCTGGAGCAGAGAGTAGATAAAATGGAGATAGTCCATAAAGAGTTTTTGCCTACCACAGATCTTAAGTTGGGTTCTCCAGGAAACAGGCTCTGACATGAAAACTTGTGTACAATTTAGGTAGTTCTCTTGAGAATACTTGAGAATAACAGTATGAAGGAAGCTGAATAAGTGAAAGCTGGTTGACGGTCTTTCCTCTGTGGTTGTTTTTTTTTTTTTTTTTTTTTTTGACAGAGTCTCACTCTGTTGCCCAGACTGGAGTGAAGTGGTGCCATCTTGGCTCACTGCAACCTCCGCCTACCTGGTTCAAGCGACTCTTTTGCCTCAGCCCCATAAGTAGCTGGGAATACAGGCGCCCACCATCACGCCTGGCTAATATTTTGTAATTTTAGTAGAGACAGGGTCTCACCATGTTGGTCAGACTGGTCTTGAACTCCTGACCTCAGGTGGTCGACCCACCTCAGCCTCCCAAATTGCTAGGATTACAGGCATGAGCCACATGCCAGACCTCTCATTTGTTGTTAACCATTCAAATGTTAAACTATACTTACTGGCAGAGGGTATTTTATATTTGTTTTCAATAAAGTCTTCAAATGAATCAATAGTGGGCCACACACACATATACACAAATATCTAAATAAAAATAAATAAACTCCAAAGTTTTACCAGGAGAAACAAGTTCTGTCCCCTTATAGGAGGCAGGAGAAAAATATTTTGTTCATTATAAAAATATCTCAAATTCCAGTTTTCTTTAAATGTTCATGCAGAGATAAGAAAAAAAAATAATGCATTTTCAAAATGCCCAACTTAAAAAAAAATTTAAAAACATCCTTCACTGCACCAAGTCATAACGAGGCATACCCAGCAAATGCTGCACAGTTAATGTTGCTCATGGACCCCCGTGGAGCGGAAGGATTTTACTAGAACTGTATGAAGTGCCTTGAAATTAATTTTCCTATAATAGAAACTACTTAAAAGAATTATCTTGCTGTGCAGCAAATCACTTCATGTGTCAGATTTATGCTTTCATCTGGAATTTTCTTAAAGGGGGCAAAGGCAACAAAGAGATGGTTTGGATGAACTTAAAATCAGAGTCTACCCAAGCCCTGAGCTTTGTTCTTGGGCTTAAAAGACTTCAGAAATGTTGAGACCTGAAGAAATACAAGACTGTTGTGGATAATTTCAAGCTAATGGAACTTCTAATATACACCATTATCTTAAGATGAAGGTACTAAGGCTGTAGGAAGGAGACAGAGAGTTGGTCAATGGTGTACAACACACATACTTACACAAATGGACACACACATACACACAGCCACACACCTATCTGTTGAGGTATACATAGACATGTCTCTTGTTTAGGAATTTTTCTCAATTAATTATACAGTTTAAGATCTGTATTAGTGTGGCTGGGCTAGGCTTTAGGACAATAACAAACCAACTCAAACTTAACACACTAAAAGCTCACTTCTCATTTGCTTCACAGGTAGATGCAATTTGGCGGGCCTTGCAGAGTGGTCCCACTACGCCCAGATACTGACTCAGAGAACCAGCATGAGGTTCTACCATCTCAAAGACCCATATTTCCAGTAGTACTGATGGAGGAAAGAGAAACCAGATAGAGTGGGAAGATCAAGCAGCATGTTTTATGACAATGGGAAATGATGTCTATTCCTTCTGCCATTTGCTAGAACTAGTCACAAGGTGCTAAAGTAAGTACACGTGATACCATGAAATAGAATTTTGTACTTTTTCCAGGAAGAAGGAAAAGGATTGCCGAGTATCCAGTCAGTCCCTGCAACAGAATGAAATTCATTACTCCTCCACCTGACATCAATAACATTACCCACACCTTACACTGGATTCTACACTCTGTTTCACCTTATAGGAGATTCTAAAGATACAGCGGGGAGGATTAACTTTCCAGAAGAAGTTTACATTCTAGTGGTGCATAGAGAGAATATGCTGTAATGAAGGTAAGAGTCCATTCATCAAAAAATCTGAATAAACAATTCAGAGAAATATATGAGCAGGAACATGGAAGCATGGCTGTGACTGCGGTGAGGGAACAGTATGGTAAAAGATGATACAAGAATGGAATAAAGGATGAGCAACAGAGGATATAAAGACAGAGGCAGATTCCAAGCAAGCATATCAAAGGAACAATAACCACAGATTGTGAGGGTGTGGTATGTGCCTATGCCTAGCAAGAATAGACAACAGACATACTCAGATCCTACTAAATTGTCCTTTTACATTCCTCTTAGTTTTTTTTGTTTGTTTGTTTTTGTTTTTGACAAATATTTTGGACCCCCTTCCTGACCTGAAGAATGGAGCAGGAATTAGATCATCAACGGCAAATTTTGGAGAAGCCTCTAGACTAATGCTCTCAGTAGTCCCCTGAAAGATATCGTTGTCTCCTTCTTTAGAGCCAAAGTGAGCTCTAGGATGATTAACTTTGGCAATAAGTATTCATTGGGTACCTGCCATGAACCATGCCCTACATTTCCTTCTGGATCAAAGTCATAATACTCTTAGGGAATGTGAAAAGGATCTTAAAACAGTCTTAGGATTGAAATCCAAGACTTGATTGTATTCAACCACAAAATATGGGAATCTAGAAAAGAGAAGAGTCAAGAAAATATGTAGACATGGAAAGGAAATCAATGTTGGGAGAAAAATGTAAAAAGTGAAAGACACAAAGATTTAGGAAGAAATATCCTTGAAGTAAGAAGTAAACATGATTGAAAACCCAGTTTTTCAATCTTTCATGCCATAGTTTATGAGAATACTACATAATAATACTGAGGGCTTGTAAGCAAACAGCCTTGGAACCCATGAAGTATCAAGGGAGAATCATGGATTAGCAGAGATTGTTCCTTCTTGCTCCAACACATCACTAGAGACACCACTCACTCAAAATCACTGACTGCAATCCTGAAGGAAATGAGGTGTGTATGTGTTTGTTATGAGGTCTGATTTCCAGGCCCTGACTAAGCATTGTTGCTGAGAAACAAATGGACAGCTTGTTACTTTGTGTCTCTTCATTCAGTTAAGCCATTTTTTTTTTCAGCATGCTTAAATCAAGTACCAGACAAGTCTCCCTGATCAAAGTGCAAAGGTGAACTGATGTGTCAGAAGAAGGGGTGCAATCTGCAGTACTTCTGTTTAACAGGCCCAAGAGGAAAAATACGCAACAGCGATGGCACCAGAAGAGGAAGATTCCTCAAAGCCAAGCTCAGTGCATAATGATTATACTGTTTACTATTCATTATCATCCCTTCCACTCCTTCTTGGTTGAGATTGAGTACTAGTTGGAGTTTGATCTCTAGGTTTTACCTTCCTATGTAATGAATCATTTTCAGGAAAGCTTTAAGGAAATAGTCAGCAATTGAAATATCTGAAAAAAAAATACTTCTGTTCTCTTTGTTTTAATTACAGTGCTCACAATGTGGAAAATATTCATTATCAGGTTGTGTAGTGAGATGGTGACCATTGTGCTCAAATTTGTCTGCAACACACCTTGCTATTGCTGGAAGAGACAACCCTCTTTTTTACTCAGTTTTGTTCCAGGCAGACCTTCTCTCTCTTTAATTTGTATGAGTAGGATATTTTAGCTCATTCTGGAATCTAACTCTGGAAAATTAATCTCAATCCCTTGATCAACATACATCTTACTCATCCTGGTAGGCAATTTCTTCTTGACTCTGTAGAAAGATATGCTCTAAGGGGCTGAGTAACAAGCCTTTAACTTCTATGGGCTGAGATTCCTGGCCAGAATCCCAGTTCAGGACCTCTGATCTGTAAATCATGTCTATGCAGTCTTCTATTTCTAAACTCTCCTTATTCTAGATTTGTATTTCTTATTTGAAATTACTTTTTTATCAAACCCATTTTAATATGGGCTCCTCATTTTCAACCTAAAGAGATGAGTTTAGGGAATTGTCTATGATTTGTCAATGAGGTTAAAGAAAGCAGATACTGTATTTGTGAGTTCTAATACCTAAAAGTAGGTGATATGTACACTTGACAGCAAACCAGTGCTGGTCCTTATAAATTCTAGAGAAGAACAATTATAAAGTCTATCAGTTTCTAGTCAACCATCTATTCTCCAAGTTTACTGTATTTCTAGTCAATGAAAACCTTCTGCCTGATATGAGGAGTTAGCATGTGAAAATATTTGCTGAACCTGGTTCCCTGGTGGGAAATACAATCCACTAGAATCAAATGTATTCATGAAACATAAACACATTTTCATTATCTGTAGCTTATAATCAAAGCAAAGTTTCTTGCTTTGACAAACATCCTATTCACTTTGGAAATAAAAGTGAAGCACAATTTCTCCATTTATTAATTGTGCTTCCCTTCTGCAAACATTAGCTACCAACTTGCAGTTGAATCTTAAGTCAATCTCTAGCCCTAAAAGGCACTGCTCAGTTTCCAAACTCTTAGGCTTCACATTCAGAGTAGGCTATAATCCTGGCAAGATGCATTTTTCCCATCAACATCCATAATGTTTCCCTAGGCAGGAATTTGTCAACAGAGGAATTTGTAAAGTCACCATCTTCACAGAGGCCCTAGAGAATGAATTTAGCTGATGTGTGTAAAGACCTCCGAAGGTGAAAAATGGGGCAGAATAATGCCAGAGGGACTTTCTTGGCAGTGTTGGGGAATCGTCCATGAATTAAACAGAAGCAGTTCTCATATGACCAAGAGAGAGGGCTGTTTTCTGAAAGAATTACCGGACATCATATGTGAAGATCAAGAAGCAGTGGTTTAGATGAGATACCTTTATAAAGGCCCATATCTACTCATTTCAAATTTTAAAATGTTTTAAAGCAAGAAGGAGATATAAAACCTTGAAACTTAACAAAAATAATTAAAAGACCCAAAGCAAGAGATTGCAAACCGTTGAAGATACTAATCCTCAATTCGAAAGGGAGAAAAGGATTACTAACAGTCTTACAACAAGATGCCCCATCTATAGAAAACTACTTCAGCCCTAGAAACCTTCCTCTGTTACATAAATTATTTTGTAAAATTAGAAAAAGAAAATTCTACTTAAACCTATCTCTGATGTTATTGTTTTTCTTTTGGTGTAGATGTCTTCTAAATATTAGACAATGGGCAAATAGGGAAACTTTTTATACTGTGAAATACATGTGTGTATATATATATATATATATATATGCACATATATATACAGATTTTTTCAATCAGTAAGCTTAGTGGTTCATAAATAGGAAAAGTATGAGATTAAATGGAAATACCCATATTTTGGCATTGTTTATTGGCACTAGGACATTTTAATAGGAAATATTATGTCAACCTATCAGTAATTAATAAAGAAGTAAATAAATAAACATTGCCTCATTCTTTTCCTTTGAGCACTAATTTGGAACTTTTGATGGCTTAACCTACCAAAACTCCTCCAGTCTCTGTCTTAATTAATTAATTACTTCTGCAACAGGCAAATTCTTTTAAATACAACACTTCAATTCTAGTTGCAAAGCTCTCAGTTTCTTTTTATTTCCTAGAGGATAAACTCTTATGCATAAATTCTTAGCATGCTATTCACACTTTCTACAATCCAACAAATCCATCTTCCCTTTTACTACCTTTGCAATTGCTACGTAAATCTGGATTTGGTGCTCCAACAAGCCCTGCATTACCTGACTTCCCTTCCTTCCTTCATACCTACTTCACCTGCCTGTACATATTCGCTCACATTTTAAACAATCCTTCAAGGCCCAGATGAAGAGTTCCTTTCTCTAAGCAGTACTCTCAGTTTACTGTGATGTAACCACAATCTCTTGGACCTGTGAAACGATATGAGCCATTGTTTTTACAATAGAACATAGCTTGCCTTGTGACATCATGTACAGATATCTTCTATTGTTAACTAATTAAGTTTATGTTCATAGTTCGTTACTCCAAAATGCTGGTGAGTAACTTACAATTAAGAATAGCTTCTTTTTTTCCCACCTCTCTTTCCTCTTTGTTCATTTACAACTACAAAGGACTTTGTTCATAATCAATACTCAAAAAATATCTATTAATAAAGAAGTCTTATGAACTCCAGTTCCCACTCTCGTCTTCATTTTGATCATTTACATGTGAATATTTAGGAGAATGACAAAGCCTTTGAGTGATTCCAATTTCATCATTTTTTGGGCTGTTGTGTTTTTTGTTTATGTGATCCTTCCTTTTAAATCCAACTTTTGAAAGTGGTCATTTCCTGCCTAGTGTTGATCACAATGTAATTTTGAATAAAGCACATTCTCTAGGGTCCTTTGAGCTCCCAAGTAAAAAGCATAATGTAATGCAAAATTTGTACTCTTATATACGTATTCCACTGCTTATCAAGTAAAATCCAAACGATTCACCTATTAGAGGTGCAAACGTGATTCTTACTAGAATAGTTTTCTTATAACACACATCCACAATTTAACAGATTTAATCATCTGATAGTTTCTCCAGATGTTCTAGATCCTTTTTGTTTTTGTTTCATTTGATTTTATTCAATTAAACCTTTCCGTCTTCTTTTTCTTCTTTGGCGTCCAGTCCTTTATTTGCCAATAGTAAAAGTTTTCAGGATCATGGTCCTATAGAACCTTATGTGAAGCTTCTACATGTGTCATGTCAATGTTACACGGAATCCATGGAGCATCTTTCTTTTATTCACAATGGTGGGGAACCAGTGTAGTCACATTTAGTTTTCAGCTTATTCCATGCAATGCTAGTGAGCTAAGAACCCTGAGGCAAACAGGTCTTTGCAGTAGCTGAGTTCCTTCAGATCCTTAATTTTATAGATTGAAGACTTATAACTACTAGTTGTGAGTAACTCACTACATTGACCTAATAGTAAACAAGTGTAATACAGCACATAAATATTTGAAATCCAGTCTTAAATGAAAAAATATGTATTCTATAATGAATACTTAATTAGGACTGCAAACTGAATATAAGGAATGGAGCCCCTACTGCTTCTGAGACAAAGCAGAGTAAAATGAATTACCATCATGCAGGGAATGATATTAATAGTGTCCAGCTTTATAAATGAATCCAATTTTAAGCCACTTTAGTTGCTATCATACTGAGAAAGAGTGCAACATGTCTAACATATCATTTCCTTTCTGGAAAATGACAAGATTCAAACAAAACAATTTTAACTTGCTGATGTTTGCTTGCATTAAATATTTCTAATTATTGAGCACCCACAGTCAAACATCATTCAGAAACAAACGTCAGTGCTCTTTTCAGCATCAGCATGTTGAGAAGAGCCATCTTTTTTATTCTCCCCTTTACAAAAGAAATAAAGTAGTTGAAGGATTGTTTGGGTGACTTTACAGCATCGGTAATTGTTGGTTTACTCCCTTGAGTCTATCTGAGGGAAACAGTTGATGTTTTACTCTATGTGGCAGCTTAGGTTTATGTGCTGTGTTTGTTATTCATATTATTTACAGGTCGGTGAATTCAGGAAGTAATATAGCAAAGAAAGATGCCAGATTAGCCCAGGAAATACCATTTCCTCCTGGTAGGAGCAGTGGCCATTCTGGTGATTATTGTAGTAATGGGGATGATAATTAAACTATATAAATTGAACCTAAAACAAATCTATTTTTCAGAACTTCTTTTTTGGGGCGTGGGGGGGATGGAGTTTTTCTTTCGTTGCCTAGACTGGAGTGCAGTGGCACGATCTCTGCTCATCGCAACCTCCGCCTTAAAGGTTCAAGCGATTCTCCTGCCTCAGCCTCCCAAGTAGCTGGGCTTACAGGTGTCCACCACCATGCCCAGCTAATTTTTGTATTTTTAGTAGAGACGGGTTTTCACCATGTTGGCCAGGATGGTCTTGAACTCCTGACCTTGTAATCCACCCACCTTGGCCTCCCAAAGTGTTGGGATTACAGGTGTGAGTCACCGTTCCCAGCCCAGAACTTCTAATTATGACAAGCTGTTCACCTCCTATTGAGATTCTCTATTGTATGCTCAGCCTGTGCTAGTCACTGGATTAAATAGAGTTGGCAATAATGGTATTCCAAATTTGGAATTTAAGTCTTGCTCGTCAGAAAAGATCAACATATATGAAAAGTATTGCTCCACTCCACATGATACAAAAATCCTAAATAAGGTGGTTAAGAACTCCATGTAAGGAAGGGAGAATCAGCCTCAGCTAAGAGGCATCTGTTCCACTGCTGAGACAGGAGGATAGCTCATTTTTTTAGAAGTCCCTCATTGTGTTTAACCAGAGCAGGGGCTCAAGGGCTTTGCTCAGTTTGGAAACACTCCCCTTCTCTAAGTAGTCTTCCATGGTTGTTTCTAGGCAACAACTATATTCTCAAAGGCTTTATATGAGAAGGAAATAGTAAAGAGGAGACAGGGTCAAACTCCTTGGGATCTGTGCAGCAACCTGAACTTAGGGTAGTGTTCAAGGTCTTCTTTCTAAACTATGGCAGGGCTGGAGGAGAGATGTCCTATTGCCTTAACTACCAACCCCCACCCAGTTGATAACCTCACTCATGGCTATGTCCTTCCAGGCTGAAATCAAGGCCCACACATGCTCTAGGATATAATAGTATATGAATATATTTCTTTATATAATACACGTAATATATATATATTACATATGTTTTATATGTGTGTGTGTGTGTGTGTATGTGTAACTAATATAAGTCAGATGAAACACAAATTTAGGTCAGCCAGATGTCCACCCAGGCTACCCATCAACAAACTCTGCCTCTGTAGATTATCTAGACCCACATTTTCCCTCAAGTTGTGACTATCAGGAAAAAGTAGATGTATCATTAGGTTAAGGGAACAAGAAGTCCTCAAGCACATTTAATTAAACCACCAAACTCCAAGGCACTAAGACAGTGGATAGATGGATGGATGAATGGATACATGGATAGATTGATGGATAGATGGGTGGATGAATGGATAGATGGAGAAATAGGACAAATGGATTAATGTCTTCCTGGATTGTCTTTTTCTGAGCTTTGCTTTCTCTTCTCTAGCTACTGTGAAAATGTGAAACCTGAGATTTCTCTTGCCTGAGAAGCTCTTTAGTTATTAAAAGAACGACTCTTCAATTTTATGACTACCTTGAATATCTTAGGCAAAAAAAAAAAAAAAGACAATAATGACAATTACCATTTATTGAAGACAATGTAAGTCCCAGGCTCTATGCTGATGGTTTCATTTGTATTTATTCATTTATTGTTCACAATAATTCCATGAAGTAGGTAATATTTTTCATATGATACCCACTTTTTCAGTAAGAAAACTAAAAAATAAAATGTTCAGTCACGTGCCTGAGTCATGTAGCTAGGAAGCGTTTGATCAGAGTTTTGAACCCAGAAAACGATGACCTTTGAGAACTTGCTCTTAATTGTGGAGGAATTAGGCTCTTCATGATGCTAACAAGAGGCTGAAAACAATACCTGTAGGAGGACCTTGTATATTCTCACTTCTACTTCTTTTTCATTGTTTCACAAAGCATGCTCCCCCAAAACTTCACAAAATGCTGAATGATTTTGCCCCTCTCTGCAGATGAGCTCTGGAGGGAGTCAGCCAGCCTGGATAAGATTGTAATCGCACAGATATGTCTTGTTTGGGGAAAAAGCACAGTGTCAGGAGGGAAGAATGGATGCTCTCCATCCATGGGCGACACCCCTTCCACTTCATGATATACGGACACCAAAGACACCGTATATCATGGTGACATGCACTTAAACTTAAAGCTGGTCCAAGCGCTTCTATGCTCCCCAGGGAAGCTGCCATAAGCTGTGATCTATGGCGAGGGCCCAGGGCTGCTCTCTGCTTGGGTTTGTTCTGTTTAGAGAAGTCCTCCAAATACAATTATTGAATTCACTATGAAAAGACATTTCTTGGAAAAAAAGTAAGTGATATGCCTCAGAAAAGGAAGGAATATGAAAAGGGAATCTGGTCTTTTCTAGAAGTGGCTGTCTAAAATAAAGCGATACGTTGTAATAGAAATAAGTTAAACTGGGAATCAAAACACCTAGTTTCTGGTGGTTTTCTCACATCAACTTCAGTGACTCTGAACAAGTCATTTTACACTGTGGGTCTCTGTTCTTTCACATGTAAAGTAAAGCAGTAAAATTAAATGTGCTCTTTAATGTTTCTTAAAGTTGTCTAGAAAAGGAATTTCATTGTTACTGAAAATTAAAGTTCATTTTGTATCCTTTTTGGTATCTTTCCTATCTAGTACAAGGCAGGCAGAGAGGTGTGTAATAAATATTTGTTGAATTAGGAGACAGGAAAGTTTGCTTACGGCTGCACGGAAAACAGGAGCCACAGGACCCGACCTTCAGTCTGAAATATACAATTGATAAATCTGCCTCAATTTTTCACTGGACTTACTAGAGTTATTTTTATGAAAAGCCAACAAACACAGTATCTTATATTGTGCTTAAACATAATGATAAAAATGGGATTCTTGCCGTTCCCCAGTGATGGCCTGGAGCCATTGTTATTTCATCAGGGATTGATCATTATTGTTTTGGTAAAGATATTACTGCAAAAGGCAAAAACATTGCTTTTCACAAGTCAGACCAATAAAAATGCTAGAGTTGTAACTATATATATATATATGCATAGCTAGTGTGAAAATGTGAAACCTGAGATATCTCTTGCTTGAGAAGCTCTTTAGTTATTAAAAGAACAACTCTTCAATTTTGTGACTACCTTGAATATCTTAGGCAAAAAAAACAAAAAAGACGATAATGACAATTGCCATATATTGAAGACAATGTAAGTCCCAGTCTCTATGCTGAGGGTTTCATTTGTATTTATTCATTTATTGTTCACAATAATTCCATGAAGTAGGTAATATTTTTCATATAATATCCACTTTTGCAGTAAGAAAACTAATATATATGTATACAAAGTCCTGGATTTCACTGGAGAAGAATGTAATTAAAATAGCTGTTCATCTTACCAGTTCTATTTTATTTAAAAGAAATGACTGGAAGGACGAGACGGGCGGATCACGAGGTCAGGAGATCGAGACCATCCTGGCTAACACGGTGAAACCCCGTCTCTATTAAAAAATACAAAAAAAAAAAAAAAAAAAAAAAAAACTAGCCGGGCGAGGTGGCAGGAGCCTGTAGTCCCAGCTACTCAGGAGGCTGAGGCAGGAGAATGGCGTAAACCCGGGAGGCAGAGCTTGCAGTGAGCTAAGATCTGGCCACTGCACTCCAGCCTGGGCGACAGAGCAAGACTCCGTCTCAAAAGAAAAAAAAAAATAAAAGATGATGCAATTTAGAATGTAATTTTAAGTTTTAGTTTAAAAATGTAGTTCAATTCTACAAGGCAAGCACACTAATTTTTATAAAATTTAAAATTTTGCTCAATATATAAAAATGTTCTACATCATAACGTGTCTCATAACAAAGTAGGTTTTTTTAAAAATAAATAACCTTTTTGATGGTTTTATAGATGATAGAAATGCTTGTTCTTTGGTGTTGTAAAGAAATAGCACTTGAACATAAATTTAATTTCTACTTCTGTGTCCGGTTTCTGTTGGCTGGAATGGGACTTCACATTCTGTATTCGTCTTGATGGGCTAGTAACTTAGAACTTTTTAAAAGAGGCAAAGGCAGAGGAGAACAAACGAAGGAGGAAGTAATTTGTGGAATGCTGAGAAAAGTAAAAACACTTTCAAATAAGGAAGAGGAACAGGCTATGAGTTAATGCTTGCTTGGACTAGTATAAGCGTAACAGGGCAAATATTTAGGCTAAATTGTGGGGGCTAAGAACATAAAGTACATTGATTTCTTTATTATGGCCAGCAGATATTTAAGAATGTTAGCACAGGTCTTTGAGTAAATTTTGGTTCTAAAAGAAGTTACTATTTATTCCTAATTAGACAGGGAGGAAAGTCTTTCAAGAGGACCCTCTACTTTAGTTTTCACACAGAGTTTTTGTTTACTGCTAAACTACCCTTATTTACGAATCCCCAAAACCATCTACAATGTTTTGTTTTGTTTTGAGATGGAGTTTCGGGCTGTCACTAGGCCGGAGTGCAGTGGCGCAATCTTGGCTCACTGCAACCTCCGCCTCCCAGGTTCAAGGGATTCTCCTGTCTCAGCCTCCTAAGTAGCTGGGACTACAGGCCCACGCCAGCACGCCTGGCTAATTTTGTATTTTTAGTAGAGACGGGGTTTCACCATGTTGGCCAGGATGGTTTCAATCTCTTGACCTCGTGACCCACCCCCCTCGGCCTCCCAAAGTGCTGAGATTACAGGCGTGAGTCACAGCACGCAGCTTACATGGGTTTTAAAGCAGCTGGTGATTTGGTGTAACATCCCTGAATTCTGTACCTTACACTTAAGAAGACTTGGTTATTAAGTGCATTTGTACTATTGAAGCATTGAAGGTCACATTTGGGATATTTCAGACCGGCTCTGTTCAATGAAACTATGATGTGAGACACATATAATTTAAAATTTTCAAGAAACCACATTTTAAAAGTAAAAATAAACTGGTAAAATTACTTAACTCTCTCTCTATATATACTATTTTAATTCCAACATGTAATTTATATAAAAATATCAATAAAATATATGACATTATGTTTTCCGCTCGAAGTCTTCAAAATACAGTGTGCTCTTCACATTTGCACAGTACATTTCCATTCAGACCTACCTCATTCTATGTCCTTAGCAGCCTCATGGAGTCTCATAAAGCCCAGTGTTGCTTCAAATAACAGCTTCTAATGCGAGAAATGCTAGAGTCTGATTTGTTCGTTTATTTGCTGTTTTTTAAAGTTTGTTTTGTTTGACCTATTTGTTTTACATATTGGGCCAATTCTGAGATTTGGCAGTATAATGTAAGTTTTGGTTATTTTTTCCTTAGTGCATATAATTCTGTAGCTGTCCCTTTTACAATCTTTATCATCCCATTTTTGACAAAGGATTTCCAACAATGGCAGACACAGAATTAGACGAAAAGCAGAGAACAAAGGGTCTGATACTATACTGAATGAATGATTAATCTCTCTCTCTCACACACACATACACACATGCACGCATGCATACGCGCACATAGACAAACATACTACTCTCCAATTCTCTGATGAGTGGCAGAGTAGTTTAAAACGGCCACAGAATCCAGGGATTTCTATCAGTTCAGGATACCACAAGGCTATGGTAACATCAGTGAATGGTTTTTGAATATCTACTACATGGACGGCCTTGTGCAGACAGTAAGCAACCTCAAGGGGGGACTTACTAAAATGCTTTTAGAGGTGCATCAGGAGACAGAATTTTTTGCTGGATAATCGGTGAGAAAAGAGCACATTCAGTGCCTATGAATCTAAAACTGGGCTGTACATTCATTGGTAATTCGGAAATTCCAGGCAGCTAAGAGGTCTGATCTAGTATTTTGTAACCATATGTACTTTCCGCTTTGTGTGACACTGCCAATGAAATGGCCTCCTGGATCCTGCTAACATCCCTTTTACATAGGCATAGGGGGATCGAATGTATCTATTGGCAACTCAGGAAGCCAGAATACAAAGAAGTTTGGTAACTTACTCAAGGTCCCATCCAGGAGATGTGAGATCACAACCATGGGGCTCTGGCTGCCATTCATTTACTTTTTGTAAACTCTACTTCTGTAATCATATTTGAAATATTTGTCAGTGGGGAAAGAACTTGGAAGTTTATTAGGATTTAATTAGTTAATAAGCTTAAGAAAACACAATGTTTCCTCTGCTATTTCTCCAGACCAGATACCCCCTCTTAAGTGAATCTTAACTGAGCACCACTCTCTTGTTGAAAGTGTCTCCTCCTTTGGTGGATCTTTCTGTTAACTCCTTCCCTGCTAGAGAGGCTGTGATAATACTTTACTGGACACTCACACATGAGATAGTTAAAACTGCCCCACCCTCTCCTCCTCTGGGCTGAGTCTGCACTGAAAACAAGCTTCTCCCTACAGCAGTACACACAATGTTTGTCATGTAGTGAAGTTCAATCCCAGCATGGTTTGACTGCCACTGATTTGGAGTCTGGGGAGCTCAGACTTCCACTTTCCCATGACCTTCTGGTGGACTCTGCATGAACTTCTCTGTTCCCTACCAGTCAGTTCACTGTCCCAACATACTTGTGTTTGGCTTCTCCAAGGGCATTTCGTGGAACTCCTTGCTTCTCCTGCTTTCAATGCAGCAGGTAAATGAACATCACACTCAATTTCAGCATCAGACCCATCCACACCTCTCCATTGCCTTCACCGTAAGATTCCTCTTACAGCCCCCAATATTGTACTATGATAGGGCTGCTTATACAGATACTTGATGTGTTTGTCAAAAGGGGGATGCCTTAAACACACAGTGCCTATATTTCAACTCAGCATTTGGCCACATTTCTTAGATTATTTTGTATAACTATGTACTAGCTTGTAGCTGGCTGAAGGATGAGATCAACACACCAGCATTAACCTGAAGAGAGGTCTGCCATGGCCTGACACTAAGCTCTGCCCATGGCCTTGACCTGTTCATCATTTTCATCACTTTATCATTTGCAGATTGAATCATCATTTGAAGTGTGTTTCAAAAAGGTCATTGTCCCGGAGAGCCGGTATTGCTTGGAGTTGAATAGTAGCAGTTAGGTGCAGAAATGCAACCAGAAGTGCACATACTGAATCTGGACATGAAAATTTCAGTGGTTTCCAATTGATTGGAAACTTGTTCCCACAAAGTATATCAGCTCAAACACGAAGAAGTAAACAGACTGCCCAGCAGGCAGATATACCTGGACATTCTTCAGATGGACAAGCCAAATCCTTTATGAGCATACCTTGGAGCTGGCTTCTCCACCAATTTTCTACATTTTAATTAGTGATGTTGTCTTCCATACAGCTCCTCAGTCAGACACCTGAGTGTCATCCTCATCTCTCTCTTTTCCCTACTTTCAGCTTGTCACCTGACCTTCTCAATGCCTCACAAATCTACCACAAACATCGGAAAATGACAGAATCAGGGCAACAAGTACAGTTCGAATAAGCTCTAAGTATGAACCAGATAACTCATCCACCTCCACTTATCTGTATTCAGAAATGCAGTATTATGGAATGTCATCTCTGCAGGGACCATTCCTATTAAGTGACCTAGCCTTTCCAAACACCTTTGGGTTATGTAATAATACAAGTAAAAACAGAGACTTGAGGATCAACTAAAAATCTAACATGTATTTCTATTGCCTCTGAGATTTGTAAAAATATTTGTAAACAGGAAATTATATGAGGGATTTTGAACAACCCTCAACCCAATTAAAGGTTAGAGTGAGCCCCTGCATCTCAGAGGTTTGCATTTGGGAGTTTGTATCATAGTAAGAACCACCAAGTGGAACTTTTCCTCTCTGGTTGTTATCCGCTTGTTGGGTTCCAATGTATGGCTTGGGGCTGAGGGGAAAGCACAGCAATACAGAGAGGCCTAGGGGCCATAACACAGTCGAGCTGTACAGACCTCACAACAACTCAGACAGCCAAAGAACTGGAAAAGAAAATGGCCTGAGGAGGTGATAAGAATATCTGAGCCCTGGTGTCCAGAGAGAGTAGAAAGGGATTTGGATACATCCCAGATCTAAGTTTCCCGAGGCCTTTGTCTCTGTCGCCCAGTTTGTGGGGACTTGGGTAGGCAGCAGTCATACTTCATGTGGCATAATGAACAATGTAGGCTGAGGGACAGTTGGCAAAGCCTTGGCAGAGTTTTTGATGCTTATTTGAAAACCTTCACTCCTAACTTGGATCTGCTGTTCTCACTCCTGTAAAACAGATGAAATTGACACACATCCAGCTTCTCTCCACAAATGCAGTTAGTTCCACAGTGAGACCAGGGCCCACAATCATGGAAGGATCTACCACCGGAAGGCATTAGAGAGCCTCATCTCCTGCAGTCAGAGATATTAAACAATGACAAACCTCTAGGAAGTTGCTGCTTAACAGAATTACAACTGATTCCTGGATGTTCTGAAGAACAAGGCCCACAGCCCCACTGTAGTACTTCCTGCACTGAGGCTAAAAATAATTCACCAACTTCACTGGGGTTCAGAACAAGGGTCCCCTACACCTGAATGCATGGCGTCATGCAGCAGCTTCCATGGAACAGCTTGGACAGGAGGTCCCAGACCAGGAAGGCCTCGCTGGAATCTGAATGTCCACTTCTCTGGCAGTCTGTGACCTTTTCTCCAAATAATGCTTTAAAGTACCTGAGCCAAAATGCAGAGAATTACCAAAGAGACCTATTATTTTTAAAAGGTATCCACAAACACCTTTTTCTCTCCACAAACATTTTAGGAGCTTCAGAACTACCGGGAGGGTCCATGATAATAAAATAGTTTGAGGTAAAAAGAAAAATAAACTATGTATACAGCTGAAATCAGGGCTTAAGACTCATCTACTCCTGCAATAACCATACACAACCCTACCAGTATGCACAAGAGAAAGAATCCATGAAGCTGTCTACACCTTCTGCATTCTAAAGTCACCAAGAGTCGGAGTAGGAAGACACTCACATCTGTAAATGAACAATAGAGTCCTTCTAGGGGTGAAATCCTAATCTGTAAGAGTTCAAGCTGACCACTGAGGGCCATATGGCTGACACATGAGAGGAAACAAGAGGAGAGGCAAACAGATATTTTAATGTAGGACCTCACTGCCTTTGTGATACAAATGAAAAAAAGGGGAGTTTTGGAAGCCTTGGGAAAAATAGCTTCCACGGCTGACACTGGGTATCAGGTAATTGCTTAGATCAAGTATTATGCCAGGAGGTCCAGTTCCCCACCCCATCCTGTCTATCCCTCTGTGGGTGGACACTAATAATGAATAATCCCTTGTGGGAGAGGCAGTAGCCAAGAGTTACACCTATCTTGAATTTTCTATAGGGAACCATCTCAAACTGTTGGTATTATCTATTACTTTGCTCATACTGCAACTCAGTCCTAAGTTTATATTTCTTGAGTCCTGCAGTCTTGCAATTGCTTTTAAGATCATAAAGTCCTCTAAAAAAAATCTGCTGACCATCTGTTTTTATGTATTTAGTTAGTTGCATTTCATGTATGTCCTGATGTGGTATTAGGACCACTCGAAATAGGAATCATAAAAATCTTCCTTTATATTAGGACAGGTAATTTCATTTTCCTAAAATGAAAGCCAGTCCCTTTACTGTAACCCCCAGCACACACATATTCCTGAATTCTGGCTTTGCTATGAATTGGAGTGCTCTAAGGGAGCTGCCATCTACAAAACCATAAACCCATAAACAAACTCTCTGAACACCGAGGATAAGCTTTTTGTTATTCTCCTTTTTTTCTGTAGGTTTGGCTATTGAATTGCAATGACCACTGTTTCTTTTAAATGCACTTTATGCTGCTTCCCATAACTGCTTATTTTTATCATCTCTTTTCACTGACAGAAGATTCCAAAATCACTGCTTCGGCCCATCCCTCGGTTGCCTCTCCCACAGTGAAGCACGGTGATTTCTCACAGTACCTGCTCAGGGAGTTGGAATAAGGAGCTATTACAGCTTCAATTGGAAACTGTGGAAAAATCAGAAGAAGTCATTCTCAGATAGTTAACTGCATTTGGTCCGAGATTAAACTGCATGTAATGGAGCATTTGGGTCATTGGATAGATGTGACAAATAGCAAAATATAATAAACAGACTCCAGACTTCCCATCCAAAACCTACTAAACAAAAGAAGTACTTTGCATGGCTGACACAGACACCCAGATAGGTTTTTATTTCTAAATATTGTGATTAATCTTTCAGTGTCCAGGCCTTGGAGAGGACCCAAAACATCACTGCCCAGTGAACTTCTGTAAACTCACATCTTCATTAAGGGTGATATCATCTATACATTGCAGATTCATTTACCCTTAGACCAGCCAATTGTCCTTTTACGGGATGTGTTTAGGGCCCCTAAAGCTCTGAGCTATTTTAATGAGCCATCTCAGGCTTCTGTTTCTTTGTGAAAATAATAGAATGCAATTGCCTATAGGCTACTTTCCTAACTGCCAGCTAATGTGATTGTGTTTTAGTTTCAGAGACCACACAGATCAGGTCATGAGCCTACTTTTTGACTCATCTTTCTAAATTACTCCATACCTGGAAAAAAAATTGGAGCACCTCTTCCATAAACTCTACTAAATAATAGAGAGTGAGAGAGAAGCCTTGGTTACATGACCCAGTCTCAGTCATATTTCTGTGTTGGATTGGTCCCTTGATGACAGAGTTCGAATACCCAATAGTCCCTCATACTCAGCTTCTATACTCCACTGAGGTCACTGACTTCCTTTGATACAACACCACCTCCTCCTTTGTCTCTCCCTCTGGCAATCTGTTATGAACTATTCCTTTTGCTCCTTCAGGAAATTTCTTGGGATGTCCACATAGTCCTGTCCACATCTCCTACTATCAACTGGTCAAGCCCAAGGAAAATCTAAGCATTTCTGCCCCACACCAGCCCCCACCACACACATATGAAAAAAAAATGACATTTAAAATGCGAATCTTGGTGTCAAGTCCTGGCTTGCCTGACCATGAACTGTATGCTGTTAAAGAATACCAGCTGGGATCTGGGACAAATCTGTGGGTCTTGCATATCAGCACAGGTCCAACAGAGATGGGGAAGAGAAGTCAGCCTCAGCCTGGTAGATTCGTATCCTCCATCCTTCCAACATGACAATATAGATGAAAAGAAACCTCATGATCCCCTTTATCCATAAAGAGGACAAGGAAGAGAGACACAAGGAGAAAATGCTATCAAAATTACCTTCATCTTTTTTTTAGCCTCCAGATGTCTTTTTAAGCTATTTTTCTGTATCTTCTGAGGCTGAAAGAGCTATATTCACTTAGCTGCATTCCAGCCTTATAGTGGATACTGAGGTCTAATATTGCTTATATTTTAATAGACAATAAATGCCATCTCTTTGACTGTGCTGTGAGTTGCCTGCAGAGTAGCCGTAACCCACTCTCTAGGCAATAAAGAATCTGATGTGGGGCTCCACAACCCAAATAACAGAGGAAACACAGAGGGAAGGAAAGCGCAGAGTGCTCCAGAAGAAATCCTGTGTTTAAGGAGTGGAGGAATAATGTGTGCAGGAGACTGCTGGAGATAAGTTGCACAATCCAAAAATTCTGATGGAACCAGTAAAGCTGTGTGGAAATAAAATTGTGCAGACTGTAAAATGTTTGGTATCCTCCCCCACCCTCCTTGTCCCGTTTCTGGCCCTGGAAATGCCCAGAGTCTTTTAGCCAGGCTCTACTGGCATGCCCTCTCTTCAGCCCTCGCATCTACAGTTGACCCATATTAATTGGCAAGAACAGAGTAAGAGTGCCACTATATTTGCCCACTATATTTTCTGTGACCTGTTGGTTATACCATCATAGATATTTAAGTAAGTAAAATGTCAGGGTGGAGTTCTCTCTCCATCCCACACCATCTGTGACGTTGGGAAGTCACTTAGCAGCAAGGATGAAATCCCTATTACCTTATCTGTGAAATAGGATGATAGTAATACCTACCTCATTGGGTTATTGTAAGGATTAAAGGAGATAACATGAATGCTTAGAAGAGTTTCTCGCACATCTTAAGCCCTCAATAAATGTTAGCTGCCATCATTATTTTTATTAAATGATTATGGTTTAATATGTAACACTTCCCAAGGGAATTTTAAAGGATTTCAATTCTTGAACTCAAAAGTATTGGGTTTCAGTGATGGAATTCCAAACACCTTTAAAAGCCTATGAGGCTACAAATTCAGGGCTTTTTGTGTGTGTGTGTGATCATCAAATTATAATCTGTCCATGTTTAAGTTTACTGATGGATCCATGTCTGAGGTTAATTTATTTGTTTAATTTCGTCTCTAAACTAAAGAGTTTCCAATTTTCAACATGATTTGAGAATGTGGGGACTTGGAAGGCATAGCTTTGAGCAGCATTGGCCTATAAATGAATGCACTGAGGCATGTTATAAAGGCAGGCTCTGCATCTCAGGAAGGGGCACTAATTCATTCTTATGCAAGAAAGTCCATTTCCCATTATTAATGAATATTTTTAATCCTGAAAATATCACTCAGACTTAGTCACACATCACTGAACACATTTTGTTTAAAAATTTTAAAAAAATCATTTTGACTGAGGTTAATCCTTGCTTTTAGATTTTCTTTTGAAACAAAGAAAGTATAGTGTTCTTAATAAAGGCAACTATCAATCTTTAAACTAAGTATCTTTAAAATGGTCACAAATAAATTCCAATGTCCTATTTTTAGTTTACACATCAAACATCTATATTGATGTCTACCATAGTGTCATTTGTTTATACATTAATTTGTTTATTAATTCATTCATTCTCAGCACACATTTGGTATGGTAAGGGCTACCAAAGGAGGTAAACACTACAAAACAGCAAAGAAAAGCCTCATAGAGATACTTAAAACTGGGAATAATCAAAAATGTTAATGAAAGAGAATCAGTATAAAAGTAATATCGAGATTGATTAAAGCCATTGTTGATGTAGAAAGGGATCCCTGGAACTACAAGGAGGAAGAAAAACATAATAGAGTATTAAAAAACTAAGTATTTTTGTATGAAAATATATCATATATGACAGCAAAACTCAAACAACAGATGAGGAAAGATACAGATGAGAAACAGTTTAATATTTTTAACACACATACACAATTCCTATAAACCTATAAGAAAAAGAATCTCTATTTAAAGGTCTACCTTAATGTTATTTTTAAAACATTCGTACCAAGGTGATAACATTGTTTTGTTATTTCTAGCCATTAGTCAAAGCGTTTGCACCCTGTACTCTGTAATGACAGAATAAGCATGGGAGATGGGACATGAGGTAAGGGGAAGAAATCATGGTCCAGTTCAGATGCTCACGAGCATGTATCTATTGATCTATTTTCAAAATGACTGATTTTTTTTTAAATAAAATCATTGCTCCTTTCATTAATCACCAATCAAAACGTTCATCTATTAGGACCATTCATGATTTCTTTCACAATCATCAGAGTATTGTTTCACTCAACAGCACAAATCAAGCTTCATATGAAAGAAAATAGGTACCTCCCTTCATGTTGTCAAATGCTCTCTCTCACAAGAGAACTTCCCTTTTCGTGAAAGTATATACTTGTGTTTCTTCTACTTGCCCTAAATATGAATTAGAGATGTGTCTGTTTTACTAAGCTCACTTTTATTTATTTTTTATAATTTCAAGTTATATTTAGGATCCAGGGGAAATGTGTGCAGGTTTGTTACGTGGGTGTATTGTGTGATGGTGAGGTTTGGAGTATGAATCCTTTGTGTGCTTACTCAGTGCATTAGTCAGTTACATCATGTTGTGAACTCACCTGATCACCGGCTAAATACAAGGAGAAAATTAGTACACTACTGGCATATAAGAAATATTAGAAATGAGGTATAGGAGAGGCAAAAGGAAATTGCACAACTTTGGCCCAGACTATGAGTCTTGCCCTTCCCCAAATCTGACTTCTCTTACCCCATCACCAAGTTCTAATAGCTGTCTGAGGAATGGTGACTTATGGCCAAGGAGAAACTATCAATGCTGTCAGATATTTGGAAAACATAAAAATTCTCCTTGTATTTGTGTAGTCATCATTTTCCAATTCCCTGTGATCCAAGTTATTTATGAGCTTTTTAGTGTGGCCAGCACGGGGCTAAGTACAGCCCCTAGAAAAATGTGGTTATAGACCTTGATGCCTGCTGGTTAAAAATACAAGGGGCTCTTATAAATACACAGACACTGCCTCTGGTCACTCACAGGGCTATTATCCAGACGCATCCCTGCCTTACCTTGAGAATGTTGTTCTCAGATTACAGACTTTACTGTCCTTTCTCTGACCGTGTAGAAAATAAAAGAAAAAGGCAGAAGGAAATGAAAAGAGACCAACCATTAGTAGTTCATGACGGGCACAGGAAGAATAGAAGGCAGGGGATGAGACATGGGGCCAGTGGGGATGAGGTCGGAGAGGAGTCAGGTTCAGTGGAGGAGAGTATGAAGCCATGGGTAGCTCTGGCCATACAATCAAAGAAAATGTAAGTGCATCTGGGGAGAGGAGGAGAGTAAGTTAATCATAGTAAATGTGAAATGTGTGAAACACCTCCACTTCCCACTCTATGCTCTGAAGTGTATTTTAAATACATTTTTTTCTTTGCTACTTTATACTCATGTTCATCTTGAAGAGAATCAATTTTAAAGTAAAATAATAGAAAACCCAAATTTGGTATAGGACTGTGGAGTCTAAAGTTTTAACGTTTATAAGAAATGGCAGCACCAGGTCTGGTCTTATGCATGTGAAAGTCATGGAGCTCAGGGTTTTGGAACCCTGGCCTTTACCCAGCATAGCCAGGAGCTACTGAGCACAGTGCAGCCTTGGCTGGTTTTTGATTCTCAGAGCAAGCATTGCCCAATTGGAGCTGCTCTTCAAAAATTCAATTTACAAAGGGATAAATATTTTGGAAAAGAGAAAACACAAAATTTCTTAATTAAATCTACTATATTCTGGATACAGTCCTAGACATTAAGGATGAACTACCATGAACACTCAGCAGACAGGAAACTTACCTTCATATGGCATAGACTCTTTTGGGAAAAATGGTTGCTGAACTTTGGTGGTAAGTGCTATAAAGAAATCCCTGCAGGGTGGGCAGACAAGTATTGATGAAGGATGTTACTATATATACGGTAGTCAGGGAAGCCTCTTCCAGTTGGGTGACATTGGAGCAGAGATCTGAATAAAATAGGGACAAAAACTTGTGGTATTAAATGAGTCCTGCAAGCAAGACTCTTCTTCAGATTCAAGTTCAGAGATATGAATTAAGAAATGGAAATTAAGAGATGGGAAATGTACCAGTCAGCATTCCAGCAGGAAGGATATGCCACCCTTCAAAGGGTAGTCAAAGTCGAAGTGGTTTAATGAAGAGATAATTAACAAAGGTGTAATGGGTTAAGGATAACCAGCAAAGTGTTGACCATCACAGGACTAACAACAGTGGAAGCCACATCACCCTTAGACCTCGAGATCTGGGTAGGGAGAGCAGTTATCAGTCTGATCAAGAGAGAGAATTAGAAATGGATAGAGAAAGAGAGCGAGAGACAGATAGACTGCAGAATAGAAGTTGTGGCCTTCAGAACAAGAATGTAACTGTCCTAGTCTGTTTGTGCTATAACAAAATGCCACATACTGGGCAATTAATAAATAAAAGAAATGAATTTGTCACAATTCTGGATGACGGGGAGTCCAAGGTTAAGGCATCAGCATTTGGTTTCTGGTTTCTGTTCCTCATAGATGATGCTGTCTAGGTGTCCTCACATGGCAGAAGGGGCAAATATGGTATCCCTACGTAGCAGAACGTAGAAGAGCAAAAAAAGGGCCTAATTTCCTCCATCCCTTTCGTAAGGCATTCTTCCATTCATAATAGCAGATTTCTCATGACCTAATCACTTCCCCAAAGCACACTTCTTATACTGCCACAATGGGGATTAAGTTTCAATACCTGAATTTGGGAGAACATTCAGACCTTAGCCGTAACTACTGCCAAGTGGTAGCCTTGCAGGAAAAGACCTCAACCTCGCCTTTCTCCTATCCTCTGATCTTATGCTGGTGCCTCCCATAGGTCAAAGCCAAATGGAAACCAGTAGGCAGAGAAGCCCTGGACAGAGAGCAAAGGTGAAAGTTAGAGTGTAGGTAAGAAAGCCAAATGGAAAATATCCATCATGAACAATTACTAAAGCATGTAGCATTCAAAACAAAACCTTTGATACTTATAATGCTGATATTAAGGAACTGGAGGTATATAGATTCTGATGAAGAGGAAATATGCGTGTCTTGGATCACTGGGAAGAAGGGAACCAGTGCTGAAAGGGAGCACTGAGAGGAAGTACAGAAAGAGTAGTAACAGAAACCCAAAGCACACATCATTTTCTCTGCTTACAATGGTTTCTAGAGCTGGCTGTCTGAGGTGAGGGGAAGGTGGATAGCGACCACGACACTATAAGCTGTGTTATTTCCAGCTGCCTCTGAAGCCTTGGATTTTATCTCTGATCTGCAGTGTGCTGTCATGTTCTGCGATTGTAATAATAGCAGCAGAGATAAGCACTTTTGAAATAGATCGCTGTGAAGATGAATATACTGGATGGCTTCATAGCACCTTTGCCAGTTGCAACTTTCATGTTAACTAATGCAACATTTCCTTTATTTAAAATGCACTGAGATATTCAAACTAAGAAAAAAAAAATTCCTCTTACCTGGACTTCGATTAAAGTAATGGGTACATTTAATCTATTTCCACTAGTTAGAGCAATTCAATTTAAAAAGAAACTTGGTTACCCCAAATTAAATGACTGTCTCTAATTGAAGTATACAGGTACAGTTTAAGTCAGCCCTATAGCAGTAACCTCAAGCAGAAATCTTAATAGTTTGTCCTACAGATTTATGAAAAATTCTTGTCATCCAAGTGGTAATATCACTGGACCTACTTAGGAAGCACATGTGTTTTCGCAAATGAAGAGTGAGTCATATAACCCAGGCAGGCCCCAGACCTTCATTTTGCCAGATGAAATAATAACCCAATCCTAAATCTGTATCAAGTATGTACTGTGTATCAGGAGAAGAAACTAGAGCTCAAGGATTTTAACCCTAATTGGCTCTATTAGTGACAACCAGGGAGAGGAACTTGGAGAATCTTTGTCCTAGACTTGGATTTTTTGCATTGCCCTGAACTCCCTTCAGATTTCACAGTACACTTCCGTTCCTGAATAGATTAGTGAGCAAGAGACATTGCCCCACAGGGGTCAGCCAGGTGATATAAATGTGTCTCTCAAAAAATAAACAGCATACACGGTGTGGCCTGTGATAAACTGAAGAGGATAAGCTTCTCATTAAGGTATGTACATCCAATTTAAAAAATAAAACAAAAAGCACATTGTCGCTGAAGCATATCTGTGGGCTGGATTCAGCCTGAGACCTGCCAGGAGGGCCATCTTGAAAATTAGGCTTCTTAGAAAATAATTCTTTCTCCACAATTGTGCATGATCCTAACTGAAACCTTTCTCTACTTCCCTTCCTACAGTATTTTCTTTCTTGTTTAAATGACTTCATGTTTCTCACCACTAAAATTCTTTGTTGATATTAGCAACTTTTAAGCATAAGTCATTTTCAAAACGGCTGCCCACACACTGACAGAAAGAGAAAGGTAGGATTGATTTTAAGTATTTACATGGGATTCCAAAGTGTTTCTGATATTTACAATAAATTGAAATTCCCAAAAGAGTAGAGCCCAGGAGAAAACTTATTACTTTCTGTACTTCCTGAAGCAAAAAATATATTAAACATCCCATAGTGCTGTGAAGTGCCAAATATTCAGGTCTATGTCAGAGGTGTCCAATGTTTTCACTTCCCCAGGATACATTTGAAGAAGAAGAATTGTCTTAGGCCACACACAAAATACACTAATGATAGCTGATGAGCTAAAGAAAAAAATTGCAAAAAAGTCTCATAATGTTTTTAAGAAAGTTTATAAATTTGTATTGGGCCACATTCAAAGTCATCCTAAGCCACACGCAGCCCGCGGACCATGGGTTGGACATGCTTGTTCTATGTGTTCCACAGGAAGGAGTAGCAACTTCTGGAAGAAAGCAAAGCCAAACTTTGTAACCATGCTGAGAAATGATTCAGCGTGATTTCATATTTCTCCACTGAGCTGTCTGTGCTAGAGTTTTATATTTGAGAAATGTGGCTAAAATATGTTACAATTAGAAGTTTTTGAGATAATAAAATCTGCAAATAGCTATAACTACAGCCTTACCTCTCTTGAAAGGTGTAGCCATTTTATATGTCTAATAGAATGATCCACTGTAACATGGAGAGAATCAAATATTCCATAGACATTGACTGTCACAAAAATAAATTGAATAAATGAGCAGTTGAAGTTTATAGATTATGTGTAAGGGACTTGTCTTTAAGTCATACACATAAATACACACACAGAACTATTCCTCAATAACTCTGGAAATATTTAATCCTTAATTTATTCCAACTGAAAATTTAGGCAGGGAATGAAAATCTAATAATGTATAAAATTCCATCCTTGAACACTTTTAGGCGGTTTTTCAGTGCAAATGCTTTGGGTGTCTCATATCAACATCTGCATTTTCATATTTCCATGCATACAAAGTATGTGTTGAGTAAAATGATATTTTACAATAAATTTGAATACCCAGAAGATAGTGCACATACTGCCTGCTATGAACATGGGAGAAATGGTTCTCTCTCAGTTTTATCTTCAAAATGTTCATAAATTAGTTGGGGAAAGAAGACTTGAACATAATAAAATTACTAAATTTATGAGTTTAATTGTTGAGTTAATAGTATAATAAATAAGTGCTATTGTTCCAATATTGTCCCCTGGAGGGGGATAAGATTGTCCCATGGAAGAAATACTTAGTCTTGTTGTACACTAGGTATTTCATCATTTATTTAAGAAGCATATGTTGAATTCCCACGCTCCAGGCAGTGGTTTCTTTGCTTTGTGGTGACAGTCAAAAAAACTGACAGTTTCAGTCTTTAGGAATAAAGGAAGTTATACACTCATCTTGAAATATGGGTATCACGTGGTTAAGTGGAAAGGGGATGGGAAGGACACTCCAGAATTAGGGAAGCAGGTCACACATGTAGGAATGAATGAGTTGGACTTGGAGAAGAGCCCGGCTGAAGAATTTATTATTAAGATGGGTAAGAGGTATGTTTATAGACAGTCACAGCCATATTACAGAAGATCTTCTTAAATTTGATATTTTTCCCATTGAAAGCCACTGTTTACTTTATCAGAACTTGTTTGAAGTCTATTTCTTACTCCTTTGCCTTTACCTCAGTAATCTAAGGCAAAATAATGGTGATACTGTT
Organism: Rhinopithecus roxellana; assembly: GCF_007565055.1. Lineage (NCBI taxonomy): Eukaryota > Metazoa > Chordata > Mammalia > Primates > Cercopithecidae > Rhinopithecus > Rhinopithecus roxellana. The sequence goes on along the minus strand of NC_044569.1, from coordinate 68,041,796 downwards.
GATAATGACTATTGATATTGATACATATAGTACCTTTTTCATTTCTTTATCTCATCTTGTCATCTAAAAAAGCCTGGGGAAAATGGATAGCACTGTTATTACTTTCTTTGAATTAGGGGGAAAAAGACAAACAGAAAACAAAAAGAAGTTCACCTTTGGTTACTTAGACATGGGACCGTGTACAGATGGTCAGACTCCTAGCCTAAGACTCTTGGAGCAAAAAACAGAAATTGTAAGTGTGTTAAAAACACATATATTGTAAGTATCAATGATTAAAAAAACAAATTTCAAAGTTTAAACTGAAAGTCTTCGTTTTATATATTTTTAATCATCTCTACTGTATAAGTAACTGCTGTACTCTGGAAAGTCAGAGTCTATCCGAGCAGCAGCCTTATTTTACCCCAGAAGCAGGCATAGTGCACTGTTTATTCTGAAAACCTATACTTTAATCCCATAATCTCTCTTCATTACTTGGTTAGCATGTCTCTGTGGGTTGACACAATATGTGTGAGTACTGGGAGAGAAGGTTACCAACTAGAAAAATCCCTTGATCATTATCCGAGTTCGATATGGCCTAGAACCTAATCGATCACTTTTTAAAACAATCCAACTAATATAGTGAGAGATGGGGATTGGAGGAAGAGTCCATTTAATGACAATAACTATCCCTGTCTCAACTCTGCTACTGGATTGAAGTAGGGATTTATTGAAATATGTATGTGAAATTATAAATAATTTTCAATGAAGAAAGAATGATAGGATGAACTGGAAATCCATACTCCTAGCCCTCTCCAAGTAAATGGGAGAATTCTGATTTCCAAATAATATAATCAAAAGTGGCATCACTACTCCTAGAAGGAAAAGAAAGCTGGTTAAAGATGCTAAGAGCCAAATGCTCTATAAGATGAAGGTTTTTTTTTTAATCTTTCTTTTCTTGCTTTATTGGGAGGGTCAATATCAAAATCATGCTAATAGGGGAGTACATTTTAATCAAATGTTATGTATTCTAAGAAAACCCAGTGTTTGTATCTTGAGTAAATGACAATCAACCATTGATTTTTCTAATATAGAAACTGATTTTAAGTTATAACACCTACCCTACTTTTATAAGTAGAAATCTCAAGGCTGTAGAACCTAATTTCACCACTTTGCAAATCTCTCCATTATTGTTTGAGACAATTTTATGAAGTTTGTCAAACAATAAAATCCCAAGTTTATAAAATCCCAGAAAAATATCTAGGGACAAGTGAAAATTTTCCTCTTTTACGGGAAGAAGTAGAATTTTCTCTGGGGGAGATGGTTTGGACTTGAAAGAAAGGCCTGTGTGCAAAAGAAAAAGGGAGGGAGAGAAAAGGAAAGAGGGAAGGATGACAAGTGGAAAGGGAAGAGGGAGAGAGAGGAAAGATAGCTCATCAGTAGGAAGGCTGAGAAAGACTTGATTCTCTGAGTCCACCATCAGTCCTGCCCCAAGCTACTGAAGAGTTTCCTAGAAGATCAAAGAGGAGTACCTTTCTACTTCTAGTCACACATCCAAAGATACTGTATACTACTTTTATTAACAACATTAAACATGAAGTTGTAATCTATGAGCAGCAATGAGAGATCTAGTTGTAAACTGAGTCATGGTTTGTCAGTGGTAATTATATTGTAGGATCATATTTGTGTTTCATATTCAATAGATTTAAAATGTTGATATATCCAGCAAATAGTAGACTATCAGGAATAGACTATTGCCAACTATTTTCACTGGAGACCAAAATGAACAAAAGAATTCTGAATCATATAATTTCAATAAATGATGAGTCTGATGGAATTAATCCATAGAATGATACATTTATTCATTTTATTCTCAGTGAAAATATATATAATTTATCCACTGAACATCAGAAGATTCTTACTAAAGAGAGTCAGAATATACACTGAAGTACTGCACAATTAGATCCTCCAAAGAGGATGGGAATCATAGCTAACAAATACTGTGTGTGCTAGGTACTGGTCTTAGGTCATTCCATGAATTTATTCACTTAAGTGGAGTGGAGGTGGGGGGCTCAGTTGTTACTTCCATTTTACACATGAGTAAATGAGGTATGGAGAGATTAGTCCACTTGACAAATGTGATATAGGTAGTAAGTGAGTGATATTACATTTACTGTAGATTCTCTGGCAACCTAAGCATCCTAGATGCACAATGATCTTTCTGCTAATTGAGACCCAGAGCTTCCAGTGAGGCATCCGAGAAAGATGAGATCTGGAACTCCACATCTTGACAAATTCTCCAGCTGGTTCTAGCAGAGCCAACACAATGATCTGGGTATTAATGTCCACTGAATGTGGACCCATCCACCATAGCTATACCATAGAACAGGAAGTGTTGTTCTTGTGTTTGTCTTCACGCATCATCTAGCACGGATATGCCTGCAGTTAATATTCTTAGTTTATTAAATGGATAAATCAGTAAAACCACTGATTGGATCAGATATTTAGGCAGCTGGACTTGGCCTAAAGCTAATCTCTGAGGTGCTCACAGGACCAGGGTCTAGAAACTCCTTAATCACTCATATAGTTTTCTGTGGAATATTGTAGAGGAAGACAACTTTCCACATTTTTTTTCATTTCACTTTTCCTAATTTCATTCTAAGTATTTTGCAATGATCTTATTGTCACCGTATCACAGCCCAAGAAAGCCACACAGACTTCGTGATTGTTTTGTTTTGTTTTTCTTTAGAATGTAGTAAGCTTATTGACTTGTAGACTAGCTGGATTTCCATAGGTAATCTTTTGCAAGACTTGTATTAGCATGTCATCCACATAGGGATCCATTTAGAATCATCATGAATAGATTTGCTAGAGCTTATGTTTTTTCAGTCTTTGAAATTATATCCTAGGAAAACAGAAAACACATTCTCTCCTGCTGTATGAAATATGCAGGAGACTACTTTGGGTTACAATGCTCTTTTGCATTCACACAGATGCTGAAAAGCAAATTCTCAGCTGGTCGGTCTTACTCAGAAGGTGTGCTTCACTAATAACTGTGTATGGGGGAGCATTGCCAACTCAAAATATAACAAGTTAAACAGCATGTTTTATTAGCATTATTCTTAATGCTAATGTAATGTCTATCCACTAAGGCAGCATTGTTAGATTGTTAGTACAGTAGATTGTAATGACAAAAGGAATTAGATGGGTTTTCTATGTTAAATCAATCATTAAGCAGTGCTATAATTATTTGCTGTTGGGAACGCTCTTTTTTCTATTGTAAAATTGACACAGTCTATGAAAGTAATTGCTGTGTTTTCATCCTAGGGCCCTTTAAGATTAGAGTCTGGGAGGAAGATGTGGCACTTCTAATCCTTCTGACATTTCAGAGGGACTATCCTGGCAGGAATAATATCACATCACCGTGTAATTAATCAGTGCATTTTCCTGTGGTCTGTGAAACCCATGTTTCCCTCTGTATTTGAGAGACAGAAAGGTGGCATGTTTGAACCTTCTGTAGCTTTAATTACAATGTGATGTTGGGTCCAATTATATTCTTGGCCAATTTGACCTTTTCAGGTTGCATATTCAGACCATTTCACTTATTTGGGGGTTTGAAGATTTTAGGTATCAATGTATGTGGGTTTGAAATCATTGGATACCTGTTTCCTTCATTTCCCTGTGAATAAGAAAGTCTTAAAGAATCTAAGCTGGTAATGATGACATTACATTAGAAAAGAAAAACCTTTATTAGAGAAAATGGCATGCCTTCATCTCACAGATAAGGCCAGCATAGCAGGAACCTTTGTTAAAGTGCAATTGCTCTCTTCTCTCTTCTCCTCTCCTTTCCTCTCCTCTCTCTCTCTCTCACATGTGTATGTCTGTCTGTCTGTCTGTCCCTGTCTCTCTGTCTCTCATTCTATAATAAATGTAAAGAACTTATGTATCTATGTGTGGGAATGTGATAAAATAATCTATGTTTACTCTATGGGTAATTTGCCTTTGAGATAGGTGCACCAAACTATGTGTGGTTTTGATGTTGCATGGAATTATCATTAATATTTATATCAACAAAAATGAAAGAGGGACTCTTATTTGCAGGGTAATGGAGCAGATACTGTGAGAGATGCACAAGAAAAGGATACAATTTCTTTTATCCCAGTCCCCCAAGAAAAACACACAGCAACTAGTAGCTAGAGAAGAAAATATGATAGGATCATAGAAGTTAAACAAATGTGAATTCAGAGAAGAATACAATGTCATGCACATAGGATATTCAAAGATGGATTCCTGGAAGAAGTGAGATCTTTATTTGGACCTTATTTTCTAGAAAATGAGGAACTCATGTAAGTTTTTAAGTAGTCATACTATGTGAGAAGTAGTGATTTAGTGAAATTAACGTGGGATCATTGTTTGAGTAGGAGAGGAAACACAGGAAATAAAGGGAGCCCGCTGGTAGGTTACCTGCTATGAACGGTTTCCATCTTATTAGTGTAGGGCTATATGGTGTCCCTTGGATCATGGGAATAGTTAAGTCTGAAATAATGAAATTAATATATACTGATATCTAAGGGCAAGCACTTCAAGGAGATGCAGGAAGCATTCTGAGTGTCCATCATTAGAAAACTTTCCAAAACATTAAAGTTCATGTAGTGAATGAATGGTATATGTAAGCATTGAGTGTGTGTATATGTGTATGTTTGTTTGTAAATCTGACACTAACTTTCATGTATTTTATTTCATTTTATTTTATCCTTCCAGCTCTGTCAAGTGGTTAATATTAACCTCATTTTATAAATTTGGATACTGGGATCCATTTGTTCAAGTCAAATAAATAAAACAAAACAAAGTGACAGAAAAAGTACTCAAACCCAGGCCTTCTGACTCCATATATTTTATTTTATCCACTCACAATTTCCAGGCTACAAGTCAGGAAAGGGAAATTTATTAAGTCTCTACATAATGTGAAACTTTTGTAGTTATTTTTCAAATCTGTGCTAATGAGATAGATTGGGAAGCAAAAATATGGGCTTAATTGCAGTTCACAGGGTGAAAATGCACTGTGACTGCAAAAGGTTCTTGTCTGTGGCAGGTGCTACTTAACGATTCATCATCTATTAAGGCGAGACCGTGGAAAAATACAATAAGGCTGTGATTTTCAAGAATCATAATTCAATTTTTCAAGGAAACAGAATAGATAGCATGGACTTTATGAGAAATTCAGAAAATATTTATGACTCTTTATTTGGTTGTCTTTTATTTATTTGGTTGTTTTTCACTTTGCTGTCTCCTCCCTTAACCTTCTCACAGTCAGGGATTTTCAGTGTATGTACATTCATATGCTCACCAAAGGAGGCCTGACTTGCCCTCCCAAGGGCAGGCCTTTGTTCTAGCAGGTCTTTGATGTCCCCTGTACTGGGTGCTTCCCTGTCTGTCCTTAGTTCTCTTTGTTTCAGGCCCCTGATTTCCTCAGTTCCACTCCCCACCTCAAATCTAAGCTTATTAGTCTCTCAGCTGCAGTTTCAGCCACACCCAGTGCAGGAGACATGAGCCTCAGGACCTCCCCCTCCCCTGATGATGGTCTTCAAGATAATATCATCATTACAGCAAGGTCAATCTAGTGAACAAAAATCTAACCTCTTTATTTTCACAGGATTCCTCAAGTCCCAGTTAAAACTTACTCTACAATATCCTGGATCTAGGAATGGAGCTCTTGACCTTAACCACCAAGGCCTGATGCTTTTTATGGTCGTCATTCGTAGACTGACCTTTTGCTTTAGTCCATGTCTATTACGTGAGGAAAGGATTTGGTTCTTTTTTTCCAAACTCTTTTGTTGGGGACTGGAAAATGTCTCATAAAACTCCTTACTGGCACAATGAACGAGACACTGCACACACATGAACATTTTCATTAAAGAGCTGCAAAGGGAAGAGATATTGACCCTGAGACCCCTGGTTTTACCAAGAAGATCAGCAAGTGAAGAAAGCAAGCCACAATACCTTTTACATGATTTCAAATGTCATGCAATAAAACACCAGTCCTCAAATTTACAAGAACAATTACAAAGTAATACCTATGAAATGCAATGGAATTAACTAAGAAGACTGAGTATGGGTAATTGTTGTAAAAGCCAGACTATCAATTAAGAGATACCTCTTGTGGCCTTATGATCAAGATGTGCCTTTATCTGAGTAGTATGACCAAGTGGAGGTTCTAATATCTGAAAAAGCAAAATGGAAAAATAATAAAAATAAAAAAGAATGGTGGTGGTTTATTATCACATTTTCTTCTCAATTTCAATTTACTTTTCACTTTTAATTCACCATTTAAATCAGGTAAATTCACTCTGCAAATATAATCAAGGGATGTTCATATTGTATTAATAGATTGCTTTAGTTTTTTAGTTCTCACAACTTAATTATTTAGAGCCCAATTCCCTTATTCAACGTTAGCATATTAAGGCAAAATCTAATTTGCAGTAAGCAGCTTGAGGCCACAGAATCACAAAAAAGAGTAGATGGAGGCAGGTGAATATGTTGAATTTTTTATCTTGTCAGTACATCTAAGAAGCTGATGGATGTAGTCTTGCATCTTTCAGCATTTCAGTTGAGTAAAGCGGAGTAGATATTTAGCAGGGATGCTTGCATTTGAAGAATATTTAGTAGTTCCCCTTCTGAATAGGGGGCAATGTCTGTCACTGGGCCAAACATAAATTAGATATGAACAACAAATAAAGGAGAAAAGAATTAGGCAAGTAAAAATAATGAGTAAAATTTTGTCACGTAGAAGATGATTGGTAAATAAACATTTCCAGGCCATTTCTTCTCTAATAGGGTTGAATGTATCTAATCTACTCATGACGCCCTCCCTGTTCATACTGCTGTATGTTTCTACCTCAGAATATATTCTTAGACTGAGGTGGAGACAGCTAAACTAAGTAAAAGGTAAATTAAGACAAATTAGAAAAGATTTATTCAGAACACCTATTACGGGCCGGCCATTTGCCGGACACTGTAGTTGACAATAACTGGAAGAGAATCCTCATCCTCAGCAGGAATCCTGGTTTCTCCCCTCAGTGCTATTGGGGTTTAGATAATCACTAATTCCACCCCCCACCACCCCACACATTAAACACCTGTACAACAATGTGTCAGTGTGGAATCCAGAACTGCTTTGAATCTTTACATAAAACCTTGAATTGCTAGAGGACTTAAACATAGAAGCAATGAGGTTAACATTTAAGGAAAGTTTGTTCTCAACTGCTAAGTGACTGGAGAGGCTGTGGCTGGGCAGTAACAGTAGAGTAACCTTTGCATTTGGATTTGAAGGGAGGAATGTAGAGGGAAGTTCAGCTTGAAACTCTCCCAAATGCTTTATGAAGCCATATGAGTTTGGCGATTACAAAAATAACATTCACATATAATGACTGTCTCCTCTTAAAATGAGATCTGAGTGCTAGTTTGAAGCTCCAGTGATGGGTAATTCAGTGGAAGCTGCCTTTGCAACTTGCAAAGAACTGTCTGAGGATACAGCTTTGCTATTTCTTAATAATATTTGTCTTTAAGGAGAAGAAATGAGTCATGGTCAAATTTCACAAGTCCATGCCTTAGACTGATTGAATCATCCACTATGCCCAGCTTCTAGCCTCCTCTAAGTCAGTTTAATTGAAAAGAAATTCAGATTTTGAGTGACTCTAAAACAGATCATTAATGGGAAGGCTGAGAGAGAGATTTGAAAGCAGCTTTTATATTCCTATTACAAGAAAGTTTACAGTCAGCAAGTACTATGTTTAAATAACCCTATTACATGTTAAGGGAAGTGGTCATGGTGGTTCCAGCAAAGGGTTCACTGAGCTAACAAAACACATCTCTATCCAAACTCACAGGCTTCAAAAGCATATGCTCATTCATAGACTTCACTGTGGAACAGCAGAAACAGTAATGACTCTGAAGACAGACTGTCATCACTTTAAATCTCTACTCTCCTCTTTGTCATTTATTATCTATGTAAACTTGGACATGTCTATTCAATTGTGTTAGTTTCAGAATGCGTATCTGTTGCAGGGTTGCCATGTTTATCAAGTGCAGTTTTATACTTACCTATTTAGCACAGTGCCTCAAATAGGGTAACCTCTCAACAAATGTTAGTTACCATTATTATTATTATTATTTTATCAAACATTACTACCATTGCTTTTTTCTTCCTTGCAGGCAAAACTATATTTCTCTGAAGTGCCCAATCCTCTCCAATGTGACTTAGATAATTCTCTATAATTTAAGCAGCTTGGAGTCCCAGTGTTTTTGCCAGTGACTAATTTAGAGTTTGCCAATGGACTGTCTCTGACCAATGAAGAAGTGAGGGGTAGTCTCCTGGGAGCTTCTTTGAAAGGTTCCCTCACTCCACAAAAGAACACGAGGAAGAAATACTTGCTCTTTTGGATGCTGTGTTAATGTATAGGGCACCTAAACTGATATTGCCATGGGTAACAAGAAGGACATTAGGCAAAGGCAAAGGCAACATGTAGAAAAAGATACTAAAAGACAGAAGCCACTCCAGGCCGGGCGACAGAGCGAGACTCCGTCTCAAAAAAAAAAAAAAAAAAAAAAAGACAGAAGCAACCCAGATTCAAACGTCATCATGAAGCCACTGAATTAGCCTAGCAATGGACCTCAGTGCATAACTGTTATTGAGATACTTCATTGTATTTATTGGGTAAGCTAATTTAAGGCATTTTTTCAGCATTCTGAATCTTAAAGCATCCTAAATGATTCATTATTAAATAAATATTATAGTTTTCTCCAGGCCCCAACTCTTTTATCATACAAACAGACATCTGTAGACATGTGTATAAATGCATACACGCAAAGGAAAAAGGCTGACATACAGAACAGCATGCCAGCTTAGTATCTGATCCTACTAAATGGTAAGTCTACTAAGAAAAATCTGTTTTATTTTATTTGTCTAGGATTGGCTAAGAGTCTTATACGGTAAATAATCATGGGTTGTATGAAGACGAAAAAGGCAGTCTTTTCTCTCAAATGACTTATAATCAAGCAAAGAGCGTAAGTATAAACAACTGTCATGCAAGTCTGTGTGTAGTCTGTATCTCAGGAGAGGTATATTGAGAAAGGGAAGATTGCAAGGGGTGGCTTACGATCTCTGACCAAGAAGGCACCATTTGTATCACAAACAATATCCATTTATGTTCCATTTACTTGGCATTATAATTAGTACCTCTAGTCTAATAAAAATGTTGCCCCTTCTTAGGATGGTCACCAACATCTATTTCTTATTTCCTCTCTGATGGTCATTTTTCTTGAAGTCCATTTAATATTTACCAATTCCAGAATAGAAATACCCGCTTTCACCACCAGACATTCTTCTTACATCTATTGTTTTTGGCATAGACTGAGTTTTGAGATTCAAAAGCCTTCTCTTTCCACTTTGAGTTTTAAAAATCTATTTTAAAACTAAAAAAATTGAGAATTGACTTTGACTTTTTTGTTGTTATTTATGACTTCGCTGTGACTTCCCGTCCCTGAGGCAGAAAATCTAGACTGCCCTGGCTACTAGAAGAAATGGAAGAGGGCTGGGTAAGGATTATGAACATAAAAGAAATTTCATGGAATAACAAAAACACATAGGATGATACAAATACCATCTCTCTACAAATGAAAAAAAAAAAAAAAAAAACTAGAGACAGAAGGAATTCTAAAGAAAAATGAGTAAAGTCACAGAAGGGGAGGAGTGAATTTTCTGTGACAATCTGGGATGTGTCAGTAATATACAGGCTCATTTTAGGCAACTTTCTCCATAACAGTTGCTGAGTGAAATATGAACTTGCTGTGCCTTCGTTTCATTCAACAATACATCAGATAAAAATACTGGGAAGTCAACTTGGCAGAAACTGTGATAGATTCTAGTACATAAGCAAGGGTCATGTGAGACCATCCCAAAGTCCTAAGCAGAATGCTCTAATTGAATCCAGTTGAGAAGACAGAGATGAAAGGTAAGATCAGAAGGACATAGTTGTTCTCTGAAAAGGCAGTTTTATTTTAAGACTGAAGTTTTTAGATTTTAATCAACAACTGACCAGGCCACTAACATATCTAAATGTATGCACCCTCCTTCTCAGGGTCCATACCTGAGAAATACCATCTCTTGTATCATGGCCCATATCGAAGTCAGCTTTTTCAGGGTTTTTTGAATGCAGTTGTTTTTCCTCAGCTTTCTTTACTTCAAGATAGAGACTTCCCTCAGAACACATTCCAGGTCTCTCTCCCAGGCTGCCACAGCTCTTTAAGCAGACATTTGAAGAACTATAAGAATCAAGGGACAAAGAGCAGAAAGGGCAGACAAGGGAAGCAGAAGGCAGTGCAAAAAAATGGGAAGTGCTGCGGTGGCTGGCCATTGTGCCAATTTCATGCTTTCACACCTTTGAATGAGTGTTCAAAGTGTTTCATTTTGGGAGCCTCAGACAGTGGAGCACTGATTGCAATGGCTTCAGGCATTTCAGGGCACAGCTGGCCACTCGGCCACCCCCGTGTCCAGGGCAGTTTTCTGAAAATAAGGGAAATAAAATATAGGTTATTTTCAGCTCTGATAGGTGGACCTCACTGTGAACAACTGCAGGATCAGTGCTGTTTTTTCCCTTTCTTTCATTTTCTTTTTTTTTTTTTTTCAAACACAGACCATGCCACATCATCTTTGAGAAATATGATTTTTTTTTCACATAGTATGGAAGAAATAGCAGGAAAGAGAGATGCCATTTAAGATAAATAATAACAAATTCTGAGCCTGGGTTATCCCAGTGGTCTAGCCAGTCCCAAATTCTGTCTGAGAGAGAGAGGGAGAAAAAAAAAAAAAAAAACGCTGAGGACGGGGCAGAGAAACATTCTATAAATAGTTGTTGATATAATACACTTACTAAAAAAAACTTTTAAATGAACGCTTTTATAAAAAATTGTTTATTAAACATAATTAAAACTTTTTATTACAATTCTTTTAATGTTTAGCCGTATTACCTTTAGAATAGTGCAGTGATAAATAATGTCCCTATATTTTCCCTTCTTCTCTATTCTCTCTTTGAAAGCTAAATGTCGGAAGACCTGAATACTAGACCTAGTTCTGCTGTTTACTGCTTGTGTTATGCTGGCAAGTCATTTACTTTCTCCAGGACTTCAATTTCTTGATGCACAAAGTGAGGACTAAAATATCTGTTTTTCTTGTAACATAAAGTCAAATAATTAGTTAAAACTTAAAGAATTTTAGAGTTCATGTAGTTATTCTTTTACAGATCAGAAAGTTACCAATTCACACATGGTTGGCAGCGTGTTCATAATGATCATCCAGCTGTCCTAATTACTAAGGTGTGCTGTACCCACTATTATTTTCATTTTTACTTCACATACATCTTCCATTTCTATAAATCTAGTCCACTCATCCTTACCTCAACCACTGATACCCTAGCCCTTCTATTTTCCCAAAAATGGCCACCATCTTGGCATGCCCTCACATGTGTCAATAATATCTACTGTGCTTCATGAGCATAGGAAGGACATCCTCATCACCACAGCCTTCCTTGACCACACTGGCAAACGCAGGTGCTTCTCCTCCTGAACCTCATAGCACCTAATAGATCCATAATTTACTGATGCTTAAGTCATCAATCTACACATCCAATGAATAATACATGTACCTTAGTCATGACAGAGGAACCTGACTGATGCTGATTTATGTCCTCAGCAACTGAAATTGTGTCTTAAGTCACAATTTCCTTATATGTGAAAGTGGAAAAACAATAGTGCTTATTTCGTAGGGCTTTTGTAGAGATTACATTTTATGTGTATATCTATTTCAACATAGAGCAGCGCTTGACCCATGGTACCTTCTATATTACCTTGATAACTATATTATTTGTGATTGTTGATGATGATTATAATGATGATGGTGATAATACCTCAGGGTGATGAAAATTTGTCTTCTGGATGAGTGCTGACCAATCCCCAAACACTATACCTGATGGGACTTACCAGAAAGTAAAGCACTAATTAAGGTAAGGGCTCCTTCATCCTTGTTTAAATAAAATTATGTTCCTTAGTTCCATGAATGCTTAAGATTGCCTGAGTTTCTTGGCACCAAACTAAAAATACAATATAATGTAAATTTCTAGAACAACTAAGCCTTAATTGCTTCACCTTATGGTTCTGATTTCTTATAACGTTGGTTCATAGATAATAAGAGTTGATCAATGATATTTCTGGATCTTTTTAAAACTTTTAATGATAGAGGGGGTATATAGGCTTCTTTTTCTATCTGAGAAGACATTGGTACCAGAGATATCTTTCCTGTACCTAGAATTTCTCTAAACTTTAAACACTAAATTGGCAGCCATAAATCATGTACCTTTTCATTATTGGGGGTCCCCACCAATGAAAGATGGCATAAAAAGTATTCTCAACTGAAATTCAGGATATCAACATATTTTTATAACTTTGCTTCTGAGTGTGTGGCAGACAAATCATTTATTCTGAGTTGCAATTTTTTCATCTTCAATATTCCTAAGTCCAACTTGACTTAAGAATTTAAGTTTAAAATTCTGACAAAACAATGGTTTTTGGATAAAGGTTAGCATATAAATTTCCCACCGAATTTGGGCCAACTTTACATTGCTTAATCCCACAAGTGTTTCTATTAATGGACCAGTATTTCTGTAGCATTAACCCCAGGCTCACAATTAAAATTCCACGATATAAAATTTTACAAAAAATAAGGAGAAAATATATAGAATCTTAGTCGCCCCACTGTGTATCTATAAAACATGACTAAGCAATCTCGTGTGCCTAGCCCCAGTTAGACAATTCATTCAACACAATGTAGCTGACAACGTACAGGAAGCCTACAAATTATTGGTTGTGCATAAGAGCAACAGGGGAAGAAGGATACAGGCTTCCTCAGAGCGTATTTCACTGGACAGGAAAGAATTCACATATGGGAAAATATAGATAGTACCTACCTCCCTTCTCTTTCTTCACATTGTAAGTAGATCTTACAACCATAAGCTATGTCAAGTTAGGGCATTGGTATAAAATAGTGTGATGTTTTTGTATCATGTTATGGTGCGGTCATTTGAAGAACTGGTATATTAGTACATAGTTAACATTTTTGCATTCCTTGCAAATAATCATTGATCTCTATAGATATTTACTCTGAACATCTATAGCCAATATTACTTTGCATCAAATTCCATCTCTATCATTAACTTTGACTAGGTTTGGCTAGCCAACCTTCAGATTTTAAAAATCTCAGTGCTCTTTTCGAGATCAGAAATTCACTAAATGCTTTTCCTACAACCAGGAACACTTAATTTATAACTCTTAAGAAAATATTTTAGTACTTTATAGTACTAAACATACTCCCCAACATACTATACTATATGAACTTTCGGGATATGTAATGTTTATTATTTTATCTGTATATTCTCTAATATCTACCACAGTATCTGACACAAAAGATGACCTTATGTCTTGATTTGCCTAAGATGGTTCTGATTTATGCCCATGGTCCTAGCATGATTATAAATAGCAAAACCTTTCATTCATAAAAGAGCCCCCATTGGATGATAAATTATTTGTTCAACCTGCTTATACATATATTTTCCTAATAAATAGTTGTAAATGATGAGTCCCCAGGGTAATGACCCCTCTCTTGACTGAATTATGTGTCAATACTCATCTTCTACTTTATAAGGTAATCATACAGCTCCAGAGAGCAGTAGTATCTCACGAGAGTGGTCAGGAATTACTTTAGGAATTAAAAAAATTCAAGTTTGATGTGAATTTGGAAGCCATTTTTTTTTAATTCAAAGCAGGGATTCTGCTACATAATCCCACAAAGATGGCTCTCTCTCTCTCTCTCTCTCTCTCTCTCTCTCTCTCTATATATATATATATATATATACCTTGTTTATGAATTTAATACAATTACATGTGCCTGGCAGGCATTGTCCTAAGTGCTGAAATGCAGTGGTGATTGTCGGGCCTCTGAGCCCAAGCCAAGCCACCGCATCCCCTGTGACTTGCACATATATGCCCAGATGGCCTGAAGTAACTGAAGAATCACAAAAGAAGTGAAAAAGGCCCTGCCCCGCCTTAACTGATGACATTCCACCACAAAAGAAGTGAAAATGGCCGGTCCTTGCCTTAAGCAATGACATTACCTTCTGAAATTCCTTTTCCTGGCTCATCCTGGCTCAAAAACCTCCCCCACTGAGCACCTTGTAACCCCCACTCCTGCTTGCCAGAGAACAACCCCCCTTTGACTGTAATTTTCCTTTACCTACCCAAATCCTATAAAATGGCCCCACCCTTATTTCCCTTCACTGACTCTCTTTTCAGAGTCAGCTCGCCTGCACCCAGGTGATTAAAAAGCTTTATTGCTCACACAAAGCTTGTTTGGTGATCTCTTCACATGGACGTGCATGACAGTGACTAGAACAGTTGTGTTGCTTGAATGTATACAGTGTATAACTTAGTGGAGGAGGCAAATTTTTCCCAGAAAAATCAAACACATAAACTGTTAGGCGGGAATCTAGACCCAACATGGCGATGTTACCCAGCATAGCAGGCCCTTTGTTAAAGACTCCCTTCACCCTTGTACACACCCGCAGACTTACATATGTCAGAGGTTCTGGCTGGGCAACCACACTCCCTCATGACCTGCAGCTCACCTGCATTCCACAAGTTTGTAAACAGCAGTTTCAGTTAACAGTTTCCAAAGACCCCTTCCTCATAACCCTTACTCAAATCCTGCCCTAGTAGTTTCAAGACCCCCCAGGCCCTGTTTGCACAACCAGCTTCCCTGCCTCTCTGGCTATAAAAAGCCCCTATCCTCCTCCCTCAGCGCGACTTCCTCGGCCCGCACCTTTGGACCGAGGAACCTCACCCGCGAGTCCTAATAAAGGCTATTCTCACTGCCATTTGCCTTGTGTCTTCGTTCCCAGTTCGGCTCCATCCTCAGTTTACCTTTACATAAACATCTAATGGAATTGTAATACTTAATGGAAAAGTGTCAAGGTGCCATAAAATCAAATATCAAGGTCTAACATAAATGAAAGTGGCAAAGGGTCAATTAAGGCCTCTCAGGGAAAGTAGCATTGATGCTTCAACTTGAATGATGAGTAGGGCAAGGTTTGCAGAGTGTGGAGGAAGGGTGTTCCTCGTTGTAGGAAAAGCATTCAGTGAATTTCTGAACTCGAAAAGAACACTGAGATTTTTTAAATCTGAAGGTTGACTAGCCAAACCTAGTCAAAGTTAGTGATAGAGATGGAGGTTGATGCAAAGTATTATTGGGAGAGGGAGGACAAGACCAAATTATGTAGATGTGAGATCACTCTTCCTTGTATCAGCAATTTTGTCTCAATCTTGGTTAAGTTCCTAGACCTAGAAACTATGCATAGAGAAACAACACTCATTTATAGTTTACAACATGTCTCTACCTTTAGTGGTGCATGTGTGTGTGTGTGTGTGTGTGTGTGTGTTTTAACATTTAAATATTCATTCACTGAAAGGGGGTGAGGGTGGAGGCAGGGAACTGAGAGTAGAAGAGGGGAGTGAAAAGGAAAACCAGATTCATTATTTCAAAGAAAACTACTCCAATCAGTGGGACTATCTACTCATTCCTTGCTTTTCTTCTTCTTCTTTTTTTAATTAAAACAGGCATTTACATGCTAATTGGATCTTTATTCCTTGAGAGTCCCTCTGCTCTTGTAAAGTCTTCCTCTTCTGAAGCATTTAATCCCCAGCTTGAAACATCATTGTTGATTGCAGTGGAAAGACTGTGATGTCACAAATGGGGGATTATGACTTCACAGGGGAAATAAGAGAGCAAGACAGACAATTTGAAGAGACTGAGATCTTTTATTTATGAGAATGTCTCTATTAATCAAAAGGGAAGAGAAATACCGAACATATAGAAAATGACAGCAGAATTGTAGCTAAATAAAATGTTCTTCAAAATTATCCTGGCAATGTCACTTTCTCTTTAGAGGATTCCTGAGAAATGCTATTACAGAGGATAGATTTGAGATCCAAATGTCCCTATGCTTAGCACTTGAGAAATACTTAGCCCTGGGGCAATCAAAAGTATAATCAGACCACAAAGTGAAGTCCAACACAGTGTGCTAAAAAGTAGAGTGCAATGTTGTTACTCATGGTTCTTGTGCAATGTTCTTTAGTTGGGTACTTAGAAGAGCTCTCTTCATTTCCTTGAGCCCATGACATAATCTAGCTTTGAACACATGTAACCGCTATCCACAGGTACGTTTTTTCTCTCAAAAGAACAGCTATTTCCAACCCCAACATTACATTTTTTTGATCAAGTTAAAGTTTCAATTTAGATAACTGTACAACTTTAAAATTAAATTATGGCTGTTAATAATAACAGATGTTACTATTTATTGAATTACAGATATGTTGCAAAGTGCTTGAATAAATTATGTGGTTGTCTTTTCTAACTTCACACTTTTGGTGCCAACTTGATTGTAATACCCATGCTCGTGGCTATTGATGTACCCCAACCTCAGCCAGTGTTTCTCAAAGTGCTGTTAGTGGACTGTGAGCATCAGAATGGCTTAGGGATTTTGTTATAAATGGAGATTCACAGTCCCTAACCACTGGGGATGCCTGGATGCACCCTGGATGAGCCCAAGTAATCTGCATTAGTAACGAGAGTCCAAGATGGTACTTATGCACACTGAAAATTGAGAACCATAGACTTAAGCTTATTATGAAGCAGTGGGAAAATCACCTGAGACGAGGAAGTCCTGTGTAGCTAAAAACTGAACGTAGATGTAGGGAATTGCCCTCCTAGGTGAGTACTCAGCTTCTCCTCACTCCACCCATTACAAACTTGGTCTTCCAATTTCTCCTTGTCCCAAAAACACTTTTGTTTCCCACTAGATCTCACCATCATCTTTAAGAATATCTTTCATGGGCCTTAGTTTAGAGCTTAGTCTTTATGGGGCTTTACTCACAGTACTGACAAATTTTCTCTCCATAAAAATAGAACATCTATGCTATTTTTTTCTGTAACTGGTTTTATATGAGGTATTCATGAGTGTACTGGTTGATTAGTTTTAACCAAGTGAATAGACTCATGTAGTCATCTGCTACAAAAAATAAACAGAATACCACCAGTACCCTATAAGTCTCTCTTTTGTACCTTTCAGTCAGTATCTTATCAGGGTAATTACCTTGATTTCTGTTTCTGAGATTTATAAAAAGTGAATGATACAATATGTACTCTTTAGAATGTAGCTTCTTATGTTCAAAATGATGTTTGTGAGTCTCACCTATGCTGTTGCATATAACAATATACACTTTCTTCTCATTTTATTAAATGAATGTACTTCATGTGTTAATCTATTTTCCTGTTGATTGACATTTGTATTGATTACAATTTTTGGCTACAATAGTGATATTATGAATATTCTAACATGTCTTTTAGCTAAAACGTGTATATTCTGTGTTACATATGTCAGGGTGAAATACGCTTAGCTTTAGTACTAACTGCTAATTTAGTATGCATTTTAGTTACTAGTGTGTTATATGCATTTTTTCTTTTTGGTTACAATTCTTTTATGAATTATTAATGCATACTTTTCTCCATTTTCAGCTAGAGTTTTTACTAATAAAAAACTGTTTTTAAGACATTAAACCTCTGTTACATATTACCAATTACACTTCATGTTTTTTGTTATTTTATTAATATTTATTTTGATATTTTATTGCATATATTTACAAAAAATAACCAACCAAACTTCAAGCATGTAAATATAATGTGCAGTGGGTTTGTTATCTCAGTATCACAAACTTTTTTTGGTATATTGATTTTTTATTTTAGTTCACTTGCACGTATGTGAGAAAAACAGTTTGTATATGTGTATATACATATTTAACATTAAAATTTGTATCTGTAAATAATAAATGTGTGTATGTAATATTTAATTTTATCTACATTTAAAAATTTAAATCTATAATCCCTCCAAACATTATTTGGGTGTGACTTCTATCAGGATCTTTGTTAAATGAATATTGCAAATATGTTCTAAAAATGCTGTCAATTTGCAGTATTATGTTATAATTCCCACTGCACCATTTTATAAGTATGAGATAAAATCAAGTTTTTTAAATTTGACATTTTTATAAGTGAAAAATTGGTCTCAAAAATTGGTCTTATTGAAGTATATCCATAGAAACAAAAAATTAATGCACATAGAACTGTATATACTAACAGGGATATCATTGTCCTTGCACCATTGCTGCATTTCATCTTTCTTCAAAATGATTATCATATATCATATTATTGACTCTATTTCTGAACTCAAATCTTTGTCCACTCTTTTTCCTTATTGTCCCTTTCTAACAAATATTATACTCATTAAGTATGGAACCTTTATGTTTTGATATTCAGTGGTTGCATTCACCACTCATATCCTCTTTTTTTCTAAATGTACCTAAATATTTAATTGTTTCTTTATTATTATAAATTTTAAAGTTGATTTTCCAAGATTTAACACTTAAAAGAGGGTTTTTAGTTTGCTTTTAATAAACTTATAAATTGTTTTTTGGTGAATTAGCATGATTATACTATTAAATGTTTCCATATAAAAAACATGTTGGCCATGCACGGTGGCTCACTCCTATAATCCCAGCACTTTGGGAGGCCAAGGTGGGTGGATTACCTGAGCTCAGGAGTTAGTGACCAGACTGGGCAACATGGTAAAACCCCATCTATATTAAAAGTACAAAAAATTAGCTGGGCATGGTGGTGGGCACCTGTAGTCCCAGCTACTCAGGAGGCTGAGGCAGGAGAATTGCTTGAACCCAGGAGGTGGAGGCTGCAGTGAGCCAAGATCATGCCACTGCACTCCAGCCTGGGCAACAGAGTGAGACTCCATCTCAAAAAAAAGAAAAGAAAAACAAAATACGTCTCTCAGTTTTTCTCTTCTCTTTTCCTTTTCCAGGGATTTTATAGCTTTTAATGTGTAGATTACAAATTATTCTTGCTAAATTTTTATTTCAGGACTTCTTTTTTCTTATTTTTGCTATTGTGAATAGTATCATAGTATCTCTGTTTCCTTTCATTTAATTTTATTGCTCTTAAAATTCCTTTATTTGGTTTAAGTTAATGCAAATGTCTCTAGTTTTCTTTTTAGATTTCATGTAAAACTTTTGAAAATCTAATAGCTGGATGCCATTTATAGATATTCTCATACTAAACTAGTATTTACAGATCTTTTTAAAGTAGTACATGATTATAGATTTTGAAAAACTTTTTATTTTGAAATACTTTTAAATTAGCTGTAAAGTTACAAACATAATAGAGTTTCTGTATACTCTGCCTTCATTTTCACCTAATGTTATCATCTTACATAACCATAGCAAAATTGTCAAACTATGTAATTAACCTTGGTGCAATGCATTAACTAAAGACTTTATTCGGAATTCATCACATTTTTCAATCATGTCTATTGTCTGCTCCAGGGTCCCAAATTTCATTTAGTAGTCTGGTTTCCTTAGTCTTCACCTATCTGATATTTTCTCAACCTTTTCTTATTTTTATGACTTTGACAGTATTAATATTGGCCAAGTATTTTCAAATGACCTTTCAATATGAGTTTGATGCTTTCTTATGATTAGGCTAAGGTAATAGTTTTTTTTTGAAATACAACAGAAATCTCAGTTTAAGGTAGTATCTGCCAGGTTTCTTCCCCATGAAGTTATCGCTTTTCCCTTTTCACACCTATTCATTGTGACAAGTCTCTAAGTGAAGTCCACATTTCAGAAGAGGGGAATTAAGCCATCTCCCCACCCCAGGGGAGAATAGCTACATATATTATTTGCAATTATTCCATAAGGATGTTTTGTCCCTTCTTGCTCATTTCCTGTTTTATGATATCATTTGCAAATTTGAATTTGAACTCCAGAATATTTATTTCATACTTTGGGTTATAACTTAACAGTGTCATACACATTTTGTTGCTCAAATCATTCCAACTTTGGCCATTGTTGGCTCATGTGCCTTTTTGACGATATCCATTCTCTAATTTAGTTAGTTTTTTTAGTAGTTCCTTACTTTCAAATACAAGATACTTGGGACTCATCCTGCATTTTCTCTACACATCAGCACACTCTAAAATAAGACATTTCTCCAAGGAGCCCTGATGTTCTTTTTACTGGAGACTGGTATTTTGAAATCAAGACTATTTGAGTTTCAGTTTTTTCAGACTCACTCATTTAAGAGACATAGTACAGTTTACATATATACTATATATAATAACTATAGAAATATATCATTCACACATATTTATAAATTATAAAAATAAGATATGCAAAATCATAAATTTATAAATTACATATATAAATTACCACACATATCAATAAATTATATAAAATTTACCATAATCTAACTCTGTTTATGTATTTGTATGTCTGCAGATAAATGTGTTTATATATGCTTATATATGTATGTACATTCATTATATGCCTATATATATACACACATTTGTATTTACATGCATGTATACATGTACATGTAATGTGTATGTGTATGTATTCATTACATACACATCAATATTTATTGAATATATCTGTATATCTCTTAAAATAGAAACTAGTTCATACTGACACCTGTACTTCAGCATCACAAAATTCATTCTAGCCTTCCCGCTCTCTTATTTGTTACTTCTTTCCCTGTCACAAAGAAATCTGGATCCCATTATCTACAATTTATTTACTTCTTTATTCAACCATATATATAAAACATATATGTACACATATATACACAATATAGATACATATATATACTTATTACATATGTGTGTGTGTGTGTGTGTATATATATGTATGTAATGGAGTCTCAGGACTGCTAATTTTACCCCTGTAAGAAATAAATTAGACACTAGAGTATGGTGTTTATCCACAGTTTCTTTGACCTAAGCCTTACATCAAAAAGAATGTTTCTCACATTATTTAGGTCAGCTCTGTTATTCTATACCACCTTTTGTGAAATTAAGTCACATATTTGTTATATAGTTAGATCTATCTTGGGATTCCTCCAAGATTCTGGTTGACTTATTTTTATGGTAAAGTTTGGTATATGATAAAGTTTCTTTTTCTTCAGATTTACATTTTCATGGGCTTTGATAAACACATAGAGCTATGTATCCACCAGTCTAGGACTAAAGATAATGGTTATACTACACTAAGAGCTCACCTTTATAGCCCCTTTGTATTTAATCACTTTCAAGTTTCAAAACTCCTCACAAATACATATCTATTTTCTAAACCTATAACTGTGTTCTTTTCATAATGTCATATAAATTTAATCATGTAATATGTATGATATGTAAACTTTTTTCACTTTGCAAAATCCATTTAAGTTTCATCCATGTTGTTGCACAAATCAATAGTTCATTCCTTTTTATTGCTGAGTATTATTTCCATTTATGTATATATCACGGTTTATTATCTATTCAGCTCTTAAAGAAAATCTTGGTTGTTTCAGGTTTTTGGTAATTATTAATAAAATTACTCTTAACATTTGTGTATACGTTTTTGTATGAACATGTTTTTGTTTCATTTAGGTAAATGCCTAAGGGGTGAGATCGCTGAATCTTATGGTAAGTGTATGGTTAACTTTTTTTAAAAAAATCATTCTAAACTCTCTTCCAAAGTGATTATAACATTTCTTCTTCTCATCATTGACAAAGGACAGTTCTCAGTACTTGGGAGATAAACTGTTAGCCTTATCAGCTGGTATGGTCATTTTTTAAAAAATTTTAGTAAATTATATATTATTCTACTTTTAATTTGGATTTCTCTAATGACAGATGATACTGTACAATGTTATACATGCTTATTGGCCATCCATATTTCTGCTTCAGTGAAGTGTCTGTTCAGATAGTTTTCCATTTTTTATTAGATTGTTTTCTTATTGACAAGTTTTAGAACTCCTTTCTATATTTTGGATACAAGTTCTTTTTTCAATATGTAAAATATAAATATTCTTACAAGACTCTAGCTTGTGATTTTATTCTGTTATAGTACTTTTCTTGAATTATTCTTCAGAAATTTAGATAAATTCCAGGGTATCCATTGTGTGCTTTTTATCTTTTTTAGCTTTATAAACAGCACTTTTGGTGACATGTCTAAAAACTCATTGCCAAACTCAAGATGAAACATATTTTACCTATGTTTCATCTATTTTCATAGTTTTGATTTAATATTTTGGTCAGTAGTTGCATTTTGAGATAATTTTTGGGTAAGGTCTGAGGTAAATATCAAGGTTCATTCTTTTACATATGAAGGTCCTATTTCTCTAACACCATTTCTTGTAAAGACTATTCTGTCTCCACTGAATTTCTTTTGAATCTTTGTGAAAAATCAGTTTACTCTCCCTGTGTAAATCTATTGCTGGACTTTCTATCCTGTTCCATTAATCTGTATCTATCCTTTCTACACTATTGATTTTTGCAACTTTACAGTAAGAACTGAAATAATGTAGTATGAATTCTCCAAATTTTGTTCTTTTTTACAATAGCTTTGGCTACTTTACTGACTTTGGCATTCCATACAAATTTTCGAATCAGCTTGTCAATATCTATATAAAAGCTTTTTGGGATTTTTGATCAGAGTAGTGGTGAATCTATAGATCAAACTGTGAACATCTTAATATTGAATTTTCAAAGTCTATGAACACAGTATATCTTTCATTAGTGTGTATAGATTTTAGTACAAAGATGTTACAAATATTCTGTTAAATTTATATCTAAATACTTCTCTTTTTATAGTTTTTATGTAAATGATATTGGAGTTTGATATGGTTTGGCTGTGTCCCCACCCAAATCTCATCTTGAATGAGTTCCCATAATCCCATGTGTTGTGGGTGGGACCCAGTGGGAAGTGACTGGCTGATGGGGACAGTTTCCCCCATGTTGCTTTCATGATAGTGAGTGAGTTCTCCCAAGATCTAAAGGGTTTTGTTTTGTTTTGTTTTTTTGATGGAGTTTCACTCTTGTTACCCAGGCTGGAATGCAGTGGTGCCATCTCAACCTCTGCCTTCCAGGTTCGAGCAATCCTCCTGCCTCAGCCTCCCAAGTAGCTGAGATTACAGGCATGCACCACCACACCCAGCTAATTTTGTATCTTTAGTAAAGACGGGGTTGTTCCATGTTGGTCAGGCTGGTCTCGAACTCCCAACCTCAGGTGATCCACCTGCCTTGGCCTCCCAAAGTGCTGGGATTACAGGTGTGAGCCTCTGCACCTGGCCAATCTGAAGGTTTCATAAGTGTCTGACATTTCCCCTGTTTGTACTTCTCCTTCCTGCCACATTGAGAAGAAGGTGCCTTGCTTCCCCTTCACCTTCCACCATGATTCTGAGTTTTCCTGAGGCCTCCCCAGCCATGCTTAACTGTGATTCAATTAAACCTCTTTCCTTTGTAAATATTCCAGTCTTGGGCATTTCCTTATAGCAAGGTGAAAACAGACCAATAAAGTAAATTGGTACTGAGGTCATGAGGTATTGCTATAAGATACCCAAGTATGTAGAAGCAACTGTGGAACTGGGTAATAGGCGGAGGTTGGAACACTTTGGGGGACTCAGAAGACAGGAAGAAGTGAGAAAGTTTGGAACTTCCTAGACACTTGTTGAATGGCTGTGACCAAAATGCTGCTAGTGATATGGACAATAAAGTCCAGGCTGAGGTGGTCCCATACGGAGATGAGGAACTTTTTGGGAACTGGAGTAAAGGTCTCTCTTGCTGTGTTTTAGCAAAGAGACTGGCAGCATTTTGCACCCCCTGCCCTAGAGATCTGTGGAACTTTGAACTTGAGAGAGATGATTTAAGGTATCTGGCAGAAGAAATCTCTAAGTACCAAAGCATTCAAGAGGAAGAAGAGCATAAAAGTTTGGAAAATTTGCAGCCAGATGATGCAATAGAAAATAAAAACCCATTTTCTGAGGAGAAATTCAAGCCAGCTGAAGGGATTTGCATAAGTAGCGAAGAGCCAAATGTTAATTCGCAAGACAATGGGGAAAATGTCTCCAGGGCATGTCAGAGACCTTCCTAGCAGTCCTCCCATCTCAGGCCCAGATACCTACAGGGGAAAATGGCTTCCTGTGCCTGGCCCAGGGTCCCCCTGCTCTATGCAACCTCGGGACATGGCACCCTGTGTCCCAGCTGCTTCGGCTCCAGCCATTGCTAAAAGAGACCATGGTACTGCAGGACGATTGCTTCAGAGGGTGCAATCCCCAAGCCTTGGTGGCTTCCATGTGGTGTTGAGACTGTGGGTACGCAGTAGGCAAGAACTGAGGTTTGGGATTCTTCACCTAGATTTCAGGGGATGTAAGGAAATGTCTGGATGTCTAGGCTCAAGTTCATTGCAGGGGTTACTGATTAAGACGGTGGACAGGAGGCAGGACTAGCTTGCAACTGCCACTTGGATGGACAGAGAAGCATGTGGAAGCTCACACTGTGAACTTTTGTTCCAAGAACTACTGTAGGAACATACCAGGGAAGCCATGATAATCCACAGACCCTTTGAAGGAACTGGATCACCACTACAAGCTCCTTGAAATGTCGAAAACCTATGAATCTGCTTGTTTTCTCAATGGGGAGGGTCATGGTCAGGGCAAGTTCTCAGCCCTGGTTACCAGCTGCCTGGAAATAGCCTCGGTGCTGTTGCGGGGCCAGAGTGGGAGTAAGATTGGCTTGAGGACTGAGGGCTGCATGGGACTGATGTCTTCATGGGAGCAAGGTGAGGTCTGCAACTGCTGGCTTTCCTTCACTTGCTTGGTGACTTTTATGACTTAGCAGAGGTATACATAACACTCCTGGAAATATAACTCCATTGGACTGGGAACCACACCCCATCCCCCACAAAAGCCACAGCAAGCCCTGCCCAAGGAGAGGCTGAACTCAGACATGTGTATATCTACCCCCACCTGTGGTCTTTCTCTACCTGCCCTGGTAGCCAAAGACAAATGTCAATCTTTTTCAAGCTCTATGGCCCTTCCCACCACCTGAACACTTAACCAGGTGTCCCTAGGGCAAGTTTTCATCCTCCCTATAGGACCATAGCTGACGCACTTTTGAAAGCACCACCTTCTGGCTGCAGGTCAGCCAACAAAAACCCACTGCACTAAACAAAAACACAACCAAGGACCCTCAGGGAGTCCTCTTCACTCCCCTGCTACCTCACCAGAGCAAATGCTTATACCTACAGCTGCAAGACCTGAAGATGGCTCACATCACAGGACTCTTTGCAGATGCTCCCCAGTGCCAACCCAGAGCCCAGTAGCTCTGCTGTATGGCTAGACCCAGAAGAGTAAAAACAATCACTACAGTTCAGCTCTCAGGAAGCCCCATTCCTAGGGGAATGGGGAGAACACCACAACAAGGGAGGACCTTGTCACACAAAATAATCTGAACAGCAGCCCTTGAATCCCAGATCTTCCCTCTGACAATGTCTACCCAAATAAGAAAGAACCAGAAAAACAATTCTGGTAAATTGATAAAACAACGTTCTTTAACACCCCCACAAGATCATACCAGCTCACCAGCAATGAATCCAACCCAAGACGAAATCTATGAATTGCCAGAACAAGAATTCAGAAGGTTGATCATAAAGCTAATCAAAGAGGCACCAGAGAAAGGTAAAGTCAACTTATAGAAATCAAAAACATGATACAGAATATGAAAGGAAAATTATTCAGTGAAATAGATAGCAGAAATCAAAAAATAATTACAACTTCTGGAAATCAAGGACACACTTAGAGAAATGCCAAGTGCACTGGAGAGTCTCAGCAATAGAATTGAAGAAGTATATGAAAGAACCTCAGAGCTCAAAGACAAGGCTTTCAAATTAACACAATTCATCAAAGACAGAGAAAAGAATTTTAAAAAAATGAACAAAGCCCCCAAGAAGTTTGGGACTATGTTAAACATTCAAACCTAAGAATAACTGGTGTTCCAAAGAAAGAAGAGAAAGCTAGAAGTATGGAAAACATATTTGAGGAAATAATCACGGAAAACTTACCTGGCCTTGCTAGAGATCTAGTCAT
The DNA here is from genome assembly GCF_007565055.1 of Rhinopithecus roxellana. NCBI lineage: Eukaryota > Metazoa > Chordata > Mammalia > Primates > Cercopithecidae > Rhinopithecus > Rhinopithecus roxellana. Next base: position 68,015,695 of record NC_044569.1, on the reverse strand, counting down.
CCATATGCAAAAAGCTCAAAGAGCACCTGGGAAAATCATTACATAAAATCATCACCTAGGCACGTAGTCACCAGGTTATCTAAAGTCAAGATGAAGAAAAGAATCTTAAGAGCTTGAGGCAAAATCATCTGGTAACCTACAAAGGAAAATCTATCAGATTAACAGCAGATTTCTTGGCAGAAACTCTACAAACTAGAAGGGATTGGAGCCCTATCATCAGCCTCTTTAAAGAAAACAATTATCAGCCAAGAATTTTGTATCCAGTGAAATTAAGCTTCATAAATGAAGGAAGATACAATCTTTTCCAAATAAACAAATGCTGAGAGAATTAACCACCAAGCCAGCACTACAAGAACTGGTCAAAGAAGCTCTAAATGTTTAAACAAATGTTCAAAATACACCAAAATAGAATCTCCTTAAAGCATAAATCTCATATGACCTATACAGCAAAAATACAAAAAAAAAAAAAAAAAAAAAACCCAAGGTATTCTGGCAATGAATTGCATAATGAATAGAATAGTACCTCACATCTCAATACTAACATTGAATGTAAATGGCCTAAATGTTCCACTTAAGGATACAGAATAGCAGAATGGATAAGAATTTACCAACCAAGTGTCTGCTGTCTTCAGGAGACTCGCCTAATATATAAGGTCTCACATAAACTTAAGGTAAAGGGGTAGAAAAGATATTTTATGCAAATGGACACCAAAAGTGAGCCAAAGTAGTTATTCTTAGACAAAACAAACTTTAAAGCAACAACAGTTAAAACGGACAAAGAAGGACATTATATATTGATAAAAGGACTAATCCAAAAGGAAAATATCACAATTCTAAATATATATGCACTTGCCACTGGAGCTCACAAATTAGTACCAGACCTAAGAAATGAGATAGATGTCAAGACAATAATAGTGGGGGACTTTAATACTCCACTGACAGCACTAGTCAGGTCATTAAGACAGGAAGCAAACAAAGAAACAATGGACTTAAACTATACCCTACAACAATTAGACTTAACAGATATTTACAGAACATTATGTCCAACAGTTGCAGACCATATATTCTATTCATCAGCACATGGAAGATTCTCCAAGATAGATCATATAATGGGCCACAAAACAAGTCTCAGCAAATTTTAAAAAATTGAAATTATGTGAAGTACTCTCTCCGGCCACAGTGGAATAAAATTGGAAATCAACTCTGAAAAGAAAACTCTAAACCATGCAAATAAATGAAAATTAAATAACCTGCTTCTGAATGATTGTTGGTTCAACAATAAAAATCAAGATGGAAATTTAAAAATTATTTGAACTGAGTTATCATAATGACACAACCTATCGAAACCTCTGGAATACAGCAAAAGTGGTGTTAAGAGGAAAGTTTATAGCATTAAATGCCTACATAAAAAAGTCTGAAAGAGCACAAACAGACAATCTAAGGTCACTTCTCAGAGAACTGGAGAAAGAAGAATAATTTAAACCCAAACCCAGCAGAAAAAAAAGAAATAACAAAGGTCAGGGCAGAATTAATGAAATTGAAACAAAGAAAACAATACAAAAGATAAATGAAATAAAAAGCTCATTATTTGAAAAGATAAATAAAATTGATAGACCATTAGTGAGATTAACCAAGGAAAGAAGAGAGAAGATCCAAATAAGCTCAATTAGAAATGAAACAGGAGATTTTACAATTGATACCACAGAAATACAAAAGATTATACAAGGCTATTATGAACACCTTTACAGGCATAAACTAGAAAGCCTAGAGGAGATGAATAAATTCCTGGACATATGCAACTCTCCTAGATTAAACCAGGAAGATATAGAATCTCCAAACAGACCAATAGCAAGCAGTGAGATTGAAATGCTAATAAAAAAATTGCCAAAGAAAAGTCCAGGAATTCTATCAGACATTCAAAGAATTGGTACCAACTCTATTGACACTATTCCAAAAAATAGGGAAAGAAGGAATTCTCCCTCAAACATTCTATGAAGCCAGTATCATTCTGATACCAAAACCAGGAAAGGACACAACAACAACAACAACAAATAAATAAATAAACAAACACTACAGACCAATATCCCTGATAAACATAGATGCAAAAATCATCGACAAAATACTAGTGAACCAACGTCAACAGCATAGCAAAAAGATAATCCACTATGATCAAGTGGGCTTCATACCAGGGATGCAGGATGGGTTTAACATATGTAAGTCAATAAATGGGATACACCACATAAACAGAATTAAAAATAAAAATCACATGATCATCTCAATAGATGCAGAAAAATCATTTGACAAACTCCAGCATCACTTTATGATTCAAACCTAAAGCAAAATCAACAGAGACATAACTTAATAAAAGCCATCTGCAATAAACCCACAGCCAATATTATATTAAATGGGGAAAACTTGAAAGCATTCCCTCTGAGAACTGGAACAAGGATGCCCACTTTCACCACTTCTATTCAACATAGTACTGGAATCCTAGGCAGAGCAATCAGACAAGAGAAAGAAATAAAGGGCATCAAAGTCCATAAAGAGGAAGTAAAACTGTCACTATTTGCTGATGATATGATCATACACCTAGAAAACCTTAAAGACTCATCCAAAAAGCTTCTAGAACTGATAAATGAATCCAGCAAATGTCAAGATACAAAATTAATGTACACAAATCAGCAGCTGTGCTATACACCAACAGCGACCAAGCTGAGACTCAAATCAAGAACTCAACCCCTTATCCCACACTTTTTAGAGGTCCTGTTCTTTTTTCGTTCTCCTTTTGTATAGCTTTCTGTTTGAATCAGCAATGTCTTTTGACCTATCTTTGTGGTCTCAGATCCTTTTCTTGGATGTGTCAAATGTACTCGTAACATTGAAGAAATTTTTTCACTTACTGTAAATTTTGAATTCTGACATTTATATTTGATGTTTTCTTATAGGTTCTATCTCTCTGCTGAGACTGTTTATCTGATCTTGCATGTTGATGCCTTTTCTTTTACAACTTATTATTCTCTTATTAATCTTAGTTATTTTAAATGCCCTGCTTGATAGTTCCAATATCTTGCCATATCTCAGTCTTGTTCTAATGTTTGTTTTATCTCTTTAGAATGTGTGTTTTTCTTGTCTTTTCATATATCTCATAATGCTTGGAATTCAGCATATTTTTCCTTCTGTTAGATCTTTAATGTGGGTGTTTTTGATAACATAGTCAGGAGTGGGGCTTTATTTGACATTTATTGTTGCCCTGGATACATTTGGAATACCAGAGTCTTCAAATTTCTGTACAGATACTTTTCTTTTCTTTCTTTTTTTTTTTTTTTTTTTTTTGACCACCAGGTTTGAAATCTTCCCTTTTTACTGCTCTTCAAAGGAAGTGTGTTTCTTCCATTTCTCCCAGGTGTACTACACTGTGATTTTTACTTTATACTTATTAGCATGATAGTGGGGGTACAGGAGGGAGCATGTTATCTGATATTCTGTTTGAACCTTCATCTTAGGCAGGCACTGTGAACCTGCTCTTGGGGGTGTGGTCCTCAAAAAATTGCTGCCTCTCTTCCACATGTAATGTTGAATATAACATTTGTTCTGCTCCACTTACAAGGAAAAAGATTTTTTAAATTCCTCTGTTTCCCCATATCCTTGCCCCAACTGCAATGTATTACCTACAGTACCCCCAGACTACAATTGTGCTACATTTCCCGTCCCCCAGAAGGATTAGGCAATTTTTCCTTCATGACAATAGAGGAGATAGGTATGGGAAGTTTCACTGGTTGGCTCCATTCCTCAGCTCAATTGTATCTACTATGGAGTTCCACCAGTGCCATTAGGCTACAAGTATTGATGCCGTTTTCTGTCCAGATTAATGCTTTTATTCTTTAAAGATGTAGGTGATGGGCTTTGGCAGTGAGAGGGTTTTCTCAGAATTCTCTCAAATCTTTTCCATTGGTACTTGATGGTGTTTCTGGAGCATAACTCTGCAGAGTGTGTGAACTCCCATATATCTATGAGAAGTTCCATACTCCCACAGTGGCCAAGGTTTACTTTTAGCAATCCTTTCCAAATCTCTACTTAAATTCAGTTACAAGCTTGTATGTTGTTAGATGGAATCTGACCCAAGTAAAAAAAAAGAAATGCCCAGATTTTCATCCTCCTCTCAGGGGCCTATCTCTCTCTGTCATGTTTGCTATTTACCCTGTAACCTCAGTTCACTAATGATCCTAATAAAACTCATTAATGTACTGTTTGTCCAGCTTTGTTCTTGTTATAAAGGTGAGAATGGTCCTATTTTACAGCTTTTTATGTCTGTAAGATGAACCCAAAAGTTCCCAAGATTGTGCTTTTACTTTAACTAATTGAAAATTCCTGCTGTTTACCACCAAAAAAAGTCACTTAAAGGTTTATGTGTATATATGACTGTATGCTGAATATTAACTTTTAAAATAACAGTTTTGAATGTTTTATCATTCTCTCCAGATTATTTTTCTTGGACTTGCCTTTACAAATTCATTGCAGCAGTATGAGTTCTTGGCTTTGATACACTTTGACAGATGGACAATGCAGTGGCACAAAGAAAATAAAAGCTTAAAATAGTCTTCATTTTAAGAGAACCCACGGGCAATTGAAAAACTAGTTTCAGTAGGGATATTCATCACCCGAGACCCTTCCTAAAATTAATAATTCAACATAGAACCACCTCAAAGTAGATCATACAAAGTATATTAGGAAGGGTTATCTAGAGGGAAGCACATATATATATACCCATATACCATGTATATATATACACACAGACATACACACACACCCCCAATACACCGTATAACCAATATACCATATATATCTATATATATCTATATCTATGTGTGTGTGTGTATGTGTGTGTGATATATATATATCAGGCTGAGGAGCAAGGAGAGCCAGTCCAAGTTCCAAAACTGAAGAATGTGGAGTCTGATGTTCAAGGGCAGGAAACATCCAGCATGGGAGATAGATGTAGTCTGGGAGGCTAGGCCAGTCTTTCTTTTCACATTTTTCTTCCTGCTTATATTCTAGTCATGCTGGCAGCTGATTCGATGGTGCCCGCCCAGATCAAGGGTGGGTCTGCCTTTCCCAACCCACTGACTCAAATGTTAATCTCCTTTGGCAACTACCCATTACAAGTCTCACTTGAACCCATATACATCATAATTACGCCTAACATAATACAACTATCATTCATACAACCGGAAACGCACCAATCCCCAACCCAAATACTGTTACATAAAGTTAGCAATACCTAAATGTTCATGTTAAGTTAATAAATCTTATGTCATATCATAAAGGAGAAAGGAAATAAAATGAAGATATTTCTTAGTACAAGTATATATATGCACAATCATGTTTTTAACAGAAGGAGGAGGAAATACTCATGACAAATCTTCATTCCTGAAGATTCTGGGTCAGGACCCTGATGCAGAGCATACACCACCTTCTGGAGAACTTTGCCCCAACCCTGCAAACTATTGTCACCTAGTTGGCATAACTGTGAATTCAAAACGTCATTTGAGCATTCTGTCAATCCAGCTGCTTTAGGATGATGGGGAACATGGTAAGACCAGTGAATTTCATGAACATGAACCCACTGCTATACTTCTTTAGCCATAAGTGAGTGCCTTGGTCAGAAGCAATGCTGTCTGGAATACTATGACAGTGGACAAGGCATTCCACGAGTCCATGGGTGGTAGTCTTGGAAGAAGCATTGCGTGCAGGATAGGAAAACCCATATCCAGAGTAAACGTCTTTTCCAGTGCAGACAAACCTCTGCCTTTTCCATGATGGAAGAAGTCCAATATAATCAACTTGCCACCAGGTAACTGGCTGATCACCCCGAGGAATGGTGCCATACAAAGGGGCTCAGTGTTGGTCTCTGCTGCTGGCAAATTGGGCACTCAGCAGTGGCCATAGCCAGGTCAGCCTGGGTGAGTGTAAGTCCATGTCGCTGAACCACCATCTCTGCCACCATGGCCACTTTGTTTATGGGCCCATTGGGCAATGACAGAAGTGGCTGGGGAAAGAGGTTGAGTGTTATCCACAGAACGGGTCATCCTATCCACTTGATTATTAAAATCCTTCTCTGCTGAGGTCACCTGTTGGTGAGCACTCATGTGGGATACAAATATACTCACAGTTTTTGATCACTCAGAGAGGTCTATCCACATACCTCTTCCCCAGATTTCTTTGTCACCAATTATCCAATCATGCTTGTTCCAAGTACTTGACCATCCAACCAAACCATTGACTACAGCCCATGAATTAATATATAAATGCACATCTGGCCATTTCTCCTTCGATGGAAAGTGAAAAACCAGGTGCACTGCTTCAAGTTCTGCCCACTGGCAAGATTTCCCTGCACCACTGTCCTTCAGGGATGTCTTAGAAAGAGGCTGTAGTGCTGCAGCTGTTCACTTTCAGTGGTGCCTGCATATCGTGCAGAACCCTCTGTGAACCAGGCCCTAGTCTTCTCTTCTTCTGTCAATTGAACACAGGGAACTCCCCATGAGGCCATTGGTGCATGCTGGAGGAGAGAAGGCAGGGTGGCAGGATTGGAGACCGTCGGCATTTGAGCCACTTCCTCATGTAACTTACTTTTGCCTTCAAGAACTGCTCGAGCCCAATCACATATATACCACTTCCATTTGATGATGGAATACTGCTGTGCACAACCCACTTTATGACTAGATGGGTCCAAAAGCACCCAGTTCATGATAGGCAGTTTAGGTTGCATGATGACATGATGACCTATAGTCAAACATTCAGTTTCCACCAAAACCCAGTAGCAGGCCAAGAAATGTCTCTCAAAAGGAGAGTAGTTATCTTCAGAAGATGGCAGGGCTTTGCTTCAAAATCCTAGAGTCCTCTGCTTTGATTCACCTATGGGGGCCTGCCAAAGGCTCCAAACAGCAATCCTATCTGCCACTGAAGCCTCAAGCACCATTGGATCTGTGGGATCATATGGCCCAAGTGGCAGGGCAACTTGCATAGCAGCCTGGATCTGTTGCAGAGCCTTCTCCTGTTATGGAGCCCACTCAAAACTGGAAGCCTTTCAGGTCACTCAATAAATACGTCAGGTAACACACCCAAATAAGGAATGTGTTACCTCCAGAATCCGAATAGTCCTACTTGGCATCATGCCTGTTTCTTGTTGTAAGAGGGGTCAAATGCAGCAACTTATCCTTCACTTAGGAGGAATATCTCAACAGGCCCCACACCACTGGACCCCTAGAAATTTTATTGAGGTAGAAGTTCCCTGAATTTTAGTTGGATTTATTTCCCATTTATTTAGTTGGATTTATTTCCCACCCTCTTAGAATGTGTGTGTGTGTGAAATACAGATTATTATAATTCTGGTGAACTTAACTGAACCATTTGCAATCCTGGGAACATTTCTTTTGTCTCTAATTCAAGGAACTAAATAAAAACGGATTCAAAACCTAATCCTAATTGGAATGAAACTACTGCATTTTAAGTCAAAGGTGTGGAGGTAAATGAACAACCATATGAGAACAAGAAAAGGCTATTATTCAGAACTTGCGATAGCAAAGGAATCTTCCACCCCACCACATCATTAGCATTTTGACAGAAACATAAGGATAGGGAAAAAAAAGAGAAAACCTTATAGTGGACAAAGGGAAGGGTTCAGATATGCTCTGACTGAAAGCTGTTTGCATGGAGAAAGCTATTGGCGAGCAAACTAGCAGCAAGACATCCTATGTGACTGGTTAAGGGTGCATATTTGATTTTCCTTTGCTGGTTCTAAATTGGAAGTGGGGACACAAATTATGGAAGTTGTCAGTTATTAATCAAGTCCTGGTCACGTTGGACCAATTGTTATAGAGTTAATTGTTGGCTTCCTGGGTTGGTTTCCTATGCTAACTGCTGCAAGTTGTGGGTCTGAGATCTCTTTTTATTATATGATCTGGTGATCGTCTCTTTGTATATTCAGTCTTTCAGTGGCAAAGACAGTAGGGCCTCAGTAGTCTAGAGCTTATCTCTTCAAAATCACCTCCAAACCAAGACACAGCCCCAGATATATATTTCTGCACTGAGCTCATGTGAGAAAGCAATAAAAGAAGGAAATACATCTCAAAAGAAGACTAATTATCACAGAATCAATAACTTGTACTCACCCCTTTTATGTAACTAAAGTCCCATTCAACTAAAACATATTTCAAAATTAAACTTGAGCTGGAGTCATCCACAATCATCCCCTGTCTCTTTGCTTAGGGCATGGTGTTTAGGGAAAGGTCTCAGGAAGCCCTAGAGAAGTATAAGGATCTTCAACCCACGTTAATGACAATGTTGTGTTAGAGATGTCCTTCACAAATTCAGTTACATATTACTTAAATTAGGAACGTTCCCAAATATTTTAATCCAGCATTGTGGAATTCATGAGTAAATTTGGAAACAATCAATCATCTTACATTTGTACTCTATAAAAAATTGTTGGAAACTCATTATTTTCAGTATTCCATGTGGCTTAATGGACAAAAATACTGCAATAAGACTACGCAGGTTAACAAAAATATTACATACCATAATTTTTCTTAATGTAATAATATGAACTGTACATTATGAGTCTTTGAATATTAGTTAAAAATATAATTCTTCATAATACATGTGGAACATGCAAACCATTTCAAAGTAATGGGTTTCCAGGGGTTAAAGAATATACTCATTATTTTATAGTAAAACAGTGAAAAACCACTTGACAAATGAATTGTTGGGTCTCTTCTGATTGTATGATTTTATGCTTATAGCAGACTTGTGGTTAAAATTTTGTTTTTAAAAAATGACATAAAGAGAATCATTTTTAGTGGAATTTGTTTAATATAACTAGAAAATACCAGTTATAACCAAAGAAATATTGTCAAACCAAATATATACATTTCAATTTGAATTTGTAAAATTGAATTTCTAACAAATATGAATTTAAAATATATTTTTCAAAGGAAAAGATAGTAGTATAAAATAAATTATTAAATATTATAATAAAATAAATTATAAAATTTTTTTATAAAATAACATGATATATATTTTTTCTTTATTTCTTCTAAAAAAAAGAAACAGGATACATGTGCAGAACAGGCATGTTTGTTACATAGGTGTACGTGTGCCATGGTGGTTTCCTGTGCCTATTGACCCATCCTTTAAGTTCCCTCCCCTCACCCCCGACCCCCCACCCCACAACAGGCCTTGGTGTGTGTTGTTTCCCTCTCTGTGTCCATGCTGGGGAGGATGTGGAGAAATCAAATGCTTCTTCACTGTTGGTGGGAATATAAATTAGTTCAACCATTGGGGAAGACAGTATGGCGATTCCTCGAGGATCTAGAACCAGAAATACCATTTGAACCAAGAATCCCATTCCTGGGTATATAAACACATAAAATTTTTTGGCCAACTTTCATTCAGAGATTTATTTTAGTGAGTATTCGTGTTAGTCAGTGTTCTCTAGAGGGACAGAAGTAATAGGATATATGTATATATATATAAAGAGGAGTTTACTAAGTATTAACTCACACAGTCACAAGGTCCCACAATAGGTCATCTGCAAGCTGAGGAACAAGGAAAGCCAGTATGAGTACCAAAAGTGAAGAACTTAGAGCCTGATGTTCCAGGGCAGGAAGTATCCAGCACAGGAGAAAGATGCAGGCTGGGAGGCTAGGCCAGTCTGTTCTTTTCACATTTTTCTGCCTGCTTTATATTCTAGCCTCACTGGCAGCTGATTATGTGGTGCCTACCCCGATAAAAGGTGGGTTTGCCTTTCCCAGACGACTGACTCATATGTGAATTTCCTTTGGCAACACCCTCACTGATATACCCAGGATCAGTACTTTGTATCTCTCTCTTTTTTTTTTTTTTTTTTTTAGATGGAGTCTCCCTCTGTTGCCCAGGCTGGAATGCAGTGAAGCAATCTTGGCTCACTGCAAGCTCCACCTCCTGGGTTCATGCCATTCCCTGCCTCAGCCTCCCAAGTAGCTGGGACTACAGGCACCTGCCACCGTGCTCAGCTAATTTTTGTATTTTTAGTAGAGACGGGGTTACACCTTATTAGCCACGATGGTCTTGATCTCCTGACTTTTTGATCTGCCCGCCTTGGCCTCCCAAAGTGCTGGAATTACAGGAGTAAGCCACAGCACCTGGCCCCCTTTGCATCTTTCAATGCAATCAAGTTGACACTCAGTATTAACCATCATAGTGTTTAAGGGCTTTTTAAATTATCTTTTATTTTCATTGTTTTTTGTTTTTAGCTTTTTTGCATTATAAAATGGTTGCTTTAAAAAGCTTATGAATTGTCACCCCCCTGTATTTAAACATCACTCTTGGACTGAATTTTCTAGTTAGTGTACTCATTAAACTTTTTGCTTTAAAAATGCATAGGGATAATCTGTGACCCTCCCTCCACTGCACTCAGAATTGAAAGATCATTCTCTTTTCTGGATAGGGATCTGTTTGACCACTTGGCACGGTCAAAGGACATCTGTTACAGACCCTGGAGCATAAAAGGGGAAGAACTTTAGAGAAACCATTGGCAGGAAGATTTTCAGGCTTTATGCCACTGCCTCCTATCATGGCCCCAAATTACATAAAGAAACTGCACTAAATGGTAGGTTTTACAAGTTAGAAGAATGGAAAATATAACCTGCAAATTTCTACTCCTGTTATTTAATTACAAAAGTTGCATGTAACTTTTGAAGGCACATCAGAAAATATGCAAAGCTTAAGAGAATTGATTTTGTATATGCATGTCCCTTTTCCACTGTAAGATCAAATAAAATGCCTTCACTGAGTAAAATGACACATTTCCAGACACCAACTGCAATATAGAATTGTACAATTTTATTCCATCTCCAAATGGTTACAAATATCTTAACAAAAACCCTTCAAGAAACAAAATTCCCAAATATAACCGATCAAGTACTACATAAACATTGATCACTTTGATTCTGCTAGCTCTGAAGACGTCCTCAATGAAACCCATAATTTGGTGCATGAACTGTGGTCCTAGGCGACTTTGTAAATATGATTTGAAAATATAATAATTCAAGGTGATCTTGTCATTGATTCATTATAGGGAACAAGGAGTTATTAAGTGATATAACCTGTTGGTGTGTATTTTACTCTGTTCATATAAACCAGTGAAGCAAGATCAATTTGTTTCTCGGTTGAATTAGTTTTCTTGTGGGCACCTCAAGCACACATTCAAGAACAGCTTCCAAGAAACAAATTTATTTTCCTGAAATGATGGTCTTTATTGGCAACATCTAGTTCTTTTAATTTTACAGTTGGTTTCCCAGTTATGATCTGTTTTCATGAAGCATGAGAAAAATCCTAGAACAGTTAAATGTGCTTACCATATAGTTTATGAATTAGTTGCTTCTTCAAATTGGCAAAAGACATAGAATAAGACTGCACTCTCAGTAACTCAGTTCTCCTTTTCCTGACTCTCCATGAACAGTACAATTATTTTCCCTGCACGCATTGCAGCTTGGTCATGGCAGATACGAACTTGTCACTGGCATATATGTATATGTGTGTATGTCTGGGTGTATACATGCACACATACACACACACACACAGAGAGAGAGAGAGAAGTAAATGAAGTTTTGGAGAATCTCCAGCTCTGACTCTACTTTATTCATTCTTTCATCATGTGTCTTAGAGATGTCAAGTAAGTCCCTTTAAGCCTTGGAGGCCTAATCTGTAACACAAACAAGCAAGAGACTTATTTTTGGCCAATCAACTTCCAAGTGTGTTGTGAGGCTTGAGCAACTCAGAACTAGAAATAGACTTTGAAAAGGTGGAGTATACACTGCACATTTAAGGAAGTATTATTTTTCTGTCTTGTCTTACATCATCAGATACAGCTGATGAAACTAAGATACATATGCCATATTTAGTGTTTCTAACAAAGGAAAAATGTCTTTTGGGGGGCACCTTTTGCTGTATTTCAAGCAAGGAAGAAACACGGGTGCATTTTAAATGACTCTTCCGCTCTGCCCAGAACGGCTTGCTCAGCCAGGGAGGGACTGCCATTAGTGAGTAAGTGACAAGTGACATGTTCTGTCTCTCCAAGGGTTTCTTCATGTCCACTTTGGTAGCTCTCATTACACTGCCTGAATCCATTAAGACAGAAACAAGGTTTCACCGTAAAATGTTTTTGTGACTAAAGAGGACATGCAGCTCTTTAATCAGTGACAGAACATCTCCTCTGACAAGACTGAGTGATACAGTGTGCTCCAGTCCCACCTTTGCTGTCGAGAGGGAATATCCCTTACAAGGACAGACAATATTCTCATTAAATTGCCTTTGGGTGATCTATCAATGCTCCAGTGAAAACAATTATTCTGAATATATTTAATGTAAATATCTACGTCAAATGAAATCTTACTTTGTATTGTGTGGATATCTCGCCCATGATAATTCAGTCAATGTTTTGAAATTTTGAAAGCGACTATCAGCTGGTTTGGGATTTTCCACGGGTCTAGGTGACACTAGAGTACTAGCAAGGAGGAGGAGAACCCTGTCTAGTCTCCAAATAATAAAATAAAAATGAATCATAATATTTTTATATTATTGTATATTATAAATATATCTTATATTGTATTATAGAGTATGTATTTTCTGTATGAAATACATAAAGATAGTAACATAATAAAAATTTAAAAAACAAAGTGGTAGGGGAGGGGTGGGAGTGTAATGCCTGCTGTCTCTTCTCTTAGTAACAGTGTCAAAATGGGATCTAAAGTGATTCTGTAGCCTGAGACCTTAAAGCAAATGTGGTCTGCAGTATGTAGCTTACTTCAATCTATTTTTAAAGATACGTGTGTGGCTGAACATGGGTCAATGTGACATATGACATGAGTAAAGAGTTATTTATAGAAGGGACCATTCTCTAGGAAAATATCCCATTAGCTGAGTTGGCTTCCATAAACAGTATATGCTAAATCTGGAGACACTGAAAGCTGAATGAATGTAAAAACGAAGTAGACTTTAGAGTTTCTCTGTTCTAACTGGATGAGAGGTAGATAAGAAATATGGTGTCCAGAGAACTGAAATGCCTTGCTCAGAGTTGCACCAAGACTTAGTCTAAAACCCAGACCACTGACTCTCACATCCATTCTATGAATATTACAAACCACACCAAAACCATCAACAATTTATTTTCGAAATAGGCCATTACCGTAGGTAGCTATGGCTCATTGCTGGAAATAATTTGCCATTAATTGACAAATGTCTCTGCTCTGGTATACCCCAATCTTCATAACTATAGAAACAAATATGTCTTTCTTTTCCTCTTCCCAAATATTTCTCAAGAACTCAAGGGAACTGTAAGTATGCCCCTAAATTGGCCCTCTGTCTCTAGGGTACAGGTTCCCAAGGTTAGCCCTGGTTAATAGACACTGTGCTGGCATGTTATACCTTCTGCTCCCAGCTGTGAACTCTCTGAGTGTATCTCAAAGCTGAGAAAGAATTTCAGAACCATCTACCACCATATCTCTCCATATCAGGTCACTGTCTCCAAGCCCAGAGGCTGGGCAATGGCAAAATATTATCCCATGCTCTCAATTGCACTTCATTCCCCTCAGTCAGTCAACAAGAAAAATTCATTATGTGTAACTGCCATGCAAATAGAAGTCTAAATGGGCCAAACAACCCGCAGAGGAAAGGTTCTGATTCTCAGCTGGGGGCTCAGACAGAGCTCCCTGTGACTTAGTGACATTTCCAGCTGCCCTCACAAGTCACATATGGCCTTCGAGTCATCCTCTCCCTATCTAGCACCCACACTACACAGCCTGACTCAGCTACCTAGCTAGACTTGTTTCCACTGAAAATTTCTTTCTCTTCCTCATCTAACCATGTGCAAAGAAGAATTTAAAAGATTTGGATTTTGAGTTTCTGGGTGTTCTCTACATTGACAAATATTTAACTGTTTTTTCTCCAATATAAACAATTCTGTAGATTGTGTTCTGAATGTAGATTAATGGAGAACATTGCCCAGTATGATTTTACCTATGAGCAAGACCAGGGGCATGGTCCAAAGCAGAAAGCCTACCTGTCCCAATATTGACTGCTTATGGTCAGTCTTGAGCTCTCCCAAAGAGTTCTGGACTTGAAAATGTCATGATTCCTCAGTGTCCTAATCAATTCTCACTGCACACTCAGAGAATTCATGCTATAAATACATATTTTTATCTCAGTAGGGGTCATACTAATTTTATTGATTAGATATAGTAATATTTAGCTTCATAGAATGGAGACTTTCTTGATGTGGGATGGAGAAATGTCCAAGGATAACACATGCTTCTGTATAGGCTCACTCACACCACAACTTTTACTTGTTTTTCTGATACCAGGCCATGAACTTTCCTTTGAGGAAATACACACTTGAAATTAACTCTACCCCATGCTATTACTATTTAAATTTTTTTCTCTCAATATGCACTTCAGTTTATTTTGCTTTCACCATGTGTAGACACTTCAGAAATGACACCCATAAAATATAATGCTGCTTTCTCAAAATTGTGATGTCTTTGAACATACAAGGCCATAAATAAGCTCAGTGGTTAAACTTCTATGTTTCAAACTTCCGCCTCTTTATGTCTGTCACTGCAAAGGTCTATCTGGTCTGTGTTCCCTTGTGCCTATGATAAAATACTTATGTACTAGTTATCAGTCTTGCATTCGCCCTTCCTTACCATCCATTTAGTTTTAGTTTTCCAGTTTCAGGCAACCACTACTTTGGGAGTTGTGATATGCTTGCCTTTTGTGTGCTCCCATGGCTTCTAGAAATTAGTGTTGAAGGAGCGCAGTGACTGAATGGTCTCTTCTCAGGTCTGCCTGATGCTTGCCCCCACTTTATTAGCAGGCCACCTTAATCCCACACATTTCTGATTTACCTACTTACGGGATGAATATAATTGCTCTTCAATCCTTTTTCTTGACACTTTTTGCTAAACCCAATGAGTGGCCCAATTAGTTTAATCTTCTTTAATATCCATCATTCTCATTTCTTCCTGGTTTTACTCATTTCTTCTACTTGATCAACACAGCTCGTGAATGCCCATATCTTGCAGACTCCTGCAGCTGCAAAGTCTCTGTCACTTTCTATATTTATCTTTAGTTTTCCTTTTGTCCTGTTTTAACACATTAGTCAGTGTCTAATATTGCAAGGGCAAATGAAAAATAGATGTAATACTTTAAACTTTACCTTTCAATGTTCAATAATTAAAGTGTTCATATAAGGCTGTTTCCCTATAAACCTTATTTTTTTTTTTTCAATTCTATGGTTTTTTTTTTTTTTTTTTTTTTTTTTTACTATTAAAAAAAGAGAGAAAGCTGTATACAGAAACTTGCATTTTCTTAGCTAGAGAGCAGCCAAGTACTCTTGGAGTATTCTCTTAATAAGAACTGCAATGAATCCCATTTTTAAGGATGTGACCTTTCTTCAATAATGAAGCATTTTCCAAGCATCACATTGTTTAAAATCACATCATCACAATTATCTGAACAAGAGAGTAGGCAAGGCCGGGCGCGGTGGCTCAAGCCTGTAATCCCAGCACTTTGGGAGGCCAAGGCGGGTGGATCACGAGGTCAGGAGATCAATACCATCCTGGCTAACTTGGTGAAACCCCGTCTCTACTTAAAAAAAAATACAAAAAACTAGCCGGGCGTGGTGGCGGGCGCCTGTAGTCCCAGCTACTCGGAGACTGAGGCGGGAGAATGGCGGGAACCCGGGAGGCGGAGCTTGCAGTGAGCAGACATCGCGCCACTGCACTCCAGCCTGGGCGACACAGCGAGACTCCGTCTCAAAAAAAAAAAGGAAGTAGGCAAGACTTTTGTAACTCAAAACCCAGAAGTGGTAACAGGTAATCAAATGTCTGTTGACTCAATGGAAACAAAAGCCAGGGTATCTCCTTGTCTTGTGACAAACCTTGCATATTTTATAAAGTACAGAATAGGGAAACAATAAATATATTTTACTTAATTTCCTGAATATATAAATAGAATACACACTACAAGTAGCTACAGTATTTGAATGATTAATTAACTTTCTGCATATTTTCAGAGTGAGTATTAAGGGTTACAGTACTATTTGCTTCAAATCTTTACCATCTTTTTCTTTAACTTTTCACATTTTTCATAACTGAAATATATCTAAAACTGTGTGAGTAATTGAGTCAATAGCAAATTGTACTTATGGCCGGCCATTCTCCATAATTTTTCGGAGAAAATAAGATGCATTGACTTATTTAGAGATTTTCAACCACTTAGGTCAAATGTTTTCTCTCTAATCTTCTTTCCAGAACACAATTTGCCAATTATTCTATCCTGTACTATTTCCCCTCTCCAGTTGTTTCAAATTACAAAATAATAATTTTCCTAATAAAGTGACTAGTCTATCAAAAGCTGTAACAGTATTTTCTCTATGAGTTTTCCCAAACCGCTATGACACTTTTTAAAATACTAATTTAAACATTTAAAAAATAACAGCTTTCTGTTTTGCAAAGCAACTATAACACTTACATGTTGGTAGTGAGAGTGGAAAATAGCACAACTAGTTAGGAATAGTGTATTTGACAGTTTCTTATAAAGGTAAATTTATATCTATTCCATGAATCATCAATACTACTTCTAGTTATGTTATAAATATAAAAAGTAAAACTATGTGTCCATGCAAAAAAATTGTGTCAAAATATTTATAGCAGCTTTATTCAGAATAGCAACAGAGTGTATATATAAAGGGTGGTATATTCATTCAATGGAACGTTAACCTGGCTATACAAAGACTAACTACTGTTACAATTACATAGGTGAATCTCAAAAGCATGAGGAAGAAAATAAGACACAAATAATGACATACTATACGTTTGCTTTATATGAAGTTACAGAATAGGTGCAGCTAATTGATGTTGTTAGAAACCAGAATAAGAGTTGTCTCAGTATGGGGTTGTGACATAAGAACGACCGAGAAGGAAGCAGTAGCAAATATTCTAGGGTAATGAAAATGTTTTCTATCTTCATAAGGTTTGTATTGATTGGTCCATTTTCACACTTTTATAAGAACTACCTGAGACTGGGTAATTTATAAAGAGAAAAGGTTTAATTGATTCACAGTTCCACCACAGTTGGGGAGGCCTCAGGAAACTTACAATCATGGAAGAGGAGGAAGAGGAAGCAAGACTTGTATTACATGGCAGCAGGAAAAAGGGAAAGAGAACACAAGGCCAAGTGCTACACTTTTTAACCATCAGATCTCATGAGAATTCACTCACTATCATGAGAACAGCAAGGAAAAATCTTCCCCCAGGATCCAGTCACCTCCCACCAGGCCCTTCCTCCAACACATGGAGATTACAATTCAAGATGAGATTTGGGTGGTGACATAGAGCCAAACCATATCAAGGATATTGGTCATAGCAGCTTATTTAACCTATGAGATCTGTCAAATTTCATCTAACTCTACACCAAAAATCCCTGGTTTTTACTGTATATAAACTACACCTAAGTTTTTTGAAAAAGTGACTTATTCATCATATAAAATATTATGGGATCTTTAGAAAAAATATCTGAAAAGGAAAGAAAAACGTCATCAGGGTGATTTAATATTGTTTATAAAATTAAAACCAAAATCTAAAATAATTTAAGTAAGCTAAAACCAAATAATAAGAATAAAAGCCAGGTATATTAATTATCTTTTAGAGTAATCAAAGATAATACTGTAACATAGGTTTTAGGTGAATAAGAATATTAAGAGGAAAGTTGTTCAGATAGAAAGACACAGAATTACGTACAGAATTAAATGCAGTTGGATTTAAGTATTTTAGAATGTTTTCTTTAGATATCCTCTTTATTAGAAAGGAAATGAAGCGGTGCTCACCTGACCTCCCAAACTAAGCACTTTCCTTTCATCCAAGACTGCTTCAGCCCTGCCTGCATGCATGCATCAGAAGTCACTCCTCAGGCTGCATTCCCCAGTGACAGTAGGAGGGTCAGTTTTTTGCCTGTTTTCTCTCTTTGTCAATAGTTAGTCCAATGTTCTTTAACTGTTTTCATGATGAATTAATTTGACCTAAAATGTTAATAGATTCTAATAACTTAGTATGTGGTTAGATTTCAGTACCTAGTCTCATGGGTCAAGGGAAGAGAGGAGAGATCACAGATAATGTATAACAAGATGTTTGTACCTGTTAGTGACTTAGATAGACATCAATTTTCCAAGCTTCAGATCAGTACTTACGAAGTTTCCTTAATCATCCTGTAGGGTAAATGGTACTTTGGAACTAAAATAATTTAGGAAGATAAAATTAAGTGAAGCAACGTAACACTGTTCTACTTGAAACAAAGACTCACTGAATGAAATAATTCTCTTTAGGTAGATTTAAAGAAGTGTATGACTATGGACTCAGATATATACTGATAGAGGTATTTAAGGAAGTTCAATGTGTGCAATTACCATTTGAAGTTTGAGTTGTTGGAGTGGTTTCTTTCCGATTTTATGCGTGTCTCCTAGTTTTGGAATAAAGTTTTGTCAACTCATAATAGCACCATTTGTGAGTTCTTGTGGACCACAAGCTCCTATTGGTAGTAGCATACAGCCAATTATTTTTAAGTGAAAAGCTGGATTAACTATTGCTCAATGATGGTGTTTACTTCCTGGATTAAACTAGGATTGTAATAAAATTTATATCTATTTCAAAACCATAATTTTAGTACAGTGTTTGGGAATTACTAGACAAGATTATGTCAAGTATTGCTCAGGCACTTCTAGTTCAGTATCTTACTGGTCTACATTTTCCCCAGACGAAAGTCATGATCATAATGTGGAACACACTGTATTAGTTATCTATTGTACCATAAGAAATTACCCCTAAGTTTTGTTACATAAAGCAACAAACATTTATTCTCTTGCAGATTCTGTGGATGAATAATTCAGAAACATTCCAGTTGGATGGACTGACTCAGGTCTCTCATGATGCTGCAGCCAAGGTGTTTGCAAGCATTGCCATAAACTGAAAACTTGACTGGGGCTAAAGAATTTTCTTCTATAATGGCTCATCCCCATGGCTGTTGGTGGGGGGCCTCAGTTTCTCACCATGTGAACTTCTCCATGGTGCTCCTTGGGTGTCTTCATGACAAGGCAGTTGGCTTTCTCCTGAGCAAGTGATCTAAGAGAGAGCAAGGAAGAAGCCTCAATGCCTTTTATGGCTTTGTCCCAGAAATCATGCATTGTCACTTCTGCCACATTCTATTAACTAGAAGGTAGTCAGTAAGTACAGCCTACACTGTAGGAGAAAGATATTAGGTTGTACTTTTTGAAGAGAAGAATGCGCGGACATATTTTAATATCAGCACACAATGAGTGTCTTCAAACCTCAGTAAATCTCTGGCCCCTGTTTTAAAAAAAAGGGAGGGGCAGCTTACTCTGTAGAGTTTCAGTAGAAAAGCACTGGTTTCAACAACAAGGCATTAGCATGTGGGGGGCATAAAAAAAAGAAAATCATTTCCAAAACTGATGCTGGAATGAAGCAAGTGAAACTGGAAATGTAAAGAGGCACTTGCCATGGATGCAAGTTAAGGGGGTAAAAAATGCAAAATGGTTGTTTTGCATTAATTTTGCCTGATTTAAAAAATGTTGCATTAGAATATTATTTGTCTTCATTACTGAGCTTTTTACCCACCCCTCCACCCTTTACAGGTTGCACTTGAGATGAGTGCCTCACTTCCTTTGTTTGCATCACCCTAGTCACAGCCCACTCTCTTTCTACTTTATATATTCGTTGCTCAGGATAGTTATTTCTAGCTCTCTGAAATTAGTAGATCAACAGTATGCTGAAAGCACACTAGGGGTAGCACAGAATAGTGGGAAACTGCCTGGCTTGATATAAGGTGGCTTGGGTACCAGTCAAGTCCTCTCTAATTAGCTGTGGAACTTTAATAATATCATTTCACCTAAAAGTGACTCAGTTTCTTGGTGATAAATTTGAGGAGGCCAAACTAGATATTTTCTAAGGCCCAGTAAAGGCTTAACATTTTAACAGCATATAGCCTTAGAGTACCAGATGATATTTTCCCTTCCCTTACATCCGTCATCTGTAGCTAGAGACCTGAAATCCATTACTCTTCAGAGTAAAGCTAATGCCTTTCTTATGTGCTTGTTGTTTTTAATTTTAATTTGGAATTATGCTTTTTGCAATCATTTGCCCAATCTTGCTCTGGGGTAGTCATCAGGGCATGATGCAGCATTGGTATCATTTTCTGTTTTCATTAAGGTGCCCTGAGGACTTCCAGCATTAGATGCCAACAAATTTAAATTATTAATTTTATTACAACAAGAGTTCTATAACAGCAGAGTTACTGACATGCTTTTTAAATTGGTTTTTAACTAGAAAAATAAAGAGATAGAATATGGACACTTGGGAAATAATAAGAAAAGTGAGACAGCGCTGCTATTGATTTAAAGTCAGGTAAGGGGATATTTCTTTTAAGTTCAATATTCACAAATCATTGGACTTGGATAAGATACTAATGAGAGTACTGAACAGCCTCATAGGTATGAAATAATGAAGAAGAAATCAAGTAATAAAAAAACCCAAAAACTGTGGTACTGACATGTAAGAATGTAAAAACTGATCTCACTAATTGATATTCTTTTAATTGATTCCACTTCTTAATTAAAAAACTGTATTTTTAATATGCCTAGCTAAAAGCCTACTGTAAGCAGTAGATATATAATCAGAGACAAGAGGTGAATTTTCCATTTCTGAATGATCTTGGGTAAATCACAAAAATCAATTTAAAACTGTCTTCACCTGAAAAATGGGGACATTAACACCCCCACATAGGGATTTTCTATGTGTAGCTCAAATAAGGTATTGTGCATAGAAGCAATTTGTAAACTGTAAAATACTCTGCACATATGAAGAATTTATAAATTTATAGACATTTGTCACTTCCAATTAATATTACTGGGAGTCTTGTGATGATATTAGGGATGAAAGAACAGTGGAATTCTAAGGTGACTTTATCCATCCAATGACTCAGACCTGACCCTGAAAAATACAGGCATACATAAATTTCACACCTCAGAGTGATGGCCTTTGTAATAAATTATGGTATCCCAGAATCTTTTACCAATTCTTGTCAGTATGTGTGTTTGTTAGGTTCTTAAATAAGGAGAATCTTGGCTGGTACACATAGTAACAAACAAGTTCTCAAAATTCATTAGGGTTATCCTGCGCCCGATCTGCCAAATCAGCCACCCTTATGCTCCCTATTCAGTTCTGTTTTATCAGCCCCTACAGTGGATCACTCTAAGGGTGGAAAGAGGCTCAGCTGAAGAGCCAGTCTAGGATGAGACTGGAGCCATATCTTGTGCAGATTTAAGAAATCTGTGTTGGCCCCGTGGCTGAGGAAAACCTCTAGGGTTCTCTCTTGAGGTCTAACAGGAGCTCAGAACTATTTTCTTTGCCAGAAATTGGGCAAGACTAACCCAATGCCCCAAACCTAAACATCCTTTTGAAGAGGAATCCAGAAGCCTAACGGCTCCTATAAAAAGTTTGGCTAGCGTGGGAGGTTATACAGCCATAATCTGAAAGTTAAACCCAGGTGTCAGTTTGGCAGAATCATCCATGAGTGATATAGGAGGCAGAAGCCATGAAGACTCCAAGACTAGGGGTTGGGATAAAGAGTCAGTAGCCAAGAACTGGTAGAGGAAGAAATGCAAACCAGTCACATGGCGAATGTCACCTCCTTACATTTACTTTGATCATGAAGAGATTCTGAGTAAAAATAGTGAGAATCAGAGCCATTCCTTGAAAAATTAGAAAAACCAGTACATGCTGAAGTGGTATTCTGATAGTATACTTGAATATTTTGTTTGTTGGTGCTATTGATTCAGGCCCCAGATAGAGCAAAAGAACACAAAGTCACCCTATTCGTTGCTCCTGTAGACCTAGACCAGGAGCTGCTAATGGGAAAACTCATTTCTCTAGCACAACACTGCAAGGAGAGTATAACTAAGAGCAAAAGTAATGTTTTGATGGCATAATTGCTTAACCGAATATCGTATAAGAAAAACATTGGGTCCATATATCTGTTTATGAACTAAAATTTGAGGAGCCATTTTTATTTTCAGCATCCTTTTTCTCCTAGAATCTTGTTAGACAGAAATGAATGTCAGAGAACTGTTTGGATAATAGAATAATTATGTTTTATTGAAGGCTAATTGTGTCCCAGGCTCTGTGCTGTTCTCCATTTATGAGTTTAAGCTTCAGTTAAATCATATGCAGTAAGTAGTATAATTTCCATTTTATTGATGAGAAAATCAAGGATTCCAGATAGTAAGTGGCAGAGTAGGACTTGAATGCAGTTTTATTACAAGCCCTGCTTTACAGCACCACATTCTACTGTTTTGTTCTGGGATTTACGGAGGAAACTTAATGACTGTGCGCTTTTATGAAGTGTGTGTAGTTTTTCTGATGGTGGAAAGTGGGAGGCGAGTTTCTTCTGGTGGAGGGACCAGCTGGTTGGGTTCTTCATATGAGCTGGTCTATAAATTAGAGGAAGGAAACCAGATCAAGAGTGAAGAGGACACACAGCACTCACCTACTTTCTAAGAGTAAACCTTGAAGTAACTTCTCTGAGGAGGACTAAGAAAAAGATCAAGTTAACTACCTTTGTTAGCACCTTTGTCCTTCCTATGCCGTAATTCTCTTCTGAGAGCACTGTGAATCTTCAGTAAAGATGTGCCTTGATGTCTGACAGGCAGGACAGATGGAAGCTAAGGAGAAAACACAGGCAAAGGGGTACTGAGCAAGCCTAGCGACATCTCCAGGAAAGAAGGTGGTGCTGAGAGCTCAAGAGGACTCCAGGAAGTCTTCCACATCCACAGAAAAATCCAACACTTAGGAGTACAGGAGATGGCTCATAGGAAGAGGAAATGAAACTCAATTTCCAGGTTAATTAAGGGTTCCTTTTGATAGAGCTCAGAATACTGAAGTTATATTCAAACAGCTCAAGAAGTTACTCTCTGATTACAGTTTGCTGCTGGCATGCTGCTGACTTCTGAGCATCTATTACCTGTTCTTAAAGGAGAAAGGGACAGTAGCATCCCTTGTAGCTGACTACTTTATTGATTTCCTTCCATAGCTTTAATGCACAACTTCAGTTTTTATGATGACTGCTGAAAGATCTTTCCATATCTCCTACTCATGGAAATGCCCATCTGCCTGCATTCCATCATTTCTAGCTAGATTTGACACAAGTTTGTCACTAATAACAAGTTCTTTTTCCTTACTTTCCCCAACCCTAGACTGAACATCTGCCTTATTCACTGGCAAGATTAATATATCCCACTTGAGCAAATGCAATATGCTCTCTTGGTGTCACTTTTAGAGATAGGATTTAACTTGCCAGTGGTGATAATCGTGTAATATTATACCAAGAAGACATACATTCCATACTGATCTAGATATCATGCAATCCTTCATATCAAAGCTCATGCCACTGACCACTGTCAATGACACACTGGGAATGACAATGGGTGACTTTATCCTGCATGTAAGAAAAAAATATGCATAATTGTCTTTGTAAGACAAAGAAAATTTTTCTATCCTTATTTCTCTTGTAGTTATCTGTGGATATTTTTATAATATGTGATTTCATACTCAGAATATATCTCGCACATATTGTGGTCCCAGTGTCTAACACAGTGCAAGGGCAACTATAGGCCCTCAAGGGGTGTTGGTTGAATGCATAAATTAACCTTGTAAGAGACTTCTTATATATTAAACAAGTTACAGTTACTCTACTACAAATCTTATTGACAAAATTTTTTTCTTTCTCGAAGAATTTTAGAGTATTACTTGATTATTAGAGATCATATTTCTAGATTCCAAAATGTAAGTCTGACTCCACAAACTATTAGGCATCAAAGTCTAAAAAATAGAAAGATTGTCCTAAAGTTAAAGTTCATACAATCAGTATTGAGGTAGGGATCCAGAAGATGGTTTTTAAATACAATAAATTGATTTTTTCCAGCTTTTAATTTCTCACAGTTTCTATTAAATGAAGTAAAGCATCTGTAACCTAGAAATGATGGGTAACATTCAAAGCTGATATCCCAGATGATTCTGCAGTGACAGATTTCCCCTGTCTATTGAAATCTTAAGGTTGTCTAACCCCAAAATTCTAGACTATGAGAAGTTGTACTGTAACTTTAAATTCAGGCTATAGAAATAAAAACAAACAATCTTTGGGAAGCTAAACTAAGGTATAAGCATTTTCCAAAATTCCCGGTTTCATCTATTTTAGAAAGAGACCACTCCTGGGAGAAACACAAGTTACATGGTATTGCTCTTCTCACATGAACTGTCTCCACAACCAGTGTGCCCTGAATCCCAATGCTTGGCCAACCCCATCACTAGTAATCAACCATCATCCCAAGACGCGAACATAATCAGAAGCTAAATCAAATAAATATGTCTTACTCTCTGTTCTGACGTCGGCCAAGTTCCATTTCTGGTGGGAGGCCAAGGGGAACAAGTGCCAAAGGCATATGGCTGTGGGCACCATTGAGCCAGAAAGATGTCAACACATTGGAAAGGATTCAGAGAAGAGTGGCGGGGGTGATTAAGGGGCTGAGGAATTTACTTATGAGGGAGATTAAGAGAACTAAGTGTGTATACATTGGCTAAGCAATATATGGGAGGCGGTGGAACTGGAGATAATTTGAAGTGTCGACAAGTCCATACGAGGAATCAGTGGCATGGGAGCCAGAGGAAATATTGAGGCTTGGGAAAAGGAGGAGCAGGAAATAAGCACAAAAGCCAGACTCCAGTTGTCATCAAAATGTTTTATGAGTATGCTGATTTAAAATGCGAGCATTTTACAGCATCACATGTAGAATACTCATAGATAAAAAGGAGACAAAAACAACATGAAAGCAAGCCAGGTGGGCCTGGGACATGAGGCATAAGAAACAAAGTATGTCTTCCCCCTTTCTTCCCTTGTGGGGTCATGATTACTAAGAAAATGCCTACTACCCACTTCCAACTATCTGGCATTCTCCAGCCATATCATAAGGACTACTGGACCAAAGATCAGCCCTTTCCTTGTGTCTTCTCCTTCCAAGACTTCATCATCCCTGACTCCCTTCCACAGTGAAGTGATTGATATATCGTGAGCGCTCAATATGCAGTAAACTATAAATTTGTTAACTTTATTACAACAACTTGCATATAATGTATCACACAATTCACTCATTTAAACTGCACAAATCCACAACTTTTAGTATATCCTAGCATTGTGCATTCATTGCCATTATTAATTTTATAATCTTCTAATTAAAGATAAATCTCATACCAATTAGCGATCAACCCTCAATCATCACAAAAAAGTAAGTCTAAGTATAAAACATAGACCTTGCCAAAGTCCATTTAAAAATGAAAAAGATTACACAAAAATGATAAACATGCAATTAATAATTTGATAAGGATTCAGGAGGTAGCTTATAAATATGGGTGAATTGCTTTTTCTCCATATTTGAATGCTTCACAGCTTCTGTTGCACAATGAATTAACAATCTCAATCCTTTCATTCTTCAGCCATAGATAAACAGTGTATTAGGTTCTCCAGAGGGACAGAACTAATAGGATATACATATATGTAGTTTATTAAGTATTAACTCACATGAGCTACAAGTTCCCACAATATGCTGTCTGCAAGCTGAGGAGCAAGGAGAGCCAGTTCAAGTCTCAAAACTGAAGAACTTGGGGTCCGATGTTCGAAGGCAGGAAGTATCCAGCAAGGGAGAATGATGTAGGCTGTGAGGCTAGGCTAGTCTCTCCTATCCATGTTTTTCTGACTGCTTTATATCCACTGGCAGCTGATTAGATTGTGTCCATGAGATTAAGGGTGGATCTGCCTTTCCCAGTCCACTGACTCAAATTTAATCTCTTTTTGGCAACACCCTCACAGACACACCCAGGATCAATACTTTGTATCCTTCAATCCAATCAAGTTGACACTCAGTATTAACCATCACAAACAGTAATCTATTTTCTGTCTCTGTAGAGTTGCCTATTCTGTCCATTTCATAAATGTGGAATCATATAACATGTGGTCTTTTGTAACTGGCTGCTTTAAGTTAGCGTAATGTTTTCAAAGTTCATCTGTGTTATAGCATGAAACAGTATGTCCTTCCTTTTTCTGGCCAGATAACATTTTATTGTATGGATATGCCACATTTTATTTATCCACTCATCAGTTAATGGATATATATTATTAATAGCAAAAATCACATAATTTTTCTCCTCTTGAAAATACTGAGGTTTTCTCTTAATCACATGATTTACAATGGCATTAGAAGCTGATTTCATCACCTCTCTCAGGAAAGAGATATACTTTCTATAAATGAAAGAAATGAGTGATTATAGAATTTGATGTTCCAGGTTTGGTTTGCCTGGAAGTACATTTGTGCATTTAGTTCCATGTCCAATGACTTGAATATATTGTACTTCCAGTTATGTAACTTCTAAGGAACATATGCACACTGTCTCTTAATAGCTCTTACCCTTCAGTCCGTCACATAAAAATTAAACAGATTACTCCAGCAGAGGTTGGTACAGTCTTCCCACTCGTCTAACAACAATGAAGTGAGCTGCCGTTTGCCTTCTCTTAGAGCAGATTTCCTTCTAAGAAAGTAGTGGGATGGGATGTTTTGGAGTGAAGTGGCTTAAATCCACACTCCAACTCTTAATAGTGGTGTGACTGAGAAAGTTATTTAAAATCCCTAAGACCTGGTTCACTTATGGTGGCAAAGAAACTTTGACTATTGTAATTAAGCAAAGCAAATGACATACAGAATTTCCTGGCACATACTAAAGGCTCAATAATATTACTTGATTTTTAACAATATGTGATCCTACAAGGAGTAGAGGATTGAGAAGTATATATAGGCAGGAAAAGGCTTACGGTGAATTAGGACAATATTTGATAATACCTCCAGTAAATAAAAACATTACAGCAGCTATCATTTAATAGACCTACGTATGCCTGGCACTGGTCCCCAGCTCTATTCATATATTAACCCTTGCAATAATTCTACAAACTAGGTACCAGTATTACCTTCCTGTATTAACAGAAGAGCTTGCTGAAGGTCACTTGGCTTGTCAGAAGGTCCCTCTGCAAGTGACTGGGACAGGCATGCTTTCACTGAAGGATACATTCAGGTTTGGGGTGTATGAAGCAATTTGTTCTTGAAGGTCAACATTTTAACTTACATTGTTAATTTTAAGCATATTGTTTTAAGTTACTGCTCTTTTCTCTCTGTGATAATTTCAACTTTTACAACTCTCTCTTTCACCATGTTAAAGCCTAAGAAAAGACCTTGGTAAAAATTGGGCTGTTCATCTCTTTCAGAGTTGTCTTTTGTATGCCATCTTTCATTGCTATAAACTCGCAAAGCGAAGCAGGTGGTGAGGATAAAAATATTTTAGTATTCACATTTCTAGCCAAAAGTCACCTACATTTCATTTGAGGCAAATAGGAAACAAGCAAAAATACCTCCCTTCTATTCCTGCCTCATTTATGCCCAACAGCCTAGTCAGATCCTGATCCTCCATTTCTGAATTATTGCCACATATCCTACACACCCACGGAGTCTGTTACCTTAAGTCCTTCCTATACACTGCTACCAGCCAGAAGAGCCTTTGTATAAGACATTACCACTGTTAGTTCAAAAATCATTTTTTTCTTTTCTTCTATTTTTTTTTTTTTCTTTTTAGAGACAGCGTCTTATTCTGTTGCCTAAGCTCAAGTGCAGTGGTGTGAACACAACTCATAGCAACCTCAATTTCCTGGGCTGAAGCAATCCTCCTACCTCAGCCTCCTGAGTATCTGGTACCATAGGTACATGCCACCATGCCCAGGTAATGTTTCTCTTTTTTTTTTTTTTTTTTTTTTTTTTGGTAGAAATGAGGTCTCGCCCTGTTTCCCAACTTGGTCTTAAATTTTGGGCTCAAGCATTCCTCCTGCCTCAGCATCATGAAGTGCTGGTATGACAGTCATGAGCCACCATGCCTAGCCCAGAACCTTAAATTCACACCTTCTGTCAAAGAGATCCAGTTTCAGACTTCAGTATTTTACCTTGCCCTATCCAATCTTCTGTACTTTACCTCCCCCAGTGTATTCCTCTGTCTCAGATATATAAATCTTATCACAGTATTCTGAACATAGTCACCCTAACATCTATTCTTTAGGCTTTCCCACTGTATGTATACATACACACACACACATACCCACACATGCACAAGTGTGAGGTAGTAGAGAGAATGGTAACAGATAGGAAATATCTGTTCTTGCCTCTTCCTCTCTTCAGCTCTATAGGTAAGTCTTCTGTAACTTCCTCAGCCTAGAACACTCTCTGCTTAAATCACTGCCATAATTGTCATGCTGCTTAGTATTTGACTATTCTTTAATTGTGAATTGTCTCTATGATGTATAAGTTGAGGAAATGTGTTAAGCTCTATTTCAGAAACTAGGCTGAGTGTTCAACAGTTAGTCAATACCTAATTGATTTATTCATCAAATCCAAATCAATGGCTTGAAGTTAAATATTGTTTCTATTCTGCAGCCTTCAATGATTTGAATACTTCTCTTGTGATCCCCATAGTGTTGTGTGTTGTATATCTACCACTACAGATAGAATTCGACAGTCTAGTTATTGTAATAAAGCTATTTTCTCCAAATAGAATATGCACTTCTTGAAGGCAGGGGCCTCACTCATCTTGTATCCCCAGGGCCTTGATACCTAATAATTAATAAGTTGCTCCTTCAACCTTTTAAATTTAACTTAATTAAAAGTGCAGAACTATGAAAGAAAAGGATTAAATGTGTTGAAATGGGTCCGGGGGTGAAGAAGTTGGAGTGGCTCAGATGTACAGGGTGCTTCTTCTTTTCATACATTGCATTAGATTTGCTCTTTTTCCAGGACCTACTGTGCCAAATCAGGCTTGTGATTAAGATCAAGTCTACCGGGAAATCAGCAGAGAGATGGAGAGCATTTGAAAAGGGCCTTGCTGTCCAAAGTGTGCAACTCTGGCAAACAGCTGTTATGGTTCTATTGTTTTATTTTTGCTTCCTTTAAAGGGCAAGGTTGGAAAAATCAGGGAATTTATAAAAAGAATTTCAGTATAAAGAGAACACTTCAGGAATCATTCTCTCTTGAAACAAAGTGAACTTCCAGCTGCACAGAATGTTCCATAAGGTGGCTGCACCAGCCTCAGGAACTGCTTAGACCAAAATCACCTTTTTCAGACATAAAAGACCTATTCTGCCCTCAGGCAGGACTTCAAATATACTGACACTATTTTAGAGAAGACTGCTTTCAGACCCATTTAGAGCATCTCAAAGAATATGTCTCCCATTCCCTGGAGAACCAAAAGTGTTTCCTCTTTGGATCAAAGAATATTAGGGCTGGAAAAGACCTTAGAGGTAATCTGGTTTAAATGTCTTTTCTTTTTGTCCTTTTTCTTTTTCTTTCCTTCTTTTTTTTCCAAAAGAAAACCAGAGAAAGAAAGAAAGAACAAAACAAAACACGACCCCATATTACAGACGGAAGACCAAGATATCAAGTTAACTTCATTTCTGCCACACCTCAGAGCCTCTACTCGTATTTATTTCTATAAAATTGCAAACCAACATCCACTCAGACAGTGCTATTAAGGCAAAATGCTATATAATATTGTGTCTAAGCTACTTTTTAAAAGAAAAAACGTGTTGTGTAAACAGAAACTCCTGAATTTCTTTATCCATTTGCATATATAGAGGACGACAAAAGTTGAAGCCTATACTTAAAATTCCATGTTTGTGCATCCAACCCTGTGTGTGTGTGTGTGTGTGTGTGTGTTATAGCCACAGATGGTTATCTTTGTGGGATTGGTGAGGTAAAAGGTAATGTATTGGTGAGGAAGAGAAGTGGACTTGATATTTAACTAAGAAGGCAACCCGGTATCTAGTGATTTAAGACAACTTGCAGAAGAGAAAGGCAATCTCGAACACTGGAACTAAGGAAGGGACCACAGAAGCATTCTTGGAAAGTAATATCCCTAGACTGACACTCTTGGAGAAGAGCAAGAGGTAATGCTGCAGCTAAGGCTGGATTCACAGAGCCCCACATCAGTCAAATTACTAATGCAACTGCCTGCTTGGGTTCCACTTATCTTGTCTGTGATTCTTTGTCCAAGAATGTACACTAACTCGAACCAGTAACATTAAGATGCTCTTAAAACAATTGGTCATATAAGAAAAATTCTTTGGAAAACATAAAGGGATAGTTAAATAGAAGGTATCAGCTATTTTGACTTCAAGGATAACATCTTCATAATGTAAAAGTGTTTCTCCATGTATAGATCTAGCAATAACTGGTATAGATTGGTCCAAAAATAGACCACACAGAAAACCGTGTAATGAGAAAAAAGGAATACTTAAGAACATACATATCTCATTAAAAACGTGAACTGTTAGTAATGGTTGGGCATCTATTCAAGCCCTGGCTTTCACCCTGCCCAATTTGCCTTTGGAGTGACCCTCTTTCTAATTAGAGGCAGACATTAGAAAATACTGATAAAGGTCCAAATCTATGTGTGAGTAGAAGTCTTTTCATCTCTCAGTCAAATCAATATTTTATTTTTGAACTTCTTGAAGTCCAAAACTTCTTGAAATTTTGTGATTTAGTCATAAAATGAAGCATGGCTTAACACCATTGCCAAAGAAATTCATACAAAAAGCACATTTGGGAACCCCAGTTGTAAGGACATAACTGAGCACCTCTGATGTCTGTGGTGCTCGAAGCTTCTTTGATTTAAACCAATCACACTGTATCTTCAGCTCAGCCCACTTCATAACTTTAATTAAACAAAATTAAAATTATTTATGGAAACAATTAGATGAATTAGCTAAGGTGACCTTATACTTATTTACTTATTTTTTGTTCTCTATAAGGTGCCACCAGTATACCCAACAAGAATGGTTTAGCTTGAACAGTGCTGAATAACAACAAAGTTCTTGCCCCAAGGTGCTTTCCTTCTATAAATGAGTCAGGAAAAGACAGTTTATAACTCAAGCTGTAGCTGGCAGAATTGCTACTTCCAAACTAAGACAGTATCAATGGCAAATTCTCACCAAGAGATAGAATTGAAATGTGATTCTCTAGAGTCTAACTAAAGGATTAATTCAGTAATTGACGTGGGTTTTATGAATATTTACAGACAAAAAAATACGAAGCTCCTCTGAACTCTAGAGCTAACACAGTTCTATAAAGCAACTTCAGTTTATGCCATCAATTTAACCTGTTATAGCCACTGGATAGTTACTAGCAGATTCTTACTTCATGTTTTGGATTGCTTAGTTTTTCACCAGGCAAACCTGAGGAATTTCTTACATTTCCTTGACAAATATTTCTTTAAAATTACTTATGGACCAAAAACCACATGACTAGTGTACAATGGAAACTAAAATAGGTCTGAAAAGAATGTATTTTAGAAAGAATTCAATAATGTCTGTTGCAAGAAAGTAGGGCAGAAGTGCTGCATCAACTCAGACTGAGCATTCTGAGTTGCATAACCTAATGGTTGCAGGCAGGAATCACTGAGAGGCAGAGCAAGTGGACAAAGTTAGAAGGAAGACTCATGGGTCAATTTTAATCATGCTCATGGGTCAATGCTTTAATCATTTATGTTGCGTTACTAGAGAAATATCTAAAGGTGGGATCAAGAGAGCAGTTCTGTGTATGGGTTGGAAATTGGTAGCTAAATCTGGTCAGATATTTTTCACTCTCATAATAATGACAATAGCTACCATTTATTTTAATTTTTGCCTGGGAACTCATATCCACTGAATATTTACCTGTAGGAGTCTGAGTTTGGCTAAACTGGCATGGCCTCACAGACTATTCACTTTTGCTTTTCCTAGTTGATCAAGACCAAGTTTGTACCACTTTAACATAAAGTCTAACTTGAAGTGTGTTAGATAACCCAGGCACACAAAATTTGGACCATAATTGACAAACTCACATAAGGGTTAACTTGATATTACAAATCCTTGGGAGAGATTTTTACCCATCTTCAATCTAGCATCCAAATGAAACTGGGAGAGTATTTTTGCTATACTTTTCTGTAGGCTGGTTCTATTTATAATCCTTTGGGGTTCTAGTTTTATACAGAAGACTCCTTTTAGACCACCTGTGATCCATAGGTTCTAGGTAATGTCTCCTCTTTACTCCTTTCATCACAAGGTCAAAATGGAAACTGAGGTTACCAAGCTTGACTTTGGTCAGACCTTGGCATTTGTGAGCAAACTTACTTCACTGGAGTCTAGGCTTCATTTGAATTTTGGCTTCTGAACTTATCTTAATTTCGTACCAGCTAAGTAATGCATTTGAAAATGATGTTTAAAATATCTATGGGTGTATTGTATTCTGAAATTCTAGTTGTTTTAGATGGGGTAGTTGTTCAGAGTATCTTATCTGTCATGGGGACAGAAAAAAACTGTGATATTTTATTTGTTATTGATTATTTTCCAAACATTTGGTATGTGATTTACATCCATGATGTTATCCAATCCTTAAAGCATCTGCTGTAGTAGATGTTTTTCTCATTGTTTCCAGAAGACGAACCTGAGGTTTGAAGAGATAAGTAATTACCCAAGGCAACAGAACTATTAGAGTCTATTACTTCGTATTTGAGCTCACAGCTGCTTACCTTATGTCTGTAACAATTGTAGGCATTGAGTCATTCCAACACTTAGGTAATTTTACCACCTATACTTTTGTCTTTTTTTGTCCCCCTCCAAAATGTGTTTTCTTTACTTCCCCAAACTTCTTGATCATAAGTCTTTCTTATCTCAGTAAACCACACCACCACTCTTCCTCCAGTTGCTTAGGCTAAAACCATAGAGTCATTCTTGTTTTTTGTTTTTTTAATCAGCATGATAGCTGTCCCTCTGGTCCAGGGCACTATCACCGGTTGCCCAGATGTCCACAAGAGTACCATTACATTTATTCTTTCTTTCACTAGAACATTTACAGTACATTTTCACCAAGCAGCTAGGCTAGCCTTCCTAAAAAGTGAATCATAAAACATCACTTTCTTCATTGAGAAATGACATGTTTTCCATCTTCAAGTAATAACTCACCTCTTGGCCATGGCCTTTAAGACACTATGTAGCCTGGCCCTACTATTTCTCCAACTTCATCTTGTAATACTTTCTTCTTGATTCAGTACTTTCTAGTCTCGCTGCTTCCTCTCAGTTTCTCAAACATGCAAAGCCTGTTCATGTTCTAGAGTCTTGTACTTACTCTTCCTTCAATTGACATGTGTTTTACTCAGAGCTTTGCATATCTAATTCTTTCTTGTGCACCGTGTCTCAGGTCAAATATCACCATCAATTGAAATAATCCCTTCCTCTGTATCTATTATATTGTTGTGCTCAATTTTTATCTTGCAATTTCTCTCTAAAATTATTCTATTTATTTATAAATCTACTTTCTTGTATGTTTCCTTCACCAAAGTTCAACTGCATGAGAGTCAGGGCCTTGTTAATCTCATTTAAACCATATTAATAAGGGCTGCCCGAAATGTGCTACTCAATGAATTTATTTTTTAATAAATTAGCCTATGGAATTGGATCATGCCTGAGTAGCACTTTCCACGATCATAGTTCACCAATTTGGACCACTCTGAGCATGGAATCCAAAGAGTTGCATCATTGTTCACCTGTGAGTCTTGGCCAGGAAGTAGGGTGGAGCATAGATAAATAAAGCTGCAAAAAAGAGAGCAAAGATAAGTGCCAGAGAAGGGCATTGATTAAGTCCAAAAACATTATTCCACAGATGTGATCAAGGAATCAGAAAGTCAGAAGAAGGAAGTCACTGCAGCTCCAACTGGCTCTTATTAAGCACAAAGCTGATGACTGAACACTGGAAACATGAGCCACTCCTTCAGCACTCATTGGTGCATCTATTTCTTGACACTCACGATGTTAGAGACTTAACACTTACATGCTGTTTCAGGTAAACTTCAACTTTCCAGCCGTACTAACCAGGAAAGGCAGCCAAAACAGCAGGAAGATGTCTGACCTCACTTCTGCCTTCCAAATCCCTCTCCAGTGCCTCGCATTCAAATAACTTAGTTTTCCCTGGATCTTTAGCTTTAAGGAAATCTGGAATATATCATATGTAAGTTTTTGGACTCTATAATAGAGAGGGCACAACAGAAGGAAGAAGGAACAGGTGCTGGATACCTATTAACCACAAAACAGCACACCTCATCATCATTAGAGATGATTCACAAAACCCTGTGTTCCCAGTATAACTTCTTGAAGAAACTGAGCTGGGCCAGACTCCAAACATCTGTCATTCACCACAGAGCTACCAGTCGTTGTGCTATATTCTAAAGTTATAGTGAGCCAGTGCATATGATCCATTCATGCACACAAGTTAAACTGACAGATGGATTTATACTTCTGAATAATTGAAAATGGCTTTACCATTCTTTAAAAAAAAAAAAAAAAAAAAAAGTGGATCACTGATTATTTTAGGCAGAACACCCCTAACTTTAGGCTCTTCTTCATTAGTGTCTCCATAGGAGGGAAGGTTGCTTTCTAGAGTCAGTATGGGACAAATGTCATACTGAACCTCAAATAACATGTCATTAATGACCCAATTATTTTTTATATGAGTGAGACCAACCACTCTTTCCATACTTACTGGACTTCCCCTAGGTCATCAGTGCACATCCCAAGGAACCCCAAAGACCTTGGGCTATCCCATAAGGAAACTAAAGATATCTACAGAGATTAGAGAATATATTTTCCACCTTTAATGGTATGAAAAAAACTCAAAGCAGTTTCTTCTTTTGTAATGTTAGGGGGCTTTTCAGAAATTATCCCTTTCGCACTTAAAATTTATTAAGTATAAACACGTGTAGCAGCTGTCTTCCTTACAACTAAGGAAAATCAGGTTGTGTTTTGGAAGCAAACTTTGTTGAAATTTGTTCTCAATTTGTGTTTCTTCCAAGCCAATAAAATAATTAGAAATGTTAATGTCTTCAAAGTCGGCCCCATCCAGTAACCCTATTGTTTACTTCTTAATCTTCCCTTCCATTTTCTTCTACGTTGTCTCCATTATTATTCAAGCGAATTACCTCCTTTGTCTTTGGAAAGACAAATCTTGCATTGTCTTTCCAAGCTGTGGTTATAAAAATAGACACTAGACTGCTGAAGATCTCTTGAACATAGCCATTTGATCAGGGCACAAGGGCAAAAGCCTTGAGGAACACCTGGTTTTCTGCCTGCAAATCTGGCATGCAAGTATTACAAACATCAGCAAGAAATGTATCCACCAAAACAGGCTCACACACCCTGGCCACCTATACACACTGACACAGAAAAAATGAAGATTCTTCTTTTACTTTATTTCCTGCCTTTTCTCCTTCTTCTTACCTACTAGTTAAAAAGCAAAAATGGGCCAGGCACAGTGGATCATACCTATAATCCCAGAACTTTGAGAGGCCAAGGTGGACGGATCACTTGAGCCCAGGTGATCGAGACCAGCCTGGGCAACATGAAGAAAGCTCTCTGGAGAAGATACAAAAAATTAGCCAGGTGTGGTGACATGCACCTGTGGTCCCGGCTACTCAGGAGCCTCCTGCTCGCCAAAGAAGACTCATATAAGGTATTTTGTTTTACTAGCAGTTTTTACATCCAATAAGAAGTAGAATATTTATTGATACCTATGAAAGAATTAATCTGAATGATTATAAGTGATGTAAAGTATTTCTGCTTCTCAAATACATTATCTTAATATGCATTTGCATATCAATTGCTATTACATATGCACATATATTCTTCCTTGTAAAGTGTGAGAGTGTGTGTGTGTGTGTGCATAAACCTTCATTTTATTGAAAAAATACACCTGATTCAGTGCCCACTGAAAGCAGAAAACCAATCCTGTGCTGAAGGCTCCAGGACACCAGACTTCCCTCCTCTGAATGGGTGGGTTGTTGGGTAAGCTAACATACAGGGTTTCAATACAATACCAAGGCAGAATTTCTGGTGCAGAAGATAAGTGAGTCCCTGAATTGTGTGGGACTTCTGGAAGGTAAAGTCTTTCAGGGCAACATGAGACTGGATGTGGCCTTAGAGGACTGGTCAGATTTAGTTGGGCAGTGACAATCTGGATATTGAAAGGAACAGATTATTGTTAAAACGAATAATCTGAATGTGAAAAGGAAGGGAGACTATTAGACTCTGTTTACAAAACTCTCTTGGAAGCTTTGTGAAAAGGGTCTAATATTCTCCCTTCTGTTAACCCAATACCCATAGTAAACCTCTAAGCTAATATGAATTGTGTTCTTTATTCACAAATATCACATTGTCAGATACTTTTGCTGGCCAAGTGGTACTGAGTGTGCTGTCCAAACTAGCCCTGCTTGATTTGTGCACAGAAGAATCTTCTCAGAGATTGTGGCCAGACGGGTCACCATAAGCTGCTTCTCCATCCGTGTCTCAGTCCCAGGACATTTTTGTTTCTTGGCCTCTGAATCTCAAGGAAACAGGGACACCTTCTGACAGCTAATACAGAGTGGTAATGAGCAGTAGACAGGCCCAGCTGCCAGGTGGTACATACTACAGAGCAGCATGGCCAGTGGAAAAGTCATAGTGCCACACATGGAACTTTAATTTCGGTTTTAGTAGTCACATTTAAAACTATTTCAAAAACAGGTAAAATGCATTTTATAAATTTTATATATATATAATTACATATATGTATATGTATGTGTGTATATATATGTAATTATATATATAAATTACGTGTGTGTGTGTGTGTGTGTATGTAATTTAGAGCTGGGTGCCATAGCTCACACTTGTAATCGCAGCACTTTGGGAGGCTGAGGCAGGGGGGTCACTTGAGGCCAGAAGTTCGAGACCATCCTGGCCAACATGGTGAAACCCCGTCTCTACTAAAATTACAAAAATTAGCTGGGCTTGGTGGTACACACCTGTGGTCTCAGCTACAAAGGAGGCTGAGGCATGAAAATCACTTGAACCCAGAAGGGGGAGGTTGGCGTAAGCCAAGATCATGCCACTGCACTCCAGCCTGGCTGACAGAGCAAGAAGACTCTGTCTCAAAAAAAAAAAAAAAAAAAGTATATATATATACACACACACACACACACACACATATAATACATATATAATTCAGCCCAATGTATCCAAATACTATATTATTTCAATGTGGAATTAATATAAAATTATTAATTTGATTTTTTTAATAAAAATTCCTTGGAATCCAGTCTATTCATACTTATACCACATCTCAATTGCAACTAGCCACATTTCAAATCCTCAGTAGCTCAGGAACACAGCAGTGTTTTATCAAACTTAAGCAAGCCAAGGCCTTGTGTTAAAGAAAAAATAATACAATATGTAATAAATATAAATATTATATCATAAATATATATATATGTCATAGACTTTCACTATCACCAAACTAGGTACAAATTTCATAAGTCTAGCTCATATACAACTGTAAAACAAAAGGAAAGTTAAATACAAAGCAAAATGCAAATTAACAACATTAATTCAACATGATAGATGGTATTTTGCTTAAACTAAATCATCTCTGTGCAAAATAAAATGGCAAGTTTAGGTTTGATCCACTGCAAATCTTCCTTCCCCCAGGAAAATGCTAGAAATTCAGCCTTTTCTTAAAATGAATTTCTCATTTAAAGTCTCTGTTCTCTTCTCATTAACAAAAATCAAAGTACCAATACATAACAGCAACACTCCTCAATTGCAGAGCCAATGTGATCAAAAATATAAATGCAAAGGAGGGGGCTGAAATCACTCAGATCTCTACTAATCACACATAATTACTGTTGAAGATTTGCAAATACTTATTTACCCTCTACCTCCACCTTTGAATTGGTATTCTTTAAAACAAGTGTACCTACTTTTTTCACTTAAGGTAGCATTATAAAAAAAATTCACTTTTTTCATAGTTTCCATAGGATTACCTTTAGTGGTTGTATCATATCAGATCCGGGACCTATCTCTGGTATCAGCATTGGATCTCATTGCTGAATATACTTTGTCATCCTCGACATCTCTGTTGTGTTACATGCTAATGAAGACACTGCCCACTCCCTCTCTGCCCATCCTTCTTGAAACTCTTTTCTGATTCCTGAGCACCTTAGTTCTACTCAGTCTCATCTGCTTTCCAGTTGCTAAGTGCCTGCCTCTTCTTGGAATCCTGCAGTAAGTCATTCCTGGAGGTGACAGCAGCCTGCCTCTTTTCTCCCTGCCACCTTTTTATTTATTATTATTCTTTAAGTTCTAGGGTACATGTGCACAACGTGCAGGTTTGTTACATATGTATACATGTGCCATGTTGGTGTGCTGTACACATTAACTCGTCATTTACGTTAGGTATATCCCCTAATGCTATCCCTCCACCCTCCCCCTACCCCACAACAGGCCCCGGTGTGTGATGTTCCCCTTGCTGTGTCCAAGTGTTCTCATTGTTTGATTCCCACCTATGACTGAGAACATGCAGTGTTTGGTTTTCTGTTCTTGTGATAGTTTGCTGAGAAAGATGGTTTCTAGCTGCATCCATGCCCCTACAAAGGACATGAACTCATCCTTTTTTATGGCTGCATAGTATTCCACGGTGTATATGTGCCACATATTCTTAATCCAGTCTGTCATTGATGGACATTTGGGTTGGTTCCAAGTCTTTGCGATTGTGAATGGTGCCGCAATAAAGATACATGTGCATGTGTCTTTATAGCAGCATGATTAATAATCCTCTGGGTATATACCCAGTAATGGGATGGCTGGGTAAAATGGTAGTTCTAGTTCTAGATCCTTGAGGAATCACCACACTGTTGTCCACAATGGTTGAACTAGTTTACAGTACCACCAACAGTGTAAAAGTGTTCCTATTTCTCCACATCCTCTCCAGCATCTGTTGTTTCCTAACTGTTTTAATGATTGCCATTCTAACTGGTGTGAGATGGTATCTCATTGTTGTTTTGATTTGGGTTTCTCTGATGGCCAGTGATGATGAGCATTTTTTCATGTGTCTGTTGGCTGCATAAATGTCTTCTTTTGGGAAGTGCCTGTTCATATGCTTCACCCACTTTTTGATGGGGTTGTTTTTTTCTTGTAAATTTGTTTGAGTTCTTTGTAGGTTCTGGATATTAGCCCTTTGTCAGATGAGTAGATTGCAAAAATGTTCTCCCATTCTGTAGGTTGCCTGTTCACTCTGATGGTAGTTTCTTTTGCTGTGCAGAAACTCTTTAATTAGATCCCATTTGTCAATTTTGACTTTTGTTGCCATTGCTTTCGGTGGTTTAGACACGAAGCCCTTGCCCATGCCTATGCCCTGAATGGTATTGCCTAGGTTTTCCTCTGGGGTTTTTGTGGTTTTAGGTCTAACATTTAAGTCTCTAATCCATCTTGAATTAATTTTTGTATGAAGTGTAAGGAAGGGATCCAGTTTCAGCTTTCTACATATGGCTAGCCAGTTTTCCCAGCACCATTTATTAAATAGGGAATACTTTCCCCATTTCTTATTTTTGTCAGATTTGTCAAAGATCAGATGGTTGTAGATGTGTGGTATTACTTCCAAGGGCTATGTCCTGTTCCATTGGTCTATATTTCTGTTTTGGCACCAGTACCATGCTGTTTTGGTTACTGTAGCCCTGTAGAACAGTTTGAAGTCAGGTAGCGTGATGCCTCCAGCTTTGTTCTTTTGGCTTAGGATTATCTTGGCAATGCAGGCTCTTTTTTGGTTCCATATGAATCTTAAAGTAGTTTTTTCCAATTCTGTGAAGAAAGTCATTGGTAGCTTAATGGAGATAGCATTGAATCTATAAATTACCTTGGGCAGTATGGCCATTTTCACAATATTGATTCTTCCTATCCATGAGCATGGAAAGTTCTTCCATTTGTTTGCATCCTCTTATTTCATTGAGCAATGGTTTCTAGTTCTCCTTGAGGAGGTCCTTCACATCCCTTGTAAGTTGGATTCCTAGGTATTTTATTTTATTTGAAGCAATTGTGAATGGGAGTTCATTCATGATTTGGCTCTCTGTTTATCTGTTATTGATGTATAAGAATGCTTATGATTTTTGCACATTGATTTTTGTATCCTGAGACTTCGCTGAAGTTGCTTATCACCATAAGGAGATTTTGGGCTGAGACAATAGGGTTTTCTAAATATACAATCATATCATCTGCAAACAGGGACAATTTGACTTCCTCTTTTCCTAACTGAATACCCTTTATATCTTTCTCTTGTCTTATTGCCCTGGCCAGAACTTCTAACACTATGTTGAATAGGAGTGGTGAGAGAGGGCATCCCTGTCTTGTGCCAGTCTTCAAAGGGAATGCTTCCAGTTTTTGCCCATTCAGTATGATATTGACTGTGGGTTTGTCATAAATAGCTCTTATTATTTTGAGATACATTCCATCAATACCGAATTTATTGAGAGTTTTCAGGATGGAGGGCTGCTGAATTTTGTCAAAGGCCTTTTCTGCATCTATTGAGATAATCATGTGGTTTTTGTCTTTGGTTCTGTTTATATGCTGGATTACATTTATTGATTTGCATATGTTGAACCAGCCTTATATCCCAGGGATGAAGTCCACTTGATCATGGTGGATAAGCTTTTTGATGTGCTCCTGGATTCGGTTTGCCAATATTTTATTGAGGATTTTTGCATCAATGTTCATCAGGGATATTGGTCTATAATTCTCTTTTTTTTGTTGTTGTTGTTGTGTCTCTGCCAGGCTTTGGTATCAGGATGATGTTGGCCTCATAAAATGAGTTGGGGGAGGATTCCCTCTTTTTCTATTCATTGGAACAGTTTCAGAAGGAATGGTACCAGCTCCTCCTTGTACCTCTGGTAGAATTTGGCTGTGAATCTGTCTGGTCTTGGACTTTTTTTGGTTGGCAGGCTATTAATTATTGCCTCAATTTCAGAGCCTCTTTTTGGTCCATTCAGGGATTCAACTTCTTTCAGGTTTAGTCTTGGGATGGTGTATATGTACAGGAATTTATCCATTTCTTCTAGGTTTTCTAGTTTATTTGGATAGAGGTGTTCATAGTATTCTCTGATGGTAGTTTGTATTTCTGTGGGGTTGGCGGTGATAACCCCTTTATCATTTTTTATTGCGTCTCTGATTCTTCTCTCTTTTCTTCTCTATTAGTCTTGCTAGTGGTTTACCAATTTTGTTGATCTTTTCAAAAAACCAACTCCTGGATTCATTGATTTTTTGGAGGGTTTTTTGGGTCTCTATCTCCTTCATTTCTGCTCTGATCTTTGTTATTTCTTGCCTTCTGCTAGCTTTTGAATATGTTTGCTCTTGCTTCACTAGTTGTTTTAATTGTGATGTTAGGATGTCAATTTGAGATCTTTCCTGCTTTCTCTTGTGGGCATTTAGTGCTATAAATTTCCCTCTACACACTGCTTTAAATGTGTCCCAGAGATTCTGGTATGTTGTGTCTTTGCTCTCATCGGTTTCAAAGAACATCTTTATTTCTGCCTTCATTTTGTTATGTACCCAGTAGTCATTCAGGAGCAGGTTGTTCAGTTTCCATGTAGTTGAGTGGTTCTGAGCGAGTTTCTTAATCCTGAGTTCTAGTTTGATTGCACTGTGGTCTGAGAGACAGTTTGTTATAATGTCTGTTCTTTTACATTTGCTGAGGAGTGCTTTACTTCCAACTATGTGGTCAATTTTGGAATAAGTGCGATGTGGTGCTGAGAAGAATGTACACTCTTAAACTCACCCACATCTGGGGTTTTGGCTAACACTGCTATGCTGGGAAAGCCATTCCTTCTCTTCCAGGTTCTAGCTTAACTTTTCCTATACCCTACAAAACATGTCTACTAATTCACTTCTCCAAGAAGCTAAATTCTAAACTGGGTTCATTTTTGCTGCCCCAGTACCTCCTCATCACAAAATTCCCTGTATCTTTCTTTGTTTTTGTTTGTTCTTGTTGTTGTTGTGTTTTCGCCTAGGTATGGTTTTATTTGCATTTTCTTTTTTAAAAACAGTTTCCACTTTTATTATAGATAAACAGGTACATGTGCATGTTTGTTATGTGGTTATATTATGTGACTGAGGTTTGGGGTACAAATGATCTTATCACCCAGGAAGTGAGCATGGTACCTAATAGGTGATTATTCAGTCCACTTCCCCATATTCCCCTCCCCTGAATAGTAGTCCCCAGCACCTACTTTTCTCATTTTTATGTCTACGTATATTTAATGTTTAGCTCCTACTTATGAGTGAGGCCATGTGGTATTTGATTTTCTGGTCTCACATCAAGTCACTTAGGATAATGGCCTCCATCTGCATCCATGTTGCTTCAAAGAACATGATTTCTTTCTTTTTTATGGCTGTGTAGTATTCCATGGTGTATATATACCACATTTTCTTAATCCAATCCACTGTTGAGAGGCACTTAGGTTGATTCCATGACTTTGCTATTGTGAATAGTGCTGCAAGGGGCATATGAGAGCAATTGTCTCTTTAATAGAATGAATTATTTTCCTTTGGGTGTATACCCAGTAGCAGGATTACTGGGCCAAATGGTAGTTCTTTTTTAAGTACTTTGAGCAATCTCCAAACTACTTTCAACAGTGGCTGAACTGATTTGTGCTCCCACCACCAGTGTATAAATGTTCCCCTTTCTCTGCAGCCTCACCACCATCTGTTATTTTTTGACTATTCAATAATTGCCATTCTGATTTGAGATGGTATGAGATGGCTGGATATATTTTCTCTCTCTCTCTTTTTTTTTTTTTTTTTTTTTGGTTTAGATAGAATGTTGCTCTGTTGCTCGGGCTCCAGACTATAGGGCTAGAGTGCAGTGGCACACTTATGGCTCACTGCAGCTTTGACCACACAGGCTCAAGTGATCTCTAATCTCAGCCTCCTGATAACTGTGACCAGAATCCCGTGCCACAACACCTGGCTAAGTTCTTAATTTTTTTTTTTTTTTTTGTAGAGATGGAGTCTCACTATATTGTCTAGGCTGATTTAAAATTCCCGCCTTGGCCTCTCAAAGTGCTGAGATTACAGGTGTAAGCCACCACGTCTGGTCATCCATTGTAGATATTTTATTTCTGATCTCAGAACACATTTCTACTGTCACCCAGTAACAGAGAGCAACT
Source organism: Rhinopithecus roxellana (assembly GCF_007565055.1). Taxonomy (NCBI): domain Eukaryota; kingdom Metazoa; phylum Chordata; class Mammalia; order Primates; family Cercopithecidae; genus Rhinopithecus; species Rhinopithecus roxellana. The sequence goes on along the minus strand of NC_044569.1, from coordinate 67,972,409 downwards.
TTAGATTTGGTGGATATGAATATGTCTCCTTTCCCACACTTTAAATTTACAACTTAAAGATTTAAAATTTTGATGTTCAAGGATTGTATTTTAGTTATATGAAATATCCAGCTATATTCATAGAGTCAATATTAAATCAATATACAAATTTTAAAATGACTAAGAAATTGACATTCCTTGGCACAAATGCCTTCATCCAACAATTGATAAGAAGAACACTGTGCCAAGAATTGGTAGCAACTAAAAAGTGATACATGGCAAGGGCATGGAAACGCCCCCATTGTAGGGTGACAAGAGATGCAGAAGGGGGACTCTTGGGTATCCAGATAGGAGGCTGTAGGCATTAGAATCACAGAATCTGAGAGCCTGAAGGACCATTTAATTCACATCCCAGGTAGTCTCATTGTACACAGGAGAAAATGATCACAAATTTGGAAAATGATCTCCTTTTACTACTTCATTACACTGAGAGTCTCCTTACCAACATAATTCCAAGTTGTACTTACATCAAAATCATCTGTCTTGAGAAATCAGTTTTCTTATGCAGGTTTTTTTAATCTTTAGTTGATCAGATTGAATCCATAACCAAGTCCCTATTGCTTAAAGGCCTCTCAGAAAGGAAAACTTGGCAATGACCACAGATAAACTTCTGTAAAAGTAATTAACATCTATTTAGTACTTTGCTATTTTTCATTTGAAAGGCATAGCAATCTTTGGAGAAGGTCAGGCAATTATTATTATCTTATTTTACCAATGAGAAAATTAAGACCCACTTTCCTTATGTGGCCAAATGTCATAGCAGGGCCAGCAGTAAATCCAGTTCTTCAAATGCCTGGGCCAGTGCTTATTCTAGTATTTATTGCTCATTCATTTACTGTTTTCCCAATGATTAGACCTGCTTGCAAATACCTGTCATATGCAACATTGCAAGTACTAGATATTATCTCCTCTACTGCAATATATTCTAAATTAAGTTTCTGGCCTGTATTTTTCTTTAGAAAGTTTCCATTTTGATGCTTGTAGAATATGTTCCTGTCCCTTAACTTGAGCTCACTTAGAAATAATCATCTTTTAAAGAAAACGTTTGTTCAATACGAATGAATCAAATTATAATTTTTTCATTATTTATTTTTCTTCCCACTCTCTTCAACTTCTATTGTGGATTTCTGAGCAGTTAATCTACAACTTAGAGCTTACATTAAACAGGCTTGTGTTTCAGGGCTCTAAGAACATTTCCTCTGGGTCTAGTTATAGCTTCAACATGATCAATTAAAAGTAAGAAACCTACACTTATGAGACACGATGCCTAAAGATGATTTTGGAATAAATAAAACTTTGGAATTCTTATCTCAAGGAGGAGACTCACAGATTTTGTTCCTGTTATTGTTGCAGATTTTCAGCTTTCTATTTTATAACATAGGGAGCAGCTGAAGTAAAACATGTTTTTATTTTCATCTTTAACTTGCATATATTAACAAATGAAAGGCAGATCAAGCTGCAAGAGTAGTTCAAGTTCTTTCTTTCTCCCTTCCCCCAACTGCATTTTAGGAACTTACAGTAGGGCTACCAGATTTTTTTTCCCTAGCAAATCTAGGGACACATATTTGCATATCAGTTTGCATGTGTTTGAATTTAATTTACATAAATCTGCATACTAAATACAAAAGCCTCAACTGCAAGTATATAAAGTAAAATAAAATTGATTAATTACTGCAACCCACTATAGTTGTATCCAATTCCATTAATCTGGTTGTTCTGGAAGACTTGTAGTCAACAGTGGCCTGAAGGCTAGGCAGCCAGCTTCCCAGCTGTTCCCTAAAGTAGGGCCAGCTCCATGAGCAATGAATTGCAGGAAATGGGAGGATCAAAGTTAAAACTGTTCCTGGAAAGAGACATACATTCCTCCCACCCACACACACTCACAAAGTTTTATTTTGCGCTAAAGATCAAATTAGAGTTTGGTACTGAGCTGGGTATGGAGATGGATTTTATGGTCTTATATATCAATAAACAGTGAATGAAATAAAGCCTCCTCCAGTCCCACAGAAATAACTTAACCCTGAACCAGTACACTCACAGATATATGGCAACTCACCAGGGTGACTTAGGGAGAATACGCTGCCACTACCATCAAAGCCTCCAACCCACTGATCCCAGCCTTGCCAGTCTGGTCTCACATCCCTTCCAACACAACATCACTAACCCCTAGTCCCAGTGAATTCTCCTTTTCTTACTTTCTTCCTAAATTCTTTTCTGACTTGTCCCTTCCTTTACACTAGCTGCTTTTCCTGTCTTTCATCGCCAAAGTTGGAACTTTAAGGCTTAGTCTACCCATATCTTTACAAATCAATCCAAAAACCAGTACAATAATAGCTATGAGAAAAACCTTTTATCCCTATTTCAGTGCATACGTCTTCTCTTCCTGGACCTCAGTAGCCTCTATTCCGAGTATGACTCACCTGAGACTTCAATGTGCTTTGTGATTAAATTTGTCTCATATGCATATGACTTACCTGCATACAAGGTTGCAAGGTTTTGTGCAATAAATATTACACATTTAAAATCTTTATAAGCATTCATAATAATTTTATGGGCATACCAGAGGATTGCTGCATTTGTGTTAGTTTAATATTTATTCTTGAAATGAAGAATATTATACAACTTAAAATGAAGAATGATGTGAAGAGAAGAGACTAAGATATGAAATCCATAAGTGTGAGTTCTTTAATGTGGGTCCTATTTGAAGTTTTTATCTTTGGCTTGTGTGACCTTAACAGTCGGTAGAACTAGCTAAAATGTTCTTTGCCATCCACTGAGGAAAGTGAATTACAGTCAGTGTTTTATTTAATCCCCACAACAGCCTGATGGCAGAGTGACCATTTTTAATCAACATTTTGCAGATTAGAAAACAGAGGTATTAGGTAATTTGTCACCATTCAGTCTTCCAGGTAATTTGTCCCAGTTCTCCCTTCTAGGTTGCAGTAGAGGTAAGACTTATACCTCGTAAGTCAGACACCAAATACTCTGTTTCAAACCACCAAACTAAACTGCTTCTCACTTAAATGCTTTTTGCTTTAGCTTCCTCATCTGAAAATGCATATAATGACTTCAACCTCATATAGTATGTGACTTAAATAAAATCATATAGAGGAAAGAACTTTGTGAGCTATAAAGAGATGCTAGTTTTTTATGATTATTATTGACAAAGATTCTCTTCTAGTCTGCTCATTTTATATCTAGCATTTCCAGAAATCTTGAAAATTGTGACTTGCCATTTTTGCTTTGATTCGAAAGAACCCTCCAAACTGGTCACTTGTCAGACTGATGGGAATGCATTTTGACACCACTAGGACACATAGCTGAGGTCACTTCTCTCAGTTTCTCCAATTACACAGCTTGCTTCGAGGAGCTGAATCAACCATGAATGTCATCCCACTCCACACTGGCCAGCGAAGTACTATCTCTTTGGCCCTTGGCATTTAACCATGTTGAATTATGAATGTGTTTTCAATCACATTATTTGCCTACAAGCTGGTTAGGATGAAGGCGGTGGCTTTTTTTGGAATTAGATTTATAAAGTGGACTATGCAATTTTTAAAGCAAAGTTTATTCAGAAAGGTCTGGTTATCTCAAAATTTGCCAGATTATAGGAAATGACATTGACTACTAGATGAGCTTGCACAGAAGTTTTCTGCAGAGCCTGTGGCCTTTTTTTAACATTAAAACAAAACTGACCAGCCAGGCCAGAGTGCGTCCTGCACAAGCAGATAGCTGATATGTTGGTCTCTCTCTTTATACAAAGTACTCCAGGGAAACTTACATTTAGGTTTTGCTTAAAATGAGACCCTTCCTTAGATGAATATGAATGTTATCTTATAATTAAAGAGGAAAATATTCTCTTCTTCCCAACATGTAAAGAGGTTCTTGGGGACAGAATGTTGATGAATGAAACTCCAGGTAAATGTTATTTTATTCACTGTTGTCCTTTCTGGTTGAGAAGCCAGAAAAAGGTGGAAAATAGAGGTAGATCCCATATACATACTGATAGAAATTCACAGGTTTTTATGAAGCTCCTCAGGGTTGGACAAAGTTTCCTTCTTACATTAAAAAAAAAAAAAAAAAAAAAAAAAGAGTTAGAGATAATTATAGGTATTTTTAAAGGATGACTTCTGTGTCTCCATTCCAATAGGCCCATTACTACTTTTACCAGTTCTTTTTAATGGTTCAACAAGTAGATCAAAAGCTGAGGTTACATCACTTTCCCAAGAATAAAGACTTATATTAGGTATTGTGTTCTGTATTGTGAAAAATAATATGTTGCATTGAGCATTTCAGAGAACCCTCTATTTACGTTATCAAAGAAGATACATAAATGACCAATAAACACATGAAAAGTTGTTCAACATTACTAGTTTTTAGGGAAATGCACATTGAAACTACAATGAGAAACCACCTTACACTTACTAGAGTAGCTATAATCAAAAGACAATAAAAATCATTGGTGAGGATATGGAGAAACAGGAACTCTTATACATTATCATGCCATTACTCTGATACTCAGAGTGGTTCATTTAGGAGTCATTGCCTCAAAAGAAAGGTGTCTTATAGGACTCACTACATGTATATTATGAAAGAGTGACCACTCTAAATCTCTCCTTGAACTGAAAACAATATCAAATAATTAAAGAGGTGGAACAAGACTTCTCTCCTACATTCTGGTTCCAGAGACAATTATTCCTATGAAGCAAAGCAGAGAAGAAAGCCTCAAACATGAAACAAAAACCAAAATGAGTTCTAGTTTAATGGCTTTGGTAACTATATAGCTTAGTTTTCAGCCCAGGGAACTAAATTTTATGCCAAGTCGTTAAAAGACAAGGTTCAAAACAGATACCTATTAAAACGCTGAAAAAATAGAAGGTGATGTACAAATATAAGGTAACATCATACTGTTAAAAATATTATACCACATATTCTTAACATAAATATAGAACATGGTATAAAGCCTTATGTGTAGCATAAATTGGTTTAATTTTCTTCTCACTATATTGGAAGTAAAAAACCCTGATTGCTTTAAAATTCCATAAGCTCTCGGTAGGATGTCATTAAAAGTTACCCTTAAGTTAAGTGGTTATAGAAAATGATATAAAAACCTCTTTAACCGAATCAAGCCACTTCAGCATTTAGAGCAGACTTTCAAAAATGAAAACATTTTTGACATTTTTTGATGAGTGTTTGGCCATTCAACATTTTCTAATGTTGAGAAAGAAAATGATTAGTTTAAGACTCTGCAGCCAATTGAAATGTTAGTACCCCGCAAACTGGGAACAAAATACAGGTGGTACTTCTATTTAGAGGAAGCTAGCATATGGAAATTCAGGCTTATAGAGAAGACACAAAGTAAATATGGTAATTTTCATTAAAAAATATTCATGTAACAAAAGTATTTTCCTCAGGGACTCCCCTAAATACCATGATCTGTGAGCTGATTTAAACGTGACTCAATTTATACACCAATTTTCAAGAGCATGTTCGCTATGGAAAGTTTTTGTACTCACTTAATGACATATGGCCAGCCAGACATTAATCCTCAGAACCTAACACAGTGCTTGGGGCAAGCAGCAAATACTCAATGTTTGCTAGGTAAATGAATGAATGAATGAATGAATGAATGAATGAATGAATGAATATTATATAATCAGAGATCTCAATTATATAAATACCCACTAAAGATATTTTGAGTGCTCAATATTGAGTGCAATTAGCATGAAAAGTGTGCAGGATGATGTCTGCAGACTGGAAAATAGTTTTTAGAATTTTAAAACAATATTGTATAGTAGATTCTCAATATTGAGTAAATAAACTAATGAACTTACTTAATAAGTACATTTCCTGGCCGGGCGCGGTGGCTCAAGCCTGTAATCCCAGCACTTTGGGAGGCCGAGACGGGCGGATCATGAGGTCAGGAGATCGAGACCATCCTGGCTAACACGGTGAAACCCCGTCTCTACTAAAAAATACCAAAAACTAGCTGGGCGAGGTGGCGGGCGCCTGTAGTCCCAGCTACTCGGGAGGCTGAGGAAGGAGAATGGCGTGAACCCGGGAGGCGGAGCTTGCAGTGAGCTGAGATCCGGCCACTGCACTCCAGCCCCGGCGACAGAGTGAGACTCCGTCTCAAAAAAAAAAAGTACATTTCCACTGTCAATTTGTGACTAAGGACAAATCATAATGTGACATGTAAAAAACAATAAACAAAGTCATTCTACAACCAACAGACCAATTACAAGTGTCTCTCAGCTGCTTTGTTTGATGCTGAACCTGAAGTATACAGACCATTACTTGGGGCATCTTTCGTTCATTCTCTTATCCTAAGCTTTACACAGTTTGGCTATTACTACTACTGTTAATAAAAGCCAGCTTTTCAGCTCTTTATTTTCCTTTATTACCCTTCAGACATAATCAAACAAAACATCTCAAACTTCTTTTTCCTTTGCAACATTCAAGTCAATTCTCCAGCCCACTGACCTGAAGCCACAGATGTCTAAATCCTGGGTGAAGAAGCCCTTTGCTAACTCACACTGAAGAGGGTCAGTTTAGCACAGGAAGAAAGTTCTCCAACCGGTAGCCTCCACCATCATATTAACCCTACTAATTCTTCTGGGTGAGAAGATTTTTATGCGTAAACATCTTCATGTTGTCTCAGATTCCCCCATATTTTTGCACCCCCTTTCTCTCCCTTCACCCTGGCTATCTTAAAAAAATCTTCCATTTTCCTATCAGCACTTTTCTAACAACTGAAACCAGTCAATAGCTTACATGGAAATGAGTTTTTAATTCAATGAGGGCAAGGTTAGAGAGGAATCACAAATAAAGAAAAAATGGGTATCCATGGTAGATAATAGACTGAGGCACTTCTCAAGGAAAGTTGGGCCAGGGAAGGACCCAGAGATCTGGGCTAATGCTCTGCCCTCCAATCAGGCTAGGATGCTCCTCCCTGAAGGATAAAGGATGAAGGCCTGCCTTGCATTCCAAGGAGAGGGCTGGCGGGGGACAGGCCAACTGTAAGAGGCTCAAAATCTGCAACTCTCCAGAGAAAGCCAGATGCTGTAGAGTGGCTGTCAGGTAGCATTGCTGTCTGCTGCTTCCTTCAGCCCTGGGTCTGCTCTTGCTGCAACTCTACTAGAGCCTTCAGACATGAAACACTCCTCTCCCTAGCAATTCTAGGGAATCACGTTTCACCATCTGAAGATGTGCAATGTGGATCTGCCAACCATCCTTTGCAGAAGAGCACCTCCACATTCTCCGTAGAAGGAGGCTAGAATTATAGTCTCCACATTCTCCATAGAAGGTGTGCTTCTGCAACAGATCACTGGTGGATCCACATTGCCCAGAAGCTTCCATCCCAGAGGGTGACACAACTCCTGCCGTGGTAGCGGTTGAAATATAAATTCAGCAAGAAGGGCCACTAAGTCTCTTCATTCCTTAATACTTGCCAGTTTTAGTCCCTTCTGCCTATCTGTTACTCCCCTGCCACCTTGCAAAGCTCTGCTCACTTAGCCTCTTTCTACTCCTTAGTCTTTGTCACATGTCAAGGCCCAGGTCAAGTCCACCCTTTTTAAATGATCCTCTAGACCTTATCCTTGATTTTCCTCATACCACTCATGCTCACTTTGGATTAGACATGATCAGACATTGTATTGGAATGTGCTATTATTTAATGCATCTAAATGCATCTTCCCACGAACATCCTCTAGTCTTTGAACACAAAGTTTATGCAGCATGGAGTGTATTTTTCCTTGTCATTCCCTGGGAACTCTACATGGTACCAGAATAGCTCCTTTTACTCATTAGCTACTATAGGTGCCTCCCTTTGCTCACAAGTTCTCCTTCCAGCTTCTGAATTTTGAAATGTATACTGCCTTCTCCTGCATTACTTGATGGCTGAATTCATGGCTGCACTGCTTTGATGGCTGATTTGGGAGATGTGATTTCAAGTAAGTTTCAGTTTCCTCATTTATAAAATGAGGAGATTGTATGAGATACACTCTAAGGTTGGTTTTGCTCTATGAGATTGTGGTTTACTTCTCTCTTTTCCACACAAAGATATTGGAGTATCTCAAATTTGCAAAACCAGCAATGGTTTGAAGATTAACCTGGGAGAAATTGAGATTAGTCCCATCTCCAGAACTCTTAGCAACTCTTTAGCTGGTTGTAATTAACAGCAGCATTCTGAATAAACTATCTCTGAGTTACACAAGCTAAGTTTATAATTTTATCATAGCTATCCATCTTTACTTCTAATACACATTTTGAGAATTTATAGTATCAAATGATCAGGTTCTAGCTGTATAAAACGCAAGGCAGATTCTTATTCACTAAATATTATAGGACATATCTAGTCAATAGAAACTTTCTTAAGATACTATTAAAATGACAATATAATTTGCTTAAGGATAAGGAAATTCTAATGTCTGAGATATATAAGGACCTAGTAAAAATATAAACCAAAATAATAGTAAACACTTACTTCACGGAGTGAATGGGCAAATAGCATGAATACAGTGCCATTAAGGTGTGATATTAGCTCTAAACCTCAAACTGTTTCCTTAAAAGTCACTTCATTGGGTGTTGTATATGTTTAGTTGTGTACCTTCTCTCACAGTGCCAATTTTGAGCAACTTATTAATGGGAATCCATGTGCTACATATATCTTCTGATAAATTAAAACAATAAAGGTTATGAAACATAGTTACTCTCCTTTTAGGACTGAAACATCCAAATTAATATAGTGTCTTTCCTCTCTTAGAAGCTAGTTACATATTCTACTGATCCATTTTCTATCATTGAAATAATTTTAGGAGCTTATTTTGAAAGACTGTTGTTCAAGATATCCAGTTATATCTATTTCTGGCCAAACATATTATTTACCCACAGTATGATCAAGTGTTTCACCAACATCATTTCCATGGTTGCTTACAGATCTAAAACTCAATATCTCTCTGCTTGGCACCAAGTAATTCCTGAGTGTTGACTTCTTCTAAGATTTAAAAATAAATTAGGATGGGGAGTAGATAAGGGGTTTGGAACACATGCTTTCTAAAGTAAAGACTGATTTGAAGGAAAAGTATTCACATGGGTGAAGAAGTTCTTGTGTGTTTATTAAAAACAATCAACAGTGAAATTCACTATATTTAAAAAATTACATTACAATACGATCCAAATTCCTACTTCAAATAGAACAAAATGGACTGGATGCACAGTAGGTATTTCAGTGCTTGTTCATTGAACAAATACATAAATGAATAAAGAAAAAGAAATGTAACCTCGGAATGATATATTTTGCCAGTATTATCCTTTCCTTAAAAAAAAAAAAAAGAGCTTTAGTTCTTGTGGATAAAACATAGTAGTTACAAATTATTATTGACTATTGAGAATGTGCTGCACTCTAGCCAGGGTGGGTGTAAAAGAAACAACTCATTGGAGAGGCTTTCTTTGATCTGCACAAGTTTTATTATTATTACTATTAAAAGACAAATGGAATGGAATTTAATTGAAGGCATAACCAACCAGATGTGCAGAAGCATATAAACGAAACCAATGTGAAAAGCTGTATTTAAAAAAAAAAAAAAAAAAAAAAGACTCTACAAGCATAAAATATGATCCAATTTTGAATTTTGAAACACTGGAAGTCAGAAAATCAGAGAGGACTTTAAGTATGTAAAGAAGAGTTTATAATGTTTTGTCAGTAATACCAATAACTTAGAACACTTTTCTAATTTCAATCTACCTTCATCTAGTTTGCTTCTAGTACTTTGCATAACCTATGTATACACAGGTACAGATATAAGCTATTAACTAGTCATTTTGAGCTGCGTAAACTCGTACATGATTCAAAGTAAATAAAAATCCTACTGTCCTTCAAATGGAACTTTGGGCTTACAATATCAGAAAATTACTTTCATTTTTCTGTTTCACTTTCTTCTGTAGGAAATATGGTTTACTTTGAGAAGCCAGAACTACTTGGTTTCTTTTGCTAGCCATTTTCTTCATGCAGAAACATTTTATGAGAGGCTAGCGTATGACGATGATATTTAGGGAATAGAGAAAACATAGTGTGGACTCTTTGGTTTAGTGAACAGCTCAAGGTGAGGGCAATCCAGCATTCATTGAGCACTTTTTAATATGTGCTGGGTGAAATGTTAGGCCTTCAACACATACCTTCATATTTAAAACTCAAAACCACATTGCAAGAAAGGCAGACAATATCCTCATTTTGCAGATCAGAAAACTGAAGCTTAGAAAATTCTCATCTCACTGACTTTACATGGTTCTTTTAATGGAACATTGAAGTTTACATCCACATCCCCCTGGCTCCATAGTACTTGTTCTTCTGTGACCAAGTAGAGTTACTATATTCCTCAAATGAGAAATGGAAACAATAACCTCGCCTGTCTTCTTACACTATTGACTTTAAGAATTAGTGTATTCATGCACATTTAAATCATATATATTGTCCAGAGTATTTGCTAAAATTGAAGTCTTTCTTTCATATTTTTATATTATTGGACTAACAAGTATTCATAATAAATTTGAGCTTTCCAGTAATTCCCACGTGTGGTTCTGCAGCACTCCCAGTGAGGCGTTGGGCTAGCAGCTAGGCCCAGTAGGCAGCTCCTGTGTCTTCAGCTTTAGCCCCAAAAGCAATAAGAGGTATCTACAGAAAAGGTCAGGCTGGCGTACTCTAAGCACTCACGAAGAAATGCACAGCAACACTTCCCCCTTTTATTAGATATTCTAATTGCCTTCTATACTCCTATTTAAGAAATTATTTTATTTCCCTTCATCATCTCTGAAAACTTCTATCCCATCAAAACCATTAAACAATCGACTCCCTTATTTAGGATGCCTGAGGCTAAAATACCTCCAGCCCCACACAATCATTTTATTGGGCTTGTGCTGTTCTAAAATGCTTTGATCATTTTGAGGGCTGCTGTGTTATGTTTGTCATGGCATTAAACTCATTTAAGAAAATTCTGTTATATACAAGATATGGGTCCAAATCCACTGTGAAAGCAAGTGCTCGTACAGTAATATAATCTGTAAAGACTTGAGAGTCACATCTCTTTATAAGAAAAAAAAAGTTGTGTCTGGGACAATTCGATTAGGACTTCTGTCTCAGAAGAACGATATGTGCATTCTCATCATGGCTAAACTTCCACCATGCTACATGTGTCTCTAAAGATTTGTGTGTGTTTTTAATTCAGAGAAACTGAACAAGATCAGCACCTATCAATGGGACATTATATAATATAGACAGGAATTATTTTGTAGACTGATAACTCAGAAGACTGAAGCAAAGATAAAACAGAAATAATGTCATATTTTATGGTCACTTATGCCCACATGCCCCAGGCTGCCCAGGCATCCTCTGTAGGTGCTCACATCCTCCTTAATGGAACACATTTTCTGGCTCTATCCCTTGGTTTTGGACTTAGAGAATCTCATGTATCTTTCAAGTTTCAATATTCAGTTTCTAGTACATGATCTACCCTAGTCCTTACTTTGTAAAAACAAATGCCAGAAAAAAATTAATTCCACAACAAACAATAAAGAGAGCAATGAGAAACAAAGAAAGATAGAAAATGGCAGTAATTGAATTATCTCTATGTCATATTTAACTCATTTTTTTTTTTTCCTGTTTCTTGTGAAGGTTTCATTAAACAGGTCATCATACCTGTCCATGCTACCTATAGAACCTGTGTAGAGAGAGGTCACAGGAGCTCCTATTGTAGCAACATGAAGCTGAGACACAGAGGAGGGTGAGTCCAACCCTCACGAGGGCCCACACTTCTCAGTTAGTGGCAGAATCTGGACTGTGGCCCTTCCTTCTAGCCAGGCCATTTGCCTTCCCACGTGAAACCCTCATGGCCTTCCTAGATTTTAGCACATCAAAGGTGAGGTCACCTGGCCTCTGTTTCCCAGTGTGAGGAAAAACTCCGCGTCCCTCTGTGAGGAGTGAGATATCCCTGTGTCTCAAGGCCATCCATGCATCAGAGAAACACTGAGTTCCTTGGAAAATGTAAATACGACATATTGGGACAGAAACGCACCTCTGACCAGGCAGCCAGGTGACCACTGCAACATTCTGGGAGGGCAGATTGGTCTCAGCACAGGTGGGTGCTGCTGTGGCCCTTCCTCCCTGAAAGCACATAGAGGGGGTCAGCCCACCCTGAGCACCTTGCCGCATCTGCTTGAGGTGGGCTCAGAGAGGCTGCCTGTCTGAGTGTTAAGGAGATAAGGTTCGGGGCAGATTAATGGGGGAACTGTAAGGGGGACAGATTATTGGGGAGCCTTCTGTTCCTGTGGTGAGAGGAACTGATGGGAAGGGAGTGGAGAGTAAAGGAGGATATAGTTGACCTACTGGCCCCAGTTGACCAGAGCCAGACCAGGGCCGCCTAGAAATATTATGGATCTGCCAGGACAAAAGAGGTAGTGGAATCCATGATGGTTCTGAAACGAAACAAAGAATCAACTATTTCCTCAAAAGAACAAAAGCTCCACACCCTCTTGCTCACTTTCAAGCACTTTCCAGCTTTGCCTAGACTTTCTTGCATCTGCAGCCAGCCCATTTGCTTATTCCCATAAAACCTGGGCAACCAATATACTCATTATTTGTTTATTTTGCACCAAGACCAAAACCAAATAACCTAAAAAGGTTTGTTTTGCTTAGTTGTAGTTGACTGGGATTTATACTTTTTCTCTCCATTCTTTCCCTCTTTATTCCACCCTCTCTGTCTTCCTTTCCCTTCTCCTCTCCCAACTTCCTTCGTCTCCACCTTTCTTCCTATTTTCCTCTTCCTTGTTTTCTTCCTTTCCCTTGATTCTTGGATATCTCACAGTATGAGTGACCTGGAATAGACAATAGACGGAGTAACATCTTTCATGGCTCCTTTTATTTTTTTATTTCTCCATCTCATCTGCAAACTCTATGGCTATGAGCCCAAGTGAGTTTAAAGAGACAAATAAATACAACATGTTGACCCAATTTCAGAGGGATCACGGAATTCTTGAAATGCAACCTTGGATCCTTTGTTAATAATTCATATTTAGACTGAGCTAACTCTAAGTAATGCCTTAGTAAGTTTGCTTTTGCTTTTGTGGTAACAACAGAAAACATACTGCTAATGCATTTTTAGGATCTAAAAAGATAGGAGAGGAAAAATAAAACAAAACAAAAACAATCAAAAAAACACAGGTGAAAAACCATCTAGGCCAAACTTTGTACATATTATACTTTTGATGAAATTTGAGGCTGGCACTATTCTGAAATAAACACTTAGAGCTTCTTCACCCAAAAGCAAAACTTACCTAAATAGAATATGAGTATGCATGTGTGTGTGTATGTGTGTGTACAACTTAAAGGGGAACCATGAGAACCGTATTTCCAGCAAATGCCATCTACTTTCCTCTGAGTACAAGGTAGGATGTGAAGGGCAGGTGCTCCATAGTGAAAGGCAGGGTGAGGAAGACGTCAGTGTGGTTGTTTGCATCTGCTGCTTCCTGGGAAAGAAGCCATAAAAGAAAACACTGCTACCCTTTGAAAGTAGCGGATCTTGTCCTGTCTCCAGAAACATGTCTGCCAGTCTGGGAAACTCAAAAAGGAAGTCTGACTTGTACCCTCCGTTCTCTTTTCTGTTCTGTGCAGTAGTCTTTCATCCTGCCCTAAAGTGCTGTATTATTTCTCACTTTAATTAAACCTGTCCTCAAAGTCAGACCTTTCAAAAGAATGCAACCTGGCTGCTGCTCCTGTCTGCCCAAAACACCCTGGTGTGTCTTTAGCATTGACCTCCAGAAGACAAGGACTTGCCAATTAGCCTGGCACACTAAAGTCAGGTGGGTGGGGGAGCTGAAATGCCACACAGCTAGCCCTCTCCAAGCCCAACTTTTCTCTGCCCTTGGAGGAAAGAATGAAGATATGTTGCCAGGGTTTGGGAGACAGAATGAAAGAAGATCAAGTTTAGATGTGACCTAGTATCATTGAGCAGGGACTTTGTTTACTGCTATTCAACCAGCACTTAACACAGAGTCTGGCTAATTGTAAGTGCTCAATAAATCTTCGTTGAATAATTCTACACATATTTTCCTACTAGACTAGTGGCTTTTGTCTGTGAATGGTTTTGCTCCACTGGCTTTCTTTTCATTGAAGGCCAATCCCCTTTGTTTGGTTAGGGAAGAAGGGGAATTGGAAGGGGTGAAAGATGGGTAATCTATGCATTTAGATCTTCCTTAAAATTTGCATGCTTATTAAAAAAAAAAAACTTAGAGCGTTGATAAGTGTTAAAATGTGGAATGACTGAGTGAAATAATAAACATTATTTAAATCTCACACACAGCTGTCCTCTTCTACTAACTTCTTTCTTCTGAATATCCTTTACCTATGATTATATTCATCTCCCATCAAACCTCAAACTTGTGTATTTTTTAAATAAAGTTTTATTTTGATATAATTTTAAACTTGCAAAAATGTTACAAGAATAGCGCAAGGAATTTATATATGCTTTTAATCAAATTCATGATTCATTCACATTTTGATTTTTATATTCTCTCAGATCTGACCACTGTGAGCCTCTTCAAGGTCACTTTCATGTCATTCTGAAACATTTTCCTTGTGTTTTGAGTATGTCCTTACTCTCTGATGCAATACAATATTCAAGCTTTATCTTGTATTTTTCCTGCCCCAGCCTTTGAATTAGAACTTTTCTCCTGTTAGCTCTTTGTCTATTTAATGGAGAATGGAATTTAGAAATCCAAATCTAGTGCTAAGTGTGCTCATTACTACTGAAACGCCGTTGCTTCTAGACCCTGGCCTTTTCAGTGGTCATAGCTACAGCTATGTGTATGACGCACATACATGAAGGTGCACACACACATCTATTTCTGTATTTATTTGTATAATTATATTTCTACATACATTAAAACAAATTCATACTAATATCTAGAAATTCCAATCTATCATTACAAAGTGCATTTGTTTGCTCTTCCCATATTAGCTCCTCTCTTCCATTACTTCAAGATATTTACTTTGTTTCTCAATTCTAGAACACAGAACATAGATGATAAATTTTTTAAATCTCACAGCAAAAAGCCAACCTATAAACTAGACCTCGATACAGATGTTACAGATATTTTGCTGTGAGATCCTTAACTTATAATAAGCTCATCAAGACATAACCCTATTGTAAATCGAGGAGTATACTGCTTTACCACCACTGTAATGTCAAAAAAAATCCTAAATAAAACCATTGTGAATTGGAGACTGTCTATATTTGTGTGTGTGTGTGTGTGTGTGTGTGTGTGTGTGTGTGTGTAGTTTTGTTTTTATATAAAATTAACAGAGGAAAGCACAAACTTAAGTGTACAATTTGATGTTTTGATGAATACGTATACCAGTATAACATACACCCCTAACAAAATACAAAGCATCTCCATCACCTTAGAAATTTCCTTCATGCCCATTTCTGTTGAATCACTCACCAAGAGAAAACCACTTTTCTGATTTGTTTTAATCATAGATCAATTTTGTTTAAGAACTTCATATAAGTTAAATTTATAATGCAAGACTCCTCTGTTTATAGATTATCTCTTCACTTTTTAAACGGTACCCTTTGAATTATAAATATTTCAAATTTAGATAAAGTATAATTTTTCTTTTGTTACATGTGCTTTTGATGTTATATCCAAGAAGGCTTACAAAATCAAAGGGAGAAATGATGTACTCCCATTTTTTTCTTTTAAGAGTTTTATCATTTTAGCTATTCCCTTTAGCTCTATGATGCATTTTGAGTTACTTTTTGTATATGATGTGAGATCCAACTTAAGATTTTGCATTTGGATATCCAGACTTCCAGCACCAGTGGCAAAAAGGAATATTCTTCTCCATTAAGTTATCTTGGTATACTCATTGAAAATTAGTTGGCATTAATGTGATAATTTATTTCTGAAAGTTCAGTTCTGTCCTACTAATATAAGTATCTGTCCTTAGCCAGTATCGTACTGTCTTGTTTGTTGTAGCTTTTTAGTATATTTTCAAACTGAAAAGAAATGTTTTCTTTATTCAAGATTGTTATGACTATTCTGAGATCTTTGCATTTCCATATTAATTTTAGAATTAGCCTATCAATTTCTTTAAAAATGCAGCTGAGATATTGATAGGGATTTATTTGGAAAAAATTTTCATATTAATAATTTAAGCCTTTCAGTTCATGTAAACAGGATGTCCTTTGATTTATTTAGCTTTACTTTAATTTATTTCAACAGTGTTTTGTAGTTTTCAATATACGTCTTTTGCCTCTTTTGTTAAATTTATTCCTAAGTATTTTATTTCTTTTATTTTAAATAAAATTGTTTTCTTTTTATTTAGAGAGGCATTGCTACCATTCAAAGAACAATTGATTTTTATGTATTGTTCCTTTATCTTTTAACCTTGCTAAACTAGTTTACTAGTTTTAGTAGTTCATTTATAAAGTACTTAAGATTTTCTAAGAAAAAGGTTGTCATTTGAGAATAAAGATAATTTTGCTTCTTGCCTTCTACTCTGAATGCCTTCAATTTCTTTTTCTTGCTTAATTACCCTCAGCAAAACTTTAAATACAGTGTTAAATACAAGTAAGTAGGGTGGGCATCTTGGTCCTCCCGTTCCTGATCCGAAAAGAAATATTTAAGTCTTTTATCAGTAAACATGATGGTATCTGTGAGATTTTCATTGATGGCCTTTATCAAATTTAGGAGGTTCCCTTATATTATTAGTTTGTTAAATACTTTTTACAAGAAAAGGTGTTGGATTTTGTCAGATGCTTTATTGTTTCTATTGAGATGACATGGTATATTACATTGACTTACATGTAATTGATTTATTTATAATTGTTATCTCCTCCAGATGAATTATTTTATCATTATAAATTGTATTTCTATTAACAATATTTGTCCTAAACTCAATTTTGTCTGTTATTAATATAACCACTCAAGCTCTCTTCTGATTATTGTTTGCAAGGTATATATTTTTTCATTTTTTACTTTCAACTTGTGTCTCTGAATCTAAAATGTGTCTGTTGTAGTCAATATATATTTAAGTCATACATATTTACCCATTCTGCCAATCACTGCTTTTTAATTGGCGTGGTTAGTCCATTTGTGTAAAGTGTAATTACTAACAAGATAGGATATATGTCTGTCAATTTCCTGTTCGTTTTCTATTTTTCTTATGTTACGTTTGTTCTCTCATAACTGCTTTTTGTGTTGGATAGATATATTATAGTGTACTATTTGAATTCCCCCTTTCTTTGTTCTATATATAGTTGCTGTGAATATTCATCTATATGTCATTTAATGGACACATGTTTCATTTGTTTTGGGTAAATACCTTAGAGTAGAATTTCTTGTTTATGGAATACATACATGTTGAACCTAACTAAAGCCACCAAAACTTTTGGCAAAGTTCTTGTACAACTCTGAATTCCAAACAGTAAAGTATAGGTCTTTGTTTTGCTATATAACCTTGACGCCTTTTGATGTTGTCGATTTTTTTTTTTTAAATCTTAGCCATTATAGTGAGATTACTGTAGTGTCTACTTGTAGTTTTATTTTCTGTTTTCCTAATAAGTAATAACACTAAGAATTTTTAAATGTCTTTATTAACCATGTATATATTTTGTTTCTGAAGTGTCTGCATCTTTCATCTTTTATAGGATTATTTTTCTTTTAATGTTTGAGTTGTAAGAGTTTCTAAATATAATATGAATCAATATATTTTGTTAATATATGACTGGGGTGAGCAGAGAGTGTAGAGAGGAAGGGTGGGTGACAGAGACACTTCAAAGACTTGATAGGGAACTGCAGTGCTTAAAGTTTTGAGTCAGAATATGGGAAAGTAATAGTACCATTGGCCCCTTATCTCTCATTTGTTTCTGGGACTTCAAATGCATCTATATTAAACTGTGTGCTATTGTCCCATAGGCCACTGAAACAGTATTAATTTTATTTTTTAATTTGCTGTCCTCTATTCTGAGACAATTTATATATATATATAATATATATATAATCAATGATCCTTTCTTATGCTGTCTTCAGTATAGTATCAAATCCATCAGTGCAATTTTTGTTTCAAACACTTTATGTCTATAATATTAACATAGCTCATTTTTATCATTTTTATTTCTCTTCTGATATTTCTTACCTCTTAGTTTATCAATTCATCATTGGGTTCCTTTATTTAAAGTAGCTGACAGCTTTCCACAACTGCTAAATTTTCATATGCAATTCTGATTAAAACAATGGCTTAAAGGAGCTTTAGGGTGCTCCCCAATTTCACATCAAGCATTGGGAATTCATGGTAGAATATGTTGCCAGTCTACCATAATATGCTTCCTGTTACATGACCAAAAATGAGCAAGAAAGAATGAAGGAGTGAAGGATGAAGGCGAAAAGAGGAAGGAAGGAAAGAAGGAGGGGAGGCAGGGAGAAAGGGAGGGAGAAAGGGAGGAAGGGAGGAAGGAAGGAAGGGAAGGAGGGAAGGAGGGAAGGAGGGGAGCATATGATACCATCTAAACAAAAAGTAAAAGTATACTAGAGAGATAACTCATATACCTCTTAAGCACCAAAAACTAAGTTTCTTTATAACTTAGTTCCTGACTTCAATTATGCCTCTGCTCAAATGAAATATCTAAAATAGAAAACTCAGAGCATTATGGTCCCTTCATCCTTTATTTTTACCAACACTAGATAAATTATCCAGTGATTAGTTGTTTATATTACTTGTCACTGTCTACTTGAATGTAAGCTTTATTAATGCAACAACATTTTTAAAAAACTTTTTACTTTTAATGTACCTCAATATCAGAGACATTTCAGTATATTTCAATGTGACTTTTTGTAAATTAAACTCACACTATTTTTGAATCTATGCCCTGTACTGGAGTCACATTTAAACTACCTGCCTTCACCCTTTTTTTTTTTTTTTTTTAACCTCCTGTATCTATGGCAATTTCTTACTCATCCTTTGAATTCCTCCTTAACTTTTCCTCAATTAAGTATCTATAGAACTTTGTTTGATGTTCCTTTTTGGCATATGCCTTTTTTTTTGACTACTTTTATGTATTTTTCTATTCGCCAATATGCTCTAGGGAGGATGTCTTGCTGATCTTTATGTGTCTATAGCACCTGGAAAAATTTAGTTATCATACCGGGGGCTTTATAAACTTAATCCAAAACTTGTTCTGAATGAATTGCAGTTTTTTTAGATTATAGGTGGGATTAATCAGCATCATACAAGATGGCAATGTGGAACTAGTGTATGAAAAAATATAATCACTGGATTGATGGAGGATGAAAATGAAGGCCCTCCTACTAGCCAATAGGAACCTCCATAACTCAAGGTACAGAAAGGGCATGACATTTTCAAGGAAGGTAAAAAGGTTGCAATGACCTAAAACAAAAGTGCAGAGGTCATGTTTTGTTGCTAGAGTTTCTCGGGAGCATAGATTACTAACACAAAAACAAAAATAACAGCAGATCTCCCTCATAGATTCAGTGTTCACACTCTTGGGTTTAGGACCTGTTCATTTTTGCAGTGTGAGCCCTCTTTTGACTGGAAACATCAGTTTCTCTTGGTAAAGTGACAAAGACTCTGGAATGCAGTTCTACCAAATAAGACCTTGCAAAAAATGAATAGAGAAAAAGAGCCTGGCAGCCATATAATTGAAAGGGAGGGAGGTGAATCAGACATTGTATGTCGTAAGGAATCACATATAGTGTAAGCAGTTCACTGATCTGTATCAACACATTAATGATTTATGTAGCTTTTAATTTACAACACAGACATATCTAAAATAATCAGGTAGAAGTAGGCATTAAAAATTCACTGCATGGGTCATAAAATGATTAGTTATTCAAGTGACTTCAGATTTGTATTTCATTAAGGAATAATTTTAATTTACTTTTAAACAGTTTATATACAGAGATTTAAGAACTCTTGCAAGACGATTATGCATACTCCAGCTTTTATGTATCCAATATATTTGAGACACTTGCATCTCCTTTTTTTCTCCTTGCAAGCAGTATTAATTTGTTTCAGAGCACACATCCAAAAATATGACTCATAATTTAGTAAAAACAACTTGAATTTACAGAAAATGCTTGACATTTATTTCATTATTATTTCTATTATGTACTATTTATGTGGATTTGGGGCTGGAAGGGGGTCTCTTTCTGCTCTGTGAAATTAAATTATCTAAACATCCCTAAGTCTTCTGGTCATTCAAGGTAAATACTCAACCTCTTACGTCACAATTATCAACACTATTATATAAGATTATTATTAAGAGACCTCCGAAATCATTTGCTCCAACTTGCTCATTTATAGATTAAGGTTAAGTGCCTTGTTTAAACACTCACACGTAAATGGAACTCAGGTATCCCACTTCCTAGCCTAATATATGTTTCCCTATTTCTTTAGGTTCATTAGCCCCATCTTAGCTGTTGAAATTGTTTCTACTGTTTAAATAGCCAACTTACCGGTTCACTGTGACTGTTTATTTTCTGCCTCCTTTCTGATCAAATACTGCTGCCATCTGTAAAAACATAACCAGGCTAGGGGCAGTTTAACTTGAAATTAATCTTATCTAGGCTATTAAGCACCTAGTTCCTCCAGTTTCTGCAATTCTATCACGATAAACATTTTGAGATGCCGCCCTCAACTCCAAAAACTAACACAATTATATAAAAAAGCTTAGCCATTATCAAACTTATCTGGAAGGCAATGTAGCTCACCATGTCAGTGGCATCTCTGTCCTCAACTTTTTTTCTAAATCTTTTTTTTTTTAAACCAGTTCTTTATTCACTTCCATGCTCTACCCTAGATCTCCTTAGCTCTTGCCTTCAATGGATGGCTGTCATGTGGAACTTTATTGAGGGCCTTCTAAAGCTCACGATAAATCAGGCTGCATGCATTGACACTGTCAACCTCGTCTATAACCTTCTCAAAGTCAAAGAAGTTTGGCAGATTCTTGCTCTTGCCTAGATGAGTTTTTTCCTCTGTCTCTCTGTAGATAAGCCTTGTACCTTACACACTGAACAAAGTTTCTATTTTTGACCCAAGTTATAAATGCCAAGTTAAATGATCCAGTGAACATTTACTTAAAATATGTAACTTGTGATACATAAGTTATCCATGCCAGGCTAATGTTCTCTTTCTTTGTCTGTCAACTCTCATATTACTTCTAAAATCTCCTGCTTCAGACCCCTATTTTGTCCTTAAAAATTAAGGATAGCAAATGACAATTTAAACATTGAGTTATACATTAGCACGTTCCACGATGTGCCAAATATCCTAAAACCAGACTTGAAAGTCTCACAGCAGTTATTGCTATCTCTCCACTTTTGCCATCTGGAGCTCATCATGCCGACGTCAGTGATCATTCTGTGAAGAGTTCTGGGACTCTATTCTAGTGAAAAAGATGCTAAAACTAACTTTTGCATAAGCTTTTAGAAATGATCTTTTATCTCAAGTCTGGCCCTGTTTCTCACTTTTCTATCTTCTAGAGGTTTCCCTCTGTAGGCCTAAACTCAGCCTAATTTCTAGGACCTTCTGCAATCTGTATGTTATGTCCTACCTGATCCCAAACAAGATCCCTTACTCTTGTCTAAATAACCACTTTCTCCAACCAAACTTCGTTCTTCCTTATTTTGACTCCTTTGATTAAGTTGTTCTCTCTCTGTAAGTCCCTTGGCACAATTTTCTTTCCATGAAATTACCACTCATTCTTTAGGACCCACCTAAAGTCTCTAGCCGTGGCCTTAGCTGTCCTTGACATGCCTGCCTGTGCTCATTCCAGAGCTTCTGTGCTCTTATTGTCTCATTACACCCAAAGTTCCAGGATGAGAAAGACTGTGTCTCACCATCCAGGTGTCTCTAGAACACTGTCCCAAGTGCCTTGCACTTTACAGGTGCTCAGAAAGTATTTTTAGAATAGAATAGCATTGAATTGACTCTGTTCCCACATTCACTTGGCTGATATATGTGCTACTTTATGTCTTCCACTGAATTGTGTGTATGCACACACATGTATATGTGCAAAAGCACGTGTTTATATCCTGTGTTCACTTCTAATTTATAATCTCATCAAGGTCAGCTGCCAGGCCTTAAACTATTTTATATTAACTTCTGTGACTGGCTCAGTATGCTGCTGCACGTACTGATGTTTAATAAATACCACTTGATTGGTGTATCAAGGGGTGATATTCAAAATATTTAACAATTATAAGGGCTGCTCAACCACTCAGAATGGATGTTGGCCATAAACATTCAATAAAGTTGCACGTAGGCATACTGGCTCAGTATCAGCTCTGGATACTGTATATCTGTGTCCTATAAATAAAAAGAGAACCTATGTATAGATTAATGTAGGTCCAAGATGTCCATAGTCAAAATAAATTTAGACAAGTAAATACTTTCAATATGCTGGAAAATGTGATTGATTACACAAGTCTGCAGTTATTATTATTTTGTCTTTGTAGTCTAGGAATAGACTAAACTCTTCCTGTTTCTATAATACAAATTCTCTTTCTATTCTTTATAATAAGGAAATTGAACAATGGAAGGAAAACACTAAATTTAAGGCAACATCAGAGAGGTCATTTGGCCATTCTCTGAGCTGTTAGAATTACCCAACTAGCTTCCACGTAGCCTCTGATCCTGGAATGCACTAGGAATATGTTAATACTACGAATATTCAGTTTCCGTTAAGGAAATTTGCTCAATTTTCCTAAAATCTCTTAGTGTTGAAATCCCCTCATAATGGGAAACCAGGGAGGCCTTGTTGGTTTTTGTCCTAAGCTATAATAGAGATTTGTAATCCTACCCCATGCAGTTCATTGTAAATGAGCTAAATCTATGTGGAGAAACTGAAAACCAACTCTGAGAGACCGAATACCGATGCAAACGCCAGAGTAAAAATTAAATTTTTTATAGAGGTGGAAGCAAGAAAGAGATGGGTTCAGAGATGAGGAAGCTGACAGGAAAGATCAGGCAAGTGGCCAGGTCATATCCCTGGAGCATCTCTTATTCCATTTATATTTGTCTGTGAGGCCTCTAGGGGTGATCCGTATCCACGGAAGTCACGTGCCTTCAGTTACTTGAATTCCGAAATATAAATGCATTCATCCCTTCTTATGTATTTCCTTCAATAAATATTCTTCAGTTCTTACCAAGATCCAGGCCCTATACTAAGCAATGGGAGCTCTGGGAGAGCAAGTCAGACAAGCTTCTGACCTCAAGGACTTTAGTAATATGGGGAAGGTGGGGGGAGAGAACAATAAAGGATTATAATCAGTGCTAAAAAAACAAATAGAGCGAAGGCATGGAAAAGTTACTGTTCTTAGAGAACAATATCAGCTATGGTTATCTGAAGAGTCACCCTCAAGCACAGAGAAAGGGAACGTTGAAAGCACATAGAGGTGGGGTATCCCAGGAAGAGACCACAGCAAGTATTAAGAGCTTCAAACTGGGGATGAGCTGGTCATGTTAATCGGATATATGTCCAAATATTACCAATGATTGCTATATGAAGAAAGGACTGATATGTTCAAGAATAGATGTAAGGTGACTAGTTAGAAAACTGGTTTGATAGCCTGGTGGGAGACCATGAGAGCTTCAGTCTGGGGTTGGAGATGGGTAGGGAGTGAGGTTTCAGGGAAGTGGGCAGATTCAGAACATGTTTGAAGTGCAGAGTCAAGAATACTTGCCCATCTATTGGAAGTGGCAAAGGTGAGGGCTGTCATTTATTTTTATGTTACTTGTTTCACAAAATCTACTGAATGAATAGTTCAATCTACTTACCTTCTCATGTTTAAATAACAACGAATGTCTACTACCATTTTCATCTCTACATTTCAAAAAAGTCATTGAGGCCCTTGAGATACTTAGAAATCATTTGAGGGACCACAGTATGGAAAATCAAACTTCTATGGAAACTCAGGGATTCTTCATTCTGATTGCATATTAAAATCACTCGGAAACTTTTTAAAAATATTTGTTCCAGGGAGCCAGGCAAGGCCAATTCAGTTAGGATCTGGGTGACCCCAACAGTGTGGAGCCATGAATGACAGCTACTAATTTAGAGGAACTGGGTTACCAACCAGCCAACTGAGAAGTACTTAATATCTATTTACATCTTATACTGTAGTAGATATACAATGTGCAATCTGCCTCATAGAAAAGGTCCTGTTCTACTTGTTGAGACAAAAACTACCAAATTATTTACTTACAGTAGAAGGCAGGGCTGATATGCGTCACTTACATTAGTACTTACATATATTTTCTCTCAACAAAGACAGTATCAAGAAATTGCTCTGAAAATTTATATGGAATTTCCAAAAATGCTGTTTATGTGCCAAATATTTGGAGAAATATACTCTGGATAAAAATTGTATCACATTTACTAGAATATTCTCTATGCTAACCAATTATTATTCAGTAGGAGGGATTTCTTCTTTGAGAAACACCCAGAAGTCATTTTAAAGGCAAATCTGGAAAACTTGGGTAAAACTAATTTTGGGGAAGAATGACTTTGATGTAATAAGATAGCTGTTTCTTTTGTGGATCATACAGTTTCAGGTTCATTTTCATAGAGATACTGAATACATTTTGGAGAGGGCCACATCTTTGGAATGAAACACAAGTCTTTCCCATGTGATTATTTTGAAGGACAACACTCATCTAAATACAAGTTTGATCTACATCTTTAAAAATAATCAATGACAATACTGTATATTTATATCTTGTACTGGTCAGTATTGAATATCACTATGGTTTCAGTGCAGAAGTACTGAAATGAGAAGTATGTCCTGAAACCACAGTGATATTCAAATTAATAACCATACTAAATGTATTGTTCTCCAACCAGGTTTTTCTGTTGGTCTTGTTGAAAAGTTGAAAATCAACAAGAATTTGTTTAATAAAGGTAAAATAGGTAACCTAATAATATTAATAATCCTGGATCATTATCATTCCTAATCATCTCCCTTATGAGGAGTAGACCCTGACCAGGTGCCTTCTGAGAAGCCCCGTCTAGTGCTGGGAATCTGTGAATGATCTTTTTCTAGTCTACATGAATGATGTCACCGTGTGACCTTTCTTATTTCCTTGGTTCTTGGTGCATAGATCCTTTATCTGGTTATTGATTTCATAATCAGTCAATAAAAATGCTGATGAGCATTTTATTTTCCATTTTCTTCCAATTTCTTTGGCCTTTAATAATACTTAGGAAATATTACTTCTCACTTTCAGGCCAATAATTTGTACCAGTATTATCATTATTAATGGTAATTAGCCATTATTAGTGATGATGATATAGATTGTGGTTTACTCAGTGCTTCACATTTATAATGATAGAGTTTCCTATCTGTCAAATGTGTTTAGGAAAGTGCATACATTGACAAGTATAGAAATAATGGGGAAAGAAAGAGGCATATGCTCTTTTTCTCTCAACCAGAGATGCACTGATTGTGTGTGTGCGTGTGTGTCTGCCCACACATGCACATGTGTACCTCCAAATACCCTATGGACTAGATACTTTCATGATCCTTATTTTACATAATAGAACTTAAGTCCAGAGAAGTTAGGCAACTTAGCTATGGTCACACAGCTAATAAGTGTCAGAGACAGGATCCAAAAGAAGTTTAACAGTTTCTTGCAATATTTTTAAAATATAGTTTATTTTGCCTATTATTGTTGCTATTGGAATTATAGTAATAAACATTTTTAGACCAGGAAGAAGCCTTTATATGATACAATTTGTCCATGTAGGTTGAATTGATACAAGGGAGGTGATTAATGGGAGTAAGAGTGGGGGTGTTTATATGGATGAGGGAGCTCAGAGAGACAGGTTTGAGCTACTAATTGGAAGAACACAGGGGATCCAAGTGAAGTAAGGAATATGGGAGAAGGAAAAAGCAACTATCTCTATTGACATGCAGCATGTGCACTATTGCCAAATTGTAGACCAAAGGGTTGGAAAATCCTGAATTTGGTAGGGACTTTTGCAGTCATGAAAATGGTAAGAAATGGTAAGATAGAGATACTAAGGATTATATCAGCAGGTGTCTGTGCCACCACTGGTAGATACAAGTCTGGATATAGATGTAAAGGCTGTAATAGATAGCAAGAGGATATATGAATTTTTAATTTTAGCCCTAGGAAGGAACTTAGAATTCTGTTGGTCTAGTCTACTTTGTCCATTTTCCAGATGAATGTACAGGCATAGTCATCTGTCCACAGTCACGCACACAAGAAGCTAGTTGTCATGTCAGGCTGTTTAATGTTCTTTCCGCCTCCCCAGTCTTCTGCTTTGCCTTAGTGGAAATTCACCCTGAGATGCCCCCTGCTCCTGTCTTACTGTAGCTCTACAGCAACTGCCATCTCTGAAACAAATTTTTTTTCTCAGTCTCAGCAAATAGAAGTGTGGTGGCACACCTTCCCAGTGAACAGAGGAACACAGATGCTGTTCAAGGAGGCATCTGCGAGTCCTTTCACTCGTTGGCACCTGGGCATCCACAGTGTGCACGTATATGTAAGCAGAGTCTCACTTTCCATTTGCAAACTCACAGCTCAGTTCTAATAATAGCCTGTGGTGAGACCTGTCCCAGAGGCTGTGATTCTTCCACGCGGTGCAGCAGCCACTTCTAAAACCATCCCTCTGTTCTGCTTTTCTTTAAGGGAAAGCTCTTGGGAAAATCCCACTTAGAGGCATATTCAAGAACAGCAAGCGGCAGTGGTGTCTTCATCTCAGAACCGAACTAACCTCAGTCTAAGCTAAAAAAAAAAAAAAAAAAAAAAAAAAGAAAAAAGACAGGGTATGAGCAGCGAGAAATGGTTCAGCTGAAGTTCTGGTTAGAGTGCCACAAACTTTCCACATAAAGGAATTAAAATAATTCTGCTTTTGTATAGTCATACAGGATTACATCTTCTAACATTTGTTAAATATTTTGAAAAATGACTGGACTGATAATAGTAGATGAGGATATAAGTTTTGCCAGTTTTCTCATTTAAACTCATAAAAATAGCACAGGCTTCAGGGAGTAATATGTTATGTTGACAAAGCACAGGACTAAAAGTTCAAAGGACTTAACTGGGCACTGTGGTTCACGCCTGTAATGCCAGCACTTTGGGAGGCAGAAGTGGGAGGACTGCTTGAGCCCAGGCTGTTCTCGAACTCCTGGGCAACATAGGGAGACACGATCTTTACAAAAATTTTAAAAAATTAGCCTGGGAGGATTGCTTGAAGCCTGGGAATTTGAGACCACAGTGAGCCCTGATGTGCCACTGCACTCCAGCCTGTGTAACAGAGAAGGATCCCATCTCAAAAAACAAGAGCTCAAAAGACTTTTTCATTGGAACCCTCACCATCTTTCATCCTTATACTGCTAGTTTGCTCTGTTACCTTGTCAGTTATCTCTCTGGTCTGTTATCTCATTGATAAAATAGGGATCATAACTGATAAAAATTGCTATCTTTGATTATGCACATTCTCTGTCGTTGGTTTAAAGCATCTTATTTAAAAATGGTAGGTGTAATAACATTTCTATGTTCTATGAATGAGAAAACTAAACCAGAGAAATTAGATGCCTTACCTAATGTCATGAAAGTAGTTAACGGTAGCAACAGAATTCGGGCCCGGGACTTCTAATACTTGGTTCAGTGCATTTTTAAATACACCAGTGATCACAGTTCACACAGAAGCCTGCCACTGAACAGTTGTGTTGTACCACAGCTGGGGCCCTACTTCACAGGCTGCCAATAGCATTGAGTGAGCAAGTGGGCATGAAGTTGTCCAATGAAGGGATTAATGGTACCCTGGTTGAAATTAGCTCTAAAATCCTGATTGGAAGTCAATCTCCCTTACACTGAATTTGGCTTAGGAAATAGGGAACAGAAAAGCTGTTTAGAGAAGTGTCTATAACCTCAAGTTTTGTGGTCAGGCTGTGTGTGTTTAATTCCGGGGTGTGACATTTAGTAGCATGTGACCTTGAGACTATCATCTAGCTTTTATAGCTCTTCCTTCCTGAAGTGGGGTTAATAATAACACCTACCTTCTGAGGTAGTGATATTTTAAAATGGCAGTGCATGTAAAAGGCTTAGTATGTTCATGGTTAAGTGCTCAACGAACGCTTTCCCCCTCATTCTTTCCTTCTCCACTGCCCTTACCAGGGAGCTGGGACACTATCAGAAGTGACGCTGCTCATGTCACCACAACAGGAAATGCCTGAGCAATGTTAGATTTAAAGATAGGCCTCTATGCTATTTTCAAAGCATTGGTTGGTATTCCAGAATTAAAATTGTCCAAATGCCTATGAGATGGTAGGCTCTGCACCATAAGATGATTCTAAAAATGGACTTGTCACGTGTAATGTTGTGTGCTCAATCTGTATCCATCTAGAACTTATAATTTCTGCTCTATACCCAAAGAAGGTATGTCTTGTAGCCATCTTTATTAACAGATAAAATCCATTAAAATGTATGTGTGTATACATATATAAATATATATGTGATATGTATATATGTATATGTGTATGTATATATGTATAAACATATGTGCATCTATATACATATACACACAAACCACACACACACACACACACACATATATATATAGTGTATGGTAGTTTCATTAAAATTAATCCTCTCAAATCTCAAGGTAAATGGAGATTTTCCTTTCTCTTAAATACATTACACATTGAGGTGCAGGCTTCTTTTCCTTTGATATTTTGCCACTCTGACTAGGAAACTTTTTGGCGAATTTTTAGTTCTTGGAACCCAGCCTGGGTGCAGGCTCCCAGGGAGCCCATCTGCACATGATCATCAAAGAGGACTTTGTAAATGACTAACCC
Source organism: Rhinopithecus roxellana (assembly GCF_007565055.1). Classification (NCBI taxonomy): domain Eukaryota; kingdom Metazoa; phylum Chordata; class Mammalia; order Primates; family Cercopithecidae; genus Rhinopithecus; species Rhinopithecus roxellana. The sequence goes on along the minus strand of NC_044569.1, from coordinate 67,943,474 downwards.
CTTTGGATGGCCTGTAAGAAATACAGTCTACTTGAGCCCTGCCCTGCCTCACTTCTCTTGATTCCTGCTCCTTAATTAGGACACCTAAAATTCCAAAGAGAGGATCCCAAACTCTTCTTTTTGATATGGGAAAATTACCTACAAGTTTGACAGTACTACTAGTTGCACATGTTACATAATACCGGACTATACCAACATTAGAACTTCAAGAAGTCCACAATTACCTCTACCTCTGATTTCAGGTAAAATAAAATGAGCAAAAAAATCACCTAATCTTTAGAAAATAAAACTTGTGGGTCAGTTACCTTCAACTTTTCATTAAAAAATTAAAAAAAATGGAGAGAGAGATTGAAATAAATTTATCCAAAATTAGAATTTCATTCATTGGTTTTAATTTTTACTAGTTCATTTTTGTATGTATTTTCCCACAAGAAAAAAAAATTTGCTTTCATAAAGGAAGAGAGAGAAAAAAAGACAGAAAAGCCACAGGATTTATCTTTATGAAAGCAAATTCTGTAGATATTTTGCCAAAAAGGACACATAGTGAAAATGGATTAGTTCATTTGAGTGGTTTGTGGAAAATATATATTTCCCGAAGCAGGTGGTGCTATCAAAGTGAATAGGGAGAAAAATGTCGTGTATGAAAAATATTTTTTTCAAAATGCTATTTTTCAAGTCGAAAGGTAAATGACACAAAATCCTACCACTGACTCTGACAGCATATTCTAATGGGTTCTGGCTATATTTTAGAGAAACATGCACCCACATACTAATAGAAACAAACATTTTCAAAAAGGATATGTATAGAAAACCCTGGAGGTTTTACATTTGTTAGATGGGAGAAAAAAAGAAAGACAAACAGCCTGCCAGATAATGAGATGAGTGGGCAAGTAAGTCATTGGGAACTCACAAAATGCACTTTTTTGAGACATTTCTAGTACTGTTGATCTAAGCAGAGGAACATGGATGGAATAAGAAACCAATCATTGCCTCATGGACCTTTACTTCAATTCTAGAATTCAGCATGGTAAGAAAAGTAGCTCCCTGTATTAATGTTTAAATTGATTTGTTTTTAGATTATTTCTATCCTACTGTATTTCTTATTTTCCAAGGTTTATTTTTTTTAATGTTTATAGTAGTAAAATTCAATTCAATAGGCATTGACTAAGCTCTGGTCATAGAATATGATTTCAACCATAGTGGATAAAAGAGAAGAAATGATGGGGAAATGGGCTAATTTGTTAGGAAAATTAGCCTATTCCATTAAGTACTAAACTATATGGTGATCTGTAAGTGTCAGTGCCTGCCTTCCTAGAGACCATGTAATTCATCATCCACACTGGAATACTTTTTACATCTTGCTATTGAAATGTAATATACATACTGAAAAGTGCATATATCATAATTATACAACCTCATGCCTTTTACTCCTCTGTATTCATGGACTAACCCATCTTTGGGTGGGGTGTTCTATCCAGCAACCACATTAAGGACACTGTTGTCCTGCTTTAATTTATAAAGCTTCTGTTCATAACAGACACCAGAACAGGGGCACTTAGAGAGAAAGGACCAGAATCCATGCCCAGGTGTACCCTGATTTAAAGTTCTGCTCTGTCCTGGAGTATCACACAGTCTTTGCTTGTGGGCCCACGCTGGCTTAGGAGGCTGCTCCTCTTAGCATGTTGAAAGTTACTTCAAATTTCAGCTCTTGCATGAAGCTCCTCCTGATGCTGGTACTACTTGAACATATTTCTACAGTTCTTTTGATTTTTTCCATACAAAAATTAAAAGTACTTAACCGCCTATGTTTGTTGTCGCTATTGCTTTATAATTCCATAATGTAGTCCCTAGCACACAATAAATACTCCCTGATTGAAATCTGTACTTGAACTTGCCTTTGGGCTCCTCTGCAATCTTGGTAGGGCACAGAGGTTAAGTGGAAACTTTTTCAGTCTTGCTGGTAAGTTTACTCAAGGACTTTCTTTATTCCTCGTATGAGTAAAGCATTGAGGTCTACTTAGTGTCTCAAGCTAGAAGACCCAGAAACTTCACAAATATGTTCTCAAATCTCATGCCCTGTATACATTGAGTCACAATGTTGTTAGTTATGTATCTTAAACCTATATTAAAGATGTTTCTTTACCATCATTCCCAATACTTTCTCTTGGTTCAGTCCATAAGTTTTTTTTCTGAAGCATTAAAGAAGTTACCTATGCCAGGTGCTACCATACTTTAATCTGTTCTCCTTGGCATCATGTAGTCAGGGATGTCTTGTTAGAATGACAGTGAGATGGATCCATGGCCTTGCTTGAAACTTCTAATGGTGCTTCTTTGGTAACAATTCCATGGTGTGAATCTCAAGGTTGTTCATGATGCCTTACTCAGAATAACCATGTGTATGCCAAAATGCTTAGCAGATCACAATGAGAAAAGAGAGCTAGCTAAACTTACTGGTTAACATCTTTTTTGAGGGAGACAAAATTTCAGATTAAATAGCTTTCTCTCCCGGTTTTTATTTAGCAAGCAGAAACAGACTCAATTTATGGCAATAAAGACACTAATTAAGCAGAGTATAGGAAAATGTCAACGAGAATTGACAGCTGTGACTTCACACTTAAAATATTAAGTAAAAGTTTTCTGCATTCCTTTTTCCTTCTCCATCCTATCTTCTGTCTTGCTTCTTCAGCATTTGATTAAACACACTAGAACAAAAACATCAATTCACTCTAGTTAGAGGGCAAGACATTGTGAATTAACGAAGTCAGACTTGTGGGCAGTTTGATTCAATTCCATTACTTTCAAGTACTTATGATAACTGGACCTTAATCTTTCTGACATAGAAATCATTAGTATTATTTAGCACATATGATATTCTTCAGCTTAAAATTATTTATAACTAGCATATATATGTATATACATATACACACATATAAACACATACATATACCTATATAAATATGTTTGAGTATATAGCAGATCTATATAAATAACTAATTACATTTGAGTTTGTGACAGTCTGAAATTTCAGCATTTTTATCAACATTTCTAAAAATTGGTCTCTTGTTCTTTTAAGCATACCTGCTATAACTATGTCACATTTCTCAATCTCTCTTTAAAAAGGGATTTTAAAAACTTTTTCTAAAATGTTAGTCCCACCTCTTCTCAATTCAGTAGAATGTAAATTAAAAGGTTTGACTACAAGTATCAAGTTAAAATAATGATTATATTTATTGCAAGAACCCTCTAATGTTAGTTGAATTGCTTTCTAAGCTCAAAGATAAGAGTTTTGAAAGCTGCATATTACTGGATGAAAATCTTGAGCGCAACAATGATACAAGCTTCATTACCTGGCGTCATGCTTATAACAGCGAGGGTCTCGGATTTAAATGGTGTTTATTGAAAGCTAACCAGATTGTGAGCATTTAATTGAAGATATCAATTTTCAGGAGACCAGAATTGTTGTGTTTGCTTAGAAGCTTGTTCTAGGGACTTTTTTCCCCTCAACACTAGAAAATATGTAACAATTTTTTGTCTGAAAAAAGCTTCAGGTATAGCTGTAATTTGCTTTTGCAATCATATCAGTGATTCTGGCAAAATGCAACCCCCAATCTCACATGACAGTTTACAAATTAAAACCTGTAGAAATAATTATAAAAGGAGATATGTACAGGAGTGTTACGTGAAAACGCGAAGCTTCAGCAGTCAGCTCAGCTGAGTGATAACTGGATTTGAGGCACAAACTAATTGTCCTTATCTACTTCTCATAGCGAAAGCTCATGCAGGCGGCCTCTGCAGTGGGAGGGAGAAAGAATGTGCAGGATATTTTCATCACTTAAAAGGTTCATATAACAACAGAGAACCAGAACCAGGAAATAGATAAGAGAAAAAGTGGGGACAGTTTTAACAATTTGGTATTAAGTAAACTGTTGTGGATCTTCTTAATCTTTTATATAGTTCTACTCTCACGTGCTTGTTTTGGATTCAACCGACTTATTTTGAGGCATTGCACCGTAATCAGTAACTTGGTCTTCAAACTGGAATTCTAAGTTTCTGGAAGCAGGCTGCATATCTTCTTCTAACGTTTTTGCTTCTCTCTTATTTCCACACCATAGCATTCAGCATGGACATGGGTACTTGCTGTACACTCAATAATTACTTTTAAATAATTTAAAGGGTAAGAAGATTTCTTTTTTTTTAATTCTAGAGGTTTTCTAAGATGCCAACTCTTAACAGCATTTTTTTTTTCTTTCTTTCTTTCCAGTAGCTCATTCCTGCAAATTCAGATCCAACTCTTAGGTATCCCAGTGAGAGCTTTCATCCCAAGGGCCGTGCCCCAAAGTAGAATAACTGTCAGCAGCAACATTAATTGCCCCCCTTCTTGGCAGTGGTAGTGTGAAAATTGGTGTGGAGAAAGAGACTGAAATCTCTGTTCATCCCAAGAGGTAGCCACTGGGGACCTGATGCAGCCCATTAGGGCGACAGCTGTGTGGAGGCAAGTTTCATATCTGTCTGAACAACTCCTGCACTCTGGGTAAATAAATACTTTAAATCGCTAGACTCAAGAAACTGCAGAATTTTCTTCTAATCCTTTGGAGGCTGATTTTGCCTGGACCGAGGCGTTTTCTTAATTGGGAGTAATTTACCTTCCAATGCTCAGAAGCCTGCATCCTAGTGAGTGTAGCCATTCAAAGATCTGGAAGAGAACTGCTCATTCCCACCCTCATCCCTTTACACAGACACTCCTTCCTAGAAATGTGTACCTCCCCTTCAAAAGAAGGTAAACAATGCCCATTATTTAAGGATTAAGGCACCAAGCCCTTCTCAACTACTTGCATTCACTGATGACTTCCTCCTGCCCAGATCCTTCAGCCTGACCACCCACTGACTGCTTCTCTTATATCCTGGGCAGCTTCTGCTGCATTTGCAATGTCATCTTTCTCTGTCTCTCCACCTGTGCTATAATCATCCAAGTTCAGAATTCATGTATCTAGCCATTGTCTAATGCAATATAAAATGTACACAGGGTGCTAGGTCACAGAGTGCCTGATTAGATCGAGTCAGTCTGCTTACAGCAAGAATGGGATATAGGAACTCTGATCAGAATGACTCCTGCCCTCTTCAGCTACCTGTTTGAAGATTTTTATTTAATGGCTCTTCCCTTGTGCAGTCATTGCTGGCATTTCTTACTAGAGTGAGCTCCCTGAAGGCAGAGGCTTTGGCAACTACCTGATGACAGAAGACTCAAAAGAAAAGACTTAGTTGGGAAAGCGCTTCATGCTGAAGAAGTATTTGAAGGGTGTAGAAATATGAAAATGACTAAATCAGACATTAATAAATATATCAGTCTAAATTTCCAAAAACGGAGTGGGCCACCTGAGAAAGTATAATGTGAGATGCACATGCAAAATCTACATGACATTCACTTGCAGAGGAAAAAAAAAAGTAAATAATAAAAATAAAATAAATAAATCGGTCCTGAGTGGGAATTTAGACCAAATTACCTTCAAGTCTCCAATTTGCTGGAAACCTTGACTTCCAGATCAGCATGATGGTTAAGATTTTGTGCCAACTTGACTGGACTATAAAGGTACCCAGATGTTTAACCAAACATTATTCTGGGTGTGTCTACAATGGTGTTTCTGAGTGAGATTACTTTTGAATCTACAGATTAGAATCTATCTAATCTAATCTAAAGCAGATTGCTCTCCCTAAAGTAGGTGGGCCTCATCCAATCAATTGAAGACCTGAATGGAATAAAAAGACTGAGTAAGAGGTTACTTCTCCTGCCTGACTGCATTAGCCAAGACATTATTCTTTTCCAGCCTTCAAACTAGAACTAAAACATCAGCTCTTTTTGGGCCTCAAGCCTGCCAGCTTTTAGAGTAGACTTTACTACATCATTGGTTCCCTTTGTTCTCAGACCTACGAGCTCAAAGCAGAACTAAACATAGGCTCTCAGGGGTCTCCAGTTTGTCAACTACAGATCTTGGGACTTTTCAGCCTTGATAATTGTGTGAGTCACTTCATTTTGATAGATCTCTGTCTCTGTCTGTTTCTGTCTCTCTCTCTCTCTCCACACACACACACACACAAACATACATACACACACCTTATTTATTCTTTTCCTCTGGAGAATCCTAACTAATACAGTCAGTATTGTCTGGTATTTGTAAGTGTTGTTTTCTGATTAGACAGGATCAAGTCATGGGGAAGCTGGCTTCAGCCTTGTCCCAGTCCATAAAGCAATGCCTCTTATCTTCCAACTGGATTCCTTAGTTTGTTTGTTCTAAGAGGGAAAATAAGTTTTGTCTTTTTTCCCCACTCTGTTCTTACCAATCTGTCCTTTGCTACTTGGCAAGAAGTGGTAGCTTTTCTTGTGGTCTGACTGGATCTGGAAATAAGATGGTTATTTTTGTTTAAACGTAATGGCAAAGAGGAACTTGAGCTTATATGCAATTTAGCCTTATCAAACTCAGACATATTTTATGTACAACCAGCATGTCTGAGTGATGTCAGAAGACTCTGAAAACAATATGTTCTGAAGCCAGAATTGTTAGGGGTGGAACCCCCAAATAAGCATTGTACATATGATTGAAACTGTAGTGAGTTATGTAGTCCAATACAACCTGCTTTAGTTCATACAGCATGTTACACAATCCAGAAACGTGATAGGAAAGAATAAATGAAAAATAATGGGCTAAACATGGAGAAAACTGTATATTTGGGCATTATAGGCACTTGATAAATAGTAGTTGAATAAATTATAACTTTGGAAATAAGCAGAAAAAATATATTTATATGTGTATCTGTGTGTATACACATACAGATGCCTAGAAAGATGGCAAATTAGTGATATTATAAATGTATTCATGAGTGTTGGTGTTACTGATGAATTGTCTCACACTGAGATATTCAGGATGCCCTTGAATCTTTGTTGTAGTCTTGGTCTTTTTCTCTTTTGGTGGCGTCTTTTCTTTGCTTTACAGTTAGCTACCCTGGACATTCTACATTCTGTATGTAACCCATTCTATGCACACCCAAGCTATTTCCCATAAAATGGGCATTTGCATACATCCATGATGACAGCACTGCCTTCTCTCTGAATTTGTTCACAAAATGAGGACTACCCATGTCTCAGGAGGTGCATTTCTAGTAACAGTGCTAGTTTTAGTCCAACTTGCCTTTGCACATATGTATACAAGAAGAAAGTAGAGAAGTTTTCATTAATAGTATGTGCTCTTAAAATAACATGCCCCTTGCATTGGAATATAATATTCTGTCACCTATGGCTTTCTGCTCTACCCTCTGCCCTCTAACTTATGACCTTTAAACATACCCCAGGGATTGATGGCTACAATTAAATGTATTGATAAGTTTTAGGAGGCATTTTATACCTATTTTATACTCCGTTCATGAAAATGATACTTGCAAGTGATGGAGGAGATGGAATGTTGAGAAAATAGAAATTCAGAATGCTTGTTCTAAGTGATAAAGTTGCCAAGGAAAATATTCCTTCACTTTTTGGAGTCATAAGGTAGCAAATTATAACCACCCAGACATTTTGTCTCTATCGCCGAGATTTCCCATATCAGTAAATTTTGATATAGAATATCGATTCTTAGGCTCTGTTTCAACAGATCTAATTCATCAGGTTGCTGTGGAGGCTTAGAGACCTAAATTTTAAATTAAAAAATCTAGAATGTTCTGATGAAGGTAATCTGTAGAAACATACTTTGAATATAATTACAGCCTTGTTTCTTATTTTCCTTCATTTAGAATTAATCCAGTAAATTTCTCCTAAACGATAGAGAAATATATCTTAAAATGTGTAACCAAAAGACTTTTGGACTTATTTTAGAGACTCCTCTAGTATCTATTCCTAGCTTTTCATTTGTTGACTGTAACTATGGGATATTTCCTTAATCAATCAGAACCCCAGTATATCTAAATATAGGAAAATAAGAGTATTGACTGCCCATGGTTCCCACACTATTCAAAAAAAATAACGTTTCTAGAACTACTTTGGAATTTGTAAACTGCTGTACAAAAGCAGGAAATTGTTCATGTTATGTTGCACGCACACTGGCAATTCAAGCAAGGAAGCACTCAGAACATACCTGGTTTTCACAACCTGATCAGGCTACACAATGGGAGATGGAAGATTGAGATGGAAAGAAAATCTTGCCTTTGGTTCTTGAGGCACTCAGAGCCCCTGCATCAAGCCACATTCAACAGCCATGAGGTCACAGCAACAATGAATGACAAGGTGTACCATTCTTGAGAATTTCTAAAAAGGGAGAGGACAATGGATTATGGAAACAAGTGGATTATGTGGAAGAACATCATAAAGGAACCGGGCTATAATGTAGATTTGTTGCCAAGTAGAGAATATTGGTGGAGACATTCCAGGGAAAAGATAAAGTAAATGACAAGGCCCGGGTATGAAAACCAACACCTCAGAAAAGATGGGGAGGGACTGAAAATAGCAAGAAAGATGGTGAACCTCAGGAAATCAGAAAGTTCATCCCACCTGCTTAATTTGAATAGAAAAGTCTAAAAATCCCTTATTTGTTTGACAGATCAACATGCTAAAGGTACCAATCGATGGATACAGATCTCTTCAGTAGCAGCATTTAGAGCAATAACACACTATCCAAGTAAACCCTCCCATAAAGACTGAGTTAAGTATCATCCCATTAACAGTATGGATTTATTGAACTATTGATATGTTCAATAATCTCTTTCATAAAATTAGGGAATATGTAAATAGTATTAACTTGAAGGAAAGGACAAACAGAAAAAAACCCTGTCCTTGTTATTGGATTCACTTGCTTCTTTTCCAATACGTCATATTTTTGGGGGGGAGAAGGGGATATTCTTTTTAAAGAATTCTAAACTTTTAGATATAATTTTCTACTAAAAAAGAAAGAAAAAACTCTGGTCAAACTTCCTAAACATCCTTTATACTTGTCTGTACTTTACACAAGAGCACAGAGGGATATTTTTCTCTACTTTGGGCATTATGATTTAATGGACTTTTTAAATAGAATGTCAAAAACAAAAGAATAATTTTAGTACAATGACATGAGAACTAAATGTATGGATTGATCCTCTGATAGACCATTTACTCTCCATCTCCCTCTCATGTACTTGTTAAGTGATTCGTGTAAGTGGCCAGAATGTTAGAGACTGAAGTTCCCTACTTATCAAATCGAATGGGCAGGAAGTTCTCAGCCCTTCTGCCTCAACACTCCAAATGGTAATAGGTATAAAAGTACATTGATGACTGTTTCAGAGTTCTGTTTTATATCTCAAAAGAGAAAGCAAGCTTTTACTGACTGCAGTATGTAAGCTAGTCTATTTACAAGTGTAGAGGACCTGCAAAAGAGGCAGATGTCTTTGGGGATTTGGCATCTTGCTTGCAAAATGCAAAGTGAACTGTTCCTTCCTCAATCTTATCACATGAATTTTCACCAAACAAAGGGGTTCTGTTCAGAAGCTTGGAAAAGAGGAAAGAGCCATAGGCTCGATGACAGCAGAATGAGCCTGTGGTTTTGAATACTTGAACCAGTCAGGTTACATATTTCTGCTTTGTTTTCCATATAGGTCAAGTGCAATGCCTATTTCAAAGACTATTTGACATTCTGTTACGTGAAATTCCAGAGTAAATTTAACATCGTTCCTGTGCTGACTCTTAAGCTATTGTCTTTCATCTCTATACCCAGCTTCCTACTCTCCTAGGAAGAGAAAGACCAAGAGAAAGACAAAGGCTGGGGGAGAAGAAGCTCTTGCTGCTCTTTGTTGTTGCTGTTGTTTGTTTCTAGGAGTATGCTCTGATATGCATATTTGGTTGCAACAGCAGTTTATTTTAAATTCATATTTTTTATCTCCACTCCTGGGTGAGCCCCACTGTGACTCTTTAGAGATTCCAGCATGCTCCTTGGAGGTCTGTGTCCCAGCCCTGCCAGGGATATTCTCACAACTTGTGAGGCAACAGTTAGGCAGTGTCTCCTCCTCAGAAGCCTGCTTCCAGTTCTGTGAGTTCCTCCCATTGTCTGGATTCCAACAACCTCTAACTTTTTTTTTTTCCCCCCTAAGGCCTAAGAGTGGAAGCTGCTCCAATCAATTTATCATCTTGGTTGTATGAATGAATGCTTGAATAAATAACGTTCCCAGCAAAAACTGTCTCTAGTGTCTACTTCTGTGTTATGTGTTTCCTTTTTGTCTTTTCATTCCTTCAGTTCTTTATTTGTGTTTTTAGATGGAGTCTTGTTCTGTTGCCCAGGCTGCAGTGGTGTAATCTAGGCTCACTGCAACCTCTGCCTCCCAGGTTCAAGCAATTCTCCTGCCTCACCCTCCCAAGTAGCTGGGATTACAAGCATGCACCACCACACCTGGCTACTTTTTTTTTTTGTATTTTTAGTAGAGGCGGAGTTTCACCATGTTGAACAGGCTGGTCTCGAACTACTGACCCCACCTCCACCTTCCAAGTGCTGGGATTACAGGCATGAGCCACTATGCCCGTCCCCTTCAGTATTGTTTAAATTAACTTGCACTGTTACTTTCTATTAGTTAAAATAACTGGTGTGTTTACTGTTTTCCTAACTGGAGCTTCATAGAGTCAGCGAAAAAGAAGTTGAAATGTGTATAATCTTAAAAATAGTTTCAAATGACCTATCTTCTTCTTCAGGATTCTGAGAGTCTGTCTTCTTTTCCATGAGAATTCTTTCTATAGGATGGTATTTGAGCAAAGGCCCTTTCCCTTCCATCATGGAGATCACATATGGGTCTTCTCCATTGCACACTGTTCATTGCTAGAGTTCTCACAATACAAGATGCTACTGCACCATGGAAGGAAGTCAGTCTTACTATGAAGACTTCTATTAGATTGAATCATAATTACTCTCAAATCAGGTCCAACATAAGTCTTAATATCTTTTCTGCTTAATAGTGTTAGAGTTTGTGGATTAGAGTTGTTTTCCTGTGGGCTGACATTTACAGGTGAAACTAACCAGGTGGCCATTATGTCTACAGCCAGGAATTAATGTGCAGCAGTCAGTGAACTTGTCTTACTGCAAAACAAAAGCCTTCTGAAATAATTGGCTTCTTACTGCAGCTCTGCCACAACAGGTAGACAGGGAGGCATATGGGAATTGGTAAGCTTGGGAACACAGATGCTCCTCTCCTAGTGTGGCATTATTCATGTGCCCTGAACCTTCTATTTGGAATATTGGGTGTTCAGGAAGATAATGGCCTCTGCCCAGGATCTGAATTCCTGGAGGACAAGAGGCAGTAGCACTGGGACTTCATTATAAGTTGGTCCTCCTGTAAGTTGCTGCAGCATGGAATTGGGAAAACCTTCCACAAAATTGACAGTGAGTTTAGTTCATAGCTCGAAACCATGTTCAAAACACCCCAACTTGATTCATTTATACAGTCTGTCTGTAATGGATATGAAGTGTGGGCCATGCATCCTGAATTATCTTAATGTCAATATTATGTTCTATGAATTCTATAAGCCACGATATGTCCTATATATTTAATTGGGATGATGCACTTTAAAGAGTGGCCTTTAGCAATGGGAAGAGGCACAAAATCATTTATCAGATCACATATCCAAATATCAAATGTAGAGAGCATGGCTAACTGAATTATTGACATCATGTAAGCCTTTTTAAATGTAAAAGCCTAGTTAGGGAGACAATACTAAAACATTGAAAGCTAAAAGACAATTAAGTATTACTAACCGATCTAATGAGTTAGGTAAGACTGAAGGATTTCAAGGAGGGAAACGTTAGCATGTGCTTTCATGGATGGTGAGTGCAAAAGGAGGAAAGCAAGATGGAAACTGCCACTCAGATGCCTACTAAATGCTAAGTAGTCATCTAGGTGCTTGACAAGCATTATTATAATTGTACTTTTCCCAAGATTACCCCAAATTTAAGTGATTTATTCTTTTCTGGAAATAAAAATACAGTCTTAAATCATGCTTGTAAATTTCAATTGGAGAAGTCTTTGTTCCACCAGAATGCTTTAAAGATCTAACTGAAGGAAAAACAAAATTTCAGGGGGAAAGAAAAAGGATGCATGGACCAGGCTTTATCAAAGGAGTTCAAATTTAACACATCGGGTTTTTCTAAGAATTCCTGAAATAAAAGACTTTTGCTCTATTTGAAGGAAAATTATTGAAAGCACTGTATCTCTTGCTGCGTTGCATTCCACTTCATTTATCCTAAATTTCAAGGGCTCTACTTGTTTGTAAACTCCTTGATAGAAGTAGCACTAGAATTAAAGTAAAGAAACTGAGGTCATTCTTTCCAGCCTCCCTTTATGTGGATTTTTGGCCCTGTACATTCACTTAAGTATCTCTTAGGCTCTGCCTGGATACTGCCTCATTGTGGAATTCAATAGCCAATAAAGCAAACCACCCAGGTGCCTACACTTTGCTTTCAGAATGAGAACATCTCATCTTCCTGTTTATTACAGAATTTCACTTTAATGGAGCCACGAAATATCCCTAAAACTTTTTTCCAAAGCAGAATGTCCAGTGTTTTTTTTTTTGTTTGTTTGTTTGTTTTTGCCATGCTATGATTGAGATCCTTTGATACCCTGATTATTATTTTTCTGGATAATTTCCAGTTTGCCAGTGTCTGTATTTGACCCTAAATAAATATAACCAAATGTTCCTACAAACAACACTAACCGTAGTTTAGTGAGAACCGCCTAAGTGTTGATCATTGTTTTCCCATGTTTACCACATTTCCCAAAATGCCATAAATTAAGGTATTTGGGTCCTTAATTTTAGAGATGAGGCACATGAAGTTAAGCAAATGGCCAAAGCTTAGTTACTGGCCAAAGTAACACTAACGCCAGGACCATGTTACGCTGGATCCTATAATCAGGGCTGGAAGCGGCATATCCTGGTATAGTCTAACCTCTAAGTGTATATTTCTCATCTTCATACCCTCACAGCACCTGACTCAAGGCCTTGAATAATATATAATCTTGATTGAATGAATGAATGAATGAATGAATGAATGTTTTAATAAATAACATCGCCAGCAAAAACTGTCTCTTTATAGCCAACAGTATGAAAAAAATCCAAGACTTAAACTAGCAAAGACGATCTTTATTACTGTCCTTCTACAGAATTTTACATTCAACTGCCTCCCTTACACATCTCTCTAAACATATGTAAATCAAAGCTCCTGCTTTCCCTCCAAAACGTTTTTCCTGTCTCCTCCCATTTAGTTTTTCACCAGAGATGCAATGTTGTTCTCAAACGCTCCTCCCTTTTCTTTACCCTCCCTATCTAACACATCAGCCAATCCTGTCATTTCTCCTAAACCCATCACAAATCTGCTATCTTTTTTAATGTCCTCCCTTCCACTACATTAGTTCAGACACCTCAACTCCCTTGGATGACAACAAAAGCTCTAACTGTACCCCTCTGCTTTTCTGCCTGTCTTGACTTCTCGTATTTATTTACAGATGTAAATTTGATTGGGCCATGCCCCTCAAACACCCAGAGTGACTTTCTAAGTTCTGTGACTCCGGCCCTCTTACCTAGTGATAGGGTCCTACATCTCACTCCAACTTTGTCTTGCAGCACTCTTCCTTTTTCTTGCTACCCTCTTATAATTTGCTCTTTCCATCCCTCCATTATGTCAAGTTGTCTCCTTTCTCAGGTTTTCAGAGGCCTTCTCCTGATCTTTACAATTCCTTGGTTCTTAAATGTTACCTTGTCAATAAAATTTTTCTAGACTACCACATCTAAAATAAATTTTCTATTATTCTCTATCATCTTTTTTTTTTTTTAAACAATTGTAGTTCTCTTTAACACTATAAGGGATTTAATTTGCAGGCATTTGGTTTTTTGGTCTGTATCATTCATTAGAATACAAGCTTGAAGCAGAAAGAAATTATGTCTGAATTTCCATGAAATACTGATACATACCAGACCCTTTATAAAGTTACTTTCGGTATGGAGAAATCCACCTTGACACCACTACTAAAGTCTTAGCTCTGCCCATTCAAGATTTCATTATTTCTCCAACAGAGTGCTGAGATTAGAAGAACACTTAATATTTTTTTGACTACATGTTCCCATATTCTTTAATTTCTGCATACATATTATTGAGGGGCTCATCTCCGGACCTTTGTGTGATAATGCTATTGCCTCTGGTCTATTGGCATGCCTTCTGCTACAGTTGATGCCACTATAGTGCCCATTCTTGAAAACAAGAAGATCCCAGAAAGCATCGTTATTAACTCACCACATTTATGGAGACCTACACTGGATCCTAGGTCAGAACCCCTGTGAAGCTGAATCACCTTTACTCTCCTAGACAGAGCAAGATGCTTCCCCTCCACTGTGAGATGCCATCCCTTCTTCTACATTTCACCATTTCTGTCCGCTTCAAGATTTCCCCCATATCCGGGTTGGCAATTTCTGGAGCTCCCAATATGACCACTGCGAGGTAGGCAGACCAACTCTCCTCATTTTATTGGTCATCCTAGAGAAATATTCATATTTGTAATATGTTAATTTACCCAAGTATGCTGAAGGCAGTAATAAGTTAATTGCTGAAGAACAAGATTACATTTTAGTAAGACCTATCTTTTCTAGATAATGATACAACTCAAAAGTTTAATAGTATGTACTTTGTACTTCAGCTGGTGGAGATGTTTTCACAATAAGAACTTTGACAGCCCAGAAATCCCACTTCATGATCTCCACATAATTTATGTACCAGGGTCACAAATGGAACACTATTTTCTGCCATTTTATGTATGGCAAATGGACCCAGGTTCTGAATTTTCTTAATGTCAGTACTATCCTAGGTTCTGACCTAGGGTCCAGTGTAGGTCTGCATAAATGTCGTGAGTTAATCACGATGTTTTCCGGGATCTTCTTGTTTTCAAGGATGGGCACTATGGAGGCACCTTAAAAGGAAAACTTTATCCAGAGAATGACTAAATTATTAAGAGCCTGTGGTAAATTTGTGTTTCCTGTAACTAGTTTTCAGAAAAAGATGCTCTGGAAAATACCTTAGCAGAGGATTATTTAAGTTAAGGTCTTTTGGTTCCAAGGAAGGTAATTGCAATAACAAGATGAGGGTGAGAATGGGCTGGAGTACAGTGTTACATGTCCTGCCCTCTTTTGAAGCCACATCACGCCATCTAAATGAGGGACCACCACCTTATTTGTGGGTAGGTCAAGTGGCAGACAAAAAGTCATTCTTGATTCCAGGACAAGACAGGACCACTTTTAGCACTATCAAAGTAAACTCTGTGTGACTTGGAAAACTCTAAAAAAAAATTGTCTTATTGAAGCCAAATAAGATATTATATAAATTCCTTCCATTCATATTCAGGAAATGCATATCACTAATGACCTTCACTAAGCAATGGAATAGATGTATAAAGGTTTATGTAAACCTCAGCAAAGGCTCAGAGCATGTGAATATACATGTTGTCTCTGTCTCTCTCAACAGATGACCTGAGCTAAGCAGCAAGTTATCCTGGCATTTCATTTATCTTTCCACCCATTTTCTTTGCCAGAAAGGGTTTTGCCACACTTAAGAAACAAAAGACAAAATCATCTCATCCTCCTGTTTCTTGCAGCATCCCTGGGGGAGATGTGTGAAAATGGGCAAATGTTTGAGCTTTTAGAGCTGATGAGAGAAAGAAAGAAAGAAATGTTTCTTACAGATGCCAGGGATTGTATGAAACCCTTTCACTATTATGTTGCAAAAAGGTGGTGGAGGAAGTGAGATGCACTCAAAGCCACATAAAGAGGGGAGAACTGACATGTGCCAATACAATAAGAAATCTAAAACCAACAGTATTTGGGCATTGTTTTAAAAGCGTGGAAGTATTTTTTTTCAACCTTAGGAAATCTTACCTTGTATATCATTAGAGACTCTTAAACAATATTATGTGTGACATGAATGTTGCCAATCTTGTTTAGTGGCGAAAAATAGACAACAAATGCAACACACTTATGCATAATTCTACTTTAAAAACTTTTTAAAAAGTGTTGAAGAAAGATTACAGCAGTATTAGAGCCATTAGAAAATTCAAGTAATTTTTAATTCATATAAGTATTCCATTTCACACAGGAACGAGGCTGAAGCAGAATACTGATATACTAACATATCTAATCAAGATAAGTTTTTACTTAAATGCTGTTATAATAGGACTTTTTGCTAGATAAATTGAAATACACATATGCCACAGATCAACTTAAAACATAAAACTTACTATAGTGAAAGACTAATATAAACTAGGTGGCTCACAGCAACAATTAAACATGGTATTTTTATGTACTTTATTTTATTTCTATCTAATGTATAAGTTCTTTATTTCTATCTAATGTATAAGTTCCTATTCTGTTTAAATCCCTTGTGGTGACAGTGTGGTTTACTATGTGGCATCTTATAGGTGCCCCACAAATGTGTGCTAGTAGTTTATTGATTTGCCCTGTGTCTTAGCACCAGGCTTAGAAATATAAATAAACAGAATTATAATTCACCATTTGGGGTGTTACTAATTGTTTGAGATTTCTGGAAATGGGATAATTTTAATTATCCATGATACATCTATGTGTTGATGATATGAAGCATTAAAATTCAACCATTGATTTAAAGACATGAAATCCAAAACACATTTTTTGCTGTTTGAATAATCCATTTTAACTTCTCAGTAAAGGAGTTTGAGTTTTAGATTTTCTCACATCTCTCTCATTTTGGGCTTTGACCAAGATTGAGTAAAAGCAGGAGCACAGAGAATTGGACTAAAAAAATGTTTGTGATTTCTTATAGGAAGCATCCAATGTCCAAAATTGAAATTCACATTTAAAAAAATGTTTTTGCAAAATGTCCAAGGTAGATGCTAGACCAAACAGAAAAAAAGATGATCAAGTTTTAAGTTTTTTCTTTATTTTTTTTCAGAAAAACATATGATGAAATACAGTAACTTTTTCAATGGTGATTTTGTGGTTTAAAGAATATTTTCATTCTTTTAGGAGTCTTTCTATAAAGAGATATAAAAGCAGTGGCATTGCAATCAACATGTTAACAGCTACTTCAGAGAAGCCATTAGTCCCTGAGTTGTGGAGACACTTCTACTTCTTCTGGCCATGTAAGTGACCACACCATCTGACCAATATCCCAAAGTTCCCAAAGAATTAAGCTTGATATAAACTTGAAACCAGGTAGATTTTGTTACTTCCTACATTTTCTACATGAAACTTTCAATTCTGTGTTAAAGATAACACTAACATGTAACAATAAAATAAAATGAATTATGCATTTTACTAGATGATTGCAAAGAGGTTAATCCATACAATTTTTATCTTATGGGTTTCATTTTCCAGAGAGGTCGTTTTGGTGAATAAATAAATTTTAAAGTTCACTTAACATTAATCATGTAATCATCAATCAATCAATATTTACCAAGCAGTGCTATGCAAGTCTCTGTGTTAAGTACCATGAGGGATACAAATAAGTGATAAAGACCTTAAGCCCGAGCCAAGATAGGGAGGCTGTAAGACTAAAGTGACAATGCCAACATGAAATGTGATCTCCCTTCCGGACCCTGTCCTGGATTTTAGAGACCCTGGAATTCCCTTTCTAAATGGCCCTGAGTCCACTTCTAGGAACTGGAAGAACCTTTTCCCAGGTCTTTACTTCCAAGACTGGATAGTATCTTGGATGCGCAAACCCTTAGACCTGAAGGGTAGCCATGGGGCACTTAAGGGAGATATTTCCAAAGTTTAGGCATGTTGGCTGGAGAGTTTTCTCGCAGTATGAGACTAACTTGGCAAGGGGAGAAAAGGCAGGTAGGAGAGGGCAGGCAAGAGCCACTTTCCTCAGCCTCCATGTTTAGATACACAGCTCCAAGGAACCTGAGAATTTTAAATTCAACCTTGCCTTCCAGGTTGTTATGAAGGTACACTTGTCAAGACAAGGAAACACAACATTTTCTTTTAGCCTGATTTGTAACTTTTAAATTTATAGTAGATGTAGAATATGTGGCCCCCCTGCCTTGAGTCCATCAAATGTTTAGGATGCACTAAAGGAATTATCATTTGTACAAGAATTTTACATTTAAGGAGATGAAATAAAGCAAATGATAAGATGAACAAAAAATGTTCATTGTGATTCTTAAACAACTCTAAATAAGAGTCCTTTAAACCTAGCCTATTAACCCATTTATTTTAATTCTTTGAACATAGGTAAAGCAGTCTTAGCTGGGCTCAAGTCCCTTAGGAATACTTTGTTCGGGTGATTGGTTCTTCCTGATTTGCTTTTGAGGCTATTCCAGGATTATTTCAACATGATGTCTTTAGCATATGCAGTGTTACGTTTGTATGTGGGTGTGTGTATGTATTAACATAAAAATCTAAAAATTTTTTTTTTTTTTTGAGTCAGTCTCGCTGTCACCCAGGCTGGAGTGCAGCGGCACGATCTTGGCTCACTGCAACCTCCGCCTCTCAAGTTCAAGTGATTCTCCTGCCTCAGCCTCCTGAGTAGCTGGGATTACAGACACACACCATCAAGCCTGGCTAATTTTTGTATTTTTAGTAGAGATGGGGTTTCACCATGTTGGCCAGGCTGGTCTCAAACTCCTGACCTTGTGATCTGCCCACCTTGGCCTCCCAAAGTGCTGAGATTACAGGCGTGAGCCACCGCGCCTGGCCAAAATTCTGAATTCTTTCAGGAGTTTGAAAAGTGATGGCTGGAGGGACAGATACCTACAGTGAATATCTTGGCTAAACACATTTAAATATGTAAGAATTCAGATTGGTTATTAGATTGTCCTAGTTTTCTCAGGATATGTAAAAATTAATTAAACATACTGAACTCAAAAAGTAATTTCTGTATGTTAGAATGACTTAATATGATCTAACTACTTTTGATATTAAAAAAGGGAAGAAAATAATGAACTTGGATATGGTCACTGACCCACAGCATGAGTAAATATGATTTTCTACAGGTATTTCTTATAACAGATTTTAATATGCAGAGCATGTGCCTTCAATCTGTTTACACAATGGAGAACAGAATTAAAGGTAAAAGATTTTGCCTTTTAATTTGTTTTCATTTTTTTAAATGTATTTAAATTAAATGGTTCTAACATTTAACTGTCTCCCATTGCCTTCACCTAGTAGACCAGCTGTTCAAGCCTCTTAGGTAAATAATTAAATGTTTTTTAAAAATACGCAAATACATATTTAACCAATAGACTGGAACAAATAGAGCCTCAGTGGGCCATTTGGAGCTTGGGACAATTGGAAGATTATTGAGCTGGTAGACCACTGTGGCTCATGTTAACATTTTTAGAGCAGGTTAAAAAAGGCTAACCTGAGCTCACTTTAATGAAAGTCTTTAGATATTGCACATTAGTGCAAGATTAAAAAGTCATAACAGAACATTATTGTAGAGGGGGCAACCAGGATTAGAAGTGGTCTCAGTAATGTTGTTTGTTAAATATGCCCTATCACACAGAAGGGAGAGAGAGCTTAGACTGGTTTGAAAACAAAATAGAGTATTTTTTTTTAATTGTGAGCATCCAGTTCCAATATATGCAGATTTTATGTTTATATTTGTTTATTTATATATTCATTTTTTAAGTTCTTTGAAAAACTTGGGTAAGAGGCTTTAAATTGTTGCTGAAAAATATGGAGGTTTGATTTTATGTTACAGACAATCTGCTTTTATATGTTTATGACCAGTTAGTCTCAAGAGATAATCTATGCTCTAAGGTTCTTATTAATATTACTAGAAATAAAACCATATGATTACTTTCAAGTTTGGGTCAATTTTTTATATTTAATTCGCCTCTTCCTTTTTTTTTTTTTTTTCTTTTGCACATCTGAGAAAGACCGTGCACCAGGCAAGGGGAGTTCTGTTTGTACACATATCAGTGATATTATCTTCAAACTGCAGCAATTTTTTCTGAAATCACTTTAAGCCTCATGTCCATTTTTAAGATTCAGTCTAAATATAAAAAGTAAATTCTCTAAAATACACATAACCAGATAGATACAAATTATAAGTCATTGCAGTATGGGAAAAGTAGTGAAGCACTGAGGTCTCCATCACCCCCCTGAATTGCAAAAGTTCAATTTTTCTCTTAGAAAACATCACCTACTCTATGTGACAAGTGTATGGATAGACTGAGGGAACAAGTGGCAATTTGTATAGTAAATATTTGTGAAGTTTACTCTTTTTATCAACTGAAATGCTCATGTAGAGAGGTTCTATTTTCTGCTCCCTATGGATAGAGATGGGTACCTGCTGCCATGTAAGTTTCTTATTTTGGAGACCACTGTTTTAGGTTCCTGCATATGCTTGGAGCTGAAAAGGAACAGAAACTCCTAGATATTAATGAAGCTTCACGGGAATTCCAGAGATGCCTTAGATTAAGAAACCAGGAGGTTGAAGCTCTTACTTTTTAAGAACTGCCTCAGTGTCATTTAATTTCTGAAGTAGAGGACTAGCACATTATAATTCATTTACACTCTCATAGTGTCTTTCACAGCACTGAGCAGGTAGTAGATGTAGTAGTACTGGTAAATCAAATACAGGCATGAATAGAAAGAGAAAAGTGTATTTCTAATGAATCTCTTAATTCTCTGCCTTTCCTTGCAACAGTACTCATTCTTTTTGTTGTTGTTGTTGTTTTTTGAGATGGAGTTTCACTCTGTTGCCCAGGCTGAAGGGCAGTGGCACGATCTCGACTCACTGCAACCTCTGCCTCCTGGCTTCAAGCAATTCTCTGCCGCAGCTTCCCGAGTAGCTGGGATTACAGGCGCCCACCACCACGCCTGGCTAATTTTTTTGTGTGTGTTTTTAGTAGAGACAGGGTTTCACCATCTTGGCCAGGCTGATCTTGAACTCCTGACCTTGTGATCCACCCACCTCGGCCTTCCAAAGTGCACACATTCTTAATAAAGAGAACAGATTCCAGCAGAGCCACCTCTTTCACTGATGCTGTGTGTCGTGAGTGCTAGCTCCAGGGAGCACCACTTACCTAATATTTTGCGAGAATAGCACCACTTGGAATTGTGCAGTGAGTGATCTTCATGGTTTGTTTACACAGTGGCACTGGCAAATGATACAGAAGTTAAAGAGTCTTCCAGGCAATGGAGACCCACTAAATAGGATAAGCTTTGTTAAGTCATTGTTCCTGAACACATACTGCATGCAGAACACAGTTCAGAAAGCACAAATCCATTGCTTCCATATAACCGAAGCTCATGTATATAGTCTTTGTCCATTAAGAAATTAATTTGCCAAAAATCTACTGTACCTTCACAGTTTAGAAATAAGTATACAAACCATAATGGGGTTATAAATATGTACAAAATATGGACCATTCATGGGGCATGAGGAGGATATGAGAGTGACCCAGAGCAGAATTAAATAGATGCTATATGCCACCAGTTGTTACCACCTACATCCACAGCCTAAGTGCTACACAATGCTCTTGCAGCAGAGCTGAGTGTTTCAACACTAGAATAGTGCCAAGGCCAAGGCACATTGAGGGGAAATGGATATTTTGTATAAAGTCTAGTGGGGCAACAACAGATATTTTAGAAAACCTCTTTTCAATATGTCTGTTCTCAAAATTACTCAATAACTCTAACAACTTCACTTTTTCTTAAAAATTATCTTCATTACATTAATTTTTGTTGTTCTTGTTGTTGTAGGGAAGATATCCTCTTACCAATTCCTGCCCTTAGGTTATAAATCTCACCTAACAGAACAAGAGCCTGATGGTTCTGTTCAAGAGAGACGTCAGTAGTCTTCATTTTGGAACACAGAGCCTCACTGTCCAAGATGGAAGGATTGACGTTGATTTGGGGAATTGACACAAGCTTCCAGAAAGAATTTTGGCTTAAAATTCTCTGAAAAAAAGTTTCCTTAACCTGGTATATATTTTTAATCTCATTTACACTCTCATAGTGTCTTTCACAGCACTGAGCAGGTAGTAGATGTAGTAGTACTGGTAAATCAAATACAGGCATGAATAGAAAGAGAGAAAAGTATATTTCTAATGAATCTCTTAATTCTCTGCCTTTCCTTGCAACAGTACTCATTCTTTTTGTTGTTGTTGTTGTTTTTTGAGATGGAGTTCTAAGATCTCATACTACCCCTTGATAAGAACAAAAACTACAGAAATGGACTTCAATGTAGTAATTATTCCCCAGAGGATTGCATGAGCCGTGCATGCAGGACAGAAGGAGTTGGGGAGTTAAGTATTCAGAGATTTTGATCAAGGAAGACATCTAAACTGGATCATGGAAATGCTAAGTATACCCACCCTCAGGCCTTGTGTGCATTGACAAATTAAGTGGAAAACAGAGGGAATTAATTATCCAGATAATTCAGGCTAACGAATATTTCACATCAATTATTTGTTCTAAGGAGAAAACAAAATGTTCTTTGGCCAGAATTACTTGATTTAGTTGATTTCCTTCTCCTCTTCATTCAGACAATATAGACCTGGTGTCCTTTAATCACTTCCCTGACTTTTTTCTCATTTTGCTGTGCAGATGAAATCCAAGTTCTTATTTAGAAACCTGGAAAGTATAAGCCTAGGAAACAAGAATTTGTGTTTTTAAAATGTGTGTTTAAGATGTGACTCAAACACCCGACTCTGAGAGGCCAAGGACAATCCTGATAGTGTGGCCAGATCCCAGCAGAATTGCAAGGGAGACAGAGGCTTCAGAATGCCTCCACCCAGCCAGCATTCAACACACTCTTTGCCCTCCCTAGCATCCCCATCAGTGATAGTTATTCTGCCTTACTCTCCTACAGGGCCTTGCTCTTCTCTGGCAGTTTCCACAGTGGAAAAAGCAGGCTGAAATAATTTTGGCTGGGGTGTTAATGCTTGATAATGGCTTGAGGTGCTAACCCTCCTCAAAGCAGACACCTCTCAACAGGGGTATCTTCCTGCCTAGGAAGGCTTTAAGAATGAAGGGACTTTTTCTAACTTTTTGTAATGTCAGTCAGTGTGCCTGGCAGTAGGGAGATACTTGAGCAGAAAGTCCTTTCAATTCATTTAAATTTTATCACTAGTCTTCTGTTTATTCTGAATATGAGTGATACTGGTATTACATGCAAAAATAAAAAAAAATTAAAATACAAAGTATTTTGGTTCAACTCATCACTGTGATGAGATCATGCCATTGTTTCAATCAATTGCTAATTATACTGGCAAAAATTTCATAGAAGAAAGAGTGTATTAAGAACCATAAACAAAAATGAAAAGATGTCTTCAATTTCCATGTCCATATGCATATTCTGTTCTAAGATAAGGGTCTTAGTGGCTGTGTGTGGCAATGTCATCAATAATGAAGTAGAACAGGATTAATCATTTTAAATAATATTTCTAACATATCCACTCATTAGCATGAAATATTCTATGGATGATGACAACCTAGGGCTCTCTGAAATCTGTCAGGCCTTTCGGATACATTCTGCATAGTAGTATCTGGACCACTTGAACATCTCCAGTTAAGATGCACTGACTAAGAACTATTGATATAGTAATATTAAATTAAACTGAATGTTTTAAAACAAAGGGCTCTGTATTTATTTTGTCTCAACCTTCATATGCTACCCATTTGCTGAAGTTCTCTGAAGTCAGTCTAGGAATTGACTAAGTTGATAGAATGTATTGACTTGCCTCCTAATTTTTTTCTGTTAAAGAATATTGTCAGTGTTTTTCTGAAAATAGCTATAGGAGAAAAGGGACTACAGATGTTATGCCTTAATTAACCTACTCACTCATTCCATCATGCCATCTACATTAATTAAAGGTCTACCATGTGCTAAGCTTGTGAGGTAAAAAGACATAATATAAAATTATATTAAGGTATATAATAAGGGGCAAACATACCACTTTCTATTGATTGATTTATATACAAAAGTATTTATTGAGCTCCTATGTATTTGAAACTGAAAGTCATTCATTCCATCATTGTTAGATTCATACATCCAACTCAAGAACTCTATCACTAATTTTACCACGCAAAGAATAGAAAAGATGTACCTGCCTGTAAGTGACTACTTAGTGGGTACCAAGGACACAGACACTGGCATCGTGATAAGATAGCCAATCAAATGCTTGTCACTTCTTGATGTCATGGGAGTCTAGAAGTGTCTGAGATGGCCTAGTAAGGTAAGAGAAACAAAAGTCCAAAGAGCTACCAGGTAACAAACCTTTATGAGGTGCCATGGTATATAAAAAGCACTTGTCACACAGTATCCTTTCAGCTTCATTATTGCCTATGAGGTAGAGCATAATATTATGTTAATTTTACAGATATAAAGAATCCAGGCTAAGAGATGTAAAATAACTTGATCAAGAGACCATGAAGAGGAAGATCAAAATTTATAGCTGCCTAACTCCAACATCAGGCTACCTGGAGGAAAGAGGCAAGGGTGCACCAGTCACAAAATTACCTACTAGTATCTTGGGTAAATCATCTAACCTCTCTGGACATCTATTTTCTCATATGATAAAACTATGACACCAACCAAAGAATTCCTAGGAATCATTTCCAGGTAAAACACAGAGAGGGTATGGGATGTGTTGGAGGCATCTCTCTCTCTTGTCTGAGACATCTGCATCTTTGTGTATTACATAATATTAGTGTATTATAATTTTCCTATTACTAATAAAAGCTTATGATAATTTTGGTCCTGTAAATAGAAAGTTGAATAAAAGATGGATGAGTTTTAATACATTTGGTCAATGTACTTCTTTCACTTAGATAATGTGCTTACATATTTAAAATGTGTATTTAAGTTATTTCTATCTCCTCCATCTACCAAGCTAAATTAGTTGCTCTTGACCAGCAGTCTTTCTCTTTTAACTAATGGAATGCTCTATTTGTCTTTCAAACAGAGAGTCAAGAGACCACAAATTTTTCAAATTATCTTGGTTGGAGGTCTCTTATTGGCTCCTTGCAATTAAACAATGATCTCCAGGTCATCTCGGGAATAAAATAGAGAACTGGACAAATGTCTTCAAAGCTATAAATTATTGCTTTAATATTTTTTCAAGGAAGCATCCAGGTCATAAGGACAAGAGCAATAGCCAGGATTATGGCAGGATTAATCACGGGGCACCTTGCCTCACAGTGTATGAGTTGCATCATGCTTAATGATTGATATTCTGACTCAGAGCAAACACACTGATAAAAATATATATACACTAATGCTATGGACCTCTTAATTGAAATCTTCCTTCATTCACTTTTGATTGAAGAACTCAGAAAGGTGAATCTACTAAAGGCATATTCAAAATAAAGGATCTGTTGGGTGAGTAAAATATAGGCTTTGTGATCTCACCAACCATGAGGCTTGAGTTTAGTTCTGCCTATATCACTAACACTGGGTTAAAATTTGGACAAAACCTTGAATCTCTATGAGTCATAGCTCTCCTGCTATATATTAAAAAAAAAAAAAAAATTGCGCTGCTGTGGGAACCAGTATTTATAATAACACTTTGCAAAGGCAATCAGATAAATATTATTATTTATTCTCCAAGCAATTTTTAGAAGAATGAGAAGCCATCATTGATACAGATTGAGGATGGTGAGATTATTTACCCAATATCAAATAGGAAAAAAAAAGGCCAAGCATGGTGGCTCCCAGCACTTCGGGAGGCCGAGGTGGGTGGATCATGAGGTCAGGAGTTCAAGACCAGCCTGGTCAAAATAGTGAAATCCCATCTCTACTAAAAATACAAAAAAAATTAGGTGAGCGTGGTGGCTGGTGCCTGTAGTCCTAGCTACTTAGGAGGCTGAGGCTGAGGCAGGAGAATTGCTTGGACCCGGGAGGCCCTGGTTGTAGTGAGCTGAGCTCGCACCACTGCACTCCAGCCTGGGCGATAGTGTGAGACTCCATCTCAAATAAAAAAAAAAAAAAAAGAAAAGAAGAAAAAAAGGTTATGTTGCCTTCAGAAAATTTTTTTATTTCTGACACTAAACTCAGTTTTCTTTTTCCCATATTCTGACTGCCTTCTCCATAATTTGCACCAGCATTTTCAAAAGATAAGAGAACTATAAGGAGGAAGAAATTATTAATATTATTGAGTATTTCTTTAACTCTCCCCACTCTCTTTGGGGCTTAGACTTTCTTGCTTCCTAGGTTCAATGAAAATTTGAAATCTGTTGAAATTTCAGATCTTCCAGAAAAAAAAAAAAGAAGGTAGCTGCAGAGGTATGGGAATATTTGTCACCAGTACCTTGAAAATTTCAAGTTAAGATGAAAACTGCTGGAATAGGACTTTAAAAAAAAAATATATTAGAGATGGGGATCTCACTATGTTGCCCAAACTGGACCTGAAGTCTTGGGCTTAAGCCATTCTCCTCCTGAATAGCTGAGACTACAGGCATATACCACTAAGTCCAGCTCAGCATAGGACTTTTTTAGATGGTGAAACTTGAGGTTACTTACCTCTTCTAGTCTAATCTAAGTACCTTTAATGGCTAAACTTACAGAGCAGCTTGAGATGTTTTGCCTTATGTTAGAAGGCCATTTAACCATCCAATTGTTCATACAGAGTATTTTAAGATGTGAATGGAAAGGAATGTCCATTCTATGGATCTGTTAGCAAGCAAGCCTTTTGTTTTAATGATGGTGAATTAGCCAGATGCCATGTCTGTGACACCTATTATACTTCAAAGTTGTAGGTGCATTGAGGATAATGGCTAGAAATTACTATTGCCCCTAGGGAATATTAAAGATAAGTGTCCAAAGGAGGCTGCTACTATAATATTCTAATGTCCAGTGCCTTCAGGCATTTCTATTCTTATCCTCAAATTTTACCAGAACCACTTATGTCTTAAATCACATTAAACTGGGGTAAAGCTTGTGGAACTATTATTAAAAAGGTAGTGCATATCAGAGAAAAGCATGGACGTGAGATTCAAACAGCTGTATGGCTGAACCTTGGCCCAGGCTCTTGCTTGCTGATTGACTATTGACAGTTACTAAGCTTAAATTTGCTTATCTACAAATAGTAGATGACAGTTTATTAATAGCACAAGTTAATACATGTAGACGAATCTACTGTATGCTGACATATAGTAGATATTCAGTAAGTCCTACTTTCCTTGGTTTTGTATAATGGTGTTAAAACTCTACTTAACATTGCTATAATTTTTATTTTCTTAGGTGACAATATTAAGGCTTATAGAGGTAGATAACATTTTCCAGGTGAAATAGTTTTTAGCTAATTCAGAACCAATTCTCAAAGATTTTTAAGCCCTCCAAATAGTGTTCTATTAACCCCAGTATGCCCCATCTATCATATAAGAATAGGGACACAGTAGTAATTGCTGGCAAACAGTAATGGTAAAGACAAGAAAAGAACTATGTGTTTTCAACTGTTAGGTGAGTTTATGCACAGAAGACGTGACTTGAAACAAGTCTTCTAGATAATATGAACTTTTATTTATTCATATTTTTATAAACCAGAAGGAGGTAAGGAGACACAAGAACAACAATCCGTATTCCATTCTGAAGAAAGAAAGAAAAAAAAAAAGAAAAGAAAGAGGGCTAGAAAAAAAGAGGAAAAGAGGGAGAGAGAGGGGAGAAAGGGAGGGAAGAAGCAGAAAATTAGGAAGAAAAGAAGGAAGATAAGTACAGAAATACAAAAAATGAGAGGAAAGCACTGTTCTCTCCAATAATTGCCACAAATGAGAATCCCCTGATTCTTCAGAATAGTTAATGCACTATCCATACATACACATTAATATAGTTATTTATATTGTTTTATCTACTATTTTTCTGAAAACATTTTAAAATTGTCTTAGGGGCTGAATCTTGATTCAAAAGTCTCCAAAAATAATAAACCAATAACTAAACTAAATTTTTTTCTAATTGATGGTATGAAGAAAAGCAGATTATGTATAATCCATTAGTCAGGATTGCTGCTGAAAAGCTAAATCATAACCTTACAATCTCATTGGTTTACAATGACAGTATTTGTCCTTCTTGCTCATGGGTAGCTGATCCCAACTAGGCTTGGCTGGACTCAGCTAGATTCACAAAGGCTTTGCTGCAGGCTGCAAAGGAGATGTAGAACCGCTATAGGTGTCTCCTCCTTTTCCTTGCACCAATAGCAAGCTGAAACGTGTTCTCACGGTGGACTGCAGAAGCACACAAAACCAGAGGAAACCATAAAAGCTCATTTAGCATTCCTGTTCCTTTCATATCTGCTAACATCTCACAGGCCAATGTAAGTCACATTGTCAAAGCCAACTCATCACCAATAGGTGGAAAAACATGCCAATTGTTCACGCAAGGCCCTGCCTACCTGGTAGGAGTTAGTCCAGGTCACATGGCAAAGAATGCAGATGCTTAAATATTTAACAGGAAAAGATTAAAAAATTGGGAATAATAAACTAATCTATCATAAATAGTAAATGTGGAATGATTTTAAATATATGTCTGGACTACATGTTATTTATTGCTTTATTCATGTAGCTTATCATTTAACAAACTTTTTGGAGGTCAAGTTCCTTACCACTAATGCCTTGCTATCCAGGCTAAAATCTAAAGAAATATATGAGTAAAATAACTTCACAGGGTGTTATATTATACATTTTATAATCCTCAATAATGTACCTCTATAAGAAGAAATCCCAGGAACAAAAGGAAAAATAAAATGCATATTTGCAACTTTCTTAAAAATATTATTTGACCGAGGGCAGTAGCTCATGCCTGTAATCCCAACACTTTGGGAGGCCGAGGCGGATGGATCACGAGGTCAGGAGATCGAGACCATCCTGGCTAACATGGTGAAACCCCGTCTCTACTAAACATACAAAAAAAAGTAGCCAGGCATGGTGGCGGGCGCCTATAGTCCCAGCTACTCGGGAAGCTGACGCAGGAGAATGGCATGAACCCGGGAGGCAGAGCTTGCAGTGAGCTGAGATGGCGCCACTGCACTCCAGCCTGGGCGACAGAGCGAGACTCTGTCTCTAAATAAATAAATAATAAAATAAAATAAATTATTCAGGACTAGCCTAACTTATGAACAACTCGAGGGTCTGCCCCTATGATATAAATTGGAAGTAGGGTGGTGTAATTCTTGCCTTTACTTTCCTTCACCCATTGCCTATTCATGGCTGCTAACAATTGTGTTTTGGACAGGACAAAGTTTGATTTCATAAGTGCACCAATGTCAAGGTAACTGGGAACAAATTATTCCCTGATAATTGAAGTTTTGTAGGCAATTAAGGGTAACAATGGGTGTTTGAAACTGTGTGTCAGCGAGTTTCAGAGAGAGAACCAGAACCAGTAGGAGCTCGGCATTAAGAGATTTGTTACAAGGAATTGACTTATATAATTGTGGGGGCTGGCTAGGCAAGGCTCAGATCTGTAAAGCAGGTTGTCAGGAAGGGTAGGCTGGAACTCAAAAAATGAGCTGAAGCTGCAGACCACAGACAAAATTTCTCCTCCTCCTACTTCTTCTTCTTCCTTCTTCTACCTCCTCCTTTTCCCTTCTCCTCCTTGTCTTTCTCTTTCTCCTCATCTTCTTTCTCCTTCTCCCCTTTCCCTCTCCTTTTCTCTTCCACCTCCTAAGCCCCCCACCTCCCCTTCTCCTGGGAAGCTTCAGTTCTGCTCTTAAGGTTTTACCACTGATAGAATCTGGTCACCCAAATTATCTCCTCTACTTAAAGTCAACTAACTAGGAATTTTAATCATATCTTCAAAATACCTTCTCAGCAACACCTAGTGTTCAGTTGTATAAGGGGGTCTGTAGCCCAACTAAGTTAATACATAAAACTTACCACAACAAGTGGATGGAGAAAATAAGCCCCAAATAGGAAAAATGGGACTGTGAAAAGACAGATACGGAGATGTCAGTTTTGCCCAAGGCTGGCCAGATCTGATTTCTAGATTTGGATTGAAATATAGAAGTCATTTTCTTGTGGCTTTCGTCACCACTCCTAAAGGCACTTTGTCACAATCAAACTGACAACCTGCCTCCTTAGGAGCTTGTGGGTAGAGTTTCTCGGAGATGTGCTTAATTGAAATCACACTTGGAGATTCTATTTCCACTTTATAGTCTTAGGATTCGCTTTGTTTTTAAATTGGAGCAGAATAAAGGATGAATGGCTGGTATATTTGATGATACATAATCACATTAATACTTTATTGCCACATTTGTCAATATATTAGTGCAATATGTTATCATATACATTATTAACTGTTGCTGTTAAATGTTTTATACTGATCTTTTACATTTTTTATTTCAATTGTGATAAATTTGGATCCAAGGGATCTTTTTTCTTTCAGAACAAGGAGAAGCAAAAATATTGCATTAAAGGAACTTAGCAGGACTGAGCCCAGTCTTGCAAACAAAGAACACCAGTATTTTCTTCACCCAATCTTTTTACTTGCCCTTTCCTTTCTCAGTGACTGCAGGTACTAGCACTTAAAAAGTGGCAGATCCACTGGCTCTGCACAAAGCAACCCGATAATTCCCATCTTTGGCAATATCTCTGTGGTTCATCGACAGAGGCTCCCACGTTGTGTGACGGTTGTGGGGTGGCCTTCGATCAACCTGGATTTACAGCTGAGATGTCCTCATCCAGTTGAGTATTATTTCGAAATGTTATCTCTTGAAGTCGGGATTATGTTCTTAGCTGTAATTATAGAGTGGTGCCATTCTTCCTGAGCAGAGACCAAAAATTAAGGCTGATTTTACACGTTCCACTATCTTATTTAGTGGGTTTTTTTTTTTTTTTTCTCCCCGTTTGGGGAGGTTAGAGGAGAAAATAAATGTTATAGAATTTGGATTTCTTTATGGTGACTTTCATATTTCAAAGATTACCAAGAGAGTGACGATTTCCTATTCTGAGTTTCTTCTTCTTTGCCTCACAAAATATAAATTGCTTCCTATATTTCCAATACTACCTGCATTTTACAGAATCTCTATATTCCTAATTGTGTAGCTAAATTTTTTGCATACATGAGTTTACAACTTAAAGAAATCATGTCATGTATCCTTTTGTAAAGCAAACAAAAATTACTTTTTTAAAGTACATTATGATTTACATATATTAGATTTGATTAACATAACAATCATGAAGCTTCTTGGCTATATATTAAAATTGGTCAATAGAAAGAATGGGAAATCAGTAGGCTGGGCAAGTGGCTCACGCCTGTAATCCCAGCACTTTAGGAGGCCAAGACAGGCAGATCTCTTGAGGTCAGGAGTTTGAGACCAGCCTGGCCAACATAGTGAAACCCCGTTTCTACAAAAAAGTGCAAAAATTAGTCAGGCATGGTGGTGGACATCTGCAATCCCAGCTATTTGGGAGGCTGAGGCACAAGAATCACTTGAACCCAGGAGGGAGAGGTTGCAGCGAGCTGAGATCGCATCGCGGCATGCCAGCCTGGGTGACAGAGTGACACTCCATCAAAAAATAAAAGAGAGAGAAAGAGAGAGACAGAGAGAGAGACAGAGACAGAGAGAGACAGAAAAAGAGACAGAGACAGAGAGAGACAGAGAGAGACAGAGAGAGACAGAGAGAGACAGAGAGAGACAGAGAGAGACAGAGAGAGACAGAGAGAGACAGAGAGAGACAGAGAGAGACAGAAAAAGAGAAAGAGAAAGAGAAAGAGAAAAAGGAGATCTGGAAATTTCTTTCAGTATGCTGTATAGAAACTAAGGTG
Organism: Rhinopithecus roxellana; assembly: GCF_007565055.1. Classification (NCBI taxonomy): domain Eukaryota; kingdom Metazoa; phylum Chordata; class Mammalia; order Primates; family Cercopithecidae; genus Rhinopithecus; species Rhinopithecus roxellana. The sequence continues at coordinate 67,911,756 of NC_044569.1, read as the reverse complement.
TCATTGCTTTGTCATTACAGATCATCACTGACTTCATATGGTGTTACTATTCTACCACTGAAGAAACTGAGGCTTACATCCTCTCAGTATTCTAAGCCTAACTTGACTCAGTTTTATGATTGAGTAGCAAACTAATAACCTCTAAAATCCTTTCCAGTTTTGATTTCTTTGGATTAGCTTCTCAAGGATACTTTCCAATCACTTCAAGCAGAGTGCTGTGTCTCAGGCTGATATTCATTCTTCTTTTATGATCACGAAGGTAATCAAATATAGATCATTTCTAACAATTTATTTCTTTGACCCACTGTTATAGATTCTTATTTAAAAAAAAAAAAAATCTTTCGAGGATATGTGAGCAAGGAGCTCTCCTGCTATTCTTCAGCATAGAAATCCTCCAAAACTAGGACACTTTGCCAATCCCAGAGTGGCACTCCAGTGATTTTTCCTACTGTTTGGTATAGAGAATGAACGAAGGCCAAAATACGCATATTATCCATTTCATATGTATGATATCTTATAGAAACATATGCTACTTACATGAGGTACCAAAACACATTCAGAGGGAAGACAAAAAGAAAACAAACAGATCATACCTTCTATACACGTGAAGTGAATTGGGTTAGAAGAAACAGCTTCCTGTTTAAGGGTCATGTGAATGTTTACTGGACACATGGAAGTTAACAGACATCAGAGAAACCAGTCTACTCTTACCGCAAAGACTTTTTTTTTTTCTCTCTTAACTTTAGGAGAAAAAACCACCTGGATATAGTTTAATAACTTCATAAATGTCAAAGCTTTACCCACACATTATTAAAAATCTTAATTCCTTTTTATAAGCCCTATTGCCCATTATTCTCAGAATTGTGTCTTTCATCAGAAGCATCATTAAAGTGTTAAGATAAATCGCTTTACCTAAAGAACTCATCCATTTGTACAATGCTATAACTGATGTTGATATTCTGCCTGTCCTCTCGTCCCTTGATATGGTTTTGGCTGTGTGTCCCCACCCAAATCTCGTGTCGAATTGTAATCCCCACGTACCAAGGGAGGGACCTGGTGGGAGGTGATTGGATCATGGGGGTGGATTTCCCCCTTGCTGTTCTCATGATAGTGACTGAGTTCTCATGAGATTTGATGGTTTAAAGGTGTGTGGCAGTTCGCTGCTTGCTTTCTCTCTCTCCTGCCTCACCATGGTAAGACATGCTTGTTTCCTCTTCATCTTCTGCCATGATTGTAAGTTTCCTGAGCCTCCCAGTCATGCTTCCTGTATAGCCTGCAGAACTGTCAGTCAATTAAACTTCTTTTCTTCATAAGTTACCAAGTCTCAGGCAGTTATTTATGGCAGTGTGTAAATGGGTTAATACATCCCTCATTTTGAATATCACATTTCATCAGTTCATCATGACATTTCTTAATGTGTCTTACTTTATATAAACTTCGATCTCAAGCTTTAAGGATTACTGCTATTCTTAATAGAAGTTGATCCTATTTTAAGGATCAATCTGTAATTCTAATGAGCTTGCCCATATGACAAGTTTATTGTTATTCCCATTTTACAGATAAAAAGAAAATCACTTCTCACGGCAGTTAAATGACTTGCTTAAGTTTAGTAATCAAAAGAAAGTAGAGCTACATTTCAAATGTAGGTCCGAATGTCCTCAAACTCTGCAATCTGACACACCATAGAATCATCTTCTGTAGGAAACGTGGGGCTTTTAAGGCCAGGGGCCATGGTAGAATCAGTGTTTCTTCTAGTGCCTGGCTTGATGTTGGGCATATAGTGCTTTCAGTTAAGTCTGGCCTCCAGACACACTGCCTTGTTTCACATGTCTTTCTGTCCTGTCTAAGCATGCCTGACATATCTCAGTCATTATCAAGTAGTGACTGCCCCAAACTCCGCTTAGTCATCTCAATGCCCTTTCCCTGAAGCCTCTCTAGTTACACCATATTTATTTTGAAAACTATGACTAGAACTGCAGGTGAGATCCAAGGAGATTCATCACACCTTCATCTTAGCTTTGTGGTTTCTATTTTCAGCACCTCACCAAAGGCAGAGGAAATGTTGACTTTACATTGACACAGACTTCAGAGAAACTTGACTGTCTAGTCAACAGTTTTGCCATAATGTGCATAGACCATTATTAGCAGCAAAATAAGAAAAAAAGGAAATGTTAAATAATTATTTCATATGTTTGACTCTTATTCTATGTTGTCTTCCTGGAAAACTAAATATTCCTTATTTTGTTTTATCATTCTTTTAGTGATAGAAAAGGTACCCATCTGGGCTTCTGTTAAAAAAAAAAATGGTTCACGTGATTTTGAAGTTTGAAGGTAAATCTAGCATCAGGCATGATTTTAAGATAATGTCTGAGTGTCTTCATTTCTTTAGCCTCAGTCTTTTATAGTGTGTTTGACTCAGTCTTTATAACTGCATATGATATCCTACAAATGGCTGATTGTGGCCACAGAGGTGTTAGTGCTATTTCTGGGCCAAGGTGTGTATTGGATGTGGTCCTGCCACTCCTTGCTCTCTTGCCCCTCCCTCTGCCTGGGTGAAGCTAATAGAGAAGCCCTGAGGTATGGTGATACCACAAGATGTCAAGAAACTCAGTCAGTCATCAATGGGGAAAAACTTCAGTCATCAATGGAGAAAAACTTCAGTCATCAATGGAGAAAAACTTCAGTCATCAATGGAGAAAAACTTCAAAAAAAATTAAGACAACAGGAGGCTGGGCGTGGTGGCTCATGCCTGTAAACCCAGCACATTGGAAGGCCGAGGCGGGTGGATCACCTGACATCAAGAGTTCAAGACCAGCCTAATCAACAAGGTGAAACCGTGTTCTTATTAAAAATACAAACAATTAGCCTGGTGTGCTGGCAGGCGCCTGTAGTCCCAGCTACTCGGGAGGCTAAGACACGAAAATTGCTTTAACCCGGGGGTGGAGGTTGCAATGAGCCAAGATCACGCCACTGCACTCCAGCCTGGACGACAGACCACTCTGTCAAAAAAAAAAAAAAAAAGCAAGAAATAATTTTTAAATTATTATTTTAGAGTTCAAGTTATTATGTATGTTGAAGCTAGCCAAATCCCAACAAATATTCTGGAATATATGGCAATAGATAACACCAGTTTATATTAATCATATGGTCTATACACCTTATTATTATTATTCATAAGGTCCACATACTAAAAGGAGCATATTTTGTGATAACTTTGCCTGAAAATAGTGAAGGGGTATTAAAGATAAAAGGCATCTCTAATATACAAAAATAATAGATGTTTTCAGAACTTGAGTTCGTCAAATTACAATATTGGTATATAAACCAAGAGTGTAATTAAGGGAACTTCTTAAAATGCAGACTTTTGAGCCAAACCCTACAGAACCCAATTCAGATGGTTTGAGACATGGATCTATATTTTAAAAATTGCCATGGGATATTTGAATACAAGTATCTCATTGATCAAAGTATAAGAGAAAAAACAAAACAAAACAAAAAAAAACTATTTTGACCAAAAAGGCCAATTCAGGTACTAGAGCTGGCATTTTGAGTTCTATTATTTCATTTTTGTCTAAAGAAAGTATAGTTAATCAGCAAAAATAACTTTTAAAAAATCCTGTAATTAAGCTTAAGTATTAATTTATAATATGAGTCACTACATAGAGTATATCAATACATGTCTTGCCCATAACAGATGACAATTGAATTGAATTCACTAAAACTGGTTTGAACAAAGACATCCTCAACCATGGCTACACACTGGAATAATTTGAGGAGCTTCAGAAGCCACAGATACTCTAGTCCCACACCAGAGTTGTTGACGTAATTAAATGAAGACACAGTCTAGACATTGAATTTTTAAAATATTCCTAAGTGATCTAAATGTGCAACCAGTATTCAGAAGCATTGGTTTAGGCCAGCGGTTCTCAAAGTGTGATTCTGCCATCAGCATCTTGAGCATTACCTGGAAACTGATTAGAAATGCAAAGTCTCTGACTCCAGAACTGCTGAATCAGAAATGCTTAGGGTGGGGCTTAGCAATGGATGGGAATCTGATACCCACATTTAAGAAAAGAACCACTGGTATAGGCAGTGATTTCCAAATATAGTTGCTCATCACAGTTATTTGGGGAGAATTTTGAAAATAGGGACTCCTCATCTTCACCATCACTTCCAGTTTGATACAGAAAATGTGGGGAAGGTCAGGAAATGCCACTCTTCTCCGACCCGTTTCTCCTTCCTCAAGAATTCTAAAGATTTGCCAATTATGGGAACCACGTTGAAAATATATATTTTGAAATGAGTTGCAATTGAGGAAAACTGAATTTCAGTCCCACAACTGTATGTAAGTGACCAAGAGACCTTGGACCAGGTAGTTCTCCTCCTGCCTCCCTTGAATCAAAGCTTCCATATCAGTCACTGCTGACCCCCACACTTGCTGGGAAGTTCCAATGAACTTGAATGAGGTTTGAAGCTTCAGAGTTCTGTACAAATGTGAAATATTGCTATCAAGACATCTTAGAATGAAGGATAATATTTTCTTCTTTACTTTTACCCCTTAGAAGACTGTTACCCACTAGTATGTCCCTTTTATTTCTTATTTAACAAAAACCCTACAGAAAGATACCTTGGGTTCTACTATCTTCATTTCCATAATTACCTACAGCTAAGCTTGGTCCTAAGGAAGCTCACATTGTAACAACGCCTCTCAGTCTTTTGTCTCTCTCTCTCTCACTCTCCTTTTCTTACCTCTCGTCTCTTTGTGTTCCAGATAGCATCTCTCTTTCACTCTTTCTCTTTTATTTAGTATTTAAGAATCATAAAGTGGAAGTCAAGTTGTTGAGCTTTCTGAGACAGATGAGGCCAAGCTGTCCACTGGGAGCACTTGGCACCAGCGTCTCGCTGTAACCCAGCATATGGAATCCAATCTCCGGGCACTGACATTAACACTCCTGCTTCAGGTAACTCATTTAGCTTTGGTGTCATTTTACAATAAATATACCATCCACTGACACAAATTAGACAGCTATTGAGATTAATTTTGAGGCACTATCGGCAACATCTTAAATCAAAAATCATTCTTTATTAGCATGCTTGGCGGTATAGTGTGCCTGCCCTCCCCCCTCCTGATCCCTGCCACAAGAATAAATGAGGCCCCATGGTTGACATAGCGCATCAAGTGTTTTATAATAGTCTAATTGTAGCTAATGGTTTGTGCAGCTAATTAAGGCCCTATGAATTACAGTAATCAGTCAAGCTCATCCTTTAAACCAGATAGTTCTATTCAACCGTTCCTTCAGTAAGAAACAAAATACATAACTATATATGACTATAAGTACACAGGCACACACACACAGACATCCGAACAGGTCATGCTGATCAGCTAGGTTTATTTGAGCACAAATAAGTTAAAGGACTGATTTTGTTCCTTTTACTTATAAAAAAATATTTATTTCAAGAAACACAGGTTTTCATCAACAACCGTAGTTACTGTGGGCGGAAAAAGGTGGAATCTTCAGTGTGGCATTACCTGAAAACTGAGAATGGAGTTGGCGCTAAGTGTAGCATATCTCCCCTCTTACCTCAGACACTCCATCCAGGGTGCAACTCAAGAGTGACTATTTGGTATTTATTATGTTGTAGGAATCCAAATGTCTGAGAGAAATGGTGACAAATAAGCCATCTGAATCCAATAGTTGAAAATTCAAAATGGACAAAACTTCATTTGCCACCTGGATAGTTGACAAAGCCTTCAATATGATTAGGTTCTTTTGGTGGTAGTAAGAGTTTATTGACCAATTCAGGAGGAATTAGAGGAATGAGATGGTTTGTCTTTTGTAATAAGCTTTTTTTGAGAAAAAAATATCCTAAATAGAAGATGGATTACATTACAAAAATCTCTCCAGGGGTCAAGAAGGATATTCCATGTCCTGGTTTATTTAAAACCTGACTGGACATTGCAGGAAAGAACTTTGGAAGCAATTCCGCCAAACCCTTGGGTAACAGAAGAAGGGAGCAATAGGTCTTTTCCAGCACTTGTATCTTTGATTCTTTGAGAAAGAGAAAAAAATCCATAGAAATGTCATCAGCATGGCCTCTGCTGGAACAACGTGTGCCCCAGTCCCCCAGGGTCCCATTGCCAATGAGAAGTAGGAAAAGAAACAGGGATTTTCATGAAGGTCACATGTTTCCATTTTTTCCAGCTCACAGAGCTGGCTAGTACCTTGTGAGATCAACCAGTTCCTTACCTCGTTTTTGGACAAGATTAAACTACTCCACATAGATGATTACAGAACCATTTCCATTACATAAAATATGTTTCTGTGGCATAAGCTAATGGTATATTCTTACTTCTGGAAATTACTTCCTTCTATCTGGTCAAAATTCTCTTACTGTAATGGAGGGTCACTTCTTTATAATTTTATAGGAAATGAGTCAGTATCCCTTATGAATCTGTGCCACTCTTTTTCGTTCACCAGGTCAAATTATTCTTGTTTCATCAAATTACCCCTGCAGGTCTTATTAGCTCATCATTGTGGTATAGTGGAAAGCTCATTGGTCAAGAAAAGTAAGTGCTACCTGCCTTTTAAACTAGTCAGTGTTAGTAATTTATTACAACTCTCAATATTTATATCTACAGGTGGAAACAATATGTACCCTCTTTCTAAAGGATTCAACTATTAGGTATAGAGGTTTCTTTATTTTTGAAGTAGATTGATCTGCTTAACAAATGTCAGTGTTAGCTGTTTATAAAAATGTTGTTTGTTATTTATGTATTTTTATTTATATTTTTGCAAGGCTACTAATATGCTTTTCATGGTCATCCATGATGGCATGATAAGTGTTCTTTTTATCTACTAAATACACTTGTGAAGCTTTAGCTGCATGTTGACATTTGATTATACACACTTCAAGGCTTTCTGTGACGTTTTCTCCCTTGAAGATGACCAGAGATTATAGGAAATCAGATTGATGAAGATAAAGAGTGTTATTTCCCTGACTCTCAATGCTACCCTTTCTCCCTCCTTCTTCCGTTCTTTCCATATTTCCCCTGACCTGTCACAGAATGGTCCCTGTACTCCTTATGGGGTTGACCCAGGTCATTTTTAGCTTGTTTTGTCCCAGGTAATTTTGAAATTTTGAAATAGATGTTTCTGGTTCAAGAAAAAAAAAAAAAAAAAAAAAAAAAAACCTATCCATACTTGGGAGGCTGATTGAACAGGGTCTTGAGTTTTATTTATACTGCACCAAAATAGACAGTTAATAAGAGCTCTTCCTCACCTGCTGTTTGCCTTCTTCTGCAGGATAGTATCTACACCCCTTTCAGCATGTAAAATGACTTTACCAGTCCTTCTGGGCACAACCAATATTTCTATTTTGTCCTGTTGGGTTTTGGTCATAGAGGGGAGTAGACATTCTATTCCTACCACATTTTACATTCTAAATTCAAGCATCTCAAAAATAAGGACAATAATACATAAGTAATTCCATTGACCCACCACGGTGCTCACTCATTCCCACAAAAGGTATGGAGTACAAAATATAGATTGGCAGCTAAAGAAATGCCAGTTCTAGCTAAAGTGTTTACCTTATCTGCATGGCTGGAACTCCAGAGCATTCCTCTTGGATATATACCTATCTAAAAATGCAGACCTGGGCCAACTGAAACTCAAAGGTCCCTTCAGCTTCATAGACCTACTCCACACATCCATTGAATAAGGGCAACAAAGCTCCAGTTGATCATAAATAGCTAAATGCAGAGTACAACCAGCTGCTTTTAGTTGACTTAGTGTTACTTTTCTTGTTTAATCCTGCTCCAGAAAGTGGACCCTATATTAATCGTACTTATAAATACTGTATGCACCAGTTGCAGAGCCACAGGACTCATTTAAAAAGAAAAATTAAACACATAAATTATTATAATAAATTAAGCTGCCAAATTTTACTTCCAGCACCCAGAGTATCTAAAAGGACCTTGGTCAAAATCAAGGGATAATATGAAAAACAATGGACCACTGGAAACACCAGCATATCATGGAAATGTTTCAGAAAAATCATCTGATCCCTCTTCAAGATGGTTCAAGGCCTCTTGGTAATAGAGAAAACACAGCATTCCCCCACATGCATTCGATACGACTTCAGCTTCCACCTTCTGCAGTTATCCAATTATCTCAGCATTTAAAGATGTGGGCTTTGATTGCCTATATGAGCAATCCAAGTAGGATGCATTCACCATTCCTACTGCCTATGCCCAGAACAAATTCAAAAGAATCACTACCTTGCTTTGTTCAGTGTGTCAAGGAGCTCTAATTCCTGTGGCCCAGGACTCATTTATTTATGTTAATTTTGACAACGAGGGCTAGGGGTAGGTTAACAGCATTGTTTGGGCTAAAATGCAAGCCAACTGTAGGTAAGAAGAATGTGCATGATACAACTCTAGGTTGTGTTGTGGAGAGAAATAGGTGTTCAGGAAAGGAGGCAGAGAGCACAGATTACCATCATTCACTGCTTTTCAGGAGCCAACCTCAACTTCTGCCGCCTCGGTGTCACATGAATATCCAGGAAGAAGGATCTGCACAACTTGGATCAGATCTCTAAATCCAGCATGTTCTCTCTTCTCAATTCCAGATATTACCTACCTTTCAGGATTCTGTGTAAGTCTGGATTTCACCAGGAAGCATCCTTAAGGAACACCAGTTATGTCATCTCTTGTTTCTGAACAGGAAAGTCTCTTATTGTGCTGATCATTTTGAAATTTAATCACTTGCACCCTTTTATCACCTAGGTTATGGTTTATGTAGGCTAATGTAGAAATTAATCCCCACCTCTGGAATATATACCGAGAGACATTAACGAGGGCAAGAAGCCTAAGTAAATTTTACCAAAAAAATTAAGGCAATATTTTACAAAATAAAACAGATGATTTGAGGATAGGAAGATGCAGTAAGGGGTAATAAACTGAATTTATCTCAATGGCTCTGGAAAGGTTAGCTTATGAACCAAGGAGTTCAATTTACAGGTTATTTGAAAGCTGACTTAATTTAGCTTTTACAAATTCTTTCCTAAAGAAAACTATACTGAAAATGAGTATGATAATGTAGCTAATTATGACGTTAATTTTCATTTTGAGAAGTAGTGAAGCCATTGTAACACAGACTCTAGAGCCAGGCGGTCCAGGTTTGTCTCTGAGCGCTGTCAATTAGAAGCTGTGTGACCTTGGTAATGTTACTTAACTCTTCTGTGTCTCTTTCCTCATGCATAAAAATACCAATAATGTATCTATTTCAAAACAGTGTTATGAAAATTACATGGTAAAATTCTAAGACTATTATCTGGCACATAATCTCAATATAAGTCTAAGCTGTTAATATTTTTTTACATAGCTGAATGATCTTGGGATATTAATATACATTAGAAAAGTCTCATGTATAAAGTGGGCTGGATAATAGTGAATTACAACCTAGATCTGAGTTGTATTTCACATTTTCTGAGGATATATTGGCCCCAAGATGCATTGTATTATTTTTGTGGGATGGGAAGCAGAAGTACAAAATTTGAACCATTTTCCAGGATTGCAGAAATAGAATTGGAAGTTTAAAAATAGAGAATTTCATAATATATTTAATAAAATGATAAAACATTATAACTTTCCATTATCATTCACTATCTACAAAATTGTAATTAGTGTTTGTTAAAATCACAAAAGTGACAAAACCACTTATGTGCCAAATTAAATCAAATTGTTAGACTAGAATTAAATTTATTTTGATGTGATTTGGATCAAGACCATAGTAGTAATCAGTTTTGTTCTATGGCCATGTTTTCAGTTCTCTGCAATTTGGACTTGTTTAAAGGAAGTGCAGTCACCTTTTGTTGTTCCAGGAAAAAAACCAGAATTTTAATAACTAATTTAATAACTATGCCTCTCAAGTGCTTCATTGTCTCCATTCATAAAATTGAAAGTTATGGTAACTAAAGTTATAGTTACTCCAGTGCAGTAGTCAGTTCCTCACTAATCAGATATGATTATATGTCAAATCTCCCTTCAATCACTTGCCATGTTTGTTATAACTGCCCTCCTGTTTCCAAAAATGTGGTTTGGAGATACTTCTGTAGCAGTCAGTCGGTCAGTTTTTGTACAGAAAAGACAATACCATCTACAGTAGGAAGGCAACTCTTGCAATATGATATGGTTGCCATTTCCACATTTTCTCAACCATACATTGGAACAAGTGAATCTATCTATATCTATTTATCTATCTATTTAAGGAGGTCAGAGAACAGATTACTTGAAATAGACTCTGTATCCCAAAGCGTGGCATCATGCTCATCATAGAGTAGGTAGTCTGTTGATGGATAAGTCATAAAGAGTAGCTAAAGACAGACAGTGGAAAAGAGCATATCAAGATCGATCTCCTTTTCTCTCTTCCTCACCATCTTGACTTTATGTAAGGACAAGAAGGTCCGTGTCCCATTCCAGCCCTCTCAGTCTCTATGATATTTGTAGATCCAGGCTCACCCAGATGGGTGTTCCTCCCGTAAGACATTATTTGTATTACCAATGAGTGTGCCACTCAAAGTCATCTCCCAAGTAACTGCTACAAAGATGCCATAAATTTTAACTTCTGATTGAGAACTATCACTATTGCCAAAGTAGGAGAGGGAAATGGCACATTCTAACAGTTGCTTATTGGTTTAGGCCAGGCAAGATTTTCCAACAAGAGTGTTTCCTCCTTTATGTGTCTATACATCATCGTTTTCTTCAATACTTGGGAGGGAGTTTCCCAAGTATTGGAGAAAACAGAGGCATCCACTGTGGCAACTGCAGCACTGACTGTAGTCTATACAGACTGTCATGGGCCAATGGAGATGCTCGCTCCTTGCTTGTGTTTGATCGTATGTAAAATTAATCGGATTTGTTGGTGGGAGAACAGGAATTCCTTCTATGGTCAAAGATGTTTATTGGCTTGCACACAATCCTTAGACAAAGTTCTCTAGATTTACTATGTTGACTTTCTTGAGAGGAAAATTTACAACTACATTGCAATTTTTATTGCCTAGAATAACATTTCTCTCTTCCTTCCTCTCTCCTTTCCTCACTCCCTCCATCCATCCATCCATCCCTCCCTTTGTCCCTCTCCTTTCCTTTCAATTCCATCTTTTCTTTCTCTTTAAGGGCCATTATACATTTTTTTTTTTTTTTTTTTTTAGACGGAGTCTCTCTTTGTCGCCCGGGCTGGAGTGCAGTGGCCGGATCTCAGCTCACTGCAAGCTCCGCCTCCCGGGTTTACGCCATTCTCCTGCCTCAGCCTCCCGAGTAGCTGGGACTACAGGCGCCCGCCACCTCGCCGGGCTAGTTTTTTTTTTTTTGGTAGAGACGGGGTTTCACCGTGTTAGCCAGGATGGTCTCGATCCGCCAGTCTTGGCCTCTCACAGCGCTGGGATTACAGGCTTGGAAAGAGGCGGAGAGAGAAGGAAGGAAAGAGGCGGAGAGAGAAGGAAGGAAAGAGGCGGAGAGAGAAGGAAGGAAAGAGGCGGAGAGAGAAAGGAAAGGGGGAGAGAAAGGAAAGGGAGAGAGAAAGAAGGGGGAGAGAGAAAGAAGAGGGAGAGAGAAAGAAGAGGGAGAGAGAAAGAAGAGGAGAGAGAAAGAAGAGGGAGAGAGAAAGAAGAGGGAGAGAGAAAGAAGAGGGAGAGAGAAAGAAGAGGGAGAGAGAAAGAAGAGGGAGAGAGAAAGAAGAGGGAGAGAGAAAGAAGAGGGAGAGAGAAGGAAGGAAAGAAGAGGGAGAGAGAAGGAAGGAAAGAAGAGGGAGAGAGAAGGAAGGAAAGAAGAAAAAGAAGGACGGAAGGAAAGAGAAGGACGGAAGGAAAGAGAAGGACGGAAGGAAAGAGAAGGACGGAAGCAAAGAGAAGGACGGAAGCAAAGAGAAGGACGGAAGCAAAGAGAAGGACGGAAGCAAAGAGAAGGACGGAAGCAAAGAGAAGGACGGAAGCAAAGAGAGAGAAGGACGGAAGCAAAGAGAAGGACGGAAGCAAAGAGAAGGACGGAAGCAAAGAGAAGGACGGAAGCAAAGAGAAGGACGGAAGCAAAGAGAAGGACGGAAGCAAAGAGAAGGACGGAAGCAAAGAGAAGGACGGAAGCAAGAGAAGGACGGAAGCAAAGAGAAGGACGGAAGCAAAGAGAAGGACGGAAGCAAAGAGAAGGACGGAAGCAAAGAGAAGGACGGAAGCAAAGAGAAGGACGGAAGCAAAGAGAAGGACGGAAGCAAAGAGAAGGACGGAAGGAAAGAGAAGGAAGGAAGGAAAGAGAAGGAAGGAAGGAAAGAGAAGGAAGGAAGGAAAGAGAAGGAAGGAAGGAAAGAGAAGGAAGGAAGGAAAGAGAAGGAAGGAAGGAAAGAGAAGGAAGGAAGGAAAGAGAAGGAAGGAAGGAAAGAGAAGGAAGGAAGGAAAGAGAAGGAAGGAAGGAAAGAGAAGGAAGGAAGGAAAGAGAAGGAAGGAAGGAAAGAGAAGGAAGGAAGGAAAGAGAAGGAAGGAAGGAAAGAGAAGGAAGGAAAAAAGGAGGAGAAACTGTACTACTTTGACTAAACATCAACTATTCATCAGAAACGATGCTATAAACCTCTTACATTCAACTTTCCCTATTTGTGAGCTCTGCATTCATGGATTCAGCCAACTGTAGATAAAAAAAAAAAAACTCAAAAAATTATGTGTGTACTGAGCTTATAGACTCTTTCTGGTCATCATTCCCTAAACAATACTGTGTAACAACTATTTACACAGCATTTACATTGTATTAGGTATTACAAATAGTCTAGGGATTAAAGTATATGGGAGGATGTGCACAGATGTTATCTGCATATACCATGCCATTTCATATCAGGCACTTGACACCAAAATCAGGCATCTGCAGATTTTGGTGTCTGTGAGAGGATCTGCAACCAAATCCCCATGGATACCAAGGGGCAACTGCATTTGCTAAACCACTTATTTTCACAGCAAATCTATAATATATTATTGGAACCATTTTTTAGATTATAAAAATGGAAGTTAGAAAGTTATGTTCTTCATTTAAAGTTTCAGACAAGAGCCAGAATTTGAACCAGTTATGTAGGGCCATATGCCTTTGAAATCTCACCATGGAGCTCAAGACTCCATTTCAAGGATTCCACTTGCAGATAATGCACTGCTTTGTTTTCTGGAATTTTCCATCATGTTGTCTCTTTCTTACTTGGAGTTCCCATAGCACTAAGAGTCTGTGCCACAAAAATTACAATTTTACTGTATGTTGCCATATGTTATAGTAATGGTTTTATTTGGATCTAGCAACTTTCTAACAAGACTAAGTTATTTCTAAGAACCACCTTGTTTTTGAAAATATACTCAGAGCACCTGGGCTAGTGATCTGTGCATGGAAAGTATTTTTAAATCCTATTGACCTTCTGATAGTTGGTTTGATACATTGGGATGAGGTTAGTTTCCCAAAGAGTGTGGAGGAAAATGAGAAAAATGAGAAATAGTTCCTATGACAATCTTCTTATTTGGGGTATCTGTGAAGTCCCTAACTGATATTCTTCTTCCATATAGGCTGTTTATTAAAGCAGCTAATCAGGAAAATCTTTTTAATTACCACATTTGTAAATGATACCTCCTGAAACTACACTGTGTAGTTCTGGGGATTCACTGAGTCAGGGATTCACAAATTTCACCCCTGAACTGTGCAGTGCAGGGACGGCCCTGTCAACAGCCATTCCTCCCTTTCTTAGTCAATTTTCTGCTCCTATAACAGAATGCCTGAGACTGAATAACTTACGAAGAAAATAAATTCACTTCATATAATTCTGGAAGTCAGGAAGTTCACAATCAAGGGGTCCATATCTGGTGAGGACCTTCATGCTGTCATCTCATGGTAGAAGGTGGAGCTAGAGTGTGTGTGCAGGAGAAAAAGCGAGGGGCGGGGGTGGGGGTTGGGGCAAACTCATCTTTATTTTTAATCAGAAAACCATTCCCATGATAATGGCATTAATTTATTCAGGAGGTTGTGGCCTAATCCCCTTTTACAGGTGCCACCTCTCAACAATGTCTCAACAATGTTGCATTGGTATTAAGCACATAAACTTTGGGGAACACATTCAAACCATAGCACTCCCTGATGATGATCAAAAGTAGTTTATGGAGACAAGTCTATTGTTTGTAAGAGAATAACAGAATAGTAGGGATCTAGTGGTTTCTTTTCACCTCTGTGGCATAACCAAGTTCTGCCTTTGATTCTGCCAGCAGGGATGCCGTTTTACTCATGTCCTGACTCAAGATAGTTCTTGCACAGGATAGTTTGGATGACTCATAGAAGCAAAAGGTAGATGAACAGAAAACCTGCGCTGAGATCATAAAACTTTCATTTTTGTGAGAAGATAAATGGTGGCATATAGCTTGCCATGTCATACTTTAGAGACAACAGGTGACACAGTTGACCAATCAGAGTTCCTCTTTCTTCTGAGAATTTTCCATCATACACTCAAGGCAGCCACTTTAAATTATTCATTGTTATGGCAGCTTCTTAAGTTGTAGAGACGTTCTCTAAAGGATAAGGTAACCACATAAGGCACAGTATATAAAGGATCACATCTCCATCATCCATTAAGATATTACCATCAGGGAGCATATATGAGTGGATCGAGTACAACAGCTGGGGCTATAGGAAACATGCCTGGAGTGTTCAGATGCCTGTCAGTGCCTAGAAGTGCCAAGTATTACGGTAAGTTCAGGGAACAGAAGGAAGAAAAAGTTGATTCTTGCACATGAGAGGTCACGATGAGGTGAATAAGAGACTCATACCAGGTCATTTAGATGGCATAGCAAGTGCTGTGACAGGGTATACAGAGATTATAGAGGAAAAGTGAATTAGACTGCCTGGATTGGATGAAGCAAACTCAGAAATTCTCTTAGACTTAACCCTCCAGCTACCCCCAAAATGTGATTAAAGTGAGAAAGAAGCCAAACATCCTGAGAAGGACGTGCCAGAGTTCTAGGCAAAGGCCAGGAGGTGTGTTTAGGCACAACAAGAAGCTTGTTACTATTCGACCTTGACTGGCATATCCTGGATGAAAGGCTGGTCAGCTGGATCTTATTTCTGGACTGCAGGTCTGGAGAATAATAGAAGCTCAATTTAGGTGCACGATAAAAGACGTCAAGACCAAAGCAAAAGCCTAGCCTTATGAACTAAATCAAAATAAAAGAATGGCTTATGAGGGGTGTGAGAGTTGGAATTTGGAGTCCACTGATGACAAGCCCCTGACCTGACTGGCAAGGAAGCAGATTTGAAAAGAGAACTAGGAGACCAGTAGTTATAACTAAAGTGAGGAGTCTTAACTAAGTCCCATTAGAGGATTTCCTGAGACAGTTTAGTTTGGATCAGTGACTGGAAATGTCTCAGTTCACAGGTGGTAGGTGTTAGTACTGAGAAGCTGGGGATGGTATACGTTTGGGGGTGACCCTTTCCATTCTTCTGGGAGTTTTACAGGAGTCTTAGAAATATCAAGACCTTATTTTTCTAACTATTTACAGTATTAGGTTTTTTTTTCTTGAGATAATATCATGAGGGTGATTGCAGCAACTGGCAATGGTAGATATTAAAGTCTTTAATTTCAGATCCATAAACCTCAGTTGGTAATTTAGATGGTTGTGAACCTCTTTAAAGTGTATTCAAATTGTTTGCATTCTTTCATCTTTTTAGGTAGAAGATTGCTAAGATTTTATTAGAAGATCTGTAAGATCCAATATCTTATCATTTTTCTTTCTTTCTTTCTTCCTTTTGTGAGACAAAATCTTGCTCTGTTGCCCAGGTAAAATCTTGACTCACTGCAACCTCTACTTCCTTGATTCAAGTAGTTCTTGTGTCTCAGCCTCCTGAGTAGCTGGGATTACAAGCATACACCACCACGTCTGCTAATTTTTTTGTATTTTTAGTAGAGAGTGTTTCACCATGTTGGCTAGGCTCGTCTCGGACTTCTGACCGCAAGTGATTTGCCCACCTCAGCCTTCCAAAGTGCTGGGATTACAGGAGTGAACCACCATGCCCAGTTTGTCAGCTCTTTAAGGAAGTCTATGGTCCCAAAGTGTTTGAAATTCACTGGAGTAGACATAAAATGTCTCATGGGTTGCCAGAGGTCATATCCACTTTTCCTTATGAGGTACAACACAGTTAAAGTGAAAGCAAAGATAAATGTATTAGTATTAAATAGTCTGATCACATCTTTTATTCCCCTGGCCATTATGCTTTTCTTTAACATGTCAGAGCACTGTGGAAGCAGGGTAGACTCCAACACCACTTTTACTGTTTCTAGAGCACATGGCAAATTCCTATCAAGAGAATATTTGCCATATGTACTGTGTTGACACTGCACCTGATTATTTCTCTCCAGATGGAAATTGACTTCAAGATTCACAGTTCAGCTAACTGGGAAGAGGGCTAAGGCAGGTGGTTATAACATAGGCCTAATGTCCCAAACCCAAGACAAATCTCAAATATTTTGTGCCCTGGGAACCGGAATGCCCGATCTAGAATTCTGTTCAAGGTGCTAGTAGGACAAAGAAGCTTCCATTTGAAATTGTTTGAAATATCTGGGCTCATATCGTATTGTCCTCATTGTTCTTTCATATTAAAAGAAAAAAAAAAACTTCTCCAAAATTACTTCGGCTAGATTCCAAAAATAACCTAATTGGTTGTGTAACTTCTAGAATAGGCAAAGAAAATATGCCGCTCCTTAGTGTCCTCCATACAGGACAGGCCTCTAATTAAAGATGCTGTTCTCAGGAGTGTTATTTCTGGTACCTTTCCCATTTTCTATGACATTTCAAGGAATATTTGGAATTCTACTTTAGAAAAGTCTGTCTTTTCCTCATATAGTAGAGACCAAGGTTTTTTTTATAATCCATAATCAAGGCAAAAATTGGGAAAACCATATTCTTGTTTTCATGAGAGAAACTGCGTCTCCTTACTAACAGAATATTTTTGAGAGTTCCTGGAATACCCAGTCTTGATCAGATATCCCTTATCAGTTTCTAAGGCCATGAGCATCTCTAGGTAATAGGTGTTAAAAGAGTTTAGAAACAAGGACTCCCCTCTCTCGGGCTGTTACCGCATATCTGGTCAGGTCTGAGAAAAAGTGGAGCTTTTCTAATGATCCTGAATATGTCTCCTTGAGATTAATTCAAATGCAGTCCAAAGGTATTGCCTTGCTATTAGTAGGAAACATATTCACAAATGGCTTTATTATTATCATTTCAGACGACATGGAAGGCCTTCATGGAATAGAAACTTTTAGTGCTAGTCTCTATTTGGTATTCCCTTCTTCCAAAAACACTAGAGGAGCCATGTCTGAGACCACCCACATATTATTTGGGTGGAACCATGTGGCTAGCTCTGGTCAGTGGGTTGTAGGTAGAACTGATGTGTGTCACTTCCCGGCCACAGTGTGTAGTTGCTCCTGTCAGACCGTTTCTGCCACAGCAATTATGAAAGGACTTGTTGATGTCACAGTGCCAGCAGGAGAAGGACAGTGCCCTGCAGAGTGGCCCAGAACACAGTACACTTCTCATAGATTGAAAAATAAACTTTTATTGTGTTTAGGCACTGAACTTTTTTGTCTGCAGGATAAGCCAGCCCTGACTAAAACACGGAAAGATGTTGTGAAGTCTAGTTTATGAAAAGATTTTGATAGTTGATAGAAGTAGGAACACTCTTTAAAAGATAAATTGTATTAAAAAACATAAAAGTGGAAAGTGTGGTTTTACTGGGGACAAAGTGAACAATTAATGTTGGCTGGAATATAATGAGGAGTCAATAATAAGACAGAAGAAAGGTTAGCATGTTAATACTGGATTTGTACCGAATCCTGTAATCAACAGATAATCAGCTGGTGTGAGATAAATTTTAGGAAGAAGAATTAAAGTTGGAAGATACTGCAAGAAAAAATGAATTTTTGAAGAATAGAGGTAAGAATAATAACATCTATAGCATCTTAGATACAGGAAAAATATAGAAAATATATTTGAAGAAAAAAATTTACAATGGATTGTAGGGATAAGGGAGAATTTGTGTCTCAAGAAACAATGATGAAGGCACAGGTTATAACACGGACTTTGTTATTTAAATAGGCTTTTTGGGCCAGTATAAACACCTAACATTAGGTCAATGGAAAATGATCCTCTGAGTTCCAAGGAAATAACTTGTTTTAGAGCACAACGTGTTTCTAAAATGGCACTGACCTCTCTAGAAAAGATGAACATTATATGTCCCTAAGCCCTCACTTTGCCTCAGTCAGTCCTTGTAATATTGACCCATATTACCATTGGGACAATCTCAGCATAGCCCAGATCAACTCATGTGATTCAAGTCTGCTTTTCTGGAGAGCAGACGCCTGGCTTCCATATATACTTAGCATGTGCATGGAGTAAACACACAGATCTCTAATTTGCAAATACTAAGAAAACAAAAGAGAAGGAGAGTGCTGTAAAATATAGAAAGTAAAAGCTCTTCTAGAGCCATAATATAGCTAAGGTTTAAAAGAATTTAGGAGGCAACAAGAATTTATGGTTAAGAGTATCAGATTTGGAGATAAGTGTATCTGGTTTTGAGTTCCTGAACTGCCACTACAAACTTTCGGCCTAACTCAGTTTTTCTCTTAGAAAACATAATCCACTTTGTATGCTTGTTATGGTCATTTAACGGGAAGTTGTGGAAAAACTCCTTAGCACGGTATATTCTCAAAGTAGCTGCTGGAGTGATTTTGTTAAATATGTCATGTTGTTGCCTGCTCCAAATATTCTACTTGCCTAGCAATGACTTTTGGGTCATGATATGACCTGGGCCCCCATTATCCCTTGGACCTCGCTCTGATCACCCTTGCCCTCATTCACTGAGTCCCCACCACTCTGCTTGCTGTCTCTTCACCACACCAAGCTGCTTTTCACCCAGGCTTCCCCACCGAGTCTTACCTTAACCTGCATAATCCACTCTGTAAGCTCCTTTCAAGACTTTGTTCAAGTGCCCCTCTGCAGTGAGGTCCTTCTTCCCTGCACATCTTGGTTAAATCAACCCTTCCCCATATACTCCACAATTCCTTCTTTATTTGCTTCCGTCACACTTTCACCTTGTAACACATGTCTAATTTATTTATTTTGTTGTATGTCTTACCTTAATAGACTATATGTACTAGGAGGGCACAGATTGTGGTCTCCATTATTCATCAATGTGGAAGATTGTCTAGCGCATTCTAAATACATAATAAATGTTTGCTGAATAAATGAATTTTTATAATTATTATAAAAATGAAATGTACTCCCAAAATCAGTACAGTCTTTTGTATCCAGTGCTTTGTTGTATTGACTAAGTCACTTAAGTGTTTCCAGCTTCTCCCAGCCATAGTCTGATTCACCACACATCTCCTAAGCATGTACATTAGGGTAGAGCAGTGCTTGTCCTGGTGTATATAAACAGGCAAAAATAAAACAAACATGCATTCCAGGATTCCAATCTCGTTGAAAAGGAATGGCACTTGAAGAGCACAAAGCAGATAAATGCAAGTGTAGAGATAAAAATTATGAAGTTTTAGATATTTCCAGTTCCTCTGCCTTTCCCACTTAGCCTTCTCAATGCAAAAGTCTTCATCGGATAGTAATTCTAATAAATTATTATGTAGTCTTACCATCTGCCAAGCATTGCTTTAGCTCTTTTCATGGATTAACTCACTTAATCCTGACAATAACCATGAAGAAGTACTATTGTTACCCCCATTTTACAGAGGAAATAGGAAAATTGAGCATTTTGCTCTACATACTTAGTAAATGATGAAACCGGTCTGTAATCCCAGGCAGTGGTCCCGCAGACTGTGCTCTTAATTGTATTGCACTAGGCATATAATAAAATACTCTTTCCATATGTGAGTCAGGCCAGGCATAAGTGAATGTTTCTCAATTGAGTCGTAAGTGGACATTTGCCCTTCCCTCTGCCATCATTATGGGAGAAAGTGACTGAGTTCAAAGTGATATGAAATAAGATGCCTAGAAAGAAAGAGCAATCTATTAGACAGGTCAAGACTTGGTCTAAGGGTCAGAGGACTTGCCTCCTTGGGGGTATCACTAAGTAGCTGTGTCACCTTGGTCAGGTACTTCAGCATCTCTAGGCCTTTGTTTTCTCATTATATAAAAGTGCTGCTCTTGGAAGCAGTGACTCTCATGGTCTCCCATAGAATACAATCTATGACTCTATAATACCACCAGACAAGGCCTGTGTTATTTGGCAGCTAGCAACATTCATTTGAGAGCAATAGGGAATATGGCTAAAGGATGGAGTTATCCATATTTCACTTTAAACTCAGATCAACCTCTCTGGGGGAATTTAAGAATTGGATATATATGGGAACAAACATGATCAGGCATAACAGCTTTGGAATTACATCCTGTTGGAGAAGTATCAAGAGACTAGGAACAGCCAGAACAAAGACAATGAGAAAATTAACCCTTCACTGACTCCTTGTCAACAGAGAAACACTTGTTCTTAGAAACATGTTTCAAATGCATCACTGTTTTAATGAGCTCTGACTGCACCCTCTCCTCCTTGCCATTAGTCAATTTTCATTAGCTTAGAACCACTCACCTTTAAGAACAATGAGGCATCAAGTCACTATCACTTTTTTAAAAATGCAATTCTTGATGGATATTTTAAGAGTCAAGGTAAAGTCAAACGTAGTGAACAGAAGGGTCTTATTATAATGTTTGTCACCAGCTGGAGAGAAAGCAGGGCTGGAGTCTCCGTGAACTGTGAAAGAAATGTTTGCAGGTGTGGCACCAGCTCAGTATGTGCTCACAGCGTCTACTATGGAAAACTTGGAAAGAGATCCTGGAAGGGGCAGGAAAGGGTTGGATCAGCTCCAGTGTCTCAGCTGCTTGTCAGTAAGCTTAAGAAGGAAGTCTGTTGCTGCTGTGAGTGGGGAGAAGGGGAAGGACTCAGCAGGATGTTACCAGGGGCAAACACTGGAAAAGAGGGCAGTGGGCTTAGCTAAGTATAAAAAGGTACAATAGCACACTAAAGAATGTCAGCATGAGCACATCAGGGATTCTCAAAGCTCAGAGGCGTATGCCCTTTCAGAAAATTTTCTTTTGATTGAGACTCCAGGTCCAGCCACAAGAAAAAATATTGAGGGTAAAAGACTGTGCTTTTCCTATATCTTTAGAAAGGTGTATGGGACTGTGATAAAGGTGTATGATTCTGTAATATTTGTAATCAAGTAGAAGTTTTATAACAATCATTAATATTAAACATTTTCAATAAATAAAAATGACTTTATAAGAAGATAGTGACTGTATTTCCCTACCCCTCAAATGTGGGAAGGACTAGGCAGACTAAACTGAAACAACAACAGTCAGGATGTGTGTGTTTTCCCAGAAGTCCCCAGGCCATGTCTTGGATTACAGAGAACTGCTGCTATGGCACCTGACTAGGTACACGGACCCTCTCTTCCAGGATGAATCCCAGTGACAGCTTAGCTCTTGTCCCACATCATCCTTCATGAGACGTGTAGGAGGACACAAAGTGGCTGAATACATTAATCAATGTTGTAGAATTATCTCCAGCACCCACCAGAATGGAGGTGTCCCTCTTAACTTGTTAATGATAAACTCCACAAGACCATGCCAAATGCTGTCTACTTTTTTAGGCCTAATGCCCCAAACAAGTGATTATTCAATAACTAATTATGTGTTGAATGAATGAGTCAGAGAATAATTACCTTATGTATTAGTCTTTGCTGAAAATAATGCAAACATCGTCTTCCACCAGTGTTATGTATCTGTTCCATTAGACTTGAATATTGTTATTTCTGGCCTCCTTTTTAACTGCCCCACAATTTCTAATTCACTTTTCCCACTATCTCTCTCCGTTCTACCACCTCACTTCTATTGTCTGATGAGGCATAGTGAGGGAAAAAGGAGAAAAGCTTCACCCCTGAAACATTCATATTTGTTATTATACAAGGCAAGTTGATGTTGAAGAAATTCAGAAAAATAAGAAAGTTATTCATACAATGAGAAGTTATGTGTTTTTTTTTTCTTCCTATGTTTTTCACATGGCACTTCTATTTTATGGTGGCTTTAAGATCATTGTGATGGAAACCTGGTTACAAAGATACAGATTTGCTTTCCATCATCACAACATGGACCTCACCACGTTAAGATACAATTTATACTTTAAAATACTAGTAAATTCCATTCCAGTCTCAAAAGCTGTGCTTCCCAGCTTTCCCCATCCTGCCACATGCAGATCCTCACTGCTTGAATCAAACCTGATGTATGTAAATCAGAATTCTCTTAAACTCCAAGGTGATTTTTTCTTTTACAAGAGTATTCACCAAAATGTTCCTAAGAAATAGCTAGTTCCTCCTCCGCATTTAAATGATAATATGACATACAAAAATTCAGTCCGGAAAGAAAGTTGAAGGAGTTCAACTATGCTTTTAAATGTCACAAAGATAATAACCCACATATGAATAGTGATTTTTATTTTTCAAAGTGTTGTAATCAATCACCACAATCCAATTACAGGAATAATTGCCTTCTAAAGATAACATAGGGTGCTAGGGCAAATGATTCAAAGATAATATAAAAGACACAGGCTGTGCTTTCAAGAAGCTTATGTTCTAATTGCAGAGAGAGCTAGGTAAATATTTAGAACACAATGTGATACGTCTCATCCTAAAGGCACAGAGCAATACACAGGGAGCACAATGGAGGTCATGTGTGGGCAGGGAGAGAGAGATGGATGGAGAGAAAGAGAGCCCTGTAGACAACACAAGCACATGTGGAAATCTACTCTCCTCAATGCTGATACAGGGAGCATTGGAAAGCTCACCCAGAATGCTGGAAACTGCAGAGGAGAAAAAATACTGTCTTCTCCCCCACTGCCAGGTTCATGGCTGTCATACCTATAACAAAACAGATACATACAAATATACTTAAACATACCAATATACTTAAGGTTTTTCATTTCTTTTTTTTTTTTTTTTGAGACGGAATCTTGCTCTGTTGCCCAGGCTGGAGTGCAGTGGCACGATCTCGGCTCACTGCAAGCTCTGTCCCCCGGGTTCACACCACTCTCCTGCCCCAACCTCCTGAGTAGCTGGGACTACAGATGCTCACCACCACATCCGGCTAATTTTTTGTATTTTTAGTAGACATGAGGTTTCACCGTGTTACCTAGGATGGTCTCGATCTCCTGACCTTGTGATCTGCCTGCCTCAGCCTCCCAAAGGCTGGGATTACAGGTGTGAGCCACAGCGCCCGGCCGATATATAAGTTGTATATGACATACGAGTTTTCAGAAATGAAGACCCAAAAGAAAAGGGAAATTTGTGTATTTTTTTTTTCATTATACTTTAAGTTCTAGGGTACATGTGCACAACGTGCAGGTTTGTTACATATGTATACTTGTGCCATGTTGGTGTGCTGCACCCATCAACTTGTCAGCACCCATCAATTCATCATTTATATCATGTATAACTCCCCAATGCAATCCCTCCCCCCTCCCCCCTCCCCCCTCCCCCCGCCATGATAGGCCCCAGTGTGTGATGTTCCCCTTCCCGAGTCCAAGTGATCTCATTGTTTAGTTCCCACCTATGAGTGAGAACATGCGGTGTTTGGTTTTCTCTTCTTGTGATAGTTTGCTAAGAATGATGGTTTGCAGCTGCATCTATGTCCCTACAAAGGACACAAACTCATCCTTTTTTATGGCTGCATAGTATTCCATGGTGTATATGTGCCACATTTTCTTAATCCAGTCTGTCACAGATGGACATTTGGGTTGATTCCAAGTCTTTGCTATTGTGAATAGTGCCACATGGACAGTCATGCAGAAGCAGGATTGGAGAATCATAAAGGGCATGATCTAAAGGTAATACAGTGGGGTGAACTTAGCAAGGCTTGTTTGTTCAGATTCTTTTTTGCATCCCTGTGTTACATTTCTTCCCTCTGAGTACAGGGCAGGACACCTGTCACATGAGGATCTACTAGGGAGAAGGGAGGAAAATGGTCAGACTATGTTATATGGCCTGCTTCAGGGAAGAAGGATGGGGGGAAGGTGAAAGTACCCTTCCTGCTTCTGCTGTTTTCTCAATTTTCAAAGTGTAATATTTTCGGGTAGCATTTTCTACACCCCATCATTAGCTTCTTTCTCTTACCACAATCTGAGTATGTTATTATACTGTCCTGTTTTGAAGCTATAGTAAGCTGTAGGTTCTAATTAACTTGATTTGCAACAAAGGACCCTAACACACCAGGTGTATTTCCTTGATACACCAATGTCTCTACATAGTATTAGATGGTAAACAGAATGTTGGGCTTTCTGGATTGATTGATTATATGTGATCTTCTTAAGTTACATGCATTTCCTTCTTAGTCCTCTAGTGGAGTTATCAAAACTTACTCAGTAGTTACCTGCGGTAGTAAGTAGGAACAAATCTAGTTGAATCCAGTTGCTCAAGGGTAATTTTAGGAAAAGGTCACAAAAGATTCAAACCTAAACCAGCATAGTGGAGTAATTAACTCATAACTGGGAGGAAAAAATGGCTTTGTAGTCAAACCGACCTATCTCTCTCACTTCCTTAGCTGTATGACTTTGAGCAACTCACCCTACCATTGTTAATCTCAGTTCCTTCAATTGTGAAGCAGAGATTAGAATTATCTCTCATAGATTTTGTGAGAATGAAATTAGATCATTCACATAAGTCTTCTAGCACGGTGCCTGGTACAAATAAAATAGTTAGGAAATTATTATTCTTTAAATTATTTTACTCTAAAAAGTGATACTCTAAGCTTTTTCCTTTGGAGAATACACTAGGCACTCAAGAATACTCCTTGAGAAAATCTTGGATCAAAGGAAAATCAATTAAGATTCTTTAAATGCAGTATCAGTCCTGACCAGTTATTTCCAAACCCCACATAACTAGAATTTGTTGACACTCTCTCCACCATCGCCATGTGACTTTTTTTTTTTTTTTTGTCTTTCTCCTGATGATTTTCTTTCTTCTAGGATCTTATGCCTGAATGAAGTTTTTCCTCCATGAAAAATTGGTTTTGTATTCTCTGTGCTGCTATTCTCCATTTATATCCCCAGTAATAACTCCCTGCTCTGTCCTCGAGAATGCTGGGTGCTGATTTCTAAAGGCTGAATGCTGGGTATCCCCTCGCCTTCTGGCTTCTAGCTGGGTTTGGCCAGTGGGGTAAACCAGTAAAAGAAAAGGAAAGAAGAAAGACTCCAGGCATGTCTTCCTCTGCCCTCTCCCTGCTTTGCTTTGTCATCAAGGTCTGGCAGTGGCTATGCCCCTCTCTCTCTGTGCCTTCTAGGTGGCTCTTCAGCTGGGGGCATAGCAATGGCTTCTTGCGGTGATTAGTCTCTAGAAGCCTCAACATCCTTTGTTGATTTCCTTAACCCTATTCAGCAAATACCTTTCTTTAGAATCCCATCTCCATTGGTTTCTTCTGGGAAACTGTCTTTCATTCTCATTCTTTTTAGCCATTCATCCATTTATTTAACCATGTATTCAAAATAAAACATACCAGTCACTATGGGAGACTGAAGTGCAAATGAGAAAGGTGAATTGAAAAGATGTGATGAGGGCAAGCCTGTACCCTACTCTGGGAACGGTGGAGTTTCCATGGAGACTCCCAGCTCTCCTGTTTGCACGGGGGCTTCTTGATCAGTTGTCTTGGCGGAACTGTAAAGTAACACACAGATTTCAGAGAATGTGACTAAAGCTCACACTTGGAAGCAGGATCTGCATATTCTACTCCCTTCCCCTGAGACACACACACACACACACAAACTCTAACAGGAGAACTTTTCCTGGAAAAGGCACAAAAGTTTTCCTGAATTGGGTGTGCTGGCTCTCAACGATCCAAACATTTTGTCACATTTTAGATACAGAAGTTGTCAGATACCCAACATCAGCAATAAAACCAAATCAGAACTTTTAAAATAAGTGGAGGTAGCACATAAAGACGGTCTGGAGTCGGCAGTAGTGAGAGGCTACACATACGCTACAAAAAGCCAAAGCCATCAGAATCACAGACACTGTAGCAAACTACAGACTCCGAGTCCCAGAGAGAAGAGGCTTATTCAATGTCACATGGTTAGTTCCAGGCATAATTAGCACAAACTAACTTCTACATGAATCCCTGTCCCCACCTTTTCAGGACAGATAATTGTGAAAGTAACTAAATTTTTAAACAAGGATCAGAGTGGTAAATAGAGCATGGTGAAATTTCAGGAAATAAATTACATCTGGAGGAACTACTTTGGGAACCTAGGGCTTCGATGGACTCTCTAAGTGGCAGGGATTAGCGGTCACTTCCTCCACCCCCGCACATGGCCAGGCCTGCTTCTGGTCCTGCTGACTAGGAAGGGCTCGGCTGCGATGTATATGTTTTCTTAGTATTTGAATGCCCTCAGCTGAGGGTGGATTAACTTTCCCTTGGCTTTCTTGGAGTGAGGCATCATCTGTCATGCCGTATGTCTTTTTAAATTTTTCTTGGCTTGAACCTTTCCATTTTGTTATCACACGTAAGATTGCCGGCAGTTCCAACTGTGAGCTATTTGAGTTCTCAGGTGTGTTTTTGAGGAGACGAACACCTGTGCCAGGAATGCAGGTTAATGTCAGTGCCAAACACAAATCTGCCTCTCTCAGATTCCTGAGAAATTCTGGAAGTGACTATTAGAATAACACAGATCAGTCACATGGTCTTTTTCTGAGAAGAGATGCGTTGGATCCATACTATGCTTAGGGAAAGGTAACTAGTCTGAACTGAATTTTTCATATATGCAGGAGTTTATGATTACAACCCCATCTTTAACCTGCTCAGCCCCATTTGTACTGGGTGCTGTGGATGTTGACCAGAAGCCCACCATCACGACTGAAGCATTCATTTCCCCAGGTGTTGGGAATGTTAGTGTAGATAGCTCTCAGCTTGTCCCTTTTCCAAAACCTGCCTTTGGCTGGCTAAAGAGAGCTGCTTTGTCCAAGATCATACCCTCTCCCTAGGGAATGCTTTTTTTTTTTTTTTTTTAATATCTGCAGTAACAGCAAAATGCTAAGGGACATAAAAGCCTGGCCCCTTTGCCCTAATTTGGGTTATTTCTTTAGGGCAAATCCCAGATCCCAGTGAATCAGCTTGGTCCTCTGCTGCTACTGCATTTTAGTCCAACTGCTTTCTGTCTGATCCTACATTGTTCATCTCCCTCCAACAGGTGTTATTCCCAAGAGTATTCACCACTGAACCATATGTGTGTCAATCTGTCTCAGAGTGGATTTCCCAAGGAACCTGACCAGTGACACCCATCATTCCAGAACACTCCTAAAATGCTGAGACATACTTGGCATAATATATGCAAAACACTTTCCTGTCCATTGTTTTGTTGGAAACTGATCACCATCTCCAGAGGCTGAGAGGGCTGATTGTTTATAACTTCATAAGGGCTCCTTACCCAGTTTATTCACTGTACAAACACCAATACTCCTCACTTCTCTGAGTAAAAGCAACTCCCTTGCAACTCTACCATCCTGTCTTTCTGCAACATCACCAACTCCTTCGTTTTTGTGTGGCACTTTGCTCCAAGGAGCTCAAAAAACATCACTCTGGATTGTATCTTCTTTGTACCCCTCCCAGTAGGTATCATTAATAATGACAGTAAGAATGGCAAATATTTAACGATTATTTAGATGTGGTAAATGTGGCCCTAGAAGACTGAACCTGATTCATCCTCATGTGGTACCTAGGAAATGAAACCTGTTGTGGGACAACAATAATATCATGGCCATTGATGTGTCATTCATATGGAGATTAAGGAGAGAAACTCTAGTTCTTTGCTTGCCTGTGCCAGGACTTACGTGTATTGATTCCCCAGACCTCAGAGGTATAGGGAAGGAGAGAGGTGGCTGGAATGAACAAATAAATGAGTAAGTGAATAAAGGGAGGGTGGAAGAAAGTGTTACAGAGAGTTCTGGCCGATTATCCTAGTGGATGAAATCTTCCCTTCAAGAAAAAGAAAATGAAAAAGAGGTTGCCTTTCCTCAAATGGTATAATATCTTTTTCTATTAAATTTTTCCCATATGCAAGATTCTCATTAGGGATCCAAGTTAAAAACTTGGACACATCAATAGCTTGTTCAAGATCCCCAGCAAACTGAGAAATATTGAGGGACCAAGTCCTAACCATGCCTGGCCTTCCTCTTCCCTAGCCTCTGCAATAAAAAATCTGGACATTTCCATATGCAGGGGACTTATGTTTCTCAGAAAATAGGCAAATGGAATCCTAGATTTAACTTAAACAATTTGATAAATATTTTTCCCCCTAACTTTTAAGAAGTGTCTTATAACACTGATTTATGGTTGTCTTTTGCTCCCCATACCTCTCTCTGTGTTAAGTATTTTGTTCATTTGTCAGAATAGCCATTAGAAAAATATGGTAGATGAAATTAGGGGAGAAAATATTTTCCCTCTTAATTTGCATATATCCAAATGTATTGACATTATGGATTTTATATTAAGTTTTTAATTTTAACTAAAAAATATTAAAAATAACAATGACGTATCTTTGTTTTTTATTTTTAATTTTCATTAAAATTAGATTTTGTTTATGCAAGGGACTAAAATAGTTCAAAACTCAAAAGATAACAAAGAGAAGTATGGTGAATAGTCTCCAAATGAACTCATATGCCAACCAGTTCCTGTCTCCACAAAAACCTGTAGTCTCTGGTTCTTGGGCATCA
The DNA here is from genome assembly GCF_007565055.1 of Rhinopithecus roxellana. Classification (NCBI taxonomy): domain Eukaryota; kingdom Metazoa; phylum Chordata; class Mammalia; order Primates; family Cercopithecidae; genus Rhinopithecus; species Rhinopithecus roxellana. Next base: position 67,882,945 of record NC_044569.1, on the reverse strand, counting down.
CTCCAGAGATATGCCAAGTAATTCAGGTAAGTTCTATAAAAATATATACAAATATTTTTTTCCTACCATGTTACACAGAAGTTACTGACTATATTTTGCATGTGTTTTTGTAACTTCCTTTCCTTAATAAGGTGTTTTAGAGATCATTCCCATCAATGTAGATTATATCCTTCTATTTTTACTGCTGCGTTGTACTTCTTTGTATAAATCTACCATAATTTTTTTAACTGTTTCCTATTGATATACACATTAAGATTATCACAAACTTCTCCTATTTAGAAGTAATATGGCTGAATCCAGGAGTTGGTTTTTTGAAAAAAATCAACAAAATTGACAGACCGCTAGCAAGACTAAGAAAAGAGAAGAATGAAATAGATGCAATAAAAAAGATAAAGGGGATATCACCACCGACCCCACACAAATACAAACTACCATCAGAGAATACTATAAACACCTCTATGCAAATCAACTGGAAAATCTAGAAGAAATGGATAATTTCCTGGACACTTACACTCTTCCAAGACTAAAACAGAAAAGTTGAATCCCTGAATAGACCAATAGCAGGCTCTGAAATTGAGGCAATAATAGCCTGCCAACCAAAAAAAGTCCAGGACCAGATGGATTCACAGCTGAATTCTACCAGAGGTACAAGGAGGAGCTGGTACCATTCCTTCTGAAACTATTCCAATCGATAGTAAAAGAGGGAATCCTCCCTAACTCATTTTATGAGGCCAACATCATCCTGATACCAAAGCCTGGCAGAGACACAACAAAAAAAGAAAATTTTAGACCAATATCCCTGATGAACATCGATGAAAAAATCCTCAATAAAATACTGGCAAACCGGATTCAGCAGCACATCAAAAAGCTTATCCACCATGATCAAGTGGGCTTCATCCCTGGGATGCAAGGCTGGTTCAACATTCGCAAATCAATAAACGTAATCCAACATATCAACAGAACCAAAGACAAGAACCACATGATTATCTCAATAGATGCAGAAAAGGCTTTTGACAAAATTCAACAGCCCTTCATGCTAAAAACGCTCAATAAATTTGGTATTGATGGAACATACCTCAAAATAATAAGCTATTTATGAAAAACCCACAGCCAGTATCATACTGAATAGGCAAAAACTGGAAAAATTCCCTTTGAAAACTGGTACAAGACAGGGATGCCCTCTCTCACCACTCCTATTCAACATAGTGTTGGAAGTTCTGGCTAGGGCAATCAGGCAAGAGAAAGAAATCAAGGGTATCCAGTTAGGAAAAGAAGAAGTCAAATTGTCCCTGTTTGCAGATGACATGATTGTATATTTAGAAAACCCCATCGTCTCAGCCCAAAATCTCCTTAAGCTGATAGGCAACTTCAGCAAAGTCTCAGGATACAAAATTAATGTGCAAAAATCACAAGCATTCTTATACACCAGTAACAGACAAGCAGAGAGCCAAATCAGGAATGAACTTCCATTCACAATTGCTTCAAAGAGAATAAAATACCTAGGAATCCAACTTACAAGGGATGTCAAGGACCTCTTCAAGGAGAACTACAAACCACTGCTCAGTGAAATCAAAGAGGACACAAACAAATGGAAGAACATACCATGCTCATGGATAGGAAGAATCAATATCGTGAAAATGGCCATACTGCCCAAGGTTATTTATAGATTCAATGCCATCCCCATCAAGCTACCAATGAGTTTCTTCACAGAATTGGAAAAAATTGCTTTAAAGTTCATATGGAACCAAAAAAGAGCCCGCATTGCCAAGACAATCCTAAATCAAAAGAACAAAGCTGGAGGCATCATGTTACCTGACTTCAAACTATACTACAAGGCTACAGTAACCAAAACAGCATGGTACTGGTACCAAAACAGAGATATAGACCAATGGAACAGAACAGAGTCCTCAGAAATAATACCACACATCTACAGCCATCTGATCTTTGACAAACCTGAGAGAAACAAGAAATGGGGAAAGGACTCCCTATTTAATAAATGGTGCTGGGAAAATTGGCTAGCCATAAGTAGAAAGCTGAAACTGGATCCTTTCCTTACTCCTTATATGAAGATGAATTCAAGATGGATTAGAGACTTAAATGTTAGACCTAATACCATAAAAACCCTAGAAGAAAACCTAGATAGTACCATTCAGGACATAGGCATGGGCAAGGACTTCATGTCTAACACACCAAAAGCAACGGCAGCAAAAGCCAAAATTGACAAATGGGATATGATTAAACTAAAGAGCTTCTGCACAGCAAAAGAAACTACCATCAGAGTGAACAGGCAACCTACAGAATGGGAGAAAATTTTTGCAATCTACTCATCTGACAAAGGGCTAATATCCAGAATCTACAAAGAACTCAAATTTACAAGAAAAAAAACATCAAAAAGTGGGCAAAGGATATGAACAGACATTTCTCAAAAGAAGACATTCATACAGCCAACAGACACATGAAAAAATGCTCATCACTCGCCATCAGAGAAATGCAAATCAAAACCACAATGAGATACCATCTCACACCAGTTAGAATGGCAATCATTAAAAAGTCAGGAAACAACAGGTGCTGGAGAGGATGTGGAGAAATAGGAACACTTTTACACTGTTGGTGGGATTGTAAACTAGTTCAACCATTATGGAAAACAGTATGGCAATTCCTCAAGGATCTAGAACTAGATGTACCATATGACCCAGCCATCCCACTACTGGGTATATACCCAAAGGATTATAAATCATGCTGCTATAAAGACACATGCACACATATGTTTATTGCGGCACTATTCACAATAGCAAAGACTTGGAATCAACCCAAATGTCCATCTGTGAGACTGGATTAAGAAAACGTGGCACATATACACCATGGAATATTATGCAGCCATAAAAAAGGATGAGTTTGCGTCCTTTGTAGGGACATGGATGCAGCTGGAAACCATCATTCTTAGCAAACTATCACAAGAACAGAAAACCAAACACTGCATGTTCTCACTCATAGGTGGGAACAGAACAATGACATCACTTGGACTCGGGAAGGGGAACATCACACATCGGGGCCTATCATGGGGGGGAGGGGGGAGGGGGGAGGGGTGAGGGATTGCATTTGGAGTTATACTTGATATAAATGACGAATTGATGGGTGCTGACGAGTTGATGGGTGCAGCACACCAACATGGCACAAGTATACATATGTAACAAACCTGCACGTTATGCACACGTACCCTAGAACTTAAAGTATAATATAAAAAAAAGTTAATTGACAAATTAAAATTCTATGTATTTATGGGGGTATAATGTGATGTTATGATATATGTATACATTGTAGAATAATTAAATCCAGAGAATTAATAGTCACCTCAAAAAAAAAAGTAATATGGCATTAATCACATTTGACAAACATCTGTAGGATATTATCCTGGCAATGGAATTGCTGCATCAATGAGGAAGTATATTTTTAATTTTGATAGCCATTGCCGAATCTCCCTCCATATAAGTTATAACAATTAACACTCCAACAAAAATATAATAAAAATTAAACACTGCAAATTTCTCATATCATTGCTAATCTAATAGATTATACATGGTAGCTCAAAGCTGTACATGGTAGCTCAAAGCTGTTTTAGTTTACATTTCTCTATTTTGAATCCTGCTTATTATTTTATGCATTAGAATTCCCTTATTTATTTTTGGATAAGATATATGTTGTCCTTTTTTTTTTTTAATCGGTCTGTTATTTGTTGAGGTTTTTTTTAATATTAGTTGAATTTGCCTTTTCTGGATTTAGTAGTGGGAGTTATAAATATATTTAGTCTGGTTTACTTCAGGTGCCTTTTGTCATGGCATCTATTTTCCCCCTAATTTTCATATATTTAAATTTATTGGCATTATGGGATTTTGGATTTTATGCCAAGTTAAAAAAATCCTCACTCTAATTTAAAAGAATTCATTCATGCTTTCTTCTCATGTCCTTTACTTAAAATAGCGGTTCTTTCAGAAAGGCACTAACAATCACATGCATAAGTATTCTCATCCATTTGCTAATTGTTTTAAAGAGTCTGCATGTATAGTGGATTTAGACCAAACACCTCCTCAAAGATATTTTTTTAAGCTGAATGAAAACACATTTACAGAGATAAAAGGTTAAGTGATTTTAAGATGAAAGATTATATATGACTGGCAAGGCAAGAACAAAAGTTTATAAGATCCTTAAACAAAGAGAAAACTCTTGGTTGGGTGGCCAATTCCCAAAACATCCAAAGTGGAGAAAGCACTGTTAAACCTGAAGCAGGAAGAAAAACACAAGGCTGTCTGATTTTACTACGGCTGGTAGGAATTTGGAATTTGTCTCTGAAGAGGTGGCATAAACTGAAAATTAAGAGATTCAAAATGCTTCAAAAATGAAAAATTCATGTGCAGCTGATCTGTCTGAGTTTTCTCATTTAGCAAGTCTCATGTCTGAGAAAACAAAACAAAACAGACCTTTTCTAATGCCCTTCGATGACATAATGCACCCAAGGTGAAGTAACTATCGGATCAAACAAGGAAGATATTAGTATCTCCTTACCTATTTAAAGAGGTAAAAGAATCAGAACTTATCAGCCTCCTAATTCCTCAAAAGTGAAGGTTTTCTTTAATGGCAGTAGGAAAAGCATTAGAACTTAGTTGCTGTGGGTTTTATTAACTGTATAGTTAATAACTAATACCCAGTGTTTGAGAGCTTATGATATGTCAAGCTCCATGCAAAATATTCCCCATACTTCACACCCCATCAGAGAATCTTCACAGCAATCAATAAATTGATTACATCCCATTTCAAAGATAAGAGACTGACACAGCAAAAGGTTAGGTAAACTTGACCTGAAATCATAACTGAAAGATAAACTCATGCCTTTGAGAAAACAAATCGTGGGATTTTCATCCTTGTATGGTCCAAATTTGCTATTAACAGCCCATGTGACTTTAGACAAGTAACATACCACCACAGAGCATTGTTCCATTCATATTCTTACTACATTGTACTGACTTCTTAGAGTGATTGTGAAAAATCTAACAAAATGTTTAAGTGTGAGAACATAATAATTAAAAAGTAGTTAAAGAAATCAGCATAAATAAGCTCAATGCAATGAGAATGGTGGCTCATGTTTGCAAATTCAAGCCCATGGGATCTAACAGAAAAAAATGCACCAAACTGAATCCTCCAACTAACATTTTCCTGGTTTTATCTGTAACTTCTTGGTAAAGCTGTACACTACGCCAAGGTTGCCTTAAAACCACTCCTATTGCCTGATCTGAAAGTGAGCCTGGGATCAGCAGATCTAGGGATCTGGTTTCCTTTTCTTTCAATTTTTTCAACTTAACATATAATGAAGAATTTCACCTTTGTTGCTTGGCTCCTGGGAGGGAGACTTTATATCCTCAGAATTTCTAGAGTACTAGAAGTGTGTTAATGAGGCCTTTTGATCACACCTAAGTTCATGCTAATAGATAAGATGACTCAAGACAGGGGCTGGTCATCAGAGACCAAAGACATAACTAGAAAATTAGGACTTTGAGCTGTTCCTAATTCTGGGAAGGGGAGGTGGGCTGAAGGTTGAGTTCTTCATGGGGCCAATGATTCAATCATGCCTCTACAATGAAACCACAAAGAACATTCCTAGAGCTCTTCTGGTAGGTGAACACATCAATCTCTATTTACCTGGTCCTCATTTGTATTCTTTAGAACAACATTATACTCATAAGCGTGGCAATCTCCTGAGTTTTGTGTTATGCTAATGAATTCTCAGGGTTGTGGGAATCCCTGAATTTGTAGCCAGTTCATCAGAAGTGTGGTAAGTCTGGTCTGGAAATCCAGCTTGTAACTGGTGTCTGAAGGGAGGGCAGTGTTTCTTAGGGACTGTGTCTTTAAACCTGTGGAGTGTGGTGCTAACTCTGTGTGGTTAGTGTCAGTTGTATTGTAGCACAAGAGTTGATGTCAGGACACAGTTTGTCTCCCATGCCTTCTGTTTCTGGCCAGCTGTCCTGAATCCTATGCAACAGTGCTTCCCAGGAGCAAATGCAACCCCAGAATGATGGTGTTTCCCTGACTCCCACCAATTCCAACTTACATTAGCTACTTTTAAGTCTGCCTTTTGTTCTGTTCTAGGTCGGCCTGATTTAACCAAGATGGGATTTGACACTGATAACAAAACATTCTAGTTCTTAGACTTCAAAAATGCATTATGATACAGGAGAAAGAGCCCCGAGCCAGCAGCCTGAGCACCTGGGTTCAAAGCCCTGCACTAATGAACTTCCACAGAGTGATCAAGTTACCTTATCACTCTGGAACTGTTTTTAAAATTATATTATTTGTTCTAACTACCACAGGGAAATATTTCCTAGGACCAATTATATGTGGATGTGAGAGTGCTGAGGATTCTAAACTTCAGTTACCAAGGTCAGATGATTACATTAAGAAATATCTGTACGTTTCAAGACCCTCCAGATAGTGCTTAATGTATGGCATTTATTTATGCTTATGAAAACATGAGGTAAGAATTTATTTCCAATTTACAGGTAATTAACTGAGATGAAGATTTTTGTAAATCAAATAGCTAGTAAATACCAAGACAGATTTAAATTCTGTTTCTAATCTGCCACATAATCTAATCCCAGTAACGAATCGTCTTTCTATTATAGCTCACTACTTCTTAGTCCAAATAGTGGCTCAAATAACATATTTGGGTCAGGTGCAGTGGCTTACGCCTGTAATCCCAGCACTTTGGGAGGTCGAGGTGGGCAGATCACCCAAGGTCAGGAATTCAAGACCCACCTGACCTACATGGAGAAACCCCGTCTCTACTAAAAATACTAAATGAGCTGGGCGTGGTGGCGCATGACTGTAATCTCAGCTACATGGGAGGGTAAGGAAGGAAAATCACTTGAACTCTGGAATTGGAGGTTGTGGTGAGCCAGGATCATGTCATTTCACTCTGGCCTGGGCAATAAGAGTGAAATTCTGTCTCAAAAACAATTAAAAAATAACATATCTAAGGGTCCTTCCCAGAACTCAAATTGACCACCTTATTCAGCTAGCTCCGGGTATCAGATACATTTATATCTGGAAACATTTAATGAAAAAACCTAACAAAATACAACACAAATGGCTCCTCTTTCATGGAGTCATCAAGAAGGTAGGCCATTCAGAGGATGGCATCATCATGGATGCAGAGCTTAAATTGTTGGTGTGTTTTGGTGCTATGTCATCAGCAGTGCTTCAATCCATGGTCCTACGCAGCCACTAGAACTCTGGTCACCAAGTTCACATTTCATGCAGCAAGAATAAGAAAGGAGAACATGGCCAGTTTCCCAACTCTCTCATCTCATTTTAAGCAGTCTCCCTGGAAGTCCCACACAAAACTTCCTCTTACATTACACACCTCGGCCTTTGCCTCGTGGCATGATCTTGAAGTGAGGAGGAAGAGAACAGCATCAATGCCTCTCAGTAGCTCTCCCTAACGGGAGAGACTGGGTGTCAAGGAATAGCATCTGTCAGTACCATATACTCTCTAAGGATAGCATTTACTCCACCATGACCATGACTTATCTGAAATCTAAATCTGATATGATGACGTCTCAGCCAAAGTGGAATGAAATCCCTTTTTATCTGGATCATTCAAAGCCAATAATTCCTCCTACTTTACATTTATACCTCAGCATGTATTAGTTGGTAAAAATCATTTTGTTATTTACCTCAACTTTCCAGTTAATTTTTTGTATTCATCCATTGATAATCCATATTAAGTTAACCTCCTAGGGACAGAGGAGTGAAGTGCTATTCAATGGTACACAGTGGGTCAGAAATGACTATTACCACATTGCCAGATTATGCTGGTTAACAAATAATGTTTAAAAGGAAATGCTTTGGGCCAGGCATGGTAGCTCACACCTGTAATCCCAGCCCTTTGGGAGGCCAAGACGGGTGGATCACTTGAGGTTAGGAGTTCCAGACCAGCCTGGCCAACATGGTGAAACCTCATCTCTACTAAAAATACAAATATTACCCGGGCATGATGGTGTGCATCTATAGTCCCAGCTACTTGGGAGGCTGAGGCAGGAGAATCACTTGAACCCAGGAGGCGGAGGTTTCAGTGAGCCAAGAGCATGCCATTGCACCCCAGCCTAGGCAACAGAGAGATTCTTTTTCAAAAAAAAAAAAAAAAAAAAAAAAAAAAAAAAAAAAAAGAAAACTTCCATTTAAAAAAGGAAGAAAAGGAAGGGGAAAGGAGATGAGAGAGAGAGAGAAAGAGAAAGAGGAGAGAGAAAGGGAGGAAGGCCTAACATTGAATGACTTCCCACTTGGGTAAATCAAATGTCTCTTCCCTCCATGTTTTAAAAAATGGATTCATCATATTTGACAGCACATTGCCAAGCATACTGATAAAAGTTAAATATTTGTGTAGCCCTAAAGTTCATATATTGAAGCCTTAACCCCCAATGTGGCTATATTTGGAAATATAGCCTCTAAGAAAGGAATGAAGGTTACATGGGGTCATAAGAGTGGGGCCTTGATCCAATAGGATTAGTGTTCTTATAAGAAAAGACACCAGAGAACTCACAATCTCCCTCCCTCTATCTCTCCTCAATGCACCAAGTAAAGGCAACATGAGGACAAAAGAGAAGGTGGCCATCAGCAAGTCAGTGAGAGAGCCCTCATCAGAAATAGAATCAGCTAGGCTAGGTGTAGTGGCTCATACCTGTAATCTCAGCACTTTTGGGAGGCTAAAGTGGGAGGATCACTTGAGCCCAGGCGTTTGAGATCAGCCTGGGCAATATAGAGAGAACTTGCTTCTATTTAAGAAAAAAAATAAGAATTTGCTGGGCATAGTGGCTTATGCCTATAGTTCCGGCTGATGTAGAAGGATCTCTTGAGCCTGGAAGGTGGAGGTTGCAGGGAGCCAAGATTGTACCATGGCACTCCAGCCTGGGCAACAGAGTGAGACCTTCTCTCAAAAAATTAAATAAATAAATAAAATGAAAATGAAAATAAAATTGTAAAAAAGCATCAGCTAAAACTTTTATCTTGGACTTTCCAGCCTCCAGAACTGTGAGAAAATAGAATTTTGTTAAGCCACCCAGTCTTTGGTATTTAGTTATGGCAAGTTGAACAGGCTAACACACATAGACAAAATATTTTTTATAGATAATGGTTTCCTTATTTTGAGGACCCTGTATATAAATAGCCTCTTGGGCTCTGACCCTTGACTCTTCCCATGGTATGAGTTTGGGCTTACTTATTGGCTCCGTATGCCCCCAGCTGTGAGAAAGTGATGCTTATGTCACTTTGAACTGACCTCAAGGCACAAGTAGCAGCCACCAGCCAGATCCTTCTGACCCCCATGACATGGAAGAGGAATCTGATATTGAAGCCAGAGATCTTTGTTAACTAGGATCTCTGCCCATCACCTATGTAGGCATAATGAATTGGTATTATTCTCCATATTTTAGATATGCTTCAGAGGGTGTGCACTAAGGTTAGCACAGCCAGCCACATGACCCAACCCCACGGTCTAAAGGCTATACCATAGCACCTCTGCTACCACCCAAGAGACTGATGGAGACCACAAGAGACCACTTAGCTTTATTCTGCTATTTGTTGCTGTGATATGCTTTCATTTCTGGATATACTCAAGTTTCTTATCTTTTTTTCTTGACTCTCAGGGAGAGGAAATAGCAGCCACTTAATTTCTTTTTGATTCCAGAAACCCACTGTAGGGTTATTGTGGGTTCTTTCTTACATCAGAAAACATGTCAGCTTGCCAGGCCCATGTAAGACAGCTATTATGTTAATCTGGCAGAGCCAGGGTGGCTGTAAAAGAAAAGGATGCCTGATGGCTAAAACAGCATTTGACCTACATCTGAGCACATGAAGCAGAATGAGGGAGGTCTGTGGGAGCTATTCTAAGGAGTGTCCAGGGAAAAGGCATGTTGATATAAACTTGAATGGAGACTTAAGTCCTCCAAACTCATGGCTGTGTGCATGTTAATGAGACGGTCTGTGGTCACATGAGCTGGTTTTCCTGGGCCTTTGATAGGGAATGGAAGAGAGAAACATGGGGGATATAATCTACATAACAGGCTATTTCCCCTCATTCCTATTGATGGTTCAAAGCTGGACAGATCATTTTGCCAAAGAATATTTTCTGACAATAAAAAAAACTGTAGGCTATCCTATAGAAAAATGAACCAAAGCCCCTCTAATTTTCCCTCTTCATTTGGGACCAAAGACAATTGGAATAAGGAGAACTGAGGGGACCTGATTCATTCCAGGGACAAAAGGCCTTGGCATAGGGATCAAACCCTTACTGAGTAGATATAGCAGTCTGCCTGACTGAAGGCTTCCCCTGTGCAGAGAGATCCACTGAAAGGGATCTTATGGCTTTGGGGGCAATGATTCCTGTTGATCCACAGAAATCTCTGGTAAAGGAGATGCTGTCATGACTTTCCATCCTCCTAAACATGGCTTCTCTTCCCTTTTGACATTTACTGACATCCCAGGTTTTGTTCACACTAGTGTCAAGCTTGTGTTTTGTATGCCCCCAGCCTAACCTTATACACTTTATATTCCTCTACTCTTTTTAGGAACCTGAATATTTTATGAAAGTCCTACTGGATGAAGAGAAAGACTAGCTATTTTAAGACTTGGTGCTGGCTAAATGTCTTATTTGGAAGTAATTCTTTCATTTCTACCAACTCTGGCAACCTCTCAGAATGCATTATGTCTAATTGGAGGGTTGGAGAAATGCAGGGGTGAGAGGCGAAAGGATACAAATCTGTCTCCTGCATCATACAGTAGTGTATCTAGAACATCATGGCAACTCACCACAGAAAGAACAACTGCCCAGAATTGGCTTCACTACTCTTTTCTGGGCCATCATTTTTGAACCACTCAATCTCTGGGCTCTACTCTATGGTTTTCAGTGCCTGCCATAGGCATCAGGATGTGATAAGTAGCTGGGAAGGACCACCTGCCCTGGTTCTGGCAAACTCTCAGGTACCATGTTGTTACCCCATCATAATAGCACTTAAGATGCATGGGTCTTGTGAGGCTCAGGTTGGACTAATCCTTCCTGTCCAGCCTCCATGGTGGAGAGGAAGACGGAGGAGGAACATGGGCCTTACCTCATATCACTTTCCAAGTTCTAACAGATTTTCTGATAACAGTTGAAGAAGCATGTCTCTATGTAAAAACTGGCTTTTTTTGAAGCTTCTGGAATTTTTTTTATTATACTTTAAGTTCTAGAGTACATGTGCACAACGTGCAGGTTTGTTACATATGTATACACGTGCCATGTTGGTGTGCTGCACCTGTTAACTCATCATTTACATTAGGTGTATCTCCTAATGCTATCCTTCCCCCCTTCCCACACCCCACAACGGGCCCTGGTGTGATGTCCCCCTTCCTGTGTCCAAGTGTTCTCATTGTTCAAGTCCCACCTATGAGTGAGAACATGCAGTGTTTGGTTTTCTGTTCTTGCAATAGTTTGCTGAGAATGATGGTTTCCAGCTGCATCCATGTCCCTACAAAGGACATGAACTCATCCTTTTTTGTGGCTGCATAGTATTCCATGGAATACATGTTCTACATTTTTCTTAATCGTCTATAATTGATGGACATTTGGGTTGGTTCCAAGTCTTTGCTATTGTGAATAGTGCCACAATAAACATTTGTTGCATGTGTCTTTATTGGAGCATGATTTATAATCCTTTGGGTATATACCCAGTAATGGGAGGGCTAGGTCAAATGGTGTTTCTAGTTGTAGATCCTTGAGGAATCACCACACTGTCTTCCACAATAGTTGAACTAAAAACTACCATTTTTAAAACCTCAATATTTTATTGAGATGGAAGAGCTCCTTCATGCAGTTAGACAAATGACATTTAAGGTTTTATCTGCTTACTTCCTCTTCCATACTAGGAAGATGGAAAGTGATGCTTAAAACCTTCAGCAGCTATACATCAATTGGTTAGGCCAATTACAGAGGAGTTTTCACATTGTTATTTCACCTGCTTCCCTATAAACTCACGTGGCTCAGGTTGTTCCGTGATAGCACCCCATCAAAAGGCTGGGAGGCAAGTCTATCTATGCTGCTGTGATTTGGGAATCCATCTATGGCTTCTATCTGTGGCAGAGTCTAAGGTTAGAATGATGATTAGGAGCATTTGTTGGATACCCTATCAAGGAAATAATACTTTAAAATAAGGAGAAGGGAGTTTAAGACGAAAGTTATGTTTATTGATAATTTCTTCACCATAAAAACCAGATTTGCCCATTTTCATTGATTTAAGCAGAGATCTATACTTGCTTTTAAGTTTCTAGAGCCTGTCAGTCGCATATGTGGCTCCCAACCTCAGCTGTCATTCTGAATTTTCTGTCCAGGAGTCATTTAAATACATAATTAGCTATTTTTTAACAAAAATTTGTAATGTTCATATCAGACATGACATTCACAAACTTCAAATTGGATATTCTCATAAACAAGATTTTACTGCTATATTATTTTCTATTCTGATACCACATCAAATATTCATTTACAGTTATTTAGATAGTTAAAAGATCATATAACTCTGAAAAATGCTACCCTCTGTATTCTTAATATCCTGGCCTTCTTTTGATTCCTCAAACAAATTAAACTGCTTTCTACTTCATGGATTTCTATTTGCTATTTCTCTGCCTAGAACTCTCCTTTCCTCATCTTATAGGAATGGCCTTGGATCTCAGCTCAAATGTGACCTCCTTAGATGGACATCACAGACTAAGCAATCTAATTTTCTCTGTTATTCTTAACTACATTACCCAGTTATATTTTATTTATAGAATTACTTGATATTTAGTTACTAAAATTCTGCTATATAAAATGGTATCAGAACTTTAAGCAGGATTCACTAGACATATTGGCCTCGTTATGTGAAACACAAATATCTTAGGATCCGGGGATCTTATACCACCCATCCCCTCAAAATAACTCAATCCACAGTGACAGTCTCTTCCGAGATCCAGTCACTCAGTTTTCATGCTATGCCTTCCATCTGCATGTGTTATTGTCACTGCATTGCTGCATGCCTGAGAAATTCTCCTGTGGGGAAAAATTTTCCAGTACTGGCAAGCATCAAAAGAGAGCCATGTTTGTGGGATGGTATGCTCGGTGTCAGAATTCCCTCTCCAGGCTGGCTCTAATAAACTCATTATAGTAAGATCAAAATGACTGACCAGCTGTTCCCCTTCCCTGAAGTATTTGCATTTTAAAAGGTGAGAAAAAGCCTAAAACAGAGATAAAGTTTTTATTTGTTGAAATCTAGACATGGGGAAATAGGCAGTGAAATAAGACAAAAAAGGAAGGAAATAGGAAAAGGTATTATTACTACTGGAATTATTTCACATAAGAAACTGGCAAGGTGGACCACTAGATCTGCTTTCTAAAATTCTCAAATCATTTGCAAAGCTCTCTGAGGAATCAATTGGTCCCTAAGTTCTGCTTTGGTTCTTATATTTTGCAGGGCCTTAGGTTCATTCAAATCTCAGGAGTCACTCCAGAGACTCAAGTGGAGTGGCCTCATTTGGGACCAATTCTGTCAACATGTTGGGCACAGGCTGACGCTCAGTAGGGGTCACAGCTGGCCTAGAAGAGTTAATTATCCTTAGGATGTAACCACAAAGCCATGAGCCTGTCAGTCAGGCCTTTGCTCCTTCTTGCCAGTAACTTTGGATTATCAAGAGAGGCAAAGAGGAGCCCCTGTCATCAATAGGATGAGATACATTTCTTCTTCAGCATAATGAGGGACTAAACCACAAAAATGTGAGGTGAAAACCAATCGTATTATTCAAATTCCACAGATCTTTATTGAATACTTACTGTGCCAGAGCCTATTCTAAAAATATGAAAAAGCAGAAGTTAGAGATGAACCAGGCTTTTGCTTCTATAAATGTTAGATTCTAGTGACAGGAAACAGATACCAAAATAGAAAAATAAACCTGAAAATAATATATCTTGTTTATCACTATGAATAAAAATTAAACAGTGCAATGTAGTAGAGAATGACGTTATAAAAGAGAAATTAGATTCTTGATCTGGGACAGTCATCCAAGAAGGCCGCATTTAAACTGAGATTCAAGGCCATGCCCATCATGACTTAGAAAAGGAAATTTCAGACAGAAAGCATGTCAGAGAAATCCATGTGATGAAAACAAGTTTGGTTTGAGGAATTTTTAAAAATAAGAATTTCCACTTCTGGAAGAAGTGACTAGACACGGTTTTCAATTTTATTCATGCAAGGTAACTAAAAACTCTGGAATGTTTTTTCTACAATAAACATAAGATGACTCCGAAATATGGAGAGAATAAGGCAGATGGATAAACATCTCAGGACTTGAATAACAGCATTAACAAAAAAAACAGTCGGTTCCCTGGGTTTTCGTTTTATTGGTTTAATTACTTAAAATTTTGCCTCATGTATCCAAGACTTGGAGCTGAAGACACTGATAACACAGAAACACCAACATGTGCAGGGAAAAAAAAAAAAAAGTCCCAAGAAAAGCCTGTCCTCGCTAGGTAACAGTCTAGCAAAAGGCAATCCTAAAAAGAGACCATTTTGGGATAGTAACTTCTATACTTTAGCCAAATAACACAGGAAAAAAAAAAAAAAAATGTTGCTGAACCTCTTCCCTGATCAGCCAGGTCTGAATGAGAAGCCTATACCTCCTCCAAACTCAAGAGACTGTAATGAGATGCTCCAACATTTCTACTGGATCATGTAAGAAAAGGCCAGTGGTGGAGCCTGGACTTTCATCCCCACTGGATAGTAGTGAGCATCCTTGCCATTACTATCCACAAAAATCAGTGGATACTACATGAGTCTGGATTTTACCTCCACTCAGCATTAATAATATGCCTCTCTCCCTCCATAAGATGTGTCAGAGGGCTAGCAGAGTCAGGACATCCACCATCACTGAGCTATGATAAGTCCACATGCATCACTGAGCTAATGATAGGTCCCCTTCTCCACATGCATTGTTAATGGAGACCACATGGGGCTGGAATTCCCACCCCTGCCCAGCAGTCAGTAATGAGGGCCGCTACCTCAAATGTCAATGCCGGCTGAGTGGGGAATTTAGCCTTTACCTCCACCTGGGATTAATAAGGTAGCACTACCATTCCCCTACTTGAGTGGTATGGGGGGGGGGGGAAGAAAACACAGATGAAGTAGACTGATTAAATAAAAAGGTTAAATTGTCTCATAGCATATCACAAAAAATTATAGGTTTTAATAAAAAAACCTCCTCATTCCAAAACCAGGAAAGTTACACACACACACACACACACACAGAGAGGAAAAATAAAAAAACCCTGAATTAAAAGTACTATGATGATTGGACAACTTTAAAGCAGCTATTATCAATGGATTCAACAAGCAATTTACAAACATCTTTGAAACAAATGAAAAACAGTGACTCAACAGAAAACTAGAAATTGTCAGTACAGAAACAGGAGATATAAAGAACCAAGTAGAAAATTTAGAGCTGAAAAATACAAAAATAAGTACAAAAATAAATAAGCTCAGTGGGTGGACTAACAGCAGAATACAGAAGATGGGAAGAATAATCAATTAAATGAAAGATAAAGCAATAGAAATTAGAAAAACAGGAAAAGGATTGGGGAAAAAACGAACAAGAACTCCAAGATTTGCAGGATTACAACAAAAGTTTTAACTTTCATAACACTGGAGTCCTAAACAGGAGAAATATAACAGGCTGGAAAATTTATAAAATTTCGTAAAATATATGGAAATATTTTATATATGAAGTTTTTACAAATTTGGCAAGAAACAAAGAAGGTGAGGGAACCCCAAGCAGCATAATTTCAAAGAAATCCACGCCAGTACGTAAGACACAAGTTTTGAAAATTAAAAGAAAAATAAAAATATATAATGACAACCAGAAAAACATGGTCCCTTATCTATAGGGAAATAGTTCACATGCCAGTGAATTTCTCATGAGGAACGAGAAGACCAAGAAGAAGTAGTACATTTTTCAGGTTCCAAAGAACTGTTAATCCAGAATTCTACACCAATTGAAATCTCCTTCAGGAATTAAGAAAAAGGCAAGACATTCTTATAGGAAAACAAAAAATTAAGAGAATTGGTCACAAAGTGACCTAAAGGATTAACTGAAGAATATTCTCAGAAAGAAAGGAAATAAAAATAAATGAAACTTGGAGGAGTAGGAATAAAAGAATTCTAAGCACAACTATGGGTAAATACAATAGGCTTTCTTCTCTTGGGTTTTCTAAATTTTTTTTAAGTGGTTAAATTAGAAATAAAACACTATCCAACGTGGCTATAAGTTTATGTAGAGAAAATATTTAAAACAATTATAAATGAGAGAGTATAAAGAGGCATAAAGGGAGTTCAGATGTATATACATCACCCAAATTTGTAAAATAATGACAAGTTTTATATGTATGTGGCATAATACTTGGAACCATCATTAAAAAGCTATAGGCTTTTGGTTTCTTCACAAACATTCTAAAACCTTGCAATGACTTTTTTAGATCTTGCAGAGAATTGAGATCACAGGATAAACAGTCACCCTGAAAAGGAGAGAAATAGGTGAATACAGAAGATACAGATCAGCCCACCTGAAGCAGAAAATGCCAATAGCTAGTAATAGTTAAATGGCAACTTTGACAAATTCCTAGAGGATGAAAGTGGAATAGCTTGAGAGTTAAAAACTTCAATGGACCTGATCCAAGAGAGAAGTCCTCACACACTTTCACGAGTTTTACCTCCAGAAGTCCCAACAGGTTCATCAGAGTAAGGATTAGAAAAAAGTCCTCTCAAGTTTGGTCCGTGGAAGGAAATAAGTAATCATTTTGAAATATATCCAAGAAAAATAAACATTTTGAAATAAATTCAGACAACTCGACAT
Organism: Rhinopithecus roxellana; assembly: GCF_007565055.1. Taxonomy (NCBI): domain Eukaryota; kingdom Metazoa; phylum Chordata; class Mammalia; order Primates; family Cercopithecidae; genus Rhinopithecus; species Rhinopithecus roxellana. Next base: position 67,865,989 of record NC_044569.1, on the reverse strand, counting down.
AACAACTTCAACAAACTGAGCAAAGAAAACTAGTTCCCTGAAAATTTATCTAGGATGGAGGATGAGAAATTGGAAAACCCCAGCCATTCCTAGCCTTCCTTTCTTAAGGGGGAACAAAAAGTTGAGAAGCACTTGTGAAGGTCACAGACCAAGGGCACAGGCCCACTAAAACACCAAGAATTAACTATAGCATTATAGAATGCTTCTTCTCCCCACCCGTGTTATTACTGCATTAATAGGACATCTGCTTAACAGTGGATCAAACTAAAAGAACTGACGTGACAGACTGCCATGGTTACTACTTGAGACTGTCGTTACAGCAGTTACTACTGTTACTTCCTGCGACCATCATTACAGCAGTTACTGCTGTTACAGATTGAGACCATCATTATGAGATGGAACAAAGGGACAAACATAGAAATGATAACTTAAGACAAAGAAACTGTTTCAAAGGAAGGAGAACGGAGGAAGAGAGCTCCCTGCTTCTCGTGAGCAAAGGCAGCCACTGAGCTTCCACAGCCCTTCATATTTATCGGGTAACAAGAGCAGGGAGGAGGAGGTGATTGGTCTGAGGTAACAATTGGTCAGCTGCTTAACTGATCACAGGTTCATATTGTTATTAACAGGCTTCAGATGTACCTAATCACAAGAAACACTTGTGCCTGGGTCGTGACTGCAGTCAGCATTTCTTCTGGGTGGCATATGCAGTTTGTCAGTTTGCCAACATTCTGCATTTATGAGAAACAGTTTTGCTGCTTACTCTTACAGCCTCCAGTGGTATAGTGAGTTAATCATGACCCTCACTCTTTCTGGCCTCCAACAAACTGACAGTCTCAGACTTTATTTAAGAAGAAATTTCTAGGGAAACCCAAAAGCTACAGGGAAGAGATAAACAACGATACCAGAGGAAATTGAAGCCTCTGACACATATAGCTACATTAAACAAGATAAACTTTTATCATTCTGTAAAGCCGTTCTTTGTCTTTTTCTTACGGTTGTTGCTTTAAAGTCTGTTTTGTCTGACATTAAAAAAAGCTACTCATGCTCACTTTTGGTTTCCATTGCATGGAATATCTTTTTCCACACCTTTGCAACAAGTTTATGTAAGTCCTATGTGTTAGGTGAGTCTCTTGAAGACTGCAGATATTTGGTTTGTGATTTTTAAATCCATTCTGTCATCCCGTATCTTTTAAGTGAAGCATTTAGGTCATTTACATTCAATGTTAATATTGAGATATGAGGTACTGTTTTATTCATCATTTAGTTGTTACCTACATACTTTTTTTCCCCATTGTATTATGGTTTTATAGGCCCTATGAGATTTATGCTTTAAGGAGGTTTTGTTTTAGTGTATATTGACCTTTTGTAGTAGGTTTTGATTCATTTTTCTTTCTCTTTTGTGCAACTACACAGGTATTTTTTTCTTTGTGATTACTTAAGCTTACATAAAACCTTTTATAGTTATAGCTATCTATTAAAAAATAATAACCTGGATTGCATACACAAATTCTACATTTATTTCTCCTCTTATTCCACATTTTATGTTATTGATGTCAGAATTTATTTTTTAAAATATTGTGTGTCCATTATCGATTTATAGTAGCTATAATTATTTTAATATTTTTATCTTTTTAACTTTTATACTAGAGTTAAAGGTGATTAGACATTATCATTACAGTACTAGAGCATTCTGATTGACCATACAGTGAGTTCTATACTTTCATATATTTTTGTATTGTTAATTAGGGTTCTTTCAACTTGAAGAATTCCCTGTAGCATTTCTACTGGTAATGAATTCTCTCAGCTTTTGTTTGGGAAGGTTTTTAATCTCTCCTTCATTTCTGAAGGATAAACATTTCTGGTACAGCATTCTTGATTGGCAATTGTTATTTTTCATTTGTTTGTGTTCTTTCAATACTTTGAATGTATCATTCCACTTTCCTGGCCAGTAAAGAAAATCCATTTATAGTCTTTTAGGAGTTGCTTTGTATATAATAAGTCATTTTTCTTTTTTGCTGATGGTTTCAAAATTGTCTTTGCCTTTATTTTTAATATTTTGATTAAAATGTGTCAGAGTAAATACCTTTGTGTTTAGTCTACTTAAAATTATTTGAGCATCATGAATCTGATTGTTCATTTTCCTCCTCAAAAAGTTTTCTGTTATATATTTAAACAAGCTTTCTGCCTTGTTCTCTTTCTGTGCTCCTTCTGGGACATTCATAATACATATATTTGTTCCTTTGATGGTGACCCATAAGTCTCATAGACTTTCTTTGGTCTTCTTCACTCTTTTCTTCCTTTGAAGTTACCCTCTGACTGGGTAATTTCAAATGACCGGTCTTTGAGCTTACTTATTCTTTCCTCTGTTTGATCAAGTCTGCTGTTGAAACTCTTTGTTGAATTTTTCAGTTTAACCATTCTGTTTTTCAGCTCCAGACTTACTACTTAAGTTATTTTTTATGGTTTCTATATATTTGTAAAATTTATCATTTTTATGTAGTATTTTTCCAATTCAGTTTAGTTGTCTGTGTTCTACTGTAGCTCATTGAGATTTTTTAAGGTAATTATTTTGTCATACAATTTATAGATATTCATTTATTTAGGTTCAGTTATACATGCTTTATTTTGATCTAAACACACATTTGATTTTCTTGTTTTTCTGATTCTTTAATCGTTGTGCTTGTGTCCACACATTTGTAGGAATGGACACCTTTCTTATCTTTACAGACTGGCTTTAGCAGAGAAAGACATTTATCAGTCATCCTAGCCAGAATTTCTGGGTGGGAAATGTGGCAACATCATTGAGTGTACTTTCTACCTAAGTTTGTGGGAAAACCATCCTGGTGCTTGGGTACCTGAGAAGAGGCCTAGAGCCTGAATGTGTGAGAGCTTCTGTGGAATCTATGACCATGCAGGCCTTTCTGACATTGGAGTGGGTCTGGAGCTTGCACCCATTTGAGTAGACTTGGAATCTATATTTCTGGGTGCTGGTTTGGCACTAGGCTTTCTGGAGTGGTTTTGTGGTCTGGGTCTATGAGGGACTGTCAGGAATCAGGGTACACAAGTACTGGCCTGGTTCCAGGGATCACTGGGGTGGGCCTGCAACTGAATACCCAGGGGCCAATCTGGAGCCTGGGTTTGTAGGTGACAGCTTGCAGCCTGAATCCATAAGGGCCATGTGGCCACCAGAGTCTACAGGGGCAGGCCTGGAGCCTGGGTCTGATCAGGCTGGTCAAATCCTGGGGCTCAATGTGGGTAGGCCTGGTATTGGGGTCTGTGACAAATTTGGATGCTCACTTTACTTTGCTTTCTCCACACAGAGGGTATTTCCCCTGGTGCTGTGCTAGGTGGCTTTGGGGAAAGGTAATGTAGGCAATGTAAAATGTTCTTTCTACCCACTTCAATGCATTTTTTTTTTTTTTTTTTCATTTCTGTGCTTCATCACTTACCTGGATCTGAAGCTCTCATTAAGGCATTTTAATGTATGGATGGTTGTTAACATCAGTGTTTCTGTGAGGAGATAAGCACGGGTAACTCTCCATGCTGGCATCATTCTCTGTCTCTAAGATGTTTTTTAATAGGTAATGTAATTGTCTATGTAGAAAATCTCAAAAATTGACCAAAAAAAAATGTCTGGAACCAATAAACAATTATAGCAAGATCCTAGGATATACAGCAAAGTCATAATATAAAAAAAAAAAAAAAAGTAAATTGCTGTCTCATATACTAGCAGAGAAGAATTAGAATTTGAAATTAAGAAATAAAAATATTTACATTAGTATCCCCTAAAATAAATAGGCAAAAATGGAAAATAGGTACAGGACATATATGAAGAAAAACTACATAATTCTGATTTTAAAAAAATCAAAGTAATTCTAAATAAATGGAGTGGAGTGGTATTTTATATTCACAGATAGGAATACTCAATATTTTTTAAAAGCCAATTTCCTCCAACTAGATATAAATTCAGTGCAATCCCAGTCAAAACCCCACAAGGTATTTTGTATATATGGACAAAAAAATTCTAAAATTTATATGCAAAAGAAACAAGATGCAGTAAAAGCAATACAAAAACTAAAGAAGAAAAACAGATTTGAAAGACTGGCACCATACCATTTTAAGACTTATTAGCTACAGTAATCTAGAAAGCATTAATATAGTCCATGTGTATTTGGCAAAGTAGCACAGACAATTCAATGGAAAAAATAATAGAATGCTAATGTACTTCTGGTGAGTATGCAAAATGGTACACTTTTTTAGGAAGAAAAATTTGGAATTGTATTATAAGTATAATAGGAAATGTTTAGAAAGTTGTAAAAACTATAAAGGACTCAGTAGAGTGAAAATACACCCATACATTATATATGCAAAATTAGAGTTGTATACTTTCTCAACTGTTTCTTATCAATAATGAAATTTGCTCTAAAATAACAGAGGCTAGGTCCTCTGCCTTACACGTGTAATCCCAGCATTCTAGGAGTCTGAGTTGGGAAGAATGCTTGAAGGCAGGAGTTTGAACCAGCCTGGACAATATAGTAAGACCTCATCTCTACAAAAAAATGTTTTTTAAAAATAGCCAGGCATGGTGGTACAGGCCTGTAGTCCTAGCCATTTGGGAGCCTGAAGCAGCAAGATAACTTTTGCCCAGCAGTTTGGGGTTACAGTGAGCTATGATTGCACCACTGCACAACAGCCTGGGTGATTGAGTGAGACTCTGTCTCCCACTGCACCTCCCCAACCAAAAAAAAAAAGAAAAAAAACCTCAGCAGGATGATGAGGATGGTTTTGTAACAATCAATAAATTCAATGGCTTAACACATTAGCATATTTTTTTTTTTTACTTGTAAACTATTAAATGGGGTTATCTATGGTGGCTCATTCTCTTGCAAAGCTTTCCACCATGACCTTCCATTTTGTATCTCTACCACCTCCCAAACAAACACTGTTCAATAGAAACATAATATGATCCATGTGTGTAATTTTAAATTTTCTAATAGCTACGTTAAAAAAGTAAAAAGTAGGTAAATCAGTTTTAATAATTTCTTATTTAGCCAAATATATGTGTAGTATATTAACATATCATCAATATGAAAATATTTAGTATTTTGTATTATTTGGTTATATGTCTTCAACATCTATTGCATATTTTACTCATGACATCATGTTTCAACTCAGATTAGCATAGTTCAGTGTCCAATAGCTGGATGTAATTAGTGACTGCCATATATAATTGTGCAGTTTTAAAGCATTGACATATTTCCAGTCATGTACATGCGGGCTGGGGAAAATAGCACCAAGGGAGCATGGGAGGTTTCAGAGGGTTTGCTTGAAAAAGCCTTGTATCACATTCACTCATATTCCAGTAGCCAGAACTCAAATTATCTGGAGCCAGTTAATGGCAAGAGCATTTTAAAAATGTAATATTTAGGACAGAGAAAGAAGAAACATTGATTAATTCATGAGCTTGTTTCAGCCATACCTGGTTTCTGAATCATATCAGTATCTTCTCCTTCCTTCAACTCCCAGAATTGAGTATTCCTTCTGCAGGGATGAGGAATAGTGATAAAATGTGCAGACATGGCTGTCTCTGCTGAAGCATCAGTGAGCAGGGAAGACAAGTTGGATATGATAAGTGTACATAGAAAGAAAAACTTCCAAATTATAATGGACATTTTCATGTTTTAAAATTTTATTTTGCTTCTTTTTCTCAAAGTATAACATATATATATAGAAGTTTACAATATCATATAGAAAAATGTAAAGAACATAATTCTACCCTTCAACAGATTATCACAAGGACAAAAAAACAGACATGTAACCACCAGATACATGAGAGAGAAGCTATTTGTGTATTAAAATTTAGAGTATCGCTTGTTTATAGCACATAATTGGTTCTATGTGTGTGTGTGTGTGTGTGAATACATATATGTGTGTGTATATATATAATGAAAATCTGTATTAGTGTTTTACATTTATTTTTATTGTAATCATGTATGTGACTGAATATACATCTGCCATTTAGCTATTTGTTTTCTATATGTTTTATATCACTTAATTTATCTGCTCCAATGTTATTGCATTTTTGTGCTAAAAGACATTTTCTGTTGTATAATTTTCTTTTCTTTTTTTGAGATAGGTTTCACTCCATTTTCCAGGCTGAAATGAAGTGGCATAATCACAGCTTAGTACAGCCTTGATCTCCTGAGATCAAGTGAGTCTCCCACCTCAGCCTGCTGAGTAGCTGGGACCACAGGTGCCTGAGACGACTCCAGCTGATATTTTTTATTTTTTGTAGACACAGGTTCTCTTTTCCTTTACCCAGGCTGGTCTTGAACTCCTAGGGTCAAGTGACCCTCCTGCCTCAACATCCCAAAGTGTTGGTATTACAGGCATGAGCCACCATGCCCAACCTTCTTTGGGTTTTTTAAAACTACTTTCTGAGCAATTTTTATATTGCTTGCTCTAAAAATTAAATATGCATTTTATTTTACCATAATCAACCACAAATGAATACTTTCTTAATATCAGAAAAATACAGAAACTTTTCTCAATGTAACTGTCTATGCGTATCATTATTATATATATTTCATCTTTATAGGTGCTACAATTCAAGTTTATACTTATTGTTTGTTGCATTTCTTTTAAATTTTAAGTGTGAAAAAGTGAAAAAATATATTTTTACAGTTTTAAAATTTGCCTACATAGTTACCTTTACTAAGTCTTTATTTCGTTGTGTGGATTTTCATTACCATCTAGTTTCATTTTTCTTTTTTCACAGGTGCACCCTTTAGAATTTCTATAAGCAAGTTTACCAATGATCAATTCTTCCAGTGCTTGTTTGTATGACAATTTCTTCACTTTCAGTTTTGAAGAATAATTTTGCTAAATATAAAAATCATGGTTGAGTTTTTGTGTTTTTATCTTTCAACACTTTGACTATGCCGTCATACAGCCTTCTGTCCACTATCGTTTTTGATGAGAAGTCAGCTCTCAATATGATTGTGATTACACTTGTATGATTAATTATATTATTAGCTATTTTCAAAGTTTTATTTCTGTTTGTCTTTAGTTTTCAGCAGTTTATCATATATCTAGCTTGGTTTGAATATCTCTGTATTTTTCATACTGAGAATTTGTTGAGCTCCTTGGCTATGTAGATTAATTTTTTCATCAAGTTTGGGAGGTTTCCAGCTATTGTTTCTCCAAATATTTATTCGAATTATTTGCCTCTATCTTCTTTTTGTTCTGGAACCCCCATTATGCTATGTTAGTACATCTGATGATATCACACAGGTACTCAAGTCTCTATTTTTCTTTAATAATTTTTCTCTATGTTCTTCAGAGTGGATAAATTATACTGATTTATCTTCAACTACACTGAGTATTTTTTTATCATATTAAATCTGATGTTATCCTCTAGTGATTTTTAATTTTAGTGATTACATTTTTCAATTAGAGATTTCATATTCAGTTATTTTTGGGCTTCTCTTCTTTTATTAGTGTTTTCTATTTGTCAAATCATTGTCATTGCACTTCTCTTTAATTATTTAAATGTTCCCAATAATTCTTTGGTCATATTTACAATAGTTGCTTTGAGATCTTTGTCTTTAAGTTCAATGTCTGAGTCCTTTAGAATCATTTTCTGTTGACTTTTTCTTGCATGCATCACCCTTTTCAGTTTCTTTGCATATCTTAGAATATTTTCAATGAAAAGGGGACATTTTATAAAACAATTTCAGATGCTGATTGATCTCTTCAGGATTATTATTATTGCTGCTTTTTTTGTGTGTTTAATGGCTTGCCTGGATTAATTCTGTGGAGTCTACTTACCCCAGAGCCTACAGCCAACAGTGTATCTATTTTTTTTTTTTGTTTTCATTTTCACTTTTAAGTCTGGATTCCTAGGTGTAATGCATGAGTCAGCATAGATTAGTGGCCAGCCAATTATTGATGTGAGGCTCTGTTCAAACACATTGAGCTATTAAAACTTCTATTCTTTGTTTGTAAATCTGTGTGTTGTTTGAGAAGTTGAACGTCATGTCTATTTTTGCTCCTCTATAGGCAAGTTTTTGTTTTTCTCCTCTAGCTTCTTTCAATATATTTTTTCCGTACACTTAATTTTCTAATCTTGAAAATAATATGCCTAGGTATAGTCTTTCTGAAAATCATCCTGCTCCATGTTCACCAAACTTCTTGGACTTGTGGTTTGGTATCTAACATGAATTCCGAGGAAATTCTCCAGCGTTATTGCTTCCAATATTGCTTCTGTTCCTTTCTTCTCCTATTACTGTTCTCTGGCATTCCCAGTGTGTGTGTACCTTTTTTCTTTTTGCTTTTCAATTTTGGAAGTATCTTTTGTAATAATTTCAAGTGCAGAGATTCCTTCCTCGATTATGTCCAGGCTACTAATGAGCCCACCAGAAATATTCTTCATTTTTGTTACAGTGTCTTGATTCATTCCAGCTTCTATAACAAAGACTGGAGAATTATAAACCATAGATTGGAAAATGTATAAACAATAGTAATTTATTACTCACAGTTCTGGGGGCTTGGAAACTGAAGGCCAAAGCACTAGCATATTCATTGTATGATGAGGGCTCACCCTCTGCTTCATAGATGGAGCCTTCTCGTGTTCGCACATGATGAGAGGGGCAAACAAGCTTTCTTGGACTTCTTTTATAATGGCACTAATCCACTCATGCCCTAATCATCTTCTAAAGGTCCACCTCTTAATACTATTACATTGGGTACTAGATTTGAACCTGTGAATATTGGAAAGATACAGACATTTGGACCATTCCACAGTATTTTTTATCTTTAGCATTTATTTTTGATTCTTTCTCTCCATTTCTGTGTTTACATAATTAATGTTCTTGCATGTCTTTTTTTTCCATTAAAGACCTTAGCACATTAATCACAGTTTTTAAAAAGTGGTATAATTCCAACCTTCCTGCCATATCTGCTATTCTGCTTCTTGTTCAGTCCCTTCAAACTGTGTTTTCCCTTTTAGTGTATTTTATATGTATTTTTTCTGATGGCCAGACGTTATGTACTGGGTAATAGGAAGAACTGTAAATAAGCCAGCCGTGATGTGGTGGTGAAATGTTGGGGGGAAGAGGGGGAGAGTCATTTTATGGCCTTAAGATCAGGTCTCTGTCTTTTGATGAGCCTGTGGGCCCTGCCCTGTGAAATTCACCAGGGCTTCTCAGTCCCTCCCAACCCCCACTCCTTAGGGAGGACAGGATGGTTAGGGTTCCTCAAATGGAAGGCTAGAGGGAACTGGGGTTGAGTAAACTTCCTTTCCCCATATGCAAAGCTGCAGCTGACTAGAGTTGGGTCTTTTCCTTCACCCGGGAAGGCTAGGTTCTGATAAAGCCCCAGCAGATTAGGCTTTGGTAAAGTAAGTTCTCCTGAGGATGGAACTTGTTAGGAAGGACAGAATGTTCTCGTGTATTTTAAAATCGTTACTTTTTCCCCTGCCTTGCCGGAAGCCTGAGGAGATTTTCATCTGATATTCACTGAGAACCTGGTAGGGCTCCTAGAGGGAAATCTCACAAAAGCATGCAGGATCTAGGACTGGATCCTACCCCCCAAAACTCAATCCCTCTAGGACTGGATCCTCGTGAAGTTTTTACCTCTCAGACGTGTCCACACTGAGCCTCTAGCAATAAATTAATTGTAATTCAGGTTTTCCTACTTCACCACTGATTCCCACAGAGGTTTCTGCTTGTGGGTTTCTGCTCGGGTCAGCCGTGGTTCTCCGTATCCACCTGTCTCTCTCTCCAATTTGGGGTCAGTGGTTTCACCTGTGAGCTCACTTATCTGAAGGGTATAAAAACAGTCTGCTAACTCAGTTAAGATTCCTACTTGCTGTTAGGATGGAGTGCTGATTTCTAAGCTCCTTAAAACTGAAAGTCTCAAATTTTTAGTAATGCTTTTGAAAAATTATCTACAATACTATAGTTACAACCTTTCTCTTTTTAAATATTTGCACACTATGGTTTTCTACTTTTAATTCTTTGTTTATATTTTAAACATGTCTTTTGTAAAATAGCAAAGTTCGATGAGCTTTTTTTAAGTGAATCTTTATCTCACATGGGGCGTTTGTTCTACTTATTGTTCTACTTATATTTAAACAATTCTTTAGGGGTGTTTTTTTGGTTGGCTGAATAACAACAATTATTTTTCTTTGAATACTTTGAAGATGATTCCATTTTTCTTCCTGGTTTCCATTATTCTGTAGATAAGCTGTCTTTTGGTCTTATTTGGTCTTACTGTTCTTCTGAAGGGAATCGGGCCTCTCTTCCCATTGCTACTGCTTTTAATATTCTTTTTTGTGTTTGGCTCTCAGCCATTTTAGTATGATATATCTAAGTAGGGTTTTATTCTATTAATCCAGCTTGATGGTTGTTGCAGTTTTAAGATAAGTAGACTGATATGTTTCCTCAATCTGGAAAATTTCCAATCTTTATTGCTTCAAACTTCTCTTCCTTCCTCTATGGGTCTCAAATTATACTTTGGTTAGAATTTTTGCTGTATTTTATGTGCCTCTAAAGTATTTCATTCTATTAGAGATAAAACAATGTAAAATATTTCCATATTTTCTTATGTCTCCATGGAATACTTAATTTCAGTTGTATTTTCATTAGAATGTCTGTTTTCATGGTTTCTTGCTATCTGGTTAAGTTCATCTGTCCTTTTATCTCTTTGAACCTACTATGCCTAACCCTTTAAGGTATATGCCTAATAACTCCATTGTATGGAATACTTATGGTTCTTTTCCTACTGTACATTGTTCCTTATTTTTCAATCATATTTTTGCATTTTTATACCTAGTTATTTTCTATTGACTGCTAGATGCTGTGCATATAAAATTCAGAGGCAATTTAAACCATATATTATGTTTTCTTCCATAAAGTGTTGTTTGCTTTGAGCAGGTAGTAGTAAAACTCCCGAAGCACCTTAGTTTAATCAGACATTATTTGAAGCTGGGCTCTAATAACCACAGCTGCTAATTTTCTAGTCCTAGATTGTAGTCCTAGGGATCCCAGCTGAATATCTTCAGGAGTATAAGTTACCAGGGCTTCTATTGGCTCACCTTGAATTCCAATGTTCCTTAGTTCAGTGAGTCTGTCATCAATAATTTTCAACTTCTTGGCCTCTCGGAGTACTAGTTCTTTTTCTAGACATCAGAGACGCCCTTAGGGGAAAATTAGCCTTAAAGATCAGTCTCACATCTCTGGGTTTCTTTTTCCTTTTAGATTTTGTCCCATAATTCTTTCCTGTAAGTTGTCATATGATTTCAAACAACTTATTACAATGATTTTTGTCCAGCCTTACTTGTTTTTGGTTTACGTTACCTAAACATTCACTTCCAGAATATTTTTTTGTTTTCAATCTTGAACATGGCTTTCATGCTGATAAATACACAGCTTTCTCTACTCTTCCCCTACCTCATCATGTCAGAAAAAAAAGTGGTTTCATATGAAATTTCAATCCACCTCCCTGTTGTGGGTTATACCATTTCCCCCCAAGAGATATGTTGAAATCTTAACCCTTAGTACCTGTGAACATGACTTTATTTGGAAAACAGGGTCTTATTAGATGCAATCAAATTAAGATAAAATCATTCAGGTGGGTTCCCATTCAGTATAACTGGTGTCCTTATTAAAAGAGAAAGACACACAGGGATACACAAGGAGAATGCCGTTTGACAATGAAAGCAGTTTGGATTGATGCGTCTACAAGTCAGTGAATGCTAAGGAACTCCAAGAACTGCCAGGAACACCAGAAGCTAAGAGAAAGGCATGCAACTGATCTTCCCTAGAGCCTTCAGTGAGAGCATGGTCCTGCTGACACCTTGATTTCAGACTTCTGGCTTCTAAAGCAGTGACAGAATAAATTTCTGTTTTGAGCCACCCAGTTTGTTGAACTTTGTTATGGCAGACTTAGGAAATTCGTACACTCCAGTTCTTGCCCCAAATCTCTCAAAATCCTAGGTTGATAAATTGTATATGGCTTCTCTTTCTAACCATTCTGTCCTCACATCCCCTTCATAGACATGAATAGATTCCCTGTCAGCAGCTGGTAAAATTTGTGGTGACTTTTTTTCTGTTACCTTGCTTTTCTTGTTTATCTTCCACGTTAACGCTCTTCACTAATTTTTTAAAAAAATACTTTTTTTTTTTGTATATGCCAGGGATTGTTCATCTTTTTGCCATGGTACCAAGTTCCCTTGTGTTCCCCTAGAGAGAACCTCTCAGGACAAAAAAAGCATCTGATAAACTTACATTTATCTGTCAGGAATAGGCTTCCTCTCTGATGTATTTGCATGCCCCAAAAGTGGTGAATGGTAGAATTTGAGGCACAGTGGATAGATAAGGTATATTTGGGTATGTTTACATCTTTAGTGTTTTGAAATTTTGACTGCTGACCCACAGTAGGAAATGCATTTTGTCATAACTGAATTCACATATGAATAAATATATGCGCAAATATAATTGAAAATATATTTCATGCAATAATGCTTACATCATAAGGTACAAATCTATTTTTTGTAATTTTTCAGTTAAGAAAATGTGATTTGAGAGCAATTACACCGAGTTCACAGTAATAATTTGAAAATCACTGTCAATATTTTCTCTATGTACTTTGCAATGACCATTGTGTGTGATCCCATGTTAGTGAATCCTCCATGTTAGTGACGCCCCCAGTTAGCGAACTACTATGGTAGCTAAGCAATAGAAAGATCAGAGTATGGATGTGATGACTCACGCCTGTAATCTCAGCACTTTGGGGGCAGATTGCTTGAGCCCATGAATTCAAGATCAGTCTGGACAACATGGCGAAATCTCGTCTCTACAAAAAAAAAAAAAAAAAAAAAATACAAAAAATTAGCTAGGCTTGGTGGTGTGCACCTGTGCTCCTAACTACTCCAGAGGCTAACGTAGGAGCATCAGCTGACCCCAGGAAATCAAGGCTTCAGTGAGCAGTGATCACACCACTGCACTCCAGCCTGGGTGACAGAGGGAGACTCTATCTCAAAAACAAAACACACAAAACAGAAAGAAACCCGGAAGAGTACATCACACTCTCATTTGACCATCTGATTCTCTTCAGGTAAATCTTTTGACATTTGTAGTATCTATTTCCTTCCGAATTCTGATACACAGGAAAAATATTTGCAAGGGTTTTTAGAAGAGATTTCTGCCTGAAGGCAGGATGGTCCCTCAGTCACTCTAAAGATGATATTCTAGCAGAGTCATCTATGATTTCAACATCTGCTTTATTTGAAACCCAGTCGTTTGTTTCCTCTTTGTTGAGTCAGAATTAAATTCCGTGAAGGGACACAAAGACCTACTTAACCAGGTGGGTCTACCTAACCAGGTGGGTCTACCTAACCAGGTGGGTCTACCTAACCAGGTGGGTAGGTCTTGGGTGCTGTATTTTTCTTTTGTGTTTGATAAAGCCATTCACCAACTTATTTCTGATTTAAACCATTGAATCTGATATATGGGCAAATCCTAATTCAATTATAAGCTACATTCTCATAGAACTGTTAGAGATCAAGCTTGAAACCCAACAGTAGCATGTTCTGCTAAAGAGGGCAGTGTGGTTGCTGCACTGTTGCTTGTTGTTTTTCTGAATGGCTAATATCACAGGTTCATTTTCACATTGGTTCTTCTCTCCACAATTTGGGTCATGACGGGCAACAATTAGATAAATTATTTTTGAAAAGAGTTAATGGCAGGTGCCATGCTTGTTTACTGCTTTCTGTAGCCTTCAGGAGTTGATGCTTTTTGCCTTCAAGTATTTTCACATGTAGTTTTCTATTTTCCTTGAATTACTGAAATATATACTAAGCATATTTCTCCAAGGACCTGGAGCCATGGTGTAATAAGCTCCTGCTAATAGCTCGAAACTGTACAGCAATCTAGTTTTAAAATACAACACAAATCTTTATCTAAAAGCAGTAACACCTCACTCTTGTGTTCGCAAAGTATGTTTTCACATTTCCTCTTGCGATGCATAGGAAGGGGGGAAAGCTACAAGAGAAATGATGCATTCCGGGCAAGGAGCCAATTTAAAAAGTCTGTTCTTTCCAGTTTGCTGTCACTTGTCATGGTTAAACAAAACACGGAGGAGAAAAAGAGAAATTGGCTTCAGTGTAAATGTCAACATTCTGATTAAAGCAAACACAAAGCATTCAGAACTCTTGACAAAAAAAAATTAAATTGAATTATGAAGGGTATGCAAATGTAGGCCTTTCTCTGTATCATTACCAGGACTTATGCATTTTGTATTTTCTGTCTATGCTGGAGAAATCTGTGCTGCAGGACAAGGTGTTGAGTAACAGGGAAAGGAAGGTGAACAACACACTTCCCAGTTCATGACAGCTGGAAGCTACCAAAATACTGGTTCAGAAATAAGCCTAACGCTTTGCAAACACTGGGGAAGGTTAGAAAGCTGACAGTAAGGCCTGGTGCTTTTAGTCTTGTCTTTCCAGCTAAACAGGTCTTCCCCCAGGACACAAACCCCAAAAGTATTTATTTAAAAATTTCAAAAGCTGTCATTTGTCAAGCGGGAGGGCATTAAGGAAACTCATATTAAAATGCTGATATGTAAACGATAGCGTCAATTCCTTCCTATCTCCTTTAACACAGACCTTAGAAATTGAATTGTTTGAAATTCAGTTTGAAAGGGCTCTCAGCATGCATCCATGATAAGAAATTTTAAAGGTTGCATAATACATTCCATTTCTGTAATTAAAATTAATGGGAAATGAAAAATAAATGGTGTGCATTGGTCCCCTTTCCTGAGGGGAGAATATATTTGCTGTCGTGGATGAACATACATGGTCCTGTTAGGAAGCTGTAGTGTATGTGTGTATTTGTCTGTGTATAAATAAGGTTTTATGCTAACTGAGAAAAATCTTTTATTGCCTTTCATTCTTCATTTTCCATGATCCCCAGCACCATTGTGTTCCTGAACTATACCTTTGCCTGCAATTTTACAATTGCATTCTGACTTATCGCTGTTCCTGTCTCTCTCCTCTCTGGCTATTCTGAAATTGCTTCCAAAATTATGTGTTCTAAGCATGTCATTTCCAACTCAGAAATCTGAAATGGCTACCCAGTGCCTATCAGAAAACCCCAAACCCTAGCCTGTCACTCAAGACTTTCTCAAGTGGCCTCAAACTCACTTTGTATTCATTCCATAAATATTTCCTGGGTAGCTACTCAATGTCAGTCATTTTACTTTTTCTTCACCTTCTTGCCCATAAAATTCCTACTTTTGCCTCATTTATTTCTCTCCTAACAAGTCCGTGCTTTTCCATTTCTGCAACCTTATTCTAGCTCTGCCCTTTCCTTGAAAGGACCTCTTGACATCTCTACCCATCAGACCACATATTTCTCAAGGCTATATTTAAAAGGTGCCGCTTTCTTGAAATCTTTCCTTATTACCATGCTTATAAATGGCCTATTTCTCCCTATTTTCTAGCATTCTATTTGTATCCCTTAGAACCCATTAATACTGCTTTGTATTAGTTATGTATGTATATGCTGCATCTGACCTAAAATCTTTAAAGGTTTGTTTTATACATCTTCATGCCCTACACAAAACTAGCACATTAGCAGGACTGAGATATCAATCTAGGTAACATATCACCTACCAATCTTCCACTTTCATTATCCATAAATAAAGATGATTATATATCTCTCTTGGGACATCATGAAAAGTAAAGAAAATGTTTGTAAACAGTATATAGTTTGAAGTATTAACTATAATTTGTATTCCAATTTTTATTGATAATATATCCAGATGAATAAGTAAATGTACATGTAAGTAGACATGAAAGCAGGAGCTCCAAGTATTTGCCAGACACTTTTCATAGACTAATAGAATTCTCACTATTACCTTCTAAGACAGGTATTAGAATCTTGACTGTATAGACAAGGCTCAACAGGCTATATACAAGTAACCAGTCTGACTCCAAAGCTTGTGCTTTTTCCTCAAACACTCAGGAATTTATTCCTTGGGCTGTCCCAAAATAAGGGAACTTTGTCAAACTGGACACAGGTACAACACTCCCGGGCTCACCACAGGCCCTTCCCCCATCTATTTGTGTTAAAATAAGTTAATTGCACCTTAGAGAACCATGCATGTTTAGTTTAAACTCAATCCACTGCCCCCTCTCGTTCTGCCATTTCTTTTTTAGACTCGGTGCTGTCTAGCCTGTCCCTAGATTGTGTTCTAATATAATACATTAATATTTTTAACAGTCCTCTAGGCTACCTGTTACAAATGCAGAGTCCTGGCGCCATTGTAACAAACGTCCCAGGTAATATGAATGAAACCTATCCACAGGCTTCACTTTGCAAAATAATGCTATTTTTCAGTCAGTTTCAAATGTCTTTAGAGTATACTCTACCCCAATCATATGGGAACCAGAGAAGTTTCCACATTGTGTGGAATGAGGCCCCTAATATTCTGCAGTATACAGAGACTAGAGATTGTCAAATATTACTCTCCATTTTCAGAAAAATGAGACCAGAAGAGAATTTAATTGGACTTAGCTAACATAACAAAAGGCCAAAAATTCTTACGGTGGTTTTAAAAATCTCATTCCTTCCTTCATTGATTCAACACTGTTTCCTTGAGCCTCGACATTACAGTGTCGTTCATTAGAGAGAGGACATAAATAGCCACTTCTCTCTGGAAGTTTACAATCCAGATATAGGAACTACATTATCGTATAAACAAACTATTAAGCCTAAACGGGAATTCCAAGGAGATTATCACAGATGTATTTTGAATAGGAGAATCACACACACACACACTCTAAGCTTTTTATGTGCAACATGGGAGTTGGTGTGAAGCAAAGCAGGTGTTTTCAGAGAAGGTGAGGGTTTGTCCTCATCACACTACACCATCTACCCGAGGAGAACTGCACGATTAGCTGAAGGCTTTTCCTGATCCGTATGTTCAGATTTGGGAATGATGACTTTTCGTTGTTGTTTTCACGTGGAGAAAAATACATGTTCCTTGCTTCAAAGTAAACATTCTAGAAGCTTTCGCGATTGTTCAGATTTCTTTGGAGGCCTTGATGCCACTTACCATTGCTTTTTAGGCTTCAGGGAATGTAATGAAACTGAAGTCTCTCGTGGAGCTTTTATTCCTCTTCTTTCAGGCTTAACAGAAAGTAGTAGGGGACACTTTAGTCCACGGATGTCAGTGTCGTTCCAGGGTCTGCTTTGGTGTTATTCTTAAGAAAAATGGCATTAGATTATATATATATTTTTTTTGTAAATAGATGTTTTGCTCGGAAGAGTCTGACATTTTCCATTTATCTCCTCCTCTCCCCTCTCCGCCCCTACTCTCCTTGTCTGCCTTTTCTTCCTCTGGGCAGAACAAAGGCCTGAGATTGAATGGGGTCTTCTCCTGATGATTTTGGCAATATCTTTAGAACTTTGTTTGATCATGGCCCACAGTGTGAAATACACTTTACAGTGACACCTAGAATGTAGACAGTGTAAACACAGGGAAACACATGCACACATTTTGTACCCCTATCAGACAATTAATGTGTGTGTGTGTGTGTGTGTGTGTGTGTGTTTATATATAAATTTTTCTTCCTTTCGACATCTCCCACTTCCAAATAGAACTTTGAAACTATCTTATGTTATTTGGTCTTTAGCAGTTGAACCCAAATTTTGTGTGGAACTGCACTGTACGTATAATTTATTAGATAATTCACTTCTTGACTTTTTTTTAACTCTTTGTTCTCAGCCCAAAACACAGCATTTTTACCTCTAATTTCTCAAAATCCTAAGCAGCCAGCACCAAGACAAAACCAACAACAAAACCAAACAAATCTTGGCCTTATTAGATCCCTATTAGCCTGTTTCTTGTCCCTGAAACAGGCAAACTAAAACTTTATCTTGTGGTATACAAGTAGGGGTTGTTAGTGGCTTCCAACAATAAGTTCTGAGAATGATTCCAAGGATGTTCTTAGGCTCCAGTGAAAAGAATATGGGAGTTGACAGATCTGCTAAAGAAGTAACTGTTGGACTTTTCAGAAGGAATGGCATCTGATATGGTTTGGCTATGTCCCCATACAAATCTCATCTTGAATTCCCACATATTGTGGAAGGGACCCAGTGGGAGGTAATTGAATCATGGGGGCAATTCTTTCCCATGCTGTTCTCCTGATAGTGAATAAGTCGTGAGATCTGATGGTTTTATAAAGAGGAGTTCCCCTGCACAAATTCCCTCTTTGCCTGCTTCCGTCCATGTAAGAAGTGACTTGCTCCTCCTAGTCTTCCGCCATGATTGTAAGGCTTCCCCAGCCACGTGGAACCATATCTGTTAAACTTTTTTTTGTAAATTGCCCAGACTTGGGTATGTCTTTGTCAGCAGTGTGAAAACAGACTAATACAGCAGCCTTTGTCACACAGCTTTGAAGCCCTCTGGAAGCTCAGCATCAGACTCAGATTATGAGCCATCAGGACTGCATTATGACTTTAAGGACTCAAAGCACTCTTCCTGCTTAAATATCCTTCCTCAATTAAAAAATTAGTTTTTGTTTTTCATAACAGTGTTGGTATAAAGACAGATATAACTTAGGCTGATATATAATTGAATATTGATGGTGTTATCATATTTGATTTCTCCTTTTGATTTTAAAATAAACATTGACACATTTTTAGGAACTCTGAATGTATGGCAGTGCCTGGCCACTGTTTCTGTTGTCTGGATGGATGGTTGGCCTAGAGTCTCTTATAGTGCAAACTGTACTTTGTGATTCAAAGATGAAGCAAGTGACCCATTTATCCTGTGAGTAGAAACCATGTTCTAACTAATTTCTAGAATAATGAAGATGAGCTTGTGTGGGTACATCCACTCTTTTTAGTTAATACTACAAATTTGTAGTAGGTTATTTGTAGTGGCTGTGGTAACATAACTGTCTGGCACTTGGGTTGCAGACCCCTGTGCCTAGGGTCAGGGCTAAGCCTTTGAAACCTCACAAAGACTGGAGAAGTGTATTAAAGTTCTCTAGAAGGACAGGACTAGTAGAATAGATACATATTCGAAAGGGAGTTTGTTAAGGAGTATTGACTCACACAATCACAAGGTGAAGTCCCACAATAGGCCCTCTGCAAGCTGAGGAGCAAGGAAGCCAATCCGAGTCTCAAATCCTCAAAAGTAGGGAAGCCAACAGTATAGCCTTCAGTCTGTGGCCAAAGGCCCAAGAGCCCCTGGAAAAATCACTTGTGTAAGTCCAAGACTCCAAAAGCTGTGAAAAACCTGGAGTCCAAGATTCCAGGGCAGGAAGCATCCAGCACTGGAGAAAGATGGAGGCCAGAAGACTGAGCAAGTCTGGACGTTCCCCATTCCTCTGTCTGCTTTTATTCTAGCTGCACTGGCAACTGATTAGATGGTCCCCACCCAGATTGAGGGTGGGTCTACCACTCCCAGTCCACTGACGCAAATGTTGATCTCCTTTGGTAACACCCTCACAGAAACCCCTAGGAACAATACTTTGCATCCTTCAATCCAATCAAGTTGACACTCAATTATTAATCATCATGAAGAGGAAAGAGGTGGTTTGGAGAAGGGTTTTATAAAGTTTGACAAAAGTAATGTGTTTTGTTATAAAACTTTTGTCTAGAATCACTTCTGAAAAAAACATTCTACAAGTAATGTTTTTAACAATATAAAGTAAATAAAGACATTCATAATTGCAGTAATTTCAGAGATCTAGCTGTTTGTATGTTAACTATAGTCTTTAAGAAACTTATGCATATATGAATATATAAATGTAGAAAAATTCTAACAAAACTAATGACCTGTTATTTATACAGGTTGTTCTGCTACTTGCAATTTTATTGAAGAACATATCAGACAATTTTCATATCACTAATTCTTAAGATATCATTCTTAATTCATGGTAAGACAACCATTTGTTGAATGAACCCCTTGCCTATACACATTCACCTTTTCCTTAGCTGTTTGCTAATACAAACAGCTCTGTCCTAAACTTCCGTAGCCTGTGAGCAGTTTTGCAAGTCTGCGTTTCCTAAGAACAAATTTATAGAAGACAAGTTCTGAATTAAATTGTTATGTACTTCAGATAAGTGACACTTTTTGTATCTTTAATGAATTATCTATTCTTGTCTAGATCTCATTTTTATTACTTTTTATTGATTAGAGAACATGTTTATGTAAAAAGTTAATCATATTGTACATACTGAAAATGCGCTAGTTTTTGAAGTTTAGTTTTTTTTTTTACAACTGTTTTAATTTGTATATAGAAAAATCTATCCATATTTACTGATTTCCTTCTTTGGTGATAGTAACATATAAAAAGCACTTTCACATCTTAATATTCGATTGTTTTAAAGTTTAAAAATTGTGATTCATTTTGGTATAAAATGATCTAAACATTTTACTTATCTGTTTATTAAAAATTATATTCCTATTTTTGTTTATTCTGCTATGAAATGTGGCTGGTTTCCAGACTCTTATTTTTCATTTATGTTTGTCTATATCTGTACCAACATCATACTTTAATCTTTGAAGCTATAAAAACATTTTATCATCTAATAAGATAACCTCTGATTCAGGCCTTTGTTACTTTCAAAAATTACTCTATAATTATTTTTTGAAAGAAATATAGTTTAAATATTTAGAATATCTATTGAAATTGTACTGAAGTTGAAGCTTAATTCAAAAAAATATTTTTACAGTATTTTTCCTTCCAGAATCATACAGCATTATTTTTATTTATATAAACAATAGACATGTAGACCTGTAAATATATTTAAAGTTTTGTAAAGATCTGTAAAAATACACATCTGTAAATACATGTATGTAAAGTTTTATAGACTTCTTTAATACATTGCTTTGACTAACACATTCTTATTTCGTAATATTTTAAATTATGATTGCTATAGCAAATAGAATTTTTCTTTTTGTGTTATAAGCAGTTTTTGCTAATCTATGGAAAGCTTTAGAGTTCTACACTAACTTTGTAACTGTAAATATTACTGTATTTCATTGTAAACTATTTTTCAGCTCACTAAGTTTTGGGGGTAGACAATGTTATAATTTGTAAGTAATGATATTTTGTCACTTTCTTTGTAATGTTTATATCTGTTTTTATTACCCTGTTTCATCAGTTAGAACTTTAGAAACTTGAATAATAGCAGTTGACGGCGGGTATCTGTTTTGTTTCAGAATTTATTGAGAATGCCTCTAGAGTGGTGTAATCAAACAAGGTGTGTGTAGTTCGGAAAAGATTTATTTCATAATTTATTCTGAAATTCTTTTCACTTTATCAGTTTTAATAAGAAATGGATTTCAACTTGATGAAATGCATTCACATCTATTAAGTCATACTATTTCTCTCCTTTGACCTACGGATGGGATAAATTATATTTTTTATTTTTCTAATGGTAAGTCCATCTTGTCCACTTGGAGAAAACTTCCCTTGGCCATTATCGGATTAGTCCGTTTTCACGCTACTGATAAGACATGCCCCTGAGACTGGGCAATTTACAAAAGAGGTTTAATTGGACTTACAGTTCCACATGGCTGGGGAAGCCACACAATCAGGGCAGAAGGTAAGGAGGAGCAAGTCCCATCTTACATGGATGACAGCAGGCAGAGAGAATGAGGAAGATGCAAAAGCAAAAACCCTTGATAAAACCATCAGCTCTCATGAGACTTATTCACTGCCATGAGAACAGTATGGAGAAAACCACTCCCATAATTCAATTTTTATTCCACTGGGTTCCTCCCCCACAATATGTGGGAATTATGGAGATAAATTCAAGATGAGATTTGGGTGAGGCCTCAGAGCCAAACCATACCATTGATGTATCAATCTTTTGATATGGTATAGGATTTTATTTGCTAATATTTTGCTTAGCGTTTTTGCCATTGTTTACACATGTGCAATGTATGTGCATGCATGTGTGTGTAAACACATGTGCGTTGTTTATCAAGTTCGGTATTAACTTTTTATGCCAGGTATAAAAAAAGCCAAAAAGCTTTGTATTTTTCTATGATCTAGAACAATGTAGACTGCAGAGAAATGTGACTGTCCTTTGAAGTTTTGGTAGAGCAACCCATAATACCATACTGCTTTGTATTTCCAGTCAATTTCTCCAACATTAATAAAAACTACTTTCTCTCTATTATCCTTTAAGTTTTTATCAAGCCCCTACACGCTGAAGCCAGCAGAGAGACAGAAAATGGTCACAGTTTGTCCACATAAAGATGGTCCACAATACAAAGCAATGCATTCCAAGTCCAAGTGTGTGGAGCACACAAGGCATTTCATTGGAATTCAAAAGGTTGAGCAAATAATCTTGGCCTCCTTGGCTTGAAAAGTTTATTGTTGCTGCTGTTGTGTGTTTTCTTTTGTTTAGTTTTTCTCTGAATGAGGAGGGATTTGAATTGAATCTCAAGGTAGCCTCAGTTGAAGTGCTGAGAGCACTTTAGTTGTAAATATGTACTACCATTTGGGATATCGACATGTGTACTGGGGCACTAAAGGGCATTCTGGCAGGAACAGAGAAGGCACATTAGGGATGTAATGTTAGAAAGATTGGTGTCAGATGCCCAGGGAACCTGTAATACAGTGTAACTCTTCCATCTCCAACAACTTAAATATTTCTGTCCATAGTTCTAACGAAAAACTTCAGTTCACTGACATCTGATGTCAAAGGTTCAAACAGATAACCTGCAAACTCCCTTCCAATTTTTTTGACCCTATGAACTTCTGAGTTTCTATAGCTCTATTGTGTCCCCTGGCCTCTGGAGTTGGGCACAATTTGACCCAGGACTTGGAAGATGAAGTGATTTTTAGTTTATTCTGTCTAGTCCATTTCTCTCCTCAGTTATGAATTTCCAACTCTTTGCTAGCCAACAACAATAGTGGTTTGTATAAGTCACATAAGAGAAAGGCACATCTGTATCTTATGAGTCTATTTACAAAGGGAATTATAGAAGATGTCTGCTTGCTAGGAAAAAATCACCTAAGTCAAGACAGTGAATGTGCCATTAAGTCATTTTTTTATCCCTCAGAACCTGGCAGGGAATTGTTCCCCATGGTGCATTTTCCTGCTTCTCTTGCAGCCAGGTTTTAAACATCTTAAGCTATAGCAGTCCCCTCCCCTCCTCTGAGCAGTGACTATACTGCCTCATAAATCTCTTTGGTTGGAATTCTTTCCAACATACCTCTAGGTCCCTTGTGATGGATTTTTTTTTTTTTTTCTGCCCCTGGGAGGGCCTGTAGTTTTCTCATGTGCTAAAGGAAAGAAATCAGAAATTGGATTTGTACAAACATCAGAAACGGAGTCTGTTGCTATTCTTTGTTTACTTTAACTCTAATTTGACAACATTAAATCTTATGGGATGCACCTCTGACATTATTACAGCAATTTCTGTGTCAATTAGTTGGGAATTTTGGTTACATTTCATGAGAGCAGGAAACTTGTACATTTTGTTCAACCCTAAAAACCCAGAGTCTAAAAAAAATGCCTGCCAAATAGTCAGTGCCTAATAAATGCATGTTAAATGCCTGGAAGAATGAATGGATGGCCACTGATCAGGCACAATATTATGCCCAGTGGAATGCTAATGAAGGAAACATACGACTTTTGTCCACAGAAAACTATGTCTAACTGGGGAGGGAAGATTCCTGTTAGAAACTAAGCAATCTGTATGTAATCAGGGGTTAAAAGCTGTGTTGCAGACTCAGGCTGTGGCCATAAAGTGTGATGTTAATGGAGGTGAGTGCTAAGTTGCTCCTTGGTTGATGAACAGGTTTTCAATTGCCAGAGGAGGAGGGGAAATCCACAGAAAAAATCACTTGTCTTCCTGCTTGTCTCCATAACTACTTCTATAAACACACTTTCATCATCTGCAGGTTTAGCTCCCTTGGTTAATCCGTAATTCCTGGGGATTTCTGTTTACTACCACAAGAACAGTATGGGGAAACCACCCCCATGATTCAATTATCTCCACTTGCCACCCCCCTTGGCACGTGGGGATTATTACAATTCAAGGTGAGATTTGGGTGGGGACACAGCCAAAGCATATCAGGATCCTCCTCTGTCTCAGTCACAGTGGCTTGTTTCCATGGATTAACCAGCTGGATTTCTGGCTATGATTTCATTTGAATAAAGACTAACGCATTCTCAGTCCTCAGGTTCTAAACAGAGATCCTCAGTAATTATGTTTGTTCTCCTGCTGCTAATAAAGACATACCCAATTATCTTGAGGTTTCTAGGTGGGTGGGATGGTGACACAAATTGCAGGAGGCTAAGAGGAAGTATATGAACTAAAGATTGGCTTGTTATACAGACTAAAGAGTCAGCAGCCCTCAGTAAAATAGATGATAGTATGGGCATGGTGTCAGCTAGTTATTCTTTGCTATTAAGATTCCTGGGGAGAAGATTCATAAAAATTGAGTTCCTTTTGGAGGATCCATTGTTAGGCAGACAAAGGCAGTTGCTGCTCCCCAATAACCCTCGGTTTGAAGTAACCAGCATACCGTGAATGACATGTTTGGGAGTGGTGTTTCTTGAACTCCTTCAGAAGTGATTGCTCACATGGCAAGTATGATTTGGGGTACCATCCATTGCCCTCATCTATCTCCTACCTCAGTTTGTCCTAAAGCTGAGAACTCACATTAGATATCAGTTTCCAAAGAACCTCATTATTCAGAAAATATTGCCAGGAGAAGTTAGGCAATACGTTTTTGTTACTCATTAACACTTTTGCCTGCATTATTTCATCAACTTAGCCATCCAGTTACTTAGACTTTAAAGAAATGGAATATAAAAAATGCAAATAATTCTGATTGCTTTTGTTATGGAGTGACTTGTGTTACTGAAAACACCTTTGCAAAAATTATGACAGTGAAAATATCTAGCATAGGAAAATTATGACAGTGGAAGAAATCCTACCCAACTGATTCCATTATGCTTCTAACCTCTAAGCTGTCTTTGTTCATTCTTGGAGTAAGCCAAGCTAACTTGCAGAGGAATTTAGTTTAACTTTGAAACAAAGATGATAGCCACTCCCAAAAACAAACCCTCTTCTTGCTTGGAAACCTAAAACACCTTTGTAAAACTAACAAATTAGCCACGAGTCTCAAAATTGTGGCGCGGGGATTATGTACCCAGAGGCCAAGATTCCTAACCTCCTCAATTGCTTCTATAAGTAACATTACTATTGTAAAAACCTAACATTGGTGTTCGAGATATTTTTCAGACCCTGCATTCTAATGCCCAGCTAGACCAGTAAACTGGTTTAACTAGTTTTGTGATCCCACCCAGGAAATGAAAACAGCAAGAAGAGAGTTTCAACCACCTGTGCTTTCACCCTTGACTCAACCAATCAGCATTCCCCATTCCCTAGTCCCGTCTACCAAATAATCCTTAAACAAAAGTAGTCTTTTAATCTTGGCTGATATGAGTAATAATAAACCACCCCCGCCCCGCCCCCATCCATCCTCCTACGTGGTCAGCCCTGCAATTAGTAAACTATTTATTGCAAAAATCTGCTATTTTCAGTGCGTTGGCTTTTCCGGGTAGTGGACAAGATGAACCTGTCAGGTAATTATGTTCTCTAAAAACTCACATATTGAAGCTGTAACCCCCAATGTGACTGTATTTGGAAACAGCTCCTTTAAAGAGGTAATTAAGATTAAATGAGGTCATATGAATGGGTCCCTAATCCTATAGTACTTGATGCCCTTATAAAAAGAGATGTCAGCAGTGTGCAAACACAGGGGAAAGGAAAGGCTGCGTGAAGACACAGTGAGAAGTCATCCATCTGCAAGCCAAGGAGATTGGGCTCAGGAGAAACCAGCCCCACAGACACCTTGACTTGGAATTTTAGCTTCCAGAACTGAGAAAACATATTTCTGTTGTTTAAGTCACCCATTCTGTGGTATTTCCCTATGACAGCTCTTACAAATTAATACGTTTCACTTTTATTTTGTAATATATTTGTATTACTAAACTTTTAGGATAAGCTTCCTTCAACATGTCTGCTTTCACCAGTTCCTGTCTTCTCCAAATACATAGATCAAGGATGTGTGGCTCTCCTGGAACCCCCTTGAGTCATCCATACTACAGTACTTACTCCATTGGGTTGGAAATTTCTTACCTACCTGGTTGCCTTAATAAGTTGAAACTTGTTAGTGGCAAAAACTATTGTTTTCTGTGTTGGGCTGTTCTGGCATTGCTATAACGACCTGAGACTGGGTAATTTATAAGAAAAGACATTTAATGGGCTCACAGTTCTGCAGGCTATACAGGAAGCATGGAGGCATCTGTCTCTAGGGAAACTTCAGAAAGCTTTTATTTATGGTAGAAGGCAAAGTGGGAGCAGACACTTCACATAGCAAAAGCATGAGTCAGACAGATGGCAGGGGAGGTGCCACATCTTTTTAAAGAACCAGATCTCAAGTGAACTCAGAGTAAGGTCTCACCACTGAAAAGATGGCCCAAGCCATTCATGAAGGATCTACCTCCATGATACAAACACCTCTGACCAGGCCCCACCTCCAGTATTGAGGATTACATCTCAACATGAGATTTGGGCAGGGACAAATATCTGAACTGTATCATGTTCACTGGTTTATTGCTGTTTCACAAAGTACACATATGGTATACACTCAAGAGAACATGGTTGAATTTGTGTATGTACTAAACATGTAAATGATTAAGTTTAATGTATGGGAGGATTATTACATAGATTTTTAGAGAGATTTTCTAACATTATCTTTGTTTCCCTCCAAGGACTCATAGACTCTGCACTCTGTATACTTGTTTTCCTCAGTAATAGGCTTGAAATGGGAGAAGATTCTACTGGGTAAATTACAATGCCCTATTTGAAGTTGTACAAAATCAATAAGTCAGTGTTCATATAGTCTTATACAACTGTTCCATGTTCATGTAGTCTTTTTTTTTTCATGTCATATCCCTGGTTAAAATCTCTAATGCCATCCTGCGGCTTCCAAAGAAACAGTCTAATTCTCTAGGTCGGCATACATGGCTACTCATGAAATGGTTCCTCCCTAATTTCTTAGGTAGTTTCTACCACTCTTTGCTTAGTTGTTCTGTAGTCATCATACACCTTTCTTGGAATATATCACATCATGTCTTTAAGAAAGCACAATTCCCTTGTTTGGTCTATCCAGAAAACTTAATTCACATTTTAAAACTCAGCCCAGCAGTTATTTTTTTGTGTGTGAAGCCTTGAGGATAATGCAAATCAGTTTGTCTTTCACTCCATTTTTTCATAGAACTCTCAATATTTGTTGAATGTTACTCTTGACACTGAGTTACAATTTCATGCAAATGTCAATCCCAAAAAGTTCACACAAGCACCAATTAACACTACCACTGACTAAGAAACAACTGTCAAGTAATTTAATAGAAGTAGATAATGAATTTTGCCCCAGATCTCAACTGATATCACAGACTGTGGTCTCTTCTTTCTTCATCACCTTTATGGTTTTCCTCTTTAAAAAAGAACCACTTGAACACGGGAGTCGGAGGTTGCAGTGAGCCAAGATTGTGCTACTGCACTCCAACCAGACGACAGAGCTAGACTCCGTCTCAAACAACGACAACAAAAAAACTGGGTTAGCTGAATGCCCATCTTCATAACACACATTTTGATGACAAATGTTAAGTAGTTTTTCCATTGCAACATTGGTTCATTTTCTTCATTCTTCCAATCCTGTTCTTTCCCACTCCATGGTAATTGGAGAGAACATTATATAATTTTCACAAGCAATATACTTTCCAAATGTGGTTTCTGCCCACAATTCCGAGATGCTAATTCTCAGACATCTTACCCAGTTATTTTACCTGTGTCTTATGGTGTTTTAGTTCCTTATGACAGGAATCAACTACCTTGAAAAATTCTGAAATATACTTGATGTTTCTGACATCATGAACCCCAAGATAGTGCTTTGATTTATGCAAGCCTTCCAAAATGTCCAATACAAATATATCAGAACTAAAATTTTATAGAACCTGTATATAAAATATGGGAAAACTGCAGGAAAAATATCTCAAGATAAAAGAGAATACAATGCCATTAACAGCTATTCTTATTTAACAAATAAGTTCATGTTTTGCAATAATCCAAAAAAACCCTCAATCTCTTGTTCTGGTTCCAACAGAGTTCATCTTAACTCCCTTTTCATTGCTTTCATTTAAGAGCCCCTCAGTCAGACATGCATCTGCAAATAAGACCTTGTCTGCTTCCACATTCATTTTAGCTTAACTTCACCTGCAAAATAAAGTTTAATCCCATCAGCAATTCATTGCCTTCAGATTCTGAACTGAAACAAAGTTTTAAGCCTGGGACTTTGTAGCTCATCCCAATTTTACCTGTGTACACTGTGCATCACCCTACCTGGACTGCTTGAAGTTCTCCAGACATATCATAGATCTTCATGCCTCTAGGCTTCATTTTGTTCATGCTGTTTTCTCATGCCTGAAATGTCCTCCTATAATCAGATCATGCCTACTCATTCTCAGGGCTCAACCCAAATGCCATCTCCATGAATTCACTTCTTTCACATGCAAAATAAACTGATTGTTCTCAGAACTGTCACAACACTACACGTAGCTCTTTTTTTTTTTTTTTTTTTTTTTTTTTTTTTTTTTTTTTTTTTTTTTTTTTTTTTTGAGACGGAGTCTCGCTCTGTCGCCCGGGCTGGAGTGCAGTGGCCGGATCTCAGCTCACTGCAAGCTCCGTCTCCCGGGTTTACGCCATTCTCCTGCCTCAGCCTCCCAAGTAGCTGGGACTACAGGCGCCCGCCACCTCGCCCGGCTAGTTTTTTGTATTTTTTTTTTAGTAGAGACGGGGTTTCACCATGTTAGCCAGGATGGTCTCGATCTCCTGACCTCGTGATCCGCCCGTCTCGGCCTCCCAAAGTGCTGGGATTACAGGCTTGAGCCACCGCGCCCGGCCTTTTTTTTTTTTTTTTTGAGACAGTTTTGCTTTTGTTGCCCAAGCTGGAGTGCAATGGCGCGATCTCAGCTCACCACAACCTCTACCTCCCAGATTCAAGTAGTTCCCCTGTCTCAGCTTCACGAGTAGCTGAGATTACAGGTATGTGCCACCACGCCCGACTAATTTTATATTTTTAGTAGAGACGGGGTTTCTCTATGTTGATCAGGCTAGTCTTGAACTCCCGACCTCAGGTGATCCGCCCACCTCGGCTTCCTAAAGTTCTGGGATTACAGGCGTGAGCCACTGTGCCTGGCCACACATAGCCCTTTGTTCCTTATTTTATCAGGTGATGTGCTGACATTTTCATACTGCCTCCACCCTCCTTACCCCACCTACAATCGCCTCTCAAAGGGGTGAGTGCTGCATTTAATGTCTAACCGTCCACATTGTATTTTTCTTCTGTAAAATAGTTTCGTTGTACTCCATGTGACCTATGTTGGCTATAAGAACTGAGTTAATCTGAGTAATTTTCAAATGTTTTTGAAACAAAATCTAAAAATATTTAAAGGAAAAAGATTGAGAACTCTGGATGTAAAGATTTATTCTGTTTACAATCTCAGGAAAAAGTTAGTTCTCAGATATTTTAGACAAAATAACAGCATAAATCTTTAAAGAGACATTTTGAAAACTAAAAGCAAATATCTTTCCCATTTTAACAAATGGGATGGGCCAGGTGTGGTGGGTTATGCCTGTAATCCCAGCAGTTTGGAGGCCAAGGCGGGTGGATCACCTGAAGTACCATGGTGAAACCCCATCTCTACCAAGATAAAAAAAAATTAACTGGGCATGGTGGCATGCACCTGTAATCACAGCTACTAAGGAGGCTGAGGCAGGAAAATTGCTTGAACCTGGGAGGCAGAGGTTACAGTGAGCCGAGTTCATGCCACTGCACTTCAGCCTGGGTGACAGACCAAGACTCTATCTCCGGGAAAAAAAAAAAAAAAAAAAAAAAAAGGGTATGAACTGTCTTCGTAAATTTTCAAAAATGAGAGCTTTTCTGTGACTCTTCAAACTCAAGTTTTTAACAGCTTAAAGACAATAGCAAATTTGTA
The DNA here is from genome assembly GCF_007565055.1 of Rhinopithecus roxellana. Taxonomy (NCBI): domain Eukaryota; kingdom Metazoa; phylum Chordata; class Mammalia; order Primates; family Cercopithecidae; genus Rhinopithecus; species Rhinopithecus roxellana. The sequence continues at coordinate 67,835,882 of NC_044569.1, read as the reverse complement.
CTGGAGGAACCTAGGACCAGAGCCTACTTTATACAATTGAGAAAAGCATAAGTGAGCAAGACAGAGTTCACAAGAAGGTTAAAAAAAACTAAACAAATATTTTTTATGTGTGAGCCTATTGAGAAAAGTAATATGGGGACATTACCTTTTTACATAAGGTCAACATTTATCTGGTCTAACAGAGCAAGTCTTTCCATTGAGAAGTAAAATTCAGAGACCCCAAGAAGTAAGTCTAGGGGCCAAAGTGACTGAAAGAAAACATGCAATGAAAATCACTTTTCAAAGGCTCTGCGGAGTTCTTCAGAAAAGAAATTCGTTCATCTTTAACCAGCATTTTGCAAACTTGTTTAAACTTGGAACATTGTTATTTTTTAGCAAAGCAATCTACACAGCTGGGTTTAGGCAATTCTACCTGCCAGAGTTCCCCTGATAATTACTTTAACTAGATCCTATGTGTCTGTGAGTGTGAGGAATAGGATCTGCACTAGGACCAGAGATCTCTGAATACCTTGGACATTTCCTTCTTAAGGGTTGACAAGGAATGAGAAGTTGAGTTCTTACTCAAGCCCTACTCTTTCAAGCTGAGTGAGACCACCCTCATGTGCTGTTAGCTCTTATGCTGAAGTTTGAAGGCAAAGGAAAAAGACAAAGAGGATTCAACATCAGAAAAGAGAGAAAGAAGAATGGAATATAAAGATGAAGAAATGCCTTAAAAACTAGACACCAACAACAAAACATTAAAATAAAAAATCTCTGCAGATGTAGCCAGCTGAAGTCAAACTGAAGTTTCACTTGCAGGCATTTCATCTGTCATATCAAAATATTTTCAATACCATCTACCAATACAGCACTAAATTCTGGACTGCCATTAATGTCAACCCATTTATAATTTTGGCTCGCAGCACTACAAAAAGGCAGATGACAGCCTACTATTTCACACCTGCTGTTGAAATGAATAAAAATGACCGAAACCCATAAAAGCAGAGGCAAAAGAAAGGGAAAAAATAAAGTCAACAATAAGGTTGGAGAGAATTCCCTGCCTGCCTTGAGTTTTGAATACTAGGATTCGACGGATGTGTCCTTTACAAATATAAAAGCAGTAAGTATAGTATATCCCAGGTGGGGAAACTGACCTGCCTGGGAATAATTTCCTCTTTTTGTTTGGCATTATTTTACCCACCTATTGGATTTAAATGACTTATCTCTTTCCACATTCTATCTTTTTGGTCTAAATAAGGATGATACATACTGCCTGTAACATTTCTTCATGAACTTTGTCATATATGGAAAACTTTTGATGGACCTATGTTCTCTGAAAGGTTGGAACTATTTTTGTACTCTTTTAGAGGTTGTTTACTGTTTTCCCCTAAACGTGTGCAGTACAACATGGGGACCATTGACTATTCGACATTGATGTGAATTCTGATCTTGTTTTCTCTAATTACCCAACCATAAGTGAAATGCTAAATACAATCCTAAATAATTAGATGCTCTGGTTGTTAATCCTTAAGTTGGTTTGGTCTGGCCAAGTGCAGTTATGATAATGTATAAGGTACCTGTCCTAAGTGTAGATAAGATCCCTACTTTTATTGTAATACTAAGATGATATTTACCATTTTTGTTGTCTTGACATTTTCACAAGCAGTAGCAAAGCAATGGGTGGGTAAAACTGCTCGTACTTAAAGCAAATAAACATTTTTGTATTTATATTATCTAATATCAGTTGAAATCTCAAATTATTCATGAATCTATTATTTGGCCAGTTCAAGAACAAAGAATTTTTCAGAACAGTAAGACTATTATTAATACAGCACAAATCCAGATTAGCTAGAATGATATTGTATGGAAATTTCCACTCAGATGAAAACCAAAACCACAACCCTGAAAACAAGTCCCATGCACACACCATTCTAAAAGAAGTCAAGTGTGCCGTGCATGTCATTTTCCTTCAGCTTATCTTTAGAGAAGATGAGGAATTTAGAGAAAATTTACTTAGCTGTGTGATTTCAATCATGGGAGAGAGTGTTATAACATTTTATTTTCTCCCTCTTTTAGGAAGGTATGTTTCAATATCCAACTCTTTGTAGAGATTGATGGTGCCTACCAAAGACTGCATTTCATTCCCCAGTTAAACATTTGCTGAGGCATAGTTCTAGCTGATCTGATTATTGGCTAGTTTGAGCAGAAAAAAAGAATTGGAGAGAATCTGTAGGGCAAAGAGAAAGCACCCATGCACTCATATTAGTATTGTACCAGAGGTGTACTAAGTGAATTTCCCTTTTACCAACTTAATACAGCAAACCTAAGCAGACTTAATATGACCCATATATATCCTATCCAAAAGACATCTCTTCCACTGGAAGATGCCCCAATGGCAAAGAGTCTTTGTATATTGAAGGGGTCTTTGAAAATATAATGGAAAATGTATATTCGAAAAAATGCATTGATTTTAAATTTGCTCCAAAATAAACTTTTACCAGTTTGAGTCACTAAGAAGGATAAGACATCACTTTGAAAAGAGTTCCTATCAGAAACATGAATTCTGCTAAAATTGAAGCAAGAACAAACATCAAATTCATGGGGAAACTTGGGTGGGAAAATGGTGAAATCACTGATACTTGATGAAAAGTTTATGGGAACAATGCCCCAAAGAAATTAGCAGTTTCTGTATGAATAATTCATTTTAAGAAAAGACAATGTTGAAAAATGAAGCCTATAGCCACAAAACATGCATATCAATTTTCATTGAGAAAATTAATCTTATTTGTACCTTACTTGAAGAGAACCAATGTTCAACAGCAGAAACACCCAACACCATAGACATCTCAGTTGGTTCAGCTTACACAATCCTGACTGAAAAATTAAAGTTGAGCAAACTTTCCACCCAATGGGGTGCCAAGACCATTAAACCCAGGTCAATTTCAGACAAGAGCAGAGCCCTCATTGGAAATTTTAAATAAGTGAATCAAGCTCTTGAAACATTTTTTCAAAGAATTATAACAGGAGATGAAATATGGCTTAATCTTGAAGACAAAACACAAAGCAATGGCTATGAAGAGGTGGATGTGGTCTAATCAAAGCAAAAGCAGACCATTCAAGAGCAAAGGTCATGGCAATAGTTTCCTGGGATGTTCAAGGAATTTTGCTTATTGACTTCCTAGGAGGTGAAAGAATGATAACATCTGCTTAGTAGGACAGTGTTCTGAAAAAGCCACAACTTGGCAGAAAAACGCCTGGGTAAACTTCACCAGAGAGTTCTCCTCCACCATGACAATGCTCCTGTTCATTCCTCTCATCAAACAAGGGCAATTTTGCAAGAGTTTCAATGGGAATTTATCAGGCATCTACTTGATATTCCTGATTTGGCATCTTCTGACTTTTTCCCCCTAATGTTAAAAATATCCTTAAAGGGCACCCATTTTTCTTCAGTTAATAATGTAAACAAAACTGCATTGACGTGGCTAAATTCTCAGGACTCTCAGTTCTTTGAGGATGGGCTAAATGGTTGATATGATCACTTACAACTGTGTCTTAAACTTGATGGAACGTATATTGAGAAATAAAGTCTACACATTTATTTTTTAATTATTATCTTTTAATTCCAGTTTTTCACAAACCTTTTGAAGTCTCTCTGTATTACCCAGGATTAGGAGTGATGAGAAGCTAAGCCATAGTGGACATCCTCTACATCAGGAAATGTATCTCTTTTAGGACTTAGCATGTGCTCCTCTGAACCGCAATTGAATGCCCACATAGAGATTCTCTACAAGGTCACGATTATGTAAGGGATACTTGATCTTTTCCACCGATTTCCCAGGAATCCACCACCAGAGGAGAAAGAATAAACAAAAGGAAGAGGTAGAAAGGCGGATCCTATTCTCTAAAAATGCTCCCTAAGGGAGTGGATTGTGTTTTAACTACCAAAAGGAGACTTGGCTAATCCTCGGAAATACTTCTGTATCGTTAAGAGAAAGAAAAATTTGACAGAGTGCAGTTGAAGACAATGATCAGAGAAAAATATCTATTTCAAATTTGCTGCCCCACCCTCTTTAGACTCCAATCCATCTTTAGTAAACTTAGTTTGACTCTTAACTATTAAAATAGGCAATGTATCTCAGAAGATGAGATCATTTGCCTTTTTTTCTAATACATAAAAATGTCTTCTTGCATACAACGCTAGGTGAGAAATGTCTACAAAGCAGCATTTTGATATTTATTGTCTTCCATATGACCAATCATATCTTTTCTGAATCTCACTAATTCCAGTTGTACTAGTGTTTTTGTTTTCATGTCAATGATGTTACAATGAATGTTTGTACCTGCAAATAACCAATACGCTATATTGGACTATGTGCTGTCAGAATTCTCTAATTAAAATGAATTGGTCTCTGAAACACTCATCCTTGGCACAGATAGGAAAATCTGTCAACAAAGCATACGATTTGTAGGACACAGGAAAATTTAAAAAAGAGTAATGTTATCATCATCCATCATTACCTAGGGAACATCTAGAGGCAGTATACAATATTTGTCCACTGAGTGAACAGTAGGATGCCTTGACTTTCCTGAATTAGTTAACTATTTTAGGTACCATCTTTCTGAGAACTAGATTACCCTGCAAGCTTCCGGCAGTTTGAAGCCTGGTATGTGAAAACCATGAAATTAAGGGAATGGTAACAGCGAGCTTCAAAGCTATTTAGTGTAAACTTCATAATTCATTGGTGAATGAATTCAGGTACAGATAAGTGGAATGATTTGTCCAAGGTTTAGAGGATGGTAATTTAGGTCTTCTATTTGCAGTCTAGTCTTTTTCCACTCAGATTCCAGTTCCTAAAAAACATCTGTTTACCCAAGGCACATTTCCAAGTCTGAGTGTAAGGAACTTAGTTGAAAATGGGGACCAGGAAGATTTTCTTTCATTGTGAAAGAACAAGAACAGTGACTGAATCAGTAATCCTTCTCTCCTTCTGAGAAGAAACTAGAGGACTGTTGGACATGACAGATAAAAATAGCAAGTGTCAAAGAATGGGCATCTAGGACATAGTCAAAATATCAGTCCATGAATCCTCCTAACTGTATATAATGGCACTTGCTTGGAACAATGGAAAGTTTCTAAGAACCATGGTCTCCACTCAGGCTATGATCCACAGGTATGGAATAATCTCAATATGAAAGAACAAAGATGACCAGTTGGAATGGATTATTATTCTGGGAACTCTTAGGATCTGATAGCTCAAAACATGAAAACTATAGGCTCATATTTGTAATACCCTGCATAACTGGATAGTTTGTAACAGATGCCAATGGGAAACGGGATCAGTAAGGGTTGGTGAGCAAAAAATTGTCAGGGAGTAGATTGGTTGTTATTGTCAAAAGAGATTTGATTGGCAAAGTTTAAAAACTGGACTGTTGCTGAAAGAGTGAATTTAAGACTGAATTATGCGTGAAACTTGGTGCAGACCAGTTGATTTTGGGGTAAAATAGAGAAGTGGACCCAGAATGAACAAATGCATAAAGGCAGCCATGTTGTTGGGTAACAGTGGGTTTATCAAATATTGACAAACATGAAATGATTGTAATCAGTCACTGTCAAAAGAGAACAGGTCCCCTCCTCTCTTTTACAAATGATCCAATTAAAGGAAACATGTTGGCTATAAAAGTCAAAATCAACAATGCACTATACACTGACAACTCATCCAACATATAAAATCAATAGTGCATTCTGCTACCATCCAGCACAAAGCGACAGTAGCAACTTCCCCACCTCTTTAGTCAAATATGACACTGTATCAATCGATCAAAACTCAGTACTTATTGAGCAGGGCTTCTGAAGAGTACAGACTGCATTATACTTCTATACTTCCCATTTTATTTTGATAATTTTTAACTTAAAGGCAAAATACTTGAGAATTTTCTGTTGACACATAGAATGTTTCTTTATATAATCACCATACAATTTGATACTGACTATATTTACAGCAAGATTATAAAAATACTGTAGGGCTAGAGATGCAAATGTCATTGAATGAGGAACTGTAATTTTAGTTCTGTCTCCATACCATGGCTTTGTGCAAGTCCTCCATTCAGTATGACAAACAAGACATATATGGCTCTAATTAGTCATCAGACTTGCACTAGAACTAAAAATAATCTGAAATGAGGGAACTGAGCAAGGACTGGAGACGGAACAAATTGTGAGTTTGACAGAAGCAAAACCAATTGATAGCTTCATATTTGGTGAACTGTGCAGAAGGCAATAAAATGGAATCCGGCTCTGACTCCATGTATCTTACAACCTTGAGTAAGTCACTTCTCTGGATCTCAAAGTCTTTAAGGAATAGGCTCAATGAATGGCAATAACCATGCAAGCACTAAGCTTTAGATTCAGTTGTCAAAGTATTTTTAAACTTTTTCCCCTCAAGATCTATAGTCAAATTTTCTATCATGACACTGTATAATAAAACTAAAATTCATAAATATTTGTTTACCAGTATGTTCAATTATCTCTAATCTTTTCTGTTCTATTCATTTTTATTTCTTTATTTTTTGAGACAGTCTCACTCTGTTGCCAGGCTGGAGTGCAGTGGTGCGATCTAGGCTCACTGCAGCTTCCCCCTCCCTGCTTCAAGAGATTCTCCTGCCTTAGCGTCTCCAGGAGCTGGGATTACAGGCACATGTCACCATGCCCAGCTAATTTTTACTTTTAGTAAAGCCAGGGTTTCACCATGTTGACTAGGATGGTCTAGATCTCCTGACCTCATGATCCACCCAACTTGTCCTCCCAAAGTGCTGGGATTACAGGTGTGAGCCACCACACCTAGCCTCATTTTTATTTTTTAATAAATGCTGAACATGTCTGTATATGGGTCAGAACCTACAGCTTGACAGTTTCAGGGTTCTTGGTTTCTCTTCCTCCCATCCTTCCCTCTCATCCCTTGCATGTACCTGCCTCCTTTTTCACTTCCTTCAAGCATCTCTGCTCTCAATACTAAATGCTGATTTCCTGTATTTAGCTGAATTTGTATTTTTCTTCAAATAATCTACATTTCTCCACCCCATAAGACTAGTGCAATCCAAAGACCCTCAGCTGCTCAGGAAATACTTATTCAGTTAACTCACTAATTCCTTATCCTCTTTGAGAATAGGAATCATGTGACCAAAAAAAGGCCATCTATTACCTAGATTTTTGAAAATGTTGGATAATATAAAATAACATCGTTTAAAAGTTCACAAATTAGAATATGTTCATAATATAATTTTAAGTAAAATTAGAGATAGGACACTTTATAGAGAATTAAGTTACAATTATCTCTCAGTATACATGGGGTATTGGATCTTCCCTGGCACCCAAATCTATGCACACTCAAGTCCCGTGGTCAGCCCTGTGGAACCCAGATATACATAAGGTCAGCCCTCTTTATATGCAGGTTTCCAGTCCTGAGAATCTATCTGACTATGGCTGAAAAAATATCTGGGCATAAGTAGACCCACACACCTCGGATCCATGTTGTTCGAGAGTCAAACTGTAAACGCAAGTACAAAAAAGGCGGGAAGGGAAAGTTCAAATATAGTAATAGCCTTTTACCTCTTGGGAGTTCCCAGGCAGATTTTTTTTTTTTTTTTTTTTTTTTTTTTTTTGGACAGAGTTTTGCTCTTGTCGCCCAAGCTGGAGTGCAGTGGCGTGATCTTGGCTCACTGCAACCTCTGCCCAAGCAGCTTTTAAACTTATTTTTTGTACTTTATTCTGTTTTTCAAATTACGTTTCTTAAAATGTGCTGCTCTGATAATTAGAGAATGGAATTATTGAAATCCTGAGAACAAAAGACAAAATATGCCAGAAAGTTTTGTAAAATGATTCGGAGTAGTATGTCATTGTACATTGTTTTTTTTAATATACATGATACTTTCTTAAAAATTGAGATTCTTGTCTCTTTTAAAGCCAGTTTCCTTTGTATTTCTTAAGGGATCCAGTACTAAGATTGTATTGTTGCCAGTATAGTATTTGTTTCCTACAAACTAACAATCTAAAATGAATCAAAGCCTGACTGCTACTTCTTTCTCTGTATTTCTCATACGTGTTAATATTTATAAGTTATGGATATAACTTATTTATAGAAGACTGACCATGTGTCAAGCAGTTTCTTCTGTATGCATGTGATCTTATTACTCCCCACAACTATCCAAGAAGAATTTGCTATCAGTATTCCATTTTTATGGATGAGGAAACTGGGTGTTAAAGATTAAATAATCATTTCAATGGTGGAACCCTAACTTGAATCTGAGCAATCACAAAAAAACTCTCACTTTAGAGGTTGTTGTATTTAATCTATGAAGTTAGTACAATCAGCTTCATAACTTTGTACATGAGAAAAGGAGGCAAAGACATAGCAAGAGAATAGGTTGTAGAGGGTGTAGTTGTAATGTACATTTAGAAGTCCTCGGCCAGGCACAGTGGCTCACACCTGTACTCCTACCTAGCACTTTGGGAGGCTGAGATGGGAGGATCACTTGAGACCAGGAGTTCAAGACAAGCCTGGGCAATATACTGGGATCCCATCTCTACAAAAATTTTAAAATTTTAAAATATTAGTCAGGCATGGTAGCATGTACCTGTAGTCTCAGCTACTGGGGAGGCTGAGGTGGGAGGATTGCTTGAGCCCAGGAGGTTAAGGCTGTAGTCAATCATGACTGTCACTCCACTCCAACCTGGGCAACAGAGACCCTGTCTCAAAAATTAAACAATAAAAAAGTTCTCTATTAAAAATCATGTTTATAAAAATTATAACCAGATTCTTTAATTGTATTCTGCAAACTTTGATTCCCATAGGAGCTTTGCGAATTTTGACCCTAAAATTTCCATGAAGAAAAAGCAGGTGTGGGTATACTAATGATTCTTTCTCTTGGTAGATATTTGAGAGACATATATAATATAAATATAAATAATATTAAATATATAAACATATAAATATTTTAAAAACAATGAAATAAAATTATGCTTTCTCAGTATTTTTGATTTTTGACTAAATTTATGAATAATATTCAAAAAACATCTAATTCATTTGTTGAAACAATGAAAAGGTGAAATGCAACAGATTATTCCATCATCTCTTCACAAATCTGACCAACTCTCCTCCCTACCATGAGGAGTTCCCTGGTTAGTGATAAAGTATCTGAATTCCATTACTGTGTTTCCCTGTGGATTTCTTTTTTATTCCATTTGATACTTTTGCAAGCAGCATTTTCCTGTTCAAAAGCCTTCAGAAACTCTATTGGCAACAAGACATAGACAAAATGGTCTAACGAGCATACAAGGTTTCTACAAGGGATCCCCAATTAGCTTTTTCAGTCTGATTACTGTTTTATTTAGGTTACTCAGTATATAATTCTACACTTAGCAAAGAGATTGATAGAATTTTAGAGACAGAAAAGACCTTAAGGTTCATCTCATTAAACCAGGCCATTTTAAATAAATTACTGGTAGTAGGAGTATTTTAGATCCTACAGAAACTTAAAGGTTAACAAACTTTTCATTTAACTTCTAACGATGTACTGTAATTTTCTCAAAAAATGTTTGTTGAATTGCCTGCATTATTTGCCTTGTGTTTTCGATACATTGTGTGACCTGGTAGAAATTGCATGTTTGATACAATGCTTGAATGTAAATGAATGGAATGAGCCGATACAGGAAACATATATATAGATGTTGAGCAGTTTAATAACAAACACAATGATAGATTTTTCTGAAGACTCCTATCATTAGAAGGACCTAGTATGGACGGAATGAGGAAGAAAAGTACCTGAATCGCAACTTCATATAATATGCCCATCACCAAACTTCTAATGTTGATAACCCTTTTATGAGAAAGCCCATCACTAAAAGTTGGCTCATCGCTTTCCTTTCTGGTTGGGGTCATCAAAGCAACCTGGGATCACAAATCATTAGAACTGGAAGAGATGTTAGAGATAACTCCAGCCTCTTCATTTTGAGTGAGGAAACTCCAAGTCTAAGAGTTCAGGATCTGGTATGTAAAGAGATCGCCATTAAAATAAGAAAATCAGCAATGTTTTAAAACTGCATCCCATAAAGCCTTCCAGGTCCCTTGAGTACTGTCTTTGGTCTGCCTCTCACAACTAGAAAGAGACGAATGGGTCAATCTGGGTTCTCCCATTACACATCAACACGTGGCAACAGATTTTTCTGGTTTTAACATGGGGGCTCTGGATTATATTAGGACAAAAACAAAATATCTGCTGATTAAAACCATTGCTCCCAAATAAATTACGTAGACAAGTAATATAAAAGATGAGATAGACTCTGTGTGTTCATTTTTCATTCTACTCTTCTCTCTGTTGATGTATCCATCCGCCAACTTAGAGCTCCCACACTTTCCAGTTACAGGATGTCGTTAGGAGTAAGGGGTAGAAAGGAATTTAATGAGGCACTGAGGCTTAATTTTTAAAATCTTTGTCAGTGCTTAAACCTTAAAAATCATTTCATATTCAAAGCAGTCAAGAAACCATATACTTATTTCAGAGATGTGAGCCATTTCTAGAACGTCTTTTTTAGAATTGTTTTCAAAACCCACAGCACATTATTTCAACTATTCTCAATCATGGCAAAGATTTGTATTCTGAATGTGGTTTCTCCTTTTCACAATAAAAATGGAATCAAGCCTGGTTAATAAGTGTGGAATCATTTGGGCTGTGAACAGTATGTGGTTGAAAAGGAATAAGGGTGATTTCTTTATGTGCTCTAGAAAATATATTCTTGAGAGGAATTTCAAAAAAGATTTAGGTTCTGACTGTAAGAACCAAATAGGTGTTCTCTCTTGATGGTATCAAGTTAAAAAGGCTAACATTAGTTTGGTTCCAAGAAATGTTTTGGCTTAGGGAAGACTACAGTGAAAGTCAAAGAAACCTGGGTTAAAATTCCATTTCCACCATTTCCAAGTTGTGGGACCTTAAAATATGAACTTAACCTATCTGAGACTCATTTTCTTCACTCTAAAATACTCATTAAAGAGGAAATTGCTGTGTATAAAGTACTAGCTTAGTTTTGGTCATGATGTGCACTCATAAATGATCTTTAATATCAGAGTACACTTAAACATATTTGTAGTTTCTAGTCACCTTGTTACTAGGCTGTGTTCTCCACGAATAAATATATATCAAAATTCCTGAGCTAAGGGCCTGATCTTGGCAAAATTTTCAGTAGATACTGAAAGATACCTTCTCCCTTGCCAGTAACCCTTTTCTTTTTTGTGTCACCTCCCCCACTGCACAGATTTGTGTTGCATGTCCCTGCCTGATGATATTCATATTTTCTTTTTAGAATGAATCATCTCATTTTCCAGCCAAGAGACTGGCACAGAAAGCTTCCCCTGTTTTATCTAAGACCACACCCAAGTTAGCTACTGCATGTGGCATCAAGGTTTTCTGACATGAAATCAAGTGATCTTGCCACTCTACCAGCTGTTTCTTATCCTACAAAGATATTAAAAGGATCTGCATTCACCGAGTGCCTTCCTGATACACTTATCTAATACTATTTCATTTTCATACCCACAGCCCCAAAGTTATTACAATCCACTCTTTCCGTGTGAAAATACTTAAGCTCAGAAAGGATAAACAAGTGGTCCCAAGTTGTACAGCATGGAAGCAGCAAAACTTGGTTAATTTCAGATTTCCCCGAAAGCTCTAATTCCAAGCTTATTCACCATAGAAATAATAATGCATATATGGCCACACTTTAAGATGCTCTAGGAGACACTTGGCAGATCATGAATCATATGAGTCAAAATATGGTGGGATAGAATCTATTCACATCCGTTCTCACTGCTGCCTTTTATGTCCCAGTTCCAGGTGTAGGGTGTGTTCAATCATGTGTAACCAAGTCCTTTTCCCAGAAAAATCCTTTCTCCTAATTATTCCTCAACTGGATCTCCAGTCATGACCTGGAAGATAGAGATAAAGGAGCCACTTAGTTTTCTGGTGACCCTGAATTTAATGAGCTCTACATTCATGCCATTGTATAAATGAGTAGTATATATTCCTTCCCTTTCTCCCTTCCTGTCTAACCATGTGTAATTTCACTCGTCTCATTTTCTGAATTAGTTATCTGTATGCTCTTCAAGGACACTGAGATTTTTCTCTTTGTTTCTACTCATACCCACTATTTAGTCACAACCTCATGGAACACTAGCTTATTCCCTTGGTCAAACTCATCACTAAGCAAGAAAGTCTGAGTCGTTTAGGATGGTGCTCCACCAATGCTCAAAACTCTTTTAGTGTGAAGACTTCGGCTCTGATTTTGATATGTGGAAGCCCACTGAGTTTGGTAAACCGGTTTATCATCCATTCACATTAAATATTTTCTGCAAGTCATGCTGTAAAGGCAGTAGTACAAGCATTCTAACTCTCAACAATGACCATTTCCCCTCATTTACTGAAGAGGAGAGGCATTACAACAGGATGTTAGTACTCTGCCTTCAGTGTCACACAGTAAAATATTGAAAAGATTTCCTTCATTTCTGTAAACACTTTCCTCCAGTGTTCTCTCTCTTGATGTTCTCGTGAACCTGGGGTAGTCAGAAATTCTGAAGCTATCACCTCCATGGTCAGTGTGCTTTGCCAGCTGTACTTTAATTCTAGTTCTTGCAGTGGTTCTTGTGTCCATCATTCTTGGTCTTCCTCTATACCAGAAGTTTCTAACATGGAGGAGCCAAGAAGAGAACCAGCTGAAGCAATCAGGATGGTCTGTTGTTGCAGAACCTTAGAGAAGTAAACAGGGCTTACCTTTGCCCAACATCTGTGCTCAGTGTCTCATATTCTGAAATCCATACTGGCATCAGATGGCTAGTCAAAGATTCAGGGGTTTGGGAATCTGGCCCAACATCTTTTTGTCTCAGCACAGCTCACGTTGTTTAAAATGTATTTGGGCCTCCTCAATAAATAATGCCTGAGGGAGACATGTTCCATAAAAGGCCCTCCATGAATGTCTTTTTGTTTGACCAACAGTTTTTAAAAGTCAGGTATATAAACCACCTAGCAAAGTACTTGTATCTCAAAACACTTTTTACATCCTAGCACTATATTAAGTGCTCTCTCAAATGCAATAGAAGCATACAAATAGTCCCATCCACAAAGAACTTACAATTAGCCCAAAGAAATGATATTTAGTTTACTTTCCACTAGCAAAAAACATTCTCGACTTTAGCCATTAAATAGAGAATTCATTTCAGCTTCATTTTCTCTCAGCCTGTATATTAATATCTTGATTTCCCTGATAGTATCCAAGCATAAAAGTTATGTTTCCAATTTTTCATTTAGATGAAAGATATTTCACATTGCCTGCTATACCACTAAGGACTAAGTAAATGCTCTTCAGCTTTCCTTTTTTAAAAAATAATAACCCATGCTTATTTGGATGATATTCTCTATCGTGGCTTGAGAGAAAGCAGTATTGGGTCTGTGGCAATATTGTTAACCACGCAAATGACATTCTAATTGCAAAGACCTCCTGGCTCAACTGGGATATTACTTCTAAAATCATATCTCAGTAATTTATTCTCTCAATTCCCTGAAGTGCTGGCTTGAGGTCAGTGTCATCCTGTGAGAGAAAAACATCTCTCTTGCTAAAGCTACAAACTGCTGCTTTTTTTTCTTTCCTCTCCCTCCCCTTCTACTAACCTGTTCTAAAAGAAATTTCACATCAGACATGGTCAAATGCTGATGATTTCATCTCATTTAAATTGTCCTTTCCTGCAGACAGTTAACCCAAAATTATAAGATGAGGTCCCATAAGGTCACAGAAATGGCCTCTTTGTTCAGAACCAACTACCCCAAACCTAGGCTATGGGACACCAGAACTGTTAGTGTAATAGTTGCCAAGATATTGCAGAAGAGCAAATGATTGCATGTTAGCTGAATTCTTTTCTCTGAACCATCAACTTCTCATCATTCAAAGTGAGAGTTGAGAGTTGAAATCATGAGTCCTACACCTCTAGTAGGAAGATAATCCATGGCCATTAATCGACTGCCAGGGCAGGGTTTTGGGGTCAAACCGTTCTAGTTGGAAGTGTCCACCTTACTGGCCTGTGACCTTAGGGAACTTTAGGAAGTTCTTGAGTTTCTAAGCATCATCTTTTCTCTTCTGAAAGAAAAAAAAAATTATATGAGCTAATACCAGCTCATTGCAAGTACTGAATTAATATTAACAAATATTATTTTAAAAATAAAGAGATAAAAGGCAACCAGGGATTGTCTCTTATCTATAGCCTGAATAGTGTCTTCCTCTAGCCCAGGGTAGCAAAGCTTTCCCTTTTCGCCTGACCTCCTTTTCTCCTCAGTAGCCCACAGTGCTTTGGTGCTGCATCTGGGAGGCCCAAAACAGATGTGAAACTTACCTGGAAAAGACCATTTTGAGTCATCAGAGTGGCATCTAGCTGCATATTCTACTTCCTGTCTCAGTCAGATTAAACTTCTTTTAAACATTGCTTTCTCCATGTTACGTACCCCAGATTTTTCCACCCTTTCTGTTTCTTGCCTGAACAGTTGGTAATTTTCTGCCTGGCTCAGGGCTCTCTGTGGTTTGGCTTCATGCCTCCTAGTTACCCCTTACCTCTCCTGTCCATGAGAAATCTGATTCCTTCCATCCAGAAATCTTTCATAGCTGTTTTTCAATCCATGGCTTCATTCTCATTGCTTCCTTCTACAAGCATGCTCTCTTTCTCCTTTTTAACTCCAGATGCTGCCAATCTGTAAATATGTCTGTTTTCACTTCTTCTCTAAGGCATTTCAAACCTTTACTAAACTTACTTGCTAAATCAGAGTTGGCATTTCTTTTTTCCCCATAAAAGGCCACATAGTAAATATTTTGGGCTTTGGGAGCTATAGCATCTTTGTGAAAACTACTCAACTCTTTCGTTATAGCATAAAGGCAACCAGAAACAACATATAAACAAATGGGTATGACTGGGTTCTAATAAAACTTTATTTATAAAATGATGTTATACTTGACATCAATTCTATGATGTTATGACACTTACTATGAATATCATGGTGTTCTGTTATTTATTGAGTTACAGGGAATAGCAGTTACTTTCAAACTCAGATTTTAAGCTTTATAATAGTAAGACAGACCTATGATAGCCCATATATCAACTAGCCTAGCACTAAGCATATAGATTATAGTTAATACAGATATCATTGGTTGAGTAGTTCGTTGTTTTTCTCACTGGCCTCAGTGATCTCATCTATTAAATGACATATTTGAATTAAGTTTTCTTCTGCCTCTGGCATTTGATGTAGCTATATTATAAAGCTTTAAGCTTTTTCAAAATTTTACTTTATTAAAAGTTTTAATGGCTTTCCTTCACCTTAATTTTGTAATTGTCATAAAATATGTATAACATTGTATTTGCCATCTTAAGCATCTTTAAGTGTATAATTCAGTGGCATTAAGTACATTTATATTCATGTGTAACCATCACCAACATCCCTCTCCAGCACCCTTTTATTTAGTCTTGCAAAATTGAAACTTTATGTCCATTAAACAATAATTCCGAGCACCTCCTAGCCCCTGACAACCAACATTCTATTACCTGTCTCTGATTTTGACTATTCTAGGGACTTCATATAAGTGAAATCATATAGAATTTGTCTTTTATGACTGGCTTATTTTACTTAGCATGACATCCTCAAGATTCATTCATGTTGTAACGTATGTCCAACTTTCCTTTTAGGGCTGAAAATGATCTATTTGTATATACTGCATTTTGTTTATGTCAATGGACACTTGGATTGCTTATATATTTTAGCTATTGTGAATAATGCTGCTATGAACATGAGTGTGCAGATAAATATCTGTTTGAGAACCTGCATTGGGTTCTTTTGGGTATATACCCAGAAGTGAAGTTGCTGGATCATATGGTAATTCTATTTTTAGTTTTCTGAGAAATCAGTATACTTATTTCACAGTGGCTACATGACATTCCTACCAACCGTGCACAAGGTTTCCATCCTCCCACATCCTCGCCAACAATATTTTTGGTTTTTGAGAGTAGTTACCCTAATGAGTGTGAGCTGGTATATCACTGTAGTTTTCATGTGCATTCCTTGATTATTAGTGATTGTGAGCATCTTTACATGTGCTTATTGTACATTCGTATATCCTCCTTAGAGAAATGTCTAAGTCCTTCACCAATTTTTTAAATCAAGTTCCTTGATTTTTTTGTGTATTTGAGTTTTAAGAGTTCAGTTTACTGCCCTGTGACCTCCACAGTTTCAGGAATTCTCTATATATTCTGGATATTAAATATGAGTTGCAAACATTTTCTTTCATTCCATAGGTTGTATTTTTTAAAATTATTATACTTTAAGTTCTAGGGTACATGTGTACATAGGTTGTATTTTCACTTTGTTGATAGGATCCTTAAAGCACAAAAGTTTTTGTTTTTCATGAAGTCCAATTTATCTATTTTTTTATTTTGTTGCCTGTGACTTTATTGTCATTTCCACAAAAATCATTACCAAACCCAATGTTGTGAAGCTTTGTCTGTTTTTTTTTTTTTAAGAGTTTTATAGGTTAGCTCTTACATTTAGATCTTGAATCTACTTTGAGCTAATTTTTATATATGCTGTTAGTTATGGTTATACCTTCTTTCTTTTGCATGTGGCTATCCAGTTTTCCAATGCCATTTGTTAAAAAGACTGTCTTTTTCCCCTTGAATGGATTTGAAAACCTTATTTAAAATCATTTTACCGTATTTGTAAGGGTTTATTTCTGGACTTTCTATTCTGTTGACCTATGTGTCTGTCTTTATGTCAGTAACATACTATTTTGATTACAGTTGTTGTATAGTAACTTTTGAAATCAGGAAGTGTGAGTCCTCCAAATTTATCTTTTTCAAGGTTATTTTGTCTATTCAGAGTCCCTTGAAATTCCATATAATTTTAGGATAGATTTTTCTATTTCTGCCAAAACATCATGGGGTTTTCAAAGGAATTGCCTTGAATTTGTGCTTTGCTTTGGGTACTATTGCTATTTTAACCAAATTAAGTTTTCCAATCAACGAAAATTGGATATCTTTCTATTTATTGATTCTTTAATTTATTCAGCAATGTTTTATAGTTTTCACTTTACAAGACATTTGCCTTTTTAATTGCTATTTTATTTTTATGCTATTGTAAATTGAATTGTTTAGTATCATTTTGGATTGCTGTTTGTATTTTTTCTTGATTTTGTGATATGGTTTTGTTATTGCCTGGTGTCCTTTCATTTTAACAAATTTCTAGTGCTTTTACAAACTTTCACATTCACAAATTTCTCATGCTTACTACTCTGCCATCTTTCCTAAATCCTCTAAAAACTTTAAAACAACTGTCTTAAAGATATTCAAGTTTTTGTCTGGTAAGTTCACCATCTGGTCTTTCACATGGATAGATTCTGTTGATTTATTTTTTTTATTTGAATGAGCCATACTTTCTAACTTTTTCCTTCAAATCCCCAATGGTTGGAGAACAGGGTTCTTATTGCCCACTGTGGCTTCTTCCAGCCGTGTGCAAGCTTCTCCAGTAACATGCACAGCTACCTGCCACAGAGATGGGAAATGAACAACTGCTACTATGCTAAGACTCAGAATTCGCCATAATTAGCCACAACTTACAGTCCAAGTCTTCCTCTGGATGTCTCACTCTGTCCTCTGGCCATTAGAAGCTTCAATAGACTCCAGAGTCCCAAATTACTTTTATCAGACAGATCATGCTAGTACAAATTTTGTCTAGGTGATGAGACAGATTTTTAGTGCTTACTGCTCTGCCATCTTCCCTAAATCCTCTGAAAACATTAAGCTTTTATTAAAGGAAATGTTAAACTTTAGACATTAGAATGAATTGGAGCAACTGAATGTCTGCATGAGCTCCTGTCCTTTCTGGAAACTCCATACAACTAAAGGCTGTTGCCTCTCCACTGATTAAATATAAGATTGAGGATAAGAAAAAAGTACATGACTGAGGAGGCAAACTCAAACTCCAACAGAATCCAACATAAACATTACAACTTTAATGTTACTAATATGGTATCATTGAATATTACATATTAAGCAATGCAATAATGAATACTTAGTTTACATTCACATGTGAGAATGGCTATGTGCCCACACTTTTACAAAATGAGAAATGTGATGTTTTTTTGGGATCTTTAAGCAGGAGAATTAAAATCTCTCCCTAAAATCAGATATTTTGTTTTTATAAAAGAGGTACCTTTCTAATGCAATGTTCCCAAACCCCTGGGGTTAAGCAACTCAAGATCTGCTGACAGATAATGGGCAAAAAAGGGGATTGGGATGGTGATCTGACAGGGACAAAAGGACACTGAAAAGGGAGTTGGGGAAAAAAAGGAAATTAACTTTTTTTTTTTTTTCCCTTAAATGTATCCACAAAAAGGGCCTTAAGATATGCTGTCTTCAATATCAAAGACAAGTATTTCCATCAGACACCTTCTTTTCCAGGTCTCTGAATTCTCTAAGGACTCAACAGTATTTTGTGTTACTCTAGTTGCAGCAATTACAAAAAGTTAAGCGATTTCAAAAAATAAAATGAGCATTTCCTAGAAAATTGACATTTAACCCTTGAATTGTTCTCATTCTTTGAGCGGGCAGGGGGAAGGAAAGATCTACTTTTCTATCTTCTTAAATATAACCCACATTTAACAGTTTAACTGTTGGTGATACATGCTTGACATTATATGAGTTTTTGTCTAATTATAAAATACCCTCAGAATCTATTGCAGAGGAAAGGACTGTCTATCTCCACATACCTCATGAGATAAGCAGTCGTGTTTTGGGGTAATTTGGTCCTTTTCGGGCTCCTTTGCCATTTCCAAGTGTCAGCTTGCCCACTTCAAACTGCTGTTCAACTTCTTAACAGTTTATACCATCCTGCATCTCCTCAGGCTTCTGGCTAAACGCAGACATCTAATAGGCTTTGATAGACAATTGGATACCCAAAACAGCTACCTTATTGGACTAATAAATTTAAACAGGTTATATGTTAAAGTTTGATTTTTGATACAGAAAGCTATGATTATTGATGTTCTTTCTAGGTATTTGAATGTGTTTTATGGTTAAAACTCAAAATAAGTACTTCCTTGAAAATTGATATGCTTCTTCGAAAAGAGAGGAAGAAATGTGACCTCATTTTTATTGTGGATGCCCTGTCACTCCCCTATTTGTCCTTTCTCTATCCCAGTTGGCTTGTGCAATACATTCTCTCTCCAGTGCTATCTGAGACCCTCATATTATGTAGTGAAGTGGGTATATATATTGTATACACAATTAATTATGAAACAAAAGAAAGTACAACATAATGTAGGTAAAAGGTAGATGACCAATGGCCAGCTAGACCTTGAGTCTTAGCTTGAATCTGATTAAAATAACCTGTGTGATTTCAAAGAAGGCACTTCACATATGAGATTCAACCTTTCACCCTAGAGACAGACAAATTGAATCATCTGTAAGATACCTTCCGCTACTAATATTCCAGCATTCTACTTTTTGATATATGATCTTCCCTTTTATGTGAAATCCTCCAAAACCATCAAAGAATAATTAAGATCATAGAATGATGGACATTTCTGCTTTATCAGTCACAGCAGATAATTTTTGAGGTTTATCCCCCAGGTTTGCCAGACTGGAAAGCTTTATGGATGAGAAACAGTGTCAGCATGGGGTTGACTGCACACATTTTTTTTCTTTCTGCACTAAGCTACTATGCTCACTGGGAAAACTGAGTCTTGTCAAAGTAAATATCAGCTGCCAACCTGCTGGTGCACATCCACAGACAAGGTGAGCTGACATGGATCAGATGAGCACCAGAATGAAAACGTGCCCAAGCCACAGACCTTTGAAAATGCAGGAAGAAATTCTGCTAACCTCTTTTTCCCTTTGTAGAAATCATGCCCTGCTCCATCATGATTCTATGTGTAGGCTGAGACCAGACAAATATAGAGATACTACAGGAAAATCTTCCCATCCCACATGTCCAACTTGATTAAAATAAAGGCACATCTCTGGGGTTCTCCCTCTGTGAGCCAGACCTCCAGATAGATAACTTGGATAAGAAAGAATCAGCTGATTCCTGCAGCTCAGAATATTTGTTGTCCAAGAGGCTAGGAGGTGGGCTTTTCTCCAAGGCAGAGTCCAGAAAAACCAAGATCTAGGCTTCCAAGATGTCACCACTGAGTGCTCTGTTTTCATAGAAATTCGAGGCAATGATGGAGGCAATTTGGAGACAAACTAGGTTCATTTCAATTCTTCTATTTCGGAGCTGTGCATTTTGCAAGCTGCTAAACTCTGTACTTCACTTTCCTCATCTATAAAATGCTGATAATATTTTTTCATTTCCATTGGACTATGGAGAAAATTTAAAATAATGCCTGCCAAACTCTGGAGTAGAATCCTCAGGACTTGGTTCTTTTGGATGTTGATGTATGTAGGCATGGATTTTGCTGTGCTTCACTATCTTTCTTTCCAAAAGGAAGATAAAAATCAAACATACTTCATAGAGTTTAGGGGAAGACTAAATTAGAGCTTCGATCAATGCCTGGCACATCAAAAAATCTCTATAATGTCAGCTAGTATTGTCATTATCGATACCATCGTGGAGATCATCATCTTTTTAAGAGGTGGTAGAATCTAGAAGTTCAGATTAAGATTATGAGTTTTAAGTCAGACACAGCTGGGTTTATAATTGGTCAGTAGTCTTGTACCTCTGCTTTCACATCTCTGGGAGGGAATTAGATATATACCTCCCAAGGCAACGGAACAAGGGAATAAAAATGTGCCCTCTGGATTCACACATTCCTGGTTGAAACTCTGTAATGTTTGTTGTATGCCTTTAGAAATGTTTTCAAATTCCTTTATGCCTCAATCTTTTTTCATCTGTAAAATGGGAAATTATGTTAATGTATGTCATGGGGTTGCTATGAGAATTAAATTATGCGTTAGAATGCTTGTAGCTGACTCAGGTTTCAGGAATCTGTCTCCGACAGT
Source organism: Rhinopithecus roxellana (assembly GCF_007565055.1). Taxonomy (NCBI): domain Eukaryota; kingdom Metazoa; phylum Chordata; class Mammalia; order Primates; family Cercopithecidae; genus Rhinopithecus; species Rhinopithecus roxellana. The sequence continues at coordinate 67,814,832 of NC_044569.1, read as the reverse complement.
CCTAAATTATGAATAACATGGTTTGGTCCTGACAGTCAAATATATGGTGCACTTCTGCTCTAATGAGGGTTCAGTTCCTTTTCTCCTTGTTATTTTGCATCTCTCCAATGTGTGTGGGGTTTGATCTCCTACTGGCTTCCGTTCTCATCTCAAGACGTTATTAGCATGACCTGGGAAGTATGTGTTCTCATTCATGTCCTCTCGGAAAGAGTTTCCCTTGCTCTCTAGCAGCAAAATATTTTGTGGCTGTAAGCTTCCAAATGAACTCTTTCTTATTGGTCCAAATTAGCCTAGGTCTTTTACATCCACAAATTGTCAGCTAGAGTGTGAAGGGACTACTGTAATTGGTTTAGGCTAATCATCCAGGACAGGAATGTACATGCCCACTACAAATGAAGATCTACTTAAGACTGGGCCCGGAGGGTCTAAAGGTGTGATGAGTGCTAGACATTATGACGTTTTATAAATATATTTATTGCGAATATTGACAATATATTAAAAGCATATGTCATATGGCTTGGTACATAGTGTTTAAAACGTGAAAGCTCCTGCAATGTAGTTATTTCCCATCTCTAATAAATATACCCATTCACTCTACCAAGGGCAGCATTCTTACTTCCCATCTGCACAGCTTCTCCTTGAACCTGGTGCACCTGCTGCCTGGAGTTCCACCCTTCCTAAACTTGTCCCATCACACAGTATTTATCACCCATATGCTAAATCATTTATTTGTATAATGATTTTTTTCTGACCTCCCCAAATGGAAAGGATCTCTTTTTTTCCCTCTGAACTCTATTAGTGCATCTCCCTCATGCACACACTTTTCAAATAGTATTACAAAAATAATTATCTAAATTCATGGTCTCAGTGTCTCAAGAAATAGTAAGGTGCCTGAGAGCAGAAAGGGTTTTTGTACATCTTCATATGTGTCCGACCCAATGCTGGGCAGCTAATGAGTGAGAGTTACCTGATTGCTATAGATGGCCAAGTGGATTCTGGAAAGGGAAGCATTTTAACTTTCACTATGTATTAAAAGATAAAAGGGAAACAACACAAAAACAAATGCACAACAGGAAGGATTTTCACTGAGTGGATTCTGGGCATTGCCAACTCTTATTTTGCCCCGAAGAAAGTCTATAAACAGAAAAACTTAAGTTTAGGGAGTACATAGGAAGACACTGGAAATGAATGATCATGTTCCTCAGATTCTCCATCCACATATCTGCAATATACAGAAAAGTAGTGATCTCTTTGTAATGAGCAAACAATAATGTCGGGTGGCAGGGAGATGTATGGAGAGTTATGTAATCTGTACTGGAATAGTCCATGCTTTCTGCAGCCTTTTAAGAGGACCAAGATCATACATTCCAGTGCCTCTGAAGAGATCCCAGCACCCAATAAGAAAAATATTACGCATTTCAGAAATTGTGCCCTGGGCCTGCCGAAGTGATATCACAAACATTCGGGGGACTATATAAAATGGACCTTGCTTATATACTTTTACATTTTATAATATTTGTATATTGGTCTTCATAATTTAACTTATAGTATAAACATGTAATAGTATAAATAAACATGTAACAGATAACAACAGCTGGTGTTCTTATAGTTGCTTTTGTGAGAAACCAGAAAGGCTTGGTTTATACGTGCATACTAAAAACATTCAGAAGAAACTAACACATTAGAAAGACATCAGTGATTTTCTGTGAAATACCATCTAACTTTCCTTGTCCTCTTTATAACATAACTAAACATAACAAAGCTAGCAGTTCACTCTGGGTCAATGGCAAGGATAGTGCTGGTGGAACCAGGGGTAGGAGGAAGGGCTGTCGTAGTCCATCCCGTTATTGCTTTTTTCTCCAACAAAATAAGCAAGGATAAACCCGCTTCTTCTCCATACAGTGATGTCGTTACTTCCCCTGGGAGACAATGGTTCAACTTAAAGTCTTAACCTTCTACTTAGACAACCATCCATGTATTTTTCTTTCTTTATTCAAACAACCTGAGTTTATACATTAAACTGCATATTGAGACAGTTGAAGCCATGCACTCTTCCCCTACCCTTTCAGTAACCCCACATTGCCAGTGTTCCTCACCTTGTCCAACAATATTACATCATCACTACAACACAAAAGTCACTTTTGAAAACTTGAGCTTGTTACAAAATAAACTGCAAAAATGTAGTTATCCAAACGGGTATTGTCACTTTCATGTGTTACCTAGAAGGAAAATATTGATAGTGTGTCTTAGACTGTTGTGATGTATAGACCCAGCAATCCATTCTGTATTGTCCTTTTCAGTTAAGATTTGTTTATAACAAACATATTTGTCTCATCTAAATTCTCATTAGTGAGCTCCAGAAAATGGCTGCCATTGTGAAGAGTACATGGTATCATAATGAGCTGAGGATAAAGTTGTATGAAGTGTGGAACCCCACTACTATATTTCCTACTGATGCAGCTACCAGTGTAGCAGGACGAGCCACAGACAAAACTCTTCGGACACTGAGTTAAAGAAGGAAAGGGTTTATTTGGCCGGTGGTGTCTTCAAGACTTCTGTCTCAAGAGCCAAGCTCCTCGAGTGAGCAATTCCTGTCCCTTTTAAGGGCTCACAACTCTAAGGGGGTGCGTGTGAGGGGGTCGTGATTGAGCAAACAGGAGGTACGTGACTGGGGGCTGTATGCACCAGTAATTAGATTGGAACAAAACAGGAAAGGGATTTTCACAGTGCTTTTCTATACAATGTCTGTAATCTATAGATAACATAACCGATTAGGTCAGGGGTTGATCTTTAACTACCAGACCCAGGGTGTTGTGCCCAGCTGTCTGCCTATGGATAGCATTTCTGCCTTTTAGTTTTTACTTCTTCTTTCTTTGGAGGCAGAAATTGGGCATAAGACGGTATGAGGGGTGGTCTCCTCCCTTACCAGCATCTGTGAAGAGAAAGGCTGCAAGTGTAACTACAATTTCTCCAAGGGAAAAATATAAAGATATATTTCATAATCATGTTGAAGACTTTGGAAGAAATACTAATGACAGGAACACGGAGAACTAACAAAATGAAAAAAATCAGGAGTGAATGGCACCAGAACAAACAACAGTATGTCACGTGCGTTCGTGTGAAGAGACTACCAAAGAGTCTTTGTGTGAGCAATAAAGCTGTTTAATCACCCGGGTGCAGGCGGGCTGAGTCTGAAAAGAGAGTCAGTGAAGGGGGAGAATAGGGGTGGGGCCGTTTTATAGTATTTGGGTAGGTAATGGAAAATTAGTCAAAGGGGGTTGTTCTCTGGCGGGCAGGGGTTGGGGTCACAAGGTGATCAGTAGGGGAGCTTCTGAGCCAGGAGAAGGAATTTCACAAGATAATGTCATCAGTTAAGGCAGGAACTGGCCATTTTTACTTCTTTCATGATTCTTCAGTTACTTCAGGCCATCTGGATTTATACATGCAGGCTTGGGCTCAGAGGCCCGACACAGCACAAAAACAAAACACAATACTGATATGCAACTTGGTGCAACTCTATTTAATAATACTTGATTAAATGACAAAAATAAGGTGAATTAAAATTTTTAGTATGTATCTTTTGAGGAGGTTAGGAAAAGGCGAATAGGGATATTGAGTAAGAGGGTGAAATATTTATCTTCCATGGAGAAAAATACTCCATAAAATTGGTAAATCAAAAAGTTTTAAAGTGAGCGTTAACAAAATATGGATAACAAAGACTTGGAACCAACCCAAATGTCCATCAATGACAGACTGGATTAAGAAAATGTGGCACACATATACCATGGAATACTATGCAGTCATAAAAAAGGATGAGTTTATGTCCTTCGTAGGGACATGGATGCAGCTGGAAACCATCATTCTCATCAAACTATCGCAAGAACAGAAAACCAAATACCGCATGTTCTCACTCATAGGTGGGAAATGAACAATGAGAACACTTGGACACAGGAAGGGGAACATCACACACTGGGGCCTGTTGTGGGGTGGGGGGAAGGTGGAGGGATAGCGTTAGGAGATGTACCTAATGTAAATCACCAGTTAATGGGTGCAGCACACCAACATGGCACATGTGTACAAACATAACAAACCTGCATATTGTGCACATGTACACTAGCACTTAAAGTATAATAAAAAAAATTTTAAAGTTTCAGGAAAAATATTGTAACTGTAAGGTAATCTTGTTGTCATTTTATGTATTCTGTTACACATTGTGATAAGCCACCATAGGGAGGAGCTTATTAAAAAAATATGGAAGAAATTACCAGAAGAAACTGTTAGGAGTTGAAACTAGTTGCCTCTAGTGAAGTAGGGAGTTGAAGAGGTATATAAGAGAAGAAATGTTAGTTTTAGTTACGTTTTATAGCACAACCTGAGGGACTTTTTAAAAACTAGCTTCATGCATTATTAGAAAAAATTTTTTCAAAACAGAACTTGGCCTGGGATTGATTCCTGAAGCACTCCAATATTGACAGGTCAGGCAATACAGGAAGAACAAGTGAATGAGAGCAGCAGTGTTTGCCCATGAGGTAGGAAAATGTCCAGGAGACTATGATGTTACTAAGGTCAAGAGAAAGAAAATATTTCAAGAAGGAAGGCATGCTTAACCATGTAGAAGTACACTAACGTTTTGAATAAGGACAGAAATATGTTTCTTGAATTTGGCAAAATAGAGTATATTGTTGACGTTGACTAGTTAACAGAATAAAGTAAGAGACTTGAGTTCAATTGGAATAGATTAAAGATAGATTGAGAAATGAGGAATCTGGTACAATGAATATAGATAAAGCTGAATAGGTTTACTTGAAGGGAAGCAGAAAAGTGAGGCCATGGACCTGAGGGATCACCTCTCAGTGTGGGTTCAACTGCACCTAGGTGGGAGTTTTGGCCTTTGGTAGCTGAAGAAGTTCTTGTCTGTCATTTTTCTAATTTCTTTATGAAATAAGAGGCAAAATTATAAGATAAAGATAGATGGTGAATTGGAGGCATAAGGATGAGGAAATGAAATGTTACATCCCTAAATGGTAGAATTAGGAAGAATAGAAAAAAATTCATGACAGTAATTTGGGCTCAGTGTTAGAACAAACAACCTTATAGTCAAAAGGGTCCAAGAAGGATGATCTTGTTTAGGGCCTGTGTGATCTTGGACAAGTCAGTGAAGCTCTCACGTCTCTTCTCAGGTTTCTCACCTTGTACATGGCATATGAATATGGTGGTTGTACAGCTTAAACTTGGTTATATCCAAGCGCATAGCATAGTGTGGGTTCACATCGAGTTCCCTCAACATCTGTCCCTCCCTCTACGGGAATGGTGGGTACTGTCTGAGCAGAGGCTGGGCTGCCTACCCTCAGGGGTGCTGATAAAAGATCTCCAAAGAGGGAGTAGGTAGCTCAAATGAGTGGTCATCAGTTCTGACACCCTGCAGTTTTGAGGCCTCAGCTCATCATTTCTACAATAAAATGACCCCAGTTAGTGTTTCAAAGTAGATACTAGGATTGCTTTTTACAGAGAAAGGGCAACCTGCTGCTTGTACATGTTATAGAAACTTGTGGATAAAACAAAGGTTTGAATCAGACAGGACAGACTAACACTAAATAATTTTAAATAGACATTCAGAGGATGTCATTTAAATAACAAGTTATATAAACAAAAATTGCTTAAGAGTTAAACCTTGCAAAAAGACAAAGTCATCAATTAAAAAAATTAGTAATCTGTTTCTAATATATTTCTCAACTCAACTAGAATTTTCTAAGCCAAATTGTATGTGTAGACATAGCCTGTGTCTTTAAGTACAGGAAGAACTGTTTACAAAAAGGGCATTAACCAGACTTTGCCATCTTCACAAACAAAAGTACAAATGGGCCACCAATTAGAAGCTATTTCAGATAAATACAAAATTTCTGGAGGGTGGAATCTTGGTCTTGTGTGCTGTAGAAAGGGACATGCACTCTGGTGGGCTTCCTGCCTGCAAGTGCATGGCTGAATGGTGAGTTCTTCAGTTCCTGTCCTATACTTGGGATGGTGGAGCCCATGACATCTCCCCACCCCTGTCAGGGAGCCCACTTTAGAGAAAAGTTTAAAAGAGAAAGGACTTGCCAATTCGTTAGGGAAATCTAAGTGATAGCTCACTCATGCTTGTTTCTTACAGCCAACGTATCAAGCTACTTGACAGGGAATGTAGATTCTTTGCATTAAGTTATGTTTTTGTTATGTAACATACTTTTATTTGGAAGTATATGACATGTACAGAGTCACAACGTTTCCAGAGCTTTTTTGTTTTGGGGGGGGGGTTCCCTTTTATTCTCTTCCAATTTTCCTGGGTTTTTTTTCTTTTTTTTAATCATGAGAGTACTAAATATTTGTTATATACCATTGGTAATTCTTATCCCTTCTTATCCATAACCAGGAAAAATAAATAGGGTAGTATTTTGGTTTGGCTTCTGATTAAAATTCCCTCAGCAATTTTATATCTGAGTTCAGGCTATCTAAACCCTTGCTAATTTTACTTACGAAACAAATACATTTGACAATATCTCTGAAATGATTACCAGCCTAATGAGATTTAAATATTCCAGTGCTGGTAGGCTCACTACCAAAACCAACCACACATTCCATTGGAGACCAACCTAATTTTTAGAAAGCATTCTCTGAAATGAAGCTCAACTCTTTCTCCCTACTAATTTCAAACTTTGTTTCATTTGTTATTAATTAACTTAAAAATCTTTGGTTATTTTTTTATTTTTTGAGACGGAGTCTCGCTCTATCACCCAGGCTGGAGTGCAGTGGCCGGATCTCAGCTCACTGCAAGCTCCGCCTCCCGGGTTTAGGCCATTCTCCTACCTCAGCCTCCCGAGTAGCTGGGACTACAGGCGCCCGCCACCTCGCCCAGCTAGTTTTTTGTATTTTTTAGTAGAGACGAGGTTTCACCGTGTTAGCCAGGATGGTCTCCTGACCTCGTGATCCACCCGTCTCGGCCTCCCAAAGTGCTGGGATTACAGGCTTGAGCCACCGCGTCCGGCCGTCAATATTACTTTTAACTAGGTTAGTTGAAGATCTTTACATGCAAAAAATCTTTGGATTCCAACATTTTTCATAAGGGGTTAGTTCTCATTGATTCAAAATAGTCACAAGAAAATAGTACACCCAGACACTTCTTTTGCCTTTAACATCATTTATTTGTCAGCAAGGCCAGTTGAGAATGTGCCAGGTAGATCTGCTTTTAGGAAAATTATACTTTCAGCTAATGTGCTGTTAAGCAGAAGAAAAGTATCCTCTGTACTGTCTGTCAGTCTGGGCTATTTGCAGGATCCCTTCATAGAGATATCAGTGTGTGTAGTTCTACAATTTTATTTAAATGCTTCCTATTGTGACTTATATTCTTATGCTAATATTTTGTATTACCTACCTTTGTTGGTTATTATGTTGGTGTACCCAAATGAATTATGCCTCACACCCTTTTGGTTCCCCCTACTTGAATCTGGGCTGAGTTTTTAACTTGATTTAACCAAAGGAGTGTGGTAGAAGTTGTATTCTGCCAGTTTTAGGCTTAAGCCTAAGAAAGAATGGAACTTTCTCTTTAATGCTCTTGATAACCCACTGCCATGCTGTGAGATGCCAAAACTCCATGGAAAGTTTACATGGAGGAGAAACATGGTTTTCTGTTTGACCAGACCACCAGCACCATTTGCTGGTAGCTGGCAGCAAGATTCAGTCATTCATCATGCATAATCTAGTGAACCATTTTGGAAGACCAAGAACAGTTGAGCCCCCAGATGACTACAAATCCGGTGATATTGTGGGAAGCAGAGGAGCTGTTTAGGTGATTCCAGGCAACCAACATCATAATAAGAAAGAAATAAAATGGGGGTTGTTTTAGGCTGCTAAATTTTAGTTTTTTATATAGCAGTAAGTAACCTAGAAGATACTTATCAAAGGGCATATATCAAGCGACATCTATACTCTAGCCATTGGGCTAGGTTCTGGAACCTAACCTACTTGAGTATATGTAAAATAGAGATTCCTCTCAAACAAAAATTGAATCAAATTTTCTAACAGCTATGAGATTGCATGTAGAACAACCACATGCAAGACTGGAAAATTGAATGGCACTGCAGCATTCATGTTCTGCATCCACCATACATACTTGCAGTCATTGTCATCACACAGTTCATCCAAATGTGTCTTTGTGACATACTTGATCTCCTTTCCCTGTTTCTACCCATTGGTCATTCTTTCCCATCTCCTTACAACACTCTAGCCCAGGACACAAGTCTCAATCTGCAGCTGGTCATTTTCTACAAAATAATGTGGCTGTCACTCAGGACTAACCTCGGTAAGAGTATCATGGTCTTAGATATTAGCTATTATAAGTTGACAATCAGTATTATTTGACTTTTGGCAGCTCTGCAATAGGATGCTAGCCCTTAGCATACTGGAGCACTGCCAGAGATAGCATGTGCCACTGGAGGGCTCTAAGAAGTGCCCACCATCTGAATTAGTTAAAAGAAATAGAGGTGTTTAAACAGTGCTCAGTAAGGCTACTGCCAGACCAATGAGAAAAAAAAAAATATGCATTGAAAAAACAATATTAAACGAAGTGAAGAAGACAGGAAGGAAGGAGTAGGGGATTAAGGAAAAGAGAAACATATATTCTCACTTTCTATTGATTTTTGATATGCTTCGCAGTGACTTTGCAGCTCAAATTTTTCTTCTTGAATTTTACTGATATATTTCTATGTTTCTTAATATAAATTTTCCAAATTATTTGTTGCAGTAGGAGGGCATTGAGTAACATTAAACAAGCGCAATGTTACATATATATCTTACATGTATGCTTAAAGAGCCTAAAATTTTATTGAGGAGGCAATACCTACGTATGAAATACTGTGAAAAATAGGAACATTTCCACTGAACCAATGGTATCATTCAGCGTGTCAATAGGAATAAGCCAATAAGATGTTAACAAACAGCCTGAAAGACTTGGCCTCAATAACGTGGTAAAACTGGAAGCAAAGAGCCAGGGCTGTGAGCTGAGCCTGTGATCCCATCACTGATTGCTCTGGGCCTTCGGGTGGGTCATTTAACCTTGCCTGTCTTCAGATTTTCTATCACCAAAAAGGAAATTAAAACTGGAATTCATTCTCCTGGGTGGTGGCCTAAGAGCCAGAGAGCATCTTATCATCCTATTTATAATTGTAGAATTTTAGAGTTGGATGGATCTTTAGCCACCACCAAATTAATCCCCTCATTTTCCAGATGTTGGCACTGGGGCTCGGCAAGGTGAAGAATCTTGCTCAAAATCAAGTTAGTGGGCACCTGACTTCTAGCTGGAGAATCTGTCATGACATCACACAGACCTGAGTCCCCAAAGTATCCTTTTCTTTTTTCCTCTTTATGCCCATCAACACATCTGTGATCAGTTAAAACGCATATTTAAGAACACAGGATCACCTTGAGACACACGCCAATTGTGTCCAAATGATCAATTTAAAAATACTATTGCCTTTAATGTCAGATTTGATAGTTGCCTGAAGATAGAAGGTCAGTGTTATAACTGCATTCCTATTAGCCTGACTTGGGGAGGAACAGGAAAGGCTTTTGCTTAGCAAATTATATTTGAGGTTGGGAACATGAGTATACCTTGGCTTCAGATAAATTATCCTAGGATTATTCTATTACCTCTAGAGAATGTTTCTCTTAAGATGGCAGAAGAGGTTATGATAGTCCAAGCTTAAAATTAAATACATAAAATGTCCACGTGCGATTTTTATAAGCAAAATTCACACAAATCATAGTATGAAAAATTAGAATAAATTTTCACTGAATCCCTTTTCGTCACATCCTGAATTCCATTCAGCCCCACTTGATTTTTTTTCTGAGGATTTGAATTTGAGAAGGTGCATATGGATGTGCTTCTACAGTTGAGATTTTTTTTTTTTTTTTTTTTTTACATTTTGGAGAGACAGCAAAAATTATTTGGCCTGAAGTCCCAAGGATGCCTCCCTTTACTTCCTGTGGAAGAAAGACATCGCCAACTCCATTTCAGCACTGCTTTAAGGCAGATGGAAATCAGAGCTCTGGCTTTGTGTATGGTGGCTCGCAAAGGCGTTTTCTGTAATGTATGGAATGAACTGTTTCAAGTTTTTTTTTCTTGCTGCTATAATTTTTATATCTCATTTTACCTCTGTAATTAAGACAGGTCTGGTAGGTATTTAAATTAGCCCAGCTTTCATCTCTATCACACATTCATTTCAAAACTTTTATGAATATTTAATAGAGGTTTTATAATTCATGGTGATATGATGAACAGCCTTTTGGCCGTTAAGTCAATTGACAGAAAAAAAAAATCTCTCTCTTCAGGCAGAAATAATAACGATTCTATTTCTGTTCCTAGATTGGTGATTACACAGTCACCTGTTTTCACATTAAACTTTGATGATAAATTACTCAGCAACCATGATAATATCAGAAGTTTTACTGGCCAGAACAAATTGCCAGTAATTGCTTGCAAGATAAAGAGAAAGCACTGCCTCTCTTTCCCCAGCCTTCCCCCAGGGGGTTGTGGCTGAGACCCCGAAATCCAACTGGCTCCAGTTTCTTTCATTTATTCTTCCCTTTATATCATATTATATTATATTTTTGTTTCCTTTTAAACCTCGATCTGTCCTCCTAGTAAGAATATATTAATATTCCATTAGCATGGCTGCAGATTTGGCATGCACACACAGAACATAGGCTGCATAAAAACAGTTAACTTTGCAATGAATTGCAGTTCAATGAGGTTCATTTTCTCCCCATCTCCCCACAGTACATATATGCACATTTTAAAAAATATTTGGAGAAATGTCTCCAGATAAAAGCGTGTGCCAAAGATGCTGTTTTCAAAGCAACCTAGGGTTTTATTTCATTTAAATATATCAAAGGTTTGGGAAAAGAGAGTCTGATGAGAATCCCTAAGTATGTATCCGAGAATTATAAAATCTAACTTTGGCATCAGATCCAGGTAACTGGGGAATCCTGCCTTCAGCATTCATCTCGGCACCAAACTGGAATCATACATGGTAAGATGTGAAAGAGTCTCACTCCACCCTCCATCCATTCCAGGTCTCCAAGGAGCCCAGAAGGCCCTCCTTCTAGTATATAGTAGGGAGTTGGATCACCTGGCCAGCCTTTATGTCCTCTGTAATGGGGTCACAGACATTGCTGTCCCACTGGGGATGTAATTCTGCCGCCTAATAGCTTCCACTCCAACAAACTTTTTTCCCTGATAGGCAGACAACTCCTCTCTGCTCATTTTCTTCTCTGCAATGCCCCTTTTAGTGCCCTGCAAATTCCTCTTTGGGGGTTTACAGCCCTGAGGCATAGGCAGTGGTACCATATCTCCTCAGCAACAGCTTCACGAAGCTCCACACACTACATTCTTTTAATCTCACCTCGTATGTTAAGGCCTCCATCTCCTCAATCATTTTTGTGACTCTTCTCTGTACTTTGTCCAATTTGAACAAATATATTACTTGCATGAATGATGAATTTTACTCTATAAACTGCAGTGCATCAATGACTACTTGATAGTAAATACTCGAACATTCACTGTATCCATACTATGGACACACACGTGCACACTGGACGTTAATGTATTTCATACCCGAGGTTATAAATTCTAATGGCATTCAAGTGTGCCTGGTTTTACCCAAGGAGAAATTCAGATAAACCTCGATTGCACATTCCCTCCCCTAACTCCCTACAAACTTTATTTTTCTCGGTGAGATTTTGAAAATCTGTCCTTGGTTGAGGGAAAGTTAGCAAACCACATAACAACTATATTCTGTTATTACCCCTTGCAAATTTGCTTCCATAAAAAGGTATTAAACATAAGCATGCGGAGGCTGAGTAATAGTCAGAGTCCTTTCCAAGAAATAAAGCAGGGGGCTTTGAGGATATTCCCCTATCTCTGAACAGAGGTCTCACTGCTAAACTTCTCCAAGAAGGGTAGGAAGAGTCAAACATGATCTAAATTTCAGATGGGCTCATTTTGGGAATCATATCCTTTAGCTCTCCTGAGAAGGAAGGGTGAAATTCACTATCAACATTTCCACACATTTGATTCCCTCTTCCTTCAAAGGAAACCTCAGAGATGAGACACCAAAGTGGCATCATGCAAACAGGAATCTGTTAAATATCAACTGTCTCCGTTGTATGGCTTTTGATGTGTGAACAGTGTGTCGTTGTGGTGCTGGCAGAAGCCCAGCTCCCTCCTTCTTTATTGTGGGTTGCAGGGCCTAATAGGATAAAATAACTGCCAACTGGGCCCACGTGTATTATAGTGCTTTTAGATGCTGAATAATTTAAATGATTGTATTCCAGTGAGGTGGGGTGGACTTAGAAAAGCAAATGTTGACGGGATGGTGGTTGTGAAAAGCTGGCCACTCTGGGTTCCCAAATCACATGCTTGTGCATGCAGCATACACACACACACACACACACACACACACACACACACACACACACTGAGCCCCGCAGACAGAGAACTAATGGGTGAGAAGGACTTTTTGTTATGTTTTTACCTTCGAAACATGTGCACTTTGCATTTGATAATTCAGGCATTTTATTAACTTGTAAATCCTTTTTATCTGTGAATCCTGAACCAAAAATATCCCCACATGTATATAACTGAAATGAAAGCCTTATGGTGGCTTTCTTCTTTCCATTTCATTTTATAGTTATAATGCATGGAACAGAAGTTAGTGTTGATGTTATTTTATCATAAGCCATCTCAAGGAGTCTTCTGGCCTAAAAAGAAAGTCCTTATCTGTTACTTAGCATTATGATAACTGGTAGTTCTTATTTTTGAGTGAATGCAATTACTAGACTCCCAGTTTTGATTTTGTGCTAGCCTTTCTGGGATGATATTTGTAGAGCCACGTTTATATTATATATACCTGTGTGTGAAAAGGTAGACAGATTCATAGATAGGATACATCACAGTTCATCACTCCATCATGTGCCATCTAGACCGAAGATTGGTCTATGCACATGCTCCTCTGGCTAGAGCTATGCTGGTAGACCAGATGAAATTGAAGGTCATAGATTTGGAAAGACACAAATGTGAACAGGAAATACATATGCTGAATACTTCAAAAATAAAGGCATCTGTATCTGAATCAGTGTGTTTCCTTTGGGCAAGCCAGAAGCTGATCACAGTTGTATAAACTATAGATAACTAGAAAGGCTATAACGTATTGTAGTTATTATAAATTGCAGCTGCCCATGATAGTTTGTTTTGTTTTTAACATCCCACCGTCCTGCAGTCTTGTTTCATGCTTCAGAGACTGAGAACCCTGGACACGAGCTAAATGAAAACGGAGACAAAGCTTAGAGGTTTTGACTTAGAAAGAAGCAGAACAGAAAGGATACTTCAATCCTCTACAATCTGGGCATTATAGCAGGCTGGGAACCTGCATATGCTCATTTAATCCTTATGGGAAACCTGTGAAATAGGAACTATACTCCTTACACTGAGGAGTGATACTGAAGAGAGAGGAAGAAACGGAGGCCCAGGGTAGATCACCAAAGGAACCTCTGTAATCAGTGGGCCAAAGTCCAGGTTCTGAGTCCAGGCTTTGTCACATAACTCAGACATTGTGTTATCATTGTCTACCATGAGGGATATAGCCTCAGTTGGCACTGGATTCTAAATTCAGACTCTGTGGGTCACCAACATCAACAGCTTGAGGGAAGAACTGAGTCATTATTTAGATGTATAGTTGCCTTATATAGAGGCAGAATAGACTCTGCCTTTTTGGAAGGATTTAAAGGTCTCTACTATTCTGCCACTGCCTGTTACTGGTGCCTGCCTTCCTTTAGGGAACAACATCTTCCACTTCACAAACATGAAAAAGGTTTAAAATAAAATCCCCCAGGCAGTTGTACTACATAATCTGAAATACATACCTGAGTTAGACAAGCTCCCTTTCTGGGAGTAAGTTTCATGAGAGAATAGGAAAATATAGGAAAACATCGACTGAAGGTCACCCGTGAAAGAAAAGGCTGGAAGCATAAGAATTAAAAACAAACAAACAAAAAAAAACAAGTTAACAATTTGCCTTGGTCAGGTATGTTCTGATTATTTCATCAAGTAAATATGGGTATCTAAGAGCTATGTGATGTAGGCAGTTCAGGTTCTTCCTTTTTCCTCAGATTTTCATCTAGAACATGGGGTCAAGCATTTCTGTGTACCAAGGATATGCAGTGACTTCACTAGAGATGCTCACATTGACTTGAGTAATATGTTGCATGAAATAAAATTCATACCTGTTTCTCTGAGGAAAAAAAATAAAAATTAAAACTTCAGTAAAAAATAGTAAAAATAAGTTGTTGCTTTCCCCTCTCCCAAGTATATTGCAGTGACTAGCTGAGGTATATTTAGAAAACATATGCAAGTATCAATGAAATATGCTAGCATGTTCTTCAGAGTTATGAAAAACAAAGAAAATAACCATATTCTCAACACAACAATACTGTATAAAATTGTACTGATAAACCTCCCTATAAAGAGAGTAACTACATTTAGAAGAACAAGAAGAAATCTGAGCAGATATAGTAAAAGCAAACAGGTTTACATAAGCTGGAGGGACTAGTCAGATATAAGAAATAACTTACTGTTAGTAAATGGAAAAACAACTAATTTTTGTAAGGATCATTTTGTATACTGTAACTTGACTAAATCCATTTATTAGTTGTAATAATTTTTTGGTGGAATCTTTAGGAATTTAATATATAAAATGTCATCTGGAAAAAGAGATATTTTAACTTCTTCCTTTCTAATTTGGAGGCTCTTTATTTCTTTTTCTTACCTAATTGCTTAGGCTAAAACTTTCAGTGCTATGTCAAACAGAAATGGCAAGAGTAGACATCCATGTCTTATTTCTGATCTTAGAAGAAATGCTTTTAGCTTTTCATCAAGTATAATGCTAAATGTGGGCTCATTATATATGACCTCTGTACCCTAACAATGAACTATTGGAATAAAAATTAAAATTTCTTTTACAATAGTATCAACAATAATAAAATATTTAGGAATAGATTTAGCCAAGGAGGTGAAGGATCTGTATAGCACAAGACACTGATATAAATTGTTGAAGATACAAATAAATTGAAAGATATGTCATGTTCATGCATTGAAATAACTAATACTTTCAAAATGCCCACCTTACCCAGAGTGATCTACAGATTTGCAGCAATTGCTATCAAAATTCCAATGACATATTTCACCAAAATAGAAAAAAAATCTAAGATTCGCATAGAAAACAAATATCCAAAGAAATTTGAGAAGAGTAAAGCTGGAGGCATCACATGCCATGATTTCAAACTATAATATGAAGCTATAATAATCAAAGCAGTATGGTACTAGCATAAAAATGGAAACATAGAGCCAATGGAACAGAATAGAGAGCCTAGCAATAAACCCATGCTTTAAAAAGGGTGCCAAGAATATACAAGGGAGAAAGGAAAGTCTCTTTAACAAATAATGTTGGAAAACCTGGATATCCAGACACCTGCAAAGAGAAACTGGGCTCTTCTGTACCATAAACAAAAATTAACTTACAGTGAATTAAAAACTATGTAAGATCTAAAACTAAAACTTGTGGAAGAAAACGGAGAAAAAGCTTTTTTACACTTGTCTTGGCAATTACTTTTTGGATGTGACACCAAAAGCATAAAATCAATAAGAACAAATACCTAAAACCAAAAAGCTTCTACACAGCATAGGAAATAATCAGAAGAGTAAAAAGGCAACCTAAACAACTGGAGAAAATAATTTGCAAATCATAAATCTGGTAAGAGGTTGATATCCAAAATATAAAAGGAACTCACGCTACTTAGCAAAAAACAAATAACCTGATTTAAAAATGGGGCAAAAGACCCAAATAAACATTTTTTTCCCAGAAGACATCTAACTGCCAACAGGTATATGAAAAGTTGTTCAACATCACTAATCATCAGAGAAATGCAAATCAAAACCACAATGAACCACCATCTACACCTCTTAGTAAAAGGTAAAAAAGACTTATACAATCTAAAGAGAAACCAGAGTATATTAATACATGTTAGGATAGCTATTGTCAAAAGACAAGACATCTGTTAGGTTGGTAAAAGTATGGAGAAAAGAGAACCCTGGTTCATTGTTGGAGGAAATATAGATTGGTACAGCTATTCCTCAAAAAATAAAAAATTCTACCACCATACAACCTAACAATCCCACTCCTGGGTATATATCCAAAGGAAATGAAACCAGTATCTTGTCTCCTTCAAAGGAAATGAAATCAGTATCAGAGGTCACTGTAGTATTGCTCACAATAGCCAAGATATGGAAACAATCTACATGTTCATTGACAGATGAATAAAGAAAATGTGATATATATATATATATATATATATAAAAGTATATATGTGTGTGTGTATAAAACAATGAAATATTATTCAGACATACAGAAGAAGGAACTCTTGCCATTTGTGACAACATGGATATACTGGCCGGGACGGTATGCTGAATTAAATAAGGCAGCCCCAGAAAAACAAACACTGTATGATCATATGTGTAGTCTAAAAACTGTGAACCTGATAGCAGAGAATAGAATGGAGGTCATCAGGGGCTGGCAGTGGGAGATATAGGGAGATGTGGGTCAAAGGGTAAAACCTTCAAGTTATATTATGAACAAGTCACCATCATGTACAGCATGGTGACTATAGATGATAGAAATGTATTATATACATGAAATTTGCTACATAAGTTGATTTTAAATTCCCTCAACACACACACACACGGCAACCCTGAAGTAAAAGGTGTGCTAATTAACTTGATTATGGTAATCATTACACAATGTATACTTATATAAATTGTACACCTTGAATATACATAATCTTTGTTAAATATTTAAAAATAAAAAGTTATAAGTATAAAAAATCAAAACTCACTGGCAGTTTAACCTACAGTTAACCGCAGTTAACGTTTTGAAACTTTTTTCATCTTATTTGTCTCTTCATATGTATCTTCAGAAAAAAGTATATAATATTCTTTATTGACACATGATTGCAGATGTAGCTAAAAACAGGGTATTCTTTATGGCTGTTGTGAAAAGCTAAAAATACAAAGCTATATTGCTTTTTAAAATTAAGATCTTATCATGAACATTTTGAGTTAGTAAAATATTTTTCTTGTTCACACATTTTTAAAAATAAAGAACTTATTGACTAATAGGGATCAAATATTGGCCTAGGGAGATGAGTAATCTATTTCTCAGATATTCTGAAGCATATACATGTCTGCTCACTTTCCTAATTACACCAACAGAATCATTCTTTTTCTCAGAGGCATACAAGAAAAAAAATTGCCTTTAAATACATTAATCATTTTGCTTTAACTGTTTAACATATAATTAGTATTATGTTTCTCATTGTGTACTATTCATTTTTCAGCAATACTTGTATTTTTAGATCATCTCTCAGTGCCATGTATTTTCTGTATATTAGTGGTCACAATATGGAAAATAACTATTGCCAGTCACATGGCTAATAAGTGACATTGCACAATATTTAGCAAATTACAAAGTTCAGCTATTTCTACAACATTAAATTGCTTAAAAATACTAAGGCGTACATTTCCAACTTGTATTTTTTTTAACAGAATATAAAGTACTACAGGGTGGGTGGTACATCTTTCTCATACCTGAGCCCCTTTCCTATGTCATCACTCATCCAAAGACTTTGATTCTTCTTCCTCCTTAACATACCATATACTGAGGTATACTAAGTTCAGCATCTTCTTCGTACCTTCATCTTCTCTACCTCCATACAGGCCACATTCCTACTGTCCGAATTGACACACTAAGAAAAGTGAACTAGTTTAGTCTTTCTTCCTTTGAGATTGCTCTCCTTCAATAAATTTCTCATTGATGCCAGACAGCATTCTAAAATGCAAATCAGATCAGGTCACACTCTTCCCTAACACTCTCTAATGGTTTGAATTATCCCCAGAATGCTATGTGACCACAGCACACCTCTCTGGTCCTCGTCTGTGCTATCTCCTCTGCCCAGCATGGCATAGCGCATCATCTTCCTCAGGCCAGCTCCCACTCATGCTATGTAAGATCCAGTTTAGATGACCCCCTTGAGAGGTCCTTCCTTTGTTTCCAAGGTCACCTCCTATGAGAATGTGCTTTGCTTTGCTTTTAGAGCACTTAAAACATCATGCCATAGGTTAACTATTTATTCATACTTTGCCTGTCAAAACTATGAGCTTTTCAAAAGCAATGACTTGGGGTTACTCATAAATACACCTTCACCAGTTTAAGTTCTCAATAAATACATGCTGAAGAATGAATCCATGACAAGGCTCTGGGCTCCATATTGGAGCTTAATAAATACTTACTAGCTAACTTCATCTATTAAACTTTGTAGGACCTAGTCTACATTAATCAGACTTAGACAAAAGCATTTCTTGCTCTCAAGGTACTAAACTTCATGTCAAACATCAAAGCAGGAGCACTAATTCAATAACCAGAGAAGAGAATGAGGACTCTTATTTTCTGAACAAGAGACAGTGACGTTCAGTGTCCACCAGTTAATTCTCCTCTGTTGTTTTTCTCAAGGGTGTACACATAAAGCTGCTTTTCTTGTAACAATACAGATTTTTGGCTAGGCACCATTAACAAATGTGTTAAGTCCCTGTGACAACTGATTAATTTTAGTTTAAGGTTATGAATACAAAACAATGAGTGTTGGTATGTAATGTGCATTTTAATGATGTCACAGCAAAAGTAAAGGATGAGAAAGATAATTTAATTTGCTTTCTCTGAAAGGTCAGTTCTCCTGAGATAAAAATTGTCCCTTAGGGCACCAATGTCTTTCTCAGCACACGTTCCCTTCTGCTGCCTTCCTCTAGCTCTCTGTTCCTTAGGGATGAGAGCATTTATATTTAAAGACAATCTGACTATGTTGTTTGGAATGAAACTGGGTTGATAGAGGAGAGCAGAGGACACCCGGTGCTTTTAAAATGAAAAAAAAATTATATGTTTTTGCCCTTGATTTCATCATTATTTCAGCACATTTTAAGTTACTTTTAAAGCATACATTTAAGAAAAGAAAAGAAACAGAAATGGATATGGCCATTTAAATACTACATTTGCCAGTCTTTGTACATACAAAGACTTCATGTGAAGGTGGAAATTTCTGTGAGAAAAATTGTACATCATTTGGGCAAAGCTTGTTCCAAGTATTCATAAGTGAGTTTTTATCTTTGGTCAGGATTGAATGTTTCGTAACAGCAGGGCCCAGCACAGGGGTGTCTTGACAAACTTGGAGCTCCACATGAATCTGTGGAATCAATGGATTAATATCTGACTCTAGACATGTTAGCAAACAAACCAGTGTGCACAGTCCTTATGACCCACCCAGTGGGACTCAGTAGGCTTTACAAACAAGAAAACACATGTTCAGAACATAGTTGTTTATGGGTGGAACAGAAAGTTCTTTAAAAACAAATATTCAGCATTAGGCTTCGCAGAATTATACAAAAGGGGAATTTATGTGAGACATAAAGCATCAAAAATACTTGAATGCAAACTATAATTATATAATTATGGAAGTAATATACATAATCCCTGATATTAAAGATGACACAATCTGTGTGTTAAATAAATAGTGAAAATGAATGCTTAAAAGATAAATGGAAGTCTGAGAAGGAACAGAAATACATCACATTTCTGAGAAGTAATTTCTCAGAGGAGGGATTTTAGTTAATGAGGGTTATGAGTATTTGAGTAAACCAGAAGAATTCCAGAAGATGGACTTAGAATATGAATATACATATATATACTATACACACATATATTCATATTATAAGAATATGTGTATATACACACATATATATTCATTCATATTTTGTTCTATGTAAAGGATATCCAGAGAGAAAGCTAGATTTGAAGAAATTGACCAAGAGCTAAGTGAAAATGGAGGTAAGTCTATGGAGACACTTGTTTTCAAATATCTATTGTGCAGAGACACCCACATTCAGTCCTTCTGCCCTCCCTTGGGCCTAGTGGTATCATTTTATATTCAGATTGCACTAGAAGTGGGAAGGTAACAGCTACTCTAAGGTTCTCCAAACATGGAAGTCCTCTTGTGAGAGGAAAAGACACATCACTGTCCTCAAATGCCTCAGATTAGGTCAGGTTAAGGGGAGGGCCTTGGTAGAAAGGGCATGGAGTTAGCAGCTCAGGGATTGGTTTTTCTAACTTTGGGTAACTAGCTGTGTGTAGAGGAATAAGCTACTTAGCCTTTTGGAGCCTTTCTTTTTGTATTTGAAAAGTAGAGATAATAAATTGACACTGAGCACTTATAATAACATGTGAAAAATTCTCCTTCTAGCCAGGAGATGCTGCCCAAATAAAAACCATCTCATCCTCTTTGAAAAATTGCTTTAAAAGTTTGGTCAGTGTATTAGTCTGTTTTCACACTGCTGATAAAGACATACCTGAGACTGGGCAATTTACAAAAGAAAGAGGTTTAATGGACTTACAGTTCCACGTGGCTGAGGAGGCCTCACAATCATGGCAGACGGCAAGGAGGAGTGAGTCACATCTTACGTGGATGGCAGCAGGCAAAAGAGAGACCTTGTGCAGGGAAACTCCCCTTTTTATAACCATCAGATCTCATGAGACTTATTCATTATCACAAGAACAGCACACAAAAGACTTGCCTCTGTGATTCAATTACCTCCCACAACACATGGGAATTCAAAACGAGATTTTGGTGGGGACAATCAAACCATATCATTCAGGAAAGGCTTATTGGTAGAGGTGAGATTTAAGCTACACATACAACACTCTGGTACTAAGTTAAAGCTGGTGAATATTTGACAGTAATATTATTTCTATCACTGTATCAACAGCTGTTTTCAGAGAATCCTAGCTGTTAGGAATAAACTGTAAAAGCAGAAAAGCAAGGCTGGTAACTCCTCCCCTGGTAGTTGAGCCCTGTTCTTGGCAAATAGTAGATCTTCTAATAACATCTGTTAGGAAGATAAACATACTTTTAACAATTTAAAGTATAATTTATTACAGTAAAATTGACTCTTTTTGATGCCACAGTTCTATCAAACTTACTTGTAGAAGTAAGGTATTTATACTGATACATCTGTCCCTGGTTGGCTCATACCCTCAGGGACCACAGTCACATGATTTGTGAGTACATTGGCCAGGAAAGAACAGTCCATGATACTCACATGGAGTGAAGTAACTGTTACCCCTGCCTGCCGAGACCAGCTCAGTCGGGGAGACCCTAACCCAGCGGCACTACAGGCATTAAAGACATACACAGAAATATAGAGGTGTGAAGTGGGAAATCAGGGGTCTCACAGCCTTCAGAGCTGAGAGCCCCAAACAGAGATTTACTCACATATTTATTAACAACAAACCAGTCATTAGCATTGTTTATATAGATATTAAATTAACTGAAAGTATCCCTTATGGGAATTGATGGGATGGGCCTAATTAAAGGAATAGGTTGGGCTAGTTAACTGCAGCAGGAACACGTCCTTAAGGTACAGATCTCTCATGCTATTGTTTGTGACTTAAGAATACTTTTAAGCGGTTTTTCACCCTGGGTGGGCCAGTGTTCCTTGCCCACATTCCCATAAACCCACAACCTTCCAGTGCGGGCATTAGGGCCACTATGAACATATTACAGTGCTGCAGAGATTTTGCTTATGGCCAATTTATGGCCAGATTTTGGGGGACTTGCTCCCAACACCTGCCACATTGGCCCCCACTGAAGAATGACTGCTTCCTTGATTATAAAAATGGACACTGAAGAAGATTCATAAGTTCCAGCTGCAGTGTCCTCAAATAATCCTGATTGTAAGTGTATAGTCAATAAACAAAGAACAAAATATAAGGGAAATCGCCTCAGAGATGAAAGCAGAAAGGAAATATAGGTAAAATATTGATCTTTCTAGACAGAATTATCAGTTTTCTAAAAATTGTTTGCAAAGTACATTTGTTTACCACCATATTGTATCCCATGTTATGACTAAGCTGCTGCTTCTATATTTCTTAAGTTTGACCTTCTCTTTCACCAAGCTATTACAGTCACAGAAAAAAGTACAAATCTGTTCAAAATGGCATCTAATGGAAAGTAATCTTTTTATAAGCTATTATTACCAATAATCAAAGTCTCAGAAGATTAAGCTAGTTCTTTTTCCCATTTGACACAATAATGTCTGTACAAAATAAAATAAAAATAGCTCAAGTAAACAGAACACTCTTTAAAATCCCATGGCCTCTAGAGTTGCCAATTCCCAGTAGCCTACAGAGAAAGAGAATATACTCTTAATGTTTCTTTATAGGCCACTTCATAGTTCTGTGTGGAAACAAAGATATTTTACAAATTAGCAGGGTAATTTGAGAGCTGAGGAACAGATGAGATCTGAAAATTAGGGAGGAAATAGATTTCAAATACAGGGAAAGGGACAGGTAAGAAAATATAACAATAATTAAATAATACAAGTAACACAAAAAATAAATGAAATGCTTGGGGACTAAACTTATTTGCTAAAATACATGACCAAGAAATTCTGAATACGTTGTTCATACTTCAAATAACACTAATGAAACACATTCATGTTTTTTGGAAGCTATGTGGGCAATGCTAGTCTCTGGAGATGCCACTTTGTAGAGAAAAAAAAAATCTGACATCATTGTTTCTCAAAGCTACAATTCAGCTTTAAGAACAACACGACTAAGACTTCTCCCTGCAAATAAATAACTGGAAATCATCAGAGACACGAAGTGTTGGGGTAGCACAGACAGAAACTATCAGAGAGCATTTAGCCATCTCCTTTCTAACTAAAAGATGGAAGACACTGAAAGTAGGGAGGGGTCACAGGGATGGTAGAAAACTCCAGCCTAAGAAACAGTTTCCAATAAAGACTCA
The DNA here is from genome assembly GCF_007565055.1 of Rhinopithecus roxellana. Taxonomy (NCBI): domain Eukaryota; kingdom Metazoa; phylum Chordata; class Mammalia; order Primates; family Cercopithecidae; genus Rhinopithecus; species Rhinopithecus roxellana. The sequence continues at coordinate 67,791,843 of NC_044569.1, read as the reverse complement.
ATTAAGTATATACACTAAAGGTAAAAAGTACATTTATCCCAGCACTTTGGGAGGCTGAGGCGAGTGGATCACGAGGTCATGAGGTCGAGACCATCCTGGCTAACACGGTGAAACCCCGCCTCTACTAAAAATACAAAAAATTAGCCAGGCATGGTGGCAGGCACCTGTAGTTCCAGCTACTCAGGAGGCTGAGGTAGGAGAATGGCATGAACCTGGGAGGCGGAGTTTGCAGTGAGCCGAGATCGAGCCACTGCACTCCAGCCTGGGCGACAGAGTGAGACTCCATCTCAAAAAAAAAAAAAAAAGAAAAAAAGTACATTTCATAAAGTTTCCACTTTGGGAAGCACCGAATTCATTAAGAATAATTTATGTAATGCCAAAATGCACATCATCAGTCTCCAATTTGACATCATCATAGTAAGTGTCATCAGTTCTTAGCAACTGATAGTTGCTAAGAGAATCAGGCAAATCAAGGAAAATGAAATACTCCCATTTCCTTGGAAGCTTTTCTGTTGGCTGCAAATTTAAAATGGAATTTTAGAACTCTAGGAAGGAGAATTAGGTGTCTTTGTATAGATGTGAGCCACCCCCTCAAAGTCACTCCTTGCCTGTTTGCCACATGCTTGAATTTCTACACATCAGAGTTACTCTTTTCAAACCTATGTCAGAGACACAAGCACAGAAAGAAAGTACTTCCCTGGAAAGATAATAGCAGCTCTCTTCCAAAACACCCTAAAAAGATTCGTAGATTTAGATTTGTTTTGCATATTTGTTGCATGTAGAAGAAACCAAACATGGTGACCTATAAGAAGTTGATTTTAACATAACCTGGGTTAAATACAGGCTAAAAAAAATTCTAAAATACAGGCTAAAAAATTCCTTAAAAATTCTTTAAAAAATTTCTTCTAGTATTATTTTTTCTAGCATTATACCCAAAATTAGGGTATCTTGTTAAACAACTCTAGAAATCTATGTGAATACCTCAGCAGAATTATATAATGCACAATATCTACAGCTGTAGGTGGCAGCTTCATTCAGAGCTCCTCAGACATGACAAATGGTCACCTACACAACTTGGTAGTTTTAAAGGAGAAAAATTTAACCATGGAGATGGTTAGATAAGTAGGTTTGGTAAATAACCAGCAAATATGGACCATATCGACCGTATCTTTCCAAAGTTTCAGGATTTTAATCACATGGTTAATAGCTACTGAAGTTTTAAAATCAGCCTTTCAGAGAACAGAGTTGACATGATGTCTATGAAGACAGGGTACTTATGATCACTGACACCCCTCCCCAACAATGTTCTTGATTAATTTCTTCCCTTCAACATTTATTGATTAGCAAAGCAATGGATAAAATGCTTTAATCACAGATATCTTATTTGTGTATAATATTTGCCATGCTTCAAATCAATTTCAACATCTGTTATTTCATTTGATTCTCCGCCTAAAGGTGAGTGTTGCTTACAGGACAAATGATGGGACTGAGAATCCAGAGGATTAGGAGACTTGGCTCTGTTCCATAGCAAATAATCCCAGAGCTACAGTGATGCCCCACATTGTCTCTGTCCTGATCTGATTTTCCTTTCATCAACACTATCTCTTAGTCCTGCCAAGCCTTGAACTCCAATCATCATCTAGATAGAAGTAGATGGCTATTCATCTGTTGTGTTGTTAATTGGTTCTTTTTTGTTTTTGGTAAAATATTAAGCCAAATGCTAAACAAATTTACTTTGCCAGTAAGGAAGGAGGACAAGATCTCCTATATTTTGCTCTTATTTTAGGTTTCCTGAAACCTGAACAGTATCTTCATGGTACAATTTAGATATCAACCTCACCCTCATCAGTTCAAACCCAAGAACGCAGGTTTATGCTGAAGAGCCATGTATGGGCAGCTCTTCCTCCTCACCATGCCTCTGGTAACCAAGGCTGTCTGTCCCATGCACAAACTCTCTGCAGCCTTCTAACACATATCTCCCTCCAGCCAGTTTATCAGCACCCTGTTCCCCTGCTGCAGCCTGGCTAGACTAAGTAGACAGTGTCATTATTAAGCCACTGAGAATCAGATGTCCTGTCACACATGCAGTTTTGGAAGAATGGTTATAAGAGGGACAGCAGCCTCCCTGCCTGGTGACACTGAGGGCTAGCCCTGTGGACAAGCAGCCTAGAATCTCATTAGCCTCTTTCTGGTTGCAATATTGCATGTTAAGTATCTGTCTCCTTTGATTGCAGTCCTCATCCTGGGGTGTTTGGGGAGTATGCCTCTAATCTAAGGGCCTTGTCACCACCCTAGTTTTTAATATGACTGCAGAGGAGGCCTTTTCAAACCTTTTACCTCCCTGACTAGCTCTATATCACCAATTGGTATTTCTTCACTTGTATCCAAGTTTTATCATTGTTCGGTAAAATTCTTTGTGCTTGCATTCTCTTAACAGATCACTCAGAATATTATATTTATCCTGGCGGAGACCAAGTAATGGTTTACTTTATGATGTGCAGCCAGTCCATTTTCTGTGCCAGGGGTCTTATTTAATCTATGCTTCCAGGACACCTCTAACCTTGCTTCCCATTGACTGGATTCTCATAGGGTCAAGTTATCCGAATGGTCAGTTTGCTAGTTAAGCCAAGTGTTTTGGGCATATCAACAGTCTATACTCGGGTTAGCTGGTATAATTACATGCTACCTCTGAACCTACTGGTAACTGGTTAATAATCCTTAGGAGAATCTGATACATATGTACATCTTCTCAACCTCTATACTCTATCACCAGCATGAACATTAAAGCAAAGGTATAGAAGAGAACCATCCCTAGTGTGCTCTATTCAGGATCTTCATAGAGTTTATACAATGCTTTTGTGGAACATTCAAATACACTCTTGATTGAGCTGATTCTATTCCTCTTTTCCTCAAAATTAGTTCCATTCCATTAATAATACATGAAGCACTTACTGTATTTTGGTCATTGGCTGGAGTTTTAAATGATCCAGTTCCCACCCTGAAGACACTAGTCTGTGAAGAAAAGGCTCTGCTTTTCTTTGGCACTCTGAGCAGCCTTGTTTAGATGAAAATCACAGACATCAGTGGTTCATAAAAGACAATTAGTGAGCACTATTTCTTCAGGCTGCTTTATGTTCCAGGGATGTGGAGTGGGACTTACAGGCATAGAAAATATGGAATAACGAAAAGGAGGGCCGTTGGTCTGTAAGAGTTTAGAAGGCAATTGAGGTGACATGGCAACACCATAAGTTCACTTTTGACAGGAGTGACCAGGGCTAAACCAGAAATGGTTTAGAATGTCAGAATCTTTTTGGCAGGTAATGCATAATCAATGTGTCAAGTACAGTAATTCACCTACAATAATTAACTAAAATATATACATTTTTGGTTGATTCATTCATGAATGAGGTAATTGAAAAACAATGCTAACAGAAAGAATCTATTCTTCAATGTCTATTCTACAAATATACCTTATGGACTATTTTTAAGCTTTCAATCACATACATTTCTTTTTAAGACAAAACAATAGACTAATAATGGTGACATTTTTTGAAATCATTGACACTGCCTAGCACTATACTAGGTATTCTCCTTTCATTATTTCTGAGTCACAGTAGTCTTACAAAGCAGCCATTTTCATAGCCCTTTTATCAAGACAGGCTCTGAGGCTCAAAATTTAAGCAGCTTGTGCCTTGTGAAACACATGGTAAAAGATGCAGCTGGGATTCAAATCCCAGCATCCATGGTTACATGCCAGGTTCTCCCTGCTCTGCACTGTGAACCCACCTAGACTTGTCTCTCCCCTTGACCTTTGCTCAAATACAGAGAAGAATAGATTCTGGGCCCGGGGAGATTTTTTTTTTTTTTTTTTATAGCTTACAACTTCCCAAAATGTCTTTTAAAGTGACTCCTAGGGTCCTGTGGCTCTGCTCCTCCTTTGTACACCCATGCAGGTGGCTCATACAGCGTTACTATGGGGTTTATGTGCCACTCTCTCATTGTGCAGGACACAGCCCATGACAGCAGGACCATGCTTATTCATCTTACTGTGCTCAGCTCCTGGCATCATATCTGGTGCTTTGCAGGGGCCCAGTGATGATGGTTGAATTTTATTGAATCACACCAGGCATGAGCTGGGAGCAAGTGTAATACAATGGTTAGCTCATGGACTTGGAATCAGGTTCTGTGCTCCAGATTGCCAGCTATTAATTGTGTAATCCTTACTCTTTTTCAGCCTCAATTTCCTCTTCTGTCACTCCCAACCTCATACTGTTGTTTGTGAGTATCAACTGAAGTAAGATGATGAATGAAGTGCCAACCATAATGTCCAGCAGACACTGGACACAAAACCAAATCTGGATTACTTTTTCTCTCCCCTTCTCTTTTGATGCTAATTTTGAAGGTGACATTGGGAGATGAACATCTTTTGAAACCCTGACATTCCAGAAATCCAGAGCTTCCTTGAGTTTCAACTATTCTTGGATGTATGCAAAGTGGCCTGAAGCCATTAATGATTTACTCATTGGTCTTAACAAGCTAATATGCCCCCAAAGGTCCTTTTGTAGCACAAGCAAAAGGAAGCAAAGGGTTGAACCATTTATTCTGTGAATTTGATTGATGTCGACAGGCAATCTGGACAGCTGAGGCCCCAATGCACATTTTTTTCTTCTCTTTCATGGCAGGATTGATTTTGGCCTGAATCATCTAAATAATTGCCTTCCCTCCCCTAAGACATGTCTTTCAATTTGTGGGTATAGACAGCTATAGAAAACAAGTATTATTTTAGCCTCTTCAAAACATAGAAACTCTCAGACACAGAGAGGTTAATTGATTTGACAAATGCCACACAGCTTCTCAGTTATAAAGCTGAGAGACAGCCTCCAGGTCTCCAAGCTACCCCTCTTCTCAACACATTAAAGAAAACTGTTATCGCTGCTTAAACACATCCACACTTTAAATAGAAATAATAACCTTTACAATCACATATTTCTTCCCTTTTGGGTATAGAAAATTTTAGTTTGAAGCTGGTATAATGATGAAGTAGTCATATGTGAAAAGTTTTTATTATGTCCATTACCTAAATGTCACATTTTTCCCTGTATTAAACTTTGTACTTAGGTAAAGCAGAAAATAAGTGGATGGAAAATAAAAGGCATTAAAGCCCTTATTTTACTTTATCAAGTGATAAATAATACAATCGGGAGTAGAAAATTCATTCAATCAAGTGTTTTTGGTGGTCCTCCTTGTCAGCAAGGCTCTGTGTGGTGGAAAGACAAAGACTCCTATTGGTGTGCTCATCCCATAAGAATGAAGTGCTGCCCTGGGAAGAGATCAATACCTACGATGTGAAGGTCTAGTGTTCCTGCCCTGAATCTTTACCAACTAACTGGGCAGATTCAGGACAGGAACTGGACGGATCTGTAGCAACTGATAGCCAGGTCACCACTGACCCTGAGGGATGGAACTTAAAGTAACCATCTGGACAAACATTCATAAGTGTTATTTTAGTACATAGTGAGATAATCTAGAAGAAAAATCTTTGAAAACAGTGAATGACTACATGAATTACCATAAAAGAGGAAAATAGGAAAATGTACAAAATGTACCAGGTTATCCATAAGAGCTACCTCAATGGAGTCAATGTTATGTACTCTGAGTCTAGAGAAGGAAAAAAAAACCCATGTCTGCATTAGTAATTGGAAAATACTCCTTGTTGGGGCTGAGTCTTGGGGTATCACTTCCGTTTTAACTTTGTGATAACAAATATTACATTGCAGATTCTCGTTATAACCCCATTATTTCATGAGCCTATTAGGGCAAGGGTTATTATCCACATTTTTACCTTTAGGTAATTTGAAGTCACAGGTAAGATTATTTTCTTGCTCAAGATGATGTAGCAAACTTCTCTTCCATAAGGATAGGATCTGTAACTATGGGCAGTAGGAATGGAATTGACCTCTAGAGACACGAATGTATGATCTGAGAGAGAAGAAAGGAGTGTGTCATAATAAGCCATTGCTTCCATTTGGTGGAGGAGGATACTGAACTCAATGTGGGTCTTAGCATGACCTGCAGATTTTATTTGCAGTTGTATGTCTCCTACTCCCTCACGAGCAATGAAACTTCTTACATGGCATGTTCTTTGCTACCAAAAGTATTGATTGCACTTCCTTGAGGGTTGTTTCATGATACTGTATCTCCATGAAAAGTGGAAGGACTAAACACAAGATAGGACCCAAGAGATCTCAAATCTACTCTTAGTTTGGGGACTAATTTGCTCTGTGACTTTGAGCAAGTCACCGAATTTTCTTCAGCTCTCTTGTACTTAAAATTGGAATAATATCCCTTTTCCTACTTACCTCTTAAATGAAGATATTATCCTGAGAATGTACTAGGATAATATATGTTAATACAAAGGTTAAAATGCCACACAAATGCAAGATATCTCCTTAAGACTATTTCTCTGATGGCTATTATAAGAAAGGAAAGTGTATATGATAATCAGTCTATCAAAATGTCTTGAATACCAAATAGGTATTGTAGAGAGAGCAAAGAAACCTGGCCACATCATAACAATTTAAAGGGGTGCATCATGCTAAGCGGGTGTGATGACCATCTATACACAGGTAAGCTCACACACAATGGAAGCATTGCTTCTTGGAAATTAAACATGTAATCCACATCTTTTAAAATGCAACCTTTCAGAGGAAAGAAATTTCAGTCTCACAAAGGAGGCGGGACACTGCTTTGGTCTGATAATGTGGTAGAACAGGGAAGGGTAAGAAGAAGAGATTATTCCTGTAGAGAAGAGTATAATCTCTATGAGGACAGGACTTTCATTCTATCTCATTCGTTGACATATCCCAAGGTCAGCTACCTTGTTGAGCCACCATAAATGCATGTGATTGCATCAATGAAGGAGAGTGTGAACAAGTTATACATGTGAAAATGAGCCAGTGTGCCAGGGCAAACTTAGCTGTCTTCCTGACAAAAGAAGGCTCATGATGGGGCTTAGTGAAAGATAAGTGTGGGCAATCAGTTGTAGTCAAGCTGAAAGTGATACTGAATGGAAGATCCAAAGCCTTCTAGATTGCAACCCCGAAGAGTTCTAACAAACTGAAAATTTTTGAACTGGGTGTTACAGACTCCTAGGTAAGTGGTTTGTACATGTCTTTTAGGAAATTCATTAGACTTTTGCCTAAAATGGTTTTGCACAATTGTGTGTGTGTGTGCATTTCTCATGGCTGAACTTAGCTTTCCGTCAGTTGCTTAAAATGGTATATGCCATAAAATAGTCTAAGTGTTTCTGACTGAGGTTATAAAAGGCCTTTATATGTAATATGTAGCTGATTTGTTATACCAGGAATCATTTTATCACATATGATTGCATTTTGAGGAACCTTCACAATTAAATATATCTAATTACAATGTATTTAAGTCTCTCTCTCTCTCTCTCTCTCTCTCTCTCTCTCTCTCTCTCTCTCTCTCTCTCTCTCTCTCTCTCTCTCTCTCTCTCTCTGTCCCCCATATTGTTAGAATATGAGAATATGGATGGTGGCTCTTTCTTGCCTGTGTGGGCTAGTCTGAACCAGGTTGTAAATGCTCCAGTAACTTTGAGAAGATAAAATGCATCTGAATCCAACAAATAACATACCCAAATGATACAGTTTTTTCCCTCAACTTATGAAAGCACAATGCTTATTATTTCATAAAGATATTTTCTTCTGCTATGTGGTTAAATATCTTTGGTATTCAAATACATCTTCAAATGCCTTTGAGATATTGTCTATACTGAATTCAGTTTCAATAAGCCCTTCTTAAGGATGTCCCAAAATAGCCAATGCTTTTAAGATGAGAATCTTAGGAAATATCTTCATACCTGCCTTTTTATCTAGGCAGAAATGTAAGGCTCCTAGCTTGAGCATTTGAATCGGGTGTCCCTTCCTTACAACCAGACGTTCTAAAAATAGAATGTTCAGTATGAATTTTTCAGGTAAGAAGTCATGCTTACCATTAAAATTAAAGGAAGCAGTGGGAATATAGATTGGCAGTGTCCTCTGAGAACCTTAGGTGGCAGTTCCCCTGTGAGGAAGGAATGAAAGGCCATCAAGCATGGTGAGAACATGGTCACAAACGCCTCTGTCTATAAAAGTTAACCCAGAAATAAAGGCTGAAAACTGATTCTGAAATGTAATCAGTTTTAATTCTAGCAATTACAAAAATGCCTTTAGATAAATACCTCTCAGCAAGATGCAAGCAGCAATATTAGAGATTTCTGATGAACCTTTCACTCCTCTGAGAAATGGAGCTTATCCTGTCCCCAGTAATTTTACCAGCCAAGTTTTCTAACAGGTGTCCCAATAAATGGAAATCCACACAGGCCTTTTCTTCACACCCAGAAACTTAGGTCTTTCCAACATTGTAGCTGTGGTCAACATGTTTTGTTGCAGGAATGAAACTCTCTATAGCATCACAACCAAAACAGTGGTACAAATAACGGTGGCGGGAATATCCCCAAAAGAAAGCATGAAAGACATTTTGTACTTATTAGTTAAGGCAGCAATGGAACAGGGAAAGCTGTACTTTGATGAAGTAAATCAAGGATCTCAATATCTTTGTGCATTGTCTGAGGATCTTGAGAAATAAGACTGGAATCAGACAGAGCAAAATAACTATGTAGTGACTGACACTACTGGGGAGGCCAGGAGTATAGCTTTGGGCCTCAGCTGTGCATGGGTGGGCAGGGCATTTTGATCTTGGTTTGAAAGGGCTTATGATAGGCCAGGTGGGATTTTGAATTGTGAAATTGGCTTTTAACTACTTTGGTCATAGTGTAAGACTTTTTGTGAGCCAGGAGGTATTTTGATCTTGGCAGGAGACTACAATATAAACATCTTTGACCATGGATGAATGGCTGTTACTGTAGGGGCAGGGCTGTACAGGACAGCAACTTGACCTGAACTTCTCTCAGGCTGCTCTGGCCTTAAGCAGAGCCATCTGGGCCTGGACAAAGGCAGGGGAGGACCTCAGCACACACCACTGGGTCAGAGATTCCCATACCACACCCATAGCTAAAGGAAGAATTTTTATTACAAGGAAGAAATAACTTTTATAAATAAAGGTATTTTAGGCATCTTATTAATTTGCATATGTTGCTTCACCAGGATGGTGGTAGCTTCCCTAAGAGTAGTGAAGCCAACTCAATGCTTGGCTAATTATTCAAATATTAATTATTTGCTGTGTAAATTATTACACGCTAGGTTAGAGAGACTGGGAGAGAGCTATACTGAACTATTTTATCTTGGTTTGATTTTTTATTATCTTGGACCACCCTGTGCCTCCTCCTGAATATATTTCCAAATGGCCTTATCATTACTCAGAAGAAACATCCACCCCATAGAATGCCATTAAAAGCCAAAGCTGCTTTAGAGACAGTGCCATGATAGTGTGGCATAGTTGATGGTATTTGCCCTTCTTTAACTGCAAATAACCATAAGCGCCAATAGTGCATAGACAAAGACACAAAGCTGAGCATTCTCAGAGGTGATAAGATCTTAAATGCAATAATAGCTTTAGTTAAAGCGTTAGGGAATATGCCATCTTTTGGCCATTTGCAGACCTTCAAGTTCCTTCTGTGTATGATAGAGACATATTAATCTAGGAATAAAAACACATAAAGGAAAGACAATAATCATTACAATTTTATACTTTCTTGGGGGTATAGTGCTTTATCATACTGAGAACATCGTAACATGTTGAAGTCAGCAAGACTCAAACTATCCCCATTTTAGGATCTGTATTCATCTCCATATCTCTCCCCCTACCCTGTGACCCTCTGAGCACTGACTTCTGCCCTTTGGGACCTCTTTCCTAGTGTTCTGATGGTTCTTCTCTAAGACTGACCTCTTATTGATTGGTCTTACATTATTTAGTCTAATTAGTCACTAACTTTTACATTCTTCTAGAATACATCTGGTACACTCCAGTCCCCGATCTTACTTGAAATATCATGGAATTCTTATGATTAAACTGTCTTCATCTCTGACTCTCTGTCAAAGTTTCGGCAATGAATGAGATTCTAGGCTAAAAGGGTTTTGCTGAAGAGAGTTTAATAAAAAGATCATTCTCAGAGGTCAGGGGAGGGCTAAAAAAATCAAAAATGCATGATGATGGAGCCAAACTAGCAACTTCAGGAAGCCAGTACCAGCCCTAAAGGATTCTGGTGATAGCAGGTGCTGGAGAAAGTGCGATAGATGCTATGACCACAGCGGAACAATCATTGATAATGTGTGGGCAAGCATGGAGAGACTAAGGGCTAAATTCACCACGTATTCCTTCATCTGAATAACTCAATCGCTTATCAATGCCTTCCCTTGTCAAGACCCAGCCAGAGGTGATGATGGCAAGAGACCAGGCAAGTACAGACTGCAGGGGTTCCCTGGCAGAGGACAGCGTATGTGTGTGACAGCAGAGCCAGAATGATTCATCCAACAGGCGATGCTTGACCCAGTCACTCCAGTCATTTAAAATTCTCCATTGGTCTCCCCATAATCTACAGAAGAAAGCCCAAGCCCGATATACAAAGTCTTCCATGTCTTTGTCCTACTGATGCTTCTGGCATTATCCCCAGACACTCTGTCTCCTGTAATTATTTTAAAGAATTATATTGGAGTTTCAGTAATTTCCTTCATATACCACATCACTCCTTTCTTTTAGGCATTTGTTTATGGAATTTCCTCTGGCATATCCTTCCCTCTTTTTTTTAACCAATGGAACTCAAACACCACCTCCTGTAGGAAGCCTTGGCTGAAAGTTACATAATCCTATAAATATTTTTTTCTTTAAAAAATCTTGCCCCTAAATTAGATTGAATTGTATAAGATGTATCGTGTTCTGATGATTTTGACCAACGAAAATGGAATTTCTTATGTAGAATCCTGTCTGTCTTTCCCACAGGAAAGTCTCCTGAAGGTGGGAAACTGTCCTCTTTGGGTTTATTTCTTAGTAGGTAGAACAATATCTGCAAATGGTGGGTAATTTATACCTGCTTATGGAACTGAATTGAATAAAAGTCCATATTTTATTTTTCTAGACCATGAGGAGAAGAGAACATATTAATCTTGATTTCTCTGTAAATATTTGTTGCTTGGAACATAAAACATATCTTAAACCCTTGTCAGTTCTCACAAGCAAGGGAAATGGGGGAAAATTATTTTCTGTACTTGTTTTGGATTTGAAGTATCTTAGTTTTCAGAAGACTGTTTGTAAAAGCATAAAAAACAAACGATAAGTAAAACAGTTGTAGCAATTCTGAAAGTTAACTTAATACGATGAACTAGTCAATGCAATTAATCAAATGCCCTCATTAGCAAAACAAAAGGAGTAAGACAATAAGTATTATACAAAGCACGTTAATATATATGAATAAACCAGGTACAGGCAAGATACATTGTAGTTTTCTAAAAATCCCTTCTGGCCACAAACGCATCTGATTACATTTGATGCCATTCAAAATACAAGAGCCTCCAAACCAAGGCCTAAGTAAATGACGCTGACAACCAGATGTGGCATTTGAGCCTTCTAGATGTATGGCCTATTTCCAAGTTGCTTTTCCTACTCTATTCACAAAAAAGAAAAGAGAAATGCCACCTGACGGAAAATGACCAATGAAGGTTCATAAATCTCTCTCAAGTCCTATCAAAACTAAGGTTTCCGTGGTAATTCTCCTATAAAAAGAAATGTAAAATGTATTCCAAATGGGGATGGGGAGAGAGACGCTTGCCTGAATTCTGGAAGCCAGGGCTTTTGAGTAAAATTAGCTCATGCTTCTTCTGGCAGAAGTCACATTTTGGCCCCTCGTTTCATGAGAAAACCATTTGTTGTGAAATAGAAGAATTCAGCCTGTGTGTGCATGTTCGTAAATCCCCCATCCCACACCCTTGACTGCACAGTGACATGGGTCCCCATCCCTTCACACCTCGTTAGGGCCAGGCTGTCCGTGTCCTCAGGCCTGGGCATCATTGTCCCTGAGCTCACCCAGCCCGCATCCCTTTGAAGCCGCTCCAAAGAAACTTTATCCCTCTGTTCCAGCTGGTGTTTCATTAAGCCCTGGCTTCACAGGATTTTCCACTCCCATTGACATATCAGAGCAAAGATGTAGCCATTAAAATAATGAAGAAAAAGGGAGCAGGCAGAGGAAAAGCGGTTTGAGGGGAAATTGAAAAGGAGTACAAGGTTATTTAAAAAATAAAGGCCAACTGCAGAAAAGTAAAATGTACCCACTTTCTCATCACTCTCTTTTTTTCTTCCCCTGTATGTATGTGTGTGTCCTAAGCTGTCCAGATTTTTCACAAAGCCTCATAAGGAGCGACTTCAGAGAGGCACTGGCTCTGTGAAAAAGCCGACAGTCACAGGTCTAAATTAGAAGCAGCTGATAAGAATCCCAAAGTCATTCTGAGTACACATGAAGGCAAAGGAACTCTGTGCATTAGAGATATAGTGAATCTTAAATCTAACCTTCTCTCTTGTTCTGAAGAAAAAAAAAAAAATCACTATCTCCTGCCGGTTAGACATCAAGTCCACCCAAGTTATTAAGACCATGTGTGTGACCTCCTTATTTCCACTCCACGGTGTAGTCCCTCCGTTTGCCAACCTTGAGTGCCTCTTTCAGACCATTTTTTTCTCCTCTTCAAAGAAACATTGGCTCCACACACTTATCTAATCATAAAGTGCTTTGATGCTTACCTTCTCCATGGGTAATGTATCTATGATGCGGTGTTTTCTCCAAAATTAGATTATGATTTTAAGAATCCAGGAATCATTCTTTTGTTTTGCTACCTCAAAACAAAGACCTTGTTCAAGACTCTGCACAATATACATTTTTCATAGCATCTGTCCAAGGTATCTGCAGACTTCAGTCACCACAACCTCAATATAGACAAGGAAGATGTCACAGAAAGCCTTTAAGTTCCTAAAACAGCTGTGACAAAGCCCATGCACTAAACCTACACTCTTTACTCCGCTAGGCTCTAAGTCAGGCATTGTGATTTCATTAACTATTGTGTTCCCACAGGAATCAAAAGCAGTGACCTAGAAGTGGGTTCTTAGACATATGCCTGATGTGACAGCAGGGTAAGTGACAGCTGACATGTAATTAGTGGAAAAAACGAAAAGGTAAACAATGAACAACCATATTGCTTCTTGTTACAAAATTTGATGTCTACAAAAACAGATTTTGAAGTGCACTCAATAACTGCTGTTAAAATACAAAACGCACATATTCTTAAAAGATGTGCCACAAAACTGGCTAAAATTTGTTTTAAGAAGGAGAGAATATCAAGTGTTTAAAACATTTTTGTGTGTGTTTCCTATTTTAAGTATTTCAGATAAAATTGTGTCATCCACATAAATGTTTAGTTTATATGATCATGAATCAGTTCTTGTTTATGCCCATATTTGAAGAGCATGAAAATACTTGTTTAACTATATAGTCCTAGTGATATTAAGAAAAGTTCACTAATCACAAGAAAAACCTACTAGTGTGGCAACTAGTGAAAATATAAACTAAGAGGTAACAGGGCTGTACTAGAGGAGATCTTGGCTCCAGAAAATGATGAATCCATGTTCAAATCTTAGCCCTTTTCTCTCTGCATTGGCATTAGGTGATTCTGGTCATATTCCCCAATATCTCTGAATTGTACTAGGCAGCACCTAGTGAGAACTAAGTGAGACTGTGTATATTTCAGATTCTATAGCAGGCTCATATGTAGAAAACCTGCATTGAAGGACTTTGTTGTTGACGGAGCCATTCAATAAGGCATTTCACAAGCATATGAGGTGGAGCTGAGTATAGTCTTTAGGAAAAAAAGAATCGATAAATCATCATAAGTGGATTAAGTTCTTATGAACTTAACTCTTCCAAGAGGAAATACAAAAGAAGGGCTGAAAAAATATTTCTTCCCTTAAAGAAATGTAAGTTTATTTAAGAAGACACCTTAGTCCATTTGGGCTATTATAAAAAATATCATGGACTGTGTGACTTATACACAATTGAAAGATATTTCTTATCGTTCTGGAGGCTGAAGAGTCCAAGGTCAAGACAGCAACAGATTTGTTGTCTGGTGAGAGCCCATTTCCTGACTTGTTAGATAGACATCTTTTACTTGTGTCCTCATGTGGCAGAGGGACAAGTGAGATCTCTGGGTTCTCTTTTGTATGGACACAATTCCCTTCATGAGAACTCTGCCTTCATAACCTAATTACCTCCCAAAGGTCTTAGCTCTTAAAACTATTGCACTGAGGAGTTTCAGAATGTGAATTTTGGAAGAACACAAACATTCGGTCCATAAAACATAAAGATGCACAGATGAACCAACACTTCCAGAGTAATCTAAGGAGATGACTGAGTACTGCTTGGAAGGTTAATTACTATAGTTAACAAAACTGAGTCAATGTGGATTGGACATGTCATGAGAAGTTTTGTGGTGATACTGGGACTGGACAGTTGGAGAAAGGGCAAACGGGGTCATGCCAGGGGTGATGAATGCAGAAGGCATGAGTGTGGTGAGAAGCAGGGTCAGCAGTGGATGGGCTGACTTGGACAATCAGAAGCCTCCAGCTCAGTGCCTATTTCTGTAGTAACCCCACATTAGAGTCACACAGAGGGTTTAGAATCTCACCACTGTTACTTCCAAGCTCTGGGGCAAGGGGCAACTGAAATAACAGGGCCTAGGTTTCCTAAGCTGTACACTGAATACCTACCTTGAAGACTTGTAAAGAGAATGACATGTGAAAATGCGTGACGACCACTTGGCACAGTGCCAAGACTAAGCATGCCATCTCTAGCCATTTTTATTAGTTCCATTATTACCTATTGTTGACGTCACCCTTCTATTGTCTACTTGGTCACATTGCCTCCTGCATACATATTCCTTGTCTCTTATGTATTCTTTGAACTATCTTGCCTTTAATCTTTATCTAATTGCAGCGTAGAAATTGCTCTCTACCCTTAACTTCTATTCCTTCTCTTCTCTGGATTATATCTATCAAGTTGCTATCTTCCACCTCATCCCTCAAGATCTATATCAAATCACACCACTTTTGCAATCCATTCCAAGATTCCTAGGTACATTTCTATTGTACTTTTTGACCTTCTTGTAGCCCTTGCCATAAACTGAATTATATTATAATTTTTAAACCAGGTGACAAGGTCTCATTGACTTGTGAGCCCTTATAAGGCAAGAATAATTTTGTTAAATTTAATTTTCTCTAGGGTTACTTTACATGCACTTTATGAGATAGGCCCGAAGCATCTGATTCTCGTGTGTGTGTGTGTGTGTGTGTGTGTGTGTGTTTGTGTGTTTCCTGAGGATGGAACCCAAGTTACTCCTTCTACTTTTAGAATTCAATTAATATTTTTTGTCGCATGAGAATTCTTAAAAGGAAATGATTTAGGAATTAAAGTAAATAATCTGATAATTAGTCCTGAGTTCAGAGAGCATCTTTAACAATGGATTTATTTTTTGTTATGACCTAACCCTTACTTGGAGATATTCCTAATCATAGCAACTTATGCTTCTTGGATTGTAGACATTGTGGGGGGGGGGGTGTATGTGTCCAAATGCTATGATATTCTGTATTGTCTGGCTTCATGCATGTTTTTCAAGGTTTCAAAATCCATTAACTAGAGCTTATTTAGCTTCAACTGATATGATAGCTTTTATTGTGTATGTGTGGGGATTTTTTTTTTTTTTTTAACAGAAGCCAAGTGTGCCCTTTGGATGAATTGATTTCCTCAATCTCATGATGAAATATTGCATTTCAGTTGTCACTTTTGATTTATTGTTTCTTTAAACATTAAATCTTCCTTTGCATTTTTATTGGTTTCATTAAAAATGTTCTGCTCATCTTTTTCATGGCCACCTCCATAAAGGCAAGGAAAGCCTCAGTCAGGGAGCCTTGAGGGGCCTGCAGGGTCCCCTCCTCTCTGCTGAGTCCTCGTGAATGCTGCCTTTCCATTGGCTGCAAGTTCTGAAAAATCTGCAGACAAACCAACAAAAACCCTGCCTGCTTTTGTTATGGAGTTTATAAAAACATGTATTAAATCTGATCACTTTGGTGTGTAATGAGGCACAGAGCATATGTCAGAAGTATGGTGTCCAAACAGCAGTGGGCTTGAATGGTTTATCTTGCTGGCAAATGTGTTACATGAGATTTGACCCTTAAATTGAGCACTGGGAGAGATAAATAGGGTAATCAAAAGGACTCCTGTACAGTCACAGGAACCTGGAGCCATCTGGTCAAGACAAAAATAAATCAGTAATGCAACTGGAAATGGTCTCCAGAGACCTTTGGGGATTGGTTTAGCATCACTGTCTCTCAAATTGTGGAGCAGAGGAAACTGACAGCAAAGATCATGAAACCAACTCTAATTAACACACACAGAGCAAAGGACTCAGAAGTCCTTTCAGACTGAAATGCCTCACACCCGAGGGACTAAAAGTCAGACAATAATTTGAAAGTCCCTCAGCTTGGTAAAGACAAAAATAAAAGCATGTATTGATTGTAGACCTTATACAGAAAAACAAAACAAAAACAGAAATTCCATTTAATCAGAATTTAACAAACCAGAGCTTTTAGCTGTGCAGCATTGTTTTGTTGCTTTGAGTAAAAAAATCCAATATCTGATCTATCTCTTCAGGAAAATCTCTTTTCTTAACTTTTTGTATATGTGACAAAGTGGGAAATTAACAAAATTACATAAAATGTTTGAGTAAAACCATTTTTTAATTCAATATTTTCTTTCTCTTTTTTGAAACTCAGCCAAAGCCATTTTATTTGTTGTACCAGTTATGCAAAACTCTCGAGTTGCACTTCAAAACCCCAAAAGATAAACCATCAGTAACACAAATTAACACAAACAAGTTATAAATACTGTTGTGATTTGATTTTTTTAAAGTTTTTAAATTATACAAAATAGTTTTTTACCTACATCACATAAAATGTTTTTGAATAGCGCTTACGTTTTTGAAGTTATTTAGGATCATTTAATGGCCGACAGTATATTGGCACCACATCTACCCAACCTTTCATGACTCCATCAGTCTGTGTTGTGCTGGCAATTGCGCAGCAGGATTCCTCATCCATCACAGCTTCCTTGTTTGCTCAGCTCACATATAAGTGCTGAGTGCTCACTGCATGTGAGGTACTCTACTTATAATTGCAAGAATTAAAGAGATATGTGAGATAATGTGCCTGTATTCAGGTATAGATTCTGGAGGGGGATCAGATATGCAAATGAACATTCTGGACGGAGTCCCCAGTGAAGTTCCAGACACATGGTCTCATAGAGAAAGCAGGAGCAGATGTCCTGTCTCATTGTCTCTGTGATGTTGAATCTCATTGCACCTCAGTTTTCTCACCTGGCAAATGAAAATTATAATTGTACTCAATTTGTGGTTTTCTTTTGCTGTTTTAATGAGTTAAGGCACATAAAGCACTTAGAACAGCACCGGGCACATTTTTAGCACCAAGTTCGTTGGAAACAACCAGTTACCCTATTTCACACGATTATTGCAAGTATCTTATTTGTTAGGATTGTAATTTGGTCCCCTTATATGCTGACTCTCCTCGAGCTGTGTGTTTTGTTTTGTTTCCCCTCAGACCTAGGCTTAATTATGTAAAAGGTTTCCTCAGACTTTTGCTTTCTTACTGAGACTTTGGCCACTGTTGTGGGGGATATAGAAAAGCAAAATACGCTTCTTTCCCAAGGACCTCCAGTTTTAGGTGGAAAGACAAGACACACACACACACACACACACACACACACACACAAATTGTAATAACAGAACACAATATACACACAGTGGGTAGAGTGGTTTCAATCCCATATGGCACAATGATAGAAACCTTAAGAGCCCAACTATCTGCTACTAATATGTAGAGAAAACGAGGGTCTTTGGGACTAGGCGGTTGCAATGGTTATCAGCAACTTGAAAGTGATAATGAGGGAACATAATTGGCATGCATACCAAGAGTGACCTTCCCTGAATCCTGTTCCAAATCTCCAGTGTGCATCTGAAATGCTTGACCAGGTTAGAGCTATTGGGGAAGAGTACTAGACAGGGAAATAAAAGCAGCAAACAAAAAATTGTGGCTCTTATTTCTGCTCTGCCACTTCCACAAGCAAACCAGCTAACCATACGGGGTTTTCAATTTCTATTAAAGAAGGCAATTATACCAGAGGGCATGCAACTTCTCTTTCCTCTCTGAAAATACTGTCATTCTATATAAGGCCACTTTTCATTGCATTTGTTGCTAATATACAATGATATACACACACACAATCTTTTTCTATAATGCCCTTCACACATTTCCCTTCCTATCGTTCTGTCAATTTGGGAGTTAAATTGACATTTGCTATTAACATTATAATGGACTATGTAAATATTGTTCACAGTTGAGCCATGTAATGAACTACGATTAAAATATAATTCTTGCCCAACTTTTTCTTTACTCTGAAGTTAATTGTCATTCTCTCTCGCTCTTCCTCTCTTTGGTTTAGTTTTCAAATTCAGCCCAAAATTTTCTGAGAGTGCAGATAATCTCTAAATATAGTACAAGGTCATATAGTAATCATTGTTGCACATTTTCTTTTCTTTTCTTTTCTTTTTTTTTTTTTTTGGAAGGCATCTCTGCTAAAGCCCTGTTTCATTCTGCTTCAGTCTAGGATGGTTACACTCAGACACATTTATAATGCTGGGATTTCGCTTCACCATCCTCAAAACTTTTTATTTTAGTTTAGTTTTTGTATTTATATTTATTTTTAGGGAGTCTAGCTCTGTAACCCAGGCTAGAGTGCAGTGGTGCTATCTCAGTTCACTGCAACTTCCACCTCCAAGGCTCAAGCAATTCTCCTACCTCAGACTCTGGAGTAGCTGGGATTATAGCCACGTGCCACCATGCCCAGCTAAGTTTTGTATTTTATTAGAGATGGGGTTTCAACAGGTTGCCCAGGCTGGTCTGGAACTCTTGACCTCAGGTGATCCACCTACCTTGGCCTCCCAAAGTGCTGGGATTATAGGCGTGAGCCACCACGCCCAGCCTAGAACTTTTCAATTGCTTCTCTTTCTGTTAAAGTCCTACATCCTTGATCACATGTCTGCATCTTTCCTGTTTCAGTAGAAAATCTTTTATAATAGCTATCTCAGAAAGAATGCAGAAGGAATACATCTTTTGAAACTCAGTGTGTCTGAACATGACTTTATTTTCCCACCATATTTGATTGAGTTTGGGCTAGGTATTACATTCTAAGTCAAAAGTTGTCTTCTCAATAAATTTGAAGGCTTTTCTCCATTCTCTTTTTGCTTCAAGTATCTCCTTTTTAGAAATAAAACATGATTCTGATTCCAAGCCACTCTCCTCATCAACTTTTGTTTGTTTTTGTTTTATTTTGTTGGCCTATGGATATTTTGGATTACCTCTTTAGCCCCACAATTCTAGAATTCTATGATGTTATGCTTTGTGGATAGTCTGTTTTTACTCATTGTACATAGTATTAGGTGAACTTTTTTTTTCTTTTTTTTTTTAAAAAAAACCTGGAAACATACCCTTTAGATCTGGGAAGTTTTCTTACATTAGTTCTCTGATAATAGCATCGTTTCAGTTTTATATGCTCTCCTTTTCTCAAACTCCTATCACTCTTGTACTGTAATCCTGAACAGATATTCTAGTTTTCCTGTCTTTGTTCTTTTATTTTCTATTTGTTTTCCTGTCCTGCTTTTAGGAGATTTCTTTATCTTGCATTCAGTAAGTTGAACTTTTGAATTTCTACTCTAAATTTTCAAATTTCTAAAATCTTATTCTATTTTACTAAAAATTTCTTTTGTGAAACAACCAATTCTCACTTGACAGATGTATTATCTTTATTTTTCTCTTTTGGAAAAGCCATTTTAGACTTTTTGAAGTTCTTTATTTCTTCTGGTCTCTTTTGATCCATTTGCTTTGATTTCTCATTCTTATTTTGCAAGCCTTCTACAAACACCAGGTGATTACTTATGATCCATTTATAATTAAGAGTGAGGCATCAAAAACTTATCTGGATTTCTGTATTCATGAGCAGAGCTGTCAGTGGGTGGCTGTTACTCTAAGGTTAATCAGGGAGTAACAGCTTTTTCATTTAAGCCACGGTATTTCCTGAGTCATTCAGACACAGACTTGAGAGGTGAAAGCCTGACTTGCCAGCATTCTGGAAGACGATAAGGAGGAACAGGTCAAGACCTGGTAATTTTGTTATGTAAACGTTCACTAATAATCTGTTTTAGATGCAGCACTTTCACCTCCACCGTCAGCTATAGTTGTTGTTTATAAAACCAAGCTTTTGTAGTGCCACTGCTACAGTACACACACCTCCAGTCTTCTGAAACCACTGGCAGGTTGAGTCCTCTGGCTGCACAAAGTAAGGAATGGCACCTAGGTGTTTAATTACTCCTAAAAAGACTTTCAATCTATCCTACTATCCTACAGTTTTAATTCCCAATTGACACTTCCATCCTCCAAGGTTCTGGTGTCTCTCAATCTTAAAAACTCTCCGTCTCTGTCTTCAATCATCTTAGCAATATTTGGCTATCTTGTAAGCACTTTGATTTCAGCTTTCTTTTGTATGCTCTGCTGGTAACCCTCTATTTGTCTCATTACAGTTCAAGTTTTCTTGACCTCTTCCATCAGTTCTTGTATCTCTTTGTAACTATTTTAACTCTTTTGATGCCCCATTATAGTTGGGTTTCAAGAGGAATTGAGAGACCCTTCCTAGAAATCAAGATAGAATTTTAATAGTTGCACTCCAGGCCTTAAGACAATGCATTGTCTGAGCTATTTAGAGGTAAAACATGATATGTATAATTTTTCAAGTAAAAATATGAGATTGAGCCCAAAGTTTTAAAATAAATACCCATTATTACAATTAAATATTTATCTGGGGACCATGAAACCCAGTACAGTATTTATTAACATGTTTTTCAGAGTCATTGGAAAGACAATAGTAGCTATGATGTTTGCATCCTGGTCTCTGGAGTGGAATCCTGATAGCAAAGGGACTTATTTCTTAGCATCTTCTGATATTTCATTGTTTTGAGTAAAACTACAACCTTAGGATTAATTATACCAGGTAAAACTAGAAATGATGATGAACAGCATTGTCACTAGAGAAACCTTCAATATTTACCCTGACAGATCTAGATCACTATAAATACCCACAATGTTAACATCAGCTGTTTTTGAAAGTAATCAGTATAAATGTGCTTGGAAACATGCATGTCCAGGAAACGCATGAATTTTCCTGGAGGCTGTACAGCTAGTGATGTGTGCAAGAGCTTTTCATCAGGATATGTTCTTAATATGGCATGATAGAAGATTAGAATGATGGGGTTAGAAAGAAGTCCAAAAAATTCATAGTTCTTGAATCCAACTGAAGATATTGAAGAGTATTTCTTTATATAGCATTCCTGATGTCACCAATGTTTGTAGAGAGATCAGATTTTTATCCGTATGAGAGGTAAACCTTCCTCTATTGAACAGCTGAAATGGTTAGATCTTCCTTGTGTTTAACACCTATCTCATTGATTACTTTTGGATTCCTTTTATTTCTTCCTTCTCTTCCTTCTCCCTCTTAATGGTAACATTAAATAAAGCCTCTAATCTGGCCATGAACAAAAACAAATATCACAGGTAAAGCCACAATGACATTTTCAGTGAAATCTGAGAGATTTATCAAGAAACACCTGTGGACCTAACAGCTAAATTCTAGGATTCTTGTTTTACTGATGCTTCCTTCAACATTTAATCATTTTACTAAAGACCACAAGTTTGGTATAAGTATACATGTGTAGGTGTGAGAGTGTGTGTGTGTGTGTGTGTGTACACATGAGTATGTGTGTGAGAGTACATGGGACAAATTAGGGAAAATCAAAGTATAGATAGAACCCCTGGAGAAGGATGTTAGCAAACTGTGTTCAAAAGCAGCTCTAACATTGTTTCTGGACTTGTAAGGAAAAAGCATTATTTGGAACTGACTCCAACATCATCTTACAGCAAGCAAGCCTCTTTCCCTATTTAGCTTTTCTTGACCCCCTCAAAATCTTATTGTTCTAAAATTATCCCAGTCTCTCCAAGTAGTAGCCTCTTACATGTCTTCACAGTGAAATGGTGAACACAACGTATCACTTCCCTCACAGGAATTCATATTTAGGAGAGAAGCCTTATGAGGACCATTCTGTCCCGGAACACCCATTAAAGGACACCACCATACTCCTGTGCTTGGTGGGCTTTATTTTTCTCCATGTAAAATTGGCCCTATTTGGCCACTTAGTTGAACCTCTTTGTCTTTTTTAGACAATAATGATGATGATGACAATGATAACGATGGATAGAGATGAGGACGATCTTATGGCAATCTTGCCCAACTTACAGATGTTTGGAGCTAACTACCAAGATGTCAAAGCCTTTATTAGTTGGAGAGGATGTGAAGTGGTTAGAAATTTCAGGGCACACAAACTCAGATGTGAAAAGCACATCAGTTCCTGCTTCTATAATTAAACTTCATTTCAATTTAAAGTTCTCAGTCTTCAGAATTATAATCTTAGTTTAATCAGTTTTCCTTACACTTTTCTCCAAAGGGTTTGGTCTCAGTTCAAAAGTGTTTAGGCAGTACCGAGGTGTTAGGAGTAAGAGTATATCTAGAACTTGGTCAGTGGTGAATATAGGTTACCATTGAGATGACCTTTCCCTACATTGGCCTTTCTCTCCCTTTAGTTCATGATTCTGTTGTATACACACTACAAATTGGCAACATCCATATGACAGTTCTGGGTCATGAAAAATTTTCCTTGGTTTCTTTGTCACAGCGAGGCTAACTATAGCTATTCCTCTCCAGGCTTTTCTTATTTAGACACAGCCTGAGAGTCTACCAGGGAAATGAGGCATGGATTCCTTATATTCCCCAAACTTATCTGGCATTTTTCTGACTTTCCAGCTATCCACCTAGGGTGCAGCTTCCATGTTTCTATCCCTGTAACTACAATGTCTGTTATTACCATTTTCCTTTGTCTCTTGAAGACTAATATTGCTCTATTTTGTGGTATTTCCCCCAAAATTCCTTCTATGCTTTGTCTCCTCATTTTCCCTAAAAACATCAATTTTTAAAATACACGAACTCCCCCATATCCAAATAAATATGGCAGAAAGGTGTGGAGGTGGCAAGGATCAAAGGTGACAGTAGATCACCTTCCAAAAAGTTTTCTAAGATTAAAAACTTTTACTCAGTTCCCTTGATGTAAATGTATGTGAAGCTTTGAAATTTCCTCATGTCAAATATTTTCAACTACTCATACTGTTAGTGTCTTATTCTTTGTTAAAACATACTGTTCACTGTCTGTGATGCCGTTATTTATTCATTTGTTCAACACGCAACTATTAAATTTCTATAGTCTGAAAAGATTTATAAAAGTTGGGTTACCTCTCCGCACTCAAGATGTGCTTCTATATAGTTATAAGTTCATATTGAGGGTTGAAAACCACCAAGACCATGTTAATTTTTGACCAAGGGAAGTGGAATTGTGAGAAAAATGCCTTTGTTTATACTATTTTTTCCCCTTTGAGTTCTCGTCAGGCAGGGCATTGCTGGAGAGGAGGAAGGAAAGCCCAGGGATGAATATTGGAAGTGCTGTTTGGGTAGCATCTTTCAAGTGAAGACTTGAGGGGTGGTTTCATCATTTGAATTAAATATTTTTTGAACTCCAAATCATACTAGACAATATTTTTTTTTTCAACTTTTAAGTTCCAGGGTACATGTGCAGGATGTGCAGTTTCGTTACATCGGTAAAGGCCTATACAACATTTCAAACAAATGAATAAAGAAATAATCCAAAGAACAGAAAACAAAGGGAGTGGAAGGGAAAGTCTCCTAAGTATGAGCAAAAGGTAATATAAGTAAAACAAGAGGAAATAGTTGTTTCCATCCATTTGCAGTCAGTTAAGAATTGCATTCAGCTGCTAGTAATCAACAATGGACACAGCAGTGGCTTAAACAAGATAAAGGTTTATTTTTCATATTGGAAAGAAGTTAAGAGGTGGAGAAATCAAGGCCAGCCTGGCAGCTAAGTAGGATTTTCAGCATTTTAGACCTTCTCAATATTTTCATTTCCTTTAATTATGCCAATAAGCTTGAGCCAATACGAATGAGAATGGAGTGGTGGGAACAAAGGATGGTGCCCAGTTTAATGAGCTTAGGCTGTCCATTGCTGAACAATGGTAAGCAATGGGGATGGATGCACTCAGAGAAGGTGATGTGAAGCCGTGCTGTAACCCACGGGTGTCAGGAAGACTTTTCAGCCTCTTAATAGCAGAAAGACAAGGCAGTGATGCAACTAGTGTCTTAAAATGATCTGTCTGACACTGACGCGAAGAACGGGTTTTTTAAAAAAAGATAAAATTGCAGTAAAAATAATTTAAGGAACATGGAAATAGCCACAAGGGAGTAGTGGCATTTGGAATAGACAAAGATAAGTGCAGCTTAAAGACATTTGTGATTTCATTTCATTTTAAATATAATCATTATCCATGAGCTCCATGAAGGGATAAGTTGGGAAACTAACTAGGAAAGTAAGCAAAATTATTTAATTATTTTCCTTATCATTTTAGCCACCAGATTTGTTGCATCTCTTCCCCTATCTTGTTACGTGCTCATGAACTGCACTCAGGAAGAATGCATAAGCAGCCTCTACATGATGCAATGAAAGGAGACCCGGGACTAGTCTGCCAGCCCCATCAGAAAACAAAAGTCTTGATTCTTTCAGTTATCTGAGGCCTGAATTTTATCTTATTATAATTTTTGTTTTGGTCTCCTAGAGGCTTTTTGATGTTTAAGAGTCTGCTCTTAAATGCAGATACATCTGTGAGGGAAAAATATGTTAAACAATAGTTTTCCCACTTTATCCTGACAATTTTCAGGTGAATTTCAAGGCGTGGCAGGTCTCTGAGACCCAGGCCAGTAATATGGGTAAAGTTTTGAAGGATAGGTAACCTGGAAGGGGAAGTTATACCAAATGCCAGCTTTCCCAAAGGCATGGAGGGAATTTAATGTGTTCATTCATTCAACATGGCCAGTCCCATC
The DNA here is from genome assembly GCF_007565055.1 of Rhinopithecus roxellana. NCBI lineage: Eukaryota > Metazoa > Chordata > Mammalia > Primates > Cercopithecidae > Rhinopithecus > Rhinopithecus roxellana. Next base: position 67,766,678 of record NC_044569.1, on the reverse strand, counting down.
TCTGTGTCTCCTCCATAGCCAAGTGGAAGGGCAGAATCAGACCGGTTCAGCAAGTTTCTCTATTCCTGGGCTTGACTGATACCTGTATGTGACTCTTGGAAACCACAGAATTTTGTACACCTACCTTTCTCTTATGAAGAACAAGAGTCATGGGTTGGACAGGCTATGGAAGAATAAAGAGAGTGAGTGATCAGAGCAGTTTGAGATTTCTGTGATTCAGGATTTTGGCTAGTGACAGAATGGAAGCAGAATTGGAGATTAGCGATAATCTTGAATACTATCCTAAGCTGGGTCATCCATATTCCCTCGACACTTCACAGGATGTTTCTGTCAGTTTGGATTCAGTGTCTAAAGAATGAGGGTGTCGGAGTCACAGGGAGGCTGTTTCATGCGGCAGATGACACTGAACAGCAAACATGCAAGCAAGCACGTCATTTCTCTGTAGGGTGCACAGAAAATACACAGCCTTAGCGAGGGTTTGCTCCCTCCAAGGGAGAAATATTCTGTTTATCACTGTAGCTTGCCATTCGTTTGCAGAAAGAGAGCATTGTTACAACTGAATGCTGAAGTTGGGGAAAATGTCAGCCTAATTGTTGACACACTCAGCCTTCTCATGGGCTAGAGAATAAAAACGAAAGCCTCTGGAGCAGGCACATCCATGTGGGTGGGAAGCCTGAGTGAAGGGAATGCTAGGAGGAAGAGGTGCACATCATGAATAGGAAGGACTTTCTGGGGAGCGATATTTCTTACAGTCTAATTGCTCTGTGTTTTATAGAACCTGATCATTAGGGGATCCTGGGCATGAATCCACAGAGATGCTCTTGCGAAATAAAGCAAGAGGCTATTAAACAGAAGGTTTAAATATAGCTACAGGGATACATACTTCCTGACAACTTGACAGATGTCTTGGAGTGACAACTCCTTCCTTCATCGCTAATTACAAAATCATTTGTCTTAAGGAAAGGACAAAAGAGAAGTAATTATGAAAAACATGATTCTTAAGGGATAAAAAGATAACATCAGTTTAAAACACGGAAGCAATCATAACCACTTAGAATCATTATTAGTTTGGTGGAACCAATGACAGGTTGCTTTTTAGAAACCAGAGGGAATGGGGTTCCTGAAGCAGAGGGGAAGAAAACATTCAGTTTCTTGTTATGCTAAACTTACCCCAGACTCCCGAGACTTCTTTGATGAACAGTTCATTAAAATTTCCGACCGCAGATGAATTTGAGCTAAAATACACAAATGTTTTAATTATACATTCCTTTTTAATTACACTAATGACTTGTAATGTGTTTATGTTGGTTTAGAGTTTAATTTCTTCTCTTAGATTAGGTGGTTGACTTAAGGACTGTGCTTTTCAGTAAAATAGCATGATTCATCAATGTTTGATTATGAATTAATGCCCAAATGTAGAAGAGCTGCTGCCCTTGGAGGGATCGCTCTGCTCATGAACAATTGCTATCCTTTGGGCCCTGGAGAAAGTGCAGATCTGGCCATGTTGCAGGCCTAAGGGATAGGAGTTTTGAGGAAAAAATCATAAATAGTTCCTAGGATGGGAAAGTGTTAGGAAAGGGAAAGGGAAGTAGCTGAATGGTGAAGGGAAGAATCTTATTTATGAGACATGTCCATTCACCGAGGGCCCACTGATATGATGACATGAGAAGAGTCAGAGTCAGCCCAGGATCAGGCTGTGAGGGAGCAGGTGCACTCCTTTTGGTAACCATCCCTTTATGACCTCTTTGGGACCTATCGTTTTAAGGTCCTCTTGCCTTCTCCCCCAAAGCAACCTATTGCTGCAGCCACTCCCAGATAAAGAATAAGATCTTGATTAACGCTTTCACACTGATATGCAATTGAATATGAATCTTCAATACTTATATTTCAAAAAAAGATTCTTAAGTGAAAATGCTTAACTCATGGTGCTCTATTTACAAGGGTTAAAACTAGCTAGACAAATATGCCTATTGATCTGATTCTCTCATGCAATGGTTATCGGTGGTTGTTCTTTTATAGCATCTCTTTGCCCCACTCTGGTAAGAAACTCCCCTTTTTACTACACAGAAACTAACCATGTGATATGATTGAAGCTAAAACCATCATCCCTTGCCCTCTCACCACAGGCCCTGACCTCATGTGACTCTGGCCAGCCAGTCAGAGTATACAGCCTTCCTAGGAACAGAGACTGGTTGAGGCAAGCACCTTGCAGAAACCAGACCACTCAAGGTCCTCCCTAGGACATTTTTGTGAAGCCTATCATGGTAAACAGAATAGTGCCCCCACCTGCTCCTGAAATACGTCTATATCCTAATCCCTAGAACCTGTGGATATATGTTACCTTATGAAGCAAAGTGTACTTTGTAGATGTGATTCAGATGAAAATCTTGAAGTGGGAGATTATCTTGGATTATATTCGCTTATAAAGACTCTTATCTAATCATAAGAGACTGAGAGAAGAGAGAGAAAGAGATATGACAGTAAAAGCATGGTCAGAGTGATGAAACTGCTTTGAAGATAAAGGAAGAGGCAACAAGTCAGCAAATGCAGGCAGCTTCTTCAAGCAGGAAAACGCAAGGAAATAAATGTTTCCCTAGAGTCTGCGGAAAGCAAGGCAGCCCTGCTGACATTTGATTTCAACCCCTTTCCAGACTTCTGATAACCAGAACTATGAGATAATGAATGTGTGCTGCTTTAAGTCACTATATTCACTGTAATTTGTTACAGCACCAATAGGAAACTTACATATTTGTGGGGGATATGTTATTGCTCAGCTGAGAGCTTGATGATTTGAAAACCATCATGTCTGTTGATGGAAAGAAGCTATTAAAGAACTGCAGAAAGAGGCAGGGATCCTTGATGATGCTATTTAAATCTCTTGGTCAGCTTGGCCTAAAGCCATACACGACTGTTCTTCTCAGTTGTATGACGCAGTACATCCTTTATAAAATCTTTGATTTATGCTAGTTTTAATTATATATCTGTCACTGGAAACTAAAGTTATTCTGGTTAGTATACTCCCTTAATATTATAATAGTAGCAAAATATGCAAGATAAACAGGGATTTTTCAGTAGATTAGTTTATAATGTTACGGTAAAATTTTGTTGTCATATACAGTTTGATACTGTTGTTTTAAATTGCCAAGTGGTATTTGCATTTTTTGCAGTTTTTGCATTCTTGCAGCCTTCTTTCCAAAATGGCTCTATTTCAGAATGTAGGATGGAGGCTGTATACCGTGCTCAAATGAATGTAATCATGACAAGTTAACATCAATGCAGAAATATATATTGGGTATAAACACTTCAGGTGCCTGAAATTGCACCATTATGGCATCTGCCTCCTCTTAGTAGCTATGTGGCCACCTCCTTCAGTGACATCCATCTGTCTCAACTGCATGTAGTAGTCTTGTAATTGGAGAAGACAAGTTGAAAACCATGAACACAGCAACTCTACTAAGTGTGGAAACAAGGAGATTTAACACACATACAGTCTAATATGGCAGAGTGAAGGTGTTCAACTGTAGGAGGACTTCCATATGAAAGGGTAAGTGACTGTGGCTTTAATTTATTTTAGACAGGGAGGCAAGGCAATCAGTACTCTGGATGCAGATCCTGGTAACATGCACAGGAAGTTGATATGTTAGAAAGCAGGAAAATTTGGGATTATCTACAAGGTCTGATTCAGGGGCTTTCCATAGTCCCTGTTCTTGTCATATGCCAGGGTAAAACAGAATGAGCTCAGTTAAGGGGAGTTTCACTTGACAAAGTTAATCCCTAGAGGCTCAGCCTTCAGATGTGAGTCAAGGGGTCCCAGAGGCAGAAAAGAGGGAGAAAGTCAATTGGGAACCTACCTGCATGGACCACTGTTACTCTTCTAAATACTCCCCCTCTCCTATGTACGCTGCCATTAAATTTGTACTTATTTGCCAGTGGACTATCCCATATCCATTCCTTATAGGAAAATTCCTATTGGCAAATGGATAACCATTTATTCTTTATCATGTGTTTAGTTACAAATTTTTCTCTAGAGCATAAACATTGATGGAGTTCAAGAGATCATTCATTCAAACAACTTTTGCTGAGTAGTTGTTATAAGCTAGGCTCTCTGCTATGTATTAGAAAATAAAACAGGATTCAAAGCAAATACCCTTCTTTCCAGAAGGATTTTATGGTATAATGTGAGAGCGTCAGGGAGCTTTGATGTGCGATATTAGGTTGAAAAAGTTAAAGACACATATTTTCTTATTTCCCAATTTTACCAAACACAAATCCACTGTATCTCATTTATTCATGGAAATTCTACAGCCAATCTTTCTTGCCATTTTCCAAAACCTTTTCCTTACTTGGCATGTAGCATTTATCACATTAGATCAGCATTTCAGTTTCTCTCTCTCTCTCTCTCTCTCTCTCTATATATATATATACACACACACATTTAGAAATATAAATGCTAAATGATAATTTTATTCATCTTCTTTTGTTACATCAGTAATTCAGAAAGATGAATCAGAGGTTTAACAGAAATTTTAATCTATGAATTCCCTGTCATCAAAAAGTTCTTTCATTACATCATGTCTGTGCAAATCCAAATGCATTAACCTAATAATAGGGCATATGGACACACACACACACACAAAACAAACACTGGCTTTTCTACAAAGTCTACTGGATACAGTTCAAACACCTTGGTGTCACCTTTCAGGCCTTCCACAAACTTAAAATGAAGCATATTCTTCAAGTTTATTCTGTCACCCACCTGGTAAAACTATATGGCCATCATTTCCAGAATAATCTGTGCTTTTCTCCTTCTACGCCCCTGCCCATGCCTTGCTCTCAAACACAGCAACCTACCAGTACCATCCTCATGTAGTGACTTTCTTCTAATCCTTCAACGTTTTTTCAAGTCTTTCTCAATCTTGTCAGCCAGAAAGGTTCTCTAGCTACTTTACTGAACTTTGTTTGCACTACTCAAATGGCTCTTGTCACATTCCACCTTCTATCACAGGTATTTTGTCACTGTCTTATCTCTTCTAATAGAAAGCAGAGATTCTAATGTATATCTAGGATCCTGCAGTTTCCAGCATATTGAATGCTGAGCATTATAAATATCTGATCAATGACTAAATGAATTGAATTGAATTCAAGTCATTGAGAGAAGAGGGAGACCAAATCAAAGCAATGTAATTACAAAACTTAGCCTATCTGGGGCAGACTGGCAGGGGCAGAGTGTGGAGAGTCTAAAAGGAGCCTGCAGGGGAACCAGTTAAGGGACGTGCACAGTTATCCTGGTATAAGGAGATAAAAGCACACTCTTTCTGGTAGAACTGAGACAGGAAGGGAGCAAGCAAATTGGAAAGACATTTCTATCCAAGACATGGTGCATGCAGGAGATAAAAAAAGAAGGTTTTTGCTTGGGAGACTGAACATGTTGGCACCATAGACCAAATGTGTGGATGGAAACTGTCAACCTGTTAGGTGCCTCCTTGTTGATATAAGGTCTGAGGTTTGTTTTTGTTTTTGTTTTTTTATAATTGCACATTTTTGTTACTTTGCTGAAAGTTTTTGCATTCTTCCAAGGCACAGATATTCAGATAAGTAAGCTGTGTTCATATGAGTTCTCATGCTCAGTGCAGTTGCCTCAGGGATACCTGGGGCTGCAGAAAAAAAGAATAGGCGGGGTTGTGGGACCTCCAACAAATGCCCAGCCACCCCACTTAGAGTGATCTTGATAACTGCAGTTTAGCATAAGATGGCTCCTGAATAGAAGCTTTCTACTGCTTTCAAATGCCTTGAAACATTTGCTCTAGAGATGTGGTGAGCAATCCACAACCAATATCTAAGGATATTTACCTTTTTAAAGAGTTGTTTAAAAAAAATTAGACTTACACAACAAGGCCAGACCTGGCTCAGGAAGCCTACAATATTTAAAATCTGGTTCTTTTAAGTATATGTTTTCTCAGTATAAGTACTTTTATAATAAAGACTTGTTCCCCCTAATATCCTAGACAGAGATTGTTATTGCTATTTGATGTCATTGCTCCTTCATGCTGCCTAGAATGGTACATGTCTCTTATCACTAGCCTTCTTTTGCTGCATCAGCCAACTAGATACCTTGAACTCTGTGTTTATAGCAGCGACCAGCTCCTCCTCTCTCACAATGTTTATAAACCTCTTCAGGATTTCAGCCAGAGCTCTTGAAAATATTTATGCAATAAACAACTAATTTTTCAAGATAGTTATGGTTATACATATTGGGCAGGGGATATCCTAAAAATTCTAAATAAAGTACCTTATTTTAGTTATATGGTATGACTTTCCAATCACAGCAGTCACCTTTTCATAGAGGTACATCAAGATAAATAGAGCAATATCCATATTTTACAGTCTATAAAATTCAAATCTTTGCTTAAAAAAAGAGAGTTTACATGCAATGCATACACCAGCTAGCAAGTTTATTTATCAACATATATTTATGCAATATGTGCATTGTAAAGTTAGGATATCAGTTTTAGGGTCTGGGCAAATATTTATAGCCAAGATCCAAACAGGGGTGAGTGCCTATCAAAATATTTTGTGACAGGCAGTTGTAGTTCATGGAGAAAAGAGCTACCTAAGGGCTAACTCTCCTCAACATTGGGAAGTGTCAAGTTTCATCTTCAGGAACTAAGGCTTCATTGCCTTTTCAGAGGAACTTTTTTCTACCTCAATTGTTGCCTGGAGTTTAGAATCATTGTTATTTTACCCAACCACTATATTCCTAACATACTTTTAAAATTATGTAAAAATTATATGTATATAGAGGTGTACATGTTTGATAATGTATCTAATTCACCTTTCTCCAGAGATGTGTGTATTTTAAAAGCAAAGCCATGGGCATATAAAAGCAGAAACATAAGAAAATGGTGGGTCAGAAGAGCTTGCTATTTTGAGATGGAGTTATGCAGTTACCTTAAATTTGATACAAACACCACAGCTTGGGAGCTGGTCCAGGTTGAGATTCTGGTAGGATGGCTGGATGTTGGGCCTCTGTCCAGAGTGTGGTACTGAGAACAATCCATGTGACAGCAGGCTGGGGTGATAATGACTGCTAAAGCCTACCAAGGAGTCCAGAAGGAATGTCAATTCAAAAGGTGACAGAAAGAGGCAGAATCAAGGTATGAAAAACATAAATGGAGATTGGGGATGTCATATGAGAGCAAGAGAGTTTGGAACTCTGAGAAACGAAAGAGGGCTTGAGCACAAAGAATGTAGCCTCAAGCACTTGTCTCAGACAGCTCTGATCTTGCCAATGGGGAAGTCATCATTAGAGGCAAGAACATCCTGGACACTGCCCTATGGGATCTATGTGTGAAGTGGAAAGGCCAGGATTCCCCACATTTGCCAAAGCATCTGAGGCACATTCTCAAGAGGGATGTAGGTTTGGACACATTACCACTAGATACTCTCACTCTTGCTTGTATACTTGTAAGCCTCAAAAACAATCTAAATGAGGACTTGTTTTCCATTCCCAAATGAAACAGCAGGCTTTCATTGGGACCAATTTTGAAAAGTCTCTGCGGTTGGTCTTTTTCCAGATATATCTCCCAGGATAGTAATTGAGGCCTCAGTTTTGACACACAGGGCTAAGATTACACATAAGAACATGGTTTGGGGAACACTACATAGGTCTCTGAGGTGCAAACAAATGCACTCCAGTTTTTATTTATTGTTGTGTTGTACTGTTCAGAAGACACGTTATTAGGAAAGTAAGAGTGAAATCATGATTTGATAATGCTGAGAGTAACTAGGAATCAACCCCCAAATTATAGAATAATTTGATGCATAAGGGGTTTTCCACTATAGGACCACTGACATCACATTCAACATGATGTGGACCCCATTGTTGGAAAACACGTGAATCGGAAACTTCACCCCAGGCCTCTTAAATATGTGTTTTCCGTAGTTGCTGAAGAGATGTGAATGTGGTAGCAAGTAAATAGTTTAAAATATTCTGGCTCAGGAGATTTTGGGAAGTCAGGTCACGGGATAACATGGAGACGCCAAGCCCAGGTCACCAGTCAAAGAAGTGCTAAATGATTGTATCGCTGGCTATTTATAGTGCCTGAGAATGCCTGGGAGGCTGCTTATCACTCTTTGCCACCGCAGAGAGAGATGGGATTCTTGGTGTTTTATGATCTAATTTCATGGATGTCCCACAGATTTAGTTCATTAAGTTGGGGACAGTAGAAACAGCCAAAAACAGGTAGGTCTCTAATAGTGACAGTACTGAACATGCTGAAGCTTTAGCATGTAAGGGGTCTGTACCTTGCTACAAAGTGTCATGGGGAAAGGGAAAGGTTCTGAAGGCTCCCTCCCCGTGGTGGGGTTTGCATGTTTGTGGAAGGCTTATCCAGAAATTCCAGGTGGGGTTACTTGAGATCCAGGCACTGGTCTATTTAGCAGTCTCACATAGATGGCTTTGGGGGTCATAGCTATTCAATCATCCAATCTACGGACAACACAACTCATGAAGCATATTTTCTTGGAACAACTAGCCTGATGGCAGAACCACGCTGAGATGAACCATGAACCATCCAAGATGTGGGGCATGATGTACAAATTCTGTAAAACTCCAAGGTCTCAGCCACTTCAACCTATAGAATTCTCAGAGCCTGTTCTACAATGATTTCCAAAGAGCTGTGTTTTTTCAACCTTGGTTATCTAAGGGCTAGAACCCATAAGGTAGCAGTTCCTGACAGAACCCAGGAGATAGTTTGGTGAGTGACTCCTTCCAGGCCAGGCGGGAAGGCAAGATGCTCATGCTGTGAGCTCCTGTCCTGAGCCACAGCTAGAAGCCTCTTAGCTCTACTAATTAAAGGTCCAGGGAGCAGCTGTAGCCTAGCAGTTGGATTTGTAATATTCCTGGCACCTGGGTATACAAAACAGCTGGACCTACAGAGAATGCCTTTATTTTTAATAAATACCTTATAATTTAGATCAAGGTACATCTCGTTACATCCATTAATTTTTATTTTGTTTAACCTTCAAAATCATCACTGAGATAGAGTATTAATACCACTTTTAAATAAGGGAAATTGAGGTTCAGAGTTATGTTCTTGATCACACAGTCAAAAATAAAGCATAAATCATTAAGAAGACACACACAGGTACCTCTGCAGTGATAGTAGCCCAAACCGCAGGTGCTTTACTTGGTCCTCATTTAATAAAATGACAATAGTTCTCTTCACCGAGTGCTGATTATCTGTCAGGTATGAGCTATGGCTTTTCTTCTGATTGAGAAAACCATAATTATTTCATCCACCATCAAGTATTAGATATTGAAAATAACTTAATGAAGCCTTGCTCTAAGAACCTTTTTCACTTTAAAAGAGACGTGAGGAAAGAAATGAGTAACCTAAAAGAGAAAAATCACTAATTATTAAATGTTAGGCTTTGTAACAGGCAGTGCAAGGAAACTTTATGGGTCAAAGACGCTCTTAAAAGTTGTTCATTTTTCCACCTTCTACCAAATCATGCTATAGTTGGTTTCCCGACCCCAATTTTAGCTAAAGTGACCCTAAAGCAAAGGCAGATCTGACAAAGAGGTTTGGTCAATAAAAATTCTTGTAAAGGCACGGAATGCACAGAGTCAAACTATCCCAATTCCGTTATCATAGTTTCTCAAATTCCATTATAAGAAATTAATTTCTTGGACTTTCCTATTTTATCTCAAAATCCAAATATTTGGGAAGGTCATATACTCTTTAGATATTATCTATTCCACTGAAGTGAGCAAGCATATTGTTGATCAGTTCTGAAAATTAGTTAAAAATACTTCTCCACTGAGGAGTAGAAAACAAATAAAAGTCGTTGACCAGGATCTTTAGACAGAGCCACAGAGGACCAGCTTATAGGACAGCAGTGGCTTACAGGCCGAATTCTGGAAGTGGTGACAAGGTGAAAAGTGATGGGAATGAAGAAAGCTCTGAGAAGTCAGGCCTATGTCAGGGGCATCTGCAGGTGTGAAGAAGGACAGACACAGAGCCAACTGCAGAAGCCTCGGTTTAAGTCCCAGCTCTTCTATATCCTCTGTCTGGGCCACTTTCTGAATCCCTGAATCTGTTTTCTCATATCTAAAGTGAGGAAGAAAAGTAATAACTTTCAGGGGGAAATAATTGTGTGGATAAAATCAGATACTGTGTTTGGGAAGTTTAAGGGTGTAAAATACTAAACAGATGTTGGTAAGAATTGTTGCATAGTGAGGACAAGCAGAAGGTCCCAGATGCTGGCAAAGTTGAGAGACTTTCCAAAGTCTTAGTCTTAATGAGGCAAGTAGCAACTTCCTAAACTGGTAACACTGAGAAATCTGATGCTGGATAATCTATAGATTAACTTTTCCATACTAGTGTAAACTAACAGAAATCACAGGTCAGTGTCATACAGCAAACCTGCACAGCTTCATAGAAGCATGACCTTCAACATCTGGAGGCACTACAGCCTCCACGGCCTGTGTGCTAGGTGGTTTTTGGTTTGGTTTGTTTTGTTTTTAGAAAAACAACCTTATTCATTGATGTGACTGCACTGAATGAACCTCAGCTTAAAAGAATTGTTCTTTGGAATAAATGACATGGAGAAAATGGTCAGAGAAGCATGGGTCACCTGAGAAGACTTCCACTAAAACCAAAGGGTTAATTTGACTTGATTAGGTGAAAAGGTAGAGAGATCTAGCTTATCTATTTTTATGCTGATTTTTAAGTGAAGACCCATAACCACACTGAAGTCTGTGTCCACAGAAGAAAGGGATTGAACTGAAAAGCAGCTCTTTATGAGCCTAGCTTACGGTATCTTGTCCACAAAATGGACTTGCAACCAATCTCCTGTATAATTACATTATGGACAATATTAATTCATGCTTTTTGAACTCATTTTTAGAATTAAAGCTAGCACCACTTTACATCTTATTGCATAGAGTTTCCTCCATTTCCTGGTGACAGGAACTGTTGCAATGGGTTGGCAGGGAAACTTGCGTGGTCAGAGGATACACTGACCTGTTTATTGATTTCCCTATCTCATGAGCATCACCACTGAGGAGGACAGGCCATCCATACTAGGTTGATCTGTGGCCTCTGTTGCTTTCCAGTAAAGCACCCAGGACTTACAAATCTCAGATTTGCATCCTCCATCCAAATTCTAATGCTATTTACTGCAAGTGCAGCCTTGGGACGTGGAGGATTTTAGGTTTAACTATGCCCTGAAGAATATGCTGAGTGGCATATTTTAGTACATAAAGAATGATATCTGAGCGTCTGTGTTGCTCAAAAATGCAATTTAAATTAAATTACATTCTTCCCCATTCCCACCCCACCATCTCCGCACTCACATCTGTAGGCTAGCAAGCAGTCACACTCGAAATAGCAGCAAATAAAATCAGAGACATAATGAAAACTTGAGGTATTGAAAAGTCAGGCTTATGGGACCATGGCCTGAAAAGTGATCTAGCTGGCTAGCTAGATAGAACGCCAGGGACATAGCTTTAACCCCATCTGCATCAAAGCCTCCAGTCCCCAGCATACTGATGCCTGAAACATACCTTTGAAAAGGAACAACGTTTATTTATCTATTTTGCTTTTTTATTCTGCTACTAAAGATGAGCCATAATAGAAAGAAAACAGGATGAAAGCAGTGGTTAAAAACATCACTCTGGGAATTAAACAGAACTGAGTTCAAATCCTGGCTTGGAACCCCCACAAACTTTTCCGGTGCCTAAATATCGACTTCCTTACCTGTGGAATGGAGTTGAAAACATTGACCTCACAGTGTAACTTAAGATGTTATCTGAGCCAGAGTAGGGAAAGGACTTTGTGTAGGCAGCACACTTAATTTACATGTTGAACAAATGGAAACTACAACAAAAGCACATGTGTGAAGATATGATGACCCAGGAGGTGAAGTGCCTTGTCTTAACCTCTCAACTTACTGTTTACAAAGTGAAGTCTTCAAACTAGATCTCCTGACCAGACCAAGGAGTGAGGAGGTGGTTGCAACAGATAAGCCCTTCACAGAGGGAGGGCAGGGATTTGCCTTCACACTGAAGTGGAAATGGTTGATCCTGGCCAACATCACTGACTTTTATAGACCTCATGTTTTGCACAATGCTGGCTTCTCTCTGTGTCTCTGTACCCAACGTAGATATGGGTGTATGGTTGCATGGAGACTGATGTTTTCTCATTGCCCTATGGAACAGCTGCAGCCTACTGGGCTGTGATTCCTGAGAACAAGTTCAGGCCAGGGAAAATGATGTAGTGGCCAAGGAGAATTTTTGTTGGTCTTCATCTATCCCCCACCTGGAATTCTCTCTCTTTGAGCAGATTCCCTTTTCCTCCTCAGTGCCCAGGTGGCTGCCTGCAGAAAGCCTACGTGGCCATCTTCATGTTTGCCCCTTCAGGCGCTTCCTTTCTCCTCACCAATCCTAACTGCTCCGTCTTCTGGCCCATTTCTTCAAGGACGATCATTCAAGCTAAGTACAACTCAGATTTGTATCCCTGATAGAGGTCTCTCTTCTCACCATCAACTCATTTCTTTCATTCTCTCCTTTAGAAAGATCTGAATTCAAAGACTAGAATTTTGTGACCTTGACTGGATTCTGTAAAGAAGTTTTTGAGTGCTTGGGACCTTTTTCAGCTCTGATCATTCTCTGTATGGTTCTGGCCATAAGTGAAAATAACTAGTCAGATAAGTGAAAAACAATCAGGCTTTAAATGTCCACATCATGTTTATACCTTAAAACTACAGCATGGGGTAGGATGGACAGTAGATGTGTGGAGAACACTTTGCAGAATATGAAATTTGAGAGCATTAGAGTGGAGGGCTTAGGGGCCTGGCTGTGGAACCCACTACCAGGATGGTAGTCTCAGCCCTGCTACTTGCTAGCTATGTGACCTTGGGCAAGTTGCTTGATCTCTCTTTGCTACTGTTTCTTTACATGTAAAATGGAAATAGCTGTGCTCTCCTGACAGTGTAGTTGTAACTATTTAATAAGCTGTACTTACACAGTGCTCAATCACCTGGCTCATTATAAATATTCAGTTAGATGTAGCTTTTATTATTAATGAAAGTTTGGGTTCATTGGTTTTGGTATTACATAGACTAAGGTTTAGGCCTTGGCTCCTTCACCTGTGGGACCCTAAGCAAGTTATTACCCTTCTTATACTTCAGTTTCTTTATCTGTAAAAAAGCAGTAATAATGCTATTCAACACTTCTATAGGGAAATTGAGAAAATTAAATAAGATAATTACATTGTTTAGTACAGTGCCTCTACTAATTATTAAATAATTAGACTGATGCTTCATGGTGAACTCAGTGTCTATCTTTAGGAGAATCGGCATTATTCCACATATGTGGTTTCTGTCCATAAAGACCTGTGACAATGGCACGTTTAAAAGTCTGGCTCAGGCCACTGCACTCCAGCCTGGGCGGCAGAGCAAGACTCCGTCTCAAAAAAAAAAAAAAAAAAAAAGTCTGGCTCAATTGCATCCTTCTCGGTAGCCTGCTTGACCAAACAACCCCAGCCCGGGTTGCAAACGTTTCACATTGACTTATGGTGCACTTGTTTGCATATAGTTTATCTTCTTTGGAATGAAGGTACCATCACATATACATCCTTTCTACCCCACAATTTGGCAGAATGACCTATCAGCAAAGTAGATAGATACTGGCCCTTTAAATTCTCTCCTCGAAGCCATCAATTTTCTTCCTCTAGAGCTGTTTATTCTGCTACTGTTTCAGTAGCATGCTCTAAACATGATAAACAGTCCTTTTAGTTATGAGCACAGTAACTTCTTGGTGGTACATGGAAAAGGCACATGGGTTCCTTCAGCCCAGAACTTAATAAAAACAAAAATTCTTGAAGTATCAGATACTTCAAGTATTTTTTTTTTTTTTAATCAAATAGCCTGAACCCAAAGTTCCAAAGTCAGCATTAGTCTCAGGACAGAGCTTTGTCTCCAAGGTCTGTGCTTGCACCAACAAAGCTCCTCATGGATCTAATCAGTCTCAACAGTGGTCTCTCCTCCCTCCCCTCAAATGACAAATTTCTTGAAAAAATTGATGTCTGCAGAAGTTAGAACAAAATACCTCATATCCAGATTAAATACTACTAAGTGAACTTTTTGACTTCCTCCGGTGGTTGAAATCACTTAAGTCCTATTCTTGCCTGAAATATTTATTCCTGTACTATGTTTTGTTTTTCCCCAAATGTGGAATTCTGTCATCATTACAGTCTGAATTTTTTTGCAAGGTGTCCTAGTTGTTGCAGTTCAACAACAACGATGGCTTTTGTTGGATCAACTCAAATATCTTGATGATACAGGCTCAATGGACCCAGACATTCAGGGTAAAAAGGCACTCTAGGTGTTAGTCTAAGGAAAGGATCCTACCTAAGGAAAGTTTGAAGTTTGCACCTTGAAAAATCTCCATATGGAGGTCACCAAACAAAGCCCAGCTACAACCTGTTGTCCCACAAGTTTCAACCTCAGCATGTGTTGGATTCTGTGAAACACAACTCAGCAAACAAGAGTAATTAAAATGTAATTTCTGTCTTTAGATATATTTATCAAAGACTGTAATAGGGTTTTCTAATAACTCATAGGATCATTTCAAAAAAGTTTTTTCTTCACTTTCACTATACACTAGACTGGCATAGATGGATGACTCAGTTAGAAGGTAGAAAAATAGAAAACCTATAAAGGTAACAATAAAAATTGCCCTAGCAGATGGAGACACAGGAAAGGTAGAGGTTAGCTTGGTAATATTCTCCAATTACCATAGTTTTATTTTTATCTTACATTATTTATAGTAACATAGAGTACTCTTCCAATATACCCTCGCTCACGCTCTTTCTCTCTCTCTCTCTCTCTCTCTGTATCTGTGTCTCTGTCTCTGTCTCTCTCTCTCTCACACACACACACACACACACACACACACACACAGTAGGGGGACACATTTTTAAAACTACGTCTTTACTGATTGATTAAATGATTGACCAATTTAGTGAGTAAGTGGAAGACATGTACGTCCTCTATTACTGTCTTATTATGTGAACACGATCACACAGCTTCATGATCAATATATCTTGAAAAGAAAGTGGAGTAGATATTCATTTATCAATTCACTCATTCTTTCAAGAAATTATCTTGGACACTTCTCAGAAATTAGACACTTTTCTGGCTGCTGGGTGCTGGGGATATAATGTTGAACACAATAGCACAGACCCTGTTCCCATGGAGCTTACATTTGTTGAGAAGGGGGAAACAGAAACAAAGATAATATAATGCAGTGCTATGAGGAGCAGCGCAAATGGACATAGAGGAAATGGGGTGCTGTTTTACATGGAATGTCGGGAATTCCTCTGTAAAGAGTAGCATTTGAGCAAAGACCAGGATAAAGAGAGAAATGAGATTGGAGGCAAGATAAACAGGTTCTGGGGAGGCACCAACAGTCAGCATTGTTTTTTAATACCTTCATTCGATTTAAGAATGGAATGCTTTTTAGCTCTTTTTCTTTCCTTCTTTTATTTTTTTTCTTAAGAAATCCTGTGCTTCTTGAAATGTGAAATAGGTGAAGGAAAATACAGTTCGGGACCATTAATTGTGCTTTCTTATTGAGTATATAAATTTGATGTCAAACAGGCCTGGCTGAATGGTGTATATATTTATTTCAAAAATATCATTTCTGTGAGGCATTGCTGCATCATCCTATTGATTTAGGGATTGGTGTGATTGTGCCTGATGCTTTTATGAAAGGCAGGCTATTAACAAACTAAATTGAAAAACTAGTGAGTCTGCCTTTCTGGGCCCAATCCAGCATGCTGTCCATGTGAGGCTTAAATGGGAAAATACTGTAAAAAGACTTATTTTAATGCGACAGACTCCTCATTGCAATCCATAAACCTTATTTGCTGTGGGGGGAAAAAAAAAACCTACAAGATAGAATTCTCATGCTCCAGCAACAATCTCCCTCTGGTTTCTCTCCCATCCATGGAAGCATTAATCTTTTCATTTCAGAAGCTAACTCTTTTTGACCTTATTGGACGTTAGGATTAAAATCTTGTGTAAGACAAGGTATCTTTAAGAAAGTCAGAGGAACCATGAGTGCTAATGCAGAAAGCCCACAGAAGTATTCAGGGTTTGAAGTTTCTTCTAAATTTTTGGTGTGGAGCTAGTAGATTAAGCAGGGAGGTGAAGGCTGGAAGTTACTAGATTTCACCTAGTTCAACTCCTTGCTTCACAGATAGAAACCAAGGCACAGATAAGGGGGGACAGTCTAATATTTGTCCACTATCATATAGCCAAACTGGTGGCAGAACTTAGGCCCCAGAGCTGTTTTCAATCAGCCTCACTAACTCCTTTAAATACGGCCTTCCTGTAACCATGCCCCATGGAGAATGGTCCAGGTGAGTGCTTACAAAAAAACTGAATCTTTAATACAGCAAATGACAATGTAAAGTCAAAAAGAATGTGCCTGAGTTTTTGATCAAGAGAAAAGGGGACCTGATGATAGCTCCTCCTGCCTGCTGTGCTGTGCAAGGCCATCTTTTGGCTCTGTGCCTGAGACCAAATTAAAATAAGTCTTTTTACAGTATTTTTCCACTTAAGCCTCACATGGACAGCATGCTGGATTGGGCACGGAAAGGCAGACTCACTAGTTTTTCAGTTTAGTTTGTAAATACCAAATGGCTTCAATACATCACAGGGGGAGTGTCAGCATGGAAAAAGACCCAGTGGTGCTGTATACTTTTTTATCACAACAAAGAGGATGCCATGGGACACTTTTTGATAGGCCTAAAACTTACATATTCCATGGAATAATTTTATTTGTTTATAAAGTCTGTATTATCAAAGGATGTATGTATCAAAGTCTGTATAATCCACAGATGTGTGGTGAAAATCTGATATGTGCTCAAGTCTGCGTGATGTTGCATAGGAAATATGCAAAAGCAGAAGGTCATGCAGCCTTGCTCTCTGTTTTAATGGTCCCATATTCAGCCAAAAGAGGAAAAGGATCCTAATGATTGGGGTGCAGGTGCACCCGGCTGTGCACCTCACAGACTGGAAGCTTGGGGAAGACCAGAGAGAAAGAAATGAACTGAGGCTGTAGAGCTTCTTCCCTGGGTGAGTTTATGTCACTCTCTCCATAGGCCCCAGCTTGGGAACAATCTGAGCATGAGGTAGAAGCCTAAGCAAAATTGCCACAAGTAAAATAGCAAAATGGGTGCCACATCTAGCACGTGGTTCACGATTAGTTAGGCTGAACTCTTTCCTCCTCCGTTTTGAGGACCAAGCTCTGATTTTTTTTTTTTTTTAAATCTTGCCCAAATTCCTATGTAAGGGGTCTTTGGAGTCACACCCTACAAACCATAAATTCTCATCAGATTAGTTTTGTTTAACCCTATATATCATCACTTACTTTCCAATCTGACTCTGGCGTAACATTACGTGATGAAGAAAGTCAAATTATTTTACCCCAAAAGTATGTTTGTTTGCCATATTTTGAAATGGTTCTGCAAAGCTGTCCTTTGTAGGGGCGGGGGGGTGGGGTGGGCATGTACATCTGCAAAGAATCTCAACATAGCTAGATTTTTTTTTCTTCCAGGCCCTCCCAATCCTGAAGAGATTAAGTAAGAGCCTAGCACCTCTTTAAAGGTCTGGATTGGAAACATTTGTTATCTATTATCTCTAAGGGCAGCCACTATAAGACTTCGAAAAAACCTTGGTCTCTACAATCTTTTATCTTAGCCTGAACATTTCCTTTCTATCCATCCCAGATCTTTAGACAAACTCGACCAATTGTCAATCAGAAAATGTTTAAATTTACCTATAGTCTGGAAGCTCCCCCCACCTCCTTTGAGTTGTCCCACCTTTCTGAACAAAACCAATGTATTTCTTAAACGTATTTAGGAGGCATGTCTCATGCCTCCCAAAAATGGATAAAACCAAGCTGTACCCTGACCATCTTGGACACATGTTCTCAAGGTCTCCTGAATACTGTGTCATGGGCCATGGTCACTCATATGTGACTCAGAATAAAACTCAATTATTTTACAGAGTTTGACTCTTTTCATCGACACTTTCTTCCTCACTTTTTTTCCCTTCTTCTCTTCCCTTTATTCTAACCTTCTTCCCTTCTTTCCTTCCTCCTCCTTTTCCCTCTCTTCCTGTTTCCTTTCTTTCCACCTACTTGATAACAGTGTCTGCAAAGTCACTCCAGGAAATAGATGCCTGTGTGAGAGAAAGGCATTTCAAAGGCAGCATGGAAACCTTTTGCATTACATTAGGAGAATTATGTCATTTCTGTAAAGAAGGAAAAGAGCACAGTAAGTGGCAACTCTTCCCCAAGGAAACACACCCAGGAGATGTGCCCGTACTGGATTTCTCATTCTTCAGAAGCTGGATGACCTTGGGCTTCCCTGCTGTGTGCAGCCTTGGCCTCCTGGCTATTTTTTGGTGTTCTGCAATGAGAAGTATACGCCGGTCCGTTACCCCGCATTTTTGTTTAAGTTACACTTCATTGAAGAAGAAAGCTCTCTGAATTTCTTTCATTTTGCCTCATAAAATCTTTTATTTTACCCATTTTCATTCATCTTCCCTTTCTACTTTATGTCCTCCTCCTTCCTTTCTTCCCTCCTGTAACACTCACACTCATTTCTGCTTGCTAGAATTTCAAATGACTGTTCCAACTAGACAAAAAGAAATCCTGTTTCTATGCACAGAGAGTCTTCAGACTGATGGCCCATTACATTAGCATACAATAAAAGCCAGCAGGGGGTGCATTGCCATGCTGTGATCCTGGGTCTCTATGCCCCAGGGGGCCGAAGAGTTTCCCAGTGTACAGCTCCTCTCTCTGGTAATGAGGCAATTGTACACTTTGGTGACAACTTCGTGGCCTCAATGGAAGCTGCAGTCTTAGTGGGAGAAGAGGGGAGAAAATGTCTGCATAGTGCATCCTGAGATCTGATATGGGCTTCCTGGTTTCACTAGCCTCTTCAATGTCTCTTCCACCGGCCTGAGGACTGCTTGAAGTTCATGTTTTGTGTCCATAATGAGTTAGACAGTTTTTGTTGTGGGATGCATTGTTTCTAGACCTTCTCCATTAAAGTAAACAGGGCAGTTAATTACACATTTACAGGGCTCCACCTACCTGCCAATCGTATATGAGAAGATGTGAGGACAGGGATTACAGGACATGAAAAGTAGGGTTCTTCTTTGTAGTCATGAGACAGTTCTTCAATACAATACTATAATGCAGGCCGGGCTTGGTGGCTCAAGCCTGTAATCCCAGCACTTTGGGAGGCCGAGACCATCCTGGCTAACACGGTGAAACCCCGTCTCTACTAAAAAAATACAAAAAACTAGCCAGGCGAGGTGGCGGGCGCCTGTGGTCCCAGCTACTCCGGAGGCTGAGGCAGGAGAATGGCGTAAACCCGGGAGGCGGAGCTTGCAGTGAGCTGAGATCCGGCCACTGCACTCCAGCCCGGGAGACAGAGTGAGACTCTGTCTCAAAAAAAATACTATAATGCATTGCTTGCTGGCATTGTTTGAAGACCCCAAGACTTCAACAACCAGATCGGATTTCAGGTTCCTTTCAAACCCCTGTAGTGACAGAAACATGAACTCTGCCTTCACCATGGAATCAGGTAGGACCCGTCCATCAACACCAACGCCCTTCACTGCCACGTCTAAATGCTGACTTTGATCCTTCATTCAAGCCTTCCTCGGCCTGGGATAGCCATAGCTACCATTCTTGGCAAATGGTGGTCAACTGTTTCTTTGTTTAAACTTGTGATAGAGGAGTGTGTGGATAGGGGTGAGCTGAGCCCAGCACATATGCAGCCTAGGTATTTCACTTCTTTGTTGCTTCTCTAATGTAAGAACCCAGAGAGAAGAGAGCAGGGATGTGGGCAACATCCAGTTCCTTTCCTTCAGATATTACCCTCGTTTTCTGTTCAGAGAGGAAATGGAGAGAAATAAGCAGATTAGCAGCTCACGAAAAGGGAGTGAGCTGTAAACTCCAGATAAAAGTAGTATAATTGATGTACAGGCTTTCTTTTGATAAAATGGCAAATAGCCGCGTCCTACCCCAAGTTCTGTTTACAATCTACCTTCACTCCCATGGTGGGTTCAGGCCTGAATCCATCTTCCCCCAACACGTGCAGATTCCTTGAGGCCATGTAGTCTTAGAGCCTCTTCTTCCTGAGAAATCGCTGACTGCTGGGTGACAAATCACTATTTAACATTATGTTAAAGCTCCCCAACTGACCAACATTTAACTAGAGGGCAAAAATGCATAAATAAAAGTAGGAAAGCTTATGGCTGGAAAAGGCCAGATATCCCTGACCAGAAGTGGTGATTGGGTCCGGGAGGACAACTGAAGAAAGGCATGGGGTCCAACTTCTCAGATATGCTCAAGAGGAAAACCCAGCATCACCTGTTCCAGCTGCTTTGCGCAAAGGCAGCAAGGTTGTACATTCTATAAGGTAGTATATTTCAGCCATCTCTGCCCCTCCCAGAAACTTTTACGTTTCCAGCTATGGATTGGGTACTTTCTAAACAGAGATGTCTGACCACCAGACTGATGAAGCAAAAGGATTTACATGGAACACAGAAGTGTGGATTTAAAAACTCTTGGTAGCTTTGTGGTGGGAAGGCAGGTAGACAACCTTGAGAGTTTGATGTGAGCCAGGAAACTCACAGCTCTCGCCTGCCCCTGACATTCACTTTTCTGTGACCTTGGGGAAGTCACTTATCCTTGTGAGGATTAATGAGTTAATCTCAGGGAAAGTACTTTGAGATCATTGGCTGACAGGTGCTGTATAAGTACAAAGTATTATTATTAAAATGTCACTGTGCTAGCTGCTTTTGCTCTTGAGGGCACAGAGGCGGGATGACAGCCCCGGGTGAGTGAATAAGGATTACGTAAGACATGGAAATAGTTCTGTCGTGAAAAGCTCTGTCCCACAACACTGCTTCTTTCCATCATTATCCCCATCCAGCATCTTCTCACTTGTGTCTGGACAGAGGCAAGCTTATTTTCCTAAAATGAATTGTACAAAAGAGTTTTAGCCAGAGGCTCTTTATCCGTAGATCTTACTGTTCCTTAGCATACCCTTGGAAGTAAAGGCCAGAGAAACTTATTTTAACGTCTCCAAAACTCCTTCTTTTCTCTCCCAACAAACCAGAAATGTTCCTCTAGCTTTTTCCGCATGTGAACAGAAATAAAAATCCTGGGGTCTCAGATTACAGTGGTAAAAGTTTAAACTCCCACTATTAGCAAAATATTCCATCTTATTTATATGTTTAGTTCTTAGTTTGATTTCTTTGTTCCTGAATCAATGACTTTTAAGGAAATTATGTATTGTTTATGAAAAATTTTAACATAATTAAAAATTGAATGAGTGATTAGTATAAAGCTTGGGTATCAAAATTCTAAGGCATATTAAAATATTTAAAAAGTCAACAAATAGCTGTTGATTGCTGGGTCCATTGAAAGAAACCCAACATGTGAAGGACCCAGTTGCTCTCTTCAGAGAAGAATGTATTTGGGGAAGACAGGATTCAAGGAGGAGATGGAAGAGGGTGGAATCTGGAAGCATGAGTGAACATTAACACAAGGTGAGAGCTGTGTTTTTTGTTTTGTGTTTTAGGAGAGAGTTGGATGGTAAAAATATCAGTGAGAGGGACAGAAGGAAATAGATAAGAAATCATGAAAAAAAAAATAGGAGACAAGACCTAGACAAGTAAAGATCTAGGAAGAGCCTCTCTGTGTACAAGCAACTGTGTAAAATCTGTAAGGGGACCAAAGATGGACCAGGCTACACATAAGTATGTACAGATTACCAGGAGGTTTGCTGCCGACTGAGGAGAGATAGAAGAATCCATAACAGGCTTTCTTAGCCCAAATTGTGGCCCTTAGAGAAGAGCTTTTTGTTCATTTGTAGGTTTGTTTTTGTTATTGTATGTTATTGTTTTTTCTTAAAATAAGTACACTCTGGGCTCCGTAATGGGGGGCAGAGACCCCCAGAGGGTTCGATATGCTGCATTGCATATTCCTCTCTTCAAGACTTCTAGATGAGGTGTGGTGGCTCATGCCTATATTTCTAGCACTTTGGGAAGCCAAGATGAAAGGATGACTTAAGGCTATGAATTTAGGACCAACCCAGGGAACATAGTGAGACCTTGCGCAAAAAATTAGCTGGGCATGGTGGTGCAGGCCTATAATCCCACCTACTCAGAAGGCTGAGCTGGATGGATTGCTTGAGTGCAGGAGTTCAAGGTTGCAGTGACTCATGATCACACCACTGCACTTCAGCAGCCTGGGTGACAGAGCAAGAACCTCTCTTTTAAACAAACACTTTCAGAAAGCAGTTTCTTCCTGGAAAGAAAGTGCAGTTCCAAGGAAGAGGATGAAACCCTGTCCTTGTTACGTGATATCTTTTACAGCAGGCTTACTTTGTGGAAGACCAAACCTAAACACAACAGAGGGATCGGGAAGGCTGTTCAGCTCAGAAGAGTACCCAGGCTGGCCTCTGAGATTTTACATGCAGAACAGAAATGTCACCGGTGTCAGCCGAGGGAGGACAGAGAAATGGTTCTCTATTAGCCGTGTGTGGCCAATTGCTCTGATTGTTTTTTAATTATTGTCTTAGCAGCATTGTTACACTCTGTACAAATTTCATTGGGAGTATTTTGAGGCTTTCTCACAAAGAGGCAGCTACATACGTGAATGGAAAGACAGAGAAAAAAACTCATTCTGTGAAATGGGTTTCCTCATCTTTTGATGAGATGAAATGGGTTTCATCTCCTTTTGCTTCTCCCTCTACCCTTCTCCTTCTCTTCTGTCAAGCAGGTGAACTTCCACTGTTAACCTGGGTTCCCACAAACCCCCAACATTTGCCCCTTCAAACAATCTTCTCTAAGAGGAACTTTTTTTTTTCATTCCTACCCATAGGTGCCTCCACACTGAACTATACAACTAACTTGATCAACTATTCTGTGCTAGGGCATTAACACCTATTTATATCTCATCTTCCTCATAGCAATTTTATTTTAACAATCACATTCAATGTGTTTCCTTACAGGGGAATACAATGTGGGATCTTAGAAGCCCACAGAAGGCCAGTTTAGCAGATATTTGAGGTAGAGACAACCACTAATCATGGTTTCTGAGCGACCACTATTAATATAGAAAAACAATAGTGGTGAGTATAACTCACCAATAACTTTTCTGATCAACTTCCTTAATTTATGGATGGTAGACATCCCCAGATTAAATGACACTTAGAGGCAACACAGCTGATTTATAGCAGAGCCAGAACTCAAGCCTAGAATTTCAGACTGGAGGAGTAGCTACAGCACCAAAATATTCTGTAAATCCAGTTCTGCACCTGGTTGGCTGTGTGGCCTTGAACAGAAAACTCTCGATCTCTGGGTTTCTGTTTCATGCCCTGTAAAACAGTAGTAAGATTAATTAGTCTCTGAAAGGAAGGACTCTTTCTGCTTTTCAAATATTCTGATTCTGTGTATGTGGAGTCACACATGCATTTTACATTCATCTACATATAGAGAGCCTCAGGAATTTGACTTTATCATTTCTTCAAGTTTCCCTATGCCATGATGCTTCACTCCTAGGATAATGGTCTTTAGCATGTCAATGATTCAAATACAAGGCCATTTTCTTGGGCCTTCATTGTTTCAGAGTGAAATTGAAAGAGGGAATCCAGCTGTTTATATGCAATATGCAGCAATTATGAAGTTCATTTCCAGAAGCCACTGTAACCATGGCAACCTGTAATTCTGGAAGAATAGAGACAGGCTGTAGACTGACTTCCAATGGGGCCAACTTCTAACCAGGATAGCTCAGGAAATGCTGATGAGAAGCCTTACTGTTTACTTTAAGTTAGAAGCAGTTTTTGAAACTCAGACTCTCTTAATCCATAACTTCATTTGTTCTTTAAAGTTCAGTATTCGGTGATGCTCGGATTTTTAGATTGGCTAGAGTCTGCCCTAGAGAGCTAAATAGTTCAAATGAAACGAGCCAAAATTGTATTGATGTTTATTGTATAGTGCCTTCAATGAAAAAGTCTTAACATCCAACCGAGTGAACCTTAAGTTAGGGTTGCAGGGACCTCGGGAAGTTGAAATGAGGACCACACAATCTACTTCCCTGATACGCCAACTTATTTAATATATCAAGAAAAAAATAAATAAGACTCAAGTTAGAATCATGACTTTTGTGATATTTTGACCCCATCAGGCCAGAATGGAAGCAGGAATTGCTAAAGGGATTGGGGAAGATGGGGAAGAGCAAAAGGGGAAAGATATGGAAATTTTGAGTCAGAAATTATTTAAAACAATGTGGCAGGTTAGAGAGTTGATCATCTTCTTTCCTTTTACCTCATGTGTCCCCTTTGACTAATAGCGTGAATTTCTGAATACGCCAAAAGGGAATGAGACGATGGGCAGCTAAGGGTCAAAACTTAAATTCACACAACTCCTGAATGCACTCTGGGAAATTCATGGAGATGAAATGCTAAATGTCTGCAAGCTGCAAAGGCATCGGAACAGGATTTTTGCTATTTCTGCCTCTTTTGACTCTGTCTTTGATCCCTGCTGGCAACATGCTGGGCATGTGTGAATACTACAGCTCACAGAGACTGTACCTACTGGGAAAGTGAAACAAAAGCTGGGCCAATCAGCTGCAGGGTTTTCTCTCCGAAATTCCCAGGAAAGTCAACCTCAGGCATGCACTCCAAATAAGTTAAAATGTACCCCATTTGAATAGGGGTTTTATTTTATGCATATTTGCCTGAAAAATGAGCAGGCAGTTTGCATACACTGGAAGCACCAGACAGACATGAACTGATAGTCTCCAGGATGTGTTTGCTCTGACTCTGAGCAGCAACTAGACTTGGGGAGCTACCAGATAAGGAACATCCAGAAAGGCACTACAGATTTGATTGTGTCAAGACTCAGTCATAAAGGCAGGTTAGAGACAGGAGGTAAAAACATACAAGGTAAATACACACAAGGATTTTCAAAAGAGCCTTGAGTTGATTGCAGGAGACACTACCTATAGGTCAAATGGAAGACCTCTTATAATACTTCTCTGGCTCCTGGTTCTCATCCTTGCCCTTGCATGGACTCCTGCCAACCTTGACTATGTTTGCAAGAGTCCTGTGCTCCTTCTGCTTGGATTTGGCTCTTCCTTACATGGTAGCCTGCTGTGGTACCCTATTCTAGACCCAACTTTAAGGCTGAAGCTAGCTTTGCCCTGCAGAGGGTCATAAAAAGAAACAAGCTTTGGAAGCTGATAGTCCTGGCTTTGCCACTGTCTTCGTTGGTTTGGGTTTCTTTTACAAACAAGAGAAATGTATTTCTCACAGTGCTGGAGGCTGAAAAGTTCATGAGCAGGAACAGTCTGCAACTAGCATGATTGGATTCTGGCGACAGTCTCTTCTGGATTGCAGACTGCCAACTTCTTGCATCCTTACGTGATGCATAAGGAAAGCTAGCTAGTTTTCTGGCCTATTCTTAGAAGGGCACTCAACTATTCATGAAGGCTCCACCCTCATGACCCTCATAATTACTTCCTACCAGTCGCACTTCTAAATACCATCACACTGGGATGAGGTTTCAACATATGAATTTTGGGGGAGTACAAGTGTCACTCCATTGCAGCCACTAACCTCCTCCTGACCCAGAGAATTTTGCCTAACTTTTCAACACCATCTGTAAAGAGATAATCATAAAACACTACTTCCATGGTTGTTGTGTATAATATGCTGAGCATGGTGCCTACCTAGCAGGCAGCAGGCTGTCACTTACGACATTGACCTACAGTCATACCCTGCAAATTGGCCCCATAAGATTATAATACCATTTTTACCATGCCTTCTCTATGTTTAAAATGTTTAGATACACAACTATTTACCGTGGTATACAGTATTCAATACAGTGACATACTGGGTGGATTTGTAGCCTTGGAGCAATGTCATATAGCCTAGGTGGATAATAAGCTATACCATCGAGGTTTATGTCAGTATACTCTATGATGTTCACACAACTATTAAGTCACCTATTGATGCATTTCTCAAAGTGTATCTTGGTTATTAAGTTATACACGAATGCATATCTAACCCTTTCTATATCATAAGTCATAGGAGCTGTAGTAATACCCCCAACTAAACAGATGAGGAAAAGAAAGGCCAGGAGTCCAGGAAACCAGACTGGAAGTGAGGTCTTGAGAAAGGTAATACTAGTCTCAGAGACAGGCAGCATAGGGCATTCTTTCACATATTTTACATGCAAAAGAATAAGATACAGCAAGCATTGTTTAATGAAAATAACACAGAATTAGGGCTCAGAAAACTGGATTTAAATCTGAGTATGAAGAACACAGCAAACTATTTCACCCACCACACTCTGATGTATCTGGGGCCAGTCCATTAGTCTCAATGGTCAAAGGAATACTCTGCACAGGTGAGCTGGCAGGATGATCAGGCAGATACTGAATGAATTTTCCCTGTGAAAACTGATCTACCACTATTACAGAGAAAATATAAAAAGGAAGGCCGGAGCGAATAGGAAACTCATCATAAGGTAAACGCAACGTGAGAGATTCCTTAAAGGAATAGCTAAAAAGAGGAGGATCAATTATCTAAGTGAGTATAAGGGTTAGGTACAGGGGGCAAGCAGGAAGGAATCCAAGACAGAGATTGGTAGAAAGATCATTTTTATCGGGATGGAAAGTTCTAATAGGAAACAGTGCTATACAAGTCCAGGAAAATAGACCAAGGCCAGCGAGTGGGAGCTAAATATGTATTATTATTTTATAGGCAGAGGGTGACTGTTAAAAGTCACAACAGAAGATATAAAACTAGTGTTTTGCCACTGTGCTTGCCCGTATTAATTCACATGGGACCTCTCATCACTTCCCCCCAAAGAGATTCATGTTAACTGCTTTGTCACATGCACCCTTCTGTGTTTTTCATTTTCATGAAAGTGTGTGTGTGTGTGTCACAGATATTTATACATTGTGTGGCAACAAATAAACTCATTTCTAATAAATGAGTTGGGTCACTATTATAAAATGGAATCATGTATACAAGTATTTCTGCATCTTTTCTCATAGAAATCCCTCTTAATCAACTTAATCAACTCCTATACTGCTAAAACACTAATGTATTCTTCCAATGACTCTGTAATATTCTATGGTGATTATTCAATCATTTTCTTATTTCTTAGAACTCATTCTTTCCTCAAGGATTTTTTTTTTTTTTTTTTTTTTTTTTTTTTTTTTTTTTTTTGGTTTTCTATTTAAAAGCCCTCTGCAGCAAATGACCATGTGTGTATGTGTTTAAGCGTTAGTGGATTTCTTTTTATGACATAGATGCCTAGGAGTGGTATTGTTCCTATGTGTCAAAACGTGTGCATTTTTAATTTTGATAGCTTATGCTCCATTGTTTTCAAAGACCATCAGTTCACATTTCTGTGTGATATAGCAACATGACAGTACTCTTTTTCCTCCATCCTTCTCAACATTAGCTATTATTGTTCATTTCTTTTGCTGTGTCCTGATCATAAAGTGATATTTCATTATTAATCTCCATTTCCCTGAACCATTAGTGAATTTGAGCAGTTTTCATGTGTTTTTCAGTCATTTATAATTTCTCTACTGCCAATTACTTGTTCATAAATGTTTTCATTTTCTGTTGGGCTATTTGTCTTTATCTTGTTAGAAAATGTTATATTTTATAAGACCTTAACCTGGGCATGTGCTTGACAGAATTGCCTGGAGGAGGGAGAGTTGGAACCACCAGGAAACAATCACATTGGTCTGAAAAAGAGGTTGATGTGAGCCTTCTCAAGACTTGGATCCTAGGCAATTTAAAGGAAGGGCTGGGAAATGTTCTGAAAAACAAAACACCATCACCAAGCAATTGATTGCATGTGGCTGTAGTGAGAGGCGGTGGGGAAAGGTTGCAGTCACTTTGTGGTTTGGCAAGTCTGATGTTTGGGAAATAGGTTATCGCATTTTAAAAATAGGGAATTCAGAGCAGGAAGGTACAAGAGTTGTAGGAAAGATGAATTTGGCTTACAAATGAGATGAGTTTGAGGTGACAGTGAGTTATTATGATGACAATTAAACTTGTAGGACTAGAAATTGAGAGAAGGATAAGAATTTAAAGAAAAGTGAAGAGTTGTATAAGAAAGAGTGAGACAAGAGAAGAGTGCAGCAATGATTGTATTTTGCCCAGTCATGGGGAGTGAAGGATGCATGGAATACCAGAGAATTAGCTGCTCATTTTACCTGAAAACATCTTAAACCATATTGGGTCACTGAGAGAGGCTGGACAGAAATAGTGTGTGGGAGGGCAAACGGGCTTTGGAGTAAAGTCTCTGGATTTGACAAGTAAAATTACAGGATGTTCAATTAAATTTGAATTTAAAATAAATAATATTTTAGGATAAGTATATCCCATTCAATATGTGGAACACACTTATATTACAAAGACTCGTAGGCCAGCTGCAGTGGCTCACACCTGTAATCCTAGCATTTTGGAAGGCTGAGGTGGACAGATCACCTGAGGTCAGGAATTCAAGACTAGCCTGGCCAACACGGTGAAACCCTGTCTCTATTAAAAATACAAAAATTACCCCAGCATGGTGGCGGGCGCCTGTAGTCCCAGCTACTTGAGAGGCTGAGGAAGGAGACTCTCTCGAACCCAGGAGGCAGAGGTTGCAGTGAGAGGAGATTGCATCAGTGCACTCCAGCCTAGGTGACAGAGACTCCATCTCAAAATTTTTTTGTTTGTTTGTTTGTTTGTTTGTTTGTTTTTTGAGACGGAGTCTTGCTCTGCCGCCCAGGCTGGAGTGCAGTGGCGCGATCTCGGCTCACTGCAAACTCCGCCTCCAGGGTTCACGCCATTCTCCTGCCTCAGCCTGCCGAGTAGCTGGGACTACAGGTGCCCGCCACTATGCCTGGCTAATTTTTTGTATTTTTAATAGAGATGGGGTTTCACCATGTTAGCCAGGATGGTCTCGATCTCCTGACCTCATGATCCGCCCGCCTCAGCCTCCCAAAGTGCTGGGATTACAGGCGTGAGCCACCACGCCCGCCTCAAATTTTTTTTAAATAAAAATACTCATTATTTTGGACATAATTATTCTAAAAATATTTAATATTTGATACATGTCCTAAGAAATACTGACTTTTCACCTGAAATCTAAATTTAACTGGGCATCTGTATTTTATCTGACAGTGCTACTTTGCAGCTTCACATGTTAGGTGCATATCCTTGCCCTGCTATGCCTTAGCTGTGTGATGCCAAGCAAATCACTTCACCATCTCTAAAGAAAAGATGTTCTCTGAAATCGAAGAGCTTTGCATGATAATATTCCAGGCAGTGAAATACCCGACATTCTCTTTACTAGCACCCTATCCATCTAAAATAATACAATGATTATTGATGTTCATTCACATCTATCCATTCTACCAACAAACACTTATTGAGCATATGTCATGTAAAAAGGTGTGTGGTAAGAATATTCATAATAATGACCCTGGAGTAACTCGGGTATCAAATAGTGACTGCGGAGCCATCAGAGGTTTAAATCGTGTTCAGGAGATTTTAATTGTTTAAATTTATTATATTTCATTTAAAAAATTGTTCTCCCATGAACTTCCAGAGATTATTAAGCAGAATGTTAATTCCAATCTCAGTAAATAGTAGGTGAGCAGGTGCGGTTGGGGGCCTTTCTCTCCAGCAAATAGTATATCATGTATTATCCTTCAACAAGCTCATGTTCCTCAAGGATCAGGCATATATTCCTTCTACTGTAAGCATTGGTCAAGGTGGCCCTTCTTTCTTTTTGAACTAATTTATCAATAACATTTATAAACGACCTACATGTGCCAGATATTTTTATTTTGCCCTCGTAACACACTTATGAGGGAGGTACTATGAGCACACCATTTTACAAATGAAGAAACTAAGGCACAGAGACCCTGAGTAACTCACCAAATCCCTCAGGAGGAAACAGCTAAGCAGGGCTCAGTCCCTGTGGATGTGGCTTCAAGGCCCTGACTCATACTACAGCACCTGGCTCCAGAAACCACTTGAAGGAAGAAGTGCTAGATGGCACAGGGAGGCATTCTGAAGAATCTAGCCTTTGGCTATGATTCAGAAGAGGACTCGAACATCACAGGAAGCCTGGGACATTAGGTAGAAAAACAACAGAGCTGAAATTCCACCAGAATCTAGTCCTTATGAACACCACTGCTCCTAAGACCCACCAGCAGAGCCTGGTGGGCAGTACACGTGACTTGGGGTAGAAGTCATGGGAGGTCCTGGAGCTGCTTGCCCGTGAAGGGCTCTCGGGCATAGAAATCATGTAGGAGCCCCACATACCTGGATATACCCCAAGCCGCTGGGTCAGCAAATGCCCGTCAGCATTACCCAAGTAGACAAAACGGAGGGAGGCATACACTATAAGGGCTGGCACACAATCAGATGCTGAAAACAATGTATATGATGTAGATGCAGGTTATTATAAGCCATGTTCATAATTAGAAACTTGAAATTCAACTTAGAAGGAAAACATACAGTTAAAGTATCCCTAAATATCTTTAATAGAATTCGTTATGGTTCTGAAAAACTATACCAAAAATTAAAATACCCAAACAAAAAACTGGATTGATTTTGTAAAGAATGAAGAACTTGGCCAGTATTCTAATTTATCCTTTCGACAGTATCTGTGCAGTACGAAGAGGATGGAGCTCTCACATTTTGATCATCAGATTGAGCCTCCAATACCTCACTGAGCTAAGTAGACACCTTATGATGGAGAAAATCGCTGCTACATCCGCATTAAGAGAAAGAACATCATTCAGCAAAAGGGGAGGACAGCACACGGCAGCCCATCAGGGAGGAAGTGGATGATCAGGAGACAAATGTCAGACCCTGGAGAACAGAGTTCCCATGACTGAAGATGGCAGAAACTGGCATGTCAGGGAAGCATCAACGTGGTTGCTGTTGAGTTAATGGAGAATGTGGGGTCGAGGTTTATTCATATGCCTACACTACTTACTTCCCTCTTCTCTAATCTGAATTATATTCTTCATTCAGCAATATTCATGGAACTTCTTCTAAGTGCCAAGCCCTGTTCTAGGGGATGAGGACAGAATAGGCAATATAACAGGTTAACAATTCCTGCTTTTATGGAGTATTCATTATAGTGCATATAAAGATAAATTCATAATGCCTCAAAATTCTCTCTAGAAACAATGGATGGTTTAAAAGTCATTTGTATATAAATGCTTTCCCTTAGAAACCAATATTGACCCGTAGTTCTTGCTATCCTATCAGTGTCCTTGCTCTAGATACTGAACCCAAAATATTTGGCCTCTTCTGCCAAAGGACTTACCACAGCTGCAAATATGGAAGTGCTGTTTTAGGCTTATATTCACAAATAGAAATCACAAAGATAATGAGAAAGATTTACATATGAGAATTACATATTATATAACATATACATATATAAATATATAACATAACAGATACATATAAAAACTATATATATAAACATATATATACACACATGCTGAACACACATTCTCTTAACTCACAGCACATAGGCTTGAAACAGTATACCATTTATTTTTATAAACTATCTGTGAGTTAGGGAGTGGGAAGAATTCATGGCCTCTCCTTCTCTATTGCTTTGGACAGGTAAATAGTAGCCAAGCGATGCAGTGGGAGTTATGGTGCATATACAAAGGCTGTATCAATGGAAAGATATAAACTAGAGCTCATGGATGACTTAAACCCTCATCCAGCCCCTTCACCTTACAGATAAGGAAACTGAGGCTACGAGTAGTTGCCATAGCTGATTTAACAGCCACAAAGCGAATTTGCCAAAGGGTTGGGAGTAAATCGACCTCCTCTGACCCTCAGTCCAGGGTCCTCTCAATTACATTGCATTCTCCCTCCTATTAAGGAGAGATCCCCTATAAATCATGCTTATGTCAGTAGGATTGTGATTCAGAGCCAAGGCAGTAAGCCAAGGCAGGCACAGCGAAAACTGCCAACTGCAGAAGATGAAGGAGTCAGCCTTTGGGCTATTTGCCCCAGGTATCTATCTACAGGGCCCTAAATCACCACTATAAATGTAACCGGTGGGGAAAATTACATTTACCAGGGAAAAGACTGAAGGGGATTTCAAAAGATATTTTGATAGGCATCCTAAGAGTATACAGATGAAAGGGAAGCGCTTGTGGAGCATGTGCCTAAACTTACAGGTGGCTAGACTGCTTTCCAAAGTGGGTGGCTGTGGCTAACTGCAGGAGCTCATTCTGCTGATGGAGACCAGAGTTCAGGCCTGTGCTGGGGGTCTCCTGTTCTGCCCTGCCTTGTGCACCACTCAACTTCTGCTCTAAACAAAAGGTAAACACATATGTAAAGATGACCCCTTTAAACAAGTCCAATTTATTTGCTCTTCTAGGTAACTATATAGCTGGTAATACATGGTGGGTGATAGTCTTTTCCAAGAACCTATCTACCAGGGCTAAAAAGGTTGATTCATAAAAAATTTATTGTACTGAATGTCATTACCCTGAGGCTGATCCAATAATTCTCTTTTGTTATTCAAAAGTCTTTTGGCCTCAACATATGCTTCCTGGTTGTTAAGTGCTGACCAGTAGGTTTCAGTTCCCACAGCGGCATAACAAGTTTTCTTTAGGTGCATTTGAAACAAGGAACATACAATCTCATGGCCTCTCTTTCTCTATTGCTTTGGACAGGTAAATAGTAACCAAGCGATGCAGTGGGAGTTATGGTGCATATACAAAGGCTGTATCAATGGAAAGATATAAACTAGAGCTCATGGATGACTAAACCCTCATCCAGCCCCTTCACCTTACAGATAAGGAAACTGAGGCTACGAGTAGTTGCCATAGCTGATTTAACAGCCACAAAGCGAATTTGCCGAAGGGTTGGGAGTAAATCGACCTCCTCTGACCCTCCGTCCAGGGTCCTTCCTTCCAGTTGGCAAGGAAGAAGAGAGGATGGTTGTACTTCATAAATTCATATTTTAAATAAACAGGTGAATTAAGGACTCAGAAAGATTGTGTGTTGGGCTCAAGTTTGCATAGGCATGGAGTCTGAACATGATGGTTTATCCCCTGCCCTTCCACTCTGCATTCTCTGAACCTACCATCCTTTTTTTAATGTGAAGAAACTATATTATCTTTGGACCATTTACACATATACATACACTGTGATGTCTGTGTTTAAAAGATATGCCCTGAGAATACACTTTTTGATACATTATAATATGGCTTTCTTATTCTTTTCTCTTACCTATGCCTTTCTCTGCTTGTTTCTTGAATTTTTATTTTGAAAGTAAAAAATATAAGAATGAATAACAAAACATAGGTAGAAGTATCATGTACAACTTTTCATTTATATAAATTAAATACTTTTTATTAGTATATCTTCAGGGAAAATTCCAAACAAACATTTATCAAGTTCTCACCTGACCTAATTTTTTTCCATTGCTCATTGCATCCCCAGCACCCACACCTTCCTTCTCCTTCCAAAGATGTATTTGACTCTGGTTGGAGTGGGAAAGATCCCTTTTCCCTGCTCCAAGCATTGGCCTTAATTGACCTAAGCCAATCCCAAGCTCCTTGCCATCAGTTCAAGGATGGACACTTAATCTAAGATGATCCAATTGGAAAAAAGTCCAAGATGGGTAAGAAAAAGAGAAGTCCTTTCTTCCTTAACACAAACGAGAAAACATGTAGCTAGGTTTGCTAAAAAGAGCTCTGATGAAACCACAAGGAAAGCCAGCTCTGACCTGAAATCAGGACCTTGAATATCACAGTGGAGAAACCAAAAGGAAAATTGTTTCTTGGATATATTATCAATTTGCTGCTAGATTAAGCTTTCCTGAAACTCAAAAAACTGTATTGCTCAATATGTCGCTCAATAAATTGTTTTGTTTTGTTTTTGAAAAAAAAAAATGGTTTGAGGTTTTGATGTTCTCATCCCTTACAAACAAAATAACTTTAAAAAGTAAGTTGCCCAACGCAAATCTATTTAATAAATACGGCTGGTTTACCAGTTGCCATACTTCCTACATTCAAAGCACACATATTATTCTACATGTAGAATATGTAAAATAATAGCAAACATATTCTTCTACATGATATACATGCTGCATCTGTCTCAGAATGTTTTCTTAAGAGAGAATTATGATTGCACCTGCTATTCTTCTGGGATCTGAGTTCCTAAATCTGTGTTCTTCCTTTTTCTTTTCTTTATCAATATACTTAAGTTCAATTTTAGGAATACATTTCTCCAGTGATAATAATGTACATTGGCCCGTAACTAAATATTCTTTCTTTAAAACGGGGTAGTTAGCTCTGGCTTGAACAACCTCATCTTATCTACATCAAATTGCCAAGCATTTGCTTCTTATTTTCCTTCTGTAGTTGCATTCTCAGTGGCCCCTGCTCCTGTGACACGATGATGAGTTTGGGATCATTCACGGTCTTTGAACCTTTCAGGAACCTTTTCCACTTGAAGAATCCTCTTAAAGTGAACATACATCACTGAGCATGATTATCCAGGCTTAGAGGAACAATGCGCAGAACAATATGGCCTCTGTGGAATTTGCTGGCAATCCTGCCACAACTCCCTGTTCACGTTTTCAATTCAATTTTAGATTTGTTGTTGATTGAATACTTTGTCCTTTTCTTTCATCTCTTAGAATCAAAATCATAGGGTTGAAAGGAACTTCAATAGTGATCTAAACCAGTGATGCTCAAACCTTAGTGTGTGTCACAGTTGCTTGAAGGGGTGATTGAAACAAAGCTTCATTGGGCCACCACCCCTGAGATTCTGATTCAGTAGGTCTGAGATGGGAATGAAGAATGTACATTTCTAGCAACTGGTCAGGTAATGCTGATACTGCTGGTTTGTAATCACACTTTGGAATCCACTGATAGAAACAAATAGATACTAAAGGGAATCACCAGGGGGAGCTTATTAACTACACATGCTCAGACCTTTACCTAGAAAACATATAGCAGTTTAAAAATATTTCCAAATGACTCTAAATTGCACTCTGATTTTAAAATCCTTGATGAATCAGTTTATAAATTATTTAGAGGTTCTAATTAGCTTCACAATGTCTATACCTAACTATATGGATACCTTCAGTAACAGGTAAGTTACTACCTTTTGAGATAATCCTCTCTAGCTATGGACAGTTATTTTAGGAAAATTTGTCTTTAATTGAACCTACAAGCTATCTTGTGGTAACTTCTGATCATCAATTTTAAATCTACCCCTCAGGAATTACATAGAAATTAATTTTGCCTTTCAGAGGCCATCCTTTAAAATATGTAAAGAGGTCTGTTCTAACCACCCACCCCCCACCTTGATTTTTTTTTTTCTCTCCAAGATAAACAAACTCATTTTCTTCATTTACATTGTGGTTTTAGCTTTTCTCCCTGTCACTCTCCTCTATGACAAGAAAACTTCTGATGCTTTTTCCATATCAGTAACCCTTATTAGATAGTAGAGAAAAATAATAAAAGAGGCTAGCACTTACACATACATTTAAATCTTTCGGTCTTACAGAGAATTGAACGGTGCCTCTGTATTAGTTTGTTTTCATGCTGCTGATATAAAGACATACCCAAGAATGAGTATTTTTACAGAAAAAAGGGTTTCATGGACTTACAGTTCCATGTGGCTAGGGAGGCCTCACAAATCGTAGCAGAAGGCAAGGAGGAACAAGTCACATCTTACATGGATGGCAACAGGCAAAGAGAACTTGTGCTGGAAAATTCCTCCTCATTAGAATCATCAGACCTCTTAAGATTTACTCACTATTGTTAAAACAGCCTAGGGAAGACCTGCCCCCATGTTTTAACTACCTCCCACTGAGTCCTTCTCACAACACATGGAAATTCAAGATGCAATTTGGGTGGGGATAGAGCCAAGCCATATCATTCTGTCCCTGGCCCCTCCCAAATCTCATGTCCTCACATTTCAAAACCAATCATGCCTTCCCCTTCCCAACAGTCCCCCAAAGTCTTAACTCATTGCAGCATTAACTCAAAAGCCCACAGTCTAAGGTCTCATCCAAGACAAGGCAAATCCCTTCCGCTTATGAGCCTGTAAAATCAAAAGCAAGTTAGTTACTTCCTAGACACAATGGGAGTACAGACATTGGATAAATACAGCCGTTGCAAATGGGAGACATGGCCAAAACAGAGGCTACAGGCCTCAAGCCAGTCCAAAATCCAGCAAGGCAGTCAAATCTTAAATCTCCAAAATGATCTCCTGTGACTCCATGTCTCATATCCAGGTCATGCTGATGCAAGAGGTGAGTTCTCATGGTCTTGGGCACCTCCACCTCTGTGGCTTTGTAGGGTATAGTCCCCCTCCCGACTGCTTTCACAGGCATTCAGTGTCTGCAGCTTTTCCAGGTGCATGGTGCAAGCTGTCAGTGGATCTGCCATTCTGGGATCTGGAGGATGGTGGTCCTCTTCTCACAGATCCACTAGCTGGTGCCCCAGTAGGGACTCTGGGGGGCTCCAACTTCACATTTCCCTTCTGCACTGCCCTAGCAGAGGTTCTCCAAGAGGGCCATGCCCCTGAAGCAATCTTTTGCCTGGGCAGCCAGGTGTTTCTCTATATCTTCTGAAATCTAGGCAGAGGTTCCCAAACTTCAATTTCTTGACTTCTGTGCACCCACAGGCTCAACACCACTTGCAAGCTGCCAAGGCTTGGGGCTTCCACCCTCTGAAGCAACAGCCCACGCTGTATCTTGACCCCTTTTGGTTACAGCTGGAGTGGCTGGGATATAGGACACCAAGTCCCTAGACTGCACACCGCACAGGGATGCTAGGTCCAGCCTATGAAACCATGTTTTCCTAGGCCTATGGGCCTGTGATGGGAGGGGCTGCAGTGAAGACCTCTGATATGTCCTGGAGACGTTTTCCCCATTGTCTTGGGGATTAACATTTGGCTCATGGCTACTTATGCAAATTTCTGCAGTCAGCTTGAATTTCTCCTCAGCAAGTGAATTTTTCCTTTTCTGTCACATTGTCAGTCTGCAAATTTTCCAAACTTTTATGCTCTGCTTCTCTTATAAAACTGAATGACTTTAACAACACCCAAGTCACCTCTTAAATGTTTTGCTGCTTAGAAATTGCTTCTGCCAGATACCCTAAATCATCTCTATCAAGTTCAAAGTTCCACAGATCTCTAGGGAAGGGGCAAAAGGTCTCCAGTCTCTTTTCTAAAACATAAAAAGAGCCACCTTTGCTACAATTCCCAACAAATTCCTCATCTCCATCTGATGCCACCTCAGCCTGGACTTTATTGTCCATATCACTATCAGGCTTTTCATCAAAGACATTCAACAAGTCTCTAGGAGGCTCTAAACTTTCCCACACTTTCCTGTCTTCTGATCCCTCCAAACTGTTCCAGCCTCTGCCTGTTATCCAGTTCCAAAGTCACTTCCACATTTTCAGGTATCTTTTCATCAGCACCCCACTTCTGGTACAAATTTACTGTGTTAGACCGTTTTCACACTGCTGATAAAAACATACCCAAGACTGGTTAATTTATACAAGACAAATAATTTAATGGACTTACAGGTCCACATGGCTGGGGAGGCCTCACAATCATGGCAGAAAGCAAGAAGGAGCAAGTCACATTTTACACAGATGGCAGCAGGCAAAGAGAACTTTGGAAAACTCCCTCTTATAATAACCATCAGATCTTGAGACTTACTATCATGAGGACAGAATAGGAAAGGCCTGCCCCCGGGATTCAATTACCTCCCATCAGGTCCCTCCCATAACAGGTGTGAATTATAGATTAGATTTGGCTGGAGACACAGCCAAACCATATCAGCCCCCTCAACAAGATATGCTCATACCTTAGTCCCTGGAACCTGTCAATATTACCTTATTTGGAAAAAGGATCTTTGTAGATGTAATTTAGTTAGGGATCTTGAGATGAGAAGAGCATCCTGGATTACCTGGGTGGGTCCTAAATCCAATGACATGTGTCATGATAAGAGACATAGAAGAGGAGAAGTTCCTGTAAAGATGAGGGCAGAGATTAGAGTGAGATAGCAACAAACCAAGGGTGACCTGGAGCCATCAGAAGCTCAAAAAGTCAAGTAACAAATGCCTTACTAGAGACTGTGGACTTCTGGGCTTCAGAACTGAGAAAACAAGTATCTGTCATTTTATGCCATCAAATTTGTGATCATCTGTTATAGTAGCACTAGAAACCTTATACAGGCTTTATTATCTAAAACTTAGGGGATAGAAATAGCTAGAAGACATTATTACATAATGACTTTTGATTTTCTCTGAGAAGTTGTAATGATCAAGTCACGTATAATTTTAAACAAAGGGACAAAAGTCCTAATATTTGGAATATAGAACTATTATCTGATAATGTCAAATTTATTAATCTTTATTCTGAACATAGATCATTGATAAATTTCTGAAAAAGTTGAAAGACTAGAAAGATTCTCAACACAAAGAAAAGAAAGGATCCTTAAGAAGCAACATAATTGCAAATAACAAATTCCTGTTTTACGTCTTTTCTTGAGAGGGTGACTAGGCATTCCGGTCAGCGATATGGTACTGACAGGACATATCTTGATTTTAGCCAAGTATTTGGCAAAGTTACAGTATCATGTGGGCAAAAAAGCAGGAATGAGAACTGGATGATAGTAGCATCCTGTGATTCACAAAAAAATGAAAATGTTAATTCAACAATCAACGACAAGCAAAAAACTTCAGAGATGCCACCGTTCTGCACTTTTCATTTCAACTTTTCCTTTCAACCATATTTTGGAAGTTAAAGATTGTTTTTTCAGTTTATGAACTTCATGAAGAATGAAAACTATTACAATACATACTAGAAACATTTTAGGAGCAGAATATACTAATAGACTAGAAGAGTATATCTCCATTGTGTTTTTCAGGACCCAACATCTCTGGAGCTGCCTCCTGCGCTGCTGTAGTTTGTACAGGGTGAGGTTTGCCCCTGCTGTAGGGAGATCCTTCTTCCTTGACAGACACAAAGCAGCACTTTCCTTATTTCCTATATTGAGTCCTGCATGGTATTTCTTCTATCAGAAAGGCTAGCTTTTCTAAACAAATACGCCTAGAACAATTGGCTCAAGGCAAACTTATGGTATTTAATATCAATTACAAACTCCTTGATCCAGCCATTTTATTTAATGAACACTTAGAAAACACTCACTATGTGTCAGGCATTTTTCTAAGCACTTTACAAACAGAAACTTTTAAAATCTTCATGGCAGTCCTACACGGTGGGTGTTACTATTCTCATTGTATTGATGAGAGAAGACACAAGAGGTCCTTTGTCTATGATCACACTACTGATACAATGGTTTCAGTAGTCTGGCTGTGGTGTCCTTGTGGTTACAGAGTATCCTTTACTGACTCTTCAACTATTTTAGGAGCACAGGAAAGAGAAGACTTGGCTTTACAGCACCTGATGAACAGATCTGTGCTGATGATAATGCCACTTCCACTCTGGAACATAGTGTCAAGTTTGTGAAACGAAACATCAGGGGAGACATTTATATACTGAAGCTTTCTCAAATAAGAGCAGCCTGAACAGCAGCTGATAGGTAAATCATGCAATATCCAGGGTGTTTGAGGGTAACAGGAATGTTGAGTCTGAATCAGAGAAGATATGTGAGGGTAAAAATAGTCAATATGTGCCAATATTTGAGGAACTAAGGGTGTAAAGTGATTAGACATACCCTGCAGTGTGAGAAAGCATGGATTAAACTGATGGTCAAAATTTTAGAAACAATATGACCAGTAAAGCTTTCTCACAACTACTGCAAGGCAGTGAATTCTGAGCCACATATTTTGTGTTAGTAAACACTGGTGACCTTCTGATGGCATTGTGGTGGGAAATTTTTCTGCATTGTGTAGGAAGCTGGATTAGATAATTTGTAGGTTTTCTTCCAAATATTAGATTCTATATTTCTATGTTTATTTCTGCAGGCATGCTGAGAAATTGACATGGCAATCAATGAGAGTTTTTGCTTGAATAAATATTTCAAAGTCAAGCCCATGTTACTCAGGAATTCTATTGTATCTCCTTTCTCCACCACTTTCCAAATGCTTATTTCAAAATTGCAAGAAATCCACAAGAGCAATTTCTTTCTAATTGCATAATTGCTGCATTTTAGCTTAACACTATTGGGGAAAAAATGGTTTGACATCCTGAGATTTCAGCAAAGAATTACATAATAAAGAATCTAGGCTCAAATAATTGTTTACTTAATACTGGAATTTACTGAAAAACCTCAAACACTGTTTCCTCCTTACTACTGCAACATAATTAAATAATTTCACAATTAATTACTTTCAGGAGAGATAATTTGTTTTCATTAAAATATGTAAATATGCATCCCTTGCTGGCTTTTCAAAAAAATTTCTCAGTGTTGTTTTCTCACCCACTATTGTGATGATGATTCATGATAAAGGGTTCTACCATAGGCTTCAAATCTCAGCCCTAGATCCTCCTCTATTCCTCAGCCTAAGAGAGAACTTATTCCCAACAACACAGCTTCCCCTGCCTCAGCCACCCACTGTCATATTTCAGAGCACCCTCAAAGGTTAAGGATTTCTGTCTCTATATCCTCCAGTCTTCAGTTTTGAGGCCCCAGTTTTGCTTGTGATATTATTGATAAGGCATTAGATTCAAGGAAATTCAAAGCAGCATCCCAGTGGAGGGCTAGGGGTGGCAGGAGGGAGAGAAAACAAAACAGAGTTTGCATTTTAGGTTATTTAAATAAGATTGGATTTTTAAACAAAAGGATCAAATGCAACCAAAATAATAGATATTAGATGTCTTCTATGTGCAAAGCACTGTGCATGTAGTTCTGAGGCATGAAACATAAAACTAGAAGAAGTCCCTTTAAAGGAATTTTTTTTTTTTGACTGAATGTGGTGGCTTATATTTATAATCCTGGCACTTTGGGAGGCTGAGGCAGAAGGATTGTTTGAGGTCAAGACCAGACTGGGCAACACAGCAAGCTCCTCTCTGCCAATTATACACACACACACACACACACATACAAACACAGATGTGTTAATCACTTGATGACTTAATCACTTGATCAAGTGATTAAGATGACTTAATCACTTGATTCTGGCTGTACAGGCTGCACCCCAGCCTCAGTGACAGTATGAGACTCCATCTCTAAGAAAAATTACAATGAAATAAAAAGAATTTTTTCTTATCAGTCCAAACATAAAATCTACTGTTTGTGCTCTAGAGAGAATGTTTATGCAAGAAAGGCAACAAGATAAAGCAGTGTTCACACTATGAGTATCATCCTACATTTTCACTGTGATTATCAATCCAATTTTTGGAAGGCAGAGTTAAAAAGCAAAATTTATCTTGAATCATCCTTGCCTAATGAGGCATACACCATACAAAAAAGACTATACCAACTACTAAAGAACATGATAAAGGATATAATCTTGGGAAGTTCAATGGCCTAAACCAAGAGATTTGAGGTAGAAATTCAGTCCTTCTCATAGAGGGGTTACTGTCAGGCCTCTGAGCCCAAGCCAAGCCATCGCATCCCCTGTGACTTGCACCTATACGCCCAGATGGCCTGAAGTAACTGAAGAATCACAAAAGAAGTGCAAATGCCCTGCCCCGCCTTAACTGATGACATTCCACCACAAAAGAAGTGAAAATGGCCAGTCCTTGCCTTAAGTGATGACATTGTCTTGTGAAATTCCTTTTCCTGACTCATCCTAGCTCAAAAAGCTCCCCCACCGAGCACCCTGTGACCCCCACTCCTGCCCTCCAGAGAACAACCCCCCTTTGACTGTAATTTTCCTTTACCTACCCAAATCCTATAAAACAACCCCACCCTTATCTCCCCTCGCTGACTCTCTTTTCAGACTCAGCCCGCCTGCACCCAGTTGAAATAAACAGCCATGTTGCTCACACAAAGCCTGTTTGGTGGTCTCTTCACCCAGATGCGCATGACAGTTACTCCCAACAGTTGCAGGCCCTACCCATTGCACACAGTGCCTAAGTGTTTGGTCTAGCACTGGAGTCAAGATGACTTGCCAGGGAGTCTTTTCAGGATTGAAAGCTGGTCTAAATCTCAAGAGATAAGAGGGGAAATAGGTACAAGGCATTTGTGTTACTGTCTTTAAAGAAACATTTCAGTGTATGTAGTAGCTACAGGGTATCTCTTTTGCTAGCTAAGAGATTAATAGTCAAAGATTTTTGTTTTTTTCCCCTGGAAAACCACCCTCCCACTTCTCTCTTATTTTAAGGAAAGAAATGGCTTATTGGTGGGGTTTTTACTTCCTCTTAAGACAAAAACATGTGTGTTTATTTAGGTCAGAACTGTTTGGGAAACAAAATAATCTTTTTTAATAATTTACTTTTTTATTATTTTTTTTTTCCTGGGGGAGACTTTCTACTTCCTTGATTAATAA
Organism: Rhinopithecus roxellana; assembly: GCF_007565055.1. Lineage (NCBI taxonomy): Eukaryota > Metazoa > Chordata > Mammalia > Primates > Cercopithecidae > Rhinopithecus > Rhinopithecus roxellana. Next base: position 67,724,089 of record NC_044569.1, on the reverse strand, counting down.
CATTTCATTGGAGAAAGTTGCTTAGGTGTTGGCTTTTCCACAATAGAATCATGTCATCTTGATCTTTAATTTTTTGTCCCCACTAAAATAATTCTCCAAAATTGCAAGGGAACTTAGACAATTGAACACAAAAAAAGAAATAACCCCATTTAAAAATGGGCAAAAGACATGAACAGACACTTCTCAAATGGCCAAAAAACATATGAAAAAATGCTCCTGCATCACTAATCATCAGAGAAATGGAAATCAAGACCACAAGATACCATCTCACACCAGTCAGAATGGCTATTAAAGAGTCAAAAAACAACAGATGTTAGTGGGGCTGCAGAGAAAAGGAAACACTTATACACTGCTGATGGGAATGTAAATTAGTTCAGCCACTGCGGAAAGTACTGCATATTGTTTAGAGATTTGTCAAATAACTTAAACATGGCTACATTTGATCCAGCAATCCCATTACTGGGTATATATCCAAAAGAAAAAAAATCATTCTCCCAAAAGACATACACACTTATATGTTAATCGCAGCACTATTCACAATAGCAAAGGCAAGAATCAACCTAGGTACTCATCAACCATGGATTGGATAAAGAAAATGTGGCACAAATACACCAAGGAATATCATGTAGCCATAAAAAAAATGAAATTCTGTCCTTTGCAGCAATGTGGATGCAGCTAGGGGCCATTATCCTAACTGAATTAATGCAAGAACAAAAAACCAAATATTTCATGTTCTTACTTATAAGTGGGAGCTAAACATTGGGAACTCAAGGATATGGAGGTGGGAACAATAGACACCGAGGACTACTAGAATGGGGAGGGAGAGAGGCAAAGTTTGAAAAACTAACTGTTGGATACTATGCTGAGTACCTGGACGACAGGATCATTCATACCCCAAACTGCAGTATCATGCAGTATACATGGGTAAAAAACCTGAGTATGTACCCACTGAATCTAAAATAAAAGTTGAAAAATAAAATTGCAAGCCAAGGGAAAACTGTAGCACAGATGTAATAAAATGTTATTTGGTAAAAAGATTGTAAGACTCTAAAATAAATTAAATATCATTCACATGAAGGAGTTATCAGGTATTGAAATGGCTATGTGCTACCAAAACCAATTTGTTTTAAATATTTTCTTTTTAGGAACTGACCATATTAGAGGAGGTGAAATTATGATATTACGGAGAATGCTATATTTATAAGTGCAAACAAAGTAAATCAAGACCTTTAGCTTTTCTTGCATTTTTTGGTTTACATGGAACTATTTTAAGGAGCCTACTCATTTGGTGGTTTCTAATTTGTTTTTCAAGGCCCCTTTCCTGGGTTAAGCCCTCTATCTCCAGGCCTTCAAAGTGAAATGCTAACAGACTATTAACTGCTGTGGCACTCAGAGGCCTCTCCATTAGAGCCTCTGCTTTGTTAATTAAAGAGATGCCATCAAGGCAGCAAGGGTCTGAATCATGACCTAACTTTTGAGATCCGCTTGCAAATGTCTCTTGGCTGTTCTGTGTACAACTTAACTTTCAAATAAAACACAAGAAAGAATGAAAATTCTCCTTCCCCAACATCTGCAAGAATATATAGCATATCTGAAAATGGAATAAAGAGGAGCCTCATTTATCTCCTGTCATTAGGAAAGATAATGTGATAAGATAAATGGTTCTAGCAAAAGGAAGCCATTTTTTTCAGTTATTTGAATGTGAATATCTCATACTATAACATACTATATGTTTCCTGTATCTTTATTCATTTTTATTGTCAAATAACATGTAAAATGTATAAAATATGAATGCACCATTCAATAAAATATTATAAGTATATTCTCCTCTAACAAGCTCCCTTCCCTACAATGTCAAAACATAGAACAATGCCAGCAAAGCTTGTGAAAATAATCACTACACTGACTTTGAAGGTAATCACTTCTATTTTTTACCCTTTGTGTGTGCATTTTTCAAACCTCCTAATTACGCATTTCAAAAGGAAAAAAAGAAAAATACCACAGTAAGTTTATAAATTTCCTTGATATTTTATTAATGTAATCAAAGATTATGTATTTCTGTGTCTAAGTTTTTTCAGTAAATATGATTTTAGAATTCATTCTCATTTCTATATAACTGTACGACATTTTTTCATTGCTATAAAGCTTCATTATTTGAATATATACAATATATTTGTAATATCATTGATCAGCATTTTTGTTTTTGAGTTCTATTACAAACACTACTCTTATGAACATTTTTGTTGGTGTTCCTTGATGTGCATGTATACATGTTATTCTAGTATATATTCCTGTTTGTGAAATTGACTTACAGGCTAGCTACTGACAAATGGTTTTCCAAAGAGGTTATAATAATTTATTAGTTTCCAACTGCAACGTATTTTAGTCAACATTTGATATTCTCACATTTCCTAATTTTAGCCAAACCGGAGGGTAAATAGGAGTGTCATTGTGATTTAAATTACACTGCCCAGATTACTATTAAGTTGGAATAACCTTTAATATATTTATTTATCATTTGTATCTTTTGTTGAGTGTTCGTCTTTTGTCCACTTTTCTATTGCTTTAACTATCTCTTTTTCATCTATGTACATTATTATATTTTGGGTGAGGCCTTTGTAAGTTATATGTATTGCAATATTTATTCCCATTATGTGGCTTGACATTTCCATTTCTTAAGGATATCTTGGTAAGGTAAAGGTCTTAGCTTTAATGTAGGTGACTTTATTAATAATTTTCTGTATGTTTAGAGCTTTTTGTATATTGTTCAGAAATTTGTCATCCTGAGGTCATGCTGAGAGCTCTTGTATTTTTTTTCTAAAATATCTTTGAACAGATTTTCTTATGTTATGTCTTATGATATTTCTTATGATGTTTTCCAAAAGCATCATTGTTTCATCTTGCATATTTAGACCTACAGCCCACAAAGAAGTGATTTATGTTAATGCTATTTATTTTAATTTTTGAGGTTTTTTTATGTGTGGATATGTAATTTTTCTAGTGATGTTTATTGAAATTACTATTTTTTATCTTGCTCTATCATGTTACTTTGTCAAAAAACAAAACTTCACATGCTCTTGGGTCTTTTTTTCTGGGCATATTGTATTGCCTGTTCCTACACTAATACCACACTGTCTTTATTACCATACACCAAGTCTTTTCATACTTTTTTCCTGGCATATCTTGGCCTTTTTCATTCTTCATATAAATTTTAAAATCAATCTCTCAAGTTCTGAAAATAAAATGTCATATTGGAACTTTGGAGATTTCATTTGTTTTGAAAAAAGATTAGCATCTAGACAGCATTAGGCTTCCAATTCATGCTCACCCCATATTTCTATATTTTTTAATTTCTCTCACTTGAATATTTCTTTAGTAGTAATGAGCATATTTTTGACTTATTCCCAGATATTCAAAATGTTTTCATCTACAAAAATGACATATGTATGTATAGATATTGATTTAATTTTATTTTTTAAATTTTTATTGATATTTAGACAAAGTTAATTTTGTGTATTTTGAGTTTGCATCAGCAACCATACCACGTTATTATATTAATTCCACTAGCTTAGATTCTTTTGGATTTTCTATATATGATACCATATAAGCTGTGAATATCATTGTGAATAATACTTTTTCATTCCCCCCAATCAAAATTTTATAACATCTATTATCTATCTATCTATCTATCTATCTATCTATCTATCCATCTATCCATCTATCCATCTATCCACCCATCTGTCTATCTTTTGCTGCCTGATGCACTGGCTAGGGTCTCCTTAGGCATGTGTTGAATAACAGTAGTGGAAATAGGCTTACTTTTGTTAACCTCAATCAAGGCAAAAGCTTTCTACATTTCACCAGGAACTACAGGACTGTCTTTTCCTCTTTAGGTATTCCTTATTAGGTTTAGGTAGCTTCCATCTTTTCCTTCTGTTCCTGGATTTCTGAGCTTCTTTAGCTTGACTGGATGGTAAATTTTATTAAAAACTTCACCTTTCAAGGTGGCTATTTTTCTCCCATAATCTATCAATGTAGTGAATAACATTGGTTATTTATCTAATGTTAAACCATGGTCATTTTGGTAATTATATATTTTGTCTTGCAACACTTAGTTTGCTGAATGCACCTTCATAATAATTATTATTATATTTAATATTATATTTAGTATAATAATAATACTTATTATTTTTGGAGACAGTGTCTCGCTCTGTTGCCCAGGCTGAAGTGCAGTGGCACAATCTCGGCTCACTGCAGCATCCACCTCCTGAGTTCAAGTAATGCACCTAGAATTTTTACATGCATGTTCACATCATTTTCCCATAATTTTCCTCTTTTGTACTACCCTTTTCCCGTTTTGTTATCAAGCTTATGCTAGACTTATATAATTGGGTGGGAAGAATCCTATCTTTTTCTATAGTCTGAAGAATGTGTGTAAGATTGCAATTACTTCTCTCTCAAATGTTTGTTAGAAACCACTTGTGAAGCCATTTATACAGTTTTCTTTGTGATGTTTTTAATTACAGAATCTTTTTTTTAATGATCGTAGGACTACTCATACAACTATTCTTTGTTCAGATATTCTACTTATTTTTCTAGAAATGTGTCCATTTAACTGGATTTTTAAAAATGTTTGCATAAACATTTACTCTTGAAATCTCCTAATTATCTGTTTAATAGTCAGCATTAATCTGTGATGACTCTTCAGTCCTATATTGATTTTTACTCCTTCTTGTTGTTCCCTTGAGGCTTATCAATTATGTGTTTTTGAAGAATCAACCTTTGTAAAATCAGTCTTATTTTATAAATTTGCTTCTATTTTATAAATTTGCTCTATTCTATTTTACAAATTTGCTCTCAGTTTTATGTTTTTTAATTCACTTAGATTACTTTGCTGTTCTCTAACTTCCTGACATGGATTCTTAGTTCCCTAAGATATAACATTTTCTGTCTTTCTGTGAGTAGATATAAGGCTTTACTCATAGTAACCAGCAAAAACTGTAAACAATACAAATGCCCACAAATAGGAGATTGAATAAGCATGTCTTGGTATAGTAACACAATGGACTATGGCTCAGCCTGAAATAAAATAAACTATTGGTACTAGAAAGAGCATGGATGAATCTTAGAAAAATTATGTTGAATAAGAGAAACTAGACAAAAACAGAATAGCTATGTGTTATTTTATTCACATGAGTTCAAAAACAAGTTTACTAATTCATGGTAGTAGAAATCAAAATCAAAACAATGGTTGCCCATAATGGAAATGTTTTATTTTTATTTTGGAGGTGGTTGCACGATTTTAAACGTTAGTCCAAACTTGTTGAATTATACACTTAAAGTCAGTGCCTGGCAATATAGTTATAATTTACCTCAATAAAAATATTATTTTAAAAACATGAATTACATATTATGCATGTTAACGTGAGCACATAGCAACTACACAGGTTTATGATGCTATGTGCTTGCACTTGGAAATTTTGGTTGATATTAATGCACTGCCATATATTTTAATTTGTTATCCTTGGTCTGTGATGGAGTGGGTAACAGGAAACTAAGTATGGAAATGTAGGTGAATGAGAGAGTCAGTCTGTAAATGACTATCATATGTAAAATTAGTAGATGTTAGTAAACAAATATTTTTTGGTACGTATTTAGTAAATTACAGTTCTCACTTGCTAATATGTAGATACTTTACTGTGATCCAGGGCATATGGTTACCTAACCAAGAAGTTAGGTGAGTTGCTATCATCTCCCAATATGCACATATGAAATATAAGTTTTGTTTAACAGAAACCAAATAAAATAGCAAAGAATGCTGAATATCATGTGTCTAAAATCATTTGAAAACATCTGCTGGACTGAAAGATTTGGTTTCTAATCTGTTTGATAATTTCAACATTTTTTCTAATCTCTTTCAGATCAATAATGTTTGTGACTCAATTTCCAATTCTCTTGAATTCAGTAGGGGAAATTGTTATGCTTCATCCTGAAGTTCCCATCAAATATAACGGAATAGTTGTTATTTTCTTTGTTAGGAACTTAAGCAGTTCTATTTGCACCCAAGAGGCAAACACCTCTTAGAGGTGTTTGCGTTGGTGTCTCTGTGGTTACAGAGAAGATTAAAACATTTTCTTTTTTTGTTATGTATTTATTTCTTCACTTTCTAGTGCCAAGGTGACATTGTGTATAATGGCTTTACAATGTAGATTAGTACTGTTTGTGTTTGTTGGCTTGCTAGTTTGTTTGTTTCTTTGTTTGGGGGTTTATTTATGTAAATGGCTTAGGGTTTGAACTTGCCTTAACAACTAGTTTCTGCAACCCTGGAGTCCAATTCTTGTTTTTAGGAAAGAAGACCAAAAACTCCCCTGCATGAAAATTCTGTGAGTTATTTTTATTCAGTTTATACTGTGTCCCAAGTGCTGATGTGACCTTGATATTTTACAATTCTGAAACAAGCTTTCCAAGTGAGGAAACTATTGGTATGGTAACTTCTTTCACAGCCATGTACCTTGTTCACCTACCAAATTTTTGAAGGTGGAATGACACTTTGGAAGGCTTTCCTGTCTAGACCTGGGTTGATGTTAGACCTAGCTTCGAATACTGTTAGATTCATTTGCTGTGAAGGCATTTCTACATGTCAGCATTTTCTATTACTTTGTCATTGACTTCTAATGCATTCCCAGAATGATTTGGGTTTTTTTTTTTTTTCCTTGAGCAAAGAAGAAAAATGAAAATAGAAAAAATAAAAACCCTTGATATTCATTATTATGCAGCTTTCACTTTGCAAAACACAATTTATAGCCAAAAATCTCTTTTCTGTATTATGTGCTACTTCAGATGTCCAATGCTAAATAGAAAGTGCCATAAAAATGTCTGTCCTCACTTGGAAAGATTCAAATACCTGACAATAATGTGAGAAATGGCTACACATGTAACCTTGGTTCCACTTTCATGGAATATTGATTCATCAATGATTCTATTCTAGCCCAGTTTTGTGGTTGTATTATTTTCAATTGTGAACTCTTGGACTCTGGTAGCCACATCTTCCTGCAGGCACTGATACTTTCTTAGCTCTTTTTAGGTCCTATCTTTCCTTCCATCTATCTCCATCCTAATTTCTCTTTGGTTCAATTTATTTTAAGGAGTGTTCGGAGACAAAAACCTGTCACAGGAGGATATGTGGGAAATCCCAGTGATTAGAAATAGAGTCCCGGGCTGCAACACAAGTTCTTTGGCTCCCATTTCAATAACACATAATTCTTAGATTTAAAAAAAAAGAGAGAGAGAGAGAGTGAAGGAGGCAAAGAATGTCACAGAAGAGGCAGAAACTAGTCATTCTTTCCAGGCCATATTGAGATTCCATGCTGTCATCTTCTTTCGTAACTGTCCACACTGGAGTCTCTCCCTAAATATGCCTCTTGTTACTATTGTGCATTTGCATATAGCTACTAGAGGGACTGACCAAACTTTCAAATTGTGCTCAGAAGCCTTCAACAGTTAATCAGGACTCTTTGAATAAAGTCCAAAGTGCTTATTTTAATTTTCAGCTTCCTTCTCTAGCTAGGATCACTACTATATGAACCTAAAACTATCTAAGTTCGTCAGCTTAACAGTTATCAATTGATGTTTATACTTTACCTTTTTTACTCATGCTGTTATATTTTATACCTAAAATGATCCCGGCCTTTGAAACCTTATCCTTGTCTACTGAAAATTTTCTTATTTTTCAAGGCCCTACTTAAGTACAACCTCAATTCCACATATTCTTACTCTATTTCTTCAGTCAGATACCTTTTTCTCTCCCTGGAGAAAAGAGACACAGAGAATATGTGTATCACACCATATAGGAAGCAGTGGGCATGAAGGTGAGACATTATATTAACATTCTCTAGAGGTACAGAAGTAATTAAATAGATACACATATATATAAAGGGGAGTTAATTATTAACTCAAATGATCACAAGGTCCTACAATAGATTGTCTGAGGAGGAAGGAGAGCCAGTCTGAGTTCCAAAACTGAAGAATTTCAGTCTGATGTTCAAGAGCAGGAAGCATCCAGCATGGGAAAAAGATGTAAGCTGGGAGGCTAGGCCATGTTCTTTTTCATTTTTCTGCCTGCTTATATTCTAGCCATACTGGCAGCTAATTAGATTGTGCCCACCCACATTAAAGGTGGGTCTGCCTTTTCCAGCCCACTGACTCAAATGTGAATCTCCTTTGGCACCACTCTCATAGACACACCCAGGATCAATACTTTGTATCCTTCAATCCAATCAAGTTGACACTTGTCTTGATTGACAAGTGTCAATCAAGTCTACCCCTTGTCAGCTTGAACCCATATATCTCTCCTGAGATCACACATAATCTTCAAATAAAGACAATGTAAGGTCACAATTATGCCTAATGTAATACAACTATCCTTCATGCAACCAGAAAAGCAGCAATCCCCAACCCAAATAGTATTACATAAAGTTAACAATACTTAAATGCCCATGTGAAGTCAATAAATCTTATGTCACATGATAATGGGAAAAGGAAATAAAATGAAGATTTTTCTCAGTACAAGTTTATACATGCACAAACATGTTTTTAACAGAAGGAGGAAATATGACAATTACAGTCCTCATTTCTGCAGTTGGTCACATGGTCATAGCTGGTATCGATGACTACCTTCTTCTACTGCCCATTTTGTATTCCCTTTGCCTTCAGCAAGCACCTCAGCAGGTCATATATATATATATTTTTTTTTTCCTAGTGGAGTGACCTAAACCTTTATTCCTGAAGGGCCTGGGCCATTTGTAGTCCTGCCTGGATTTGTCTGTTGTAGTTTTCCATTGACCTTAATCACAGGGCATGGTAATACCAAGAGATGCCCTAACGGATCTCCTGTATTCCATGTATACTCTTCCTTACCTCCCGTGTGGAGTAGTACACTGATTTTATCTTGATAGTCTGGGTCAATCACCCCGGCCAACACTGGGAAGATTTCCCTTCACCCCTGCCCACTGGGAAGATTTCCATGGACCTCTGTCCTTCAGGGATATCCTACAAAGGGGCTGTAGTGCTGCAGCTGTTCACTTTCTAGCAGTGCCTGCACATCATGCAGAAGCGTCTGTAAACCAGGCCCTAGTCTTCTCTTTCTCTGTCAGCTGATCATAGGGAACTTTCCATGAGGCCATCAGTGCAGGCTGGGGGAGAAAAGGCAGGGTGGCAGGAGTGGAGACAGTGGGCATTTGAGCCACTTCTTCATGTAACTTTCTTGTGCCTTCAGGACTTACTCAAGCCCGATCACATATATACCACTTCCATTTGATGATGAAATGCTGCTGTGCACAACCCACTTTATGGATAGATGGGTCCGAAAGCACCCAGTTCATGATAGGCAGTTCAGGTAGCATGGTGATATGATGACCCATAGTCAAACATTCAGTTTCCACCAAAGCCCAGTAATAGACCAACAGCTGTCTCTCAAAAAGAGAGTAGTTATCTGCAGAAGATGGCAAGGCCTTGCTCCAAAATCTTAGAGGCCTCCACTGTGATTCACCTATGAAGGCCTGCCACTCCAAACAGCATCCCTATCTGCCACTGACACCTCAAGCACATTTGATCTGCTTGGTCAAATGGCCCAAGTGGCAGAGCAACTTGCACAGTGCCTGGACCTGTTGCAAGTCCAGGTCTCCTGTTTGGGAACACACTCAAAACTGGCAGCCTTTCAGGTCACTTGATAAATGGGCCAGAGTTACACACCCAAATAGGGAATGTGTTGCCTCCAAAATCCAAATAGGCCCACTAGGCATTGTGCTTCTTTCTTGGTTGTAGGAGGGGCCACATGCAGCAACCTGTCTTTCACCTTAGAAGGAATATCTCAACAGACCCCACACCACTGGACCCCTAGAAATTTTACTGAGGTAGAAGTTCTCTGAATTTTAGTCAGATTTATTTCCCATCCTCAGGAACACACATATCTCAACAATAAGTGTAGTGTTTTTGCTACTTCTTGCTCACTGAATCCAATCAGCATAATTCCATCAATGTAGTGGACCAGTGTGATACCTTGCAGAAGTGAAAAGCAATCAAGTTTTCTCTGTATAAGATGACACAAATCCTGAGAGTTGATATACCCATTAGGTAAGACAGTAAAGGTATATTGCTAGCCTTGCCAGCTGAAGGCAAATTGCTTCTGGTGGCCCTTATTGACAGGAATGGAGAAAAAGTCATTCGCTAAGTCAATGACTGCATACCAGGTACCAGGAGATGTGTTAGTTTGCTAAAGCAATAAAACCACATCTGGTAGAGTACCTGCAATTGGAGTCACCACTTGGTTAAGCTTACAATAATCCACTGTGATTCTCCAAGATCTGTCTTTCACTGGCCAAATGGGAGCATTAAATGGAGATGTGGTGGGAATCACCACTGCTGTGTCTTTCAAGTCCTTGATGGTGGCACTAATCTCTGTAATCCCTCCAGGGATACAATATGGTTTTAGATTTACTATTTTTCTAGGTAGAGGCAGCTCTAATTGCTTACATTTGGCCTTTCCCACCATAATAGCCTTCACCTTACCAGTCAGGGAGCCAATGTGGAGGTTCTGCCAGCTGCTAAGTATGTCTATGCCAATTATGCATTTTGGCACTGGGGAAATGACCACAGGATGATTCCAGGGACACACTGGACCCACTGTAAATCAGACCACAGCTAAAACTCCATTAATTACTTGACCTCCGTAAGCCCCTACTTTAACTGTAGGACCATAATACATTTTGGGTCCCCTGGAATCAATGTCAGCTCAGAATCAGTGTTCAGTAGTCCCCGAAATGTATAATCATTTCCCTTTCCCCAATGCACAATTACCCTGGTAAAAGGCCAGAGGTCTCCTTGGAGAAGGATGGGGGAAAGATTCACTGCATAAATTGTTGGTATTGTAGTGGGGTCCTTCCTCAAGGGGACCTGGCCCCCACTTTGTTCAAGGGGTTCTGGGTCTGTAAACTGGCTCAAGTCCGGAAATTTACTGAAGTATGTGATTCTTCATTTTTATAATTCAAATTAGTCTTTTGTCCTTTTGACCTAGAAGTTTTCTGCTTTATAAATTAAGTAGGAATGTTGTAGGTTTCCTATTATTTTCACTTCTAGGAACACAGTGATTAGCCAACACCAGAGCTCTACATGAGTCAGTCTATTCTGATTGCCACTTTGCCTCTGCTGTCCATTACAGTAGCTACACCCACCTTGCCTTTGATGGTTGAGTGCCATCACTTGGCCTCTGCCACCTCAGAATCCAATTATCCCCACTGTATTTAAATTTTGTAGTTGAGTGACTGTGGTTCCCACTGTTAGATCTGACATACAGAGAAGAGCAATTATAGGGCTCTTCAAAGATGCAGGTGTTGCACTCACAAATCTATTTCACAAGGCATTGGTCAGGGGTATATTTTCTGGACTCTCCCAACTGAGATGAGTAGGTTTAAAGTGACTAATCTACTCCACCATCCCAATCTCCTTAAGCCTTTGTATCCCTTCCTCTACACTAAACCAAGGAAGATCAGGCATTTCCAGCTCACTCACAGTGTGCCATCATTTAATCCACATTTCAGCTAAACAGGCAAATAAACTATTAGAAGTTTTTTTTAACTCCCTGAGCTGCAACATTAAATGCAGAGTCCCTACTTGGTGGGCCCAAATCAATAAATTCAGTCTGATCTAACTATGTTCTTTCCACCATTATCCCACACCCTTAATATCCATTCCCATGCCTGTTCTCCAGATTTCTGCTTATATAAATTAGAAAACTCAAGCAGGATTTTTCAAGTGTAGTGTACCTTCTCGTGGGTCACACTATTAACCTCACCTCTAGGGACCTGCCAGGACTTTAGTCTAGTTATAGTTCTAGAAGGAAACAGGGGTATTGGGGATAGCTCCTGAGGAGAATCAACATTATCTTTCCTGGCAACTGACTCAGGGGAGGCCATCACTGTTGCCTTGGGTAGTGTAGGGTTTATCTCCTTAGAGAAAGGTGGAAAAGCTGATGGCAGTATGGGTTGGCAGAGCCAGGGGAGGGATGTTGCCACTACTGGGGAAGGGAAAGCTGTTTCTTCTGGCCAAAAAGGTTCATCAGCATTTACAAACTCTGTGTCCCCAGCTTCATCAGGATACCCCCACATGTCCCCATTCCAAGTTGCTGGGTCCCATTCTTTTCCAAACAATACCCTCACTTTAACAGTAGACACCTGGCAAGGCTGTGCAGGCAGCTTTTGTTGCAGGTCAGCCACTCACATTATAAGAGCTTGTGTCTCTTCTTCCACAATTTCAGCTCTTTCTCTACAGCCGGTAAGACTCACTCAGGCCAATCTTCGCAGATTTGAGGCTCAGTATCTGCTTCTGAAGCCAAGAGATAGAATCCCTGAGTTAATCATTGTCTTTTATCACTTTGTTCACTGAACTTATGAGCAACCAACAAGCTTCATTATGTTCCTTGGTTCTTCACACAGGGGCAAAGGTATTATGTATAGAGTAAACAACTTGCCTCTGATGAGTGGTGAATCAAGAGTGTCAAATGCATTTATTTTGCATAACTCTCTAAATCGTTCACACCAAGGACTATCAGTGTTCTCCATACTATTAGAAGTAGACTCCTTACCATTTTGGGGTCTAATCATATTAAGCAACCAACTCCAGAAACCCCGAAACCAATGAAAGAACTCCATTCTTAATATTTTGGTCCTCTAGAAACACTTCTGGTACCAAAAATCTGTATTAGTCAGGGTTCTCTAGAGGAACAAAACTAATGAAATATATATATTTCAGAAACCAAAATGATGGGGTGTGTGTGTGTGTGTGTGTGTATATATCTCATTATATACACTTACATATATGCGTGTGTATATACATACACATATATATACACTTATATATACACACGTGTGTGTATATATATATGCCAAAATGACTTCTGATGTTAATCTCAAAATTAAAAATGTCCCCATTTTTTATTCTATTTTATGTTGTGATAAATCACACGAAATTGTTGTGTTAGATAGTTTCAGTGAATGTAAGTTGTGATCTATTATAAAACTCCAGTTGATCAAGTGGTCCTTGATGGGCTCAGGCTTGAAAAAGAAGACAGTTATAAAAAGACATTTTTGAGATAGTAAGGGAAATTAAATATGAACTATTTGACTATAGATAGAAGGATATTATTTCTAAGGCGATTGTGCCATTGTGATTAGTTAAAAAGCATATCTATTTTTTTGAGATGGTTGCTGAAGTATTTATTGGCAGACTGTTAGGAAGTGTATGTCATTATAATATACACATGTGTGTGTATACAACTCGAAAATATTTAACAAAAAAAAAATCACATACTAAATCATTTATTCCCTATGACATCTTGAAAATGTTGACCGACACCACACCAGCTTAATGAGAATGATACTTTAGCTACTTCAGAAAGATACAAAAAAAAAAAAACCCAAGAAAACAAAAAACAAAAAAACTAGCTTTTCAGAGAGCTATAAAAAAAAAAAAAAAAAAAAAAAAAAAAAAAAAAAGACCAGTAACACCTACATTACCTACATTAGTAACCCAGAAAGTGATAATCCTTTGGGTGAATTTTAACAAGAGAAGGCTGAGAGAGGAGTTAGACAATTGTCTGGAATTTGAAGAGCAAGTAGGAATCAAATGAACAAAGTAGGAAGCATCATTCAAAAACAGCAAAAGGGTCTAAACAGTAATGTAAATAGTCACTTGGAGAAACAACGATAATGTCAGTGTAACTTCACATTTATCCCATTAAAAAGTCTACTTTATATACAATAAAATTTATAAACTTTAGTTTACAGTTCAACGAGGTTTCACAAATACATATTAATAATTCCCTATGACCATCTCTCCAATCAAGAGAGAGAACATTTCCGTCATTCCATAAACTCTCCTATTCCAATGTGCATTTAATCGTCATTCCATGCTATGACCCAGGTAAATTCTAATCTCATTTTTGTATTATCAATTAGTTTTTACCTTTTCGAAAAATTTGTGTAAATAAAATAATACCTGGGAGGCAGAGGTTGCAGTGAGCCAAGATTGCGCCTCTGCACTCTAGCCTGGATGACAGAGCGAGACTCTGTCTTAAATAATAATAATAAAATAGGCCAGGCGCGGTAGCTCAAGCCTGTAATCCCAGCACTTTGGGAGGCCGAGACGGGCTGATCACGAGGTCAGGACATCGAGACCATCCTGGCTAAAACGGTGAAACCCCGTCTCTACTAAAAAAAATACAAAAAACTAGCAGGGCGAGGTGGCCGGCGCCTGTAGTCCCAGCTGCTCGGGTGGCTGAGGCAGGAGAATGGCGTAAACCGGGAGGCGGAGCTTGCAGTGAGCTGAGATCCCGCCACTGCACTCCAGCCTGGGCGACAGAGCGAGACTCCGTCTCAAAAAAAAAAAAAAAAAAAAAAAAAAAAAAAAAAAAAAAAAAAAAACTAAATAAATAAATAAATAAATAAATAAAAATAAAAATAAAAAAAAAATCTCAGCTGAAAACAATTTACATCTTTCAAGACTTGGCACCACTATAGTTTCTGCTTGTTTTCTTCTCTCTTTTGTGCCTTCAGATAGTTATTTTTAATAAAAAATTTTATAGTTATTTGCTGGAGTTTGAGCCAAATGTAAACTTCTCTGCTAATGCAATTAGTTAAATTAGCTTAATTTTAAATATCTTATTTTTAATTTTTTAGTTTTTTGGCAGGCATAACTCCTGGAATGTTCTGTTCCATAAAAACTTTTTTTTTAAAACTTTTTCTAAGGTACCCTTTTCCATGGATTACATTTCAGTCTCTTTCTCCCTTTACTCATTCATTATGACAGAGGGAATCCTCCAATAGCATTTTTCTAGAAACTATTTTTTTTAAAACTTGTAGGTTCATCAAAAATTATCTTTTATTTTGTCATACATGTTTGATATCTACTTGAATACAGATGACATTATTTTATATTTAATTTTCCACTCTAATTTCTTTTGACTGTTTCTCATTTTACAAATTTCGATTTTTTTTTTCTTTTCTATTCTGTTCTTGACTGCTCTTTATTTTACTATTTTTTTTGTTCCTTTTCTATTGGAGTTTTTTTTTTTTCAAATATCTAGTTATCTTTAAATGAGTATTTATATCTAAGAGCAAGATAAAAAAATTGTTTGGAAGCTCTGTCTAGAGGTTGACAGAGGTTTACTAAGAGCCTTACCCTAAGGCTATTGGCAATGGATTTGTCCATTTTATTGGAGAACCCACAAAAGGTAGTATCTATATTTACTCGTCCGTTGAAGAAATCTTCAATTACCTGCAATTGGGCAAGAAATTGATGGTGGCCAGTGTTCTGAGACCCGAGTGAAAGAATAAAACAAGGAGATTAAACACTTTAAGAAACAGATTTTCACTTACTGCCCCTTGCTTGGTTAGCAACCCAACCTCCAAATTCCACATTCTAATTCATACTGACATCTCTCATCTGTTATCTCCTCTCATGTAATCTTTTCTTATATGAGTTTATATCATTTTTAATTCCTCTTCTGCTTCTCTTCCTTTTTTTTTTTTTTTTTTTTTTTTTTCCTGAGACCAGGTCTCACTCTGTCACCCAGGCTTGAGTGCAATAACACAATCATAGGTCACTACAGCCTGGATCTCCTGGCTGTAGTGATCCTCCTGTCTTAGCCTCCCAAGTAGCTAGGACTACAGGCACATACCATGCCCAGCTAGTTTATTTTTTATTTTTTGTACAGTCAAAGTCTTGCTATGTTGCCCAGTGGATCTGCAACTCCTCAGCTCAAGCTATCGTCTTGTCTTGGCCTCCCATAGTGCTGGAATTACGGGCATGAGCTACCATGCCCACCTTTTCAATTTTCTTGATAACAAAAAATATATTCAAACCTCAATTTTTAATTAGAATAAAAAGTCAATTTAAATTTGATTTAATTTTAACATTCTGAATAATTTTTATTACTTTGAATTTAAATGTTAGTATGAAATCGTATTTAAGCCAAATATCTAATTTAACTTAATATAATCAAAATTTAGAATTTGAGCATAATTCAATTAAAACTTTTATGGATTGATGACAGAATGTTAAAGATAACACTTGAAAAAATATTGTCATTCAAAACCTTTGTTAAAGAAAATTATATATGTAATAATCGTTAAAATAATTCTTCCATCTGATATATTTGGCAAATTTATTTTTTGGTAATTTGCCTTTAATTGGCTAGGCTTTTAGGGTTGTCGTTTTTTTGTCAATTATTTTGTATCTATAGGAAAAGCTGAAAGGAGAAGGTGTATGGGTTGTTCCTCACTCCTCATTTGGAATTCAGGATAGAAAACCTGGTTCTATAATTCTTACCAGTACAGAACTGCTCCAAGAAGCAAAAACAAGCCGAAGAATATGGTTGAGGAAGCAGTACTTAATATCTTGCGATTCTCTTCACTTCTGTGTGATGTAGAAGGGATCCATAATTTCCGGCATATTTTATAGAAGACATAAGGAGGGTGATGATACCAGTATGGCAAGAAGCAAGGTGGACCCACCATAGAAACGATAGGAAGGTAGTCAGCACTAGGATATGAATGAAGGTTCTTTTCAGGAATCAGAGTGACTTCCAACTAAAGACAAAGCTGAGGCTGCCACAAGGCAGTGAGATAAGAACAGGAGGCTCTATCTGAAAGAATAGAGATCAGGTTTGGGCCGCAGACTTCACAGCTTGTGACCCAAGTTTGGGCCCATATTTCACACATCTGGATGTCATCTAGGGGAGAACTGGGAGAAAATGTTGAAAATATATAAAAACTGAGCATAGTTTCAAAGGAAACTGAGTTCTTATATATTCATTTATTGATTCATTCATTGATGCATTTATTCATCCAAGAAACATGTTATCAAGTGGCTAATAGACATAATAGACATCATTCTACGCACTAGAGAACAAGAAAAATCCACCGTCTCATGAAACTTCCTTATCTGAAAGACATTGATTAGGCCAGAAATGACTAAGATGATTGGTATGTGTTAGTTATTCCTTGGGCTACGTGGCAGGTAGAGTTTTGGCAGGAAGTTTAGATGGGTTAGAGAAAATAAACCAGGTCTTTTCGCATTTTCTGTTGCAGCGTTTTATCTACTATAATTATACCAGAGTTCATATTTTATAGTTATTTGAAGGAAACAGGATTGCTTCATTCATTTATTTATTTAACTATTTATTATACAGAGTTCCAAAGTATCTCTGATGGGCCAAGCACTATTCTCATGCAGAAGATACAACAGTAGACAATCGCATATTTGTATCTATTTTACTTAACACATGATACACATTCAATATTTGGGAAAAAAAATAAACATCAGAAGTAATGATTTTTGCCCTACTGACTATACTAGTTTTTGTAAAGGCAACAAAGTATTTTGGGGTCCCTACACCATCAGTCAACAATAGCAATTTATATAGGACCTCCATGGTTCCAGAGTCTAAGGTCTTCCATATTTTCTCTGACACCTATGCGATCCATTCCATTGTAGGATGTGCCAGGAAAGAAATGAATTTTAGTATCTGGCAACCTGTGTCCTACTGTGACCCATGTATAATAACATCCAGTGAACACTTGTATTTAGTTTGGATATATCATAATTATCTGATATGTCTGGTATATCTAAATGCATGTATAGGATGTATCATAATTATCTGATATATCTAAATGCATGTGCCTAGTTTGTCTTAGGAATTCTTAGTTTTCAAGTTTATATACTTTTTGAGAAAACTGCTGGGTTACAAAAGCTACTGAAAATACATTAAATCAATTAGAAGACAAACTAGAAAAATATTCAGGTGTAGGACATAAACTGATCCCTTGAGACATGACCAATTATTTAAATCATAATTATGTCAGTTTTTATGGACACTTGATTAATTGGTGAATCATTCACTTATCAAAACTTTATTTAAAACCTACTCTGTTCATAACACTGAAATTCTGTAAATGCATTAAGAAATACTTAAATTTTTAAATTTACCAAATTGTGTAATAATAATTGGCATCAGGTTGTTATTTAATTATTTTCTGGTTTATTTTTTTTTCAAATCTGTAGGGTACTCAATTGCTTTCTTAATTCTGGCATTCTTGGATTTAATAGAAAAGTTTCATAGTATCTTGGCTTACTTCCTTTATTGTATTTTTAGTACTCTTGTCATTTCTATTCTCAGATTTTATCTTTTCAGACTAATGCCTTTCCCTTTAGAGTATATTTTAGTTTATTAAATTCACTTTTAATGGAAATTCTGAAGTGGTTACCTTATCATTTTTCACTTCTCTTTTTGTCTTCTCTTTCCTTTTCTTCCTCTTTCTCCTCAAGTGTACTTCCACCTTGGGAGAATTCGTAGGCTCTGGCCATGCTGCAGTTTACATCTGTCAGTAGTACTGCAGCCTCCAGCAACTTTTTATTAAAGCCAGTGATGTAGTGGGCACTTTGGCCAAAGCTGTCCACATGATGGATAGGACCACGTCTCCAGGGGCCTTTCCCTTGCAATGAGATGAGATTGGCTGATGTTGGGAGATGAAGCCTTTCCCCTCTAGGTCAGTGCCTGCAATCCATTCCAAGTCAGATGGGAAAGGAAGTTATTACCAGCCAGTGGCTGTTTCCTGGTCACTGGGAATTCTATGACTGGGAGAGCCTCATCCCTCTTTTCTCTCTACAGGACCACAGCTCCTGTCATCTAATGCTAGCCACCATGGTATCTGTCTCAGAGGAGATGCCCTGGGCAAAATGAACTGGAGTCAATTAACTAAATCTTGACCTGCAGTGGAAAGTGAGGCAGATAATTATACTCTTTGGTTTCCCTAGGTATAAAATGTAGTACCAACATTTCCTTCCAGAAAGATTTATAGCCATCTAAACTGGAGAAGTATAACACTGAACCCAGAAATAAGTGAGGATGGCATCACAGTAGTAGGAAAAGAGGATCACAAACCCCATGTACTTTATTCCACATACACAGATGTGGAACCACTCTCAAGTAAATAATTCTTAATCTATTTTTTACATAAAAGCAAATAAAATAATAGTCATTGAACACTTACTACATTCTGGGAAGTTTATATCTGCATCCATTGTCTCACTTAATGATGAAAATATCAATATTAGCTAATGGTAAGAGTGTTCACCATGTACAAGGGTCTCCAAAATGTTTTATATTTATTACTTCATTTTATCCTTGTAGGTGTCCTGTGATATAAGTTTTTGTTTTATTATGTTCCTCATTTAACAGATAAATACGCTGATTGTAAAAGAAGTTGGGAAATCTGAAAGTGAGAAAAGTGAGGTTTAAGGAACCTGAGCAAATCATTCAAGGCCATCCTCAATGCTGTACAATATCAAAACTAATGGTTTTGCTACTATAACAAAAGCTCCGAGTGTATTAGGAGCTACAGTTTGCAAGCAGAATGAACATAAAGAAATATCCAAAAAAGTATAGATAATGGTGACAGAGCACAACAGAAAGCAGAAGATTCCCAATCCTAGAGCTTTTTCTTGGGAAGCACATAGTTACTGGGAGCATTATTCTGTTGGAGTGCAGTAGGATAACTGGTATTCATGATGTTGACCCTGAGGTACCCAGACATGGTTAATTTTATTTCAATATACAATTGGATCAAGAAAGATAGAAAGATTGTAAACAAAATTTGCATGAAGAAAAGTTTTGTCCTGTATATCTATAAACTGAATTCATATGCTGAGGAATTTTTCACAGAGGGAATATTTAAAGGTAAATGTAATCCTACAGTACATTTTACAGAATGTTCAAGTACTGCTTAAATTTATGATTTACATAGGTGAATTTTCAGGGAAGTTTGGACTCTCTAAAATACACACCACCTGACAGTGCTATAGTGTATTGTTACTTTTAACCGCTGTGTTGCTCATTATAAATAGGACATGGTTATGTCAGATATTAAGATAATTTCTATTTTCCCCATAAGAAATCGGCCTACACAAAGGTGTGCAACATTGCCCCAACCATATTGTACCCCTGATTTCCTCCGAAATGAAATGTCATGGTCACCATTGTGAACACAATGTGTCATAAATCTTCTTGAAATTAGGAGGCACTCAGAAAATGCTTGTGGAACAAATTCTTTGATGAATAGTACATAGATAGTCACACCTTGCCTTCCTTGTTACTAAGAGTTCTCTTTGGCTGAACTCTTGACCAAAGGCCAGAGGGCAGATGTGATGATTGTAAAACTCCTGAACTGGGTCTCATTAGCAGTTTGGCCTCACTGATGGAGTAAGATTACCAAGGACAATTACTGTGATCCAAGCTGCAGTCTGGTAGTCCATGCCCAGAAAAGCAGTGTATATGTTGA
This sequence comes from Rhinopithecus roxellana, assembly GCF_007565055.1. Classification (NCBI taxonomy): domain Eukaryota; kingdom Metazoa; phylum Chordata; class Mammalia; order Primates; family Cercopithecidae; genus Rhinopithecus; species Rhinopithecus roxellana. The sequence continues at coordinate 67,703,699 of NC_044569.1, read as the reverse complement.
GAAACAATATAATCCTGGGTCTCCGGAAACTCATCACCACTGATGGAAATATTGCCATAAATGAAATTTAGGTATTTTAGCCAAGTAGGCATGTAGCTTACTAAAAACATTTTATAGTTGAAAAAATATTCCCTATGGTATTACAATAATTTAGTGTTACTTTCATGAATAGTTATATTATTTCCATGATGGCTACAGTTTTAATTACTACATTTCCAGGTAGTCAAGAAAAAGTCTGAGAGGAAAGTGGTTGCAGTATACTCTTGACATTACATTTTCCACACAAGCATTTAAATACGTTTTTTGAAAATTTCTAAAGATGCAATGAGTTGCTTATAGCTCATTCACTTTTTGCAATACATAGAAGCCTGATTCTGTGTTCAGGTCTTTAAATCTATGATAAAATAACCTTATTTAAATTAAGTGCTTTATTAGAGATAACAATTTTAATTATCAGTCATAAAAATGACCTGTTCAGTCTCCATCAAAACATCATAAACTTTTATAAGGAATCGTCAGAATTCCAGGACAATGACAGTCTAATCAGTATTAGGTTTACTTAGCCCACACCTCCAATGGAAGCATAAACTCAGTTTTAAGAATATTGTATTTCCTCCAATCTCCTAATTGGGGGAGAAAAGAAAATACTTGATTGTACTTACTGTTCTCTCAGTGCAGTCATCCTTTGCTGTTTTGTCTTTTCATATTTTGGTAAAAATAAAATATTGGAACATTCAAATACATTATCTGTGTTACGTTTCTAGAGGCTTACTATTTATTTCAAGCCTTTTTGCCCTTCTGAAGCATGAAAACACATTTGTAAACATTTTCATAGATAAGTACTCTTTGATATTAAGATGTCTCCTATAGTTTCCTATGACTTCCAATTCTTTTAGTCACCAAACAACCTCATAATATAAGGTCAGAGCTATTATCATGAAAGACAGACAACAAGAGCTCCTCTTGCTTTACTTACTCTTATTCAACCACACCTATGGCCACTTGGGAGAGTTCCCTTAGGACCAGTTAACAGAGAAGGCAAAACCACAGGCCTAGTTTACAGATGCATCTTGAGTATACAGATGGTACAACATCAACAGCAGAAGTGAGTGACTACTGCATTTCAGGTCCAATCAAGGAGTGGCTCAGAAAGACAGTGATGCAGGAAAATTCTCCCTCCAGGTAGGTCTTTAGACAATGAATCAGATTGTCCACTTTTTATGAAAGGAGAGGTGGTTAGAGGTATAATCTATGTTCATTAATAAGCAGTGATTAGGCAGCTGGCCAGCTCCTTAGAGATTTGGAAAGAATAAGATGGAAAGATTAGTGATGAGAAAGTTCATCAGAGATGTGTGGACATATGCAGCAAACTAGAAAGAAAAGATAAAGATACTTCTGTCTCATGTAAGTAAATGCCCTCCTTAGAGCATCAATTACACAGGGATGTCTCAATAGTTATGAATATAATGATTCATCCTGTGGACGTCAATCAGTTGATTTCCACAACTATCTCATTTGTTCAATAAGTCAAAGTGGAAAGAGCTCATTGCCACAGATGGAGACTACGCATGGGCTCAAAAATATGCATATTCTGTCATCTAGAGTGATCTGAATGCCACCACTGCTGTTAACTACCCAATGTTAATGACTGACACTGAGTTCCTGACACAGTAACATTTCCCCTGAAGGGTGAGCCAACCATTCAGTGGCAGATAAATTACACTGGACCTCTGCTAATCATGGAGCAAGTAGCAATTTATCACCTTAAGAATAGATTCATTTTCTGGATCTGGATTTGCCTTTCTTGCCTGCAATGCTTATGTGGGAAAGACTATTTTTGGACTTTACCTTATTCTTTACCATGCTATCTCACATAACATCACATCAGACTGAAGAACTAATTGTATGGTGAAGAAAATGTGGCAGTTGGCTCATTCCCATGAAATTCATTTGTCTTACCACAGTGCTCCATTTCCCAGAAGTATCTGGCTTAACGGAATGGTGAAATGAACTTCTGAAGCTTCCCTTATTACACCGTCTGGGGCAGAACACTTTGTAAGATTGAAGGGCTGTCCAAAGAATCCAATGGATGACTTAAAAGAAAATATATAATGTGTTTTCCTCCATAACTATATTATGCATCTCTGGGAATACAGGTTTGGCAGGGAAGTGACTCACTTGTTATATCTATTAATTCACTGAAGAAAATGTTGCTTCCCCATCTGCAAGTACTTGTGTCTTGTGTTTGGAGGTCCTCTTGCCAAGGGAAGAACCATTTTCCCAGGAAATGAAGCCCTTCATGTTTCTGTTTCATTGGTTACTAAGGGAACTAATGACATTTTTGGCTTTTTATACTGTTAAACAAGTAGATACTGGGTCATTTTAGTGGTGAGCATGGCTGATCCTCTTTAGTATTTTGATATTGTAAAATTTGGGCAAGGAAAACTATTACTGGAATCCAGGATATTTTACTAGGATACCTCATAATACTATGAGAGCATTTCTGAGTAAGAGGAAGCACTAGCAAATCCATAACAACAGGAACACTAAGGACTTGGATCATGTGGACAATTTTCGGTTACTCTACCAGCGAAAAGTTTTCAAGAAGCTTAAGTGTTTGAGAGTAAAGGGACATGAAAAAGATGAAAAAAGTTGTAATTATATGCCTTGGCCTTTGACCATATGCAGAAGTGGTGACTGGAGCAGCTATATTTTAGGTCAATTAGTGCCCACCCCCACCAATGCATGTGACATTTCACGAAGCACACATTATAATTTGGGTTTCATATGTGAGAATAACTGTATTGACACAATGGTGACAATATGGTTTCACCTGTATAAGGCAAGTTTCTTCTTCCAAATAAAGAAGATACTGCCAGATGCATTCTTCTTTATCCTGTCTTATGCCTGAGATATCTAAGAGCTTTATCCCCTGGGATACTTTATTCTCTGGTGTCTAGTTGATGTTGACAATAGGAACACAACAGGAGATCATAAAGAGAAAAAAAGATCTGGATACTGATTTCACCATCTCCTCCTGGGCTCCCTCTTTACCTTCCTCACTGTGGTTCTATGTTATCTCCTAGTGGTTATTTTATCTCTGCTGACACCAAACTTTCTCTGTATTTTGATACGATGGTTTCTCCCCTTGAGCATTCAGGGTTGTGATGGCTTAGAGTTTCCCATACTTTGTAGTCTCTGGGCATTTCACCATCATTAGCTGATTTCTTTAACCCTTACCACAATGCTATATAAATAGTTCCTCCACAATAGAATGCATTGGATATGCTATTTCTTTCCCGTCACTATACTGACTGACAAGTACTACCTACCACGTATCAAGAAGACAAAAAACTCTCCATGTACCCTCAACAAGATGTTAAGCTCACGATACCATGGTTTCTTACCGAAAATGGGGATATTAATTACCTCATAGCCTGTATTGAGGATAAAAAATCAGAAGTGCTTACCAATAGTATCTGACTTTCTGATAAATTACTATTATTCTTCTTATTACATAGTTAATTTTATCATCAGTTTTATTACTATTGGTGATTAGTGTTATTGGTTAGAATTTTTCATCAGCATTTCTGAGAAAAATAATCCTCTAGATTGACATTGTTACCAGGCATTTTTGTAAGAGGTTAATTTTACCAATCTGCAGTAAGTCAATATACTGAGACACCAGGCATTACAGCAGAGAATGAGTTTAATAATCACAGGGCAGCCAGATAAGGAAACTAGAGGAAACCTCAAATTCACCTCCTTGAGGAGTTGGAGGGTAGGAATTTTAAGGAGTTTGGAGAGGGCCAAAATGTGGGGACCATTGATTAGTGGAAGAGTGCAGGGGAAGGCTGGGACTGGGACAAGAAGAAACTGCATTTTCATGCTGATTCCATTTCTCTGTGGGGGTCTTCCAACAAGTTGGCATCAATTATTCTGCTAGAATTCCGGATCTGAAGAACATCTTAAGCAATTCTTTTTAAAAAGCTTAATGATTCTGACATCAGTGATCCTATGTATAGGAACAGTGGAGGGGCAAATAGTATCTAGTGCTTACTTGACTTTTGGTTATAAAGAAGTAAGCCAAAGTACAGCCTAATGTTTAATTTTCTCTATATTTCTGCCCAGAATCCATCATATATTTACTGTTAACGTTTTGAAGGTGGTGTTTCTTTTTTCAAAGAAGTTCTGATATTTTAAAGAACTTTCAATATCATCTACTGTCCAACGGAAAAAAACAGGAAAGAAATATCAACACTTGAATGTAAAAACAAAATGTTAACTAAAGCAGAATAATCTCAGAGTCTATTCTGTCCAAGAAAATGAGTATACAAGCTATGGTCCATTAGGGTGGAACTGAGATAAAAACAAGAGAAAAAAAAACCCTCGAATGATCTTACATAGGTTGCTTTTATGGACCTCATAACTATCCTCTAACTCAGTGAGTATGTTGAAAATTATCTCTGAGCTAACAGGGGAGCACATTGTCTTTTGCATATTTTCTTTCTCCAACCACACCCCAGGAGAGGCACAGAGGTGGCGCCTACCAGGAGCTCATAAAGAGATGTTTAAAAGAGATCATTAAAGTTATAATTGATACAGAAGTAACTCCATCTATAAAAGTATAGCATTTAATAAGAATTGAGATATGTATACACTTATGAACCATTGTCTCGATCAAGATAAAGAGCATATCGATTATTCCCCAATTCTCTCATACCCTTTTATAGTCTGTCTCTCCCTCTCCTCCCTGCTCCCAACCTCCATCCTCAGGCAAACACTGATCTGCTTTTTATTGCTATAGATAAATCTGAATTTTATGTAATTTATATAAATTGAATGATGTAGTGTATTCTCTTTTTTGATCCGGTCTCTTTCACTCTGTGTGATTCTTTTTAAAATCATCAGTGTTGCTGCACATAACAATTCACTTCTTTTATTATTGTTGAGTAACATTTCGTTTTTACATCAAAGTGTTGATGTTTTTTTCTAGTTGGAGGCTATTACAAATACAGCATTTTGAACATTCTTGTCTAAGTTTTTGTATGACCATAAACATTAGTTTACCTTTGCTAAATACCTAGGACTAGAATGGCTGGATGATATGGTAAGTGTACGATAATTTTAAGAAATTGCCATACTTGCTTTCCAAAGTGGTTGTACCAGTTTTCATTCCCGTGAGCAGTGTATGTGAATTCTAGTTTCTCCATATCCTTGCAACATTTGGAATGGTCAGTCTTTTTAATTTTAGTCATTTTAAGAGGTACATAGGGGTATTGTCTGATAGTTTTAATTTTCAGTGATGTCAAGTATCATCCATCTATATGTCTTCTATGGAAAAATGTTCAAACCCTTTGAGGACTTTTATATATTTCATTGGAACTTTTGTATTTATGTATCTTAGATATCAATCATTTATTATATAAATTAATATTTTCTTCCAGTCTGGGGCTTATCTCTTTTGTTCCCAGTATCTTTCAAAGAAAATATTTTTTTAATTACAAACTTCTGTTTATCCTGTTTTTCCCCAGTGGATCATGCTTTAGGTGGGATAACAAAGAAATCTTTGCTTAACTAAAGGTCATAAAGATTTTGTCCTAAGTTTGCTTCTAGACATTGCAGTTTTAGGTTCTACATTGAGATCAATGATCTATTTTTAGTTAAAATTTTTATCTCCTTGGGGGTATGAATCAAACTTCATTTTGCTTTGCATATGGATATCTAATTGTTCCAGATTGTCTTATAAAAAGATTTTTTTCTCTATGAATGTCCTTTGCATTTTTACTGAAAATCAGTTGTATATACATATATACACATATATAGTATACACACACACATATATACACACACACACACATATGCTGGTCTATTTCTGAACTCCATATTCTACTCAATTGATCTATTTTTCTATCATTACAAAAATACCATGCTCCCTTGATTACCACAGTTTTGAATAAATTTTGAAATCAAGTAGTGTTAATTCTCAAGCACTCCTCCTTTTCAAAAATACTTTTTGCCTAGTTTTCTAGGTCCTTTGCATTTCCATATGAGCTTCCGAATCAGCTTGTTAATTGCAATTAACAATCCCACTGATCATTTTATTGGGATTGCATTGAATCAATAGATCAGTTTAGAGATAATTGATACCTCAATATTATTGAGTCTTCTGACTCAAAAAGATGGTGTATATCTCCATTTAGTTAGGTTTACTCTAATTTCTTCAGCAATTTCTTCTTCAATTTATGTCAACAAATATATACATATACATTTAATTTTTAATATACAGATCTCATATATCTTTTGTAAGATTTATCTGTAAATATTCTGTATACTTTGATGCTATTGTAAATAATGTTATACATTTTAATTTCTGATTACTTATTGCTACTATGTAGAATTATAACTCACCTATGAATGCCATCCTTGTATTCCCTCACTTTGCTAAACTCACATTAGTTCCACTAGCTTTATTTTATATGTAGTGTAATTTGTATAGATAATATCTTCTTGTAAATATGTATTTACTTCTTCCTTTCCAATTTGGATATGTTTTCTTTGTCTTGCTTTATGTTAATTGGTAGAGACTTCAGCACAAACAAAAAAATTAGGTGACTAAAAGACAGATATACTTGCATCATTTCTCATATTAAAAATAAACAGTTTGCCACCATTAAGTATAACATTAGATGCCAGTTTTTTATATAAATTGTTGGCCAAGTAGAGGTGGTTCTGTCTTCTATACTTTATTTGTCAAGAGTATCTATCAGAAATGAACATGAACTTTAAACAATTTTTTTCTATATAAACTAAGATAATATTTTTTCTCTTTTAGTATGTTAATATGAGTGAATTGTGATACACTGGTTTTTACATGTTAAACCAACCTTGCATGACTGGGACAAACTGTTCATGATTCATCATCTTTTCGCATTGCTGGATTTTGTTTGCTGATAACAAGGATTTTAATGTACATGCACATGAGGATTATTGGTCTGTAATTTTCTTTCCTTGTAACATATTTACCTTGCAGTGTAATGTTAACCTCATAAAATGCGTTGGAGAGTACTCCTTTCTCTTTTATTTTCAGGAAGAGACTCTGTAGAATTTTCATTATTTCTTCCTTACATGTTTGTTGGAATTCACTAGGAAAGTCATCTGGACCTGCAGTTTTATTTTTTGGAAGGTTTGTAACTACTAATTTGATTTATAAAATGTAATTTTAAGATTGTTATGTTATCTAACTCCTCTTGAGTGAGTTGTTGTGGATAATCTCTTTCAAAAAGGTTTGTTTTGTTTTTTTTTTTCTTTCCATCTAATTGCCAGGTTAGATTTGTTCAGAGTAGTTCTTTAATATCTTATTAACATCTTGGTTAATATCTCTGGAGAGCAGTGATGCCTGTATTGATAATTTGTGTCTTTTTGTCTTTTTCCCCTCCTATTCAGCCTGGCCAGAGGTTCATCAATTCTAGGCATTTTCTAACAAATTGCTTTTGGTTTCATTGATTTACTTTATTGTTTTTTCTGTTTAAATGTTGTGATTTTTGCTCTGACGTTATTATTTCCAAGCTTCTGATTGCTGTGTGTTTAATTTGCTCTACTTTCACTAATCTCTTAAAGTAAAAGTTAAGTTTAGGTTACTGGTTTTAGATCTTTCTTCTTTTCCAATACAAGCAATCCATGCTATACTTTTTCTCTAAGTACTGCTTTAGCTGAATCCCACAGATTTTGATGGTGAGGTTAAAATTTCATTTAGTTCAAAATATTTTTAAAAAATTTTCTCTTGAGACTTTCTCTTCATCTACAGGTTATTTAGAAGGTTGTTGTTTGGTTTCCAAATGTTTGGAGGTTTTACAAATTTCCCTCTGATATTGACTTCTAGATTATTTTTATTATGGTTTAAACACATGCCTTGTATCATTTCTATTCTTTCAAAATTCTTGTGGTATGTTTTATGATCCAGAGTATGCTCTATCTTGCTAAACGTTCCATGTGCACTTGAAAAGAATGTGGATTCTGCTTGTTGGTTGAAGTATGCTACAAACATTAATTAGATCAAGTTGGTAGCTAGTGTTGTTTATGTCATCTGTAACCTGACTGATTTTCTGTGTACTCGTTCTGTCAATTACCGATAAACGAATATTGAAGGCTCCAACCTTAATTGCAAATTTTCTCCTTACAGATTTAACAATTTTTGCTTCATGCATTTTAAAGCTAAATGCCAATACAAATTTAAAATTTTAATGTCTTTGTGGGGAATTTATCCTTTTTCAATATGTAATGTCTCTCTCTTCACTAATGTTTTCATTATACATGGATTTCCATCCTTTATTTTTATCTTATATATGTCTTTATTTTAAGTGGTTGTCTTGTAGAAGCATATAGCTGAGTCATTCTTTTAAATTTATTCTGTCAATATCTGTTTTTTAACTGGGGTTAGATCATTTACATTTTAAGTAATTATTGATATTGCTAAATTAAAATATACCATCTTGCTAGGTATGTTTCTATTTCTTCTTCGTTTCCTTTTTTCTTTTTTTTTTTTTGTTTTCTCTGAGATTAACTAGCTTTTTTATGCTTCTCTATTGACTTATAAACATTTTTAGAAATTTTTTTTAGTTGTCCAAGAGTTAACATTACAGATTTTAAAATAATCTGAATCTATTTCAAATAATATAACATGGCTTCGCTTATAGTATAAGGATCTTAAAACTATTTCTGATTCTTCCTCCATCCTCCTGTTATTACTATCACATATTCTACTAGTATATATGTTATAAACATTCATACTTCGTGCCACAGCACTCCAGCCTGGGTGACAAAGTGAAACCTTATTAAGAAAGAGATTTCTATTTATTTATTTATTTATTTATTTTTATTTTTAGAAGGAGTCTCGCTCTGTTGCCAGGCTGGAGTGCAGTGACGCGATCTCCGCTCACTGCAACCTCTGCCTCCCAGGTTCAAGCAATTCTTCCTCAACCTCCCAGTCTGTAGCTGGGACTACAGACATGCGCCACCACACCCGACTAATTTTTGTATTTTTAGTAGAGACAGGGTTTTACCATGTTGGCCAGGATGATCTTGATCTCTTGAACTCGTGATCCGCCCATCTCGGCCTCCCAAATTGCTGAGATTACAGGCATGAGCCACCACTCCCGGCCGAGAGAGATTTTTTTTAATGAACAAAAATGCAGGGAATGAATTGTTAGCAGACTGAATATGTAAGAAATGTGAAAGAGAGTGTGTGATAGGCAAAAGGAAATAATATAGGTCAGAAATTGGATCTCTGTAAAGAGATAAGAAGTATCAGAAATGAATTAAATGACTGTAAAATAGAATCAGTTTTTCCTTATTTTTATTACTCCAAAGATAAAGGACAAATTAAGGCAAAAATTACCAACAAAGTATCGAATGTTTATCATGGCTTATTGCATCCTCAACCTCCCAGGCTCAAGCAATCCTCCCCACCTTGGTCTCTAAAGTAGCTGGGACCACAAGCACACATCACCACACATGGCTTTTTATTTATTTGTAACTATAGGGTCTCACGATGTTGCCCAGGCCAGTCTCAAAGTCATGGGCTTATGACATCCTCCTGCCTCGGCCTCCCACAGTGCTGAGGTTACAGGAGTGAGCCATTATTCCTGGCCTTCTTTCTCTTTTGAAGAATTGTTGCACTGAATGGAGAATTCTGAGTTCATAGTTTTGTGTGTGTTTGATTGTTTTTCTTCTTTTCTTCACTGTATTTTAATGCTGTGCCTAGCATGCATTTGTCTCTTTCCTGGGGTAGATCTCTTTTTCTTACTCTGCTTTCCCAGTTACTGTGGGTTTTCCTCGGGCTCCAGTTTGTGTTGCTCTTTCCCCCGCCCCTTCTGTTTAAGGCTCCCTCCCAGGGAAGACGATTCCCATTGTATTTCCAGTGTAGTTGCTTTTCCTACTTTCACCTACACTCCCAAGCAGTTGTTTTTGATCCTTCTACTGAAGATTCAGGCACTTGGCTAGACAGAGGAATTGGACTAGGTGGTGTTTCGGTAGTTGCTGTTCCCCTCCACCATCATGTTCCCCTTCCCATCGTGCCAAAAGGGAAGCTTTTTCTGGATTCTCCCCATGCTCCCTGTAAACGACAGGTGGGATTCCTAGAGGAGAGTGAAAACCCTACTATGTGTCCATTCCCAGGAATTTTACACTCTTAGCTCACCTATATGCAATCTTTAACAATTCTTTAACATTTTCTAGTTGAATCTTTTTTTTTCCAGTTTATATGGCATTTGGTGACTTCCATTGCAAGTAAGCAAATGCTTGCGTCCTATTTCTTCATGCAGGTTCCTGTCTCCCCATGATTGGGACAGTTGTGTGACCTGTAAACTCAGATTTGACAGGTTTAGTCATTTGTGATTTGTCCACCTCTCTGCTTTTTCTGTATTTAGGAGTGATGTTATTTCCCATTCTCTACATCTCTAACCTGAAACTGAAATGCCCAAGTTTCATTATATATTATTATTAGATATATAAAAATATATATGCAAATTTTGTATGGGTTAAGTATTAAATGTAAACATTTATGAACCTACTACTTAATGTAAGGACAAAAATAATATAATCCTTACATCTAGAGAGGAGACGGGACAGGTATGAAACACACAAGTAAATGAAATCCATTTTTCTTTGGGAAGCGTTAGTAGTATTTATAGTTGGCATCTCCGGAAGGCCTGAATTCAAATATGTTGCTTGAAATAACATATAAACTGGACACATTCAAATTATAGCTGTAGTCAGTGCCTAACCTCCTTCATTTTGTGCCAAAAGACCTAAGATTTAAGAACTAAATCCCTTTTTAACTTCACTACCTCAATCGACAGCCAGGGAGCTGGAAATAGCAGCAAATCTCGAGTGCTACCAAGAATGCTTGTAATACCTTAGTAATTTACTTCTTTGTAAAGAGAATTAGCATCTTTGGTAACTATGTTTCTCCCTGTACTATGTCATCATGTGAAATTATATCCTGGGCACATTGTATAATTGGAAAAGCATGCAAGGTCCTGTTTTAATCCTTTTTCGTTTCCTTCTTCATCTTGATTGTTAAGTGATATAATTTTCTCTGGTCTGTTGAATAAATAATTCCCAAATTTATAATCTTATTGATTAATAAATCATTTTACCCTGATTAGGAAAGCAGTATCTACTTTCAAGGGAAAAAAATAAGCCTTCTATTGCCTTTCAATATCTTTGGAAAAGTAACATGGCTCTTCTCTTAGCTCCTTTCTCATTATATTAGTACACTTTATTTCCTCTAATAGGCTGCAGAAACCAGTAATATGATAGGAAGTCATTAATACAATATAATCACAGCAGAAGATCAAGCTCATCTTTTTCTCTTTGCATTGTCAAGTGTTTCAATATTTTATTTTATAATGTGATGACCAGAACTGATCATGGTAATCTAAGTGTGGATCTGAGTAATGCATTGTATAATCAAAGATTTTCTTTTAGATGATGATTCGTTTACATTCCCTAGCTTGTCTCATATCACAGTCAGGCCCACTGGAATAGCCATGCTAGTGTATTATCTCAAAAGGAAATCAGGGAACGGAGTGACTGCGGGAGAGTGACAACAATGAGAAACAGAAAAATGTGAACCCCAGCTCCATTTCACAGAGTATCAGTACACTGACCTGTGGCTCAGTCTCCGTGTGTGTAAAAGCTCCAGTGGGTGCCACAGGGTTGGGAAAGATCAAGGAAATGATCAAGTAACAGAGGATAGGATTTGGGAGAGGTCCTGGCAACTGGCAAATGACTCTGTCTGGAAGGATGGTGGTCCCACAGCTCCAGCTCCTTGCTACCCAGCCTTCCCAGAAAATGCAATTTCTCAACAGAGGGTACCAGTACAGATTTTCATGAGGAATCTTCCATCTTTTAAATACATAAACTATTTAAAAGCCTTGTAAAACTAGTGGCTACAGAGCAAAGCAGTCTGGGGACAAAATGCCTCTTGTGGACTGCTTATTTGTACCTCCTTTATTAGAAGGTCTCCAAGGACCCTTCTGGCTCTATCGTTTTATATTTAAAGATTGTAGATCAGTATGTTTTTGAAGGGAATCAACTGAATTAATTGTTTAGGCTGAGATCATTTATAGAAACAGCACCAGCCTTATCCAAAGGTACTAATTAAGTGTCAAATTCTAGAGAACTATGTTAAGGATACTTCAGAAGTTAAAAAGGCATAGTTTTTCCATACAGGATCACACACACATTATTCATTGGCTCAACAAATATTTATTGAGTAATGAAAGGTCAATAAGACTGAAATAATTCAATTTACCTTCCATTGTTCTCCAAACTTATGTATATTTTTTCACATCCTTGGTGTTCTCAGACCTTTGCAGGGTGAACCTTATATTTTGTGTATTCTTAAATCTACGTTGTTGAGTTTTTTTTCTTTGATTCCTCTAGGACCTTTCTCCATTACTCTCTTAGTCTTTTGGCTGTAAAGTCTTTTAATTTTCTCTTGCTCCTCATTCTCAATGAAAACTGTGTTTATGATTTACTGCATAAGAAATAATACCATGACTTACACCTCACCTGCCACCTTTCACCCCCTCATTCCCAATACACTTCTAAGAAGAGCATTACAAGACAAGGCTGCTGGCCTCACTGTCACTGCCAGGCTTCCCTGAAGACCTTAAAATGACAAGGGGCAGTGGGGAGGGGAAGGTGTGGTGTGGGGTGGTGACGCCTGATTGCAATGGACCAATAGTGAGCTCATCTATCATCCCTTACCTCCAATACTCTGTAGGAAAGGAGGTGGGGGGAGGGCATCCTGTATAAAAGCAGTGGAGTCGCACTGCCAGGGTTGGAAACCTGACACTGCCCTCCTTTAGCTGGGTGACCTTGTGTAAGTTATTCACCTCTTGTGCCTCAATTTTCTGTGAAATAGTACCCATCTCCTAGGACTGCTGTGAAGATGAAATGTGTTAAAATTTGCAAAAGCCTTAGAACATACATGAACCACATAGTAAGCTTGATATAATGCTCTGAGAAATAATAATAGAAGTCTTTACTCTTAAATGAAAAAGTTGAGGTGTACGGTGATTCAGAATCTTGCCAGGGCCCATGCAGATAAAGAGTGACAGAGCTGAGAATTAAACCCTGGCTATCTTGCTGCAAAGCCCAGGCCTTCAACTGCCATGTTCTTTTCCTTCTCGATCATGATATGTTGACCAAAACCAAGAAAAATGCAACAATGCAATAGATAAAGGTCATATAAATGGCATTTTACACATATTAAATTAGTAATAACAGGCACCGTATTATTAATTTTCATTCTCTATCCCTTGCTCCACAGAAACTATTCATGATTTCCCTCCCCAGCAGTTTCAATAAGATGCTTGCAAATTTGTTTTGCTTTGTTGCAGATAATATGCTTACTAAGAGGCATTGTTTTCTTTATGGGGCCAGTTCTCCTTCTAAATGTTCAATGCCTTTCTGATTTTATGACTCAGAGTGGTTGATTGTTGACTCTTAACTCTCCCCTCCCACTCTCCAGGTCCTGCCTCCTGCCTTCCAGATTCCACTGTAATTATTTACAGAAAGAATAACTTGGATCCTTGACATAGAAAATGCTTTAAGTAACCTGTACTTAACTTACTTATGGTCTTCTCCCACTCTCCTAAATGCTCATTTTATGCAATTGTGTAATTTTCACACAGCAATGTGTTTTCTTCCCGCATCCCACAATAGCCAGGGTGTAGGCAGGTAGTTGACTGATCCAAGATTTGGAATGTGCAGAAGAAACAGGAAATCCTTGAGGCTCTGGCAATAAATTGGTTAAAGTTACTCATCATTAGTTCTGGGCTCAGCAGACAAGGGAGTGAAAAATGAAACCATGAGGTATAGGGGAAACGGGATGAGAGACTGCTGGGTTTATTCAGGTGAAATGCTTTAAAGTGAAAAAGGGAAAGTTGGGGATTGTAAGAAGGACTTGGCACATTGGGATATAAGATCTCGGACACGGGGCTCTTAAGGGTGCTTCAGAGTGTAGCTGTGGGAGTGCATTTATGAAGTGGTCCCTCTCAATCTTCACTCTCACACCCATGGGGCATTTCCACCCTAAAGCTGCAGGAACCAGGTCTTATCACAAATTAGCTCTAGTGAGTCTTTCAGGTTTTGCCTTTTTCTCTCTTTTTACCTGAATCTTTATTTTTGTTTAGCTACCTCTTTTAGGATAGGAGCATTCTTTGTTACTTTATAATGTAGTGTCTTTGAAACTGCATGTATCAGTGATCTTTTTTTATCGAATTCATTCCCAAAATTCTTATTCTCACTCAATATCCCAGTATTATTCACCACCCATGGCCCACACTTGCTTATCTAAAAGAGATTAGGGAGACATGTATGGAAGAGGAAGAATCCTGGGGTTTATGAGAAAAAGGACCTATGAAGGCAAAGGTTTCCACTGGATATACCAAGTGGATATTTTAGTCTTTAATTAATTATGATGGGTTATGGAAGAAGAATGGAACCAGGTTCCAAAGTCTTCACTGAATGTGGATGAATGTATGGGCACTCTTTAGAAAACATTAAAGCTTGTACATATGGTGGCTAAAACCTCAAAGAAGGATTTTTACGTTGATTTTTGTGTTGTTGTTTTTTTTTACGAAAAGTGAAAGAATACTGGTCTGGACATGGCAATGGGGCACTTACAGGGCTTGTGATCTGGACAAAATGGCAGCTTCTACTTGAAGTTTGACAAATCCACAGCAGCATTTCCCAAACCTCCTGAGTTACGAGTATCACCTTGAGGCACTTGTTAGATATATGATGCTCTTTATATATACAGATGACTAAGCTCTGTCCTGGACAAAAAAGTCAACCTCTTGGAATGTTTGGAAAATATTGTATTTGAGACAATCTTTTTGCAACTAAGAAGAGTACGAAGAGGCAGTGTTCTGTGACAATGCTAAAAATATAAGAATGTTTGCTCACAAAGCAAGGACATTTCAAGAGGGTGAAGTGGAAAACGTGGAAAGGAAGAACTAGGTTGAAAGCTGCATAGAGAAGTCTGGCAATGGCAATAATATGAGGGTAGTTGAAATGTAGCTGAGTAATGTGCAGAAAAATTAGTTTAACTTTTCTTGAGACAGCAAGCTGGCACTGGCTGAGGGTCCTTGAGATGCAAGAGTTTTCATAAGGTTAAAAGATTCAAGTGTTTGCTCAATAGTTGAATAAAGTTTTGCAAAAATATTTTTTTCTGATGTCTATGAAGAGAGCTCTTCTTTCAAGGAAAGGTCAACTTGCTTTCTGGTTGCTTACCTTGGGATAAAATCCCAGCAGCTGGCACAGGTGAAGAGCTTCAAAAGTTCTCATGGTGAAAGAGGAAAGACCTGCGGAAATTTACCTGTGAGTCAAGTTCTTTTTATAAATTGCTAAAAAGGCAGTTGGTCCTTAGATTCTTACCACTTAGTGGAGACTCAGCTGTCCACATAGGAAGGCTCAAGTTTTATGTGGAGGAACTGGAGTACCTGAGGTGCCTTAGGTGTAATGAGCCCCCTGTAGGCTGTTTCTGGTGGTTGGAAGGCAGTCATGGTACGCTCAGGTGTTTAACTCCCAGTCACCTGTGCTGGCTAGAAGCCATCAAGGCATCAGATCAAAAGTATGTGGACAATATTTTTGATCTTCCAACACCACACTGCACCTTGAGTGCTAAAACACCATAAAATTTTCTGCTCCCATTTTCAATGGTATGTAATCCAAGGTTTGCTTCTTTTTTTTTTTTGGTAAATAAGCATTCAAGCTTTCACTGAGCTGACCCCAGAGAAACTCTCCAACTTGCTCATTTCTTGCTATTTCTCTACAACTATCTTCTCTTTACCCATGCAGCCCCCTCAAACTCTAATCCGTCTAGGTATTTTTATACCGTTTCAGAGCTCCTTGTTTGGGGTGCTGCTAAACTTTCACTACCCCATTTCAGTTGAAATTCTGCTCATCCTTTGGGGACACATTTACATGTAGCATTCTTCTTCAACTTTCTTCTATACTCTGAGTTGGAGTTAATTAATATTGGAGTTTCATAGCACTTTGTACCACTATCTAGACAACTTACTATATTCATTAACAGTCAGTCCTGCCTTATGTTCCTTATTCTCTTATTAGATTATAAATCCTTTGAAGGAAAGGTTGTGTTTTAGCACTATTATCCTCTACAGAACCCATTTTATCACCTTGAATACAGTGTACACTTGTCCAAATATTGGCTGATTGAATAACCATTTCCAGTGACTAAAATAGGCCTTATAAGCAGACAAAGAAACACTGCACACAAATCAAGTAGCAATTTATCAGCAGTCCCCCCAGTGGCTTAAATGAGTAAACGACATTTTCCAAACCACCAGAATTTCCTCATATCCTATTGTTTAAGAAGAATCTTGAATAATAGAGGCATAGATGTATTTCTGTGTACTCTACGTTCTGTACAAATCATGTAATTCGGGGTTGACTTAGAGACACAGTTCCTCCTTCTTTTCAGAATGACATAAGGAGATATTATTCCAAGTTCTGGAATGTGTTACAGGATGGCAGGAAATGTTTGAGTTGGGACCACCAAGCACACATGCTGATGCATACATTGTGGCCTCATGGAATGTGAACAGACTGGAGTGAGGAAGCCTTCATTAACTCTATCTCTGTACAAGCAGCTTCAGTACTCTGGAATTGTGTCTTCTCCTATGCAAAATGTGAATTAAAATGTCTTTTCTGAATTTGGATAAATACATTGGGTGTTTCTTATTCACCATTTCAGAATCTCTCACCCTCATCTATCTCCTTTTTCAGCTGCTGCTGCAATGATCAGTTCTGCTAGCTCCATGAAACTTCCTGCTAGTACCACCTGAGCAACTGATTTCAAGTCTCTCCCCTCCCACCAAGGAGTGTCTTTGTTGGCACCATGTGGGAAGCCATAGGAACCCTCTCAGCTTGCAGTCTAGGCATGCATACTCCAAAAGGTCAAGGCAGTTAACAACTCAAGGGGTGAACTATGACCATTGAAAGACAGAAATAAGTAGAAAGTTCTTTCTCCTCTTTGGCCCCAGAGAAAAGGTCCTGAAATACATCTTCATAAAATAGAGCAACCGCTTGCCTACAGCAGTGGCCAGCTGGTAATGGCTCCCTTTATTTGACTTTCTTTCCGTGTCATCTATTCGTCATGATTCCTTACTTCTCTTCTCTGGATTCACACTCGGCAAATAGCATAATCACCTAGAAGCCTTTGTCCAGAGTCTGCTTTTCTGGGAACCTATACTATGACATCACACTTTTGCTACAACGTGAGCAAGAAAGCATAAAAATAAATTAAATAAATGAAATTGTAAAATCCCTGATTAAAAAACATAAGGAGATATAAATTGGCTTTTCTCTAGGAAGGTAAATATGAAGAAAGTAAGTATGTGGTCGTAAGAGGATTTAAAAATTATACTAGATTTTACTTGATATGAAACATTTTTGCTAAACCTGCCGATGATTTGAAAGACATTTCTATGTAATCGCCATGGTCCTGTATTCCCTTGGATGCTGGCCTGATCTTAGCGGGTAAAACTGCATAGAAATCACAAGGGGGATTAAAATCACAACAGCCAAATTAACCCAAGCTGACCATATTGCTCTGTGCCCTAGGAAAGGCGCTGGAAGCTGGGAACCACTAATGGAAAATTACCAAGAGGCTAAGGAGAGAGATGTTATTTTTGAACTTTTAAAGAGAACATTATAAATAGCAGAGAAAATGGAAAAGCAGAAATTAAAAACAATAAAAACAAAAGCAACTTGACAGCAGCTCTTTTAATATGACAATTTTGGTGCTTCTAAGGCCCAGGCTTAGGGATGTAATAGCTGAGTCCCAGTGAAATGGCCAAGGACCATGGGGTTTGAGCACTTAGTCACAATGGCGTTTTAGGTTAAACAATCATTGACTCAGCAGTGAAAAATGAGATAAATTAAAATTATTTTCTTCACAATGGCCAAGGGGCTTGGCAAGTAATATATTGAAGAAATTTCCTGGACATAATAGGTTACATTAATTTTCAACTGCAAAACAATTCCTTCAGCATTATTTTTCAAGGAGAGAGAAAAGAAGGGGGGAGAAAACCACCCTGTTACTTGTGCTATTTACTTCTGGCCTAAATGAGAAAGCATGTTTCAAAGGGAAGATTAAGAAAGGCGTATCAAGACACAGAGCAAATCCTGACTGTAAAGAATTCAAGCTAATTGGTTACCCATTTGCCTGTTCAAATGTGGTCAGTATTAATCCAAGAACAATAGAAGCATAAGTTATGAAAATCGTTACAGTGGGAAGCGGAATGTTAAGCCCTGTAATAGCTAAAACCACCTTTGTGTGGAATATGGAATTAAAATGGTAACAAATTTTCTCATCTAAATGTGCTACCATTTATTCTAGAAGCGCTCAATGCCTGTGATGGGGGGCTGTTTGTCCCTGATTCTGAGTAAATGGGGTGAACACTTCAGATTCCAAACCTTGCGAATTTCACAAGCTGCTTGGGGAGCCAGGCAAATGGAGTTGTGTAGGATGGTAAGAAGAGGATAGTGTCACCAACTACTACCAAATAGGAACAAAAGCCCATGTTTCTTTTTCTATAAAGGGCCAGACAGTAAATATTTTAGGCCTTGTGGTCATACATTCTCTGTAATAGCTACTCAAGTCAACATTGCAACCTGAAAGTAGCCATAGACAATATGCAAATGAATGAACATGGTGATGTTTCAATAAAACTTTATTTATGGACACTAAAATATTTGAATTTCATAAACTTTTCATGTGTCATGAAATATTTTTCTTTTCATCTTATTTCACTTTTTACTTTATTTTCAGCCATTAAAAAATGTAAGAACCATTCTGAGCTCTCAAGCTGTACAAAACCAGCCAGCAGACTGGATGTGGACTGTGGGTCATTGTCATTCTTTTTTTACAGTAACCATAAACTAATACAATAGCAATGTTATTAAAATGTACGTCAGAACTTTACTTGTTTGTCAGTGTGATGTGTGTGACTTCTGTGGTCAATTGGATGATTGTTTTCAAATATGTTTTCTTAAGTTCATTGTATTATTCACAATGTAATGGCTACTGACAAGGTATACTTTTAACTTTAATCAGTATTATTAACATTCTCTTCATAACTTTCCTATGTCATGACAATGAGCAAAACAGCTCAAACTATAATTAGTGGCATTTGCCAATTTCCACAGTGTAAAAACTCCAATTTCAAGCTCTTAGAGTGATATCGCTTACTTACATTATGTGAATGAGTCTCTTACAAGCATAGAGCAAGAGCAAGAATTTCCATCTTTGTTATCTCTGCTTCCATTCTGTGTCTCATACAAAAATAAGTACAAACTAAATGCTCAATAAAGATACATTGATGGAGGAATAGATCCATTTGGTAATTTGTTTTATCTCTCACATCAGATCATTTTATGTGATGGACACAGATCTGTGACAACCAGATAGTCATCACCTTCTAGTCCCAGGTTTGGTTACAGACCTTAGCTCTGTGACTAGCCTCCAGCTAGTACAGGAGATAACATGATCTCAGTTACTCCCAACTTCCTTCTTATTTCTCTATTTCTCTGCTCTCCCTCTGCCCCTTCTCTTTTTTTTTTTTTTTTTTTTTTGAGACGGGATCTTGGTCTGTTGCCCAGGCTAGAGGGCAGTGGCATGATCTCAGCTCACTGCAACCTCTGCAATTCTCCTGCAATTCAAGCAATTCTCCTGCCTCAGCCTCCTGAGTATCTGGAATTACAGGTGCGTGCCACCATGCCCAGCTAATTTTGTTGTTGTTGTTGTTGTATTTTTACTAGAGACGAGGTTTCACCTTGTTGGTCAGCCTGGTCTTGAACTCCTGACCTTGTCATCTGCCCGCCTCGGCCTCCCAAAGTGCTGGGATTCCAGGCGTGAGGCACTGCTCTTGGCCTGCCTCTTCTCTTTGTTGGTTCTCTCTTTCCCTCTTTTGCTCTGGTTCCTAGTACCATCGTCTCGCTTTTATAGTATTCAAACCTTCCCAATAGAGCTAAATACCTATTATGGTGTTTATTTGGAAAGAGAGATAAGCTTGATTTGCAAAGAGAAGGCAAACTTTGAACTAAAGTATAGGTCTCCATTGGCTAAAATTTAGGAATTTAATGCATCAATTTGTCTTAGTTAACTCAAGCTGCCATAACAAAATACCATAGACTGGTTGGCTTATAAACAACAGAAATTTATTTCTCAGAATTCTGGAGGCTGGCAGTCCAAGATCAAGGCACCAATCGATTTGGTATTGGTGAAGACTACTTTCTATTCATAGGTGGTGCCATCTTCTTGTGTTTTCAAATGGTGGAAGGGACTAGCTAGCTTTCTGCAGTTTCTTTTATATAAGGGCACAAATCCCATTCATGAAGGTTCTGCCATTATGATCTAATCACCTCCTACAAGCCTCCACCTCCTAATACCGTTACCTTGGGGATTAGGATTTCAACTTAGGAGTTTGGGGATGACAAACATTCAGATCCCAGTAGGAAGTTATAGGTATATATATATCTCTGTGTATGTTTGTATTTTTACATGAAAAATACTAAACAAATTTTACTACCCAAATTTATTCCTATTCTTACAACCTTTAGAATTGTGTGAAAATTTAAAATTTCCTTTAGCCTATATAATTTCACCCCACAAAATTAACCATTATTAACAATTTGGGGAGTGTCATTTTTATTTTTTTCCACGTTTAAAATTATAAAACTCTCTCTCTCATGTATGTATGTGTATGTTTGTGTGTGCATGTGTATATACATATGCTCGTATATATATAATGCATATATATGTATGTTATTGATTTCTATATATGTTATATATATGAAAAGGTGTATATATACAAATACATATACACATTATGAAGTGCCCCTCCCTCCCCCACTGCTTCCTCACTTCCTTATATGCCTTATCCAATTCAAAAGACTTTAGTGTAGTCCCTCTTTTTCTTGGTCCTAGCTCAACTTCCATTCCAAGTCACTCCCTCATGGATACCCTTGAGTTCTAGTTCTTATTGCTCAGGAGGCTCAGGGCCCATATTTGCACTCTGACATAGAGCTCACATCTGCTTTAGTGGGTACTCTCATTCCCCTGGACTTTATCAGTACCCTCCCACTGCACTCTTCATCTTTTTGCATGATGACTCTGTAACTGGCACTCACAGTCACAAAACTATTTAGATTTCCTGGAACCAAATTGCTTTCCAGAACTCCAGTGACATGAAGCTGATGTGGATATTGATTTCTTGTTTGTTAGTGGCTAGTAATAAGGAGCCCTAGAACAGGCAGGGAGTGGTAGAAAGAGCACCTATTCACATCTGTGAGCTGCTGGAGGCTGCCCTTCACTAGCAGCAGCAGCTAGACCTCCCACTGCGTACTGTGCCATTTCTGCAGACTACCAGGATCAGGTAGATTGCAGCCACAACACTGGGCTCTGGGGCTTGCAGCCAGAGATCTCCTGCACCAGCTGCCACCCTCTAAATCCATTTTGCCCTTTCTCTGCTGAGGGCCTGATAGCAGTAGGGCCCAGCAGCTTGCAGCCAGCTCAGCAAATGTGACATTCTCTGCTGAGGCAAAATTGCACGTAGTGTCTGTCTGCAAGGAAAAGCACCACCTAAAAGAAGCGCGTCAGATCCCTAGCCAACCAGACACCCAATTATTTGTCTTCGCATTTTGTTTTCTTTTACTTTTTAAGTTCTGACAAAAATGTCTCGTACAAAGGAGGCAGTAGTATGACTGGTCATTTTTTTTTTCCCTTTGGCTAATTTAACTTTCAACCCTGGAGGGCAAGACCTGGATGTCCAGTGCCTGGTCCTTGCTCATTGGATTCCAAATAAACACACCTGACACATTGACAGGTGTTTGTAGAAAAGCTTTGCATTTATCCTATAGCAAATGTTTAGTAGCAATATTGCTGTTGTAATAAATGTGTGCAGACATACCTTTTTTATTGTGCTTGCCTTTATTGTGCTTCAAATATATTGTGGGTTTTTCTTTACAAAGGTTTGTGGCACCTGTATATCGAGCAAATTTATCAGCACTATTTTTTTCTAGCACCATGTACTCACTTCCTCTCTGTGTCACATTTTGGTAATTCTCACAATATTTCTACCTTTTCCATTATTATTATATTTGTTATGGTGATCTGTGATCAGTAATGTTTAATGTTACTGTTTGTTATTGTTTGGGGGATGCCGTGAACCATGCCCATATGAAATGGGGAACCTAGTAAGTGTTATGTGTGTTCTGGCTGCTCCAATGACCAGCCGTTCCCCCATCTTTCTTTCTCTCCTCAGGCCTCCCTATTCTCTGAGTGACAACTGCATTGGAATTAGGCCAGTTAAGAACCCTACAATGGCCTCTAAGAATTCAAGTGAAAGGAAGTGTCACAGGTCTCTTTAAATCAAAAGCTAGGGATGATTAAGCTTCATAAAAAAGGTATCAAAAGCAGAGATAGGTTGAAAGCTAGGCTTCTTGAACCAAACACTTAGCCAAGTGGTGACTGCAAATGCAAAGTTCTTAAAGGAAACTAAAAGTACTACTCCAGAGAACACATGATTGATAGCCTTATTGCTGATTTAGAGAAAGTTTTAGCGGTCTGGATAGATAAAACTAGCCACAACATTATCTTAAGCCATTATCGAATCCAGAGCAAGGGCCTAATTCTCCTCATTTCATTCCCTGAAGCTGAAATGCTGATTTGTGTACAGGTGGAATAATGAGAAGGCACACATCAATAAGTATCTCAGAAGTGGCATACAGTTACACTCATACCAATTTAGGCATTGCATTTACCTTCTAGGGCCATCATAAGAAAATATTATGGAAAGGACTGCAGTCACCATCTTTGTCAAACTCACATGAGAAACACAAGGCCTAGAGTGAATAATAACTTGCATAAGAATATACAGCTACAGTTGGCCAAGTTTGGATGGAGCTCAGGAATTGCATCTCAATTTTTTGGTTTCATCTTCTGTATCACTTTGCTCAATGGAAAGTTGTTTTCCATGTGCTACAATATACACCTATACAGAGAAGTGCTGTATTCGAAGATTCTGTTCAAGTGGCAAAATGATCAGAATATACTTAGATGCATGAGGGAAGCTCATTTCACTGTTATTGAAAGAGTAAATAATAAAATAAATCATTGGTGTCTAGTCTGGCACCACAGACCAGAATATTAAGACTAATACTTAAAAGAAGATCTCTCCAAATATTTTACTTTTCTCCACAGGCTTATTTGATTCTTTTAAATTATTGTTCATTAATGACAAGTCATAAATAAAAGCCAATTTATCAATGTTTCATTAAAAATGTCCAGCCATATTTTTCTGAAGGTCTAGGATGCTTTTGACTATATTATTTCAGATCCAGTAGTACCCCATATACACATGTATCTATCTGCTCTCTTTGAAACAACGGAAACATCAAAATCTATAGGCCTTTTATGCACACTGTGTTCTTTGTCCAATGACCTTGAATAATATAAAAGCCAAGATTAGTGAAAACATTTTTAAAACCTGACTTATCAATAGATCATGATATTGTCTTTGCCTTTTAGCCTTATTTAAGGGTCTAGGTTGCTGAAGCTGGAAGGTGCCTTAGAGTTCACCTAGGCCAACACCCTCATTTTCCAGATGAGGAACTTGCACCTGGGAGAAATTAAGTGAATTACTCAAGGTCACACAGAAAGTCACTTTCTGAGCTGAGCTAACATTCCTGTCTTTTGATATCAGTTCACTTTCCAATATGCCACAGGGTCTCAAAATTAACAAAACAGAGTAGCATTTTTACTAATATTTGGCCAATGGATTTTAATTTGTCCCTGAAGTTTTATTCACCTCCTACTGCTGGGACTTCAAGGTTAATCGAACCATTAAATGTGGGTGTAGTTTCCCAGAGGGCAAAGAATCCTATAAATCAACTTTCTCTCAAGGGTGACTTTTGTAAAAGATACTCTTGAAAGCAAGGCCTTATGAAAGACTAAAGGATTATCTAAATTCATTTTCTCCTTTAACATACCAAGAAGTAGGTCTGGAGTACCAGGTCTTAGAGAGCCCTAGGGAGGCTGTGTCAGATGGAGTAAGGGGACTGTCCAGGACAGATGGACTCCCTGTGCAGTCATCCAGAACACAGTCAGTCTTGGGGCTGCTATATGGTTGCGTGCTCATGAAGAGGGGTGATGTAAAACTAGTTAGAACAATGGTGGATCCCAGGGTTACTTAGAGTTCAGAAGTTCTTGAATTCTCCAAAGTTAGCTGAGGACTTACAGAACCGGCCAGGGGGGACCACCAGCATTGGCAAAGCAGTCTTAGCACTGAGATGCTCAGGGCTGGCTGCCCAAGTCAGACACTGAGGGGGATTCACAGCCAGGTTGAATAGACCCAAAATACTAGAAAGACAGAGAGGTCTCATTCAGGATGGGCAGACTGATGAATGCTTTAGAGCAACAGATCAAGCTCCGAGGACCGATGTGCCCTTTCATCTTGAGTTCTCTGCTTCTACCATGGTTTCCTTATCTCACCTCTCAACCTCCACCCACTGCCTACTCTCACCCTACCATGGCTTTGTACTCTTTCAGAATTTCAATGTCCACAACATCCTCTGACCACGCAGCTCACTTTCTATCTCTGGAGCTCACTTTCAAAGTACTTCCACTGTAACTGTAAATAATTCAAAACCAATCTGACACCCTCTTTCCCATGTACCTACCACTTTTTCTCGATCAGGCCTCTCTTAAACTCATTTACTGTTTTATGTAGCTTGGATTCCAGGCACATTATGATAGTCACTGCTTATGAATTCACAGCCCCTTAACCCTTCTTCCTCTGTCTCAACCCCCTGGCTAATCAAACCCAGCTGCGGTTTAATGTAATGCGCTGCCTCCTGAGTGTCTTCACCTTGCCTCCCTGGGAACCGTGTGGCTGCAGGAAAATCGATGATGACTGACATCAGCAAGGCCTCAGTGTCACAGGGAAGCAACGCTACTGTTCCACACAGCAGTTCATTCCTCTGTTCCCCAGGAGATGATGGCACACCTTTTTCCATCCACCTTCCACATCCCTGCCCTGAACCACTCAGCTCATTACTTTTGTCTTTTGTTGATAAAAGAGAAGCAATCAGAAGAGAATCACATTTAACCTTCGACAACATGGGTTTGAACTGCGTGCGTCCATTTTTAGAGCGTTTATTTCTCAACCACACGTGGATTAAAAATACAGTTACTCACAGGATGCAAGTATGATAGGGATGACTTTTGGTATAGGCAGGTTCCGCAGGAGATTTGGTATATGTGGGCAGTCCTGGAACCAATTCCCCGCATAGAGTAAGGGACAACTGCATTTTATCTTCCCTCTTACAATTTTACCACTTTCACTTCACCTGTCTCAAAATGCCCCACTATCTCTTCTGGCACAGTGAGTGAGCTGGTACCTCAACTACCTCAGAAAATCTATTGTTCTTCTCATACCCTCTTGACTCCTCAAGGACTTTTTCATCCCTTTCCTCCTGTATCTCCTTTCTCCACGCTCTTTTTGCTCAGGAAGATGGATGATATCACCACGTTTGCACATCAAGGTCTGTGTCAATTTCTTTGTTCCTCTTTATTGATAAAATCCTTCCAAGAGTTTCTGTGAAAATTGACACATTATCTAGCCTCATGGGCCTTACAGTTTAGCAGGGGAAAAGCACAGTTAAGTAAAGACAGAGAAGAGTATGTAATTACAAATTATTGTATTGTTGATCAATAGGTAGATACATAGGGACAGATAAGATAGAAAAGAATTCTAAACTAAGTAAAAAGTTTAATTTTTATGTGAAAACAACAGGCACGCTCAGATACGGAATGTATCTGGAAGCATATTACATATACACACTCTTTCCAACACATTTCTACTCTCCTCCCGCTTCAAAAAATAAAACGGAACAAACATATTTTAGCCACAAGAGATAACCCAATACAGCAAACTTCCTATTAGAGAGGTTATATATGAGGAGACCAGCAATAAGCATTGAAGTCATCTAATCACAGATTTAAATCTAACTACAGTGCAATTCAAACCTATTAACTGTGAAGAAAACATACTGATGTGCAAAACAAAAATAACAGTAGTGTTACTACAATCATTGGTTGCAGAAATTGCAGTGTACACTAATTTTGAAATAGGAGGTTGGAAGGAAGGGGACAATGGGAGAAAGTATGAGAATGTCAACTAATATATCTTGCCTAAATAAGAGCAACACAGACTTTCATTCTTGATTATGCTAATTTGATAAATACATATACATCCAATTTTGAAAATAAGAGAAGGAATTCTGAGAGATTACAAAAAACTCAATAATTTTCTATCATGTATTTGAGATAGAGACATACTTTAAAATTTTTTAAGTAACATTTTACTTTATTTTGATTGAAACAGCAACAAAATAAAAGTATTAATTGGATTAGAAGCTCTTTGAAAACAAACTTTGAAGAAGCATATATAGATAATTTTCTATTGATCTTTCTGTTTTATTTATGTATTTGTACTTCTCATTTCATGCCTTCAAAAGTAAACATTTAATTTTCACCCATGTTATCTTGTTTGAATGCCTGCCCCATACTGGGGAGTATATTCCATAGGTGGTAATGGCATTTGGACTTAACTAGCTTCTCAAACTTCAGCAAGGCTTTTTAAAGCATAAATTGCTGGGTCCTAGCTGGAGTTTTTGATATTATTCCATGTGATGCTAATGTTGCTGGTCTGGGGATCACTCTTTGAGAACCATTATTCTAAAAAGAAATAAGAGTCCCAGGTTGCACTTCCCAGATATAGACCAGGTCTGGATTCTGAGCTCCATAGTTAGCTCCCTCATTCTACGAGCTCAAGACACAGTGTTGGTGGTGTGGTATAGGGAAGGAAAGGCAGTGTGTTACTTATATTTTATTTGTCTTAGTTCTGCTACTGTTCCTTTTATGAGAAAAAGCAGGAAAACACAGAAATGCATGTAGACTTTGTTTTCTTTCATATCAGAAACAACAAAGCTTTGTTCTTCCATTAGAAAATAATCTTAGAGTTTTTCTTTGGCCCCGTGGGAAGGAAACTGAGGAGACGCAGATTTATTTGTGCATTTACTGTGTTTAAATTATACCTCAATTAAAAGAAAATTGTGGCCTGGCGCAGTGGTTCACGCCTCTAATCCCAGCACTTTAGGAGACCGAGGCAGGCAGATCATGGGGTCAGGAGATAGAGACCATCCTAGATAACACAGTGAAACCCCGTCTCTACTAAAAATACAAAAAATTAGCCAGGCATGGTGGCATGCACCTGTAGTCCCAGCTACTTGGGAGGCTGAAGCAGGAGAATCGCTTGAACCTGGGAGGCAGAGGTTGCAGTGAGGCAAAACTGCACCACTGCACTCCAGCCTGGGTGACAGAGCAAGATTCCATCTCAAAAAAAAAAAGTAAATAAAAGAGAGAGAGAATCGTTAGTGCAGTAAAAGCCTCAGAATGAGAGCCTCATCAACAGGACCACGGAGGGTGCAGGTCCCTCTGGACACATCAGCCTGTGGACGTGCAGTTACCTCAGACCCACATGAATCAGCCTCAGGGGAGCAATGATTGTCTTTGGGTCCATAATTGATTCTACTGAACATCAGCAAGGCATGGATCATTCAGTCCATGGGACCTTCCTTGGGCACTTTGAATAAAACAGCATGGATGCTCACTTTCTATACTTTTTGTTTTCTTCACAGTCCTATAAACCTCCAGACCCATGGAATATGCCTTTGTATATCTATAATTATCTGTCTACCTCACCTTCCTGAAAGTGCCACAGGTATAGGCTGTTTTGTTTATACCACATCCTCAGCAGAGCTCCTTGCATGTGGATGGCACTCAATATATATTTGTTAAATTAATGAGAGAATGAGGAAGTGAATTAATGAAACCACACATGCCCCATTAGGAGCACTAACTAGAAGAAATATACAAAGAGAGATTTTAGAGTAAAACAAGTTTCAGTTAGTCCAAGTTTCTTTGATTCTGGCTATGCCCAGGGTGCTGTGTGAGGTTCTCAGGGAAAAGAGATCTAATGAATATTACTAAGTTTCAATCAACTATAAGATACTCAATCTTTGCAGTATAGAATACACACTGAGTGGAACTGGCAATTGGGGTGAGGGTACCATTTATAGATTTGGGTATAGTGCAAGAAGGCAACATCATTCTCTTTCCATTTGGTTGGAGATAAGGAGGCAATGCTATCTCCCCTTCTTCCTGTGTCTCCTACAAGCAAATATGTGGCTTTTGCTCATTTGTACTGGGCTGTATACGAGCAGCAACCAGCCAGAGAGTCATGCTTCACAGCACTGGAACATGTCCCTGGGGCTCCATTTCAGTCAAACTGAGAATTATATACCTGAACACAAATCAAGGCAAGCTAAGCACCCTTCAGTATTCATCTCTGAAGATGCCCCTTGTTTGCTTGAGGACGAAATACCATGCAGATGCATCTTCCACTCACTCTAACTCTGCTCTTTGTTCCTGTTTGCCCCTTGTGCCAATGAGTTAGATGTGGTCCAGTTATATGGTCCATAACTCTTGGCTTTCCATGAAGGAGAATCTCAAAAATACTCATCTCACTTTTCCTATCCTGAATGGACTAGGCAAAGATACTGGGCTTTATCTTGGGCCTTTTAGGACTGAAACCCTTAGCCTGAGCTAGAATAATTGATTCCCCTAACAAACCTACAACCTCAAAAGGGCTCTGAGACTCTGATAAAAATGGAAAGTTTACCATAAGCTAGCAAAGGGGGATAGCAAAGACATTAAGGAATATGCATATCAGGTATTAAAGTCACACCTGTCCTCATCTTGCGTCCCACTCACAAATTCAACAAAAGAGGAGATTACTAGGAGCTGAGGCTCTATGGATTTCTTTGACTCTAGAGCCATGCATGTTTTTTAGATATAATTTGCATACAGTGGAATGCAAAAAGGTTAATCAGAGCCACCATTCAAATGAAGTAGTAGAACACTGCCAGCATCCCCAGGAATTTTTTCCTTCCCCTTCTCCCTCAATAACTACTCTAAGGTCATCACTGTTCTACTTTCCATCACTATACACTTTTGCTTGTTGCTGAATAGGAAATAAATTAATCATACAATATACCATCTTTTGTGTCTGATTTTTTTCTCAACATAATAGTTTTGAGATTCATCCATGTGACTATGTGTGTGAGTAGTTCATTCATTTTTGTTGCTGCATAGTATTCCACTGCACAGATGTACCACTTTTGGTTTACCCACAATTGTGGACTCTGGGTTGTTTCTATTTGGGGATATTATAAATAGTGCTGCTTGAATACTCTTGTACAAATGCATTGTAATCACATGTACTGAGTTTTTTTTAAGATGAAAGCCTAGGAGAGGAGCTGCTGGAACATAGAAGCAGTGGATACTTTGGTAGACACTGAAAAAATCTACCAAAGTGATTGTACCCATTTTGCATTCTCACCAGTAGTATATTTTGCATTCTCTCCACTTGCTGTGTATCTTCTTCTACCAACAGTTGCTGTTGCCACATACCTCATTTGATAATATTACTCAAATTCCTGCAGTCCAGTTTTGTCTAAACAAAGTACTGTACTTATTGGAAGTAATGTTAAAGTGAGCCTGTACTTTTCAGATGAAAAATTAAGAGTACTGTGTTACTCTTAATAAAAAAGTTAACTCACTTGGGGGAACTCAAACAGTAGAGTGTTCCTTATTTTTTTTAATTCCCTCAAACAGAATCACTGATCGGAAATTCTAAAATGTACCAAAGGCCAAACACCTATGAAAGTCAGGTAGAATCCACAGGAAAGTGGATTCCATGGCTGGGTCAGCCCTCCTGAGAATGTGGAGTGAACAGAGCTTTCCTGCTCTGCCCTTCTCCTGTCTAGGTGCCCAGCATTTCCTTGGCCCCCATTGGTGACCTGGTTTTCCCAACAGTCTACTTACTCCAGCCAGTGGCCCCTCGTTGGTTGCATCTACCTTTTAACCTTCAATTCCAAAGTAAATGTCATCCCAGACCCTGCTTGCCATACTAGGTCTATTCAGTCATCCCTAAGACATTACTCACAACTTTCCTGGCCATGCCACTGCCGCTGCAGCAATCCCTGTTCAGTTCCAGAAGCCTTAGCAGATGGAGCTGAGTGTCCTAGAACTTCGGGACCTAGAATGACATAAATGAGATTTATTTTATTCAGCAAATATAAATCAATGCTAGACCATTTATACATGAAATATGACTATATGAATTCTAACTATTTGTCCTCTCTAACATATATTTAAACACAAGAATTAGAACATGCATAATACATGAATAGATAAATATATGATCTGGTTAGGAAGAAATACATAATATAAATAAGAGACAATCAAACACCCAATAAAATGATAAAATTTCATTCTAATGGCAGTTTTGTCACAGACCAAAATGCATTTAAGCCTGTCACTCCTCACTGTGTAGTCAGGCACATTGAAACCATTCTCTGACAGGATTCTGTCAGTATTGATGCCGTTTAGTCCTTAATGCCTAATTAAGGCTCTTTTATTTTCTTCACAGCCCATTTTTCTTTGACATTCTACAGTGGCTTTCCTCGGATGCCCCTCCACCACCTGTCCACACTATAGCACACTATAGAATGCCCTCTTACCTGCATACTTAGTGCAAAAAAAAAAAAAAAAGCTTTGGTTTATAGTCAGTGTATTGGTTCAAGTAATTAAAAGAGATATTTCAGATATTTACTAACCAGCATTTTTTTTGACATCCTGTTCTCTGTCATCATGTATGATTATAACTACTCATTCATTCAAGTACTTTATAAAGCAATGGCTAGTTGTTCTGTGGACTAACCTATGTAACTTGCTTGAAAATAAAACAGCATTCATAAAAAATTCTGGAGAAAAGACCAAAGAGAGGGTTTTTTTTTCTCCCCAATCAAAAACAAAACAAAACAAAACAAAAACCAAAGTTAAAAGTATACCTTCCAAGTAACTTACTGACATTGTATCAAACGCCTGGCTAACCCTTAACAACAAATCTGCTATGGCCTCAGGCATGCAGGTACATGCCTGTGGTGCTGTGGATTTTGAGTTTTGACATGCACACAACTTTTTCCAGAAAATGCTTGTTTTGTTTTTTTTTCTAATTCTGTTTTGCATAGACTGTATAAAATTCCTATTAAATCACTTGATTATAAGCCATATTTGATCCCTATAACATTACTAGATTATGAGACGGGTGGATCACGAGGTCAGGAGATCGAGACCATCCTGGCTAACACGGTGAAACCCCGTCTCTACTAAAAAATACAAAAAGCTAGCCGGACAAGGTGGCGGGCACCTGTAGTCCCAGCTACTCGGGAGTCTGAAGCAGGAGAATGGCGTAAACCCGGGAGGTAGAGATTGCAGTGAGCTGAGATCCAGCCCGGGCAAAAGAGCGAGACTCCGTCTCAAAAAAAAAAAAAAAAAAAATTACTAGATTATAACCTCCCTTAGGCTGAATCCTCCCCCAAAAACACTGAAGACATGAGTTTCATATAGTAAACACTTAATACATATTTGGTGAACTTAATTACAAAATGCTTTAAGAGAATTGAAATTGCCATAATATAATAACTTCTGGATTAACATCTACCCTTATCCTGTTAGATGTAAAAATGTTCACTATATAGTGAAAGATAAAACTTTTATAATTAGGTAAAAATTAGAAAAATTATGACTTATTTTAAAAATAGTCTAATTGTTGATGCATAGAAATAAGTAGAAGATGTCAACATCACATTTTCTAAACAATTAAGGGCAAAATGATAACAAAATTTCAGCTTTTAACCATTGCTTAGTACATAGGAGGTACACAATAAACATTTGTTCAATGAACAATTTCTTGGTGTCAGTGCATTGGTATAAGTTTTATGTAAAAAAATTAAAACTTTCTGTGAAACTAGAAAATGAATACATTATTGGTAACACTGATTGGTCCAAAGAGAAAATACTTTAAAAATGGTATTTTACCTGCAAGTGATCTAAAATGAGTGTGAGCTTTATTAGGTTGTAATGTTATTGTTTAGTCTTTTTTTGAGCACACTTTTACTCAATTTTGGAGGAATGGCCCCCAAACTCTACAGAACACCTTAAGTTCTCACTTTTGTACTGTACATTGTAGTAAGTTGTCTTGGTGTCCCTGCCAGATCCCCTGATAATTGCTCACTGTTATGTCCTTCTCTGAGAAATTGCCCTTGACCAAACAGGAGCCACTGTGCCCTGGATGTTATGCCCTGGCCTCCCCGCCATCCCCACTCCGGGCAGCTAGCAGCAAATCACTAACTGAATGGGGTACAAAACGCTGGCCCCTTGCCTCAGTATGGGACCAACTCTCAGTAAAATCCATACTCTGGAGTACCCTGTGAAATTGGACAGAAGCTGGACTCCAGCAAATATTACATCCTTGCTTAGTTCATTTTTCCTTCCCTATCCAGATCCCATTGCCTCTTCCTTGAGAGTCCTCCCTTGACAAGTCACTTTCACAGAATATCTTGAGTTTTAGGCTCTGTGTTCTAGATGTCTTAACCTAAGACAGTATATACAAATGTGGTCTTTGGAAGAAGACTAAATATGGGATCCTGGAGACTGATCACTCATCAGTCTAAAAGCCTAATGGCAGTAAGGGCCCTGTTGGGGGTGGTAGATGGAGTATTTATGACCCTGGCAATCTCATAGCCAAAACATCCATCTATAATGAACTGAAAGGAAACACAGGTGCAAAAGAGGCACTAGCTGGTGTCAAGTCTCCTGTATTTGATAGATATGGTAAAATAGTAACTATAAGGACTCTAGAAATGCGTGACTATTTCTAAGAACCATTAATTTGTTATTGACAGAAACATAGGGTCAGACTGAATAATCAGCAATTTAGAAGCTTTTAAAAAACATATATATCCTGCATCTGAAGGACAGACAGAGTTAAAGACCAGACAGAAGGCTTCACCATGAGTGGTAGAACTTTAGAGAAGGGTGCATTTTTAGTCTGAGGATTTACTGTGCTAAACTCAGGGTCCAGATGGGGAATAAATGGAATCCTGAATCTCGTGCCAGAGATATAAAGGTAGATGCACTTCAGATCCTTAAATGTCCTGATTCCCCTGAACACTCTAGACCAAAACCAATCCTCCTTGTGGGAAAACACAATCTTTTTCTCTTTGCTTGAGAACTATGCATAAGCATCAAATGCAGCAGACCTTAAAAGACAAGGCTTGCCGTACTCAAGATATGTTTCTACCTTTCCTGTTTGCCATCGGATCCATAAGTACTGTTGAATGTTAGCATACTCCAGTGAGAAAATGCTTTGTCTGCAAAGGAAGAGAGAGTTTACATTACCAGAGAGGTTATGTATCAAAAGCCTTCAAGATACATCTCACATGTACTGACAGCTACCAGGAGAGTGCTCCTGAAAGTGGATCCTCAGAGGTCTAGGAAGATATGAAACTACATAAGGGAGACAGTAGTATGTACTTTCATAGTAACTCCTTGCATCCCCACTAGGGGAAGTTTAAAAGAGAGCTGGTGCTTACTAATTACAAAAGAGATGTATTAACTGAGGTGGAAAACTGTAGAGGAATGAATCCAATTCTCAGAGGAGTGGGCATGGTAAAATGGGTTTAGTATAGTTTGGTATATAAGACGGGAAGATTTAGCAGTCCCTTCAAAGAGCACAGTATCCTTTGTTTACCAAAGTGATTAAGAAATGCACTGATGATGAATCAGCCTTGTTGAGAAATTCAATGTTGCTCTTGTCTGTCAGACTAGACTTGGTGTATGAGATGGAGGTAGAGAACTGAACTCCATAGTGGCTATAAGACCGAAGGAGCCTATAACAGCAGAGACCAGGTGGCATCATTGAACCACTAGAGGCAAGGTGAAGCGTAATGACTGAAATGGGTGACACAGTTACAATGGCAGCCAGAAAGCCTGGCCCAGCCACATCTATAAAGATGGCTAACAGACTATGATGACTTTGAAGCAGTTTGTAATTGGATGACGTGGACAAAAATATGGTTTACCCTAGGGGTATATACATTGTCTGCTTCTACAGTCTGAAAGGACTTGACTATCTGGGCATTCTGGAGAACATCATGGTGCTCCACTCTATACACGACATCATGTCAGCTAAACTTGATGAGTATGAATTGGGAAGTCTGCTAGGTTTTTTGAAAAGAAGTATGTACCCCAGGTGGCAAAACAAAAAGCCATACTAAGGGGTCCGATACATCAACTATGAGGTAATATATTGGACTTGCTGGGACATCTCTTCTAAAGTATTGGCACCATTCAACTTGCAATTCTACCACTAAGAAGAAGCACAATAGTAGGCAGACTTCTTTGAGTTCTAGGGGAGGCACATTTCACACTTGGGAATGCTTCTCTAATCTTGTTACTGAATGACATGGAAAGTTGTCAGTTTTGAGCAGAGTAGAGGGCATGAGAGAATTGTGCAGTGGATCCAGGCTTTGTAAAAGTAGCTTGTCACTTCAACTACCCACAACAATCCTGCCTTAGTCCACTCAGGTGGCTATAAAAGCATATTACGGACTGGGTGACTTATAAACAACTGATACCTAGTTTTGAAGGTTGAGAAGTTCAAGATCAAGTTGCCATCAGATTCAGTGTCTGGTGAGGGCCTCCTTTCTGATTCATAAATACCCATCTTCTCGCTGCATCCTCACAGAGTAAAAGAGGCCTTAGAGATAAGATACATGCTCCCACCAAAGGATGCAGTAAGTAGGTCACTAAACTTAAAGCTGCAGTTGTCTCATGTTCACTTTTATTTGCTCCCATCAGTAGAACAGCAAACACAAAAAGGAATATTTGGCCCCAATTATTATGAAGAAGTAGCGCTGTTGCTGCATAATGAGAATGTGCAAAATGTTTCTGGTATGTAGGTGACACGTTGGAACACATTTTAGTACCCTGGTGCCCTAACTATAAGTGGACAGGTGTATAACCATAGCAGGAGAAGGGACTCACACCCCTCTCAGATGGGGGTCTGCATTACCCCACCAGGCAATCCATCTAGCCAGCAGAAGTGCTGTTTGAGGATATGGGGAGTCTAGACGGGAGATAGTGAGCATCCTTCGAGCTTCAGGACTAATAACACCAGCAGTACCTTCCACTCTTGTAGGTTTTCCCAGAAATTGTTACCAATCAGAATCTCAGGTTAGATGTTCTAATATGAAATGTGAACTTAATGCGAAAAGGGGGGTGATTCTGAATGGTATAAGGGGTGGACTTTAGCATTTGCTGTTTTTATTCCACTACTGTTCCCTTGATCTAACAGTACACCCATCCCTCAGTGAGTCTATCCCTCAGCAACTGTGGTAACTGCTGGTAAATAGCTTTCCCCTTCTTTTGATAACTGCCCACTGCGAGATGGGAGCCACTACTTACCCGGGAATCTCATCTGGGATGTAACCCCTTTATCTCTACTGCTGCCAGGCTGCAGTCAGCAGGCAATGACTAACAGACACAGGCATACAAAAAAAACAAAACAAACAACAACAACAAAAAAAAACCCCAGCCCTCACGGCTCAACTCTGTGGCACCAGCAATCCTCAATCAACTTTGATAATATATTCAAAGACGCTTTTTTTGTGCTTGAGAAATATGGTGTCTAGTTGGGCAGCTAAACCTCAGGTCCAGAAATTACTAAGATTAATGAAGCTAATTTAAACAAATATTTATTATCTAGAAATACATTATCTAAAGGGTCTAGAAAATAGGTTTTCTAGATTACAGAGAGTTTATGGGTGAGCATTAACATTTAAATCATAACCAGTTTGGATGGGAGTCTATAAATTTTTATTGCAATTTGCATGCTTTCTTAGACAGAGGATATTGGATATTATTTCAACTATTCTTGATGCCTCAAAGTTATTGTTATTAACAGCTATTACTGCTACAATGTACTATAATAGTGATGCCTCTGACTCTGCTTAGATGTGTTTGGATCTGCACCAAATGAGTAACAATGGCTTTGTTTTGAGTTCTTATGTTTGATTTTGATCATGTTGCCATCTCTTTCCATTACTTTACAATTTTTATTTTGAGTGTCCTCACTCATTGCAGTTCTTTACTCCCTTTCAATTTGTTATTGTTAGTATTTTATTGACAGGGGAATTAAATATTAATAATTATTGAGTGTGTACTGTGTACCAGGAATTTTCTAAGTGCTTTACATACATTAACTCATTTAATCTTCATGACACCCAAACTCATTAGAATGTTTTACAAGTTAGGAGTAAATTGGTGCTGCAAAACATCATATGTGGCTCTCTTGTACCACGTGCATAAGCTGTAGTGCGTCAACTTGCTGACATTTATTTATTTAATTTGCTGAGAAGCTTAATTTTTCTCTCCGCCTAGGTATTTACCTATACTTTGGATAACTAAGAGAAGTAAGACATTGAAAGACACTTGAGTTCAAACTATGCCTATGAACATAGGAAATTATGTAATTGAGACTAAGAACACAAAGAAGTTGGAGTATTAACCACATTCCAGTGAAGTGTTGAAAATTTGCTTGTACAATGAGAGAGTGAAGGGCATTCTAAATAAGAGAAATCACTTTTATGATGCTATATACTAAACAGAAAGTTTACAATTTAAACTGTTTAACAATCACAGACAAAAATTTCAAAGCAATTCTCATTAATTCTATGAATTCTAAAATGTTGTCCTCTCACCTGGGCTATGATAATTCTAAAGTGGGTCCCTTCTAGCTTTTCACTAATCCCTACAGCTTTACCAAGACTGTCTTAAATTTAACAGAAAAATCATGTTTCTATGAATAGTACATAAAAGCATGGATATCTTTAGATGTATCCTTTAATATACATCCTGGCATTTTCTTGGATTCCAGCTGGAACCTGTTGTGATAACATGACCCTCTCATTCTCACACATCTTAAGAAACAAGGATGAGACCAACCCAGAGTCATTGACCTTTTCCCCCTGCTTTATTTGTGCTCCAATAAAAGTAACATAGCACCACCTATACTATCCAATAAAATATATCCAAGTTTCCTCTCTGGTTGAGTTCTTAGCTCTTCCTCCAGGTGATGCTGGATTAGTGTCTTCATGGCCTTCCATTAGTTTAAGACATTCTTTTCAAACATGTATATAACACTCCCCGAAGTGTTATTGGTTTATAAATTACACTTGTTGTTTCAGGGCAATAAATGGAATGATGAATGCATGCTTTGTTCAATCACCTTTTTATTCATGAAAGGCAAAACAAACATCCTAAAAAAACATTTATCTACATGAAGAATAAGCTATAAACCTTTCAAAAATGCTGCAAGTAATCTGGGAAGGAACCGCTAATTACATCATAACAAAGAATTCAATGGCTGTAAATGCTCATGGCACCATAGAATGTTAGAGATGGAAAATGTAGTCCAATATCCTTCTTTTACAAATGTGAAACTAACTTTTTTACTTTTTAAAAAAATTTAGATTCAGGGCCAGGCATGATGGCTGACACCTGTAATCCCAACTCTTTGGGAGGCCGAGGCAGGCCGATCACTTGAGGTCAGGAGTTCAAGACTTCATGGCCAATATGGTGAAACCCTGTCTCTACCAAAAATACAAAAATTAGCCTGGTGTGGCGGTGCATGCCTGTAGTCCCAGCTACTTGGGAGGCTGAGGCAGGAGAATCGCTTGAGCCCAAGAGGCAGAGGTTGCAGTGAGCCAAGGTTGCACCACTGCACTCCAGCCTGGGGGACAGAGCAAGACTGTCTCAAAAAAAAAAAAAAAAAAAAGGTTCAGGAGGTACATATGCTGGTTTTTTACATAAGTAAATTGCATGTCTCTGAGGCTTGGTGTATGAATGATTCCATCACCAAAGTAGACAGCATAGTACTTGATAGGTAGCTTTCAAACCTATGCTTCTCTCCCAAATCTCCCACTTCAAGCAGTCCCCATTGTCTATTGTTCCCTTTGTGTCCATGTGTACTCAAAGTTTTAGCTCCCATCTAAAACTAAGAACATGTAATATTTGGTTTTCTGTTACTGTACTACTTTACTTAAGATAATGGCTTCCAGCTGCATCCATGTTGCTACAAAAGGACATGATTTTATTCTTTTTAGTGGCTGCATAGTATTCCATGGTGTATATGTACCACATTTTCTTTATCCAATCACCATTCATGGGCATCTTGATTGATTCTGTGCCTGGTATTGTGAATAGTGCTGCTACGTACATACATCTTTTTGGTAGAAAAATTTATTTTCTTTGGGTATATATCCAATAGTAGAATTGCTGGGTCAAATGGTAGTTTTGTTATAAGTTCTTTAAGAAATCTGCACACTGCTTTCCAAAGTGACTGAAATAATTTACATTCCCATAAGCATTGTAGAAGTATCCCCTTTTCTCTGCAGCCTTGCCAACATCTGTACATTTTTGACTTTTTAATAATATCTATTCTGACTGGTGTTAGATGGTATCTCATTGTGGTTATGACTTGTATTTCTCTAAAGGTTAGTTATAACGAGCAGTATTTCCATATATTTCTTGACTGCATGTATGTCTTCTTTTGAGAAATGTCTGTTCATGTCCTTTGCTCATTTTTAAATGAGGTTATTTGCTTTGCTTGCTGATTTAAGTGTCTTATAGATTCTGGATACTAGACTTTTGTCAGATGCATAATTTCTGAATGTTCTCTTCCATTCCGTAGCGTATCTGTTTGCTGTGTTGATAGTTTCTTTTGCTGTGAAGAAGCTTTTAGTTTAATTAGGTCCCACTTGTTAACTTTTGTTTTTGTTGCAATAGCTTTTGGAGACTTATTCATAAATTATTTGCCAAGGCTAGTGTCTAGAATGGTTTCCTAGGTTGTCTTTTGGGATTTTTATTGTTTTATGTCTTACGTTAAGTCTTTAATCCGTCTTGAGTTAATTTTTCTGTATGGTGAAAGAAAGGGGTCTAATTTCAATCTTCAGCAAATGGCTTTCCAGTTATCTCAGCACCATTTATTGAATAGCAAGTCTTTTCCCCATTGTTTATTATTATAGACTTTATTGAGGATCAGGTAGTTTTAGGTGTATAGCTTTATTTCTGGCTTCTCTATTCTGTTGCATTGTTCTATGTGTTTCTTTTTTTTTCACCAATACCATGCTGTTTTGATTTCTGTAGCCTTGTAGTATAATCTGAAGTCAGTTAAAGTGATGCCTCCAGCTTTGTTCTTTTTGCTTGGGATTACTTTGGCAATTGGGCTCTTTTCTGGTTCCATATGAATTTTAAAACAGTTTCTTCAGATTCTGTGAAAAATGACATTGAGAGTTTGATAGAAATAGCATTAAATCTGTACATTGCTTTGAGCAGTATGGCCATCTTAACAATATTTATTCTTCCTATTCATAAGCATGAAATGATTTTCCATTTGTGTCATTTCTGATTTCTGTCAACAGTGTTTTGTAATTCTTGTTTTAGAGATCTTTGATCACCATGGTAAGCTGTATTCCTGGATATTTTATCCTTTTTTGTGGCTATTGTAAATGCAATAGCATTCTTGATTTGTCTCTGAGCTTGAACTTTATTGGTAGATAGAAATGCTAGTGATTTTTATACATTGATTTTATACCCTGAAGCTTTACTAAAGTCCATTTATCAGTTCTTGAAGCCTCCTGGTGGAATCCGGGGTTTTCTAGGGATAGAATCACATCGTCTGTGAAGAGAGATAGATAGTTTGACTTCCTACTTGGATGCCTTTTTCATCTTTCCCTTGTCTGATTGCCCTGGGTAGGAGTTCCAGTACTGTGCTGAATAGGAGTAGTGAGAGTGGACATCTTTCTTTTCCACCAGTTCTCAAGTTTTTTTCTCCTTCGGTATGATGTCGGTTGTAGGTTTGTCATACATGGCTCTTACTTTGATGTACTTTCCTTTAATGCCTAGTTTATTGGGGGGGGGGTTAATATGAAGGGATGTTAAATGTTATCAAAAGTCTTATCTGCATCTATTGAGATGATCATACGTTTTTGATGTTAATTCTGTTTACATAGTGAATAAAATTTATTGATTTGCATATGCTAAACCAAAGTTGCATCCCAGGAATAAAGTCTACTTGATCATGGTGAATTAGCTTTTCAATGTGGTGTTGGATTTGGTTTACTAGCTTTTTTGTTGAGGATTTTTGTGTCTGTGCTCATCAGGGATATTGGCATGAAGTTTTCTTTCTTCATTGTGTCTTTTCCAGGCTTCATTATCAGAATTACGCTAGTTTCATAGAATGAATTAGAGAGAAGTCTCTCCTCCTCAATTTTTTAGAATAATTTCAGTAGGATTGGTACTACTACTTCTTTGTACATCTGGCAGAACATTGCTATAAATCAATTTCATCCAGGACTTTTTTTCTTTTTTTGGTTGATAGGCTTTTTATTACTGATTCAATTTTGGAACTTGTTATTGATCTGTTTGGGAATTTAATTATTCCTCATTCAATCTTGGGAAACTGTTTCCACTAATTTAGCCATTTCTTCTAAGTTGTCTAGCATGCATATATGTATTTGTGATAGTCTCTGAGGATGTTTTATATTTCTGTAGGGTCTGTTGTAATGTCATATTTGTTTTTTCTGATTGTGTTTTTGTCTTCTCTCTTTTATTCTTTATTAACCTAACTAACAGTCTATCAATATTGTTTAATCTTTCAAATTATTTTGATTTTCTTGATCTTTTATACGGATTTTCACATCTCAATTTCATTCAGTTCAGCTCTGATTTTGGTTATTTCTTTACTTCTGCTACCTATGGGATATGTTTGCTTTCGTTTCTCTAGTGCCTGTAGGTATAATGTTAGGTTGTTAATTTGAGATCTTTCTAACTTCTTGATGTAGGAGGTAGAAGTTTAGCACTATAAATTTTCCTCTTTTCCTTATTTTATTATTATTATTATTATTATTATTTGAGATGGAGCCTCGCTCTGTTGCCCAGGCCGGAGTGCAGTGGCGCAGTCTCGGCTTGCTACAGCCTCTGCCTCCCAGGTTCAAGCGATTCTCCTGCCTCAGCCTCCTGAGTAGCTAGGACTACAGGCATGTGCCACCATGCCTGGCTAATTTTTGTATTTTTAATAGAGACACGGTTTCACCATATTGACCAGGCTGGTCTCAAACTCCTGACCTTGTGATCTGCCCACCTAGACCTCCCAAAGTGCTAGGATTACAGGGATGAGCCACTGCGTCCAGCCATAAGTTTTCCTCTTAACACTGTTTTAGCTGTGTCCCAAATATTCTGGTATGTTGTTTTCTGTTTT
Source organism: Rhinopithecus roxellana (assembly GCF_007565055.1). Taxonomy (NCBI): domain Eukaryota; kingdom Metazoa; phylum Chordata; class Mammalia; order Primates; family Cercopithecidae; genus Rhinopithecus; species Rhinopithecus roxellana. The sequence continues at coordinate 67,662,306 of NC_044569.1, read as the reverse complement.
CATAGTGAAACTAAAGCTTTTGAGAGTAGAAGTGGAAGCCATTCAAATAGTTGTTGATGTCATCAGTCCTCAGTTCCACATCTCTTGAGTCTGCATTTGTTGCAGCTTCATGAGGACATAGATATTGGGGTAGGAGCTACAAGAATAGGATAATATAGATACTTTACTCTCTTATTTCACTGTTCAGAATTTATTCTTTATGAGATTCTACTTTTTAGGTTGTATCTGAACATGGAAGGATAAGGAGTTCTAAAGAGACAACTCTCCTCAAAGCAAAAATACCTTTTAAAAGTTCCCATTGTGTAAAATGTCCCACAAATTATTCTATGTAATGAAACATGCAGGTTTATCCAGTGCTATGACTGAGCATTCTGTGACTCCTCTGAGGGATGGGCTTAAACTTAAGGGTGAAAAAATGAGAAATGACACTTCACACAATCCTGGGAGACAAAAGATCACCTTTCTCCCTAAATCTGAAATTCCAAAATACCAATTTTAGAATTATTTTAATGTATTAACACATTACCTTCTCATTTTATCTGTTAAAATTTCAGGAAAAGTAATCCTTCAACATTTCCATGGACAATTCCACAGACTCTATTCAAACAATATAATATATATGTGATATTAATCAATATCCAAAAAAAAGGGGTGTCTAGTGGGGAATCTCTATATTTGACTCTAACACAAATAACTCTGCCAGAGCATGCTACCATTAACCCGTCTCCCATCTTGGACCAACAAATACACACCTTTTTGTTTCTTATCTCTTTATTTTGAAATAATTTTAAATTTAAAAAGAGCATACAAAGAAGTTGCAAGAATAGCACCCTTCACTCAGACTCCCTAATTGGCAATATTTTATCACTCTCTGTATATGTGTATATATGTATATATTACTATCTTTTGAACAAGTGAAAGTATGTAGCAAATAGGATGCTCTATTATTCCTAAGCAATGTTCATTATCTAGAAAATAAATACAGTTTCCCACAAATGACAGCAAAAACATCTTAATCAAGAAATTAACATTTATAAAACACCACTGTCTAATGCACAGACTCAAATGCTCAATATTGCCCTTTAGAGGTTTTTTTCTTCTTCTAACTCAAGATTCCAACCAGGATTACACATTGTATTTAATTGCCATGTCTCTTTAGCAGTTTTCAATATGAAATTTGTCTTTAGTTTGTCTTTTTGTAATCTTGATATTTTTGGTTCAACTGTGGTATTTTGCGGAGCGTCTCTCCATTTGGACTTACTTGATATTTCCTCAGGATTGCATTTAGGCTCTGGATTTATTGAAGAATATCACAGAAAAGCTATAATGTCTTTCTTAGTGCATACACCAGCAGGCACATGATGTGGATTTGACCTATTTCTGTTGGTCAGTTAGTTAAGGTGGTGTCTGCCAGATTTCTCGACTGTAACGTGGCCATATTTTCCTCTTACAATTGGTGGACATTTTGCACTTAAATACGTTGAGACTATGTAAATAACTGTTCCTAAATGAACTTTTGCGCCGGATGATTCTTTACCTGAGTCAGTTGTTACTATGATGATTGCAAAAGAGTGACTTTCTAATTCCATTATATTACTATATATGATTAATGGTGTATATATGTATATACATACAATTTAAACACACAACTTATATGTGATGGGACATGATATATAATATAGGAGATACATTATATATGATACATATATATGCACAACCAGTAATAACTATAAGGAGGAGCTTTTTCTTCAAAAATTTTACTTATTCATTCATTCATTCATCCATCTTTATTAGTCTGAATACATGGAGATATATATATATATATATATATATATATAATTTTTTAATGGCTTATAACTCATTACAATAATCATTTCTTTTCGATCTCAAATTCCACCTTATCTGGCCAAAAGAAACTTAGTTAAGCTGATTCCTGTGTTTTTCTGAAAAGTGTCTGTTTTCTTAGCATTCCTTACATCTCTGGAGCAAAAGGGTAGTCAAGGCTCATCTTGTACTTTCATTTCCCGAGTCACGTAATCAAACAGAAGAAACTCCCACTTCAGCTCCTTATTTTTTCAAGGAACCCTGGCTCTTTTTAAGATCCCAGTATTACGAATGCCCATAGGTACTGAGATGTTATGCTTCTAGGCCTCCTCAATGAAGACAGCTAGGAAATGTATGTGTGTATATACACACAAATTCTTAAACACACACATATATATACCCACATATATCTATATATCTCTCTCTATATATATATTTCTTTATATATCCACATAATTCATATGTCTACATACCTATATTTGTACCTATATATGTGTGTGCGCACATGTAGATATAAATAGATCCACGTGTATATATGTGTGTATGTAAAAGTAAATACAAGCTTCAGAAGTGTATATAAGTACATATATAATTACATATTTAAAAACATGAATTCACACCAATTCTTCCAATTTCAATCCAACAAGAGAGTTCATTCCAGACTTTACCTTTTCCATATTTGTAATTATTTTCTTTAGCAATGAGAAATCTGAAACCAATTTTTCGAAATATAGTTATGTAGAATTAGCCCTCCATATCCACAGGTTTCATTTCTGTGGACTCCATCACAGATAGAAATATTCAAATTTAATAAATGATAATATAACAATAAAATATACAAAATTTAAAAATACAGAATAACAAGTATTTATATAGCAGTTGTATTAAGTATTATAAGTAATCTAGAGATTATTTAGAATATAGAGGAGGATGTGTATAGGTTATATGCAAACCTATGTCATTTTGTATTAGAAACTTGAGCATTTTAATATTTTGGTGTTTACAGGGGTCCTAGAACCAATCCTCCCATGGAAATTGAAGAATGACTAATTAATTCTTTTTATATAACTGCTCTCCTGACAGCCCCAGATACTTTATTGTATCCTGTTTTGCACACCCTGTAAGCCTTATGGGCTCCCATTGCTTCTTTAGCATGAATACTTGTGTATTGGTTTACATGCCTCATCATATTGGTCCCCTCTCTGTAGGCCAGCTCAAAGGAGCAGAAAAGAGGAGGCAAAGAAAGAGTAAATATCCACCCTCAAATTCTCAATTATGTTGGGGATTCCAAGAAACATTTCTTCTCTATAAATGACTTCCTTTCTTAGACAATAGTCTATAATTTCTCTTTTATATAACTTACTAGATAAAAAGGTCAAGCTTATCAACTGTAGTTATCCACCAGCAGTATGTAATTTTTTGAGGGTTGAATCTATAACTGTCTTATTACCTATCACATCTATTATATATTAGTGGTTTAAGAAATATTTTTAATAAATTAACAACTTATTTAAAATGTTTACATTTAATATGAAGCTAAGAAGAGGAGTTGATTGATGAATGATGAAATGAAGATTGAAAACACAGGAACAAATTAATAAGACAATATTTATCAAGTAAAAAGGGCAGTCTGGATAGCATGCATGAATTTGAGGAAACTTAGCAATTCTCATAAAATAGATTTTGGGGGATTCCTTGACTGATACTTATTCTAACTGCCAGAAAGCAAGAATACTTTCACGTTACATCTGATTAAGAATTAATGAACTTGCTCACTTCACCCACTACTTATTTTTATATCTGGAGCATCATATTCAACAGGCAGTTCATTGTGTATATAGGCTGGGAGCTGACAAATCATGCAAGCCAGAAGACAGAATGTCATGATGGCATCACGTGAGGAAAAGATGGAGGGATCCAGGATGCAGAGAATGGGGTTCTGGAGATACAGTATGGCTGCCCTCTAATAGCTGAGGAATCCTGTTTTATTTATTCATTAACTTTTACTTCAAAGGGCAGAACTCATGCCTGAGATAGAAATATATAGCTAAGCAGGTAGTAGCACAAAACAAGGCAGAACTATCAATAGGGATGCCAACGTCCAGAATAAACTACTTGGCAATATGTTGGTGGAAGGATTGGGCGACTGACCATCACAGGTGTCAGTGCGTCAGCACTGGAATAAAAGATCCCAAATGTTTTCTATCACATCTAGGATTTATAATTTTATGATTGTGAGTTGCTTTTACTTCAGTATAAATTCCTATTTTTCCTTTTTAGAGACAGGGTCTTGCTCTGTTACCCAGGCTGAAGTGTAATGGTGCAATCATAGTTCACTGCAGCCTTAAACGTTTGGGTTCAAGCCATCTTCCTGCCTCAGCTTCCTAAGCAGCTGGGACTACAGGCACATTCCACCACACCCAGCAAATATTTTTAACTTTTTGGAGATACAGGTTCTCACACTATGTTGCCCAGGCTGGTCTTAAACTAGGACCAAACCATCCTTCCACCTCAGCCTCCCAAAGCACCGGAATTACAGGCGTGAGCGACCACCCTCAACTCTAAATGGTTTAAATTAATATGAACCTTAGTCACTGTATTAGTTCTTTGGGTTTTTTTTTTTTTAAAGAAATTACCATAAACTTGGCAGCTTAAAACAACAGAAATTTATTCTCTCACAATTCTGGAGGCTAGAAGTCTGGAATCATTTTCACTAGGTTAAAATCAGGTTATCAGCAGAACCACTATCTCCCCAGAGGCTTTAGGGGAAAATGTGTCCTGTGCTGCTTTCAGTTTCTGGTGATTGCTCATATTCCTTGGCTTTTGGCTGCATCACTCCATTCCCTGCCTTTGTGGTCATATGGCCATCTCCTCTTAGGTTTGTAATCTCTTTATGTCTCCTTCTTATAAGGATGCCTGTAATGTCTTTAGGAAAAACCTGGGTAATCAAGGATAGTCTTTCTGTTTCAAAATTCTTAATCACATCTGCAAAGGCTTTGCTATATAAAGTAACATTCACAGATTTCGGGGACTTAGACATAGATAGCTTGAGGTAGTGATGCGGAGGGTAAGGGGTGGGCAGGCATTATTTAGTCTACTACAGCCACCTTAGCAACAGAGGAAATCCTAGTTAGGATGTTGCAAATAACGTTTTATCCCATCTCTGCTACTTCCTTTTCAAGTGTAATATAGCATGCAATCAAGTCTTTGCAGTGTTGTCCTAGCAGTATGTTCCAGTTCCTGTGCTTCATTCCTAGCATTCGGCCCCCGTCTGAGACCTCATTTAAGGAAGAAGAACAAATTCCCCTTGAGTAGCCACTGTCTGCCTTGGTCTCCCCTAGCCTTCTCTAATAAGCATATATGCTAGTGTTTAGACAGGGTGGGTATAGACTGAACCATCAAATTTGCTCATTTCCAATTAAGATTGCCATCTTTGGTTTCTAAATATTTGGTCGAATGCGCTGGCAGTAAGTCCAGAAGGAGAACTATATTTATGGAGAAGATCTCATGGGTCAAGTAAATTAAGATGCTTTGTAATGCTTTTCCATTTGATCATCAAATAATTGTTGATCTTATCCTCATTTTAAAGATGAGGATCAGAATTAAAAATGTCACATCCTCTTTGTTTTAACCTCAGAATGATCTGTCAAGGAGGTAATATTTTTCTCATTTTTATAGAAGTGATAATGAAGCTCAGAAGTTAGGTGTTGTTGTTGTTGTTGTTGTTGTTGTTTTTGTCAAAGACACACAGATATTACATGATAGAGCCAGAACTTGGAAATATATTATGTTTCAAAAGATATGTCCCTAAAATCAAAAGGTTAAAAAAAAGTTTTCCAGATAAAATGAACTCAAATACGCTATAAAAGTCCCTCAATTATTTTATTATGATGCCCAACTGTCCACTATTAGCACTTTATTCTTCCGGGTTAAGAAATAATATTTCCTAATAACATATTAATATCTCTAAGATGTACTGTATACTGTAATGCTTTGTATTTGAAGTTAAAATTTAACCAAAAGAAGGAGAAAAATACAGACTGCACATCTAAACAAAAAGTCTGGCAAGGATGGGCAGTGATTCTGGACAACCAGCTGAAGTGGTTCAGCATGAGAATTTGAGGTATACTAGTGATCACAACATAAGGAATGAGGAGAGTACCAGAGGCAAGAGTCTCATCCTTTACAATTTGCTAAAAATGAGCTTTAGCAGAACTCTACACTGAGACTCCACAAAGTCCTTCTGACGCCGTTACTGAAAAACATCATTTAACTTTTCCATGTATCTTTAAAGGTGAAATCACATTAATAAATTGAAAGTTTCATGAATAAAACTGTCTTTGGAATTACCTACCTTATTTGTGTGAATACACTCAGTGAATTTACGATGATTAACGGTAATACGGTGAACACCACAGTGCATAATAATGATTTGCTACTTATTATAAAACATTGCCAATATTTTGTACACCCAAGCAGTACAACATGCAAGAAATTCAATGAAACATTTTTAAACAAGCCATGGGGAAAGGGAAGAGCAGATCGAGCCACACACGCTATCTCTGGGGACAGAGGCCTCTCTTCCATCATAAATTGATTGCTCTGGCACCCGTGAAAGGCAACAGGGGCAGTTAGAGGACTGCATAAAGAGATAGGACTGTCACAAAGAAAGAGGAGACAGAGGACTGCCTCAAAGAAATGTAGTGTTTCTGAACCTGTGAGAACACAAAGACAAAATTTCCTTCAAAATTAGTAACTTTTGAATTCTGGGTAGCTGAAAACAATACAGGAAAGAACATCTAAAAAAAAACCCTCCACACTTTCAGCATAATGTGAAATGTGAAATACCTGAACTTCAAAATTAGTGTAAATTATTTAGTAAATGCACCAAAAACTCAGCAGGTAATCTCTCACCTTCATTCCCTACTGCAAAGGCAGGCCAAGAAAGCCTGTGGGAAGGGAGACCAGGAGAGCTAGTCATGGGAATAATGTTAACATAAAAGCACCATAAGAAAGCTAAAGTTCACCCTCAGTGTAAAAATATTAAACATTTCTTAAAGGTGCTTTGGTAGATTAGAACACAGTCTAACAGTTTACAGGAAAGGGGCTTAAAAATGCATATTGCTTGAAGTGACAGTCTTCAAAATACTTAAATTCTGGGGAACTTAAAAAAATGAAAAAAGGAAACAAAAATAAGCCCTTTAGAAATTGAGTGGTGAAATATAAAAAGATGAAAAAGATCAGAATTTAGGGTCTTGCAAGACGAAGAGAACCAAAAATGTCAGAGGACACACAGATCCTCTCACATTACACATATACATGCACACACACACGAATCCATTAAAGAGTACAATTTTTGCTATAATGAAAAAAGTCAACTTTCAAATAAAGAATCCTTCAAACTAAATAACCCAAAATAAATGGAAAGTGAACTAATAAAGCCACACAGTTATTATTTTTAAAAAGTTAGAACATGAGATTCAGTACATCTCAAGTAATGAAAATGCCCCCTGAACAACCAATCCTGTGTCAGAAGAAACTATAAGACAACACTGCAAAGTAAGTTAATTGTACTCAAACATTTGGAGATAGGAAAACCACTGACTTTTTTAAGTTGGAAATTCAAATTGAAGAATGGAAATTGGTAAGAGAGGGAGAGAGAAACAGTAGAAAATAGTTATTTGAATTCAGAAAAGAAATGTAACCAGCCAAACATTCAAAAGACTAATTTTTAAGGCATCCAAAGAGTAATAAAGGAAAATAAGTAACAAGAACCATTGAAGGAATCTGGAAAAATCTCAAACAGAATGAAATTGAAATTAATAAAAGAAAAAGGTCCAGAGAAAAATAAAGATAATAATAAAGGATGGGGAAAGAATAAAATTAACATATTTGGAGTCCCTAAATTAAAAAAACACCAACCATAAAGCAAAGCAGTGTAATGGTACTAATACCTTAATGTATAATCCAAAAACAAAATTTCTATAAAGAAATACCTGAATCTATATATTGAAAGAACCCACAGATACATGAAATATTCAGCCTGAAAGGATGGACTATGGGATGTCTATACTACAAAGCATTACACAGCTATGTAAAATGAAGCTGATTTCTATGAACTGATAGGGAGTGATAGCTGGACTATATTTTGAAGTGACAAAATCAAAGTAGAAAGGAATATCTATAACATGTTTATTTCATGTAAGAAACACACGTATTTCATGTAAGAAAAAATGGAAATAATAAAATATGTATGTATCTGATTCTTCTTGCAAGAATAAAATAAAGAAAAGAAAAGCCATAAATTAAAGAGCTTTATTACCTAGAGGGTGTAGGGGAAAGACCAGGTTGACAGAAACAAGAAATGGGTATATCTGTGTGGTTTCTGCTTTTTCTGTTTTGTGTCGTTATGACATTTAGGACAATGTTAAGGTTTCAGATGTTCAAAGAAATAATTAAATTATCCAATAGAATTGGGGGAAATCCAAACTGGAATATAAACTCTAACAAATTAATTTAATTTTCTTGCAAATAACGCAACCCCACTGAAGGAAATGGAGAAAAAAAATAAATAACATTGCGAATGGTATTTTCTAGAACTAAAAGAGCTGTACACAAACATTCTTCTTGAGTTCAGCAGTCCCCAACCTTTTTGGCACCAGGGGCACCAGTTTCCTGGAAGACAATGTTTCCACAGGGGTGTGGGGGGGGCAGCGGTGGGGATATGGTTTGGGAATGAAACTGTTCCACCTCAGATTATCAGGCATTATTAGATTCTCATAAAGAGCCTCAACCTAGATTCCCTCCCATGTGCAGTTCACAATAGGGTTTGAACTCCTATGAGAATCTAATGACACCAGTGATCTGACAGCAGGTGGAGCCCAGCTGGTAATACTCCCTAGCCTGTCATTCACCTCCTGATGTGTGGTCCAGTTCCTAACAGGCCACAGTACCCGTCCATGGCACCACAGTTACGGACCCCTGCTTTAGTTAGTAAATTAGTTTTTCCCAGCTGTGTGGGCTAATTTTATTACATTATGTGCATTAAAGGCTTGAGAAAATAAGTAAATATATTGTGGATACTGAGAGGCAGTTTCTCACTGTTATGAGTTAGAAATAGAGAAATCTATAATAAATCCTTTGGTGTTGAATTGAAATTAAAGTATGAAATAATAGATATAGATTGAAGTGTGTGTGTACATATGCAATATAAATATATGTATTATACACATATTAGCACATATGTCCTCTAAAAGGGCCTTGAATTAGTGACATTCCAATATAACGAACACAACTAGTGTCTATCTTTTCGTTCTAAATACCATTCTCTACTGAAATGAAACAGGCTTCCTTGAAGGAACCTATAATTCAAGTTCCCAGTCAGGGAAAGTAAATGAGAGTCTAAAATATTGTGAGATTCCAATAAACAAAGAAGTGCTCAAAAAGTTACGGAAGCATGCTCAAAAGACACAAAAGCAATTCAAAAGAGCTTTCAATGTCCAAATCTACGAAAATATGAGCAAAAAAAAAAAAAGATAGTAATGAATTATATTCTAGAAAATAAAATCAATATCCATGAGTCTATACTGAAATAAATGAATAAGAAATACATGTGAGTAGGGACAGTTTTTTTTACAGTAGAATAAAAATTAACAAATGTAGCAGGAAAAAAAAATCAGTAGAAAATCACCATTTAGCAAATATCAAGTCATCGTTGTTTCAGTTAGGAATTGGTGCCCAAATCAGTGAGCAAAAATATGATGAGAAATAGTATATTTTCATAGTCTCAATGTAACTCCTGAAAAGAGACTTATTAAGTGGGGTGGGGGAGAGATTAATATTACATTGGAAAAACTTGGACATCATCTTAACCAAGTGCTCAAAGTTGACATCACTCGGAATGGGGCTTGTCAACATCATGTTGTTTAATAACAACATTCCATCTGTGGTATTTCTGCCTCAAATGCAAAGTCCAATTTTAACCATAAAGAAACATCAGATAAATTCATGCAGAGGGACCTTCTATAGAATAACTAAGAAATAACTGTTCATATTCTTTCAAAAATACAGATTTGTGGAAGTCAAAGACTGAGGAAATGTACTAGATTGAAAGGGACTAAGGAGATATGAAAGATAAATTCATTGTGTCAAGTTTGATCGAATCCTGGAAGAGAAAAGGGATATTAGGAGAACAATTGGTAAAATGTGAATAAGATCTGTAGATCAGTTAATAGTATATTCAATCAATTTTCATTTCCTGATGTTGCCAATTGAACTATGGTTATGCAAAATATTAACATTTGGGAAAGCTAAGTGAAGCATGCACAATAATTCTTTGCACTAATTTTGCAACATTTTTGTGGGTCTAAAGTTATTTTTAAGTTAAAAAATAAAATAAATTGGGTTTTTTTACAGTTATTGTTTACCTGTAACATACTCTTCCCACTTTTAAAGACTTCTAACAAAAGTTGGAAGATCACCCTCCCAAGCCAAAGTTTGACAAATGAAAAAAAAAAAAAAAAACCTACAAACTGGCTGACATAATTGAAATACACAGAATGATGACATAGTCATAAATTATCTGTGTACAAAATTAACTCCTTAACGGGAAAACAGATTTTACTAGATAAACATGGAAGACACCCCTTAACCATGTAATCAAAGGAGAGAGACAAATTGACATTGTGTTTTCTGGTATAATGAATAGAGAATACAGCATTTGTGTGTGTTTGTTCTTGCCAAAACCTTATAACTTAAATCATGAGGAAATATCAGAAGACTCCAAATAGATGGACATTCTTCAAACTAACTGATCTGCTTTCTAAAACATTACCAAGTTTAAAATAGGTAAAGACAGGTCGAGGAATTACACCATATTAAAAAAGACAAAGAAGATACAACAACTAAATGCAGTGTGTGATCCTAGATTGGACCCTCGGCTAGAATAATTTGTGGATTAATTGATTTTGATTTCCTATTTTGTGAAAAATGACACAATTAAACAAATGGCAAAGTGTAAACAAGGTCTATAAATTTGTTAATAGTATTGTAACCACCTTAAAGTCTTGAATTTGGACCATTGTTCTTAGGAACCAGAAGGAAGTATTTAGAGTTGAAGGTGTCATGTCTGAAACTTATGCATAAATGGTTCAATAATAATGATAATATTAGAATAATATCAGATAAAAATAAAAGCAGAAAGAATACAAGAGTAATATGTATATATGGAGTGAAAGTAAAAAAGTGCAGAACATTTTTAACAACTAGGGACAACAGAGAAAGGGTAAAGTGTAGTTCTTCTTACCATTCATACAACTTTTCAGTAAGCCTGACATTATTTCAAAATAAAAATTTAAGAAGGAAGGAAAGGACAGGCTTAAGTCTAGCAAATAAGCTGGAGAGAAACGCCTGAATGTGAATGAGGCTCTGTCACTTGCTTGTGGACTGGCCTTGGAGTTCTCTGCATTTCAGTTCACTTCTCTATAAAACAGGGATAATAATTTTAAATAAACCCAGACAACAGTTGTGAATATTAAGTAGCAAGAATATTAAAGAATAAGCATGATAAAAGTGCTCGCTATGAATGTTATGAACTATGTCAGTTTTAGCAGAGATGGAGCACAAATAAAATATTTTATTGATATTAAGAACCTAGAAATTCTAGGCCTTGGTAATCAGTTGGTCACAGATGGGAGAGAGAGAGAGAGATCTATTTTCAGGGAACTAAAATGGACAACTCTGTGGATAGTGGTGGACCTTTCACTGGATAAAGGAACAGGGGAAGAAGTGAAAGATTCGATGAGGCAGAAACACAATTTCAATTGTGTATGCATTGAGTTAAAGAGTCTGTCAGAATTTTTTTCTGGATATATCAGTAAATGTTTGGGTAAATAGGCAGGGGATTCAAAAGATCTGAACTTGAGTTGTAGCTTGAAAGTTACTGACATGCGTTTTCTTATAAAGTATATTTTCCTACTTAGTGTAAACTACCTGAGTCAGTGAGGAAAAGTTCTCCTTGTATCTCTATAGCAGTTTCCAGCTTGTCAGGTAGGAGCTGTGTGGGTCAGCATAGCAACCTTTGCGGGAAAGATGGTGAGCAATCAAGGACTCTGCCTAATGGGGCTAAAGAAATGTGATGTCCTGGTCCTTCAATGACCCTAGATACCACCAGTACAACCCCATCCCGCAGATGGTGTGTATATGTGTGGGAGAAGTGGTTTTTCCTACCGTAGGAGGAGATAAATTTGTCTTTGCACTAATTAAGCCACTTATCGTCCCCTCCCTTTAAATCAGCTTTTGGGGTTGTCTTAAGAGGTCCTCTCCTGCCTAGAGAATACAGCTTATTCTACCATGTAACTCTACTCTCAGCTGAAGGTATCCACCCTTCCTTCCTTACTTCTCATTCCTTCTGGGTTTTGGCTCATTCTACTAATATCATGTTAATGCCTTTTCTATCATAGTGAGGAAAGGAGAATATAAATTAAATCACACAATAGTCTTAACTTTCAAAAAATTAAAAATCTCAACAAATGAAACATAAAAATAAAGTTTCTCTTACTTCAGATATCCGACATAGGAGACTGGCATAGAAGAGATGGTATAGAGTAAGAGGATAGGAAACAGAATTTGATAAAATACGGTTATCTAGTGTATATACTCCTTATCATGGAAGTACATGAGTCTTCCTGAGGCTTGTTTCTGTGATTCATTCTGTTGTTCTACATTTCATGCTTAAAGTGGAAGCAGAATCTGTAGTAGAGAAAAAGGAAGGAAAGCAGAGTGTGATTTGGCAACTTTTGTTTATTATCTGTTTGTGATTCTATCAACTAGAAGAGAGAGGGACTTTATCTTACTTCTCATTATCACTATACAAGACCTTATGGAAAACACAAATGACTAAATTTATAGCTTATAAATGGCTTTCACATATATACTATCAATTAAACTCTACAAGGTGAAGATCTAAGGTAAAGTTATAAATCATCTTGATTGGGACTCTAAGGTTTAAGAAGTGAGTATAATGTTTCCCAAACTTCTCTGAACATTGGAAACCATCAGGGGAGCTTCAAAATGTACTAGTGTCTGAGTTCCAACCCCAGAAAACGTGATTTAAGTGGTTTGGGATATCATGTGGGCATTGGAATGTTTAAAAGATCAAAAGATGCTTCCAATGTGCAGCCAAGCTTGAAGTCCACTTACTTCATAAGTTTCTAAAGTTCTAGAACTGGAAAGAAACAGAACTAGAATTAATTTTAGAACACAGAGTGTCTAGTTCACTACTTTCAACATAGGTAATTATAGGAATAGGTAATTATACATATATATATATATATATAGCTAGATCTAATAACCTCCTCATTCCTATCATAGGAAACTCAGTAAAATGAATTTTCACTCTTTTTCCACCAACTTTATTTCCATAGAGTTTAAAATTGGGTGGATACTAGTTGGTGGAAGTGAATTAACTGCATTTGGTGGATTAGATCAAGAAGATTGCAGGTGAGCACAGTCAAGGTCAGGGTGAGTGGAGGAAGAGGTGGGAGAAGAAAGCCCGTGGCCATTCCTGTGAAAAGCAAAAACCAGAATGATGCAGTGGAACATGTCATGTGGACCTAAGGGACAAAGCCAAGCCACTCAGCCAATGTCAAGAATCTGATGGCAACTGTGATGGATAGCCTATTTGCTTCCCACAGAAAGAGATAAGAAACATTTCTCATGAAGTAAGAGTGAGGAGGTTATTAGATCCAGCTGTATACACTAAAAATCAAAGTCAGCCAAGGTTTTCCACTTGTAGAACTGGATCCTGAAGCAATTTTGTGGGCAGTTGCCAGGAACATCAAGCTACAAGAATTATACATCCTCCCAACACCCCCCCGCCCCGCCACACACACACACACACACACACACACACACACACACACACACACACACACACAATGGTGCTAATGCAGAAACATGGTCCCTATTACCTTTTATTTCTACTTCAATGTTTTTATACTTAACCTGTTATTGTTAGAAAAAATGTAATTGGTCTAGTTTAGTTCCCACTAAAGTAAATAGCATTTTTTAAATGGAAGTTGAAAAAATGCTAATGTTAACCAATTATGGTATTTTCACAATACATATAGACAAAGCCTGCCTATTTCTGAAACGAGATTTCATGGCTTATTATTATTTACAAGGAGAAAAGGATTTATTATTTCTGTTTCCAAACCTTTAATATGCTTCCCAAAAAGTTATCTGGTTCAACAAATAAAACAGGAGAGGAGAAAATAAATAGTAATCAGAAAACAATGTAATGTCTGCTGTGCCACTCCCACTTTGTCAGAGAACAAAATAATTAATTATATGCATATTTTCAAAATGGAAATGATTTGAAAATGTCCCAGAGTTTCCAATCTGTAAACTGAAAGATTACTGTGGTTGTTTCTCACTCACTCTCTCAGATATGTTTGAATTGTATTTTGTTTTTGTAATTAAACTTAAACTCTGCTTTGAGCCTCCTAATCCACTTGATCACAGAAGATGTGATTGTATTCATTTCATGGTCCATATAATCTATCCTGGCTTAAGTTCAGTCAGTTCAGGGAATTCCCGCCTCTTTTGCTTAGTCCCTGGGGTGTCACCTGACTTTTAGGGGAAAGTGTTTGGGCCACAGTCCTCATCATCATTCATGTTGACATTCACTGAGATGAACCTTCAGCTCCTCTGAGTCTAGGGTGACATTTTTCAGATAGCATTGCTTGGGACACCCACTTCCTACCTGATTTCTGGTTCTGTGTTCATGGCACTTTTTACTGTGCTTTTTTCATCATGACTGAAAATGACTGTTTAATCCCTCTGACCTTGCATCATGCTCACAGAGGCATGGGGAGGACTCCTATCCTATCCTACCCTACCCTACCCTACCCTACCCTACCCTACCCTATCCTATTCTATTCTATCCTACCCTACCCTATCCTATCCTATCCTAGGTCTGTTCTGGAACTATCTTTGACCTTTTCTGTTGCAGACTATTACACAACTCAATGTCAGGTGGCACAGGGACTTCACATGACTCCAGTCTTTCAGGATTCCAATCAGAATAAAAGAGCTGGGGGCCCTGTACTCTCAGACCCTGAAACACACTGCCATGTACATTTACTCTGGGATCTCAAGAAAGATTATTTGATTCTCAAGAACATCCTCTTTGTGTAACTCTAATTTACTTTGTTACTCTCAAGGCAATGGGTCACCTTCAGTTCCTCAGTAAGCAAACTGGTTCTCAAATCCTTGTGTATTCCCACTGAGTGTGCTAATTACATAAAAAGCTTTGGGTTTGGTCCTCAAAAGCAAGCCTTTTTATCTTCAAATGTTCTTTCTTATTAACTGATGTCTATGCCAAAAAAATAAAAACTCTGTTTCTCACAGATGTGCCGAGGCACCCCATTATCTGCAACGTGAAGTGGTAGAAAATGTCCTGAGATAGCTGGGAATTGTGAAGACAAGCTAATACACAGGTAGATCTACAACTCTTAATCCACTGTATAATATACAGTGTAGCATGCACAAAATTTTACCCCCTAAACCAGTCCTTATGCTAAGATTATAATTGTCATTAATTAGGAATTGAGTGATGATCAGAAAGATATGCCCAGAGAGCTGCTTAGAATCGGGCAGGCAGACCAGAAACACCAGCCTATAAGCCTACTATAATTCAGACAGGCAAATGGGACAGCAACCCACACCATTAGTTATAATAAGGATAAGCCAAGTGACAGGGGAGACACAAGCAATTTGTCAGAGTGCAAGCAGAGACCAACATCAGGGGTCAGAGGTAGGAAATCAGCAATGCCTTCTAGGCTGAAGCCTCAAAGCATAGGCATTAAGGATTGG
Source organism: Rhinopithecus roxellana (assembly GCF_007565055.1). Classification (NCBI taxonomy): domain Eukaryota; kingdom Metazoa; phylum Chordata; class Mammalia; order Primates; family Cercopithecidae; genus Rhinopithecus; species Rhinopithecus roxellana. The sequence goes on along the minus strand of NC_044569.1, from coordinate 67,646,607 downwards.
CCTGCTTGGTTAGAGCCTTGATGTTGAGTTCTTGAACTATAAACTGAGCTTCCTTAGAGACACTTTGCCCAGGACCTGCATAGATCCCAAAGTCTGATTCTGGCTAAACTTGCAAGATATAACTTCATCTTAGAAGAGCCCACAGATCATCAAAACATCACCCTTAATGCCTAAGTTCTTGTTGTCAGATAACAAATAATTGTTTTTTCACAATTTGGAGACTGGGCTTAAAATGGAAATGTCTCTAGAAAACAGAACTCAATGATTTATTGCACTTTGAGTTATCCATGCCCAACATAAGAACCATTCTTTTCTTTTAAGACAATTTTTGAAAACATTGTTGGGGCTGGGTGGGTAACAGCTTTATTGAGACATAATTAACATATAATACAATTTGCCTGTTTAAAATGTACCAGTCAATGGCTTTTTATTATATTCAGAGTTGTGAAACCATCATAACATCAATTTTGCAACATTTTCATCACTCCAGAAAAAGAAATTCCATACTTTTTAGCTATCATCTCTAAATCTTCTCATACCCTAGTCTTAGGTAGTCACTAATCTACTTTGTGTATCTGTAGATTTGCTTATTCTGGGCACTTTATATAAATGGTATCATATGCTATGTGCTCTTTTATGTCTAGACTCTTAGACCTAACATAGGGTTTTTGAATTTCATCCATGTTATAGAATGTATTAATATTTTATTATTTTATTGCCCAACAATATTCCAGTGTATGTATATACCACATTTGATTTACTTGTTCAGAAAAAATTTGCAGAAAATGTCAAACATATAAAAGAGAAATATTTAGATAAATTCCCACAGATACATTACCCACCTTCAATAATTATCATTTTATGACTAACTTTGCTTTTTTAAATCCCCCACAATTTCTGCCTCAACCTGCATAATTTCAATATAAGTTCTTGCATAAATAGTTCAACATAAACTCCTATGTATGAGTCACTCTTTTAAAACAACCACAAAATCATCATTGAACTTAAAATTTTTATTCCTGAACATTATCAAACAATAACAGGTGCTCGATTTTCTCTCTTCGTATTTCTTTCCATTTTATTTATTTAAATCAGGATCCAAAATAGGGTTCTTGAGTTTTTTGAGTCTTTCTTTTTCATCTAAGTTTCTTTTACTTTTTTTTTATTTTCTTGCAAACTATTTGTGGAAGAAACTGGACACTCCATAGAGTCCCTTCTCTTCTCAATTTTGAAGATTGCATTCCTGTGATAGTATTTAATATGATCCAATTTTGTCCATATTTCCACAAACTGGTAGTTGAGCTAGAATCTTCATCAACTTTAGGTAGGGTACTTTGGCAAGAATTCTTCATAACAGTGATGTGTATTTCTATTAGCAGGAACATAAAGTTTGGTTGTCCTTTTTGTTTTTTCTGTTTAAGTTTTTGATGTTAAAACTGAACGGTGATTAGTGGTGCTGTCAACCCTATCCAACCATTAAAAACTTCCCTGACTTTTTAATGATTGCCATTCTAACTGGTGTGAGATGGTATGGAAAACAGTATGGCGATTCCTCAAGAATCTAGAACTTAGAAGTACCATATGACCCAGCCATCCCATTACTGGGTATATACCCAAAGGATTATAAATCATGCTGCTATAAAGACACATGCACACGTGTGTTCATTGCGGCACTATTCACAATAGCAAAGACTTGGAATCAACCCAAATGTCCATCAGTGACAGACTGGATTAAGAAAATGTGGCACATATACACCATGGAATACTATGCAGCCATAAAAAAGGATGAGTTTGTGTCCTTTGTAGGGATATGGACGCAGCTGGAAACCATCATTCTCAGCAAACTATCGCAAGAACAGAAAACCAAACACCACATGTTCTCACTCATAGGTGGGAACTGAACAATGAGATCACTTGGACTTGGGAAGGGGAACATCACACACCGGGGCCTATTATGGGGAGGGGGGAGGGGGGAGGGATTGCATTGGGAGTTATACCTGATGTAAATGACGAGTTGATGGGTGCTGACGAGTTGATGGGTGCAGCACACCAACATGTCACAAGTATACATATGTAACAAACCTGCACGTTATGCACATGTACCCTAGAATTTAAAGTATAATAATAATAAAAAATATAAATAAATAAATAAAAACTTCCCTGTTAGCTTTTCACATAGTGTTTTAGCACCCATTGTTGATTATTACCTAGATATGTTATTTCATTAGGGATTGTAATACAGTAAATATCTAATGTTCATTTCTCACTAAGTAGCGTGGATACTTACACAACAAAAAACATTCTCTCATCAATAATTTGATTACTCTGATTTATCATTTCAACAAAGGAGTCAGTTTTTATCTTCACCTATTATTAACAAACAGCCACAAAACCTCATGGACATTCAACAATAACTGTTTCTCACATCAGTGAGTTGCCTGGGGTGGCTCTGTTGATCCACTCCAGGCTGTGGGCAGCTCAACCCTGAAAGGGTGTTTGAGTAAGAACCACATGTATTTTATCTTCCTTGGTCCAAAAGGATAACTGAAGCATGTTTTACTTATGATCACAGCAAAATAACAAATGGTCAAGATGTACAGGTGAGTGCTCCGAAAACCTCTGCTCAAAACTGGCACATTGTGGTTTGCCCCTACCCACCTCCGTTAATCCCTTGCTGAAGGCAAAATCAGATAGCGACGTGTATTTCCCTTTACCTAAGGGAGTGGGAATTTCAAAGTTACATGCAGGTGAAGAATGGGGGTGGAATTGGGACCAATGATTCAATCTATCACACTTCTAAAGTGTTCTTTCTTTTTCCTTGTTTTCTGGTTTCCAGATAATGAATTGATTCCCTAAGATCATCCTAAAGCGGTCAATATTTTTTAGTATCATTATTACAAACTCATGGATTTAACAATATTTTATCTAACCAATTTATTTCAGACACTATTTTTGTTGTTCAAATTGTTCCACTTCAACTTGGCTCCTGAGAACCTCAGATGTCTTTGAGAGTTCCCTCGCTTTCTGGAATGAAAATGTAGTGCAGATTCATCATGACCTAATCTGGGAACTTTGTTTTCTTTAATTGTTATTTAGAGAATATAATGTGGGTTAAGGAAATGCTCATTATTAATGGTTTTGTTATTGTTTCTAGGCCTTTTAAGTAGATGGAAATAAAAAATATTTATAATAAAATAATCATAGATTTATACTAATATTTCTAATTAAAACTTAAAATTGCACATTTTCACTTAATTTTTTGATATTATATATAATTTTTTTGATATTATGTCATATATATGTAATAATGCTTAGCATTCCTCTCCTATTATTTCTGGACTTTTCTTTCTAACAGGGAAGTTCTAAAAGCAGGTTTAAACTGGGAAAGCCAGCATCAAGGTGAGTGACTAAATGACAGGGGTATACACCTGGGATCAGAAAGGAGAAAGAGAAAGAGATTACTGAAGACAAATTATGCTACTTCAGAGTGCATCTAATTGCCAATACTCTTGATTCGGGACCATGGGGATGTAAGGCAAGATGTTACCTGGGAATCAGGAATTTTGAAAAATGCCTATATGATTCCAATATACTCATGCCAAAGTTAAGAACCACTGACTTAGATTCCATCTCAAGTACAATATAACTGAGAAGCAACAGTCTTGCCCAGTCCATGGAGTATCAGGCAAGCCTTCTGGTAGGTTTGACCCTGTATAAGTTTGACCACTTGACTTTTGTGCTTGACCTAGGTTGCATCTACCCTTTTGTCTCACAGTATGGTAGTCAGTAATTGAAGTGACACATAAGAAGGAAAATGGCACAGGCTTTGGAGTCAGAGGACTATGTTCCACAATATACTACCTATTTTAGTTTCCCATTGCTCCTGTAGCAAATTACTACAAATTTAGTGCCTTAAAACAACACAAATTTATGGTTTTACAGTTCTGGAGGCCAGAAATGCCTTGGGCCAAAATTAACGTATGCGTATGTTGCTCTCTGGAGGCTCTGCAGGAGAATCTGTTTTCTTGCTTTTCCAGCTGCAATGTTGCCTGTCCACATTTCTTGGCTGCCAGCCCACTTCCAACTTCAAAGGCAGTAATGTTCAGTGGAGTCTTTCTCACATCGTATCACTCTGACGCTCCTTCCCTTTTCCCCATCTGAGGGCCTTTTTCATTACATTGGGTCCACATGGGTAATCTAGGATAATATACCTATTTTAAAGTTAGTTGATTAGTAACGTCGATTCCATCTTCTATGTTGATTTCCCTTTTGCATGTAACATAATATATTCACAGGTTTCAAGAATTAGGAAGTAGACATTTTTTGGTGGAGAAAGGAGAACTTATTCTGCCTACTATACTAGCTATTGTCACCTTTAGGATATATTTTATCCATTCTGAACCTCATTTGCATTTTCCGTAACATGAGCACCTGAGATCATTTTGCATCTTTCTGAAGTTATTCATCTCAGTGTTCTCAGAGTAAGAAGAGAAGTAGGACCAAAATGTCCAGAAGGATTTCTTACTGGAGAGAGTGTATCCCTAAATGACAACATACCACTTTCCCACCAAATGCTTACGCATTTTGAAGGGCTACTGTGAGGAATAAAAGAGATATTGCATGAAACTACCTGGACACAGTGAAGGCCCAATATCTATTAGCTTTTGTTCAATTTCTCTTTCTTATTTATTTGTTCCATTTGATTCATAGAGAAATCTCAAGTGTTCAAATATGAATGATTGAGTCCCCTGGATACCACTAATCAAATTAACAAGCTTTTGCCTTAGTTCTGGTTCCAGCTAGATATTTCATCTACCTACTAAAGCCGCTCACATACTGTGATGGTTAATACTGAGTGTCAACTTGACTGAACTGAAGGATGCAAAGTATTGATCTTGGGTGTGTCTGTGAGGGCATTGCCAAAGGAGACTAACAGTTGAGTCAGTGGGCTGGGAAAGACAGACCCACCCTTAATCTGTGTGGGCACCATCTCATCAGCTGCCAGCACGGCCAGGATATAAAGCAGGCAGAAAAACATGAAAAGAGAGACTGGCTTAGCCTCCCAGCCTACATCTTTCTCCCGTGCTGGATGATTCCTGCCCTCGAACATCAGACTCCAAGTTCTTCAGCTTTGGGACTCAGACAGGCTTTCTGGCTCTTCAGCTTGCAGACAGCCTATTGTGGGACCTTGTGATCATCTGAATTAATACCTTAATTATATATCCTATTCTGTCCCTCTAGAGAACCCTGATTAATACACATATTCATTGCTCCTTCCAATCCCCTTTCAAAAGTCTGCAGAACTCTGACCTCTGGAACTCTATCTGCCATAGACCCACATTTCAGATGCCACCTACCCCTCCATCTGAGACCTTGAGTTACCTTCCTCACCTTGAAATGGTGATGGCAGCTAGCACTTGAGCCATGCCTAGAGACAGCGCTAACTCCCAGGCACTGTGCCCTGTCTTTTGACATAGACATTCTGAGCTGTACATTCCCAGTTCTCTGCCTCATGCCCTGTACACTGGGCAAAGCTGTTGCCAAGGTCCTGAAGGTCCTGCCCTGCTTGAGGCCCGTGACAAACACTCATGTCTCTCAAAAGACTTCCAAGGTGTGATTGTTTCAAACATGTTGAGGATGGTACATCTGAGAGTATACTGGCAGCCCTTACTAGTGATCCCAACTTTTTATGCTACAAAATTTGTTTATTTCAATGTGTTTTTCTTTTTGTGTACGTTTACTGTAGATTAGACTTTTCATCATATTGCCATAAATTCCAATTATCATAATCTAATTTTCAGGCACTCATTGATCATTATATTTTAGTCTTACTCTGCCATAGCTAAAAGGGTGAAAAAGAAAGGAAGACTAAGGTTGTCTTTGGACCTGAGGTCAAGGAGAGAAGCAGAACCTGAATGATGTTCATGCATTTATAGTTGAATGTATTCCTTCAAAGACTATTTATTGAGAAAATATCATGCAGTTTTATAACATGCTATTCATATATTTATGAGAAAAAAACTGACAGTCTTTCCCTCATAGAGATTATACATTTTTGATGAAATAAAGAATTGTCCTATGATTGTAAATACTTTTAAACATTTCAAGGATGCCAATTACATTACATTAAAGATGTTTGATTGCATATATATATATATATAATATATATATATATATAATAGTAGACACTGACCTTATCTGAGGGTTCATGGAAGTTGTAAGCAAAGAAAGTAAATAGCCAAATATATAATTCAATTTTGTGATAATAATAAATACTATGAAAAATATTAAGCCGAAAAGGAAATAGTGATGGCATGAAAGTAATTTTAGTTAATGTGCTCAGGGAAGACTTTGGGGAGATACTTGACCAAAGATGTGGATGTCATGAAGAGTAAGCACTGTTTTAATGTGAAGGAAAAGTATTCTGAGCAAAGGAACAGAAAGTGAGAAAACTGAGGTGGAAGAGAGCGAGGATCTTTTAAGAAGGATGAGAAGATCTATAGTAATGGTACAGAATCAATGAAGGCCACAGCACTCATAGTCATCTATATCATGATATAGATTTCGGTTTTTAATACTAAAAGCATTATAAAACCATTATGACTCTTAATTTAGCTTGTGAGCTTGTAGGGAAAAAAGAAAGTAAAACTGATGTCACTTTACTTTGGAAAAGGAAGAGCAGAGGTATGATGAATTTCTTAGAAGCAGCAATATTAGAGAATGGGAGATTGAGGGTTTTTTGCAATAGTCAAGGTAGAAGAACACTTTTGTTAGAGAAAGTGAGCTTGGGGAAAAGTGGTGAAATGGAGATATATGTAAAAGATAAAACCCATATTTGTTGATTTATTGTCTACAATGGATGAAAGTTAGTTGTAAAGAATGACCCTCTAGTTTTTATTTCGTACAAATCAATCCATGTTAATGCCATTTACCAAGACAGGGGACACTTGAGGAGGCATAAGTTTTTGTTTTTGCTTTTGTTTTCTTTTTTTTTTTACTGAAGTTGGGATTTTTATCTAGAGGATCTACATAAGAATCTACTTCTAATATCAAATGGATTGTTGGCAGAAGACTAGGACTCCATCTTCTTACCAGCTGATGGTGGTGGGTGCTCCAAGCTCCTAGAGATCACCCACATTTCTTGTCATCAGGCCTCCATTTTCAAAGCCAAGAAAAGAGAATTTTTCACATTAAATTCCTCTCATATTTTGAATCTTTCTTATCAGAAAGGATCAGCAACAGTAGGACAAATCCGCATCGTGTGCCTCCTTATACAGTGCACTGAGCAGGACACAATATCACTTCCACTGCACAGTGAATAACATGAATCTAATCCTGAGCAATCTTCAGGCAGACCCTGACTGGGAATGTTTCCAGAATAAAATTAGCCAACACTCAAACATGTTGATCATATTAGTAAGGAAGAGGTTCATGTTAAAGGAGAATAAGGAAACAAGACAACAAATGCAATGTGATCCCTAACAAATAACCTGAGATGTTTCACAGACTCTGAAACCATTTTATCTTAATAAATACTCAACAGCAAACAGGATTTAGTATGAATATGTGCTCCATTAAATTCCAATGTGTGGTAGTTCTAAATCTGGTTCTAGATAAAGTAGGGAGGGTCTTGTTTAAAACAGATTATCACAACAAATCACAGTTTTAGGTTCAGCAGTTCTGCGGTGGAGCTCATGAATCTGCATTTTTAATAAGCAGATCAAGTGATTTTGAAATACAGGTAGGAGTCTGTATTAGCAAGGGTTTGTCAGAGAAACTGGCTTTAGAGAGAAGGAGATTACACACACACACACACACACAGAGAGAGAGAGAGAGAGAGAGAGAGATACGCATAACTTATTATAAGGAAATAGAAGGAATTGAATCATGCAACTATGCAATTATGACACCTGACAATTCCCAAGATAATCAGTTGAGAAGCTGAAGACCCAAGAGAGCTGATGATGTAGTTCCAGTCATCGTCCAAAGGCCGGAGAACCAAGTGATCTGATAATGTAGTTCTAACCTGAAAGACTGCAGGAGGCTTGAGACCCAGGAAGAGTGAAAATATCAATTCAAGTTTGAAGTTAGGGAAAAACTGATAACCCAGTTTGAAGGTAGTCAAGCAAAAGAAGTTCCTTCTTATTGGTAAGAGGGTCAGCCTTTTGTGCTACTCAGAGCTTGAACTGCTTGGAAGGGGCCCACCCACATTATGAAGGACAATCTGCTTTACTTGGTCTACTCTTTCCAATATTCATCTCATCCAGAAACACCCTTACAGACATACCCAGAATAATGTTTGGCCCAATATCTGGACATCCCAAAGCTCAGTCAAGTTGACACATAAAATTAACTACCACAGTCCCTGAAGACTACACTTTGGGAAACACCACTGTGGCATATGAACCCAAGTGGTCCCTAAAAGAGGCCAAGATGACTTGCTTGCTTGCCTTTCCCGCTCCGCCTTCCTTCCTACCTTCTTTTCTATCTTCTTTCCATCATTTATTCTTTTTCTTTGTTTTAATTTATGAAGTATTTGATCCACAAAAGGTTAATGATTTATATGTAAAAGGAAAGAACCAAAAACGTAATATAGATTTCTGTAGTCAGAATCCACTTTTATAACCAAAATATTGCCAATGCCTAGAACGATGCTGAATTTCCTTTATTTCCTACCCATTTGAAACCAAATGACTTCTCTTCCCTAAGTTAATCATTGTCCTTCCTTTTTTGATGTTTGCTTTTATCTTTTTGTTTTTGTAAGTTGTTATTTTGGTAAAATTTAAAATTTTCTTAAAGTTGTAAGATTTCCAAAGAATATTTTTATTATTTTCAACCTCTCCGTCCCAATCTCTCTCTCTGTGTATATAGACATGTATTTTTCTTCCTGTAAACATTTGAAATTAGATTGCAGAATCATGTATGACCTTTTATCCCAAAATACTTGCTTGTTTATTTCCTAAGTACATGGATGTTGTCTTACAAAATCATGGAGCAATTATAAAAATTAGAAAATTTGCCTTTAATATAAATTATGTAATCTCATCTATATTTAAACTTCATTAATCATTCCAAAAAGGTCCTTTTATCCCGAAAATATTATTTATCCCTTTAATAGAGGACCTAATGTGGGATCAAATTGCATTTGCTTATGTTGTTTCCTTATTCTCCTTTAACATGAACCTCTTACTGTACTATTGACATATTTGAAGTGTTGGTCTTGTTTTAATAAGAAACATTCTCAGTCAGGGCTTGCCTGAAGATTGCTCAGGATTAGATTCATGTTATCCACTGTTGGCAGGAGTGCAGTAGAAGTGATATTGAGTCCTTCTCAGTGCAGCATATCAGGAGACATATGATATGAATTTGTCCTACTGTTGGTGATCCTCTTTCTGATAAGAAAGATTCAAAATATGAAAGGGATTTGTTATGAGAAATTCCCTTTTATGGGCTTTGAAAGTGGAGGCCTGATAACAAGAAATGTGAGTGATCTCTAGGAGCTTGGAGCACCCACCACCACCAGCTTGCAAGAAGACAGAGTCTCAGTCTTCTGCCAACAACCCATGTGATGTCGGAGGTGGATCCTTATGTACATGCTAACTGACAGCAACCAAGCTCGGGGTCTCATTTGATCCCAATCAAGCCTAGACTTTTGATCTGCCTTACAAAACTGACAAACAGATGTTATTTTACATTTTTAAGTCTGTGGTAATTTGTTACACAGGAATAAGTAATTGATGAACTTAAATTTTTCCATATTTGGCCAGTAAAAGTATCTTCAGGCAAATTATTGCATCCTTCAGATGTACTCCATCATTTCTAATGAACTTCCTTATTTTCTGGCACATGTGTGCATGCAAGCTCACACACACACACACATGCACACCCCAACACACAATGTTTTTGATTCATTCAGGACTTTATCAGCCACAGTCACCAAGAGTCACTGGTTCTTTGGAATGGAGAAAGGTATTTAGAAGCTAAGATCTGTCTTTGTAGTTGTTAACACACAGGCGGACACAAAAACATCCATACACACGAACACAGAACATTAAGCAATGCTCATTTTAGTTTTCCAATATTTTATAAATGGTATTGTATTATACATAATTTTGTGTGACTCATCTTGTATTCTCAAAAGGACATTTTTGCAGTTCATCTAAGTTGATGTAAATAGATGTAACTCCGTTCTTCATTGCTATGCATTGTAAAATTATGCCACAATTTCTTAACTTCCTGTTGATGAATATTTGAGACATTTCCTTTTTATTCTGTTACAAATATCAGGCCATTTATTTTCTGATCCTCATGAAGTATGTGTGGATTTCAGCTTTACCCAGGTGAGGCTCAATTGTACACCAAAGTGCTTTTGCTGCTGCTCCACAGCTTTGCCAGTACTTGGTGCTGTCAAGCATTTTAATCTCTATAAATCACATGGGTGTAAAATATCTCCTTCTGGTTTAATTTCCATTTCTCTGGGTTCTAATGGAGTTGAGCATATTTTAATAAGTTAATGGTCCATTTGCATGTCTTTTGTGAAAGCCTTTTTAAGTCTCTTGCCTAATTTCTGTTATCTTATTTGTCTCTTCTTACTGATTGATAAGTTGTTTGTGTGATCTAAATGTGATTTCTTTCCCAGTTACATGTGTTGCAAATCTCTTTTTCTACTTGGTGCCTTCTGCTCATTTTTTAAAATTAATATTTCTACACGTCTGTGATGGGTTGAATTGTGTCTCCCCCAAATTTATATGCTGAAAATGCAATGTGGCTATATTTGGAGATAAGGCCATTAAGGAGATAAGGAAGGTCACATGAGGTCATAAGGATGGGGTCCTAATCTGATAGGACTGGTGTCTCTATATGAAGAGAAACATTAGCACTCTTTCTCCATAAGCAGGCACAGAGGAAAAAACATGTGAGGACACCACAGGAAGGAGCCATCTGCAAACCTTCGAGAGAGGTCTCACCAGAAACCAACCCTGCTAGCACCCTGATCATGTTTTAGCCTCCAGAACTGTGAGAAAATAGTCTGTTGTTGTAATCACCCAGTCTGTGCTATCTTGTTATGGTAGCCCTAGCTGACTAATGTCTCTCTTAATGAATGAACATTCTTTTAAATTTAATTTAGCCAGATTCATCGATAATTTATTTTAAATTAAGACTCTTTGTTTTTTGTTTACTATAATTTCCTGTATCTTGTCTCATGGAGATATTGTCCTATGTTTTCTTCTGAATAATTTAAACTTACTGAAAGTTGTAAGAAGATTCCCAAAGAATATTTTTATTATTTTCAACCTCTCTGTCCCAGTCTCTCTCTCTCTCTCTCTCTCACTGTGTCGATGTTTAAATATTTATTCCATTTAGAATTGACATTTGTATAACATGTGATAAAGAAAATAGATAATATATAAAACATGTAATCATTCATAATGCATTATTTATAATGCATATTCTATTCAGAGTTACATACAATTTACTATAAATGTATGTATTTCATATAACAGACTGATTTTCCACTCTATTTATTAAAGAATTTATTATTTAATCCAACGTCACACTGTCCTAGCTGGTTTAATTGTATACTATGTTTCGATATCTAATAGGTATAATTTTCTCCACTTGTTCTTCAGGAAAGTCTTGCTATTTTTCTCATTTGCTTTTCCATACAATATTGAAATCAACTTGTCAATCCCACTCAAATTGTATTGGAATTTTGATTGTCATTGCACTGATGCATAGATCAATACAAAAAGAGTGGTCACATTTTATAAACTGTCAATAGACATTTTATATCTTTTATTTTGAACATCCTTTACAATTTTCCCTAGGAGTCTTGCACATCTTTTGCTATTTTATTATCAGACACCTTATATATTTAGATACTATTGTAAAGGGAAATATTTCCTTAATTATATTTTCTGAATTATGCTGCCATATAGAAATGCAATTGATTGTGTATATTGATCTTACAGCCCACAGACACACTGATGAACTCTCTTATTATTACTAGTACTTTCTCTGTAAATGCTTTTTGGTTTTCTATGTAAACAACTGTATCATCTGAAAATAATTTGTTTTGTTTATGTCTTTTCAATTCTTATGGCTTTACGTCTATCTTATCTTACTTTACTAGACTTGGATGTCTAGCACAATGTTGAGTGCAGTGATGATAATGCGCATCATTGCCTTATTCTTGATTTTAAAGAAAATACTTTAATTATTTTTTTTTTGAGACAGAGTCTCGCTCTGTTGCCCAGGCTGGAGTGCAGTGGCACCATCTTGGCTCACTGCAAGCTCCGCCTCCCGGGTTCACGCCATTCTCCTACCTCAGCCTCCTGAGTAGCTGGGAGTACAGGCGCCCACCACCATGCCTGGCTAATTTTTTGTATTTTTTTGCAGATACAGGGTTTCACCGTGTTAGCCAGGATGGTCTCGATCTCCTGACCTTGTTATCCGCCCACCTCAGCCTCCCAAAATGTTGGGATTACAGGCGTGAGCCACTGCACCCAGCCAAAAACATACTTCAAATATTTATCAATGATGTAGAATATTTTCTAGTTTGGCCCTTTTTGTCCCTTTTTGTCCCTTTTTATGAGGTTAAGATAGTTCCATTCTGTTTCTTATGTAATAGAAAATTTTAAAATCATATATTGAAATTACATTTTGTCTATAGAGATATTCTTATGGCTCTTCTCTTTTTAATCTGTTTATGTAATGAACTACCCTAATAGACTGCTTACTATTAAAACAAGCATGCATTTTTGTGATAAACCCAACTTGATATACTGCCAAATTTGATTTACTAACATTTAAATTAAGATTTTTTGACCTCTAGTTTAACAATGTATTTGCCTGTAATTTCCCTCCTTTTTAATAATACAAATATACTGGGAGGATTGGAATTATCTGCTTCTTAAGGGTTAGTTATAGCAAATAGTAGCAATACTAAACCCTCAGCACTCACAGTCCCAGACACACAGATGATTTTTTGCTGTAATCACTAGTGACTCTGCCTGACGGCTTTCTCTGACGTTTGGAGGCCAGTAGGCCCATTTCCAAGACTGGACAGCAATGCTGGGGAGTAAATGCCCCTCGGAGCAGCTCTCAACTGATAACAGTGTCAATGTATAAATACCCCATATTCCTTTCTCCTAGGTGCAAAACTTCGGCGTCTTTAACTACATAATCACTCAGAGGTTCCTCCTGGGACCCAGCTCAATTGCCCATAAGCAAACTGCTCACAAACATATTTTTATAGGATTCCTTCTCTTTCCTTCTTCTCTTCCCTACCTTTATCAGTAATTCTTGGGATCACTTTCCAAAGGAACAGTTTCACTCAAATCCTTGGGTTCAAGGTTGGCTTCTGGGGAAATTCTAAGACAAAAATACTCCCTTGTAAAACTATCTGGATTTGTCTTTGTCAGGTTTGTTAACCATTGCAATATTTCAGTGATTTTAATGTTTATTTATTCTACTTATGATATGAGAATATTTGGTAATTTATATTTTTTATATATATATATTTCAGTTACATGTAAGTTTTCTAACAAATTGGAATAAACTTGTTCATAATGTTCACCTATTAAATTTTTAAGCCCTGCCATAATTCTTATGACTCTTCTTTCAAAACTAACACTTACTCATTTGTGGTTTTACCTTGTTTTCTTGATCACCATCAGCAGAGATTTGTCAATTTTATTAGTCATTTTAATGCCTTCATTGTTGACTTTATGAATCCTCTTGGTTATGTCTTTACATTTTATATGCTATTCATTTCTTCTCTCTTTTAAAAAAAAAAATATTTCTGACTGGAGATAGTGGCTCGCACCTGTAATCCCAGCATTTTGGGAGGCCAAGATGAGAGGATTTCTTGAAGCCAGGAGTTTGAGACCAGGCTGGGCAACACGACGAGGCCCCATCTCTACAAAAATAAAATTAAAAAATTAGGCAGAGGAATGCTCAGGTTTATGCGTGTAGTCCCAGCTACTCAGGAGGCTGAAGCAGAAGGATTGCTTAAGCCCAGGAGTTTAGGGCAGCAGTGAGCTGAGATCACACCACTGCACTACAGCCTGAACAACAGAGCAAGACTCTGTCTCTTAAGAAAAAAAAATTAATTTTTAAAAAGTTCTTTCTTTGGGTTTATTCTGTATTTAGTTTTCTAACTTTTAGATTATTGATGTTAGTCTTTTTTACTTTTGTAATCATTTAAGACTACTGTTTTATAATTACCAGTTTGTTACAAAATTTTTTATGTATTTTTTTCCATTCTTTTTAAGTATTTTAAATATCCACTCTGTTTTTTACTTGGAATTGTGCATTATATAGAAATATATTTTAATACTTCTATGTAGTATTTTATCATCTTCTTGTTTTGGCCTTAATTTTATTTCATAATTGTTTTTAAATTAATTATATTGTCATCAGAAAACATGCCAGATTCCTTAACATGGGTTGAGATATGTTTCAAAGCCTAGTTTAGGATCAGTTTTAATAAAGGTCCCAAATGTACTAGAAAGAAACTTTTGTTCTTCACTTGTTGGGTTGAATGTTGTTTGTGTATCTATTTAGTCAAACTTTAAGCGATGTTGTTCATATATCTGTATTCTGACTGCTCATTCTTTCTTCTTGATCTATGATTGTTAATATGTGAACTCCTAAATTTTGATGGTAGATTTGTTCATCTCTTTTAATAGTTCTGTAAATCTTTATTTCACATATTTTATATCTATAAAGTTAGGAGCGTACAAATTTAGAATTGTTGTATCACTCTAACAAACTGAAATCCTGATGTAGTGGCACACTTTATCTCTGCAACATTATATTTTATATTGTGTTTATATAGCCAAATCAGCTGACTTTTGGTTGATATTTTACTAATATATCTTTTTCAATCTGTTTCCTCTTTTCTGGGTATTTATCTCTTAATTAGTCATCTTGTAAAGCGTATATAGTTAGCTATATTTTTCATATAATTAGGCAATCTTTGATTTGACCCAAGTTAAGTCCATTTTTATATATTGTAATAAATGATATATTTAGATTTATTTTAATTTGTAATACTTTCAACTTTCTGTGTTTCTTTTGTCTGCTTTTATGACATTTACATTTTTCCTATGTTGGTTTTTATACTCTATTCCATTTATCCTAGAAAAATTAATGCATATTGAAAATAACAAAGACAGGTTTAATGTTTTAAAATGAAATTTCTGGTCACTGTCACTGTGAAGTAGCAGAGCAGTTGTTGATGGCTTTAGTGGTAGCTTATACCTATAAATCTGTCCCTACGGTATTTCTTTAAAGATATTTACTGTAAAATCTAATACTCAAAAATACTCCTACAACTCAATAATTAAAAGCCAAGCAACTCCATTGGAATTGGGCAAATAAAACACTTTACAAAAGGATGTATAAGAGTATCTATTAGGCAAACTAAAGAAAAAACTAAACATAGATCTTTCTATAGCCTAGTAATGTATCTCCACATATTAATTCAAGATAAATGACAATATATAACCACAAAAATTATTGTATAAAATTTTTAGCCAGGTGTTGTGGCTCATGCCTGTAATCCCAGCACTTCAGGAGGCCAAGGCAAGAGGATTGCTTAAGCCCAGGAGTTTGAGACCAGCCTAAGCAATGTGGCAAGACCTCATTTCTACAAAATTAAAAAATTAGCTGAGTGTGGTGGTACATGCCTGTGGTCCCAGATACTCATGAGACTGAGGTGCGAGAATAGCTTGAGACCAGGAAGTCAAGGCTGTTGTGAGCCATGTTCATGCCATTGCACTTCAGCCTGGGCAACAGAGTGAGACCCTGTCTCCAAAAAAAAAAAAAAAAAAATCCTAGAAACTTTTCTCAATAAAAATCTGAAAACATCCCAGGTGTTTATCAGATGATGAATAAACAAAAGTTGAGGTATTTATTTAGTGGAATATTACTTAGCAATAAAAAGGAACATGTTACTACTACATGGAAAAACATTAATAAATCTCAAAAACACACTGATAGAAAGCTGGCAGAAATGAATACATACTTTATGTCTCTATTGATATGAAATTCTATAGCTGGTAAAACTAATCTATTATGGAAAAAATCAGGTTAGTGATTATCTCTGGAGGATAGGGACAGGCTTTCACTGGGAAGAGATAAAAGGGAACTTTCTGAGATGATAATGAATATTTTATATTTTGATAGAATTATATGTTACATGGAGGCGTGTGTTTATCAGAACTCAGTGAAAGTTTTTTTTAAGGTTTATGCATTTCTTTGAATATGGATTTTGTATTGAAGAATAAAAAATGGCAGAGTTGAACTCTGGTTGTATGCTGTATTACCTGAATAAAATGGGCTGATGACTGGAGTTTGGTTTGAGTCTCATCAAGGAAATGGGATGAAGGGATAACTGGATGGATGAATGGATGCGTGATAAACTGTAGTGAAATGTTTCTGATGTAATCTGAGTGGTGAACATAAGGATGTGAAATTATTTCATCTTTGTTTTATGTTTTGAGACTGTCATAGTGAAATGTTTGAGATAGAACGAGAGGAAGAAAATTGAAGTTTGGCTCCTAATTGGTCTTTTTACTTCTTTCCTTACCTCCCTATAACATAATTTGAATGTAATGAATTAAAAAACAAACAACAATTCATATCAAGTTCTTTCTCTGCTGAAAAGGCTCTATTGGTTTCCCATCTCTTTGAGAATCAAAGATAAACCTGTAAGACCCTACTAATTTGACCTCTTCTGTTTTACTTCTTTGACCTCAGTTCAGACCACCATATGGATTGTTCACTCCGCTCCCTCCACACTAATCTCCCAGGTGTTTCTCAAGCACATCCCACAGGTTGCTGTTCCAAGGCTTCAGCCGTGTTCTCTCTATCCAGACCACGCTTTCTCCAGACATCAGTGATCTCAGATCTCTCACTCTGTCAGACTTTTCTCAGTCTTTCTGAGGGTCTTCCTTGGCCACTCTACCTAAAATGCCTGCCACATCCCCCATGTACACGATCTCCCTCTTTCCCACTTTTGGTTTCTTTCTAGAACTTGTCTATAGTAATGTGCTGTATTTTTCCTTTTTCATTTTGTGTGTTTCTTGACTTCTGTAGAATGCAAACCCCGTTATGGCAGGGATGTGTGTGTGCTTTGCCTACTGCCCTTTCCCCAGCACACACAGCAGGACCTGGCCCATAATGAGCATTCTGTTAGGATTCATTGAGTGAATAAATGATCTATCTATTAATGTGTTAACCTAATGCTGTTAATGAACTAACTGTTTCTTACATCTAACATGATATATATGGCAATCAAATTACAACAAATGTGGTTCCATGTTCAACTGGGAGTAAGATTACTCAATGACTGTGTGGTTGATTTGTCACTTAGTACATTGGGTTATCACTGTCTTCCCTTACTAAGTGATGGTGTTGCATTAAGCTGGGGCCTTCAAAAATTCATAAATATATGGTGTGCCCTTGGATACCTGGAGGAATGTGAGATGTGTATGGGCAGATTTCTAGAACTTCTTCCCAGGCTTCTTCCATTCTTTTTTGTTTTTGGTTTTACATATTGAACTTCCATGACATATTTTCTATTTTACTTGGCTTGGCGAAATTTTTTAAACTCATGAATAGAAAAAATCCATGCAGATCATTAACAACAAATTCTATCATTCTGTCTAAATCTGAGAATAGAATTTGTATAGTAACTAGAGTACTTCTGAGGTCAGAAAGATGTAGGGATCAAATCTTGGATCTACCTCCTTTGTAATTATATGATTAGACCTCTTTGAACTTCAGGGATATTCTAGGGCAGCCCTCTGGGTTTTCATGGTCTTCACATGAAAAAGAGGGATTAAAAGAGAACCTATGCAATAAGTTGTTTTTGGTTATTGTTTTAAGATAGAATCACATGCGATCATCCAAGTAAAGCACTTATAACCTGATACATACTAATGTTCCAAGGCTTCACCCGTGTTCTCTCTACAGAGGCTACACTTTCTTCAGACATCAAAGCCTGGTACATACTAAGTGTTTACTAATTGACTGCTTTAACTTTTATTAATTTATGTCAGGGTTCCTAGTAAAACAGACCTATGAAGCCTAAATATTGCTCTTCAAATATTTCACTATATTATCTATTTTATAAACAGACAAAGATAATTATGTTTGAGATTTTCCAGAATATAAGCAGAAATGAGTTTTAGAACAAGATAAAATCAGTTGCAAACTTCTTCCTTGCTTGGTTCCTACAGCTCCATCCTGCCCCTCCAGCTACTACCAAGTATATCTCATCACCAGGCCCACACATGTGACAGTGATAAAAAGGTCTGTGCTGGGAACAATATAGTAGGTAATAAATCAAGGCTGGGAAGGGGGGAGTACCAAGCAGGGTGGGAGGAGAGGTGATGGCATTGTGAATAATCAATGCAACAGACTCTGTAAGAACATGGCAAAACATCTTACTTAACGTGTTTAATAAAGCCAGAGAGGAGAAAGCACTGATAATATGGAAACAGGCTGCTGGATTGCTGCAGAGCCCTTTGCCCACACAGCCAGGACAAGCCATGGGAATGAATGAGAGCTGTTGCCACTGTGCTGGCCCCAGCTCTGACCACCCACCCCCACACTGTGCTCAGTATCTGGGATGGTGTATGTTCTTCCTCCTGATTGTCCATCTCAGCAGTTTCAGGAAGAAAGAGAAAAAACTATTTCAAGCATTTCTAACTGTGGTTAAATTCAAGAACACATAGCAAAACTGCTACAGAATGATGGGACCACTCCCCCAGCTTGGAGAAACAAGATAACAGGAGTATCCAAAGGATGTTAGATACTTAAAATGAGATATGGCTGGCACTTGTTCCTGAATGATCATGCAAGGGAAGATTCCTGGGATATTCTAGGGCAGCCCTCTGGGTTTTCAAGGGAGAATATGCAACCTCAGGGAGAACTGAGTCACAAGGTCATATAGATATTCAGTGTCAGGGTAGAGGTTAGGGTCTAGGTATCAAGTTTAAAACATTAAATTGTCTAAAATGCCTTGCACACAGGAGATACTCCATAAATGGTGGGTCACTTATATTTTCTTTTAGTGCTGATCTCTTTCGCTTCTCTTAACTGCATCTGGGGCTTAGAGAAAGAAAAATGAATACTGTACTAGGAATGTAAAGACATTGATTAGAAAGCTGGTTCTTTTACAGACTGATATAATTTAGGCTAAATCACTGAATTTAGGTCTCAGTTTCCTAACTTCCAAATTGAGAAGTTAGTTTTACATGATTGAAAGGTCTTTTACTAGTCTAACATTCTTAATTTGAAGCATTCTCATTTTTGAATTGAATGACCTGTGTACAAACAAAGAAAAAGAGCTACAATATTATAACAGCATCTTGTCCCTTGGCAGCTTTAGAATAGTGTGTTATTGTTAAATTTGGTGGTACCATCTTAGCAAGGCAAACAGAAATGTAATGTTTGCTAATTGAACTATAAAAATAATAATTACCTTTGATGTAGAGGAATGCAAAGTCACTCAGCAGTGAGCTCTGATTGTATAAATGGAAGCAGTTATCATCAGAGCCCAAACCAGATTAGAAGAGAGCCATTCCAATTACATCCGAACGGTGCTAAATGTATACCAGGCATGGAATGCCTTTTGTGCATGCAGGAATGTTCCCCTCAGTGCTGCAGCGGGCTAAGGGGAACATGAAGACCAACTGCTTTAAGTGATCTGTATCTGGGAAGAAGGCTGGAATCTCTTTTATCAGCATCCTAGCCTGCAGAGGAGGGTCAGAGGGGTGGTAATAGGGTGAGACACTATCCAGGAGATCCCTTACCCCATTCACAAGGGTCAACTACGCTGCTTGATTCAGTGGACTGTAAGGATGTTTTTATGACTCTAAAATTTGCACCAACTACTGTAGCTGGAGTTATGAAATCTACCTTCAGAAATTCAGGGTGTTGAGGGTGGGGCACATGCAGTTCCTATAGTCTGGCTCAGCAGGCTCTGGACAGGGGCAGCTAATGCCAGTGGCGCACATCTCCACAAATAGCCATCCCACGCCTACAAAGGCAGAGAATAGGCATTTCCTCAGTGCATATGGGGCCAAGAAAGCATATGGGACATAGAGGATTAGATCTCTTCCCCAGTTGGTATGTTCTGAATGTCTGTGTACCCCCCAGAATCATATGTTGACATCTAACCTCCATTGTGATGATACTAAGAGCTGGGGCTTTGGGAAGTTGGGACCTGCTCACATGATTGGGATTAATGTGCTTATTAAAGAGATCCCAGAGAACCGCCTTGCCCGTTCCACCATGTATGGACACCATAAGAAGGCAGTGTCTATTAACCAGAAAACAGGCCCTCACTAGACACCAAATCTGCCAACACCTTGATCTTGGACTCCCTAGTCTTCAGAACTGTGAAGGAAGAAAGGATTCCTAGGATATTCTAGGGATACCCTGTGTCTTATCAACTGTTGCTTATATATATATTTTTATAGCAGCCTGAATGAACTAAGACACCAACCCTGAGCAAAGTCGAGAAATTCAAAGAGAGTGAGGCAGTGGTGGATTAAGCTGTGGAACGACAGATCAACTGCAGCTCAGAGAAACAAGTCCTGAAATCTCTCTGTATCATTTCCTCCAGTTCACCTTTTGCACATTTCTTTTCTCTGTTTCCCACCTACATGGTGAGCTCTTCCTGGTCATCATCTAAGTTATTTTTATTTGCTTGTGCATTTATTTGTTTGCTTTTCTCTTGACTTCTTCTCAAGTTTAACAGTGATCCGGACAAAAATTGGTGCTCAGGAAATGAGTGTTGAAGGATTAGATTGAAATATTTGATTGCCTGACCGATTTAAAATATCATGTCCAAATCTAATTTACCACAATTCTCATAGAAGCTTTAGGGAGAAACCATTTTATCATGTAGTCTAAGATATGTGAGAATTTTCTTAGGGCTCCTTGTCAGAATATTTTCAATGAGTATTTTATTATACAACAAACTTTCTTTAGAGACCCCCTTCCTCCTGCTTACAGCTCTCAGTTGGCTTCTAATTTTAGCTCAAAGCTGTGCCTCTCCCAGCGTCTGTAAGATTTTACTCCCCATTTCTCTCTAGCCCCCTCCCCAACCAAATCATACCCATATTTTTTTTTTCCAGAATGTAAAATATAGAAACAAGCATCTGTTTGGACAAAATCAGTTTTCACTTGTGAAAAGTGGATGCTTTTGAAAATCACAGGCAACAAGAAAAATGTCAGAGAATGGAACCAACTGTTGGAGGGATAATAAAACCCTCACTCCCAGTTGGATGAGCTGAGAAAGAGGTTTGCAAAAGAATAAATAGGCAAGACATGTTTTGACTTCAAACGGTCATTGAGTTCCAACATCCCTAGCTTGGTTTAAACCCTAGACCCCTTGATGCTTGATTTCTCAATGTAAAGACTAAGAGACCCCTATCTATACTTTTTGCTATGAGCAGATATGCAGAATGCAACCATGTGAAAAGGACTGTCTGTTTTCTTGTTTCCACAAAGTAGTATTCCAAAGGACATTTCCTCTTTAATAGAAAACATTGTCTAGACCCTCTGATGCTTTGAGCAGTTCCAACTCACTTAAATGCAATTATGTTTGTAATTCATAGAAAGAATGTTGTATGAATACTTGGCTCTTTAGCTTCTGGTCTTTTCCATCATGAGTTTAAACTGTGTCAGTCTTTTGGACAATTAATTGTTCTTGGAGGAGCTAGAATGCATCTTTGCCATACGGTTTGAATGCTCTGATCTGTTATTACAAAGGATTTGCAGTAAGATGCGTGACACATAGTAATTGAGCTCAACAAACATTTATTAGTAACCATTTCTTATGTACCAGGCACTAAGCAAGATGCAAAATATGCTGACCTTATTGAACAGCTGGAGCCTAGAAGGAGATGCAGGAGATTTCACATACTACAATACATGCTTAAAAAGAATGATGTACATGTAGCATTTTAAAAGCCTGTGCAGGTTCCCAAGATTTTCTACAGTCTTTGTGTATACCTTCGTGCTTCCCATGGCTTCTAGCCCAGCACCTCCATATAGTATGATCTCAATAAACGTTGAGCAAATAATCACATGTTTGAAAGTCTAGGCACCTTTTTGCCAAGGCTGATAAATATTCTACAAACTTTGAAGTCACAAAACTAACTCTGTATCTTAAGAGAATGGTTTTGAAATGTCTCAGAATATTTTCAGCTTTCTTTTTAAAAGTAATTTTAGAGATAAAATATGTTGTATTCTATCATGCATTCCATTTCCTTCTCTTTTCCTAAAGCAAAAATTGAATGATAGAAGCTAGACAATAATTTTAGGAGTTCATAGATTTTAAAGTTATATTTCACTACATTTACCAGTGTTAAAACAATACCTACTCCTTACTGCTTTTCTTTATTCTGTGTCAACATAATTCTCCCAACTAGAAGTTTAGCCTGTGCTTTGAAAGAACGGAGATATGAATGATGCTCTTTGACCCAAAGAAGTTTACATTTTAAAAGTGTTTATAAAGTACAGATTTATGTAATTTACACAGGCATAAGACAACATTATAGAAACATACCTAATCAATCCTGTAAGTGGAAGATTATGGGATTTGTGTATAATTGCTGGAAAAATTGATGACACTCCTCTGGAAGATGTGGAGTTTAGATTGAGCTTTGAAACTTGGATAACAACTGATGTGGGAAAGAGTTAAAGTCAAAAACCAAAAACAAGAATGTAAATAGCATAGTAATATAAGGTCAGAAGGGCAGAGTGAAATTTAAATATTCTTTGAAGAGTGCCTCTTAATTGTACAAGATGAAGACGATACTTCCTAGCCAGGGGACTGAATACCTTCAGAATCTGGGTTCATCCTGTCTTTCCTGTTTTATTTCTGCACATTCTTCAATGACTAATCAGTGCCCCTCAAGCCAGTATTGGACTTTCCAATCTCTATGCATTTTTCTTACGTTTTCCCTTCTCTTAGAATGACAGACTAAGCTCTACTCTCCATTTAATTCTTATAAAACTGAAAATAATTTACCTGTGATAACACTTGCATGAAGGATTCTTGTCCTCTGAGCTCAGTTATCATTTGTTGCCTGTATATTGGTTTTCTTTTTTATGTATATTACACTAAAATTTTAATTATGTTTTCAAACACTATCCTAAATTGAAATTATAAACATATTCTGATGACAGTAAACTTCTTTTAATACCCCCAATATTTAGATATATTCCTATATACTCTAAGTACTCAATAATCACAATAACCAATGAATTAGCAAGCAAAGGGGCACATTGTGGCAGACATTCTTTCCAGATTATCTAAATCTTACCATATCATTTCTCTTCTGACATAGTTTCAAGTCCCACCGTGGTCTCTAGTCCTGGCTATACCATTACCTCACCACAGGGCTTCCGAAATCTAAGTTCTTGGGTCTTCGGAGCCTTTATCTGTAAATATTGTAGTTAATAAAGAGTTACCTCCTTGTTTATTTCAACAAAGAAGTCTCAAGAGGAAAAAAAAACACATTTGTAGTAAATGCTGACCTATTGCTTCAGAGTTTTTGTTTTGTTTTGTTGTTTTGTTTTGATTTTTTAAATTTGCAAAGCCAGGAGTGTGGGCAAAAGAGTACAGATCATTTTGATGCAAATACAAACAGACAATGGAGCTGAGAAAATGGACCAGAGCAAGCGAGGGGACAATGACAAGAAGAGGACAATTTTATCACGTGAAATGTTAAGTGGCTGCAATATTGTCCCCTTTGACATCTGGATCTGGATGCAACTGAGTGATGTTGAAGGCTACTTAACATAATTCATCCTCCAGAGCAGATGCGATCTTACAGAGCAAACATCATTTTTCAGTTTCCTCTGGACTAAAATTGGACATGACCCATCACCTAGAATTCTAGTGCCTTCTTATTATTGTAAGGCTCTTGTGATATTCTTCAAGACCCAGAATGAGAATTACCGCAACTGTGGAAGTGGATGAATGATTGGGCCCAGCAGATAAGTGAGTTCAACTGAGGAAATGAAGTTTACAGCCCACGACTTGGAGTCAGAACTTTTTTCTATGCCTGTGGCTGACTGTGGACACCAGTGTCCCATGCCAAGATAGCATTTAAATACCAAGGGATGAGATACATCACTGCACAGGCGTGATGCCTGGCACCCACACTATCTCCAGATGGCTTGATGTGCAGAAATAGCCTTTGGGATCAAACTCAATGTGGCGAAGTCCAAACTCGTGATCTGTCCCTCAGGGCTTCTCTGTGGTTTAACTCCCCTCTGCTGCTTAGAGGCACAGCTCATAGTGTTTTAGGGTGCTGTTGAATATCAGAAAGTGTCCTTCTCACCACCAACAGACATTTATTAAGCTCCTACTGTCTACAGGGCACTGCACTAAGCACTTAGAATACAGAAATGGATTGTGTGATCACTGCTTTCAAGTGCTTCCAGCCTAGTTGGCAATAAAGGATATGCACAAAAAAAATATGAACATCTATATGGGTCTGCATAGTAACGCCACGTAATTTATGTACAGAGAAAGTAATGTAGAATTTCAAAGTGAAGATCCACATCTTGAATTCTTTAGTGAAACGCCCAGAAGACAAGCATCATAGATATTAACACCAGAAATTATTTTCTAGAGCTGGGCTTTCCAAGAACACTTTCTGTGATAATGAAAATGTTCTGTAGTGACCAGTGTGATAACCATTAGCCACAGGTGGCTATGTGTACTGGAAATGTGGCCAGTGAGACTGGGAAAGTGAGCTGTTAATCTTATTTGATATTAGTTAATTACATTGAATTTCAATAGCCACATGAGGCTAGTGGTTTTCATTTCGGACGGTACATTTCTTGAGTATCTAACACTCATTTAGTGTAAAAAAAAAAACACACAGGTAGAGAAATGTGAAGTTTACTAAGTTAAAACGGTAAATTATTTAGAGCCTATTCTAATTCCTAGTCCAGGAAGGTCTTGACCTCACACTTACCCAGTCAGGAAGAAAAACACCATTCTCATTACATTGGAAAGATGCAGTCACTCTCAGTCAACTTTATGCTGTCTTTATACAAAGATGAGGTCAAATTTAAGGGCTCTTAGACTGCAAGCTTCGTAAAAGCAGGGGCTTCATCTGTTTTGTTTACCGTTATATGCGTTATATTCAACATACCATTGAATGGTATATGGTGCATATAATGGCATAAAGAATGGCATGTTGTGCATGTAAACAAGCCCTTTACATAGTAAGTGAAAATAAATAAATGAATTAGTGGGTAGGTGAGTAGATAAAACACTTTGTGTATTGTTAGAAACATCTCTACTGGGTAAGCTGAGCTGACATTTGTGATGAAAATTACGTACTTAGAAACAGAGTGCTGCTTCCTCTAGCATAGGCGTGAGCCCAGCTGATGCTAGTGTAGGGCCTGGCACATTTCACGTGCTCAATCCATATTTACTGAATAGACTTGATCCGTGCGTTTCTGTTCTTGATTCTCCCAGTTAACTATTTGCAACAAGGATTTTTTTCCACTTATTTCTTTTCTTATCCCACAAAATGCTTATCAACACCACAGACAAGTTTCTCCAAATTTTGTTTATTGAATTACATGAGAAAGCATTAAGGTATTTTTGAGATGCCCCTACTCTTTCAGAGGGAGCCAGTCAGAAATAACTAGAAATGGTTTACCTTCTTTTCATGTCTTCTGTGTGGGGATTCAGCAGAAGCAGCTTTACAATATAAGGAATAAAAATATCTACCTTGCACAGTTGACGATTTGGGGAGTAAGCAGTATGGAGTCCCTATTTCTATTTTTGTAAACTGAAAAATGCTACTTCTGCCTTACCTATCCTTCTGTCTTTCTATCACTTCTCTGTTAATTTAACAACCTCTCACATGCATTTTTTATATAGATAAGTCAAAATATATGCCTGTGAAAACCAAGAAGAAGAAAGGAAAAGCTTTCCGCATCCCAGGGCTTGCAGGATGAGCACACATTGATACACTTGATCTTTCCCGGTGGAATGGGCATGGGAATTAACCCACACACTGGCACATGAGCTTCTTGTTTCTGCCAACCATGTCAGCTGAGATGGGGTTGCTAATTTATTTATGGGGACATATGTCAATGTCACTCTGAGAAAATGGTTCCAGGACACAAAAAAAGCCTGACTGCTGTCAGGGCTGACCTTATGCGTAGGTGGAATAGCCACCTGCTCGCTCATTTTTTGGGAGGTTAGGGGATCCAGAGAGCCCTGCCTCATCTCAGTCTTTGCTCGAAGAATCTTCTCTAAGTGAACTTCCCATAAATTCCATCTAAATAGAGTCAGTTGCCCTAGGAAAGAAGTGTACCCTACTCTGCTCTCACAGTTATTACCCATGAAGTGTAATCAGAAAGCAGATTTTGACAAGGGTTGGAAACAGATGTGTGAGTAGGGGATAGTGCTTAACACAAATTCATGGGTGGAAGGGATGAGCATAAAAGAATGAGGTTGGAGGTCATAAAACTTTACCATTCTTAGAGATTTCTGTAGCTACCACAATGAAGTGCTTGCAATGTGAAAGGTGCATCTATCTATTCATATCTTAAGCCCAAGTCTCAGATGTATCAGTCAACATAAAAGTCCCTTTGCAGTACTGGCCACAGTAAAAAAAAAAAAAAAAAAAAAAAAAATTCAATATCTCTGTTTTACACTCCATAAGTAGCACAGTTTTCCTGCAGGTATAAGGGATCCTTCTAACTTTGTTTAACACCTAGGCTCCAGAGCTGCTCACACACAGCAGGCAACAAAAGCAGTGCCTACCCTAGGATTTTTGCTTGCCTTCATGTCTTCTGTTCAATAGAACCATTGTCCCTGCCTCTGTGATCACTAAGTCTCTGGACCCTGACTGTTTGGGCTTTTGATATCTACCTGCCTAGCTGACTTCCCTGGAAAGTGAGCTCTGACCTGCCGACTCCCTGTACCTTCCAGCCCACACCCGTGTGACCAAGCCCCCAGTTCTGTCTCCTCCTGCTCTGCCTGAGACTGTTGCTGTCCACTCCCCAGCATGGCACCCAGGGTCCTGCCTTGAACAACAAAGGGACATCAAAGCTTTGCTACAAGGTTGAGACAACTCATAGGTTTGCTGGCTTTGTTGACAGGCTGGTGGCAGTGGTCCTGGCAGGCAAGGAGGTAGAAAGTAAGCTGATATTAGAAAGAATGGCAGAGAAGCAGAATCTAGTCTCTGCTGTTGTCAGCTGCATGACCTTGGGTGATAGGCTTAAACTCTCTGAGCTTCAGTTTCCCCCTTGGGCGATACTAATATCAACCTTGATGGCTCTTGGGAGAATTAAATGTTTGAAAGTGTCCAGGACAAGTCTTGGCACACAGTAGGTAATCAATATGCAGGAGATTCTTTTCTTCCTTCCTTAAAATAACTGAGCATGAGCCCAAGGTGAAGGTTGAGATTTGTTGGTGTCTATTTACCCCCTTGTGCTAGGAGCTCCACTTTTTATATCTCAATTCTATAGGCATTGCCCTTCTATGTCAGAGTGTCAGTCATGTCTCTGCCTTTAATTTGTGAGATTTAACACCCTGATACTTGTTTTTCTTACTGGAAAAACAAAAAACACCACTTTTCTCTCCTTGTAGAGTTTTCTATTGGCCTCCAAAGATAATGATTTAATGGTTGCTACATACATGGTACTCAGATGGACTTCAAATCATCTGGTTTTAACCACAATCTTGTAGCAAAGGACCCTCATGTTATACAAGGCGAGTCTGAGATAAGCCTGTTGTGAGTCACCAGCACTAGCTCAACTCACTAGAAAATAGCAGAGATGGGATTCATATCCAGGCCTCCTGAATTAAGTCCAACTTTTATCGTATCACATAAGAATTAATAAAAAAGCTTATGATGAAATGAAGAGCTATCTGGAAATAATATATTGACAATGTAGTAATTTTATCTATACATAAAAAGTTCTATCTCAAATATTATAATGTCTTGTTTCTTTTCCAAACGAGAGACACACATTCTGCTTCACTGAAGAAAATTATCTACCTGACTAGCTGATTTTTGTGCTCTTAGATTTTTCTTCTTCATCTCCCTCACCTCCACCATGACTACCACCACAATCACATGCTAGTTGTTTTCTGAGAAACATGGATTAAATAAGAATCAGGTCCCAAGTCAGCTCTAACAATCATATTTAATAACACCTAGAAGACAAGGGATGCATACATAAAAAAACTATCCAGCATGCATAAATGAACATCCACAGAGCTTTTATCACTTGTCACTGTGTTCTGTGATTTTTACATTTGTCAATTCATAAAATGAGTACCGCATTTTGCTGATGAGAAAACCGAAGCCTGGCCAGGTTATCCAACTTGACTAAATTCACAAAGTTAGGTCTCTTAATCCACTGTATATTCCATTCTGAACATCTAATTATTTTCAAAGTTGGAAGGAATCAGGGACAGTCTAATTCAAACTTCTTGTAATACTAAAAGTTACTATGTTCCCGTTCCCAGGGGATTTTCTTTAGAAGGGAATAGGAATTTCATGATGGCAAGATGGGGAAGAAGGCTTTTTTATCTACTGACTTCTTTACTTGTAGAGAACATAGCCTTGGTTTATCTCATTGTCTGAGCACCTTCCCAAAGAGAGAAGCTTCTGAATAAAATTTTTAAACAAAACGAAACTATAACAACAAGAAACACATTTGCAGGGACACTAACTCTGTTGTGATGGCAATGAGGGAAGCACCTGAATGGCTGAGGCTGGTCTCCTTTGAATGAATTCTTGGGCGTTAGGTAAACAGTCTTCAATCCTGTTTGCATAGGGACTTCAATCCTGTTTGCATTTTGTAGGGACTCCCTAGTCCCAAAGAAAACTGCATCACATCCAACGCTGCTCTATGCAGATGACTCTTTGAAAAGGTGCTGAGATCACTCATTAACTCTCCCAGAAGGTAAATGAATGCTCAAGCAAAGAGCCAATATATCCTGCCTGTTTTACGAAGCTCTGTAGATATGCACAGTACTGGCCTAGGACCTTCGGAGGGTACAGGGAATATGTGGTGTTTGGCCTCAGACAGTTTTATGTCTAGACAGGGAGGCCGGAGAAACCATATGAAACACTTTATGATGCTAGACTCTGTCGTCTTGGAAGCTGAAGAATGAGACCTCAAAATCTAAGTAAAGACAAAAGGACCACGAACAAAAAGATAGAATTGAGTTACTGAAACAAGTGAGAATTGACCCAAATTCTTAGATTCTTGTTTTTAGTGTCATCTTACTGTAAAATGTATTTGTAAGGAGAGACCTTGTAGTTAAAGGACCGGTATCAATAACTTCCTTAATCATACTAGGAACTCCTGTAATCTCTGTTTCCCACATTCTTTCCATTTCCCTTTCTTTCTACTATATTCCTTCCTTTATCCCTTGTTTCACTCCTCTCTGGCTTATTACACTTCTTTCCCTCATAGTTTTTCTTATCTCCGTGGCCTTTAGTATCTTATATGCCTCTGTAGTTTGACTTTCCCATGATCACTTTTTCTCCTTCTCCTCACATATCTCTTCTCTGATGCTTCATTGTCAATTGCAAATTCATGAATGTTGACCAATACAGACTCCTCAATTCAGGGGAAAAATCCTGGAAAACCACTGTTTGGGTTGCCAAACATTAGAGAACTTTGAAGATCCTCTGCTCAAATTCATACTCAGGATGCCAAAGTTTAATTTGGAGCTAGCACCTCTAAGTAGAATCATATCTATTTTTTGTGAGTAATCAGCTTGGAGTATGGAGGTCCAGTATCTGAAAAAAGGATCATCCTTGGTCCTGGGTTATTAAATACAATGTCTTCCCCAGCTGGTTTCCCCATACTCCACCAGCAAATATTATTGCATCATTCCCAGAGAGCACAGAAAAGTCATCTCTAGTACTGTACCTAATTCAAGAATTGCCTCTACTTGCCCATCAAATTCCCTGGGTCCCTGGTACCATGACAGTTTCTAATCCTTACATCTTAATATTCTATTTCCATATTTTATAGACTCTAAAATGCTTTTGTCCCACCACATTTTATACCTCTGAGATCACAAAATTTCAATTACTGTCAGTCAGCTGACTATCATAAAAATGTTGCCATTGAGTGAACACACCCATCATAACTCGCAGAATGAGTCATAGTAGTTTCAAAGATAATACCAGAGGCAATAATAGAATACCCTTTTAGGGGATGCTGACTCATCAATTCTCTTCATGACACAGAACATAATATTGTTTACAAATTCATGAGCATTGATGTCCAAGTAGAAAAGTAGTTGAGAAAAGTTAGTCAGAATGTACAGAACACTGAGAACCTCCAAAACTAGTGTATACTTCTTGTGCTTTCTTTTCTATGCACACAACAGAGTTCTTCACAAAAATTTATCTCTAAATAGGTCTAAAAGAACTCTTTTGATTGATCAAAATGAAAATAAGAAAGCATTGTATCAGAGTGTAATTGGGAATTTTTTGTTTTTTGTTCTTGGTAATCATTCTTCTTACAGCTTACAATAAATGTTTTTCAAAACCATATGGTGTGTTGCCTTCTCCTGGAAACTCATTTAGACTTTCTCCTCGAGCTCCTGCCTTGAGGACACTCTCAACTCTTGATTCTACCTACGAATGTAATGGCAGGGCCCTCTGTAACGTGGGGAAGAAGGCCACTTTTACTAGTTCCTTTCCTCACAAATATATATCATTACTCTGATCAGTCCTCTGCCCCAGAATAGTGTAATTTGGATGGATTACACACAAAACTGACTTCATAATTGCCTTCTCAAATAAGTGAGATTCTTAGTCATTGTTTCTGTAAGGAAGAAAAAAGTGTAGACAATACAATTTTGGAGCCAAGTCCTTGAATTTCTCATTTGTAAAATGAGTTTTTAAAGTTGTTTTGACCGTAGGCATGCTTAAAAGATTATATAGGATAATACATTTGAATATACTTTGTAAAAATAAAAAATTGACACATTCAAAATATACTGCTCACTCTTACTATTCTGCCTTCTTATTTGTGTGTGAAGACATTATAGCTAAAAGTTCTAACACCAGAATAAACTATAAAATCAGTTAAATCAAATAAAAACTTGGTGAAGAACAGCTGGCCAAGGTGCCTTTGCTGAACTGAAAAGTTATGAGGAAAATATAATGAGTCTATATGGAGAACACAGCCCTTCACCCCAGCCTCTCTGAGCTTCCATGTTTGAATGACCATGGTCTGATATCGATGGAAACCAACTTCATTTGAACTTGTAAGGACTGAGGAGAAAGGAAACTCAAAACCTCAGTCATGGACTGCCAAGATTTTGAAATATTATTAGTCCTTGGATCATAAATCTGAAAGCAAAAAATGAATCAATCACTTCAATCTTTATGTGCAAATCACTCTGCTAAAACCAACACAAAATATCTTGATTTTTATACGCCAAGACAAATGATTGAGAGCTAATATGATTGGAAGTAGGCATAATAAAAACAACACGCTATGTTTATGTAGCACTTCATAATTTACAAAGTAATTTCACACACATTTTTATTTTATCCTTACAACAATTTGTGGAAAAGATATTATTCCCATGATAAATGAGAGAAATTAATCATTTTCTTAAAGTCATATTAGCTTAGTTAGTTGGCAGAAGATAAGGACCATGGATAATTCACTAGTGCATCCCCAACACGTAGTTGACACTGTGATAATATATGTTATGTGGTGAAGGAATGTTTCAAAGAGTATGTGGTATTGCAATGCAAATGAGCAAAAGAACTCTGCAGGGTATTGATTGAGAAATGCTTTATGGAAGCCGTGAAATTTACTTAAGGGTGGTGAGAATTATTTAAAATTCTCAAAAGAATGCATATAGATATTCTAGATGGAAAAAAACTGAGAAAATAAGGGGGGAAAGAAGGAAACTGTGTGGGATATTCCATAGGATTTGTGTTGGCTCCATAGCTTGACCACTAGTGATCAAATCTATGCATGGTCCTTGACTGTTGTAATTTTCAGAAGAATCACAACCAGAAAGCAACTGGTTCAATCATCTGAGTTACAGGGAACCAGGATGAATTACTGATATCGACAGCAGGGACATCATGTTGGAAGTCCGTGGTATAACTGTCATGCCCCATGGGTAGAAGTAAAATTAATAAGCAGAATATAGAAACTAGTTTGTCCATGGGAAGAAGAAATAATGAAACTGGGGACCCTGAACATGCCCAACTATAGCAGGGCTGCAGGGCTTGGCACCTGCCGGCCCCTGCTGTACATATATAGCCATCAGCTTCCACAGCTAATAAGCAAGCAGAGGGAATGACAGCCTTTACCTAATGAAAATGGCAGCTATCAGTCTGTGACTCGAAAGGTCTGGCTCCAATTCCTCTTACAGTTGACGATTTGATCCTTGTCGAATTAGTGGGTCGTAACAAGGAGGCTGCATGTAAAAGCTGCCAAGTGTTTCTTTTTAATGCTCTCCGATTTTATGTTCATGCTTTTCCACAGAAAATTTGAAGAATGTGTGATTTTTATTTTCTGTCCTGGGAAAAGAGTGTTATTATTTACTGAATATCTATCACTAAGAATAGCACCAACTTACAATTAGAAAATCTCCAAAACTATTTAAGTGAGTCAATATTTAATTCAAGAATGTAGTGATTTTGGCCAACCCTCACATTCACCTTACATTTTGTTCATCATGAAAATGCAAACTCCTAGTGTATACCCACCATTTAAGATTTCACCATAATTCATGGGGCTAGTTTTGACCCGAAGGTACTCAAATAAATTTGATCTCAGAAGGTTGTTTTTCATAATAGAGTCCGTTCTACCATATGGCTCTTAGAAAGCAAGAATGAAAGGAGTAATTTAAGTGATCTGACTTACATGGGACAGCACAAAGAGTTTAGCTTAGAAATTTTCCATATGCTCTGATATGCACCAACTATACTCACCATACCTCCAACCCCCAACCCTGCCACAGTGCCAGAACCTTCCCACTTTTCTTACTTCCAGTTCTCACAATTGGAAGTATTGTAGATTTTTAAAAGTTTTTTTTTTTTTATATCTGTACAGGTTTCTCAAGATGTTTAATAGAGGTCTGTACGGGTTTCTCAAGATGTTTAATAGAGGCAGATGGAACAGGAATTTTCATCTTAGGAGATGGAGCAAGGCAAATGAGTTCAAAAAGATATTCGAAAATCCTATCCACGTGCTACATCCCTCTGCATAACACTCAGTCCAGTCTTCTCTCCATCACTAATATTCTCTCCATAATTCTCTTCTATAGTCAGGCGACTTAAAATGTGGTCATAGAAGGCTATTAAAGGATTGTTAAAGATCACAGGTGAAAACAACTGAGTTTAGAGCAAGTATGCAAGTTTCCCCAAGCCCACAGGTAGCAAACAAGGAAGTAAGAACTATAGCTCAGGACATTTGAATCTCAGCACGGCGAGTGGCCTTTCTATGTACTATAAAAACTTTGTACTCATCAGAAGCAGGTAAAAAAAAAAAACTAGAGTGTTCTTAAATCACATTTCACCTATGCTTTTGAGAGCAACTCAGCAGTGCTTTCTAATCAGACAACAAACAGCGGAATGGTCAGCTTATCCACTCTGGATTCCTGAACAACAGCTTCCGCTTGAAACAAGCAGCAGAAACGTGGAGAGCTTACAAAGAAATCAAATCAAATCAAATCAAAGCAGCATTTGACTCCTTAAGAAAACGTTCCCTGAGACAGCAGCCAGCATGGCCATCATGTAGGGATGTGTGGTGTATAGGCAGCCATCCATTCAGGCCACTGGCTACCAACAGCTGACTCTAGGAGTAGCATTTGAATCTACCCTGAGGGGGGCCAGAGCCCACAGACAGCTGGGCCATCTGTTCCGATAATACCACATTACTCTCTACACTCAGTAATGAAGGCTCCTGAGTAATCTTTCATCAGAATGACTTCACGGCATTAAAAATGTATTTCAATACATAGCTTGTTTAAATATTTAACCCTCTTCGGCTTTGAGAGATTGATTCAGAGCTGCAGTGTTTATATGGGCAGGAAACATTGATTTTCATATGCATGCATGCATTAATTCAGGAAGACTTGGGCACACACCAAAGATTTTGATAAATGGATGTTTAAATCTCGGACTTTATTGGTTTGCCGCCCAGCTCCCATCCCTCTGCCAGTATTTAAATATTTTCAATTCTCATTTCCTGGTGGTGAGGAGGAAAACATGGTAGATGAACAGATTTTTGAGAATTATTTTGGGCAAAATTTGTTTACAGGACACACACATGCACGCACACACATAGAGATATTATTCATTATTCTGGTCTGCAGTGGGAGTTATTTGTACACGGGGCTGTCCAACTTTTATTAGATCTGTCTACTGCTCACCTTTTTCTGATATCTTGTCAATAAACTCTGAAGACTGCTGTATATTCAATACATGCAGACAGGCCAGGGACAGAAACCCTTTTATAAATGTCTGTACATGGTGACATCATTTAAACTCATTTCAGTACCTTCTTTATCCCCCATCCCCTCACTTTGTTGAGGTTTCCATGCTGAGAGCTCTGGTGAATGCCAACCATCATCTTTGCAAATGTAAACATTTCAGTGGGTTTGGAGGACCAGCCCTGCTGTGCATAGGACATATGACTTGTAAGATGTTCTTAGCACTCAGCTCCCAGGTGTTGAATAAGTAATCATTAAGATCGTATATGCAACCCCCTTTCCCCTGTATACGTCATTACTCAATATTACCACCTTCATCTTCCCTTCAGATATTAACAACAGTTCTATGAGATGTCTAGCTGATACATTATTATCACCACTGTGTGTGTGAGGAAACATGTCTCAGAGAGTTTAAGCAAATTTTCCAAGAGCAAACAGCTGGTGAGTGGGTAAGCTGAAGCTATGACTCTTGGCTTTTTAAGTTTTGCATCACGTCACTGGAGATAGTTCATTCCTCTAAGGTACCTATCCATGACTTAATTATCACAGTTAAATCAAGATCTATTGACAATATATTAAATATCAAACAATATATTGGCACTGGGAATACAATGATAAATAGGATGGAGTCTTGCTCCCAAAGAAACTTGAGAAAGTAAGGGCTTAGGAGTAGAGAACTGGAAAGTGTAAGTTGAATGATAGAGACACTATGGATACAATGGAATGAGATGTTCTGCAAAGATGTTCAAAACAATAAAGTGTTAACACAGCCCAAGTGTAAACTTTCTCCACCTGTTCAGCAAGAGAATCAAGTCCTTATGATCTAACGCATCCATGGAACATAATGAATTAACACATCTCCCTTGCATCTAAAATGGTCCTATTTATGTACCACTCTTGGGAGAATTGAGAAACTGGTTACTCATCATTTTTCATGTTTTGTGGTTGATTCTAAGGGATTAGTGAATTCTAACATGGAATGCTATTCAGAAGAAAGCAGCACTGAGTTTTTATATTTATGTGAACAGTGGATGCACATAGTTTCAAAAGCCAAATAGTACCTATGGCAGTTACCTGCTCCAACATTCCTCCTCTACAACCCTCTTGCTGTGTCTTCTGGTTATTACCTCAGTGTTTCTGAATATTATGCAGATAGTGCTACATCTGGTATTGACTTTAGACATTATTCACATATACCATCTGTATCTCATCTTCCACATGTATCCAAAATAGTAAGCCACTGTATTAGTTAAAATAGTAGTCTTCATTAATATTATGACTATGTAAATATTATTTATTACAGGGTCAAATATTGCTATATATTGCTACTGCATTTCTTTTCTTTATAGCAGCTTTCTTTTCCATCAGCTTTCTATTTGTGTTTCCTTTTCTCTCTTCCTCTCCCCAGCAAACACAACACCTATACTCTCACTAAGTGCTCTCAACTACTCTGTTATCTCTTTTTATCCCCTGGGGACTTCACTACCAGACCTATCCATCCTCTTACTATCATCTGAAATTAGAGCCCTCTCTCTAAGTATGTACTTTCATTATAACTCAAGGAATTCTCTCTAATACTCTCCTAGTATGATTACTTTCTTTTTTGCCTATCATGTCATACTCATTCTTGGTTAACTAACTGCGTAGTTCTGGAGTACATCCTCAGCTTGCTTCTCACAAAAAGGTTAATAGTAGGTAAATTTTCTGTGCTTTTCTTGTCCTTATTTTGTCCTCATATTCAATTGATAGTTTGGCTAACTACTGAATTTTAGGTTGAAAATAAATGTTTACTGAGACTTTTGTTTGTTTGTTTGTTTTTATATTATTTGTTTCTTAAGCTTGACATTAGAACATTCTTTTTTCAATAGAGTTCCATGCCCTTTAACATATATATGAAATATATATGTAATAAATATTATATGTAACATATATTACATCATTACTATTATATCATTAATATTATATATTATGTATATTATATTTATATATGATTTATATATAATACCTATTAATAAAATCTGCTATTTTTCCTTTATATAGAAATAATATATAAATAATTACTATTTAGGTATTACTATTATTTCCTTTATATAGCTATTTCTTATGTTTATTTTGTACTCTATATTGGCTCTTTAGACATTCAATTGGTTATATAAGTCTTTTATAGTTCAAATTTTGTATTACACTTTTTGGAA
This sequence comes from Rhinopithecus roxellana, assembly GCF_007565055.1. NCBI lineage: Eukaryota > Metazoa > Chordata > Mammalia > Primates > Cercopithecidae > Rhinopithecus > Rhinopithecus roxellana. The sequence continues at coordinate 67,609,905 of NC_044569.1, read as the reverse complement.
AATCTGACTTTTTCAGAAACTTTTTATTGTTCTTGTTCTTTAAATGTTCTTTTGTCTTTTTCTTGTTCTTCAAAGTTTATGTTTTAATAGCATACTTCTTGTCTTTACTCTGAATTTTGTTTTTGAGTATATATTAATATAATCATGAGGGGTATTTAATTTTCGTGTTTCCTATGTTATCTGCCTTCATCAAGGAAATAGTACCTTCATCTGAGGGCCTCTCATGTATCTTATAAACCTTAGGTTTCCATTCACATTTAAGTGTGAGACATACTCAAAGTAATAATTGAAAATTAGAGTCTTTGAATAGCAATGATAGCATAATTTTACGTTTTTCAAAAAAAACTCCTCTGCCCCAAACATATGGAACAAGTAATAAAATATTAAAAATATAGGTGAATTAAAAACAATATAAATATCTCTGTAAAGCAAAAGTTGAAAAAAAAACACAATAAGTTGAAATTGGGGCTAAAATTCTGGTGTAAGATTCAAATTACCAAAAACAGCAGTCAAGGACTACTCACGGAATCAGAGATTCAGTCTCTGTTCACGTTAATTTTGGGTTAATGAAAAAGCTCCACTAGGCAGCATTTGGGCCACCATTCCAGGGTGGAGTTGCAGAAATGATACTATATACTGAAATGGAGTTAGCAGGTTTCTGAAATATCTGTTGGAAAAGACATAGCGTGGACCTATTGAATACACCAAGGATTAAGCTTATTTAAAGCAGTCAAATGCCATTTGAAGATCCTGGCGTCTATCTTCCTTCATCATCTGCTCTTTACGCACTTTGTTTTATGCTTTACAGTTTGGAGATTGTTCTCCTTGATAGATAAAATGAGAGAAAAATAAGAGATGAATGAATCACCCTGCCTTTGCTGTCATTTTTAACAGTACCTTATCTACCATGAGCCATGTTCTTGTTCCAGTGCTGTACAGAGTGAAAATCACCGTTTTCCTGATTCCAATATTTCTTCTTGCTCTTCACCACCCTCTTCTGCTTTTTATCTTTCTCAATGAAGTTCTTAAAGACACAAGGGGCCTTTTCACTTTGTTTATATATCCCTCTTTCTATCTTTGGTTTGTGTTGTTTACATGTCCCTCTTTCTATCTTTGGTTTATGTCCTCTAGAATATGAATTCCTTGAATAATTCCCATTATGATCACTTTATTCCAGTACGAGAGAGTTGACAATGCAGAGGTGAAGTAAACATATGTGCAATCAGCGAGTGTTTTCTTCAATCCAGGAAATGAGTACACATATTAAGCATCAAGAACATCTAAGCACAAATTACCCCACAAAATAGCTGCTGTAGATAGTATATAATCCATATGGAACTGTGGAACATAAAAGTATTTTTTTTATCACTGCTGCCTCTAGGAAGGTTTCTCAAAATAGTACTGATAACCAATGGGAAGCACAGAGTCTGAATTCTGATGGAGCCAGGCACAGTCTATACAGTAAGCTATAGCGCCCATATTACATGCCTGTTGGTGTCCTCACAGATTGGGGGAACTAAGTTAACTATAAAAGGGCCCAGATTTCTTCCTCGAATTTATCAATTCCAAGATGACATGGTCATGTTTCCCCAAGACTCTGATCACTGCAACTCTATTGAATAAGATTATCTATTTATTATAGCAAATTGTAAAAATTTGTTTTCTAATTCTTATAAAGGGTCAATATGAAACTAAAACAAATCAAAGTAGAGACCAAAACTTTTTTTGAAAAGGGAGTCAACAAAATGCCATACACTCTCCATTTTGCAGATGTAGACCTTCAATAGATTCATTTCGCATTTATTTATTCATTAAAATATTCAACAATTGGTGTGTGTGTGCATGTGTGCTTGTGTGTCTCAAATTCCTTCAAGTACTAGAATGAGAACATCCTTGTCCTCATGTAACTTATGGTCTAAGAAGGAGAACATAAATTAGACAAATACTTATGAAATTAACACAATTGATGTGAGAGGACTGAGGGAAACATAATTTGAGTATATTTAATAGGAAGACTTAACCTTATCTGAGGGATATGTTAGCTGATCCAACTGATGGATAAGAAAAGTTCAATGAGAGAAGAGGAAAGGAGCATATAGTGGAAAAAGAATAGATATGAGAAAGTGCAGAAACAGGAGAAAGCACAGAATGTTCTAGTATTGATGGAAGGCTCATGAACTTGTAGGCTAAGTTTGAGTTGTAGAATAAGGCAGAAGATCAAGTTGAAAAATTAGGAAGCTGTCGCATATGCAAAGCTATTCAGCCTGTGTGAAGAAACTTAGAATTTCATAGCAATCAGAAGTTAGTTAAAGATCTTAAGCAAGGGAGTGTCTCAAATAGATTTATGTTAAAAATATTGCATGAGTTACTGTGCAAAGAGAGATATAAAAGAGACCAACTGAAAAGCAATTGTAAGAGGTCAAAGAAGAGATGATACTAAAATGTAGATAGCACGGTAGCAATACAGACTGTTTATATTTAGATTGTAGGGTTACAGTGGTGAAAGAGAGGATAGCTTTTATTGACATTTAAGTAAGAAAGAGAACTGAGAAGACCTTAGATGTGTTTAATTGTTTTTTTCCCATTGCATAGACTAAAGAGCTACTGCTGGAAGAAAACAAATAAAAATGAATGTAATTGGGCAATAAATAGTTAACATGGGTTGGATAAAAGAGAAGAAAGGTAGAGTACATTTAAAGAGAAGTAAAAGACTTTTGAGTCTAAGTACTATGTGTTATACACACACACACACACACACACACACACACACCTTCAAGTGTTTTTATGTTTTGTTATGTTTTTGCATGTTTTTAGAAATTTTAGTAAAAATTAAAGTTGACTAATTTTTTCAGTGAATAGCTGTGATGAGACTGGACCATTTAGGCAGCTCCAGCTCAATTTTATTTAGCTTACATATAGGACAAAATGACTGACTTGATTTGAATTTTATAAAGGAGAAAACTTGAATGTTCTCCTTTATATGGCAGGAAAAAAGGTCCAGTATAATACTCAGGTCTCTTACATAAATAATTGCAAAGACTGTATTTGAAAAGTCCTCTGCCTCCCACCTCTACACTTCAACTTCTTTGTGTACCATTTTTGTGATCTATATTAGAAAAATTATAGCCATATATAGTTTCTAGTGATTTTCTGTATAGTATCATCTCACAGTGATATCACTTTTGCTTTTCTTTTGCACTCAATCACCAAAGTGGTTTATACTGTACCTCAGATAAGTTTGAGGATATCTGTTCAGGCGTATAATAGTTATTTTGATTACAGTGCCACTGCCTCATGTTCCTTATTTTAAATGCTTTTTTAAAGGTATAAGCTTAATTGTCATCTTCTAATCATCCGCCTGGCCTCACTAAATTTTGGTAACACTTCCAATATTGCATTTACATTCTTATGTCGAATTTCAAACTCATTATTTGGATAATAAGTACTCAGTTCACTGGTTTAGAGGACCACTCTTTCTGTTTCTTTTTTGTTCATTTATTTTGATTTTTTTCTTTCTTTCAACAAAATCTACCAAGTATCTGCTATGTAATAGACATTGTCTCATCTCTAGGAATATAAAATGAACACTTGTTTTTATAAATCAGCATTCTAGACAGAAAGGAAGAGATAACAAATAAATATGAAAAGGACAAGTGAAGATAACATCCTATTCAGATAATAGGGTGATATCATAGTGACTAGGAAGCTGTGTTAGATTGCCTATAAGGTGACACTTCAGATGAAATGAAATAACAGGCCATAGAAAACTCTGTAAAGATCATGGAGAAGAGCTTTCCAGGCAGAGAAGACAGACATGAGAAAGGACTAAGGCAAAAATGAGCTTGGGTTGTGCATGCAAAAGAAAAAGGATGATTGTGACTGAGTCTTAATGGATTAGGAAGAGTAGTTGGAGATGATGGTCAGCACACATAGAGCCTTGTGGGCTAGGGTCAGAGGTTTGAATATTTCTACACATGATATTGGGAAACCAATCTCATGAGTGATTTGAGCAAATTAGTAGCATGATCTGGTTTATTTTTTTAAGATTCATATCTGCTGGCTCTTTGGAGGGTTACTTGAACATGGACACATAGATAATCAGGAAACAAGTAGATTTTTATGGTTAGAGTCCAGGAAGTAGATTATTTATCTTTGAATGAGAGTAATAGTGGAGATTTAGAGTAGTGAGCCAAATTGAGAAATGTTTTAGAGAAAAAATTGATGATGCGTGTTAAAGGAGAGGGCATGGTGGGTTGGGTAAAAGAAAGGAAACAAGGATAACACCTACGTTCTAAAAGTGTACAACAAAGTGGATGGTGGTATTTTTTACAGAGATGGAGAAGAGTGACTGGGGGAATAATTTTTTAATGAAAAATTAGGAATTACCTTTTTTTCTGTTTTATCCAGTTAGAGTTTGGGATGACTTTCAGACACTCATGTAGAACTTTCAAATATCAGTATACATTCTAGTCTGAAATATCTAGAGAAAGGCCAGGATAGAGATGATATTTTGCAGACTCTTTCATAAATGCAAGCAAAGCAAGGAGAATAGGTAAGGTGACCCAGGTCACTCAGAGAAAATACATAGCAATCATGGCACACACCAACCTTTACAGGTATAGAAGAAACATAGAAATGAGGAGATAGAGGTTGATGAAATAAAAGAAAACCCTAAATGGGGAGAGAACATGTTTCCACTGTGGAACTTAAAGGGAAAAGTACACAGGAATTTCATGGGGAGATAATATTTCAATAGTTGATAGATTAAGCGGCTATACATAAGAACTGCTAATAGATCAAATAATATAATAATAGAAATATATGCATCAGTACATGCCCCACAGGACCTGAAAGATGTTATATAAGTAAATTGTCTCATGTTTTTACAGGCCAGTTTTTCAGCATTTCCTCCTCTATACTATATGCCACTTTCTTTGACTCAAGTTGTCTTCTATTGGTACTCTAATTATTGTTTCTGTGTTTATCAAAATCAGCTACAAGATAATCCTCAGGATAAATATTCTGTTCGGAGTAGTCACTTCACTACCTCCAAAATAAGTGTTTTCCCTTTATTTCTCTTTCATAGAACTCATCCGCCAATGCCACAATCCCATTTGCTTTCTTGACCACTGGAGAAGGACATGAAAGCACCACCCCTATCCCAAATTCTGTTTCTTCCTCAGAACATGGAATTTTCCAGTAATCACTCCCAATTTATTCCATTTCTTTGATTTGTGTTTCTAGGAGAATCAACAGAAATGAAGAGCATCTGGCAGGATTTACAAGTCAGTATGAATTTGGGTTATCTGCTTATGCTTTAAGGAGTCCAGTAGAATTTAGGATTACAAGACATGGAGTCAGAAAGAATCAGAATTAAGATCCATTTCTGACACTTGTTGTGAGCCCTGCGGTCAAACTATATACCTTTCTAAAATAAGATCCTCAAATGTGAAACGGGGTCAATGAAATCTTCCTCATAGTGCACATGTGAAGATCAAATGAGATAATAAATGCTAAGCACTCAGCACAGTGCCTGGCACATGGTAAGTGCTTCATAAATGTTAACTACCGCCAATAAAAATGATGACTGCAATTTCAAAACTGGTCTATGAAAGGTGGGGAGAGTATGACTCAGATTTTTTCTAATGCATGAAGGTGCTCTGAAAGGTGGATTAACATGGGCAAATACAGGGGTACCAGAGGAGGAGAATTCATTTTGACTGGAGCAGAGGTTACTCAAAGAGCAGACTCTATAAATCTATTGAGTTATATCTTCATTTCTCAGTGAAACCATAGAAGAGGCACAGGCTTGCCTCTATACTTTCAGAATTAAACTCCCAGTAAAATCCATTCTTTGTAGAATTAAAGGGAGCCTACTGAATAACTGGCCCCTCACTTAGTAGTCCGTGCCATATTTACAGGTCAGCTGCAGCTCTCTGAATTCTCTCACTACGTGACCCACATGCAGTTTTAATTTAGCTCTCTTTCCTTTCTCCTCCTTTTCCTCTTCACGTTGTCTAAGTGCTAATAATAATAATTCAATTTAATAACATCCGTCCTCACAGAGTACTCAAGCCCATCCGGTCCTCAAGGACACCTAACCCTTCCCAGACTCACCTCTCAGCTTCTTTATCACACTTGAAGCACGTCATAAACTACATCTTCCCCAGACCTTGTCATAAAGGGTAAGGCCAACATTGCAGGAATGAAGTCAGGGAAATACAACCTTGAACTGTTTTATCTCCTCTCTTCCCTGCCTTTCTCCTCCCCCTTGCCTTTCCCTCTTCTCTTTGACCAGTACTTTTCCTTCGCAGCCAGAAAGAGAAAAAACTTAAACTCTTGTTCCCAAAGGAGTTTCCTGGAATGGTTCACTTTCTGTTTGGCAGTTGAAGCCCAATCTAATATGAACGATACTCAGCATTGATAGCTGCCTCAACAGTCATTAATTTGCTAATAGAAATTGCTTTTTGATGATGCAGGTCAGGATGATGGCCTCCGGTTTGTGGATAAAGAAATTGAAACATGAAATGTTAAATGTCTTTTACACAGTGGCAGTGCTTAGAATAAGTCAGGAAAAGGACTCACTTATCTGGTATTCAGCTCTCTGAAAACTTCAGTTTCTTGAAATACAAAAAAAGTGAAGAAAGAGGTGAAAATAAAATGTATGAACATCCAAAATAATTATAATAAAATATGCTTAGAAATACTCATGCATTTAATTCACATAATTATGCTGGATTCATTTATTCTCAGTTGACACACACTTTTTAACAGTTTTGTATATTTGACCTCCTGGTATATAAAAATACTTTAAAGCTAAAAATGGTATTAAGTAGTTAACTATTAAGTACAAACTATATTAAATAACATATTAGATAAACTAAATAATAATACGATATTAAATAATAGCAAATTATGAAGTACAAATTATAGGATAAACTTTATTGTTGTTAAATCTTTATTGTCATTATTTGAATCCTATTTTTTGCCACATTGTGGGTGAGAAATCTAAGACTCAGAAAGGCTAAACCATGTAAACAAGGTCGCACTGTGGGTTAAAGGCAAACATGGAATGTCACTTCTGTGTATATAACTCCTTACTCTATATGTCTTAAAAAACAAGAATAATATCTACTATATGGAATTGTTAGGAGGTAATGTGTGAATGTATAGTAAAGAGTTGTAGAAAGGTAAAATAGAAAAGCTTTTAGTTTTGCAGAAATTCTTAGGTAGGGGCCACAACATACTTAGTAAACGTCTTAATGAAGATTCATTGATAGCCATAGAGAGACAGGCCAAACCGGGCAATGGAACTGGATTACAGACAATATTACTAAGCACCATATATCCTTTTTTTTAAATTATACTTTGAGTTCTAGGGTACATGTGCACAGCATGCAGGTTTGTTACATATGTATGCATGTGCCATGTTGGTGTGCTGCACCCACTAACTGGTCATTTACATTAGGCATATCTCCTAATGCTATCCCTCCCCTCCACCCCCCCACAATAGGACCTGGTGTGTGATGTTCCCCTTCCTGTGTCCAAGTGATCAGCACCATATATTCTAATGCCTTTCCCTTGATAGGACACATTTGGATTCGTTCCTGTTTTTATTGTTGTTGTTGTTGTTGTTGTTGTTGTTTTTACCAATGTCCACTCTGTAACACTAGACTGTACACATTACATTGTATAACAATGTGTCACTATCTCTTAGCCAGTTTTCATAGTGTTACACAGTGCTCTCTGCCCACCGATAAATGTGCACTACCCAGCCCAGGACTATCAGTGCATACACATAGATGATTCCACAGAGGAATCTGGAGGAAGTAAGACCATCCAGGTATTAAATTGGGAAAAAGTTAATGATGTTGTTGACAAGAAAGCCAAACTTTATGAAATATTTAAAGACGTTTATTCATGTCAATATGAGTGACCATGACCTAGGGAACAGTCTCAGGAGATCCTGAGAAAATGAGCCCGAGGCAGTTGCATTACAGTTTGGTTTTATACATCTTAGGTTGACAAGTTACATGCAAAGATATACCGTGGAAAGTGTATGTGGATTTGGCTTAGGAAGGTGAGACCTCTCAAAGCAGGAACTCACAGGTCATAGGTGGTTTCAAAGTTTTTCTGACTGGCAATCTGCTGAAAGAGTTAAGCTTTATCTAAAGACTTAAAGTCAGTAGAATGAAACGCTTGCATTAAGATAAGGGAGTGTGTTAGGGTTCTCTAAAGAGACAGAGCTAATATAATAGATGAATATATGAAGGGAAGTTTATTAGAATTGACTCACATGATCACCAAGTGAAGTCCCACAAGGGGTCGTCTACAAGCCGTGGAGCCAGCCAGCCAGTCCAAGTCCAAACACTTCAAAAGTAGGGAAGCTGACAGTGCAGCCTTCAGTGTATGGTCAAAGGTCCGAGAGCCCCTAGCAAATCACTGGTATAAGTCCAAGAGTCCAAAAGCTGAAGAACTTGGAGTCCAGTGTTCAAGGGCAGGAAGCATTCAGCATGGAAGAAAGATGGAGGCTGGAAGAGTCAACAATGTTAGTCCTTCCATGTTCCTCTACTTGCTAGTATACTAGCTGTGCTGGCAGCTGATTAGATGGTGCCCACCCAGCTGGAGGGTGGGTCTGGATCTCCCAGTCTACCCTCAAAGACACACCCAGAAACAATACTTTGCATCCTTCAATCCAATCAAGTTGACACTCAATATTAACCATCAGAGGGGGATTGTGGAAGCCAATGTTCGTTCGTTCTTTCTTTCTTTCTTTCTTTCTTTCTTTCTTTCTTTCTTTCTTTCTTTCTTTCTTTCTTTCTTTCTTTCTTTCTTTCTTTCTTTCTTTTTGAAACACTCTCACTCTGTCACCTAGGCTGGAGTGCAGTGGCATAATCTTGGCTCACTGCAGCCTCTGCCTCCTGGGTTCAAGCAATCCTCCTGCCTCATCCTCCTGAGTAGCTGGGACCACCGGCGCATGGCACCACGCCCAGCTAATTTTTTGTATTTTTAGTAGAGATGGGATTTCATCTTGTTAGCCAGGATGGTCTTGATCTCCTGACCTCGTGACCTGTCCACCTCAGCCTCCCAAAGTGCTGGGATTACAGGCGTGAGCCACCGCACCCCGCCGACAATGGTTTGGTTGTGTAGATGAAGCTTCCAGGTCACAGGCTTCAGACAAAATAGATGATAAATATATTTTTTCTGTCTTAAATGGGTTCAGACTCTTGGTTAATTAGTTAATGTTTCTTGGATCTGGGAAAGACCTAGCTGCATTAATGGAGATTCTCTACAGATACAAAAGTTCCCCAACTAAAGATGTCTTTTCAGGGCCATTTCAAAATATGTCAAAAAATATATTTGGGGGTAAAATATTTTTATTTCCTACAGGGCCTGATGTCACGTGTTGCTATACCAGACTCGAGTTGGAATTTGGTATCTTATTGCTAAGAGTCTGTTTTGTCAGTCTTATGATCTCTATTCTAATGTTAATGCTGGTAAGTTGTGCCTAAACTCCAAAGGGGAGGGGTGTATATACGGAGGCTTGGTGACCTCAGTTCCGATTATGGGTGGGAATTAAGTTTTTCAGGTTTCTCTTGACCCAGAGTGGTTCCATTCAGTTGGTTAGGAGGCTTAGGATTTTATTTTTGGCTTACAAAATTTCATCATTTTCACATTTTGTCCCCTTGAATTTTCTTGATCTCTGTTTTGGAGTTCTCTCTTTGCAGGGGTCCAATGCTGTTTTACTTTCTACTCTTATATCCTGTATTGACAGTGTATCTGACAACTTTTAGCTGAAAAATCATCTGTCTCCGTTGAAAAGAAACTGATCACAATTCACTTTTTTTGTTTGTTTGTTTGTTTTTGTTTTTTGAGACAGTCTCTGTCGCCCAGGCTGGAAGGCAGTGGTATGATGTTGGCTCACTGCGACCTCCGCCTCCTGGGTTCAAGCAATTCTCCTGCCTCAGTCCTCCCTAGTAGCTGGGACTACAGGCACATGCCACCATGCCTGGCTAATTTTTGTATTTTTAGTAGAGATGGGGTTTCAATATGTTGTCCAGGCTGGTCTCAATCTCCTGACTTCAGGTGATCTGCCCGCCTTGGCCTTCCAAAGCGCTGGGATTACAGGCATGAACCACCGTGCCTCGCTGATCATAATTTACTTCTAAGAGTAGAGATAGCAGTTATATCTGTTGGGGCACAGAGAACAATATCCCAAAAGTACAGTGCTTTGGCATACTGAGCACTTTGGAATTAAAGGAAATTAAAAGGCCTTGGAAGCATCCTCAGAACCAAGAGCTTACTGACCTTCTCCTGTGTCTCCCCTCAAATGCAGGGTAGAACTCTCTCTGAAATGCTCTTGTCTGAATCTCTGTGGGAACGAACAAAATTGCCTTTCATTCTCTCCTTGAAATTTTCTTATCTATGGCAAAAAAGAAGACTGGGGAATGTAACCACATTTGGATGGACTCTGTCACAAGATATTGTCTTGTTTCTCAGGCTCTTTCACATTCCAAAGAGAATGATTTACAAGCTCATCAGTCTCCAGGACCCCTTAATTTCCCCTTATATTCATTTACTACCCCTCACAATTGCACAACTGCCCACATACATCTCCATTTTCCTCTCCTCTATAAATAGGGTATATAAGTTTCAACAGTCCAGCTTTACTCGATATTTCTTTTCTTTTCTTTTCTTTTCTTTTTTTTTTTTTTTTTTTTTTTTTGAGACAGAGTCTCAATCTGTCACCCAGGCTGGAGCACACTGGCACAATCTCAGCTCACTGCAACATCCGCCTCCTGGATTCAAGTGATTCTTTCCTCAGCCTCCTGAGTAGCTAGGACTACAAGTGTGCACCACCATGCCTGGATAATTTTTGTATTTTTAGTAGAGATGGGGTTTCACCATGTTGGCCAGGCTAGTCTCAAACTCCTGACCTCAAGTGATCCACCAGCCTTGGCCTCCCAAAGTGTGAGGATTACAGGCATGAGTCACCATGCCCAGCCTATATTTCATATTTTATGTGATTCCTGTGCTTATGGACATTAATAAATTTGTATTCCTTCTTTCCTGTTAATCTGTCTATTGTTTAACAGACTCAAACCTTCAGAGGAGGTTCTTCAGAGGAGAGGGAAAATTCTCTTTGCCCCTACAATCTACATATCTTGTATTGGATGCTATGATATGGGGCTGTGAGGCTCAGATTCTGTCACCCTCTTTAAGGAGCAATAGGATTTGGGAATATTTGCAGCTGACAGATGAAGTCCTCTGTAAGAATTGCCATGACCTGAAAAGAGCCACTTTTACCCCTTCCAAAGAGTATCTTATATTAAATGACTTGTCCACATATGCCTATAAAGCCATGGCTTCCTTGTCTCAATGTGGGAGAATTCTGAAAGGCCATTTCGTGTCAAGACCTCTCATAGAATTGTCCTAATGCCTTTGTTGTGTCTGCATCAAAGTTAACTTTATTCTCTTCCCAACACTGCATCTTTTAATCTCCCGTAAGATTGGTCTCTGGAATAGTAAAATTGAAAGGCATTTAGGTATGGATTTGCTTTTCTTGCCTAGTAGACCTTATCTAACACTTATATCTTAGGGTTTAGATAGTTTTTACTACAACATGGGATCATATTCTGTATAACCCTGTATTAGACCAAGGGACCATCTTTACAGCAAAGGAGATATGACAGCAAACATATGGCCATGGATGGGACCTACTGGTCTTTCCATATTTCATGTCACCCACCATATGGCAGCCTGGTAAAGTAAGGGAATAACCTGTTGAAGCTGTAACAGGGGTTCCAACTTAGTGATGATACCCTGTGAGGAAGATGTGCACTTTCTAGGACATCTCAAGGATCCCAGTAAGTAGAGTCTTGGATATGGGATCCAAAAGACAGAACCAGGAGAGACCCCACTTTCTATCAGTTTTAGTGACTCACTTGGGAAATTTGTGCTTCCCATTCCTAAGTTTCTGGGCTCTGAAAAATTAAAGTTCCTGGTTTTCATCAGGAGAAGACTTCTCACAGTTGAGAAAACATGAAACGCATGAAACTCTAAGCTATAGCTCCCACCCCATTACTTCAGCTTTATTGTCCCATCAAACAAGCAGGAATGGAAAGATGGGGTAATTGACTCTGATCATCAAGAACAGGTTGGAGTGCTGTTACATAATGTAGGCAGAGAATATGTTTCATACCCAGGTCACTCACTTGGATACTTCTTGGTGCCACTTGGCTCCATTTTGATAAGCATGAGTTGCAGTTGTAAGACCAGCAGTACTGGGAACTCTAGTTCATCCTAGTAAACTTTATGTTTCCACAGGAAAGGAGGTCCATCAGAATCCTGGAGAAGTTTATTTTACAAAGTATTCAAGAGTTACAAGGGGCTAGTCAAGATAAATTGTTGCAGTGTGATGCTCAGATCCTTACCCTTTAGGACAAAGACATTCATTTCTTCATCCGCTGGGAATGTTGGCTGATGACAAATAATATGGTTAGGCTTTGTGTCCCCAACCAAATCTCATCTTGAATTGTAATCCCCAGGTATTGAGGGAGGAACCTGGTGGGAGGTGATTGGATCGTGGGGGTGGTTTCCCCCAGGCTGTTCTCATGATAGTGAGTTCTCACAAGAGCTGATGGTTTTATAAGTGTTTGGCGAGTTCCTCCTTCACTCACTCTTCTCTCTTCTGCTGCCATGTGAAGAAGATCCTTGCTTCCTCTTTTCCTTCCCCAATGGTTATACATTTCCTGAGGTCTCCCGAGCCATGTGGAACTGTGAGTCAATCAAACCACTTCCTTTTATAAATTATCCAGTCTTGGGTACCTTTGTAGCAGTGTGAGCAAAGACTACAACAGATGTCAGCTTAGTAGCTCTCCTGGAGTTTCCCTCTGCTGATAGCAGGCCATTAAATCTTACTTATGCCTTGCTAGTCTAGGTGTAATCCAAGGACCAGCAGCATCACCAGCACCTGGGAATTTGTTAGAAATGCAAATGGCCTAACCCCATCCCAGAGCTATTGAATTTCAATATGCACTTACAATCTTCAATATGCATTTACAAAAAAGATGGTATGTGTACATATTAAAGTTTGAGAAGACATGCTCTAGAACACTGTTCTTCAAATTTTTTGAATTGCACATCTCTGGTATGAAAAAATAGTAAGCTAAGCATGTACTCATAATGTTTATAATATTATATGTTATAACCTTATATATTCTACTTTTTAAATTATATATCTACTCTTTATTATATATAATACAAAATGTATATATTTGTTGATTATGATGATATTGTATACAATTGTATTAAAATGTCATAAACCTTAAAAAACATTTTCAAATATGGAAACTGAAAAGAATAAGGTGAAAATAGTCAATGAAATTTTCATAGTTTTATCACACTGCTCAATGGATTATCATGTGTCTTGGCTGTATATACTCCATGTTGGAGATTGCTATTCTCTAGTCAGAAACACATTAATCTTGTGCATTAGGTAGGGCCCTGGGAGATAAATTAATGAAAACAACAGGACCAGGGAAAATTGGGGATTTTTTTTTGGTAGACTGAGAATGGAAAGAAAATTAGAGTGGTTTGAATTGACATCAAATGGTGACAGCACCTACATATGGCACGATTTCATTTAAGGAGGAGAGGAAACTTCTCCTTTATTTTCCATTCTGTGTAATTCCAGTCCAAGATGTTCACCTAACTTCTCCATTTTTCACATAGGATGCTTGCTATTTGCAGGTATCTGATTGAATTTTCACCAGCTGTTTAGCAGGTCATTTTGTCAGGTAGATGAAGGTAGTGAGAATTTATCAGCCCCCAGTTCAGATTCATGGCTGATCTGTCACCATGAATTTCTACAAATATTGCTCTTATTTACTCAAGACGCAACTCAAATTAGCAACAGGTTATCTATGCATAGATGTGTATGATGTATACATATATGTATCTATGCATATATGTATGTATATAATATATACATGCATAAATATATATAATTATATACATGCACATGCACCCATTATAAATCCAAACCAGGCTTTCAAACTCCATTCTTGCTTTCTCTGGCATGAAGATGAACCAATATAGTGACAACGTGAGTGCCTGAATTGATACCTTCAGCTGATAATTACATTAATACTAAAGCTCAGGAGGTTGATATGGAATCTGTTCAGGACCCCTGGTGTGGGAGCTGAGCTCCATTGTTGCACACAAAAGAAAGCACCCTATAATTTCACAGAAAGCAGAAGGGCAGCAAAATAATATTGTTTAGAAACTGCTAAAAGTAATAGCCACTGTGTCAGCTGCCTTGTCAGCCTTTCTGTCAGCAATGGAACGTTGTAGGGGAATAGAAAAAAAAGTCCCTCTGAAAGTGTAAGAATTAAAATATGAGCGAGGTAGGAACAGGGGGTATCAGGAAAGAAAGCAAGAGCCTTTGTTTTCTAATAAAAACGTGATGCAGGAAACAGTCAAAACTGTTCAATATGCTGTGGGTGATGACAGAACGCTGTTCACGAATGTCTGAACTAGATGGCCCACAATGAGCAATCACTGTGAAACACTTCCTTGAACCAACTTTTCATTCCAACTCTATTAGGGATATATACAGGGAAAAAATATTTCTATTCATGATGGCTCCTCAAGTTCACTCTTTGTCATTCCTCTTTGACTCCATACACGGGCAATAGTAATGAACCTACAAAAAGAGAAACTACAGGAAAATAAACTTCATTAGCCAAATGTCCCTTAGGACTGCTGGTTCTGATGACAGAAACAAACTATGATGACCAGAAGTTCGGTTACCATGGTGTAAAAGGAACTAGAAGTATTCCACTTAAGATAGGTCCTGAGTCCATTCTTAATGTCAGAAGCTGGCTCTCTGTTGTTATTTTCTTTCTCATAATAGATATTAAAATATTAATTCCCAAATTGCCTCATGGGATTATCCTTTTACTGAAAACTATAGGACTAGGAAGGTGAAAGAAAGGAACATCCATGTGATGCTGAACTGAATTGGGCTAATCTTTCTTTCTGTAAGTGGATTTGCAATGTAAACAACACCCCTGCAAAGCAAAACCACTGAAATACCTGTAAAAAACTACTTTAGGGTTAACAGCCTAAGGCATCAATGAACTGCACAACTACATGCTTCTTTTCAGAGAATAATTATATAACCCAAAACAAGTCTGAAACGAACCAACCAAAACCTTCAAGTCAAATCAAAATGACCACACAAATCAAAATTACAAAAACAAACTAATAATTCAAATAGTAAGAATGCCAGCCAACACAATTAATATTGAAGAATACTCATTCCAGATATTCTAAATTAAATGCATTATAATATTTTAGATTAAATGCTTTTTAATTGACCAGTTTTTTATTCTGCTGTTAGATTGATTTTTGTATGTTAAGGATTTTCAAAAGACAAACCATTTTCTTCATCATTCAGAAAAAGTTATAAATCCAAACAGGCAGAAAGAAAATAAGATCAGTGGTACAGGAGAAAGAACCAATTCATAAGTTTAGAAATGAAAAATTTAGGCATCTAAGTAAAAATGCAACCGATGTGATGGAGACTGGACATAGCAGAAGAGAAAGTTACTGATTTGGAAAATAGTACTGAGAAAAACATTCAGCATGTTGGATAAAGAGAAAATGTTATGTTGAATTATATGAAATACAATGAAATTCAAGATAACACCGAGAAAAAAATTCAGAATCCTATCTTCTATTTAACAAAGATATTTAAATAATTAAAAATAATCAAGTAGAAATTCTGGCATTGAAAAATGCAATTGACATATTGAGGAATTCATGAGTCCCTTAACAGCAGAATTGATCACACAGAAGAAAGAATTAGTGAACTTGAAGACAGGGTGTTTGAAAGTACACAGAGGGAACAAAAGAAAAAAGAATAAAAAAGAACAAAGCATGTCTATGAGGTGTAGAAAATAGACTCGATAGGATAATTCTATGAGTTATTGGCCTTAAAGAGGAGGTAGAGAGAGAGAGATAGGAATAGAAAGTTTATTCAAAGGGAACAAACAGAGAACTTCCCAAAACCTAGAGAAAGATATTAATATTAAAGCATGAGAAGGTTATATAGAATGCCAAATAGATTTAACTCAAATACGACTACCTCAAGACGTTTAGTAATCACACTCCCAAAGATCAAGCATAAAGAAAGGATCCTGAAAGCAGCAATAGAAAAGAAATAACATACAATGGAGCTTCCGTACATCTGGCAGCAGACTTTTTTTGTGGAAACTTTACAAGTCAGAGGAGAGTGGAGTGACATATTTATTTATTTACTTATTTGTTTATTATTTTTTTATTTCCAACTTTTATTTTAAGTTCAGAGGGTACCTGTGCAGATTTGTTACCTGAGTAAATTGTCTGTTGAGAGGGTTTGATGTACAGATTATTTCATCACTCAGGTAATGAGCTTAGTACTTGATAGGTAGTTTTTAGATCCCTCACCCTCCTCCCACCCTCCACCTTCAAGTGGCTCCAATGTCCGTTGTTCCCTTCTTTGTGTCCATGTGTACTCAATGTTTAGCTCCCATTTATGAGTAAAAATACGTGGTTCTCTGGTTCCACATTAATTCACTTAGAATAATGGCCTCCAGCTTCATCTATGTTGCTGCAAAGGACATAAAATCATTATTTTTATGGCTGCATAGTATTCTATGGTATATATATACCACATTTTCATTCTCTAGTCCACCATTGATGGTCATCTAGATTGATTCCATGACTTTGCTATCAAGAATAGTGTTGCAATGAATATACACATGCATGTGTTTTTATGGTAGAATGATTTCTGTTCCTTTGGTATGTACTCAGTAATGGGATTTCTGGGTCAAATGGTCATTTTTTAAGTTCTTTGAGAAATCTCTGAACTATTTTCCACAATGGCTTAACTAATTTAAATTTCCACCAGCGGTGTATAAGCATGCCCCTTTCTCCACTAATTCACCAGCGACTGTTATTTTTTTATTTTTTAATAATAGTCATTCTAACTAGTATTAGATGGTATCTCATTGTGGTTTTAATTTGCATTTCCTTAATGATTAGTTATGTTGAGCATTTTTTCATATGCTTTTTGGCCATGTGTATGTCTTCTTTGGAGAAGTGTTCATGGCCTTTGTCAATGTTTTAATGGAGTTATTTGTTTTTTGCTTGTTGATTTCTTTAACTTCCTTATAAATTCCAGGTATTAGACCTTTGTCATATGCATAGTTTGCAAATATTTTCTCCCATTATATATGTCGTCTGTTTACTGCCTTTATAGTTTCTTTTGCTATGCAGAAACTCTTTAATTAGGTCCCTCCCACTTGTCAATGTTTGTTTTGTTGCAATTGCTTTTGAAGTCTTCATCACGAAATCTTTACCAGGGCCAATGTCCACAATGGTATTTCCTAGGTTTCCTTCCTGAGTTTTATAGTCTTAGGATTTACATTTAAATCTTTACTCCATCTTGACTTGATTTTTGTGTAATATAAAAGGAAAGGTTACAGTTTCAATCTTCTGCATATGACTAGCCAGTTATCCCAACACCATTTATTGAATAGACATTTCTTTTTCCATTGCTTGTTATTGGGCATGACATATTTAAAGTGCTGAAGGACAAACCTTTTATCCTAGAATAATATATCCAGCAAAAATATCCTTCAAATATGAACAATAAAGACTTTTCCATTCAAACAAAAACAGGGATTTTATCAACACCAGACCTGTTCCACAAGAAATTCCTTCAGAATCTGAAAGAAAAGGATGTTAATGAGCAATAAGAATTATCTGAAGGTACAAAACTCACTAGTTATAGTAAACTAACAAAAACACAGAATATCATAACACTGTAACGGTGGTGTGTAAACTACCGATATCTTGAGTAGAAAGACTAAAAGATGTACTAATCAAAAATAACTACAACTTTTTAAGACATAGTACAGTAAGATATAAATAGAAACAATAAAAAGTTAAAAAGTGGGGAACAAAGTTAAAGTCTAGAGTTTTAATTAGTTTTCCCTTCGCTTGCTTTTTGATTTATGCAATCAATGGTAAGTTGTCATCTGTTTAAAATAATGGGCTATAAGAGATTATTTTCAAGCCTCATGGTAACCTCAGGTCAAAAAACACAATGGATACCCAAAAAATTAAAAGCAAGAAATTAAAACATACCACCATGGAAAATCACTTTCACTAAAAGGAAGACAGAAAGGAGAGAAAAAAAAAAAAAAAGAAAAATGACCACAAGACAACTAAAAAACAAATAATGAAATTGCAGGAGTATGTCCTTACTTATCAATAATAACATTGAATGTAAATGGACTAAACTCTCCAATCAAATAATTAGAGTGGCTGAAAGGATAAAAAATAAGACCCAACAATCTGTTGCCTGAAAAAAGCACACTTCATCTTTAAAGACACACATACACTGAAAATAAGGTACAGAAAAATGTATTTAATGCAAATGGAAGCCATAAAAGATTAGGTATAGTAGTACTTATATCAGACAAAATAAACTTCAAGAGAAAAACTATAATAGACAAAGAAGTTCATTATCATGATAAAAGAACCAATTCAGCAAGAGGATATAACAATTGTAAATATGTATGAAATAAACACTGGAATACCCAGATACGTAAAGCAAATATTATTAAAGCTAAAGAAAGTAATATACCCCCAAATAATAATAGCTGGAGACTTTGACACCCCACTTGCAGCATTGGAAGATCAGTTAGATAGAAAATCAACAAAGAAGCCTTAGACTTTTCCTGGACTATGGACTAAATGGACCTAATAGATATTTATAGAACATCTCATCCAACAACTGCAGAATACAGCTTCTTCTCTTTGGCACATGGATCAGTCTCAAGGATAGACCACATATTACTCCACAAAACAATTATTTAACCATTCAAAAATTGAAATAATATCAAGTATCTTCTCTAATCATTATGAAATAAAACTAGAAAACAATAACTAGAGGAATTTTGAAAACTATACAAACAGATGGAAATTAAACAATATGCTCCAGAATGACCAATAAGTCAATGAAGAAAGTAAGAAGAAAATTGAAAAATTTCTTGAAACAAAATGATAATGGAAACACCACATACCACATCCTATGAGATACAGCAAAAGCAGTACTAAGAGGAAAGTTCGTCGGTATAAGTGCCTACATCAAAAAGTAGAAAACTTCAAATAACAAACCTCACAATGCATCTTAAAGAACTATAAAAGCAAGAACAAACCAAATATAAAATTAGTAGAACAAAAGAAATAATTTTAATCAAACCACAAATAAATTAAAATGAAGAAAACAAGATAAAAGATTTTAAAACCCCAAAAGTTGTTTTTTTTGAAAAGATAAGCAAAATCCACAAACTTTTAGCCAGACTGAAAAAAAAAAAAAGATAGAAGGCCTAAATAAGTAAAATCAGAGATGCAAAAGGAGACACTACAACAGATACTGCAGAAATTCAAAGGATATTAGAGGCTATTTGAAACAACCGTATGCCAATAAATTGGAAGACCTAGAAGAAATGGATAAATTCCTAGACACATACAACTTACCAAGATTGAAATATGAAGAAATTCAAAACCTGAACAGACCAATAACAGATAACAAGATTGAAACTGTAATAAAAAGTCTAGTAAAGAAAAGTCTAGCAAAGAAAATCCTGGGAGCTGATGGCTTCACTGCAGAATTTTACCAAACGTTTCAAGAACTAATACTGATTCTACTCAAAGTATCCCAGTGAACAGAGACTGAGGGAACACTTCCAAACTCATTCTATGAAGCCTGCATTACCCTGGTCTCAAAATCAGCTAAAGATAAATCAAAAAAAGAAAATTATAGGCCAACATTCCTTATGAGCATTGATGCAAAAATCTTCAACAAAATTTTTGCAAACTAAATACAAGGGCATATTAAAAAAAAAAAAAATCATTCATCATGACCAAGCAAGATTTACCCTATGGATGCAAGGATGACTCAACATATGCAAATTAATCCTTGTGATACATCATATTAACAGAATGAAGGACTAAAACCATATGATCATTTCAATTGATGGTGAGAAAGCATTTGATAAAATTCAACATCCCTTCATAATATAAACCCTCAAAAAACTTGGGAAAGAGAAAAATGCCTAAATACAATAAAAATCACATATGACAGACCCACAGCTAGTATCACACTGAATGGGGAAAGAAATGAAAGCCTTTCCTCAAAGATCTGGAAGAATTTAAGGATACCCACTTTACCACTGTTATTCAACATAGTGCTAGAAGTCCTAGATAGAACAATCAGGTGAGAAAAAGAAATTAAAGGCATCCAAATTGGAAATGAGTAAGTCAAATTATCCTTGTTTACAGATTGTATGATCTCATATTTGGAAAAACCAAAAGATTCCACCAAAAAAAAAAAACTATTAAAACTGATAAATTCAATGAAGTTGCAGGATACAAAATTAAGATAGAAAAATCATAGCATTTCTATAGGCCAACAGCAAACAGCCTGAAAAAAAGAAATCAAGAAAATATTCCTATTACAATAGCTACAAGTAAAATAAAATAACTAGAAATAAACTTATACAAAGAAGTAAAAGATCTCTACAATGAAAACTATAAAACATTGATGTAACAAATTGAACTACTACTAAGAAAAGGATTTTTGAAAATAAAAATAAGACCCAGAGATTCAGAATCCAGGGCAGCTGATTAGGTGGCCATCCATATACAAACACACCTCATTTTATTAAACGTCATTTTATTGTGCTTTGCAGATATTAAATTTTCTACAAATTGAAAACATGTGTTCATTCTGAGTCAAACAAGGCTATAGGTTCTACTTTTCCCACAACATGTGCTCACTTATCTTTATGTCACATTTTTGTAATTCTCAAAATATTTCAAACTTTTAAAATTATTATATCTTTCATGGTGATCTGTTATCAGTGATCTTTGATGTTACCATTGTAAGTGTTTTGGGTTACCACCAACTTCCCATTTAAGACAACAAACTTAATTGATAAATGTTATGTGTGTTTTTACTGCTCCGCCATCTGGATAATTTCCCTATTTTTCTCTCTCTTCTCAGGCCTCCCTATCCCCTAAGAGATAACAATATTGAAATGAGACCAATTAATAACTCTACAGTGACATTTAAATGTTTGAGTAAAAGGAGGAGTCACACATCTCTTACTTTAAATCAAAAGCTAGAAATAATTAAGCTTAGCAAAGAAGGCATTTTAAATGGTATCTCTCTTGTGCCAAAGTTGTAAATGAAGAGAAAAGTTATTCAACAAAACTAGAAGTGCTACTCTAGTGAATACACAAAGGAGAAGGAAGTAGAATAGACTTATTGCTGAAATGCAGAATGTTTTAGTGGTCTGGATAGATCAAACCAGCTACAATATTACCTTAAACCAAAGTCTAATCCAAAGAAAGGCCCTAACTAACTCTGTTCAATTTAGGAAGGCTGACAGAAATAAGAAAGTTGCAGAAGAAAAGTCTGATGTTAGCAGAGGTTGGTTCATGAAGTCTGTGGAAAGAAGCCATCTCTATACCATAAAAATGCCAGGTTAAGCAGCAAGTGCTGATACAGAAGCTGCAGCAAGTTAGCCATAAGATCATCATTGATGAAAGTGCAGCAGATTTTCTATGTGGATGAAACAGCTTCCTATTTGAAGAAAATGCCATATACAATGTTCATAGCTAGAGCCAAGATGTCAGTGCCTGGCTTCAAAGCTTCAAAGGATAGGCTGATTCTTTCATTAGGGGCTAATGCAGCTGTTGACTTCAAATTGAAGCCAATGCTCTTTTACCATTCTAAAAATTCTAGAGCCCTCAAGAATGATGCTACATCTACTCTGTGTGTGCTCTATAATTGGAAAAACAAAATTTAAATGACAGTACATCTATTTTTTTAATATTGAAGATTATTTTATTTCCATAAAGTAAAGATTAGAAGAATATATATGACAACTCTCAACAGAGATGAATGAATCATAAATCACAAACATTTGGTTTCTCATTCTTTCTCCAGGCACACATAGCCAAGAAATGGTGACAGCACATCTATTTATAGCATGATTTACTGAATTATTTTTATTATACTTTAATTTCTGGCATACATGTGCAGAATGTGCAGGTTTATTACATAGGTATATATGTGCCATGGTATTTTGGTACACCCATTACTTGTCATCTACATTAGGTATTTCTCTTAATGCTATCCTTCCCCTAAACCCCCACCCCCCAGCAGGCTCTGGTGTGTGATGTTCCCCTCCCTGTGTCCATGTGTTCTCATTGTTCAACTCCCACTTATGAGTGAGAACATGCAGTGTTTGGTTTCCTGTTCCTGTGTTAGTTTGTTGAGAATGATGGTTTCCAGCTTCATCTATATGCCTGAAAAGGACATGAACTCATCCTTTTTTATGGCTGCATAGTATTCCATGGTGTATCTATGCCACATTTTCTTTAATGGACATTTGGGTTGGTTTCAAGTCTTTGCTATTGTGTATAGTGCTGCAATAAACATACGTGTGCATATGTCTTTATCGTAGAACGACTTATAATCTTTTGGGTATACACCCAGTAATGGGATTGCTGGGTCAAATGGTATTTTTGGTTCTAGATCCTTGGGAAATTGCCACACTGTCTTCCACAATGACTGAATTAATTTACACTCCCACCAACAGTGTAAAAGTGTTCCTATTTCTTCACATCCTCTCCAGAATCTGTTGTTTCCTGACTTTTTAATGTCCACCATTCTAACAGGCATGAGATGGTATCTCATTGTGGTTTTGAGCTGCATTTCTGTAATGACCAGTGATGAGCTTTTTTCATATGTTTGTTGGCCTTATAAATGTCTGCTTTGGAGAAGTTTCCATTCATATCCTTCTGAATGGACAAAAGCTGGAAGCATTCCTTTTGAAAACTGGCACAAGACAAGGATGCCCTCTCTTAATACTCCTATTCAACATAGTATTGGAAGTTCTGGCCAGGGCAATCAGGCACGAGAAAGAAATAAAGGACATTCAAATAGGAAGAGAGGAAGTCAAATTGTGTCTGTTTCCAGATGACATGATTGTATATTTAGAAAACCCCATTGTCTCAGCCCAAAATCTCCCTGAGCTGATAAGCAACTTCAGCAAAGTCCCAGGATATAAAATCAATGTGCAAAAATCACAAGCATTCCTATACACCAATAATAGACAAACAGAGAGCCAAATCATGAATGAACTCCCATTCACAATTGCTACAAAGAGAATAAAATACCTAGGAATACAACTTACAAGTGATGTGAAGGGCCTCTTCAAGGAGAACTACAAACAACTGCTGAAGAAAATAAGAGAGGACACAAACAAATGGAAAAAAAAATTCCATGCTCATGGATAGGAAGAATCAATATTGTGAAAATGGCTACCCTGCCCAAAGTAATTTATAGATTCAATGCTATACTCATCTTCACAGAATTAGAAGAAACTACTTTAAATTTCATATGGAACAAAAAAGAGCCCATATAGCCAAAATAATCATAAGCAAAAAGAATAAAGCTGGAAGCATCACACTACCTGACTTCAAACTATACTACTAGGCTACAGTAACCAAAACAGCATGGTACTGGTACCAAAACAGATATATAGACCAATGGAACAGAGCAGAGGCCTCAGAAATGATGCCACACACCTACAACCATCTGATCTTTGACAAACCTGACAAAAACAAGCAATGGGGAAAGGATTTCCTATTTAATAAATGGTGTTGGGAAAACTGGCTAGCTATGTGCAGAAAACTGAAACTGGACCCCTTCCTTACACCTTATGTAAAAAATAACTCAAGATGGATTAAAGATTTAAATGTAAGATCTAAAACCATAAAAACCCTAGAAGAAAACCTAGACAATACCATTCAGGACATAGGCATGGGCAAAGACTTCAGGACAAAAACACCAAAAGCAATGGCAACAAAAGCCAAAATTACAAATGGGATCTAATTAAACTAAAGAGCTTCTGCACAGCAAAAGAATCTATCATCAAAGTGAAGAGACAATTTACAGAATGGAATAAAAGTTTTGCAATCTATTCATCTGACAAAGGGCTAATATCCAGAATCTACAAGGAACTTAAACAAATTTACAAGATTTACTGAAGATTTTAAGTTCACTATTGATATGTACTGCTCAGAAGAAAAGATTTTATTCAAAATGTTACTGCTCATTGACAAGACACCTACTCAACTAACAACTCTGATGGAGGTGTACAAGGAGACTAGGGTTGCTTTCATTCCTGTTAACACAATAGCCCATAAATCAAGGAGTAATTTCCCTCTCACAGATCTAAGAAAAGTAAATTGGAAAAAGTTTTAGAAAGTATTCACCATTTTATAATAGTTGTCTTTAAGAATACTTGTGATTCATGGCACCAGGTCAAAATATCAACATTAAAAGGACATTGGAAGAAATATATTCCAGCACTCATGGATGACTTTTATTTTTATTTGTTTATTTACTTTGAGACAGAATCTCATTCTGTTGCCCAGGGTGGAGTGCAGTGGCTCAGTCTTGGCTCACTGAAACCTCTGTCTCCTGGATTCAAGTGATTCTTATGCCTCAGCCACCTGAGTAGCTGGGATTACAGGCATGCACCACCATGCCCAGCTAATTTTTGTATTTTTAGTAGGGATGTGGTTTCACTATGTTGGCCAAGCTAGCCTCTAACTCCTGGCCTCAAGTGATCCCCTGACTCAGCCTCCCAAAGTACTGGAATTACAGGCATGAGCTACAGCACCAGGTCATGTATGACTTTTAGACATTCAGGATTTCAGTGGAGTCTTGCAGCAAGTAACTGCAGATGTGGCAGAAAGAGCAAAGGAACTAGAATTAGAAGTGGAGACTGAAGACGTAATTGAATTCTTACAATCTCATGATAAAACTTATATGAAGAGTTGCTTCTGATGGATACACAAAGAAAACTGTTTATTGAGATTGAATCTACTCTTGGTTAAGTTGCTGTGAACATTGTTGAAATGATGACAAAAGATTTAGTATATTACATAAACATAGTCAACAAAGCAGTGGCAAAGTTTGAAAGGATTGACTCCAAGTTTGAAAAAGTGCTACTGTGGATAAAATGCTATTCAATAGCATCATGTGTTACAGAGAAATCTTTCAGAAAAAAAAAAAAAAAAGAATCAATGTAGCAAACTTCATTGTTGTCTTATTTTAAGAAATTGCCACAGCCATCCCAACCTTTAGCAACCACTACCCTGATCAGTCAGGAGCCATCAACGTTGAGGTGAGACTCTCCACCATAAAAAAGATTACTGTTTTGGGGGGACCCAGATAATGATTAGCATATTTTAAGAATAAGGTATCTTTTAATTATGGTATGTGCCTTGTTTTTTAGACATAATGCTATTACACATTTAGTAAACTACAATATAACATAACTTTATATGCATGGGGAAACCAAAACTGTGTGACTCTCTTTATTGCAATATTTGCTTTATTGCAATGGCTAGAACCAAACTCTATATCTTGGAGGTACACCTGTATTGCTCCAGGGACCAATTTATATTTATTTTGCTGTTATTCCGTATCCACTAAGTCCTCAGAGTCCTTTATTTATAGCTGGCAGATATAGAAAGAGATGATGGAGAAGACATCTACGCTTAACCTTTTTGGCATGAAAGTGATACATATGACTTCCACTCATAGTCCATTGTTAAGAACTAATAATATAACTTAACATAGATTTAAAATGAGCAACTATGCTTTTAAAGAAAAACATGAATCATTGATGAAAAAGTGGCCATCTCTGACACAAGTTGTCCATGTAAACAGCAGTATATCCATTTGTAGTCTTTCTCTTACCCAAAGAACAATTTTCCCTTCTATAAATGAAATATCTCAACATCCCATCCAATTATGTCATCAAGTTCAAATCCAAGATCTTCTGGCAATATTTAGTTCATTTCAGCAGGTCCAGGTACAGTTCCTCATGGACTGATAACTTGTCTCTTCCGTTTCAAAAGCTATCTCTCTTCATTTCCTCTGAAAACATCTAATATCATTGTGGGACAGGCAGGAAAATATCCATCAACCTTCCCATTGAGAAAAAGAGAATGTTGTGAGATATGAACAGCCACTGGTCCATACAACTTCTAAGTTCCTCTTGGTCAGCTACTGCAGCAACTTCTTATACTAGCGATGGGTAAGGTAGAGCCTGATTCTGCTCTCTGGGAAGAATCCTGTTCCTCATGGTTCTGCATGGTTTGTGACTCTACTCTTTGAGATAGTCTTTCTTATTCATTACCCTCCAAGGCCACTCCTTTTGGGATATTTCACACCTGGCAGGAGAGCAATATAGCTTTCATAGCCTGCTTTTTAACTCAGCATCTTTGGGGACATGCTAAGGACTCAAAATTTTGGAGTACATGCTAAGGACTCCAAATTTGCACTAAGGCCTAAATATCCAAAGGCTATTTGGGTTGTAGATGCTATTTCTTTAAACATGCAACTCTACAAAATATATAGTAGGCTCTTGATGTATTTCCTCCCAGGGCCGGTAGTTTTGCTCTTGATGCTATTCTCAAACCTAATTAATTCTTAGTTTTTTGATTCCATGTCTTTTTCTCAACTATTTAATAACAGTTTTTGAGTCATGCCCTCAGTAGGAAAAATAATTTGCTCTAGATAGTTCAAAGAAAGGAATTTCAATAAAGGGGGTATGTCGACAGTCATGAATAGGGATAGGGAAACAAAGGATGATGGAGCCACTCAGTGACTAGCAATAGAATGAAGCTGTTATCACTCTTAGTGATGAAGGAAGAAAATAGTTACTAGAGTCCAGTGAGAATTAGACCCATGGAAGGGAGACCACTGAAAGAAGCTGTAGTGATGGGGAAATGTAGTTTCTTCCAAAAGAACAAAGAAATAAGGAGGGAATAGCCCAACTCTCCAAAGTCCTGCTGGATGCATTAAACCCAAATAGAAACCCGCTGCAAGGCAATTCTGGAGAAGCAGTTCACAGGAGTCAGCTTTCAGAGGCAAAAATAAAGCAGTGAAGGGTGGGGGAATTGATCCATGTTGGTTAGGAGTGGCAAATAGTCCACAAAGATGATTACCATGAGGCCAACAAACAAGACTGAGTGGAAGGTCACAACTTTAATCTGAGTTTTATGCAGAACTGAACTTTAATGGGTCTTGGTTGTACAAATCCCTTTTATTTCTATCCATTTTAGTTTTGAGGTATAGAATTAGTCAACTTTTTAAATTCCTTCAAGGATCTAAATTCTATGATTCTCTCTATATATTTTCATTTTTATTTGAAAACTTGTAAGTCCTTCCTGGAATTTGTCTTTTTTCTTCTTCTTCGAATACCTTAATAAACAGATCCAGTAGCAGCCAACATACACTACAATATTTTGTTTTCCACTCTTCTCTTGAAATTACAGTTGTAGGCAAATGGTTTGTCTTACTTGAGGCAATGGTTTACAGAAGTGTTGTCACTACATGACATGGATTTCAAGCTTTCCAGTTTCGGATATCAGCTGCCTTGCCACCTGCCACATGACAGCTATGACAATGTTATATATTTTAGGATTTTGTTATGGCAGCACTCTACTTCAGGGCAACAATTTTTGTAGTAGTTAAGATAATACAAGTTGCCATAACAAACATGTCCCAAAATTTTACTGACAATAGAATTTTTTTCACTTAGATGCAAATTCAGTGCGAATTTTCAGTGGGTAGCTCCTCCTATATTGATTCAGGAACTCAGGCTCCCTTCATTTGTAACTCTACAAATCACTAGGCTTCAAATTATTTTGCATTCAGCCACTGAGTAAGTAAAGTGAAGATGAAGAAAGCATGCCTAATTCTTAACCAAGTTGGCTCAAAAGGAACACACATCACTTCTGCCCATATTTGATTGGTGAGAGTTAGCCATATGGACCCATGAAGATGCCAGCAGGATTGGAGAAGGCAGCTCTTGGCCTGGCACAAAAACTCTAACCTAAAATAGAAGAAAATAAATATTTGGAGAAATAATAGCCATCTGTGCCAAAAAAGGAAAACAAATCACACAGAAGGTGGCAGGAATATGTACAAACAAGCAGAAATCACTATAGATGCGAAAATAATAAACCATTTAAAAGACAGAAATTATGAGTTTAAGTTTTGAAATATATCAAAATTTAGCTTTCTGTCACTTAAAGGGAAATTTTATAAAGCAACAAATAAGTTAAAAATACATGTTTGGGGGAAAATGTTTACTGTACAATTTCTAATAAATATATATATAGAAAAAACTGAATTTAGAACAATTTTTATAACAATTTAAAAAGCTATTGCATAAAAGTAAAGGAGACAACCAAGGATATGAGTATAGCAGTACTAAAATACACTATGTGTACCTGACCACATAGTTTTGAATTATATAAAGGAAAAATGACAGAAAAAGTAGCAAAGTTGCTCATTAGCTTTAGATTTTTAACAATATCCAAATGGAAATATCAAGCAAACATTATAATACTAAACTTAAAAATAAATTCTATAATAAAATCAGCCAATTTGTGTTCTGGTTTCAAGTAAGAAGCAGTAAATTCTACCCTGTTTCTTTCACTAAATGCTACTCTAAAATCTGGAAAAAATGCAAGACACATTAACAAAAAATCTAGAAGCATACATACTACAAACAAGTTACACACATACATTCAATATGTTTGAATAAATGGAGAGTATATAAGATATTATAAAGTACCCAAACTCATTCAAAATGAAATAACTTTTATCATCCTATAACTATTAAACATACTGAATTCAGAGTTGAAAAACTTCTGAAAATGAAATATCCAGGCCTAGACTATTTTTTTGATGAGTTCTACCAAATAATTAAAGAAGTATGATTAATTCTACACAATTTTATTTTTCCAAAAAAATAAAATAAAATGTAGAAAAGGAGAGAACACTTTCCAACTCATTATGAGGCCAGCATTACCCTGATTACAAAACCATAAAAAGAGAGCGCAAGAGAAGGAACTACTGACTAATAACCCTCATGAACAGAGAGATAAAATTCCTCACGAAAATACTGGCAAATGGAATCCATCAATAACATAAAAAGAAAAACAGATAAAGAAATGGAGCTGACCGTGGGAACGCAAAGTTGATTCAAGATGCAAAAAACAATCCATACAAGATGTCACATAAACAATCTGAGGAAGAAAAAAATACATGATTACTACAATTGGTGCTGGGAAACATTGGACAACATACAACATCCAACATAATTAAAATTTTCAGTGAAAGAGGAATAAAAGATAACTCACTCAACCTGATCAAGGGCATCTAAAAAATTATTGCTACATCTTAGCTAATAGAAAAAGACTGAATGTTTTCTTCCTAAAACTGGTAACAAGAAAAGTGTGCCCACTCTCACGTCTCTTATTCAATATGTGCTGGCTATTCTAGCCATTGAAATACAAAAAAAAAAGAAGTACAAAGTATGAAACCTGAGAGTAAGAAATAAAACTTACTCTATGTCTAGGTGACATATTGTTCACATATAAACTCCTCCAAAAATTATCAAAAAGATCAATGAAAATATAGAACTAGTGAGTTTGGTGATGTTGCAGAAGGCAAGATTAAATAATATTTCTTTATACTAATAAGTAGCATTTGAAACTTGAACTTAAAAGCAAATAAGCATTTGCAACAGCTCTACAAAATAAAATACTTAGTTATGCATCTTAAAAAAAACTTATTTAAAACATCAAAAAATATCCAAACAAGTGGAGATGCATACTGTGTTCATGTATTGGAAGACTGAAGAACGTATGTCAGTGTTTTCCAAATTAATCTATAGATTTGACACAATTCCAACCAAAATCTTAGTGGGTTTTTTATGTATGTAGATAGAATGATTCTAAAATTTATATGGAAAAGATATGAACTAGAAAGGTCAAAACAATACTGAAAAGGAAAAAACAAAGTGAATTCATACTACCGGATAAACAATTACTATGAAGGTACATTTATGAAAACTGTGTCATGTTGGTGAAGGGATAAATGTATAGATCAATAAAACTGAATATATAATCCAGAAGTAGGTCAATACAAACATGTCCAGTTGATTTTTAACTACATTTTAAAGGAAATTCAATTACTAAAAGAAAGTCTTTTCAACAAAAAAATATTGGACATTCTTGGAAAAGAAAACTCAGCCTAAACCCCACAACTTATACAATATTTAAATTAAAATGGATCATGTAACTAAAAGTAAAACTAGAAGGGATTACACTTTCAGAAGAAAACAGAGAACTTAGACCTAGGGATGGATGAAGGTTCTTAAACATGATACAAAAAGCATAGTCCAGAACAAATACATAAAAATAGATTTGATCAAATTTGGAACTTTTGCTTTGAGAAAAATACTGATAGAAGAATGATAAAATAAATTAAAGACTTGTATAAATTATTTATTAATCTCATATGTGAAAAGGGAACTTATATGCTGTCTATATAAAGAACTCTCAAAACTTGACAGTAAGAAAACAAATAACCCAAATAAAAACTGGGCAAGTCTTGAACAGATTTTTCACCAAGGAGTATATACAAATAGCAACCAACTGTATGAAAAGGTATCAATATCAATAGTTGTTAGAGAAACGTTAATTAATATCATGATGAAATACTACTGCACACCTCTTAGAATGGCTTAAACAACAAATACAACAAAGAGCATATTTAAAAAGTGGTCACTCTCATGTGTTGCTGATGGAAATGCAAAATGGCACATCATTCTGGCAAATCAGTTGGCAGTTTCTGTGTAGTTAAAACATACTTACTATATAGTCTCGCTATTCACTCC
This sequence comes from Rhinopithecus roxellana, assembly GCF_007565055.1. Taxonomy (NCBI): domain Eukaryota; kingdom Metazoa; phylum Chordata; class Mammalia; order Primates; family Cercopithecidae; genus Rhinopithecus; species Rhinopithecus roxellana. The sequence continues at coordinate 67,579,003 of NC_044569.1, read as the reverse complement.
AGAGTATTTAACCCAGAAGAGTGAAAACTGTACATGTGTGGTTATATCAACAATATTTATAACCACCAAAAATTGAAACAACTCAAGTGTCCTTCAATAAGTGAATGGATTACCAACTAGGATATCACTCAAAAAGAATAAACTATTTATATATGCGCCAGCTTGGACACATCTCAAAGTCATCATGCTGAATGAAATAAGCCAGTATTAAAAGGTTACATACTGTATAATTCCATTAATGTTACATTTTAAAATGAAAAAGACCATAATGGCAGAAAACAGAGTGGTGACTACAGGGGTTACAGATTTGGGGAAAAGGTGACTAGAAAAAAGATAGTATGAGGTAGTGTTTGTGGAGTGATATAACTATTTTCTGTCCTGGATTGCAGTGATGGTTACATTAAGCTATTCACTGTTAGAAGTCATAGAAATTGAATACACAAAAGGTCAAATGTATAGTATTCTAATTCGAAAAAAAAAGTTTTTAAAAATAAGCAAAACTTATTGTGATACATATGTGTGTATTTCTTTATTTCTTACTGCCAGTAAGAAATAAAGTATATGCATAAAATATTTGGAACCATTGGCCATGTATTCAGTCACAAAAAAGGCTCAAGATTTTTTTTTAAAAAATCAATAATATACAAGTTACAGTCTCTATCCAAAAGGCAATGTAATTATAAATAAACAAAAGTGCACTTTGGACAAAGCATATATTTGGATACTTAAGAATGAAATACTAAATAACTTAGATAAAAAGAAAATGAAAATTACAAAATGCTTAGGACTGAATGACAACGTAAGTTCAACGTATCATCTAAATGAGGGAGTGGAAATAAATCACTTAAGCATTTAGCCTCATTTAACTAAGGACATAAAGAAGAAAAAAACTAAGTAAGCTAGATAGAAGAAAAAATTAAATGGGAATTAAGAAATGATCAAGAGTATCAATATAATGCAAAGCTTTGTTTTATAAAATAAAAAGTAAAAATACACAAACCTTTAACAAGAGGGGTTCAAGTGGATAAAAGGGAGAACAAAGGTACAAGTAAATAATATTAACAAAGAATTGAGTCATAATTAGAGCATACAAAACTAAACATTAAGAAGATTTTTAGAAAAAAAACACTATGCATCCAAATTTTAAAACTTAGATTAAAATGAATAATTTTCTGAAAACATAAGAATAAGCAAAATTGACAAGAAAAAATATAAAGTCTTAATAAATCAAGAATAATTATTGAAATTGAGTATATAAACAAATTTTTCCCCAAAAGTTAACAGTCTCAGAAATTTTATAGGCAAAGCAAATATGGTAAGATATTTTGATTTGATAATTTGTTTTTTTAGGATACAAGTATACATTATGTTCTCTGTATTACTCTGTTTGAAATATATTAAAATTAAACAAAATTAAAAATAAATGACAAAAAGGCACTGGAATTGGAGCAGAAGACATAATATTCAGGTGCTGGCTCTATCTCTTGTTCATGGTGTGATAGACATGCAACATGTCCCAGGCTCAGTTTTCTCCTTCATGGTGAGGGAAGTATTGCGTAATATGTGTGAACGTGCCTTGCACATGCATGCTGTGTGCTCAGTGAGTAGTTCTGGATCTTATGTGAACACCTAGACTCAAGAGGCTTAGAATCTAGTACTGTGATGGGTCTTACTAAGACACCAGCAACAACTATCAGCATTTTACGATTGTGCCAAATAAAGTTTGTGCCTGAGTTTGTAGGAATATCAGTTGAGAGCTACATATGGAGTCTTAATTAGGCAAATTGGGATACAATTCATTATTCCTAGAACATAAGAAAAAAATAAATTTCAAAGCTGTGAAACTCAAATTTTAAAATTCTTGACTACGTGTATATTAACTGGAATGGAATATTTTAGAAAAGGGGTTAGTGCTTATGCCCTGGTCAAACACACTTAGATGTGTAAGACTGCTTCTTCATGACACGCCCCAGAAGAAAACCTGCAGCATGTTCAGAACAGAGATAAGAGGCCAAAAGGACTAGCCAGCTTTTATTGTCAGGATCCAAACAAATAACCGGTGATTTATAACATGGAGAAGGAAGCCCTGGGAACGGCATGAATAGATGGCTTCCTGTGTGTGAGGACAAGAAGGAAAGGAAGCGGGCTGGAACTTCCGTGGTGATGTAATGATGAGATGGTATTTGTGTCACTTTAAGTTTCTAACACACTGGCAAGAGAGTAGCTGGGGTCATATGTCTTGCAGGGTGTATGACCACTCTGACGTCTTCATGCTCAGTCCTGATAACTTCCTAAGAGGAAAGCTACATGGAGTTTGGGACCAGATGAGTCCCAACTGCCATTCCAAATGGGGCACCTGTCCTTGTGGTCTATCATCTTCGTTGGTTAGAGACCTTTTAGAATGACACACAAAAAAGTCCTGTCATTCCCACCTCGTGGCCACAGATTGTTCCTAAAAGTTTCATGAAACCGCTCTGTGAACCGAGCTGTTGATCACAGGAAGGGAAGGTTACAAATGCCGCCCATACTCTCTCATTACCGGGTAATAATTTGAGTTTTGGAGTCCCTTGCTGATTGATCCAAAATATAATTCTCTGTCGATAAATGCACAATGGTGTTTAAATGTCTTCATACAAATTTTTGGAAAGTAACAAAAGATTAGGGATTTGTGCTTTGTGATAATGAGGTCTCCTAGGGCAGGGATCATGCATGAGTCTTCTTCAAGCCCTCTGCAATAGTAGTAGGGTGGAGACAGGCTTCATAGAAGTGGCACTTGTCATACAGCAGCAACTCTATTTCCTATTGTTGTATTATCCAATGGTGCAACTAACATCTGCAGGGTGTGGTGCTACTTTCATTATATATAGTATCTTAATCTTCCCAAACACTTCTATAGGTCAGATGATATTTTTACAATTGACCACTTTGTAGATGAGAAATATCTGAAACATAAAGATTAACTTACCCTAAGGTCACACAGCAGGTATGAGGTGACAGAAACCAAGATTGGAATTCTGATGATCTAAGCTCACTGCCCAAACCAATATATCTTGAAACCACCAAAGCATTTACTGGGGAGGAATTTACTGGTTTGGCAAACTGCCTCCTGTTTATTGTGCAGTTACATGGCCTGTAATTTCCATTCGAGGGATGTGAATCTTCATTGTACACTTCAATCAACCTGGCTCTATGCCCAATAGTGGCAAAGATAATAACAGACAATCACAAACCAATACTGTTGTTGGCATAAATTCTGTCGCCTTTCTTCCAGTGTCAGTAGATTTATGGTGCTCGTTACATTTTATTCTGGACAATACTATAACCACTGTCCATGTCACCAGTGGCATGGTAAGGTGCTGGCTCGGCAGCATCCCTCGACTAAAGACTAATCCTCAAAGACTTTACAAATGAGAGACAATTATCTGAAGAATCTCATGATGTGTTCTACTAAACAGTGCATCTGGGAACTGAAGGTCCTGAACTCAGTAGCCCTAAGATTTCTCTAGCTCTTCCTTTCTGCATTAGAGAACATCAGCAGAATTCCTCTCTTCAGTGTCCACATCTGAGTGTTCTCAAGCTGGTATCAACTGCCTCTGGTGGAGCTTACCATTTTCTCCTCTAGGCATGGCTCTGATCTTGATTAGGTGTGGTAAATATAGGTTTACACACCCTATGTATATTTACATACTCTATGTACATCTATTGAGTATACATAGGGTATACTATGTATATCTATTAGAGTGTATAAATCTACCCACCATAGCATCTCTGCCCTCTCCCACTGTTGTTTTGTTTTTTGTTATGAAGGTGCTGAGGAAGAGCACAGCCTTGGGAAAATGGCAGGAGTATGGGTGAACTCCACTTCTGACTTACCACTTATGTTGACCTTTAGGCAGAATTTCATATGCTGACAATATCAGGTTCAAATCCGAGATCTTTTCCTTATTTGTGATGGAAATTTGAAACAAATAACTTATCTTTCTAACCCTCAGTTTCTTCACCTGCAAATGGAAATAATGCTAATTGCATAATTATTCCATAGGACCAAATAAAATATCATACACATAGTTTATAGGGTAGTGGCTAGAACTTTGTGTCTGATAAATATTAGCCTTTGTTTTTTAAATTTATGTGAAGCACCTAACCCAGAGCCCAACACTTAGTGAGTACAACAAATTCACAAATCTGTCAATGCCATTTCTTATCTTCCTTTCTAAGTTTATCCTAAATAAAGGTTCTGAATTAAAACCCATCACATCACAAAATCTTCTTGTAGGAAGTCATCAGAGCCAGTGTTCAGGCCTGATGACTTCCTACAATTTTCAGAGGAAATCACATGCAGACCAATGATAAGGACCTTCAAAGCCTTCAGGCACAAGCCCACCCTACCTCATGTTCGGTCATGCTCTTTGATACATCTTGGGAGAATCTGTCTGTTTTCAGTGCTTTTAATTATAGCTGATTCTTTAAAGTTTTATCTTATTTGAAGCAATTTGGGCGAAGCAGATGTGTGGATTTCTACAAAAGTTCCAAAGGATCATTCCTCTCTGATGTCTGGATCCCACCATGTGTTAAGTATCCCTTTGCAGTAATCATACCTTCTTCCAGAGCCACTTTGAATCAAATATCTTGGAAGAGACAGCAAACATCTTAACATCTTAGAATAAATGACTGTGTTGTTAGATAATTATTTTCTGGCAACAAGAAGGCACTATTATCCCTACTGATTTTTTAAAAACTTCTACTTCATATATTTTTGTCAAATATTTGTAATATTGCCCTGATATTCAGATTTGTTAAATAGCTTAGTAAGCTTTTTTCTGTCTTTATATATGCTGGTTAAATGTTGAATGAATATCAGTATACTGGCTCCTATAGTGCTAGAGTTTCTCATCTAATGTCCTGTACTTGTTGTTACATGTGGAGAGAGCTTTTTAGGTCCAGCCTACTTTTCACTCCCATTTCTTAGATTTCATTGATTTACAACCTGAAATCTGAACTCTAGATCAGTTTGTCAGGGAAGATTCCTCCTAAGGAAGAAAGTACGTATAAAGTTGAGTGCTGTTCATTGCTCTCTATTTGGAAGGCTCTCGTTAAGCTACCGTTGTTGCTATTCTACCCTTTGAAATGTCCTAGTTCTGAGATGCCAAGTATTCTGGGCTCTTCCCCATGGTGGAACCCATCCTTGCATTTGCAATCCCCCTTGCACGGGCTGGAGCTCTGATTCTGAATACCTGCTGAGCCTATAGAGCTTAGCTCAGAGCTCCTAGAGTCTCCTTCACAAGAGATTCAGCCACCATCAGTCTTAGGTTTCTGGTCCATTTATTCGTTTAAACTTGTTCTTCATATCCTAGCTCCAGGCTGAATTCCAGGCTCTGTGATTATTTCCTTAGCAAGCTTCTATGGCTAGTCTCTGACCAGGTCAGCCTCTTAGAACCCTATCTTGCCCAACATTTGTCTAGCTCCATCTGCAGGGAGCTCCATCTATAAAGTCATCTCTCACTGAATCCTAGTATTTGAATCGTAAGGAAGCATATAAGACTCTGTTCCATGCATCAATTATCAGCTTTTTTGGTGGCTGATGTTCAAAATTTCTGGGAGTTCTATTTTTAAAAATTAACCTTTACACTGAGTCTGTCAGTTTCCCAGGGCTTCCATAACAAATTACCACAAGCTGGATGGCTCAAAACAACATAAATTTATTTTCTTACTCTTCTAGAGGCCAGAGTCTGAAATCAAGGTGTTGGCAGAGCCAGTCACCTTCTGAAGACTCCAGGCAAAGATCCTTTCTTGCTCCTTCTAGTTTCTGGTGGTTCCAAGCAATCCTTGGCTTCCGTGGATACCTTTCTCCAATTTCTATCTCTGTGGTCACATTGCCTCCTCCTCTTCATGTGTCTCTATTCTCTTCAGTATCTTATAAGGACATTTGTTGTTGAATTAAGGATTACTAGATAATCCAGGATGGAGCCCTCTTATCTCAAGATCCTTAAATTATCTCTTCAAAGACCCCTTTTTGAAATAAAGTCACATTCAAAGATTCTGTAGTTATAGGAAAGGACATATTGTTTTGAAGGTCACCAGTGCACTTAACTACACTAGGCAAAGGAGAAAAAATAGAGAAAAAAATACATGATGTTTGTCCCCATTTCGAAATGTATATATTGCCTAAGCAACACTGCACAGATGCAGTGTTGGCAGCCAGGATACATATTCCTTCCTCATAATCAGCCTTTGAAAGTACTATCTAAAGAGCTGCATAGGATCATCTCTCAGATGAAATAATCAAGGTGTTAATTGACCTCTCTGTTGTGTTTTTCTGGTTTAAGGCCATTGATTCTTGTTTGTCCACCCTCTAATAACTCAAAATAGTTTTTTCCTTATTTCTTACCTATTTGTAGTATTTATGTTCAGTTATCACATTCCCCACCCACTGTCATCATTGCTGCAGGCTGGATGTATGAAGTTCTTTTAATAATCTTTCTCTGTAGGTCATATCCTCTAATCCTTTTATCATTTTTGGATCCTCTCCAATTTGTCAATGTCTCCTTCTAAAACAAGCAGCCAAAATGCTACAAGAAGCATTGTGTACCTTGTTTTTAAGCAGAGAGATAACGGATATTCACAAAGAAGTCGGAGGATTTTCAGAAACATATTCTGGAATTAAATCACATGTATTAAGTCAGCCTTTCCCAGTGCTTTATGCAGTCCTCCACTGCTTCAGCAACTACATTAATTTCTTCTAACCATCAGGGGAAATGAGGAAAACAGACAGTTCTGGGTGTGTTCATTATGTCTAAAAATAATAGCAGCTGCCATTTGCCCCATGCTCACCATGTGCCTGCACATGTGCTTTCATGTGTCTGTTACCTTATTTAATTCTGTACACTCTCAGTTGCACAGATAAGAAAAACATAGGTTGTGAGAAAGTAGGAACCTTGCTGGGGTCTATACCAATGTTAAGCAAGACGCCAGGATTCAATCCCAGGTTTGGCTGCAGCATCAAATGTCCATGATACTACACCTCAGTAAAACTCTGCGTTGGGTTTTAAATCCCTAATGAAACACTGAGAATACTACTTTATTTAAAAAATGGTTCACCAAATATTCACTTCACTGGCTGGATTCAGCTACTTTATTTTCTTCAAAATGATTTGCTTGTCTTGATGTGGCCCTTGAATCAAGAGTAACCTCTCTAAAGGGTCATTACCTTGAAAGGTCATTTAGTCTATATCCGTGGGGGTGCCATTCAGTAAGCCAATACATCAGCGTCAGTAAAGGATTTTCTTTGCAACTTTAACTCTGTTTCTTTTAAAACTTGCTTTACACAAGAATGCCACAAATTACTTATAATGGGTTCAACCAAATCATTACATATAACTCAGTCAACTATCCTGCCCAGTTCTGATCTAGGTTCTGCAAGTTTTATAAGGGAAACATAAGAAAATATAACTCCCATTGAGAAACTCAGTCTTACAGAATATAAATCCCAGGCTCAGAAAAATACTCAAGGTAGTCTATGATCCAAAGTTCAGCTTCGTGGCATAGACAGAGGTTTGTAAATCCGTTTAATCAGAAATACCTGGGGGCTTTAAAAATTAGATTCCAGAAGCCCATCTCAGAACAACTGGATCAGATTTTCAAAGGCTGGAGTCTGGAACTTGGTAGTTTAAAAAGAAGAAAAAACTTTAGAGAATTATTATTAGTCAGATTTGTTTGTGACTATAAAATAATGGTAGAAACATATTCAAAGAAGGGACAGAAATGTTGGTATTAATAAGAATAATATCTTACTGCTATCTAGTCTTTTTCAGTCTTCAAGTTAATTTTCCAATTAACTTGCAATTACCCAAAATGCTGTTGTAAGGACTAATTGCCAGTCAGGTAGCGCAAAATAAAAACTAAAGCCCAAAGAATTATGTCACCATTCAATCCCTGCCCTAAGCCACACAAGTATTGAGAGCTCAAGCCATTGAATCCTTGGTTTTGTACTTTCTCCTACACTAAACTGGGCAGCCTTCATGGAGGAAAGATGTAAGTTAACAAGGAAAGAATTCCATTAGGGAGGAAAAACTGAAAAACTGGATTGG